>NW_026902076.1:5732795-7087943 GCF_033783945.1 Neopsephotus bourkii | reverse complement strand
AAAAGACGGGAAAGAAATCATGGGGAACACTGGAGAGGACATGGAAAATTTCATGCATACATCACTTCAGTTTCTTCTTCTATTGTTTTTGCCCTTTTTTGTTGCTAAAACAGTGGGCTAAATTATATTCTCTCAAAAATACATTAATTTACTATGGAATTATTTACTTGACTTCACTAGGTACATAGACATGATGATAAGGCCATCTAGACTTAGACACTTTATTGCATTGTCAGGCAAAAAGAATAGATCCTTTCTTGGCTTGCAGCTCTAATTTTTTAGTATACTAAAGACCTGAAGTTTTGAAGCAGCATTATCTTTATTTTTCAAGCAAAAAATATAATTTGCAACACATATTTCTCAGCCACAAATGAATCATCATAAATTCAATACTCATTTTTGAGAATGTTCAGATAAATCAGACTTAACAATTTAAAAAAAAATCAATTATTTGGGGCTTAGACACTTTTTTTTTTATACCCCTGATTCCCCATAAGCAAATCTAGCATTAGCACACTTCTTTTTTTTCCCAAAAGAAGCCTCTGTTACCTGGAAACATTTCTGCTTTGACTTATACTTGAATTTGCATAAAATATGTTGTATTAACTCTGTCTACCTACGTATTTGTAGGTGAAATTTGCATTCTGGATATGATTCCTAAGGAGAAGGGACTTGGAGAGTGGGTTGCTCTGTAGTGTTGAAGAGGATGAAAAGTGGCTTGCTGCTCTCAATGTCTCAATTCAGTCTGAGCAACCATATATGATGTAACCCTTTGCAAAACAGCATAGTCAAATCCATCTATCTGCTGAAAGAAAAAATCAGAATTTCACACAGTTTACTGATAGCTTCAACTTAATCTTTGTATTCCTGAACCTCAGAATGGGAAACAATCTGCAGGCCCATTTAACCAACGCAGTAAGTGCTTTTCATCAACTTTAACAATATCCTTCTAAAGTTACAGATGTAACAAATCTAAAGTTCCCTTTTTTATTCAAATATATTAGATTTTTTTAAAATTTATTATTATTGCTTCTCCTTCTTCCCACTCCAAGTGCATAACTACTGATATTCAAGTTACGTCTCATAGTAACAAGTATGAGCTAAAATCTGTGCTTTTTGGAGTGTTAAGAACAACTAGATTTTATTCTGACTATCATAGCTCTGGATGTCTGTGGGAGAAGACAGACATCTGTGTAATTATGCTTCTGTTCTTTT
Source organism: Neopsephotus bourkii (assembly GCF_033783945.1). Lineage (NCBI taxonomy): Eukaryota > Metazoa > Chordata > Aves > Psittaciformes > Psittacidae > Neopsephotus > Neopsephotus bourkii. Next base: position 7,086,728 of record NW_026902076.1, on the reverse strand, counting down.
GAACAAAATTGCATACTCCATTTTTTTAACATCTTCACACAGTCACACTACCAAGTTATCTTAGTTATGTTAGGCACGCATTTCTTTTCAGTTTACCAGTCTGTGAGGTCTCAAAGTTCAGTTGACTGACTGAGTCATCTACAGTGCAAGTTTCTCTGTCTGAACATATCACTCTTAGCTTCCATCAGCTCAGAGCTAGTCAATCAGTCAAATTTGGAACACATCTCCTCTTAAAACAGGCAATGATTTTTGCCCAGATGAATCACAGCTTAAATTCCATAGACTGTATTGACTAGATCTGCAATGTCTCTACAGAGAGTCTAAACAAATAGTTCAGATGAAGACACCTACACAATGCAGTGGGTGTTTCTCACTTCCCCTCCTCCCCACCCTGTGTTCTTTCATTGTATGATGTTGAAATTAAGTTGTTAACGCTTCAGTCTTACTTGCCATCCATCTGCAGACATTAAAAAATACAGAGCACCCATTCTGGATCAGAACAACGGTCTACCTAGTCCAGAACTTTGTCTTCAGTAGTGATCAGAACTGGATGTCTGAGAAAAAAATAGAAGGCAGGAAAGCAAGTATATGTGATATGCCTCCACAGAATTGTCCCAGAGACCAGTAATTTTCAAAGTCCTTCTAAACTGGAGGTGATTTGTTTGTATTTAAGAACCCCAAGAAATTTTTCTATGAGTTTGTCTAATTTTGCCTTCAATGTACATAAGCTTTTAGCATCCTGTGATAGGAATTTCCACTACATCTTTGCATTCACTTGAAGACTGCCTTGAACCTGCAACTGTCTTGTTTAAATGTTCAATTCTCTCCAGCTTTGCCCTGGAATAGACAGTGACTAAATGATCTCTATGCTGTTAATAACCTTATTGACCTCGGTCTGGGATCTCTCTCAGTTCCCTCAGCTATCTCTTTTTCCAGGCTGAAGGCCAAGCTTAATTATCTTGCAGCTCGCTTATTTAGGTGTTGAATACTTTTTAACAGCTTTGTAACCATTCTATGAACATTTCAGAGTCTTGCTGTATAATTCTACAGTGGACAAACCAGACCACAATGCCATCATATAGTGTCAGTATACATTACAATATTATAGAATCATAGAATCACAGAATCACAGAACAGTTAGGGTTGGAAAGGACCTTAAGATCATCTAGTTCCAACCCTCCTGGCATGGGTAGGGACACATCATACTAAACCATATCACCCAAGGCCTCATCCAACCTGGCCTTGAACACCACCAGGGATGGAGCATTCGCAGCTTCCGTGGCCAACCCATTCCAGTGCCTCACCACCCTAACAGGAAAGAATTTCTTCCTTTTATCCAATCTAAACTTCCCCTGTTTAAGTTTTAACCCGTTACCCCTTGTCCTGTCACTACGGTCCCTAATGAAGAGTAAATCCCCAGCATTCTTATAGGCCCCCTTCAGATACTGGGAGGTTTGCTATGTGGTCTCCATGCAGCCTTCTCTTCTCCAGGCTGAACAGCCCCAACTTTCTTAGCCTATCTTCATATGGGAGGTGCTCCAGTCCCCTGATCATTCTAGTGGCCCTCCTCTGGACTTGTTCCAACAGTTCCATGTCCTTTTTAAGCTGAGGACACCAGAACTGCACACAGTGCTCCAGCTGAGGTCTCACAAGAGGAGATTAGAGGGGCAGGACCACCTCCTTCGGCCTGCTGGTGACACTCCTCTTGATGCAGCCCAGGATACAGTTGGCTTTCTGGGCTGCGAGCACACACTGAAGCTGTCTCATGCTCATTTTCTCATTGACCAATACCCCCAAGTCCTTCTCTGCAGGACACTGAACCCAAGACAACATTATACAGTAGCTTGTATGTCATCATTCATTCTCTGTTTGTTTTCTATGATATGGTTAATAATTCCATCCTAGTATTCCATCTGGGTTTTGATCATTACATTAAGGAGACTAGAGCTCATGTTTTCAAAGGAAAACCTGTTACACCGAAATTTCACTTCTGAGTAGCAATGACCAGCTCAGAATCCCTCGTTCCAAACATAAAGATTTTTTTTCCCATGTGCATAAGTTTTAAAATTTATTTAGTCTGTTCTGCAGTGCTAATACCCAGATACTAAGTCTTGTAACGCCTTTGTACCTTTTTTTTTTTTCATTTTTTTAATTTTGCTCTCAGACGCATTGTTTTGATCCTTTAAGGCTTTACAATCTTTGTTGGCTTTCACCAGAACGGCACCTGAGTCACTGCAGAGACATCAGATCCATTAGTCATGTTTTCTTCAAAACCTCATCTGCACAGTCACACTATCCCATCAAAAATGTATTTCCCCTTCCTGTGAAAAACTTCAGGTTCTTAAATCAATCCAAACTGCAGTTGTGTAGAAGCTGTAAGCAAGGCTGTGTCATAAGCTGAAGTGAAAGCTTCAGAGCTGGCTTAAATACATCAAGGCCCGTAAACCATGCTTGCGTTCAAAAACTGTATACCCCATTTCATGGAAGAGAAAAGGCTATAATACCTATAAAGGAACTACGGTGTCCTTTGTCCTGTCCTCCACGTGCCTGACCCACACACATTTAATGAAGAACAACATTCCCTCAAGCTGGCTGAGGAGGGTATTTAGGAGCTCTCCAAGAGCTTAATCCTCCCTGCTGGCATATTTGCTTTTAAACTGCTTGGGTAGTAGGTAAATTTGGATTTGAGGAAGGGCTGCAACTCATGTAATAGAACAACGGTTATATCCCAATGGGAACGCCAAAGGTGAACTGTGCAAATTCATGTTCTTATAGTGAGTGTATATACAGAAGATGAAAGGCTGTTTTGTTTTGGTTTGTTTTTTTTTTTTTCCCCCTTACTATTTAGTACATTCATGTTGTCATCTCATAAACTCATTAACTCTGGGATGTTTAAATTCTGTCAGTTTGTCCTGGGTTTAGCAATAGCAGTCATTTTTCTCCTTCTTGGTAGCTGGTGCAGTGCTGTGTTTTGACTTTCAGCCTGGAAACAGAGCTGATAACAATGATGTTTTGGTTTGGCCAAGGACTCTGTGAGCCTCATGCTCTGCCAGGGACGAGGGGAAGCTGGGAGGAAGCAGAGACAGGACACCTGACCCAAACTGACCAAAGAGGTATTCCATACCACAGCACGTCATGCCCAGGATGTAACGGATAGTTACCCAGAAGGGCTGAGATTGCAGAGTTGGAGGAGGTATCGGTCGGTGTTTGGCCGGGCTGGGGAGGCGAGTTATCTGTCACCTGGTGGTGAGGTGTTGTATTCTCTTCCCTTGTTATTTCCTTTATCATTACTATTACTGGTGGTAGCAGTAGTGATTTGTGTTATACCTTAGTTACTAAACTGTTCTTATCTCAATCCATGGGAGTTGCATTCTTTCTGATTCTCCTCGCCGTCCCTCCAGGAGTAGGGGGAGGGCAAGAAGGGGGGGGGTGGGGGTGGGTGAACAAGCTGTCTGGCTGGGGTTAAACCACGACACAGTTTTATTCCTGATCCTACAAAGAGTTTTTTATTTCTTATAAATTAACTCATTCTCAATCGCTTTGATCCCCCAAATTCCCAGTCAGTTCATTCCCTGATGAGACCAGAGGCTTAAGTTGTTTCCACTTGAAAATGAGCATATAAATACACACACATATACACACACAGTGAAAGTACAACTTGTAACTTTTCCAGTTCATTATTTACCCATATATTTACTTTTCATACTCCTTTTGGGGAGCAAGTTCCCTAAAGTGCAAAGTTTTAATCATGAGGTTTGTGGCTTTTTACTCAGTGCCAAAAGCACTCTTTCTAATAGCATTTTGGGCTCAGCTTATGTATCCAAAGGTTTACTGCTGCGGGGAAGGAAGAATGATTGCCTTCCAATAACACTGCCCTGAATAGCAAATATCTTTGTAAACAGCAGAACAGGAGAAAACAGCTACCTGCTACTCCACCATGCACAGGGTGATAGAGTTGAACTCTGGGCACTTTGTTCAATTTAGAATTAAGAAATGTTACTTTCTGGTTGATAGCTTTGTCATTTTCTGTTGCAATTTTGTCTGTTCTTGCTTTGAAAAACACGTTTGAACTGATGATGCTGCTGGCATCCTCTTTGTCCATGTTGTGCAAACTCTGCCTCCCCTTACAAACTCTCACAAAGCAGTGTAATCTGCTGCAGTTCTCGCATCTTTTAAAAATTTTAGGAGCTTTGCATCTTTGTATGCTATTTAGTAGGGATTCTGACTTTGAAATCTGCACGATTTCCCACGATTTTCTGTCTTGATATTTTTTTTCTTTTTCCTCAGTATTTTGGATTCACTGCAGAACATCAACACTGTGAGAGCCTAGTCCATCCTCCTTGAAGTCAGTGGTAGCGCAGTTTTCTAGGCAAATTCTAATTGCCTAGTTAAGACTCTTTTCTAAAACTTCCCAGGTTTATCTGTGTGTGTGTGTGTGCATTTTCTTCAAAATATCATCTTGTCTCTGATCTCTTATCAAGTTTACTTAATCTTCCCCAATCAAAATGCAGAGGCTGGTTCTTCTACTCACATAAAGTCAGATTACCTCAGCTTTTTTGTCCATTTTGACAACGTCACTCATTTCATTTTCACTCAACTGCCAGTGCTCCTCAAATTTCTATAATTAGTTTCACAGTTGGTCACCTCTGAATGACTAAACTGAAAATTACTCAAAAATCTGAGTGCAACAGCCTTGGCTATTTTCAGAAATAAAGTTACCTTATGGTTGCCTTTTTTCTTGTGTGTGTAGCGCATATTCATTGTACATATAGTTGAGTCTATAATATAAAAATTGGAGTTCTGTAGTAAAATGTTTTTGCTATCATTTCCACTGTTTCAACCCAGAGGGGGTTAGTTACTTCTTTTGTTAATTTTCTCATCTCAATTTTATCTCAAGGTGGTACTCAATAGACAAAGATAAAGGAGGCATGGTGCAAGAGGGGCACCTAATCTCCAGTTTCTCTGCGATAAGGCAGCCTGGCAAAGGAGCAAATGTTCTGGATTATCCTGCCTTCTATTTCCAGTGGTTTCTAAAGCCAACAGAAAGGCTAAGCAGTCAGCAGTGATACACGCACTAACACAACAGCCCCAAGGGCTCCTGTCACTCAGATTTTTTCTTCCAGTTGTCCTTTTTCCATTGTTCTTGCTCATATACGTAACTGTTTGAGCCATTTCTTGCAACGACTCCAATTACATCACACTCATCCATCTTCTTCTTTGTTCTCTGGGGGCTTGCAGTTGAACCGGTGAAGTGAGGGTTAGAAAGGAGCAGTCAGAAGAGGCTCCTGGCACAGTGGAACATCCCAGACCAGAAACACTTCTAAATAACTCTGATGTAGCATCACTCAGTGCTGACAAACAGCTTTGTCAGTTCAGCTTGCTCCTGCTTTCACTTCGAAGGTCTATTTCCTCTAATGCCCAATTTGTGTGCATGCTATCACAGCTTTCAGTTCCCTTCTGAATCCAGTTTCAAGAAGAAACCATGACACGCTGACAAGATCATCATGACATTCATTCCAAATCAACAGCATAGAAGTGTATCATGGCTGTTATTCTCCAACAGCAACATTATTTTAACAGCATCTGAGCCAGCCCTGTCCTCAGCTTCTCTGTACCCTTGTAATAGCAAAAGGCACAAAACATAATATTGAAAAAGCACTGCTCTCATGAGCTCTGACATAACCTTTTTATTCTTTTTGTCCCTTTGAACTGAAACAGAGAGATAACCACAGCCCAGAAATTAATGAGTATGTGTCAGAGCCACAAGAAAACCAAAACATTCCAAAGGAAACTAATACCAATGATTGTGTGGCATACAGATATGACTGGTTTACTGTGGAGGGTGCTAGGGCCAGTCCACATCAGCCAGGGTTTTCTCCACAGTGACATAGTTTCCAACAGGTACTTCTGAGCAACAAGCCTGTGGGCTGTTCAGTGTCTGAAGAGAAGACGCCTCACTGCCTGCTTTCTCACAACCTGAATTTTAGGTTGCAGTGTGTGGGAACACCTTATCCGTAAAGTTTATACATCTATAACTCTTCCTATAGTTTCTGGATATTTGAATTTACATTTGTGGAGTTGTTAGTGCTATGGCTTTAATGTGCAAAGCTAACTGGAAGTTCTATTATTACAGAAAATAGCTATATAGTTTTCATGCGAATCTACTTCCCAGAGTAATACTGGAGCAATCCTACTGTATAAGCAGAAGCTTGTTCAGACCAAAACTGAATTTAATATTCACCTCAACTCAAAAAGCGCAACCTGCCAAGTTGACAGCAAAAGAAAAATGACTTTAATATTAGAAATGACTAATATCCAGAATCTTTAACTCCCTGTGTTTTCTAGTTTTAAATCATTTCTATGTATGGACCAAGGTCAAATTGTCTTTAATATAAAATTCATGTTACTATGTAGTTAAAAAAGAAAAAGGAAAAATTGAAGGGGAAATACCAAGTAATTTATGTAACCATTGTTTTTGCTTTCCCTAAGCTACGCAAATTTTCTGAAACTTTGTTATTTTTTAACCCATTCAGAAAATGCAAAAAAATATTGAAAATTCAAAGCTCTAGGATTATATGAAATTTTCATGTTCCTCTCTAATGCTGTGTGACACACCTGACAAAATGTAGGTTTCCCTGTTTAAATTAGTCACACCAGCTTCCTCTTTTAATCAGTAGACATAATTAAGTATTGCCAAGGTAAACTTAATTTCATCCTAAAGGAGATGTCTTCATTTGGTCAAATGAATAGTGCCCTGAAAATATTTATGTGTCTCCACTGATCACAGGAGACAGAGATTGACTCACATAGACATAGCTATGTATTCTCTATCTTAGTTATATAAAAGCAGGAGCAACAAATCTAAACCTAGTCCCTAATTTCTCAGACTGAAGCTCGCATACAGCTGGAGTCACTGGATTGAGAAAAATGACTTTCAGGGCAAATGTAGGGAGCAAAGGATGTTGTTGAATCTCTCTAACCTGTTATTACAGCTACTTATTTCTTAAAGAGAATGTTGAAATGTTGAAAATGATGTATCTATTAAAATGATTTTATATTTTTTCATTTTCTTTTTAGGCCAAATTCTAAACTTCTACCCAGCACCAGTGAAACACAAAAATTTAACTTCAGAAAATAATTCAAAAGTTGAGCTGATTATAAAGAAAGAGCCTGTTCACCTGAGGCGTCTGGAGAGTTTTTTCAGTGAAAACCAGTGGATCAAGAATTCACGATGCAACACATACATGATAATAGCAGCTTGAATGATTCAAAGCAACACAATTTGTTTCTTATCTGAACCATACAGCACACATTAAGCAAAACTGTGTATAAGGATTTTAGGGGGTTTTACTGAGGTTACATTATTAAAGCTCTGAATAAGGTTCAAAACCACTCACAGAGGAATAAAAAAGCACCCTCATAGCCAGGTTCCACAATCATCCTCTTCAGGCCATTGGCAGAGAATTTATTTGCTATACTGAATAAATCAATATATTTCAGAGGCTGTATGGAAGACATTTTAAATAGATATGACTCTTAAAGGTCTTCACCACCCTTAACTCCCTATCCCTAGTCAGACCCTGATCCATAATCAGACATACATTGGTTTTGGGTTTTTTTCTTTTAAAACACAGTGAGAGCTGATAGATAGCAGGTAGTATATTATGTGTTTTGGAATTGATGTAAACATTTTTTCAACTTTAATTTCCCTATATTTTGGAAAATCTCTACCACCCACAAAATGTGTTTTCTTGCACAAGATGCTCTGGATCTCTCTTGAAACAGCATTATTCAAACCAGAAATAGGTAGATTCCTCTTCATATTGAGATACTAAGTGAAACAAAGCAAGGTAGACAGGACTGAGCACTTAGAGTCAAAAGAAGCATTGGTTTTGAGAGCAGTGGTGGACATCTGAGTCCTCCACAAGGCAAACACGAATGCCTTCAAGTCATCAATCTATTTTCTAGGAACATGCTAAATGGCTGGAGTTAAACGTACACATTAATGCTTTCTAAATCTGGAGGTATTTAACAGATTCAGTGATGCAGAAGAGTGCTTTGCTTCGATTATTTATAATGTTTTGATACAGACTAAACTTTGAGCATAAAAGTATTTGAAGTATCAAGGCTATGCATGTACTCATTTTGCCTCCCCTCCTTTACTATCTATTCTCTTTATAGAGTCACTCTGCAAATCTTTCTAAATACTTCAAATATATTAGTTAAGCTAACTAAAAATAAATTGAATCTAGGAGCCAAAATTATGAGTTTCTCAGTTCAGATATGGCTCTTCCTTTGATTTCATCCTTAACAAGAAATAAATAATCTAAAAGTGTTTGGATCCACAAATGAGATTACTTTGACCTTAGGGGTCTGTAACTCCCTATCTCCCACCTTTGCTGCTGGATTCTTAGAATTCGTGCAACAGAAGAAAGGTTTCCATTCAAAGAAGATGAAGAAGGTCACAATATTTATCAGTCTGATAAGCAAGCTAAATTATAGTCAGACATATTTCCATCTGGAAGTTTTGCTGGAAGTTCTGATGCATTTCCTCAAATCACTTCCAAACAGGATACTGATTAATGTTATAGATATTTTTTTATCCTATTCAATTCTTCTCTGTTCTGTTCTATTATATTTGCTATTTCATGTGGATTGAAAACTGGTATAACAGCTGGAAACTGTATTATCTCCTCTATGAGGAAAGGCTGAGAGAGCTGGGACTGTTGACCCTAGAGAACAGAAGGCTCAGGGAAATCTTATCAATGTATATAAATTCCTGACGGGAAAGTGCTGGGAAGACTGATCCAGGCTCTTTTCAGTGGTGCCCAGTGACAGGAGAAGGACACAAACTGAAACATGTGAGGTTCCCTTTGAACATCAAGAAACACTTTTGTCCTTTGAGGGTGACCAAGCACAGGCTGCCCAAAGAGGTTCTGGAGCATCCTTCTTGGAGACATCCAAAAGCTGTCTGGACATGGTCCTGGGCATCTGGCTCTGGGTGACTTTTCTTGAGCAGAGGGGTTGGATCAGATGACCTCCAGAGTTCGCATCTAAACTCAACTCTTCTTATGATTCTGGGTTTTAATATTGCCATCAATACCTTATGCATGTCACCTCTATACTTTTCAAGTTTTTAAACTTTCACATTTTCAGAGAGGGACAAAGCAAAAAGAACTTGGCTTAAAAGAGATTTTTCTTTTTTTTCTTTTCTGAAGTAACATCTATTTGCTCCAGAGGGTGGGCAAAGGAAAAGAAAAAAAAAAGCAGAAAAAAAAGCAACAAAATTAATTAAATTAGCAAAAAATATTAAAAATTAAAATTATTAATTTGAAAAATTAGTAAATTATTAAACAGAATTTCCTAGTATCTAATAAAAAATCCATTTCCTAATTCACTCCCTCAAGAGTTAAGGAAATTAGTTTTTGTATTGCAAACTTGGAGAACAATAGATCACTGCAACCTTTTGCATATTTAATCACAGTTCTCACATGCCTTTCTTTCAGTCCTCTCTTTTCTAGAATAAGCAAACCTAATTATTTAGAACATTTCCTCAGAGGTGATGTTTTCCAACCTCTAATAATTCTTCTATGCCTCCTTTGGGTTCTCTCTAATTTATCTTCATCTTCTTGAAATGGACATAGTACCATAGGTGCATCCTCCCCTAGCGCTAGATAGTGAGCAATAATTATCTGGTTGTCTTCCTTCAACATTACTGTTCCAATATTGCAAAAGGAGATTTGCCCTTTCTGAAGCATCTTATAGTTGATGTATTCAGCTTGCGGTCCATTTTAGCTCCCTAAAATGCTTTTCTGTAGTGTTATTGCCTAATCAGCTATTCTTAATTTTGTATGTGTGTAATTGATTTCACAAGGTATTTCACATTATCTTTTTGTTGAATCATATTTTGTTGATTTTGAGCCAATTCTTCTGTTGATTAATATAATTTTAAATATTGATCCTGTGCTCCATCTAGCTTGAGCTATAACCACTTTGTCATTTGCAAATTTCATAAATTTCATAGATATAATAATTTCTATCATAAAAGTAATTAATATTTACCAATTTCTAGCATTTTTCTTCAACCAGTGATTTAATATAGAAAAATTTAAGCTGGACATTGTTTCTTGGTGTTGATGTCTTATAATATGGCATTGAAATTTCTACTGATATAAAATGGTTCTCCAAAATGTTTCACCTTATATGAATTTCAAAAACATTAAAAAATATTTTAACACTTATCCTAGAAGCACCACCAAGCATCTACAAACCTAGAGATGAAGCCTATACCAAGAGAAAACACAGACTACATCTTTACTGTACAGTCAAAAATCCAGCCTGTGATTCAGGTAGTATTATATATTTAGATAGAAAAGTTCATGGATAGTATTCACTATGCCTAACAGGTGACTGATAGGCCTTTTTTTTTCTAAAGCAAATACCTGGCTTCCCATATAGTTAATGGAGAAGATAATTGTCTCTGAAGGTTTCTAAAAGGAAATCCAGACTATGCTGGTTAGCTACCATGTTAGGCAGTTTAGATCCAATCTTTACATGATTTTCCAAAAGGAAAATAATATCATATCTCTTTCTTTAGAAAATCATGTCTCCACTTATACCTGTATTGTGTTTGGAGAGAACTGAACTGATAGAAGATCACATTACAGAATAAATGTAGCTTGTAAGAAATCGGTATAATTCAGAGAAAAAACAATCTGTTCACAAGTAATCTTTTCAAATAGTGTATGTTGTGGAGAATGGATTTAAAACTCTCAGGAACACCATATCAGCCACATTATAGCTGGTGTCTGTCCCACAGCAGACACCCCAGAAACAGAACACAAAGACACAGAACCTAGCCTCACATAAGCATCACACTAACATTACCCCCAAACTAAAAAAAAATATTTATTTTTTTTTCAGACTTACCGACTTTGGATTTACCTACCTTAGTCATCTTAGCGCGATACTCAAATCTCACTGTGTATGTGTCCCAAAAATGTAGTAGGGGAGGATGAATTACTAAAGCAAATTCCCTTAACTGTGACTTGTGTGATTAGGAATTCAAGATGAACATCTCTTAGGATAAATTTCACTTGCAGTGGGGGAGAAATGCTTGTCATATTGAAAGACAGGACATCTGAAGTAACGCCTTCTTAAAATCTTCCCAGGGTTCCTCTCTGCACCCTAGGATGGGAGGAAGGGAAAGTGCAAGTTAAAATACTTTGTTTATTATTAGGTTTTTATTTTTGTTGTTGTTTTTCTAGAAAGCTCTGTGAAATTATTATTTTGTTCTTAGACATCTGTATCACAGAGCTCAAGACTATAATTGCAACATCTACATGCAACCACAGTGCAACAAATAAAAAATAGAAATGGCCACAGATCCCAAGGGTATGTCTTTATTTGTAAATAAAATGGTCTAGTATTTATAAATAAAATGGTCCAGGAACTACTCTCTGGTCCTAATGACACAGTTCCCATACATACAGTTGAATGTATGTCAGAGAGGTGATTTGAGATACCCAACATGGCTTCACTAGGGTGTCGTGTTTTAAACCCAGCCGGTAACTCAGAACCATGCAGCCACACACTCACTACCCCAACTTCTTCCTCCCCTTGCTCCCAGAGGGATGGGTAGGAGAACAGAAAGAATGTAACTTCCATAGACTGAGACAAGAACAGTCCAGTAACTAACATACAATACAAAACTACTACTACCACCACCAACAATAATAATGATAAGGGAAATAACAAGGGGAGAGAATACAGTTGCTCATCACTCTTCGACCAATAACCCGCCCGTCCCTAGCAGCCATCTGGGCCTTCTGGGTAGCTCTCCCCAGTTTATATACTGGGCATGATGTGCTGTGGTATAGAATAGCCATTTGGCTAGTTTGGGTCAGGTGTCCTGTCTCTGCTTCATAGATTCATAGTATCATAGAATAGTTAGGGTTGGAAAGGACCTTAAGATCATCAAGTTCCAACCCCCCCTGCCATGGGCAGGGACATCTCACTCTAAACCATGTTATACAAGGCTCTGTTCAACCTGGCCTTGAACACTGCCAGGGATGGAGCATTCACTACTTCCCTGGGCAACACATTCTAGTGCCTCACCACCCTTACAGTAAAGAACTTCCTCCTTATATCCAATCTAAACTTCTCCTGTTGAAGTTTTAACCCGTTGCCCCTTGTCCTATCACTACAGTCCCTAATGAAGGGTCCCTCCCCAGCATCCTTATAAGCCCCCTTCAGATACTGGAAGGCTGCTGTGAGGTCTCCATGCAGCCTTCCTCCTGGCTTCCTGTGCTCATCCTCACTGGCAAAGCATGAGACTAAAAGTCCTTGATCGGAGTAAATATTACTTAGCAACAACTAAAAACATTGTTGTGTTATCAGTGTTGTTCCCAGGGTAAAGCCTAAAACACAGCACTGCACAAGCTACTAAGAAGGAGAAAAAATGACTGCTATTGCTGAACCCAGGACAAGTCATCTATCTGGAGTTCTGTAAGACTTTTGGCACAGTCCTCTACTACATCCTTCTCCCTAAATTAGAGAGATAAGGATTTGATGGATGGATGGTTCAGTGGATGAGGAATTAGTTGGATAGTTGTATCCAGAGGGTAGTGGTCAGTGTCTCAGTGTTCTGATGGAAATTGGTGACAAGTGGTGTCCCTCAGGGGTCCATATAGGGACCAGTACTGTTTACCCAGTACTGTTTAATAGGTTCATCAATGACATAGAGCAATTGAGTGCACCCCGAGCAGGCTTGCAGACACCAAGCTGAGTGGTGTGATTGACATGTTTGAAGGGTGGAATGCCATCCAGAGGGACCTGGACAACCTCAAGAAGCGTGCTTATGCGAAACTCATGAGGTTCAAGACCAAGTGCAGCTAGGTCAGGACCACCCCCGGTATCCACAGAGGTGAGGGATAAAGGGATTTGGTGTGGCCATGAGGAGAAGGGCATGGGGGCACTGGTGAAGGAAAAGCTGGACATGAGCATTATAAATTGCTGTACTCATCTCCCCAGATGAAGCTATAGACCTTTGAACCTCAAGTGGCAGCAGAGAGGTGATCATATCAACAGCTGAAAAACAATTATTAGTTACTAGGAAGAGTATGTATAAAGATTACAGCTACCTGATTTTTATTGAGAATTTTTTCTGTAATAGTTTTATAGTCTCTATTTTCTCTTTCTCTTTTGCTACAGTAATTAGACCTGGACTAATAATAATTCTTTGATTAGACTGCTAAGATTTTAATTAACAAACCTTTGCTTTAAATATATTTTCTTTCCTGCCCATAAGGTTTTGAGTACAACACTAGCAGTTAAATGGTGAGACATTGATGATCAGTGCTCATTACCTGCCCTTGACATGTCCAATTTACTAGCTAAGTTGTCTGAAAAGCCACGTTAGTTCATCCCACTATGTTTTGGCACCTGAAATCTGGGAAGTCAAGGTCAAGCCTCCTTGCTCCATCACCTAGAGCATGAAAGTCATTAAGAGTTGGAGCACAGACAGACACAGGCGTACCCCCATGTGGATTTCACCTCTGCAGTAGTTAAACACTTTGGAATGCAACAGCAACTGAATATCTCCAGGTCCTGGTCTGCTAGCCAAATCAATCTTTTTGACAGCTGGGAACCTAGAAATTCTGTTAATTTTCAGTGTTGAGACAAAACTTATGCAATAGGATATATGAAATTACCAAGAAGCTGCAAAGTTTAAAGAGCGCTGTACATGCCGACATGATTTAAGCATAAAAGTAGTAAGGAACTATTAAGGAATAATTAGCAACCACTACAGGTAGATAGATGAAAATAACGATGTCATGCACATGGTGAGCACAAGAGCACTTAAGGCCACCTACTAGTTACAACTCCTCATTGCAGGGAAAAGGTTTCTTGGTGTTTTGTCATTTTACTCGTTGTATCTGGTAACACAGATGTCCACAGCTCCGTCCTCTCAAGAATGGAAGGTTGACAGGCTTTTTCATCATGACTAGAACAATAAATTTACCAATGGGATCCTCAGACACACTTGGAAAGGTCTCACAGAAATTATTCAAAACAAACCAGGTGGAGGGAGTCAATACGAACAGGAAATTTGAGCCTGAGTACTTAGAGTTAGATAAAGCTTTGTGCAGCTGAAAGTCAAACAGAAAGTGTGACATTACAAGCAGTCTTAAATATACTGCTCTGTTTACTATTAAAAGCTTTTATATTTCTTATATGTACAATGTTATTTTATGATTCAAGCAAAGTGGAATGAACTTAGGCCACACTACGCACTTCACTGTGGTCCCCATTCTGTTGGGAGTCATTTGGAACTACTGCATAATAAAATATAGTTAAAAATGTGGAGGAGACTTTGCCATGAATTCTGTTATTATGCTTTTCTAAGTTACGAATAAAGTCAAACACACAATTTTTTTTTAATCACTTCAATAAGATAAAAAAGTTGTATTCATTGTGAGCAAGCAAATCCAAAAAAGGAAATGATGAAACGAGACTCTGAACAGCGGCATTTTTAATACAGAATGTTTTGAGCAAAAATAGAAAATCAAGTCTTTCATACATTCTTCATGTGTGGTTATTATCTCATAAAGCACAGAAAAGAATGGGTCAGGAGCAGAAGTCTGAGCATCTTTTAAACCTTAGTTACAGATTGAGTCAGATTCATGTCCTGAAAGTAATACTTTCCTGATCAGAGTCTGAAAGGTGCTATATAATGGAACATAACCGAGGTCATTGCTATCCACTTTCAGAGCAATGTGATTGACACTGGCATTGTAAGCTTTCTTTAATTACAAGATTGCAGTCTCAGAGAACAAGCCTTTACCCTTAGCAAAAAAAAGAAATATGATTATTTAATTCCACAGGAGAAACTAGGCTAGAATGCAAGAGACCATAAAGACTAAGAAATTGGTCTACACAGGGAAAATAAGACATATCAAGAATGAATAAGGTGTCAGATAGATGAGAGGAAAAAAGGAACGGAGGTGTATTTGAAACTTCAGACACCCCTATGCTAAGCTTACATCACCCCTAGTGTCTGAAAATTTAAGTATCAAATTTGCTGTCAGTTTAACTGTATTACTACCCTGTCAACCTGCATCAACACTATTGGGCCTTATGTAAATTTTTTATACAAGCAGGCAATTCTGTGAGGCCAGTGTTTTTCAGCCATCCAGAAAAAAACATTCCCATGCCCTAGCTGTGGCCACTGAAGCAGATTTGACTTGCGTGGTGCAGGTTTGCTTTAACATCCTCCAGTGATGAAGGGCAGGGCTGCCCAGACCTGGGGCACCACCAAAGCATAAACTTCTCAAAACTGATTTTTCCTTTTTCCATTTCTTGACCATCTTTCTAAGATCCTATTCTCCTTTTCTCCAACCATGTCACTTCCAAATAATCTTGATCATCCTGTTCAGCTAATTTAATCTTAAGGGCAAAATCAGAGACCTAGTCAGCGCTCTGCAGCCCTTATTTCTTCCATACCAGGCTAACAGTAAGATGAACATCAAAGAATAAATACTTTTTGCAAACTATATGAGTTACTATCCCAAATTCAGCAGAACACATGTGCTTACCTGGTGAGGTGCTGCACCATATTAGGGATTCTCTGAACATGAATGACTTCATGGCAGTCTACAAAGCTGTCTGTTTGGGTCCTGAAAACCTCAGTACAATTTTCTATCTGTGCTAATTAGTTCTGCTTCACAGAGACCACATTGTTCTCAGCCCTACAGCTAGATCAGTCAGCTCTGGGACCATACATTGCACACATGGAAAGACCTGTTTCTATGGAAAAAAGATTAAGATGTTGTCATGAAGGGTAAATGAGAATTAAAATGGGTATTTCCTTAAAAATCTTGGAATAAATGCAGCCAGCCAAGTTGTTACCAACTTTGTGGGAAAGAGGAAGAAAGGGAAGATAAATAAAGAGGAAAATTATCAGTAAACTTAGTAGCAGAAATTCCCCCCCAAAAATAGTGCTTTATAATTTTAACATATACATGAATACATAATAGATCACCTCCCTTTAAGAACATGATTAGTCATAACAGCATTAGTTCTTCTCACATTAGTTAAACATACTTAAACAGTTGTATAGTTTTTTACAACAGTGGAGATAGTCTATTCCTTAAATAAATCTAAATGATTGTATGGATTCAAATGGGAAATCATAAATCAGGTGAAGAGTTTTCTCTCTGTCCTGCAATTCCAGTGATGTCAAGTGCATTACTGCTATAGTCAGATCTCAGTATGGATAAAAGTGGCAAACTGAGCCCTAATATAGATGTGAAAGAAATGGGAAAAGTGGCAAATGGTTCTGAAATTGACTTTTTTGTTTATAAGTAAAAAACCTCACCATTCTAAGCCTAAGTGAAAGTGATTTATTATCAAGTAAGCTGTCTCTACAAGAGCATTAGTTCCAGATGACATGTTACACATTAGCTGCATGTAAATGTGTTTATAGGAACTACTCCATTAGTTATAATGAACCAATCAGAAGGTGTACAAAAGTAAATAAACAAAAACCCCTCAAGAATGTGGCACTTCATAGCTCCCAGAAAAAAATACTCTGAAAAGGAGTCAAAAGAGACAGAGATTTTCCCTTTTCAGTGGGATTAGTTAGAGATAATACTAGAAGACCTAAGGGTCACTTTTGGCCTTAAATTCTGTCTGTGACAAAAAGTAAAAACAATGTTACTTTTCAAGTTTAGGGGGAATAATAGTCTCCCAAATGACTGAGGGGGGAGAAAATCATTGACCATCAATCCCAGGAAAATAAAAATTTCCATTCATCAGGTTACACATGCAAAAATACCCTGTTGCTGATTGGGAAAGTCTGATTCATGGTTTCTAATCTATATACACAAATGAGAAGAGGTTTGAGAACAAAAGCAAATCTGTAAATACTTGACCCAAACCCATAGCCAGATTCTTACGAAATAAAGAAATGAACAACTTGGAAAGTGGAAGCAGAGGAGACTGAAGAAAATAGATGGACAGATATTTTTCTTGTAGCTAACAGTGGGTAAAACAGCTGGAAAGTCAGGTATGATGATTGTTATTAACAAACAGCTTGGTATACATGTTTTACCACCCTAATTTTTACACCACCTACTAAGTAGGACTGCTGAGGTGCACAACACTAGTGTGGAAAATGAGTACCCTTTTTTATTTGATGGGTATGAATGACACCTCCCAAACTGGTAAAAAGCACCCATTCATGTTCTAAAAATGAAAACTGTTCAAAAGCAGCCAAGCTCCCAGAGTTTTAGTTTTCATGTATAAGGGAGCGAGAATTAGAGCATCTGGGGGAAAAGCTTATGTACTACCTTTGCTCAGCCCTAAGCAAATTAAAAGAGCTGAGTTAGAAAGTCCACAGATGGAAAAAGGGGCTACAGCAATCATATTCTCTTAAATATAGCCAAGTTGCTTGGGTGCCCCACATAATATAAATTGCTGAAGAACTCAAGTACTTAACTAGCTACAGTATGTGAAATTGGGTTTGACAATGCTGTAGCCCAGCATTGTTTGCCTTGCAATTATATACATTGATTAGACTTCGAACATAATGAGCACTTGCCTGAAGGGGTCTGACAAGAAAAGCAATATTTTAGGAATTCAGGGCTGCAGGGTTGAAAAGCAGAAATTTTGCTTGGCTACAGTCTCAAAGCAGGGCGTTTTAATGAGTCTAAAGTCCTGTGGTTAGAAGATGCAAGGTTTTGTTACAACTCTTGGTTCCATATAAGTGATACAAATGTTATTTTTATTCTACATGCACGTTAAACACATAATCCTCATTTCTGTTAAAACAACCCAGGTAGTAAACACTACAAATGTATCTTGGGTTAATATGCACAAGATGGAAATTAAGTTACACGATGGCATATATTACAATAAAAACTAGTGAAGTGTGTAATTAGTGTTACTATGCTGTATGTTACGGTATATATTGTTCAGTGTAGCCACAGCGGTAACCATCTTAGTGTCGCTGTCTCAATTATAGCAGTTTTATTGTTATTATTATTGCCAGTCTTTAAGCTTTCACTGAATCCAAAACTCAAATCCAGCAAAGCACAAAAGCATGTGCTTAATTTTAAGCAAGTGCATAGTCCCATGGATGCTAGTAGAATTACAAAACCTTAAAAAACCACCTTTTGGAATGAATGGGATTAGTTACACATCTCAAAGTAATGATGGGCACACCAGGTATTTGTATTACATTCAACAGCGATATTAATTCAGTGAAGATTCTATACCTCAGCATCTTGTTGACTACAGGTGATTTAATTTCTATGCAACCAGTCCTAAGACATTATCTATAGTCTCCACATCTCCAGTGTCTTTTGAACAAAGCTGAAAAAGAAATACACCTGGTGCTGTCAACTGGAGAATCTAAATCTGAAGCCTTTTCGGTGCAGCATGTCTAACAGCCTGTGTCTATTTTAGCTATTTATGGTATATTTATTTGGCTGTTTCTGCTGCTCTTCTCCAAATTCCTGACAAACACCAGCTATTTGTTGGCTTCCAATGTTTTTACTCAAATGAATTCAGATCAGTAGATCTCTGCTAAGATCTGGGGTAATGGTTGCAGGATTTGTTTAGATATAGATGCAGGGCTAGAATCACAAATGGGTATGGGTACACAAGTCTAAAATTTCAAATATCAAAAAATGCTTTAGCTGATGCTTATCTATAAGGGTCCCAAATGTCCCCAAGTCTTCCAAATTAAAATAACATATTCTTCCTGGTCATAACTGAAAATCAATATGACTCATAAAACATAGTTCAACTATGCAGATATCTTTCAAAATTCTTCCATAGATTAGATCAAACAATTATTTTTTTTCGTTTGTTTGGTGATACATGTGAGATCTCCCTATGTTGATGTAAAAATCTTTTAGAAATGGAGTATTTCTCCAATTTTTTTTAGCCTACCTATTGGCATGATGAGAACAATACCCCAGGAGAGCCCCATGCCTGGATGTTTGGTCTGGACAAGACTAGGCAGCACTGCGTGAGCACTAATTCAGGTTGTTAGTAGGACTGATGATGAGAAAGGCAGCCTTTCCTTTGACCTTGCCCTCACTGGCTGCACAATTAACAAATAACTATGATGCCTAGAGGAAATGACCAGTTTTCTCAAAGAATAGTGCTTGCAAGAAATGCCTGTATGTTCTGTAAAGGTTTTTTTTTTGAGAAGGGAGAATAACTTCTGATCCTAAATCTGTGAATGAATAAAGTGAAGTTTTCAGCATACCTTCTTAGTGTTTGACCTCCTTTTATCATGGTTTCATTAGTTTTCCTTTTATTTATGTTCTTATCATATAAATATGATTAATTTATACATATTGAAGATTTATAGCTTTATATATAGTTTATGGATTTATTTATAGTTTATAGCTCTATAACTGCTAACCTCTTTTAATAAGTAGTGAGTCTACACCATGTAAATGCAAAGTGGAATATGTTTGTTATAAATAGAGAATCATAGAATCATAGAATAGTTAGGGTTGGAAAGGACCTTAAGATCATCAAGTTCCAACCCCCTGCCATGGACAGGGACACCTTGCTCTAAACCATATTACCCAAGGCCTTGTCCACCCTGGCCTTGAACACTGTCAGGGATGGAGCATTCACAACCTTCCTGGGCAACCTACTCCAGTGCCTCACCACTCTAACAGGAGAGAATTTCCTCCTTATATCCAGTCTAAACTTCCCCTGTTTAAGTTTTAACCCATTACCCCTTGTCCTGTCACTAAAGTCCCTAATGAAGAGTCCACTCCCAGCATCCCTATAGGCCCCCTTCAGATACTGGAAGGCTGCTATGAGGTCTCCACGCAGCCTTCTCCAGGATGAACAGTCCCAACTTTCTCAGCCGATCTTCATATGGGAGGTGCTCCAGTCCCCTGATCATTCTCATGGCCCTCCTATGGACTTGTTCCAACAGATCCATGTCCTTTTTATTTTGAGGACACCAGAACTGCACACAACACTCCAAGTGAGGTCTCACGAGAGCAGAATAACGGGCAGGATCACCTCTTCGACCTGCTGGTCACACTCCTCTTGATGCAGCCCAGGATACGGTTGGCCTTCTGGGCTGCAAACGCACACTGAAGCCGGCTCATGTTCATTTTCTCATCGACCAGCACCCCCGAGTGCTTCTCTGCAGGGCTGCTCTGAATCTCTTCTCTGCCCAGCCTGTAGCTGTGCCTGGGATTGCTCCAACCCAGGTGTAGGACCTCGCACTTGTCATGGTTAAACTTCATGAGGTTGGCATCTGCCCACCTCACAAGCGTGTCAAGGTCCCTCTGGAAGGCATTCCTTCCCTCCAGCGTACCACTATATCAATATAGTGATACTGGTATAGTATCTGTATCAAAATTTATTCCGTAGAGAACAAATTCTGGAAGCATCTATCACATATGCTTTCTTTTTGCCAGTATATTACAGTAGCCCAAGAAGAGGAAGTGGATTATATAAACAGTATAGGCAGCTACTACATTTCATCTTGCAGGTATTTACTGCATGAATAATATATAACATTTGCAAAAGGAAAGTAGTAATTTAAAAATTCGGCTGACC
This sequence comes from Neopsephotus bourkii, assembly GCF_033783945.1. NCBI lineage: Eukaryota > Metazoa > Chordata > Aves > Psittaciformes > Psittacidae > Neopsephotus > Neopsephotus bourkii. Next base: position 7,066,124 of record NW_026902076.1, on the reverse strand, counting down.
ACAAGTTTGGCCTATTTTATTAGAGAATTGAAATTGTCTGATGATCTTTTAACTGGATAACTGGATCCATAAACTCCTCAGATCCAATCTTAAGTATAAACTCACTTATAGTGTCCCTGGGATAGAGCAACAGTCTTTTCTGGAAAGATAGTAACGAATTTTCTTGTAAGAGAAAACAGGGAACTAGAGTTTTGTGAAGATTAAATGGCATGTAGCTACAAGAAAGTGGCTGTATTCTTATAATGCACCAAGAAGTGTAAGAAATAGACCAGTTCATCTAAGGAGACAATGAGTCTATTATACAATGTCATTCTAAAATGTGAGTGGCAGCTCATTCCATGAGGACAAAGAATTGAAAGTTCACAGGAACGATATGTGAATAAAAATATGTTAGCTGTTGAGAAAAACAAAATGTCATTTTCCACATAGAGTTTTCCAGCAGCCAGTGAATCAAAAGGAGAATGGGTTATTTCAAGAAATGCTCTACAAAAAATTTGGGCCCAGCCTTCCAAATGCTGAGTATTAAAAACCAGGAAGATCTGAAAATGATTGCCAGTAGAAAATAGCAATATTTTCATATTTGCTTCAAGGCTAACTTCTCATGGCAGAAATTGTGGAAAAGATTGTCAGCACTGTAAACTCACATAACTTTTAACTTCTGTATTGACTGAATATTTTTTAACTGTATTAATGAAATGGCAATGCTTCTCTTCAATTATTTCACAAATAGCTAGCTCTAAATGAAATGTGTATGGGGGTGCTACACCCATTTTTAAACACACAGTTCCCAATTACTTTATCATCTCTGTGTTAAATATCAACATTACTGACATATGGATAAGTTAGGTAAATAAGACCAGGATTTGAACTTTTTGAAATTCAACAAAGGCAAGCTCAGCATTCTGCACCTGAGAAAGAATAACCCCATGCATCTGTATAGGTTGAGGGCTGACCTGGTGGAAAGCAGCTCTGTGAGGTGCACTAGCCACTAAGTTAATTGATTTAGTAGAGCAACACTATTTCGAAACCATTCTGTCTTCATTCTTTTTTTGTGGCCTCTTGATCTTGAGGGTATGAAATCTGCAGGGCTCTGAAGAGTCTGGTGTTCTTTAAAACTTCAGATTTATTTTCTGACACAATGGCTGCTAAAACCTCTGTACCTTTGGAAAACACTGATTTCCCAGAATTCCCCTAAGTCAAGGCTGAATTAAGAGCCATGAACTTTGGGATTGATAACAATTATTTTCAGTTGCTGAAACTCTCACTCAGAGAGGGCGTTGGTGTACATTTTCTTGGCACTTCAAAGCAAAGAGCCAGCACCTGAGGAGATACTGTCTCCTCAGGTTCCTATTTTCCAGTTTTTCTCTTGTTTCTATTTTGATTATGAGTAAACACCACCACCACTACTACTATTTGTAGGTGTCCTGGTTTCAGCTGTAACAGTTATTTAATATATATAATACAGGTGGTGTATTGTAGGTTTAAAGTATGTTATACTTTAATAATTAAACTGTTCTTATCTTAACCCACAAAATTTGCATTCTTTTGAACAAATGCTTACAGCAAAATCGCTTTGACACACCCAAGACAGACCTATCATTATCTCAACCCTTCAATCTCCATGTTGAGTGCCAAAAAGGATTGTTGTGTTTTACGTCCAGCCAGTAACTCAACACCATGCAGCTGTTCCCTCACTGCTCCTGCTTCCCCTCCCCTTCAGGCGGGATGGGGAGGAGAATCAAATGAATATAAATCCCATGGGTTGACATAAGAACAGTCCAATAACTAAGGTATAATACAAACATACTAACTAGTACCACCAATAATCATAATGATAAGAGGGAAATAACAAGGGGAGAGAATATAAAACTAAAGCAGGAAAAGTAAAACAATAAACACAAGTGATGCACAATACAATTGCTCACCACCTGCTCACTGATATCTACATTAACCTAAGAGGAGATCTGCCCTTCCAGGTACCCCACCCCAGACTGTATCCTAGGCATGATGTGCTGTGGTATGGAATACCCCTTTGGCTAGTTTGGGTCAGGTGTCCTGTCTCTGCTTCATCACAGCTTCTTGTGGCTTTCCTCACTGGCAGAGCATGAGACTGAAAAAGTCCTTGGTCAGGATAAATGCTACCTAGCAACAACTAAAACTTCAGTGTGTTATCAGCTTTGTTCTCAGACTAAAGCCAAAACATAGAACTCCACAAGGTACTAGGGAGGAGAAAAAACTGTTACAGCTGAAACCAGGACAGTGGTACACACGCAAAGCTCAAGAATCCTTGCACCATCTTGTAAATACTGATATTTAAATCAAGCTGCTTTTTTAATTTATTCATATTTCACATTATAGTTGGTGTTTCAGAGGATAACTTTTCCACATGCAGTCTTAGTTTGTGTGTGCAGTGACTTACATGTACTGTGGAGCATCACTTTAAGTCTCTTAGCTCTGCAGGATTAATATTCTTTTCTGGAAAACAGGGTTAGCAATAATAATAATCTTGACATACCTCACCTGTAAATGAACATGTGGCATACATGTTAAATAACCTTATTACTCCAAGTTCTTTAACAGGCACCAGCCCTTTCTTTGATACTGTCAGACATATTTTCAGCTTCAACAGTTTTCCCTGTATTTCCAAGGCAACAGGAATTTCTGCTCAGTATTGTAGATTTTTGCCATGGCTCTGAGATATTAGGGATTGAAAAACTTTATATAGTGGAAAATTTAGACAGATTTTTCTGTAAATGTAGTCTACTAGTCAGCTCATGATTCAAGGATACAGTTTGAGGTGCCACAATTCAAGTCAAGGAGTCAGAACTTTCCAATATACAGAAATCTTTAGGAACCAAGCCCAAAATAACACATTTGCAACTCTGATCCAGCACACTATGGTGGGTTTGAGTCTCAGTAGCTACTACAGTAGAAGTCAAATGTGACATATGTATTAAGACTTAAGAGCTTTTTTCCAAGTCTTTCGATAATGTCACTATGTTAAAATGTCATTACATATAGAAAAAAATCTCACTAGCCACTCATTGAATCTTATGCCCGAGGCATGTGAATTACCTAAACTATGTCCTGCCTGCCAGAAGTATGGCAAACTGACACTTTCAGAAGGACTAATTTATGTAAAACATCCTATGCAAGTATAAGCATAAGTATAATCAAAGACTGCAAATCATCTGTCTTCCATTGTTTAGCTGTCATTAATGTTAAGCATGTCAGTGTATTGTCACCTGGCATTTGATGCAGAAGATCACATAAAAAGAATGGTTACAGTAGAATAAAAGAGCAGTTGACCTCCGTAATTTTGCCATCTGTAGCTGCAGATAACATTGAGCTAGCCAAGCTGGCCTCCTTTTCCAACCAGTGGAGGTAAATGAGTACATCCATTTCTCACACCCATTACAGTGTGAACTATCTCTCCAGTGCTGAATCCATATCTATATATAGATTCTATCTATAACAGCAGATTAGGGTGACTACTTCAAGTGTAGAAATCAATTATACAAATGAAACTTCCTAGCTATGAACAAATGCCTAATACTGCAATTCTCTATACTGAAACCAAACACTTGGGTGGTAAGATTAATTACCTTTACTAATGGATCTCTGCATTCTTCTTTAAACTCTGAGGCTTTTTTTCTAGGTGTTTTCAAACTCAAATTCCAGACATAGGTTCCTTGTAGAAAATATATCACTACATGAGGATGTGTTGTAAACAATTTTTTCACTGAAGGAATCAACGGATGCAGCCATTTTTTTTTCCTTCAGCCTCAGGCACAATGTTATGTTGCCTACAGACAAGCTACACAGATTTATCAGATGTAATTTTCAAGATAAAATTGCAAAGGTAGCTAACTAAATAAACAGTCTTATTTGAAGTGGTGGTATGTACCCACAGCTCTTATCAGTATTGATAGTTGTTACAAGTGCTCCATATGTTTATGGAGCTTGCTTTTCTATCAGTGTTAAACTTCAGGAGCCATTCTCAAAATAATTATTGATTTGGGATACATTGATCTTTAGATGTGTAGCTTATGATAACGTGAAAAATATAATTTTCAGGTAATGTGTAAAAATCTGTTTTTTCCTCGTTGTAACTTAGAAATATTTTACAGTAGTAAGAGCTTTATTGTAGCATTCACTATGGCAGCTGAAGGATGTAAACATGTAATTGCATAAGACTCTTCATGACCTCATGTGCTCGGAGCTTACGGTTTTACATCTCTTCTGAGATGTACAGGCAGCAGTAGAAGTGCACAGTATATGTATGTCTTTAAAAGCAGCAGAGCATGTCGGCAGCTGATGCAATTCATAGTGAAAGCAACAGCAAATGAACTGGCTAACAGCTGCTTTGTGTAATGTCAATTATATTATTTCAGATAAGAGGAGTAAAATATTCACTATAGCATATGGGGAAGTGCTCAAATCCTGTGCTACAATGGAGTGGTGAAAATGTAGTAGGAAATAATATTTCCCTTGTTCAAGCTGTTTACATTTGAATTCAAGTCCATTGACTATTGCCTTTAAGTCTCAGTTCCTAATTAGTGTCAAATTCTTCATTCACATTTTTCTGTGGGTGAATCACATATAATAATTTCCAGAGAATCATTTGAAAACCAATTTTTAAAATGTATCACCTTTCTAGCCTTCAGCAGAACCCCATCATGCCCTCCATCTTTAAGCAGAATTTTTAAATCCATGTAAAAAATATTTTTTGTCATTAAATGCTCCCTTTTTTCTGACAGTGGACAATATGAGCTATTTACACAAAAGGCTACTATTTGATGTTGGAGGTAACACAACACTGAACAGATTCACTACTGAAAATTTAGCCATGATTGTTTTGGCAAATAGTTTTTGCCTTTTCAATTCAGGCTCAGAATCTATAACAGAGACTTGCCTCTTCCCCCCCCCCCCCCCCCGCCTTATTTAATAAAAAGTTACAGTTCAGTTCAGAAGTGTCAGTTTAATATTTCCACCCACTCTTGTTCAGTTTGGCTGCTATGGAAGAAGGAAAAGGTGTTGTGCATCCCTAAAAAATTCTGGGTGAGAGAAATCAGGAGTGTTTCATTTCAATGCCTGCTCTATTGGCAATGCAAACTCTGGTTCTGCTCAGACATGCAGACTCCAAGAGGCATGGAATGGAAGAATGGAGAATGGGAGATCTCAGAAGTTTCTGTGAAGTTTTAGAAATGCAGTGAAAAATATGATGTATTGTGAAAAATGTGGAAGGTATGAAAAAAAACAACAAAAAAACCCAAAAGAAATCAGAGAGCAAAACCTCAAGAGCATAATTTTGCAGTTACAAATCTGACTGCACATGCAAACTCACTGTGTGCTTACTGTGGTTATACTCCTAAATTTCCAAATGCAGCTATCAAGATAATGAAATGTTCCAGGTCTAAAGCTGACAGTATGGTTCAACACAATCAGATTTGTGCCCTGTGTGCCATTTCTTCCTCCCTACACAACATCTTCCTTGCAAGATGTTCCCAGCTGGCAATTGGCACTAAAAACTGGTACTAAAAACTTGTTTTTAATAAATATTTGTAGTAGATTATTGACTAAAGATCCAGATCAGATTCTGATTTTGCTGAGTTTGTAGAAACAGAACAGAGAGACAGTCAATGACTAAAACAACTTGTTGGGATAGGGGACTGTGGGGTTTGTATAGAACAGGAAGTGTGTTGCAAACCTTTACCTTCCTGAGCAACAAAATGTCCTTTGCAAATTAAGGTCAGTCATAAATATTGTAATTACACAGAAGCAACATACTAGGATACTGGAACTAATTCAGAAAGTCATAGATTCTGTTCTGTCCCTATTCCTGTACCTTCACCTCTATGTACACAATAAAGTGTTTAGCCTCCTGAGCTTGGTTTTGCAAGGCCAAATTGCTAGTGACTTAAGAGAAAACAGGATAACACTTTACCTTCCTCTACAGAAACATGCTTCATGAATCAGGAATGAAGTTGATCCTTTTGTGATTGAGGCTTTGGGGCCTGATTACTTCAAATCGTCTGAAAGTATCACAGGGAAGAGGTCAGTGTGAAGAGAGGGAACTGTCCACAGCTTAGCACTGATTCTGTGCAAAACAAGAGTAAACTGACAGGGCTGCACTTGTCTCATCAGTGTTGTACATTTGACAGCTGAGCTGCAGGATGAGGCCATGCAGACTATCCTTCTGTTTTCCTACCATGAGGCCTGTAGGAACTAGTCAAAAGTCTTTCCTAAATTTATGGATCAAAGCAGACAACATTATCAAGCAGTGTTTTTATCAGAGACTTTGAGAAGAAAAGCCTAGCTGATCCCAGGAAATTAAAGCCACATGCTAGGCAATACATGTCACCTGCCTGCTCCTAGATGCATGCTCATAATCTAAGATAAACATTTCTCACCATGCTGCCTTTATTGTTAGATAATGTAGATTTCACATCTTAAAAATATTGCTATCAAGTGTCTCATAATGCCTGTGCCATAGCAACCTGTTAGTGTGATTTACTTTGACAGGACACAATGGGTATTTTATTGTTTGACCTGTTCTGCTCTGGCAATGTAGGTTTTTTGTTTTTTTTTTCATAGGAGCTGTTTTATTTAATCTTACAGCAGGTGGTATTGAATCTTCACATCATTTTTCCCTCACCAAGGTATGCTTTTAGAGCAAATAGTATAATGAAAATCCAGGATTTCACAGAAAGGCACCCACTTAAGCAGCTCTGCACTGTCTTATCTCAAAAAACATGTCTCTAAAATGTTTATATTACAAACAACTCAAGGAAACTTGTTTTTCTTTCACTTGAAAGCAATTATGGATTCCCATAATAAAAGTCATTGAGTTAAATGACAGTCCTTCAAATGGCTTAAATGGGGCTTACCTCCATTAAAAGGCCAATGTTACAACTGCTGAGTGACTGTCACGGTGACCATCCTGAGAACAAGGTATAAAGGAAGGTTCAAGAATCTTTGTATGCTTGGTAATGAGGTTAGTGCAGTTAATATGCAAGGGAGAAGGAAGGAAAATCCCCGTCATGCCCCCTACCCCAAAAGCATGAATTACTGCAATATGAGCTAAAAGTTGAACCATACATACGAATGCTAAAGCCAGAGCTCTAAAACACTGATCCTCTCTGATGGCAGCAAAAGCAGCTTTTGTAGGAAGGAAATCTAAATTATCAGTTACACTTCAAGTAAGCTTTAAGGAAATAGAGGCTTCCAAAGCTCTTCATCAAAATTGAAGTCAAGACACCCTGTATAAACTGCTGAGGCAAATTATCTGTTATGCCCCAGAGACTGCAGTCTGCATCACTGCAGCCAACATGACAAAGGAAATTTTTAAGATGGGATATAAAGGAGAACAATAAAGCATCTTTGTTCATTATGCACTCTTCCCAAGCTGAAGAGGTAGCCAAGTATTATTCCTTTGAAATCTAGCAAATAGATGACTGTGAGCAGCTAAGGGAAGAGCTGACCCCTTGGTACTGAACAACAGGTAGCAAGAGAAGAGATAAGCCAAGTAAGTTCCCTACAGTCTTGGCTTAATACTTGTTTGAATGCTTGCAGCTATGTTTGTAACTATTACAAAAGAGATGCAAAAACGCAGTGTGATTGATAGATTCAAAATAGCAAATCAAAAGGGCTACACTGGGAGTAGTGTTTTGACTTTTAATAGTATTCCAACCTTTTGCACTGTAGTGGAGAAGGATTTCCCAGATGAATACTTTTTTCTTTTTTTTTTAATATTATTTTTCAGGTTGAATCTGATGGGGCTGCCACAGTCCAAGGATTTTGAAGAAAACCTTATGTACTGATTCACTTTCTTCATAGTGCCATTTCTTTAATGTACAATATGAGGATGGAAAAAGAAAACAAAACCAAAACTCCCTATTCCCTGAGTAGTTTTCCCGTATTCATCTTCTGATGTGTATGGACCAATCAAGTGAAGGTTCAGATCCTACAGTTTTTCTGCTGGACTTCTACTCATAATTTTAATGTCTCAATTCAAGCTGAATCAATACAAGATCATTAAGTTTCAGAGTTTCAGTTCAACAGAAAACATTAATAATCAGAAGAATTAATTCCAGCCCAGAGAAGACCAATCAAATCCTCAGCTCAGGAGCTACTTACACACAGAGTCTCTTTGTCATTTTCTCGTGGGTCAAAAACTCAGCACCCTGCTACTATGGTAATAACCAAGAAAAAAAGTAGGCAGGAACCCCAGTCAATGTGACAAGGTAGGTGCTGTAATTTTGTTTGCAAACAAAGCGTTGAACTCTGCTTCATTACCTCTCATGGTCGGGAAGAGGGAGAGAAGGTGGCAGACTGATTTGATTAGTGAGTCACCTAATCTCTGAGAAGATGGTTTCATAGAGAAAAACAATGTGTGCGCATTGACTAAGTCTCTTTATGGAAGGGAACAGATTGTGGTAAAGGAGGACATGTTACAGTGGAAAGCAAGTATTGCTCTCTGCTCTGCCATGCTCCCTGCCCTGCTCTGCCCTGCCCTCCCCTCCCTCTACTGCAGCCCTCAGATGCAGACAATCTGTAGTATTTACATGATGCTGGTCAAAATGTAACATTTCATTTGTCCCTGTAAATATAGTATGAAAAAAAAACAGAACTCATTTTTTTTCTGGCTGGATAAGTGCCAGGGCAGGCACGTACAACCTGCAGCTGCCCTTCCTGGAGTCACAAGCATCCTGCAAAACAGCCTGCCTTGAGTGTTTGCTGCTCACCAGGGCAAAGTGATGCAGTAGTAAAGACAGTGATGCAGCAGTAAAGACAAAAAAGTTTGATGTTCCCTTAACCACACATTTCCTTTTGCTTTTGTGTGATGATATAACTTTAAGATTTTGGAGATAACTTACTTATTATAAATTTGTTCTCCAGCACTCAAGTTTCAGTGTAAGTTGCAATTTCTTTGGCTGACAAACTGAAATATGTTAAAATCACAAAACTATTTTGAAAGCCATTTCAGACCTCCCGGCTGGCCTAACTTTTAAATATCCAAAGTCAAGTTTCTATGCAAGAAATTAGGGGTATGCTTTCCTTTCTAAAAACGCATGTACATTTAAAGCATAATCCAACTAAAAAAAAAATACTGTGGAAAACAAGACCTGGCATAGATATCCTTACTATTATGCCTTATTTTTTACTTACGAGTTAGACCAAGGTGTTAGACTTTGGTAAGTAAACTCTTTTGGTATTATTTCCAGAGATACTATTTTGTGTCTATGGAAGCTAAAGGTACTGGAGAAAACAGTGAAGATGTATCCTCATTTTAAGGATTATGTGGCATCCTCACAAATACATCACTGGTATTTCTTATTCTCTTCACAAAAAGTATCATGACAAAGCAGCTCCGCCTTTATGGCCCAGGAAAGGCAGCTGGAAATAGTTCTTCCTGTATCCCATCAGTGTCACTGTTGGTGTCACTCAGAGAAGGTCTTTATGAGTGCAAAGCACTTAGACCTCTGGGGCCAGCACAAGTGTTTTCATGGTATTGCTTATTCTTACTTGTCCAAGGAAAAAGAGAAAATATTTTACATTATAAACCTTGTGAAACTGGAAACTCATATGCCAAACTCTGCCTTGAAATGCATGCTCAACCAGCTTTTACTGGAACCTGTAGAGCACTGCATAGAAAAAGGACCAGAATTTAGCTTCAGAATTGTTTTTCTAGAGCTTCTGGAACTGCTCCAACTGTACACCAACTTCTTTGAAAACCTCATGGCATGTCTTAAGGTTGGTGTGTTTTTTGGTTTGTTTTATTGTTTTTTTTTTATTATCTTGATAAATTTGAAGTAAAAATTGTTTGAATAAATTAGTAATTTCATTACTACTTTGGATCAGATACAGATTACATAAGTTTTCTATAAAAGAGGAACTATCCAAGACCCAAGCAATTTTTTAGAAAACAAGTCTTTTTTCAGCTCAGTAACTAAGGAAGTTTCCTTAATTCTTATGATAACTTTTTAGAAACCAGTGAGTGCTTACTAGCATCCTTAGTTGAAGAACCACCACATAATTTGCTAGACAAGTTCAGATCTAGTCACTGTCATATTTTGCCTAACTCTAATTAGGTAACATGGTTTTCATTGAACAGCATGGTACTGACTGTGTCTTGCAGAATAGGTTAGTGTGTTTGCTTTGGAAACAGGATTCCTGGGAGAGGGGCTGCCTCATCCCCACTACGTTTTCACTCATACTGCTCATTTTGCAGTCAAGTGTCCTAAGAACAGTTCACAAGGCACTCTGCATAACAGCTCATGATTTTTCCTGTCAAAATACAGCTGCAGTTGTATCATCATGTCTTCAGATCATGTCTTTCTTCACTAAAAAAAAAAATGACACAGTGGACATAGGATGTGCAAATGGCAGCGAGGAAACCTGGTGACTTGATTTACTTTTTGATTGCTCCTAGTCTAAACTGCAACGATAGGAAAGGGTGTGGATCCCAATATAGTAGATTTCTGCCAAATATGTTACCCTTTATCCCCACTCTGTCAGTCACAACTCAGTCAGTTATCTTAACCTGATCGGTATAGTCAGACTAGAATCAAGTTCTTTCACTTTCCAGATGTTTGTCCTGCCTTTGCCTTAAATGACATTGCTCTGGTAAGTGCCCATCCCAAGGTGATGGAGAAGCCAAGTCTTCATCTTGAGAGCTTGAATGTGCACAAGTCCATGGGACCTGATGGAATCCATCCAACGGTCCTGAAGGAGCTAGAGAATGAAGCTGCTAAGCCACTACCATCGTATTTGAAAAAGCATGGCAGTCAGGTGAAGTTCCCCACAACTGGAAAAAGGGAAATATAACCCCTATTTTCAAAAAGGAGAAAATGGATGACCCGGGGAACTACAGAACAGTCAGTCTCATCTCTCTGACTGGCAAAATATCGGAGCAGATTCTCCTGGAAGGCATGCTAAGGCACATGAAAATCAACAAGGTGCTTGGTGACAGCCAGCATGGCTTGACTAAGGGGAAATCCTGCCTGACCAATTTGGTGGCCTTTTATGACGGGGCTACTGAACTGATGGACAGCGGTAGAGCAGTTGGTGTCATCTACTTGGACTTGTGTAAAGGGTTCGACACTGTCCCACACGACATCCTTGTCTCTAAATTGGAGAGACATCAATTTGATAGGTGGACCACTCGGTGGGTAAAGAACTGGCTGGATAACCACAAGCAAAGAGTTGTGGTCAATGGCTCAATGTCCAGCTGGAGACCAGTAATGAGTGGTGTCCCTCAGGGATTGATGTTGGGACTGATCTTGTTCAACGTCTTTGTCTGTGAAACGGACAGTGGGATTGAGCGCAAAGGAGGTGACCCTACCCCTCTACTCTGCTCTTGTGAGACCTCACTTGGAGTATTGTGTACAGTTCTGGTGTCCTCAACATAAAAAGGAAATGAAACTGTCAGAACAAGTCCAGAGGAAGTCCACAAGGATGATCAGGGGACTGGAGCACCTCCCGCATGAAGAGAGACTGAGAAAGTTGGGACTGTTCAGTCTGGAGAAGAGAAGGCTGTGTGGAGACCTCATAGCAGCCTTCCAGTGTCTGAAGGGTGGCTATAGTGATGCTGGTGAGTGATTTGGAGAAAACTCCAGGAGCAAACTTGCCAACAAAGTTTTCAAGCTGACAAGCAGGTATTCTTTATTGTGGTGCCAGGAGACACAGGGAATAGCTCCTCCTAACATGTGTCCTTTTATAGCCACTGGGCATACATACATATTCATGAGGCTATGTATGGATTACATTACTTTCCAGAGAGTTCCCCACATGCGTACAGAATTGTGGTGGTGGTCTGTGAGGGTCGTTTGCTTCTTCCAACAATCTTCATCAGTTCTGGTAGCTTTTGAAGCACGCGCAGTAGATGCTCATACCAGTTTAACTGGTTCATTAGCACCAGAGACATAATAATCCTCCTATCCTCCTACTTATCAGTTAGTTTAACTGTAGCCCATCCTGGACACCTGTGGTTCCCAGATACTCCTTATCCCCGTGTCCTGCTCTTCTAGACTGTTTTTCTTGAAACTATGTCAACTATAATGATTTATCTTGTGAGAATTCTCGGTATGTTTTCTAGCTGTACTCTATTTTTTTTTTCTCTCTATGTATCATGCACTTCAGTAGTTTTCCATTGCTACTGTTACAAAGCCATCAAACTTAACATTACTTAAAACTAATTCTAAAGGTTTCTATATTCCATTTTTGTGATTTTGTGGCCCCTTGTCTCATGTGGGACTCTTCATTAGGGACTCTAGTGATAGGACAAGTGGCAATGAGTTAAAACATAAACAGGGGAAGTTTAGATTGGATATAAGGAAGTTCTTTACTGTAAGGGTGGTGAGGCACTGGAATGGGTTGCCCAGGGTAGATGTGAATGCTCCATCCCTGGCAGTGTTCAAGGCCAGGCTGGACAAAGCCTTGGGTGATGTGGTTTAGTGTGAGGTGTTCCTGCCCATGGCAGGGGGGTTGGAACTAGGTGATCTCAAGGTCCTTTCCAACCCTAACTATTCTATGATTCTATGATTAATTTGCCTTGGGTAGATTCATAGAATAGTTACCTCTGGAAAAGACCTTAAGATCATCTATTTCTAACCCGCCTGCCATGGACAGGGGCACCTCACACTAAACCGTGTCACCCAAGGCTTTATCCAGCCTGGACTTGAGCACTGCCAGGTATGGAGCATTCACAGCCTCCCTGGGCAACCTATTGCAGTGCCTCACCACCCTAACAGTAAAGAATTTCTTTCTTATATCCAATCTAAACTTACCCTGTTTACGTTTTAGCCCATTACCACTTACCCTATCAGTAAAGATTCATCACATCTTTATTCATTTATTACATAGACACCACTGACTGTCCTAAAATGTTCCCATCACATCATAAGAAACAGTTATTTTAAAGGAACCAGTTGTAACAAAAGAAAGAGAATTTACCAGTCCTTCAGATCAAACCCATAATTTGTAATCTTCATAAATAAAAAGCTACTTGCACATTATTTCTGAAATGGTCTGTCTTTATCTTCTAGCTGGTGTTTTCTGCAGTACCTTTCTCCATTCTGATAAGAGTCCCTTAAACTGGCTGATGGCAGACTAATGCACAAACATCAGACAATTTTGACTACCTCTCTTGTTCTGTAACTGCAGAACTGTGGGCTCCTTATAAGAAAATATAAAGAATTGATCATTCATTGAGATCTCTAGATTAGCTGAGCATATATCATATGTATTAAAAATGGCTGTGTCACATTAGATTATAGATGTGCTGCCTTATGTCACATCAAAGTTATCATAAAACTAGTCTGTCATCTTGTAAATGACTAAAGATTTCTTTTTCAAAAAAACCCAAATAAACAAACAACAGAAGAAAGACATTGTTTCATATTCTACCTGTCAATTTGGACAGTCTTCTTAAACACTGCCTATTAAAAATAAAATATATTGCTGTAAGTAATGAGCATTTTATGCATATTATTATATTTATTTTTATATTCAGCTACTCCTACAGTATAACTCAGGGTGGTAAATATCTCATGCTAACTACTTAAGAATATATTAAATGTTAAGTCTCACAGCAGATTCAAACACCATTTCAAATGTTCTCATTGTGTTGCCTACATAATTCATGAACTTTTCCTAGAATGCAGACTTAAAGTGGGCATTTGGTGTGTGAGACACTCTCCAGCTTTTTGTATGTTCCTGAAAAAGTGGTATACGTGCCTACAGAGCCTCAGTACCAAATCCTTCTGTTCAGTGCTTATGCTGACCTATATTAAAGAGTGAGAGGTCTTGTAGTGTAGCAGCTACAGATGTTGGAGTTGCATGGGCACATGGGAGTGTGGGTACTTGAGGTAGTTACTCCCAGAGCCAGGGCTGAGACGCCAGATGAAAAAATAGCCAGAAGGGATCTCAGGTTCCAGTCCCCAATACCAAACCTATTACATTATTTTATTCATCAGCTCTTTTGGACTGCACCTCCTTTTATCTTGTTTGCTACAACTATACGTAACTAGGAGTTCACAGCCTTGTTGCAGCCCAACCTGGCCAAGAGAAGCAGAGAATTGTCCTTATCCAGGCCTAACTCTGTCTTGATGAGAGCTCAGCTACTGCAGAAGAGAATCACAGAATAGTTAGGGTGGGAAGTTCCAAACCCCCTGCCATGGGCAAGACACCTCACACTAAACCACGTCACCCAAGGCTTCATCCAGCCTGGCCTTGAACACTGCCAGGGATGGAGCATTCACATCTTCCCTGGGCAACCCATTCCAGTGTGTCAACACCCTAACAGTAAAAAACTTCTTCCTTATACCAAATCTAAACTTCCCCTGTTTAAGTTTTAACCCATTACCCCTTGTCTTATCACTACAGTCCCTAATGAAGAGTAAATCCCCAGCATCTCTATAGGCCCCCTTCAAATACTGAAAGGCTGCTATGAGGTCTCCACGCAGCCTTCTCTTCTCCAAGCTGAACAGCCCCAACTTTCTCAGCCTGCCTTCATACAGGAAGTGCTCCAGTCCCCTGATCATCCTCGTGGCCCTCCTATGGACTTGTTCCAACAGTTCCATGTTCTTTTTATGTCGAGGACATCAGAACTGCACACAATACTCCAAGTGAGGTCTCACGAGAGCGGAGTAGAGGGGCAGGATCACCTCCTTCGACCTGCTGGTCATGCTTCTTTTGATGCAGCCCAGGATATGGTTGTCTTTCTGGGCTGCAAGCGCACGCTGCCAGCTCATGTTCATCATCGACCAGCACTCCCAAGTCCTTCTCCGCAGGGCTGCTCTGAATCTCCTCTCTGCCCAATCTGTAGCTGTGTCTGGGATTGCTCCGAGCCAGATGTAGGACCTTGCACTTGGCATGGTTAAACTTCATGAGGTTGGCATCAGCCCACCTTGCGAGTATGTCAAGGTCCCTCTGGATGGCATTCCTTCCCTCCAGCATATCAATGGAACCACACAGCTTGGTATCATTGGCAAACTTCCTGAGGGTGCACTCAGTCCCACTGTCCATGTCACCGTCAAAAACATTGAACAAGACTGGTCCCAACACTGATCCCTGAGGGACACCACTCGTTACTGGTCTCCAGCTGGATATTGAGCCATTGTCTACAACTCTTTGTGTGTGGCCATCCAGCTAGTTCTTTATCCATTTGATGGTCCACCTATCAAATTGGTGTCTCTCCAATATAGAAACAAGGTTGTCGTGTGGGACAGTGTTGAACACTTTGCACAAGTCCAGGTAGATGACATCAAGTGCTCTGCCCCTGTCCATCAGTTCTGTAGCCCCATCATTGAAGGCCACCAAATAGGTCAGGCAGGATTTTGCTCAGGATGGTGCCCTTGCTAGTGTAGCATTTGTCAGCTTTGGTTGTTTATTCGAAAGGGCAGCGTATGTCTTGTTCTGTACCTACAAGATGTCTCGATGCTCTCAAGTTTTTAAAATGGCTGTAGATATTTGTGCTCAGACACATGAACAATTTCCTACATATGTGAAATTTATCCATTTAAATCATATGTAGGTATTTTGGGTCCCTTTTATAGATTAAATTAGAAGCTGATTAATCTCACCTGTTCTGGTTACCTGTCTAAGCATGATATGTTGTGCCTTTTGGAAATGACTGCTTTCTCTATTCACTCTTAGACAAGTTTAGAGTAACTGTGTTTAGGACACCAACACTTACACTGCTCCAAGCATGCAAGAGTCCTCAGGTCTGCCCAATTTATGGATTTGATAAAAATTCAGTGATCTATAAATATCAGCATGACTCCCAAACTAAAATGTTCTTAATGTGATAAATAGCTTTTTTTTTCCCCAAATGAATTAGTAATTCACATTTATGCTCTCTGTCTATAGTATAGGTATAACATGATTTCCATTTTCTCCAAAATGTTCTGATACTTAAGTTTTGAAGTGCCATTTAATGCAGAAATGGGAACTCATAAGTACTTCAGATAGTCACTTCTCCAAGTATAGATGTACTTTAAGAGCAGACATTTGTACTCCAGTCAGCTTTTCTGTAGCAAAGCCCACCAGATCTGAAGATCTGGTGGTTTTGTACTCATATTCAAAACTCCGCACTTCTGAGTTTAGTGTCTTGCAGGTAAATGAATACATGGTGTGCAAAGCACAGTCAGTCAGCATATTTTAGTATTCTTTATACATATTTTAAAAGCTTTCATATAGCACTTTGGCTATTTCTAACTTTTATGCTTTAATTCCCTATTCTATGCTGTAATATTTTATCTATCTTGTTCTCTGATCTTGCACTTTGATAGGGGCAGAAAACCTCTGGGAGAATGATCTAATAACTCTTGATATCTTTTGTCTTTGTTTTTTCTCCAATGTACTTGTTTAGTTGTAGTCTTGCCACCTATTTAATACCTTTTGTGTGTAACAAATATGTCATGATTTTTCCTTTCCTTGGCAGAAAACTACAAGATCAGAACTGTTTTCGACTTTAACCTTTCACTTTAACCAAGAAGAAGACAAAACATCATCAAATAGCTCTAATCCAGGAAGAAGAGGAATTGGCATAACAGAACACCACCCCTTTCTTCAGGTTTCATGAAAGCTGCTCTATGTAAATTAGGATAGTTTTATTCCAGCCCTCTACTTTCATCACTTTGAATAGTATCTTGCACAATCCAACTGAGCTTGGGGAGAATACCTGTAGGGAAGGAAAATACTTCTGGAGAACTTGAGATATAATCATGGCTAAGGAAAAGGAGGGTTTTTCCCTGGAAGAACTTGCTCTTTGTCAAACCCTAGCCCAGATTACCTCCACACTGATGAGTGCTGAACGCACTAGTACATATACCAGTTGTGTTTCTCCTGTCTTTTTCAAAGTTTTTGATATGCTTTTGAGTGTTTTAGTTCTCAAAAGGTCTTTTTATCACTTAGGTCTCTCATGCTTGAAACCAAGTGTACATATATTCTCTCTGTTCAAATTTTATACGATTACAGTATTAGAAATTAAATTACTTCCCTTATAATAGTTCTCATTTTTCTGAAAATTTCCTTATGCACAGTCAATTATGTGTTCTATGAATTTTACCTTTTAATTCATACTTCCTTTTTACCAATCTTGTTTCCACTCTTCAAACACGAATGTATTTTAAAGAACTCATGGTACATTTCTCTATGGATCATATTCCTGGGACTGATATAAGTATGTGTAGAGAAGTTTCCTAAATAATAAGCTGATAATTATAGATTACTTCTGTTCCGGTAATGACTGTGGCCTGAAACAACATGATGATATAAAGTTTTAAGTGGTGAAGGAATTTTATACTACATAACTGGTTTTCTTAGATAACCGTTGAATAATTAGACAGGTTTTGCTGTTCATCATGCTAATGTATTACCCACCTCCACAAATGAAATTAATCACTGCAGAAAAAAAAAGCATCTTACAGTTTTTGATTCAAGACTCTATGATTGTGCTTTAAATCTCTTGGTGAATCACAAAGAAAGACAAAAGTGATGCTACATTATTTTATTAAATGCTACAAACTCTTTTAGCTTTTCTTTTTCTCCTTCTTCCTCTCCTTCAGAGTCAAGATAACAAACCATCTTCATCTCCATTTGCCTCCAGCAAATCCAGAAATGGGAACTTTAAAAAATGATGCATGATATCACATGCACATAACATTCTATTTTGTAGTGCTCAATCACGGACATAGGGATAGAGTATAAGCCTTATCTATGAATGCACTATGGTATGAAACTTCATTCTAAATATTTTTCATTTGGGTGATGAAAAACCCAGAAATTTCAGCAGCAGAGTAATATGTAATATATAAACTACGTTTCCTGAAAAAAACCAAACCCAACCTTGCTTCTGAAGCAATTTTATTGTAGCTTTTGTTGTAAACATTTTTCAAAGAGTTTTAGAAATTATATTTTCTTTCTGAAAAATTTGTAATATTTTCATGGTTTGCACATTTTTCGCTGGTCATATATATGGGAAATATAAATGTTCAGTTTGCATTTTTAGCCAATTGACTTTGTAGTTTGCTTTACCAATACTATGACTGGCAAAACATATCAAATTATTCTGTAGCCATTAGAATTGGAGATACTAAAAACAAACAAACAAACAAACAAGAAAACAAAGCAAAACATTTCTCTTTGTTGTTTCCATCCCTTTCCTTCCCTTCTTTTGCCTTCACTTGAAAACTACACATTTGTGGAAAATGAAACTATTAAAACATTTGTTTTGAACTTGCTGAATTTTCCTGAGGTTTCCAGAGCCTTTCTTCTTCTGGATGTGCTCCTGGAAGACAGACAGGTCATTACTGCCTTGTAACAGAGCACGGACCCCAGATCCTATCTCTAACAGTAGCTAGACAATACTATCACTGAGTATTTCATATGAAGATAAGGTATACATTACCTGTCAGTGTGTAACTGCTAGACCACAGGATATACTTCAGAAGAATGGCTAGAACTGATACCATGCTCTTGGCCCTTCTGTACTTGCAAAGCCCTAATATGATATTTGTTCTGTAGGTGGTAGTGCCTTATATTATCTTCACTCAAAAATAATTCTTGGCTCCAACAGTACAGCCAAAATACCCTAATGTCCTTCTACTGCATATCTTACTACTATCACTTCTGTACAACTTGGGGGGGGGGGGGGAAACTCTCACCATAAAAAAGTTAATAAAGTAATCTTTTGAACTTCCTTCCCTTTTCAAGGTTCCTCACCTTTGCCCCAAATCTTTTAACTCAGTTATGACATTATCAGCCATATGGGGAAAAAGTGTAGAGGTGATGTATTCATCCTTCTTAGTCCAAAATGCATCTCTCCAAACACAATTCTTCAGCTTTCTGAAGCAGGATCTAACTAGCTCTCACATGCTTTCAAAGTAAGTTGATCATGTGTCCTATGTTCAGCAGCAGCAGTCATTTTTGTCCTTCGTAGTAGCTGGTGGAGTGCTGTGGTTTTGACTTCTGGCATGGGAACAGCACTGATAACACCAATGTTTTTAGTTGTTTCTCAGTAATGTTTACTCTGATCAAGGACTTTCTGAGTCTCATGCTCTGCCAGGGGGGAGGGGAAGCTGGAAGGAAGCAGAGACAGGACACCTGACCTAAACTAGCCAAAGGGGTATTCCATACCACAGCATATCATGCCCAATATATAAGCTGGGTGCAGTTACCTGGAAGGGCTAGATCACTGCTTGGGGCAGGCTGGGTATCAGTCGGTGGGTGTTGAGTGGATGTATTCTCTTCCCTTGTTATTTCCCTCACCATTATTATTGGTGGCAGCAGTAGTGGTCTGTGTTTTACCTTAGTTACTGGACTGTTCTTATCTCACCCTGTGGGAGTCACATTCTTTCGATTCTCCTCCCCATCCCTCCGGGAGCAGGGGGAGGAAGGGAGCAGGGGGAGTGAGCTAGTGGCTGCATGGTTCTGGGTTGCTGGCTGGGCTTAAACCATGATATCACGATTCTTCACTTTTCCAAGGAAATTGGAGATTGTTCTCTCCTGTAATGCTCTTAACTGTACTCACCTTACCCTTTACCTAGGTCTCTGCTGCAAATATACACTACATTTTCAAAAGCCCATGATATAAAATTTTCATAAATAGATGTGTTAAAGAAGTTCCTGGTCACCACTAGACCAAGTTATATTTGAATAATGGGCACAGCTTCTACAGTCATGTCCTGTTGAAACAGATTTTCAATCTATGCCTAAATTAAATAAAGTAAGGCTGATATATTTAAACTCTTTCATGGGCATGATTGAAAGCCAGTAAAATTTCTTAACTTTTATTTCTTGAACAAAGATTTGAATAAATTAAAAGAAGGGAGGAAATGATTTTTAATGGAATGATATTTAAAAAAAAGGTTTTCTTTTTTGCATTTACAATGGTTATTTTGGATCTACTAATAACCTTTTTCCTGAGAACTCAGAAAAACATTTTTCCTTCTGAGATCATATCATACTTCAGATATATTCCAGTTTCAATATTTTACTATGTTCAATCTGTCAAAATAGAATGCATTGATGTCATTCTTATCCATCCTGCACACTGGTTTGTCCTTTTTCTCATTACACTTATATTAGACTAACTGATTTACATTGCTGTTGGCTTTATTACATTGTAAAGAAGAGCATTGCTGACTCAGAACATACACTGCAATATGACAAAATTGTTTTCCATGCTTATAGCCACTCTTGTACTATTGCTTTGATAATCTTTGTGAAAATGACAGATTTTAATGTCTGTACTACTTGGTTGGCTATGTATTGAATCTCATCTCAGATTTGTCTTATTAATTGTAACAATATTACATTTCTGTGTTGCAATATCCTTATATCTGATCACTAGCAGAAAATAAGATGTTTTCTTACACTCTGTATGATCTGAGAAGCATACCCTTTCTGAAGGGTTTTAAAAAATGTATCTTTAATTGCAGGTGTAACTCATCATATCTGAGCATTTAAATAGTTTGATGTTTTTAAAACATAACCAGAATCAGTGATAGTGGGATAACTTAAAGGCAATACTTACTTATGTTCTAAAATACTTTATCAAGCTTCCATTAATTGCTGGGGAAAAAAGATAAAGATAAAAATGACAACACACTGGACTTCAGTTTCGGTGTGAATGTATAGCTGAAAGAAGGAGCATAACCAAAGTAAGTGTAAAAGATGCTAAATGCTTGCAGTTAACCATTTGTGTAATGGCAGAGTTACACACAGTATTTGTGTACATATATACTTGGATTAAAAAGGCATGATTATCTAGGTGGCATAATGTTATGTTAAATGAAAAATACAGTTTTCTGCATTACAGTCACAAAATGGTGAACTTCCTCTTCTCTTTGCTTGCAAAATGGTGATATCTATCATTTCATGTAACCAAGACTTTTTATTTTACCTGTGTTTCATTTTCTTTTAGCAATTGCTACCTCTGTTACACTGTAAGATGTAGCATACTTCGTTATTTAGTATATGAAACACTATAATGTTTCATTTTTTGTTATGCCACCAGTGTTAATTTCTAGCTAACATAATATGACAAAAGAACTTTATTGCAAAAGTATTAATATAAAATCTTCAGATTGTAACAACTGTTCCAGGACAACCTTCGATAATGTAACAAGGCATTGTCAGTGCTCATGCAAAATATGACTAAAAAAGAAATAACTGACTGACAAATTGTAAATCCAGTCCAAATCTCAACTTATAGGTTTTTTTTTTCCTATGTTCCATTCCCCCATTTTTTGTTTTCTTAGGTTTTTAACTTTATATAGCTATCCATATTTGAGCTATCTAAAATACCAAATATACAAAAAAAAAAAAGGGATCTTATTCAGTGGGGTGCAAAAAAATCACATTTTATGTTTTCAGGAATGCTAGAAATGGACAATACTTGTATAAACAATCAAACATCGTGATTTTTTAAACATTAAATTTTAATGGTGGGGTAAAGTTGACCCTCATCAAATTTACTGATGATGCAAAACTGGGAGGAATGGCTGACATGTCAGAGTTTCATCTCTCTGGCTACCATCCAGAGGGACATTAGCAGGCTGGAGAAGCGAGAGATGCAAAGTCCTACACGTACTGGTGGGGAGCAGCCCCGTGCATTAGTACATCCAGTTGGGGCCCCACAGCTGGAAAGCAACTCAACAGAAAAGAACCTGACGTGCTGGTAGACACCAAGTTGAGCATGAACCAGCAATGTGCCCTTCACACTGGCAATGGGCACAGTCTGAAACACAGAATGTTCCCTCTGAACATCAGGAAATGTTTTTTTCCTGTGACAGTACCCAAGCAGCAGCACAGGTTTCTCAAAGAGGCTGCAGAGTTATCCTGCTTGAAGGCATTCACAGGTTGTCTTTGGCAATGGGCTCTGGGTGGGCCTGTTTGAGTAGGAGGGTTCAACCTGGCTACAACCTGAGGTCTCTTCCAACCTCAATCCATTCTGTGATTCTGTGATGTCTTTCCTATACCATTTTCTTTCTGTTTTTCAGGAAACAAATTACACAGGCCTAAAAATAATTATAAAATAATTTAAAATTTGGGTATGCAAAAGTCTTATGCCATAGCTGAACTTAACAAAGCCTGCACAGGTAGTCTCTCTAAAGCTAATATTAAGAATGGTTATTCCCCTATTCAAGCAGAGAAGCTAAAGTACTGCTCTGCAATTTGCATCAAGCACAAAAGTAAGGAAATGTAAATTTGAAACTTTTCATATTTAAAAAGAATATACTTTACCTTTTAAAATACCACACTTTGCTTAGAAAGAGTTCTAATAAAAGAAAACTGAGGAAATATCCACATAAACTCCACCTTGCTTTAGTATAAACAGTACCTTTCATTATTCAATTTCTTTCAGTCTTCTGAAAGCACCAAACCCAAAATACTTTTTATTTTCAAACCAAGCTGACCACTGCCCCATTTTTCTTGTATTTGACTACTGAACTAAAAAGTACATTTGACCAGATCTATTTGAGTGGTTTTAAAATAAAAAGCTGTATGTATGCTTAGGGTAGACTCAGGTATTACTCAGTATCTTAAGCTGTGTAGATATTCTTCACAAACAGGAAGAAAACACTAAAACCTGATGTGTTATCTTCTTTCCTATTTCCTAAAACCAACAGTTTTTCATATCTATGCTCAATGTTTTCTGTATGATTTATATCTTACCTAGAACTGTGGAACTGATTCACATAAACTTGTTAATAATCGGTCATTTAAAAACTGACCTGAGAATATAACCTTTCTGTTTGGTGTATCTCACTGTTTATTTGCAGTTGGGCAAATAAACAGTTGGGATCTGGAGGAACAATTCATCCCATCCTCTAGTGGTTCTCTAAAACAGGCAGGATGAAAAACACCCAAGAGTGCTGACTTTTCTTCTTTGGCTACACATGGCACCTCTGGTAACTTTCTCAGGTACAGATGTCTATACGGAAGACCTCTAGACTTAGTTGAGATTAATTGCACTGCTAAAGTTAGGTGGGATGCATTCACCTTTCATGTACAAGAAATATGTGGGGTTTATGGCTACAGCAAATAGAGTGCAGTTTCTTAAAATATCTTTTGAGGATACTAAAAAATCTGTAAACATACCAAGAATGACTCTGTCATAGCCAGACAAAGCCAAGTAAGAAAAAGATCCATTCTTTAGACAACTTTATAGAACATTGTGGCTTTTTAAAAGCAACAGCAGAACCTTTTTCAGTAACATTTTAGCCCATGATATTTTCATCTATTATTTAACAATGGTTTCATTTATTTCATAAGGTTGTATTTAGGAATGACTGTTTATCCATGCCAGTCAAAGCAATCCTATTGTGGTAAGATGCAGGTTATTTGTACAAGATTAGCACCTGCTGATACATCTTTTTACTATAAATTGGAAAACCCACATATGTAATTTTAAGAACAGTCATGTAGCTTTTGTTTTGTCTCTATTGGTGTAATTCATTATAAGTCTTAATCATCTCTAGAAAAAAAAATCATTCCTGGATTCTTTTCAATTTATAACTCTTAAAATTTTTCTGATATCTAGTGGCAATTAGTTACTTCATCAGTGTGTCAGAGCATACACGCTGAAAAAACCTCCAGAGTGGTGGAATATCCATAGATTAATTACAAGCAGGAAAAATGAAAAAATGTTTCTTTTTTTTTTTGGTATAAATTGTCAATTTATAAAGCTGATGGAACTATGTTGTGTTACACCAGTAGAGGATGTATCATTAAAAGTTTTAGGTTTCATGTAAGATTGTGCAAACTTTGTTGTCATCCTAGTCTGGGATACTTTTGGTTTTGTTTCCTCTAGGTGGGAATCCAAAATGCGGTACTAAAATAACTTAGAACTTCAGGTTTTCATCCATTCTGAAAACCAGGTCAGTATAAGGGGTTCTACAGGTTTGTTTCTTTACTGCATTGAAGTCTTTTTTCTCCCAAAGGTACATTTCTTTCTAGATACCTACCCGCCCTTTAAACCATGTTCTAAAGATGTAACGTTGTAAAACAATGTTAGATTGATAATGCTGAAAACGTTCCTGCAAAATGCCAAAGAATAATCAACATGGCACACTTCCAGCATTAAATTCCATCTAGATGCCTTTAATTAATACCCTAATCAATGATGGGAAAATCTGGTCCTGTTACCTTGATTCTCAGATCCTAATCAAAGGCTAATTGCATTAAAAAGATTAACAGGCCCTCCAGAATATGCAGTTAGAGTCATCCTGCTGGGTTCAAGGAGGAAAAGATGCTGATAAAGCTATTTATACAATTGGTACTTTACTATTACTTTCTTCTTGGAAACTGTTTATTCAAGTTGGGGAAGAGAGGAATAAAAGAGAAGATATGAGCAAGGTTAACTCATTTGATTCTGGAAATATAGACACTTTTATTAATACTAAGGACTGTGTTTTAGATCCTATGTAAAGGCTTAGGCAGATTTGGATTTCGTTTGAAAGCATTTTTCCTCAGCGTAGTTAAAATCTGTCATCTTATTTTTTATACTTTAGAGAATTCCTTTCATATTTACCTCAGAAGGAGGAGCAAGCAGCTAGTGTTCACGTGTTTGTCTCACAAGACTGGTCATGCGTGCAGGTACACTCACAACTCACATATAGGTGGCTATTTTTTTTTTTTTTTTTTGCTACTGAACTGCATGACTTTATCAAGCTTCAAATCAAGATGCATTGCCTGCTCATCACAGGGGTCTAAGGGTAGAGAGCTGCAAATGCAAAGTTCATAAGGATTTCAAAATTCTACTAAACTAAATGATAGAACTAAAGGTCCGATCGACTGTCAGAAGGGATTAAGACTTCTAGGTCTTTTTTTGGTAATTAAGCACACTGGATTCTTGATTCCACTTTCTAAAGATGCTTTGGTTATGGTAAATGTCTCATGAGAAAAAACATATTTAATACACGTCACAAGCAAATGTATATTGAGACTACAAAATTCTGGGTATAAACTGGATGTCCATCAGCTCCATCTACTGGTATGTTACTTCTTATTTGAATACAAGCGCATTTTGTTCGCTGGCTAGTATAAGGCAGTATTACATCCTTTGCAATTCAGTGGACTGTTATTTTCCTCAAATATTCTCTTAAGAGGAAGGTTCGTTAAATGCAGACATCTAAATGACTGAAACAGAAATAAATTTTCATGAAATAGAACTGCTGATTTCTGATCAGATACCACAGAAATCCCAGAATCTACAGATGAGAGACGAGTACCTGTTTGTAAAGCTGGATTCTCAGGGCACTGTATACAGATTCAATAATGTGGGATAATATGGTACATCAGGTCAGATGATCCTGTCAGGTCACAAACACTGAATAATATTTTGAAGTGGGGTTGTGAAATGGGAGATGGCAGAAAAAAATGTGAGGAACAAAACTTCTTTTTGGTAGGGGTATCTTTTTTTTTTTTTTCAGATTTTTTGGCTGAGCACAAAGGAAAAGGTGCACAGTACTGTTAAAAGTCATGAAGTTTGGTTTGGGTCCAAACAAAGTACGTGGGAGGTATGAAGCTATTACTGCTAAATACGTTTAACATCTTTGAAAGCAGGAGTCATATCAACCTATCTGCTGACAGGATGGGGTAGACGTGGTGCACAGAGTGAGAGCTGTCCCAAGTTTCCCTTTTAAATACTTGCGTAAATCAGAGCATTGCCAATGATTTCAGATATTATTCCTACTCAGTTAAAACTTTGCTTCTTTTTATGCATGTTGTCAAGGTACAATACATATCACAAAATTCTTGAGGAGAGAAAACACTTAAAAATGGAAAAAAGCATGTGTGATGGAGAATCTGTGGGATTGATTTGCTCTGGAAATGAAATAATCCTTTTATTTCTAAAAATGTCTTTGCACTATAGCAAATATACAATGCTCATCAGGTGACATTTGCCTTAGCAAAATAAGATCAATGACAATGCAGTAAAAAGCCTCAGAAACAAAGAAATAACAATAATGGTGATAATAATAACAACAACAACAACAACCACCAGGCTTCCTTTAGTTCAAGAAAAAAAATTTCAACCTCAGAAGACAAAATTTATGATTTCATGATATTGATTAGACAACTGATTTTTAATTAATCTGAACCAGGCAAAATACCTCAGGTAAGAAGCAGGTTTCTTTTTCTATTCAACATGAATTTAAAATTACATTTTTTAAAAGAATCTCAATTTATCTTTTGTCATTGTTTGGAAGATGAAGCTAGTCCATCTAATTAATCACTGATTTAGCATCAGAATGCCTGGAGTTTTCTTAATGGGGCAAAAACTTTCTGCATATTTATTATTTCCCCTTGGGCCACGATGGGTTTGAAAGCTTTGCAAGTAGGTACTTAAAAGTTGCCTCCTCATGGCTGCTTTAAGAAACTGTGCTGTCGCCAATACATAACTCTTCTAGGTTTAAGACCAAGAGCTTGTTCATACTCATTTGTTCAGTGCTTCTCCTTCTGTGCTTGTATTTAGGCCACAGATGAAAAGTGGTAATGGTTTCCTTAAACATGTTTCATGAGCACGTTCCTTACTGACGGCTGGCAAGCTTGTTCCTTGCCTGCTAGGAAACTCCCATCATGTTAGGCCTCCTTTCTCCTTTTCTATATATTTGAGATCTGGTACATCAACTAACTGCTGGATCCCTTCTGCAATCCATAATTCTTCACTTCAAAGTTCAGTACCAAATAAGAACTTAGATTGTTTGGTGACCTTTTGTACAAGTATTTCAGCAGCAATTAAATGTTCTTTCCCTTTTCTGCCATAAGAAGACCCAGACTGTCTGCTTGCTTTTCAAGTGAGGAGAAAAACAGTCTCTTAAAAGCAGCGACAGCAGCCTCCTTTTTCATTAGCAGCAACAGTAAGAAAAGTCAGAGAAGGCAAAGCAGCTGCTATAGCTGATACCAATGTGCCAATGTTCCAGCAGGAGTATAATTTGATTTCCAACTGTGAAGTGACACACACAGCACATAGCTGTAATTTTGATATTAGTGCATAAATAACACTTTGCTCAAACCTCAACATTCATATTTTCACCTATTGTAAAGAACAGGAAGCAGATTTCCTCAAAGTTTACTGTGCCATGGTGTACAAGTTGTGAAGGTTTTTAACTACTAAATAGAAATAACCAGTAGGTTTTGTTCCTCTGTGTAATCATTTTTGTTTGGTAAGAATAGTTAGTGGAAGATGCAGGACTGACCCAGCTCCCTGGGTCATTCTGTGACTGCCATTTTATACCTTGGCTTGTCCACCCAGATGTGTTAATTAAAAGGCTGAACAAGAAATTATGAAAGCCATAATATACTGCTTATTAAAATAACTTCTCACATATTATAATAATGAATATTGAGTTGGAATTAGGCTTTTTCTTACAATAAGAATAACACATTAAATCCTTCTTGACACCTACAAGCTGACAAAAAAAAGAAAAAGAAAAAAAACCTGATGCCATGTGACATGAGCACTGCATCATGTCAATTTATATCCAGTCATCAGACCACACAAAGGACAATGTAGCAATATGAAATATGAACCTTCAAGCTGTGTTGAATCACTCATTTCAAGTAAAGAAAAACAAAACAAAACATAACTCTCAATACAGAAATTGAGATATTTTCATTGAGCGGCAGATACCCTCTCAGATTCTGAGGTCACTGTAGCAAAAAACTGTCCTTATTCTAGTTGCTTTTCTTTCTATTGACACCGTCAGCCACAGTAAATTAAAAGTAACTCCCTAGAGTCATTTCATCGCTGTAGTACTTACACATAAACTGTGTAGCTTGTACACTTTTGTACACTTTCATATTGCACTTGTGAAGAGAAATTTTTAGGGAAATTCATTTATATGCAAAGTTCATGTATCATCTACTTAATTTGAATCATAGCATGTTATGGATTAAATCTAGACAAAAAAAATATTTGTTCTGTGTCATAAAATATTGCCAATCCCAGTGATGCAGCTTTAAAATTCAAACTTATGAAATTATGGCAAATAGTTTTCTTTACATCAGTTAGCACTGGCAATATTAAAGAGAACAACATTTCAAGGAGTCACCAGAAAACCTAATACACCCAGTGTGTCACCACCTCTTTCAAATATAAAGTTGGTAGTTTTTTTTTCCTCTCAGTTACTGCTCTGTAGCATCTATTACCAAGTAATATGCATTTTGATAAAAACATTATAATATTTCAGGGTCCACTACAATGTGTACAATGTTATTAATGTGAGCCACTTGTACTCTTCATCTTTCTGCCCATTCCACAGTAGTACATGTCAGAGAAAGCACATAACTCACAGAAAATGAGATGTTCCTATTCAGAACTGAATTCTTGCTCACGTTCTTTCTGTGCTATTTTAATAAACAAAGTAGGCATTTCTCAGGCTCTGACGACAACTGATGTAAATCATGCTGGTTTGCATATGCATACCTAAATTGTGCCCTGCCTTTTCTGAATGAGATTAATTGTCAAAAACATGCTGAAGAACATGCAACCCCCAACCCCCACAAAAAAAACCCTCAGAACTCCAAATAGTTATTAAGTTCCAGCACTTTAATTCCCCTCTGCCTCATGTAGCTTCCTACTACAGATGTATGCTTTATGTTCCTAAGGCACAATGTGGAGTATCAAGACTCTCAAGAGCTGACTCTATATTTCCAGAAAGCTGGAGCTGGAGGTTTGGAGCCCATTTTTGACGTGAGATAGCAATTTTTGCATGTGAGCAGAACAGGACCAACCCCTCTTCCTAACCACAGGAATCTAATGCCATTTTAGATGAACAGCCAAGAAACCCACACAAGACTGAGGTAGTATTTTATGTACTGATACAGTGCAAGATGAGAATTCAGTATATCCACTCAAGATTGCTGGTGAGAGGGGATCCATACAGGGCTAGCGCTGAACACTTGTAAAGGCATCTCATAGTCCTTTGTACGCTCCAAACTTTGACAATTGCCATTCTTACGAAAGAAAAAGTGAACAGCTGCTATGGAAAAGACTTTCTGAATATACAGTATAAGTAGATAATGCAAACAAAGACAGAACAAATGCTGAAATGCCAGTTGGAAAGGATGCATTATGGCCACAAAACCAATTGAATCATCATCATGCCCTTCACAATCACATTTTCCCCTTGCTCTGCAGCATACTAGTAATTCACAAGATTATTATGTTACAAATAACCTATTCAAAACAAAGCACACTGTGCCCTGCCCTTCATATAAATGTGATAGGTTTTATAAATGCGATAGCACAGAAATACACGGGGAGATAAACAACGTGAGACAAGCAGTGATTTTTTTTTTTTCCTAGAGAAATATGTACTACATGTGGAGTCAGATGAAGACTTTAACAGTGGATTTTATGATTAAAGTTTTGTCCAGTCAAGGAGATAAACTACAAAAATTATCAGAAATACATAAATCAAACGAGTACAAATAGAATCATAGAATAGTTAGGGTTGGAAAGGACCTTAAGATCATCCACTTCCAAACCCCCTCCTGACATGGGCAGGGACACCTCTCACTAAATCATGTCACCCAAGGCTCTGTCTAACCTGGCCTTGAACACTGCCAGGGATGGAGCATTCACAACCTCCCTGGGCAACCAATTTCAGTGCCTCACTACCCTTACAGTAAAAAATTTCTTCCTTATATCCAGCTAAACTTCCCGTTTAATTTTTAAGCTGTTCCCCCTTGTCCTATCACTACAGTCCCTAATGAAGAGTCCCTCCCCAGCATCCTTATAAGCCCCCTTCAGATACTGGAAGGCTGCTATGAGGTCTCCATGCAACCTTCTGTTCTCCAGATTAAATACTTCAGAAGAATGTCATTTCAAGAGGAAATATTGACTTTTATGGCTGGTTTTGAGGTACAGAATATAGAAAGAAAAAGACCAATAGCAAGACTTACTTAACGCATGGCATACTGAGATTCAAATACTGTGGGTTTAGAATTGCTCTATTATATGAGGAAAAAAAGAAATTATAAACATGCAGAATAAAAATAAATTTCACAACCGCAATATGTGTCAAAATATAATTATTTTTATTTTTTCATGCATGCTTCATATGAATTTGGTTTGACAGCTGATTATTAACTCTTAATTATCACAGACCCTCAAATTTGTACCCTTTTTAACAAATTTGAATCTCTAGACAGGAATTCAGTAGTGATTTTATGGGGTACTCTTCTGGGAATGATGAGTTAATATTATACTATTCTCATTCCAGTTCTAAAGAAAAAGTACGAAACTAAAATTACTTGTATATAAAATGCTTTAAATAGAATAGAATTACTTGGACTGTAAATCCTCTGGGTCAAGCATATTTTTAAATACATGTACAACATTAAGCATATTATAGGTTCTTATGTGCTTATAATTGGGGCTTCTAGATATTATTGAAATACAAATAGTAAATAGAAACAATATGAAACCTTAATCTCACTTATGATAATAATTAGAAGAACAGAAAATAATTATTCATTGACAAAAATCTTGCAAAAAAATCCTCGGAAATCAGAAACACCTCTATGTGCTCAGTAATAAGGAAAATATATTTTAAAATGCAGCAAGGAAAGTTAACACTTTTAGAAACGAACAGAACATAGTTTGGCTCACTTCTGCCAATAAGAGTACAGTATTATTGAGATTTTCTTTCAGTGGAAGCCTGTCTTATGAATAAATAAATTAATATTGATCTAGATCTATCTATCTAGATCTAGATATATAGATGTACATGCAGTATTACATTGTCCTGCAAGTATCTATAGGTGTTTTGACTTGGGGTGGTTTTCACATTGTGGATCTATCTAAGATATATTTCAAACTACCTATTAGAGCCCTACAGACTTTTGGTTTTCAAAACAATTGGAAGTTTAAAACCATTATTCAGAAACTCAGAATTTTACTTTGATTTAGCAGTAGCATTATTTCTTTTAGAACATTGTCTTCTTTCATAGGTACTTGTTTTGATCAAATTTTTACATTTTTTCTCTTTTCAAAAATAGCTCCTATATAACTGAATATAAACAGCTAGGCTTTTCCTTTCTTACCCCCCCCCCCTTTTTTTTTCATTTGTTAATAACTCATCATTTCAGTAGTTCTTTGGGAATTTTTATTTTGTCCATAATATGTAATTTTACTACAGTATTTTGTCTTTGTACTAAATTCCTGAAAGGATGTTATTGCTGTTAGTCAGAAAAAAGGGCCAAAGAACACAATTCCAGTATTTTCCAGCAGTCCAAGGGTATAATTTTGGGATTATGCCTTCCAACTTTTTACTTTTGTGAAAGTTCAGGAGTTACTGTGTATGATTAAATTTATTTGCATCAAGTCAGATAGCTATTTTATGTGATGCTTAAAACTCAGAGTCAATGCTTTTGCAAATTTAATGCTTAGAAAATCTATAAATATTAGCCTAATTCTTTGCATGGATTGAGAATCTGGCAAACTTTTCTCCATAAAAACATATCTCCCCCACCACCTCTGCTCCCTTCAGAGGTCTGAGCAATGCCTTTGAATGGTAGAACTGCTTGTGTGACTTGAAGCAAAACAGCATCTCCTGCTGTGTAGAATAGGAACTGATATAAATCTAAGGAAAATTCAGTGGGACTGGTCTGCTTACAGACCTGTAAGCCATATTAGTGTGTCATGTCTACGGATCCTTTCCTTCTGTGGATTCAGCCTAGTTCAATAAACATTGCCAAATGGAAAGACAAATCCCAACACCTGAAAATAGACGCAAACTTACCCCTGCCCTTACGATTAAGCCAGCAGCGGCAAAATTTTGCGTATTTTGCTTATATTTTTTTGTTCAATAACAGCAGAGTTCTTACACAGACGTAAACCTAGTGCTTGATACGTAAAGTTTGCATTGCTGAAGATGCCCATAGGAAGCTTTCATGCATTGAGACTGCATATTTAAGAATGTTGTAATTCTTATTAATGATCCTGAAAAGTTAAGCTAGAGAGCTGACATGCAGTCTTTCTATGCTGGAAGTTAACTTTATTGTTGTTTATTTAAAGTCCCATCTGTTTTCATAATACTGCCTAATTTTGAAGCTATAACATTTATCTTCAGTAGAACATAAATAAAAAACCTTCACCACTAAATCAAGTATTTGCACATATTTCTAATCCAAAGCAACAAAACAATAATGATTAGTTATTTTCTCCCATCAGACATTTCAGCTGGAAATTTGCAAACTAATTAACTGCCAGTTCTGTGCCTATTTTTTTTTTCCTAGTTGTATTTATTATTTCCGTATTTGTCTAGACGGGGTCCTGATTCTATTCTCTTATTCATAGGAAAAGAGGGTTAGTAGAATCACTGTTTCCTTTTTCTCTGCAAGAGCATATTGTTAGAAAGTCTTCTCTCTCTGTATGAACAGGAATGAAGGGACCTTATGTCTTCTGTTTCTTTGATAAATAATGGTAATAGAAAAGAAGAGCCCACAGAAGTCATGGTCTTCTAGCAAGTTCTAGCAATATGCCACCTTGAAAAGCCAAAGGCAAAAGACTTATGTAACAGTTTAGACACCAGTTAAAAACTTGGATTGAATCATCTTTTTTTCTCTTTCTTGAATAATTCTGGTAATGTGGGGTTTAGAGATTGCCAAGGACCCTGATGGGTGCACTTCAGGCTCTATGTAACAGAAGCCTCCTTACAATGTGGAGTATCTCTAGACAGCAATCAGGACCACCACTTTAAGGTGCAATTACCCATATCTTCTCTCACCATCTGTGCAACGGCTGTCACCAAACAGCAATACCACTGGGGATATATAATATTTCAAAATCACAGACTACCCACTAATTAATATTCAGAAACTCTACTATAAGTGGGGGCTGAGACAACATATTTGGTGCTCTCTTGATGTGTGTGCAATGGTGCAAAACTGGGCAAGTCAAGCAACACTGGGTCATTTAATTCCCCATAAATCAAGGTCCTGGGACTGAGTTCTCCTGGCTATTGGGCTGCTGCCAGACAGCTTTTTGTGAAAGAGGGCTTACAGCTTCTGATGCCTTTTCCATGGCTCTGAGGCAGTAATACCCATCTTTTCACAGAGTTTACTTTGTTGACAAGTTAACATCCTTCTGAAGAACTGGCAGCAACTCAGTGACCTCAAACCATGTGTATTTTGGGGATCTTATTGGGATCTTGTCTGTCTTGTGTCTAAGTCTGAAAGACGATGTCAGTTTTTAAGAATATTAGTGTTCTTGCTGTCAGTTTTCTAAAGAACAAAATATCCATAGTGGCAACCTATGTTTCATTGTATAGATTCTGTATTTTACCAGTATTAAATACAGATTTTGCATCTGTTTTTAGTAAGCACTTTATTATTTTGATATAATTTTCCACAAGTTCACTAGGTCACACAAAACAGAGATGTTGTCTTGACACTCTATGGGCTGCTGTCAGATTTTATTATCGTTAGCTTACTACAGATGTTACAATGTGATCACTACTACAATGTGATCACTAGAAGATATAATATCTTCTACTTAGATTTTCTCAGGAAAGCGAGAATAAAGTAAAACATTTTTTTCCAAAAATTTTAAGAAGTCTGATTTATTTTTCTGGACCATTTTTTTGGAGCCTCAAAACTTTTTGGCTATCTGATGAGCATTAACAGAGCTAAAGAACATTGCTAGCAATGTTAACGAGTCTAACAATATTGTTACTACTTTAAATGAATTACAGCTTTTTAAGGTCTTTCAGTTTATAATGATCTTGGTATACCCTTCAAAAATATTTTCCTTGTAATACCTTAGAAATGTCATATTAATGTAACTAAACTATATCCCATTCTTCTTTTTAATAGTCAGTAGAGGTTAAGGCTTACTTTTGATACTACCCTCTGATGCAGAACCAGATTGGACTGGATGCATTGTTTATTTTACATAATTTTCTTAAGATATGTACATATGCATATATCTACACATACACATATACATATATATATACAAACATATATACATATATACATACACATATACATACATGTGTGTGCATTGAATGCTACTCATAAGTTTTCAGTCAAATGCAGCAGTGAGTGAATGTCAGTAGCCACCAAGTTTCAGATAATTTTGAATTCAGTGTATAGATAAAGATGGGGGGACAGGGATAAGCAGCTTCGTAGGAGGTTGTAGTACATCATCTAGACACTGAG
This sequence comes from Neopsephotus bourkii, assembly GCF_033783945.1. Taxonomy (NCBI): domain Eukaryota; kingdom Metazoa; phylum Chordata; class Aves; order Psittaciformes; family Psittacidae; genus Neopsephotus; species Neopsephotus bourkii. The sequence goes on along the minus strand of NW_026902076.1, from coordinate 7,031,936 downwards.
GAAGTTGAGTTTGTGTAAGCTGAAGGAGAGAAGTCTAACAAGTAATCTGATCACTGTTTTCTACTACCTAATTATGGATTGCGGAGAAGACAGCTCCATGCTCTCAGAGGTACATAGTTGATGGACAAGAAGTGATGAGAAAAAGGTGCAGCAAGGACAATCTGAATTAGCCACAACTTAAAAAACCCAACATGATGAGAACTGTTAACCACTGGCACAAGTAGGTAGAAAAACTCCAAAATCTGTTCTTATATATTTATAAAAGTCTCCTAGCTCTCAATCAACACTCCCAGGTTCTTTTCCTAAAGGCATAATTCCCCAAGCCTATGAGTTATCATGTTTGCATGTGTGTGTATGTATACATTTATATTAGAGTATATATGCATATTAACAAGTAAAACATAGATACACATATGTGATGGGTTGATATTGGCTGGATGTCAAGTACCCATCAAGTTACTTTATCACTCCCCTCCACAGCAGAACAGGGGAGCAAGAAAACAAGATGGCCAAAAAACCTGTGGGTCAAAGCAAAGGCAGTTTAATAAAGAACAAGCAATGGACAGTGGGATTGAGTGCGCCCTCAGCAAGTTTGCCGATGACACCAAGCTGTGTGGTTCGGTTGATACGCTGGAGGGAAGGAATGCCATCCAGAGGGACCTTGACACGCTTGTGAGGTGGGCAGATGCCAACCTCATGAAGTTTAACCATGCCAAGTGCAAGGTCCTCCACCTGGCTCGGAGCAATCCCAGGCACAGCTACAGGCTCGGCAGAGAAGAGATTCAGAGCAGCCCTGCGGAGAAGGACTTGGGGGTGCTGGTCGATGAGAAAATGAACATAAGCCGGCAGTGTGCGCTTGCAGCCCAGAAAGCCAACCGTATCCTGGGCTGCATCAAAAGGAGTGTGACCAGCAGGTCGAAGGAGGTGATCCTGCCCGTTTTTTCTGCTCTCGTGAGACCTCACTTGGAGTATTGTGTACAGTTCTGGTGTCCTCAACATAAAAAGGACATGGATCTGTTGGAACAAGCCCATAGGAGGGCCACGAGAATGATCAGGGGACTGGAGCACCTCCCATATGAAGAGAGGCTGAGAAAGTTGGGGCTGTTCAGCCTGGAGAAGAGAAGGCTGTATGGAGACCTCATAGCAGCCTTCCAGTATCTGAAGGGGGCATATATGGATGCTGGTGAGAGACTCTTCATTAGGGACTGTAGTGATAGGACAAGGGGTAATGGGTTAAAACTTAAACAGGATAAGTTTAGATTGGATATAAGGAGGAAATTCTTTCCTGTTAGGGTAGTAAGGCACTGGAATAGGTTCTCCAGGGAGGTTGTGAATGCTTCATCCCTGGCAGTGTTCAAGGCCAGGTTGAACGAGGCCTTGGGTAATATAGTTTAGGGCGAGGTGTCCCTGCCCATGGCAGGGTGGTTGGAACTTGATGATCTTAAGGTCGTTTCCAACCCTAACTATTCCATGATTCTATGATTCTATGCATGGAAGCAAATGAAACCAAGCATCTTGGAACTGAAACATTCTCTATTTTCCACCAATAGGTGACATCCAGTCTATTCCCTGAAAGCAGGGCTTCAGCATGTGTAGTGTTTGGACCAGAAGCCAAAAATTGTAGGAACAAATGCCTCCCCTTCCTTCCCCTTTCACTTAGCTTTTATTGCTGAGCAGATGTCGTGTTATGTAATATCCTTTTGGTCAGTTTTGGTCAGCTGTCCTAGCTATGTTCCCTCCTAAAATCTTGCCAAACTCCGGCCCACTGGTGAGGGGGAATGCTGGAGAGAAGCTTTGGCACTGAAGCACTGCTCAGCAGTAGCCAGAACACTGGTGTGCTATTAACACCATTCTAGCTACCAGTAATAAAGCACAGCACTAGGAGTTCTGATATGGGGAAACTTAACTTCATCTCAGCCAGGCCCAATACAACATATAATTGGCATATGTATATTACCTTCAAAAGTAAGAAATACACCCCTTATATCTACTACACACACATATATTTATGCAACATAAACCATATTTATATACCATATAATTTATACTATAGAGCAACCGAATGATTATTTGAATATAGTTACAAATAAAAGGCTATTGGCTCTTTTTTCCCAAGTCAATAGTATTTTATGGTCAACTGCCTCTAACTCTAGTTATAATAAATAAGTAATTTTCTGTCCATAAACTGAGACTAAATAGTTACTTGTTGCTTGAGAATTGTGGCATCCTGTTTCAGAATAGATACATAAATTATAGACTCATAGAACGGTTTGGGTTGGAAACGACCTTCAAGATCACCCAGTTCCAACCCCCCTGCCATGGGCAGGGACACCTTCCAGTAGACGAGGTTTCTCAAAGCCCCATCCAACCTGGCTTTGAACACTGCCAGGTATGGGGCAACCACAACTTCTGTGGGCAACCTGTGCCAGAGTTTCATTACTCTCAGAGAGAATAATTTCTTCCTTATATTTAATCTAAATCTACCCTCTTTCAGTTTGAAGCCATTAACCCATGTCCTATCACTACTTCCTCTTTCAAAAAGCCTCTCCAGCATTTCTGTAGGCCCCTTTTATAGTCACACCTTTCCAGTTTCGGGTGCACAAATGTGAAAAGGTCATGTCAGTTTTCCTCTCAGTGGAGTCTCTGGACAACACAGACTTCATGATCTTTCATAACTGCAGATTTATTAATCAAATCCTTTAGCTTCCCAGACCCTACATTTAAAAGTGAATCCTGTGTTCCCTGGACATTTCTGTAGAGTTCTGCTATAAAGCAAACGTTGTCTTGCTGTTTGTACTTTTTGGGAGTCTTGCATCCTTCCATTGGCAGCTGGGACAAGATTAATGATTAGCTGAACTTTACCTGTGGTCTCTGTGTGCACTTAGCTGTGTCAACATCTCCCTCAGGTGTATTTCACATGTTACAGTTTTTACTGTTTTCTGCTAATCCAGCAAGTATGACCCTGTCAGAACTGACAAGAACCTCCGGTCATGCTCTTCTACTTCTTTTCATCCTTAACCCTTCAGAACATCATCTGTCTTGATCTTGCTATCCTCTGAATCATCAAAAAAATTGCTGCATTGCTGTGCAACATACTGTCTGCAGAAAAAATCCATGTGACCTTCTGAAAAACTGTCTGGTCAAAGGGGTATCAAGTATGTGCATATGTGGAAAGAGAAAAACATTTGGGATCACCTATCTTTCCGTTCTGCATCAGGGATTATTTTGTTTTAAATTTTAGGGATTAATAAAGAATGGTAAAATTATATGTTTATATTTCTTTTCCAGAAAATGTCATTGATCTATATTGGTCAAATTCGAGATCCTCAGGACAGTGAGAAAAGCATGCAGCAAGCTCACTGCCCTGGACTTCAAGAGAACAGACATTGGCCTCTTCAGGAACCTGCTTAGTAAGGTTCCATGGGATATAGACCTAGAGGGCAGGGAGGCCCAAGGCTCTTGGTTGATATTCAAGGATCACCTGCTACAAGCTCAGGAGTGCTGCATCCCAACTAGAAGGAAATGCAGTAGGAGGGCCAAGAGACCTCCTTGGATGGATAAGGAGCTGCTGAGAAAAATTCAAAGGAAAAAAGAGGCTTATAAAAGGTGGAAGCAAGGACAGGCACCCTGGGAAAAATACAAGGAATTTGTCCAGGAAGTTAGGGACCAGGTTAGGAAAGCTAAGGCCCAGTTAGAATTAAACTTGGCTAGGGATGTTAAGGATAACAGGAAGGGATTCCATAGGTATGTAGCAAATAAAAAACAGACTAGGGAGAATGTAGGCCCCCTCAGGAAGCCCTTGGGAGAACCAGCTACACAGGATTTGGAGAAGGCTGAGGTCCTGAATGACTTCTTTGCCTCGGTCTTCACTGGCAAATGCTCTGACCACACCACCCAAGTCTTGGAAGACAAACGCAGGGACTGTGAGAATGAAAACCTTAGACCCACTGTAGGAGAGGATCTGGTTTGAGACCATCTTAAGAACTTGAACGTGCACAAGTTTGTGGGACCTGATGAAATCCATCCAAAGGTCCTGAAGGAGCTGGCAAATGAAGCTTTTAAGCCGCTGGTGATCATACTTGAAAAATCATGGCAGTCGGGTAAAGTTCCCGACGACTGGAAAAAGGGAAATATAACCCCCATTTTCTAGAAGTGGAAAATGGATGACCCGGGGAATTACAGACCAGTCAGTCTCACCTCTGTGCCTGGCAAAATCTTGGAGTAGATTCTCCTGGAAGGCATGCTAAGGCACATGAAAATCAACAAGGTGCTTGGTGACAGCCAGCATGGCCTGACTAATGGGAAATCCTCCCTGACCAATTTGGTGGCGTTCTATGATGGGGCTACAGAACTGATGGACAGGGGTAGAGCAGTTGATGTCATCTACCTGGACTTGTGTAAAGTGTTCGACACTGTCCCACATGACATCCTTGTCTCTAAATTGGAGAGACATAAATTTGATGGATGGACCACTCGGTGGATAGAGAACTGGCTGGATGGCGCACACAAAGAGCTGTGGTCAAAGGCTCAATGTCCAGTTGGAGACCAGTAACGAGTGGTGTCCCTCAGGGATCAGTGTTGGGACCAGTCTTGCTCAACATCTTCATCGCTGACATGGACAGTGGGATTGAGAGTGCCCTCAGCAAGTTTGCCAATGACCCCAAGCTCTGTGGTTCGGTTGATACGCTGCAGGGAAGGAATGCCATCCAGAGGGACCTTGACACACTTGGGAGGTGGGCTGACGCCAACCTCATGAAGTTTAACCATGCCAAGTGCAAGGTCCTACACCTGGCTCGGAGCAATCCCAGGCACAGCTACAGACTGGGCAGAGAAGAGATTCAGAGCAGCCCTGCAGAGAAGCACTCGGGGGTGCTGGTTGATGAGAAAATGAACATGAGCTGGCTTCAGTGTGTGCTTGCAGCCCAGAAAGCCAACCGTATCCTGGGCTGCATCAAAAGGAGTGTGACCAGCAGGTCGAAGGAGGTGATCGTGCCCCTTTATTCTGCTCTTGTGAGACCTCACCTGGAGTATTGTGTGTGGTTCTGGTGTCCTCAACATAAAAAGGACATGGAACTGTTGGAACAAGTCCATAGAAGAACCATGAGAATGATCAGGGGACTGGAGCACCTCCCATGTGAAGACAGGCTGAGAAAGTTGGGACTGTTCAGTCTGGAGAAGAGAAGGCTGTATGGAGGCCTCATAGCATCATTTCAGTATCTGAAGGGGGCCTATATGGATGCTGGTGGGAGACTCTTCATTAGGGACTGTAGTGATAGGACAAGGGGTAATGGGTTAAAACTGAAACAGGGGAAGTTTAGATTGGATATGAGGAGGAAATTCTTTCTTGTTAGGGTGGTGAGGCAATGGAATGGTTTGCCCAAGGAGGTTGTGAATGCTCCATCCCTGGCATTGTTCAAGACGAGGTTGGACAAAGCCTTGGGTGACATGGTTTAATGTGAGGTGTCCCTGCCCATGGCAGGGGGGTTGGAACTTAATGATCTTAAGGTCCTTTCCAACCCTAACTATTCTGTGATTTTATGATTCTGTTTATGGATCTTTGACTCTTTTTATTCTCGAAAGCAAAGCTTTCTCTGACGGCAATCTTGTATTTTTTCAGTTCCAAGGCTATGGTTTAGGAATTGAGCTCTTAAGCTCTTAAGTCTTGCTAAAAATTGCCAGGTGAGTGAGTTGTGTCATAAGTATGGTGATCTCAAAAATGACAGAGATAATAGAGATAATTTCTCTATTTCAAACAGCAGCTGTGACTGAATCATAGCATGTTGATTGTGAAATGTGGGGCAGTTGGGCCAGTCTCTTCTTCTAATTTGTACCTAAAATTTGATGCTCACCTGTCGTCTGCTCATTTCCAGGTTCTGCTAGTGTGTCTTGATTCTGCACTTTGCCCAACAGCATTGGACTAGATGCCCAACACTTCTTCCTCACAAACAAGACCTGCTTCTGAAATATACTTCTGAAGTAGATAAAAATAGTCCCAAAATACATTCCTTGTCTTTTGTTATAAACATTCTCTCCAACAAGTATACTTTTTGAGAACACAAAGTAGCGGATACATTTTTCTTTGTACAGTGGGTACTTCTGCTCTTGGTGCAATTCTGAATTGTGTTATATTTTTCTCAAGTTTATTATTTACCCAAAGCTATTTCTAGCCTTCTTTGTGAGATGCTTATCACTTCAAATCCTATGTTTTATATGCTCACTTGTTACTGATGTTTTGATTTGATATTATAATTGATGTTTGTTTTGTTGGTTTGTTTTAATTATAATTTATTTTATTTACTTATTTATTCCTGGGCTGCTCTTACAAATTCAGTGACATACTGGCTTACTAACCTGGGTACCTTAGAGTTAATAACTGCTCTGTTTATTCTTTGACTACTACTCCATTTATCTTCATGAGTTATTCCTCATTCTTGTATAAAGAATTCCTTGGAGTTAAAGGTAGTATTGTCATCCTCTTTGTCTGCACTGTGTGTATCCTGCCTTTGCTTGCATATCCTTGAAATTGCTAAAAAACAATGCAGTTCCTGAACCCTTTACTATTTGTGACTCCTTTACTAAAGTACTGTATTGTATTGCCTTATTCACCAAAGTATAAGCTGCTCTCCCTGTTGTTTTCAGTGGACTCCACCTTGGAGCTCTTTGTGTCTTCCTTCATCAGATCTAAGCTTTAATTTGATCTATGTGATTTCCTTGACATAGCAAATTCTATTTGCATTTGTCAAGGTTTAGTTTCCAGTGTATCTTTGGACATTTTTAATTCTAGATACCAATCACAGTTTGGCATCTTATCGGAGTTTTCTTAGTTCTCCACAAATTGAAAGATTGGTTCTTGAGCCAAATTCTTCTATGTTTTAGCACCTAAAAACCCGAACTCAAACAAAAAAGAAACCCTACCAAAACAAAGCCCCCAAATTTTAGGGCATATATTTAGGGATATATTTTAAAATATAAACATTCTTCAAATGTCTATAATGTTTTATTTCTATTTTTCTTTGTAATAAAATTTTTCTGAAAATTGCTAACACATCAGGATAAGCTGTTATAAATCCTCATCACCTTCCTCTTATCTGTACCCATTACTTGCGGATGCAAAGGAGAACAGTGTCTACATATTTTACAGTTATCACATGCATACATTTCCAAGGCTCTTTGTCTTCATGATGTGGCAAATGTTCGATTTGCTCACTCACACTTTGAACTAATTGTCACAGGGAAATGGGAACTTTTGCACAGCATAGCATCCTCTTTCAACTAGGTTTAGTGGGAATGCTTTTCCCCACAGGCAAATCATTTTGGTACAAGGCACTGGGTACTTGAGCATCTCTCTGGTTATGATGCCTAACTTTCAGCAATTGTACTTGCCCTATGTAATTTTCACACCTGAGCAATGAGGCTAGGACTGGGATAATGAAAGTGCCTGCAGAAGGGATGTGAAGAAGTCAGACATGACAGCTGTATCTCCATCTTAAGCTAGTCAGAAGTGAAATAACATGGAATAGATGTATATCCCCAAGTGTCTTTGAGATTTACTTGTAATCTTCTCACTGGCATTAGAAGAACCCTAGACACAATGGCACTTAGCTAAAACTGATCCTTTTATGTCTTAAGCTGGGACCTGAGCTTTCTACATGAGTAGTTCGAAATTCAGGGTTAAAAATCAACCTGTCTCTCTTACTGGAGCTCCGTGTGATTATATAGGTAAGATTTAGCCATGATCCCTGAGATAAAAATATGAGATATATAGAACTTATGCAGAATATGGGATGCCATACACCATGGCTTCAGTCCAGAAAACCCCTAAACCTAGTACTGATATTGTTTTGCTGCATTAGGACAGTTAGGGTTTGGTACAGAATGCCCAGAGATGTGCAGTGTCTGTTGTTGAAGATCCAACTGCAAAAATCCTTGAGAAACTTGGTCTGATCCAAAAGATGACCCTGCTTTGAAGAGGACATTGGACTAGAGACCTCTTAAAGTGCCTTCCAGCCTGTTTTATTCTCTCATTGTATGACTCAATGATTTATTAATGACAGTGTTGTAGGACAAGGGATAATTAAATTTCTCTTCTTCATCTACAGTTCCTCACACTTTTTGGGATATGCTCCAATGCAAAATGAAATAAGAATTCGAAATCTAGCTTGGAGCACTGTTTGGAGGATAAATATATTAAAGATTAGTAAGTGTTCAGATACTGTGTTAATGGGGGCCTATAAGTGCTTCAGAGAGATCCAGACCCCTAAATCACTATTAATGAATTGTATTGGTTTCCCTTTAATTTGTGAAATTAAGCTATTATAATAAAGTTTGGCTTTTATTTGACTTTTATTCAATGTGGTAATTATAAACACTATTTTATAATTATTTTACTCTTACTCCCAAAGGAAAATAGTATATGCTAATCTAGTCTGGGCTAAATGTTCCCTCTTCTGCTTCTTTTGTCTTTCTGGGGTTTTATTCTTAGGCACATGATATTAAGTTATTTTACAGAAAAATAAATCAGTTGATAGAATGATTAATGGAGTAATAGTTAAATTTGTGGCTGGAACTCAAGCATATTGAATTAATTTATATTTAGTCTAGCTATGTCTAGGGTCAGAAATAAATAATTGAAATAGAAAAGATGACCTGGTGGGAAAAACCTGGCTATAATATGAAGAAAATTTTAGTCCAATTGTTGATACTTTGGGTTTCTTTTGTCTCTTCTGTAAGTTACTGAAGAACAGAAACATAAAAGACCTTAAACACAAAGTCCTACCCGTGAAGTCAGGCTTCTAAAAATTACCTCAAGCCTTTGCCTGACACTGTAGTTTCCAAAACTCTTCCAGCACTGTGTGTTTCACCAACTAATCTATCTATGTGCAGATGTACTGAATGGAAAAGAAGCAAGGCAAGGGAAGGCAAAAGGGAAGAGGCAAGGCAAAAGTCAAGGCAAGAGGCAAGGCAAAAGTCAAGGCAAGAGGCAAGGCAAAGGACAAGGCAAAAGGCAAGAGGCAAGGCAAGAGGCAAGGCAAAAGTCAAGGCAAGAGGCAAGGCAAAAGTCAAGGCAAAAGGCAAGAGGCAAGAGGCAAGGCAAAAGACAAGAGGCAAGAGGCAAGGCAAAAGACAAGGCAAAGCAAGGCAAAAGGCAAGAGGCAAGGCAAGAGCCAAGGGAAGGGAAGGCAAGGCAAGGCAAGGCAAGGAGACTGCTACCTCACTGACAGTGAGCACAAACAAAGCAAACCAAGGAATTTGTTCACTGCTTCCCATAAGAAGGCAGGTGTTCAGTCATCCCCATGAGGATGAATGTCACAACTCTGAATGTCATCCCTTCTTTTTTTCTCTGAGCTTTTATTGCTGAGCATGATATCATATTCTATGGGATATCTCTTTAGTTAGTTGGGCTCAGCTCTCCTGGCTGTGTCCTCTCCCAGCTGCTTGTGCACCCACAGCAAGAGAAGCAGAAAATGCCTTGACTGTATAAGCACTACTCAGCAATTACTAAAATATCTCTGTGTTCTCAACACTGTTTTCATCTCAAATCTAAAACATACAAGCTGCTGTGAAGAATATTAACTGTATACCAACAAAACCCAGTACACTTACTTAGACCATGAAATATTTATGTTTGAGACTAATCTTTATTATGCATTTGTGCAGGCATTTTTACAGGGATACACTCACTTGGATCCCTAAGAACTATGTGAATTTGTTTGATTTTTTTTTTTTTCAATAGTGTCTGTGATAGTCCAAGTCAGTTCTAATATTACAGTGCTTAATTGCCTCTCCAAATAAGCTTCTGTTGGAGATCTTCACCAATGTATTCCTTTAGCACCAAGCCTAAGTATACAAGATCTTTGTCTCAGAGTGCTATATAACCTAACTTTATGTTTGGCAGTATTTTTCTCTGTGAGTTTGGTTCTAAACTTGTGAAATGCTGAGTTTAACTGACCTTCTTGTCTCTAATGACATAAGTGGGGGTTGAAATCATTGAGCACTTTATTGGTTTAGACCCCTTCACTTCTCTAATCTCAGAAGATTACTTTCAGTCACACATGGCCAGCAGGGTACTAGCCTTTCTAACATAGTATTTTAGAGCTGTTTCAAATGTCTGACTTCTTTCTATCCTCTTATATGTGTGAAATTTCTCTGCCTTTGTAGAAGCTAGCTACTCAATAGGCCTAAAAATAACTTTTCTTCTTTTATACATACAGTATTTTTTTAGTTTTCACTGACAGTAAATTCTAATGTTATAGTTCTTATTAAATATGCAGTGAGATGATCACAAGCTGAGAGCTGTAAAAAAGACGAAGTGAAGCAATGCCTTAAGCCAAGACTACATTCCCTGGGTTGCTGTGCATATGGATAATAACATTACCAAAAAAAACCCAAAACCTAGCAGGTATCTCTTTGGTACCTGGTAAACAAAAATCTAACCCAAGAACTGCTGGAGAGGAGGATGCTAATATGAAATAGACTTGAAAACAAAAAACTGCAATAGCATGTCCATCAAGTTGCCAGTAAAGTTGTCTGACCTATAAGGGAAAATACATGAAAAGAAAACAGATAAGCAGAGCAAAAGCGAAAAGGTCAGAACTCACATAGAGCACACCTGTAGAAATTATATTGCTGAAACTAAAAAACCTATAAACCAATAAATATAGAAATAATATCACAAAAGCAGGTGTGGTGGTGTGGGGTAAAAAGGCTCTATTGCAGGTGGAAGGACCCTTAATGCCTTTTTACTACATTTAAAAACTTAATTTCCTTAATGGGTCCACATTTACTTTCACCAGAAAAATAATGCCAGAAAATGTTCCAGTCTCCCCAAAATCCTCCACAGTCAAAATAAAAAGAAAATGAAAATAAGGGTAATCTTGTGTTTTGCAATAAGATAATTTAATACAAACATATAAGTCAGCACAACATTCTTGTGTGGAAATATGTCACAACTGGGGGGAGTTAGAAGAAACTTAAAGAAAAGTTAGTTGAAACAGTTTATTTAGAATCATAGAATAGAGTCATAGAATAGTTAGGGTTGGAAAGATCCTTAGGAACATCAAGTTCCAACCCCCCTGTCGTGGGCAGGAACACCTCACACTAAACCATATCATCCAAGGCCTCGTCCAACCTGGCCTTGAACACTGCCAGGGATGGAGCATTCACAGCCTCCCTGGGCAACCCATTTCAGTGCCTCACCACCCTAACAAGAAAGAATTTCCTCCTTATATCCAATCTAAACTTCCACTGTTTAAGTTTTAACCCATTACTCCTTGTCCTATCACTACAGTCCCTAATGAAGAGTCTCCCACCAGCATCCATATAGGCCCCCTTCAGATACTGGAAGGCTGCTATGAGGTCTCCACGCAGCTTTTTCTTTTCTAAGTTGAACAGCCCCAACTTTCTCAGCCTATCTTCATACAGGAGGTGCTCCAGTCCCCTTATCATCCTCGTGGCCCTCCTATGGGCTTCTTCCAACAGTTCCATGTCCTTTTTATGTTGAGGACACCAGAACTGTACACAATACTCCAAGTGAGGTCTCACAAGAGCAGAATAAAGGGGCAGAATCACCTCCTTCGACCTGCTGGTCACACTCCTCTTGATGCAGCCCAGGACACGGTTGGCTTTCTGGGCTGCAAGTGCACACTGAAGCCAGCTCATGTTCATTTTCTCATCGACCAGCACTCCCAAGTCCTTCTCCGCAGGGCTGCTCTGAATCTCTTCTCTGCCCAGCCTGTAGCGTGCCTGGGATTGCTCTGACCCAGGTGTAGGACCTTGCACTTGGCATGGTTAAACTTCATGAGGTTGGCATCTGCCCACCTCACAAGCATGTCAAGGTTTCTCTGGATGGCATTCCTTCCCTGCAGTGTATCAACCGAACCACAGAGCTTGGTGTCATCAGCAAACTTGCTGAGGGCACACTCAATCCCACTGTCCATGTCAATGACAAAGATGTTGAACAAGACTGGTCCGAACACTGATCCCTGAGGGACACCACTCGTTACTCGTCTCCAGACAGTCATTTCAATGACAAGAATAGCTTCTGAGCCATTTCCAAGGTTTTTGAGAGGAATCAACTACTCAGTTTCTTCTCCCCCTTCTTTAAAGAAAAACCCAAAACATCCCTCTGAAAACACGTATATAAAAACCACAAAGAACCACCTTTCCAGTATATCACAAAATAAATCCAAAAGAACCAGCCTAGTAGGCTAGTTTCAGTGCAGCCCTTTCCGATGCAAAGACAGGCACTTTGAGCCCAAATAATGTTTCTCTAGTGCCAGCAACAACCCAAATAACTACAGGACAGTCCTCAAACCCCTTCTTGGCAAAATTGGATGCTAACGTGGGAACCTCCAGGTACATCTGTGTGACCTCAAAGAACAGTGAGCACGGACCCCCAAGTGCACACATGCAACCTCAGGGAGGTTTCTCTCTGTCATGTGCATTGGGGACTGCAAGGAGAAGCAGAGGCCCATGTAGTACTGGAGCATCTGCATTTTCCATGGAAGAGAGGGTTCACATAGGGACTATACCCTAGAGAGAGAGTAACAGAGAGAGGCTGCTGGTAACCCACAGAGCCTATGAGGTGGGTGTCGGCCAGGGTGCATGTAGCCATCTGGATGTGCATGTGTTTTTGTGCACACAGGTGTGATTAGAACTTCTCAGAATTTGTTTTAGAAGGTTGTTTAGAAATTTGTAGGTGTCTATTAATGTTCTATATCTAGTATTGTGGTCTGTTGATTGTCTTGCTGATAAAGATACTGAATACATAGTTCACTAATTGCAAGTTAATTACATGCTGCTAATAAATCAATAAACTTCTTCAATCCTATTCTGACTACATGAACTCAGGAGTTTTTCCCTGTGACAGATATCACAGTGTTTTTTATGCTTGTAGAGGATTTTTGGTGCTTTTTTTTTTTTTTTTTTTTTTTTGTAGGGGTAAAATTGAATTTGTTTTCACACTGACTCCATTACGAACTGTGAGACAGCTAGATAGTTGCCCAGTCCAGACTGATGCTTTGACTGATGCTTACCAGTTTGACCTCAAAACTCAGCAAACATATCTTCATGGCTCTGCCATGATTACAGAGCTCAGTCAGAACAAAACTGAACCTGTTCAAAATGTCGTCAAAGTAAGACCACATTAGCGTCATATTTGTCATATTAAAAAAATAGATGGTGGAATTTTTCTAGTATGTTGATAATAACACAAAGCAAAATCAGTGAGAATGCTTGATCTGTCTTGCAGTCAAAAGGAAATCTAGACCATTTTCTTGCCAGAACTAGACTGGGTTAGAAAACTGTGAATTCAAAATTTCCAGTCAAATCAGGACAATGATACTTGCCCTGAATTACTTGAACAAAAAATGAAAGCAATTTCAGTGCTGTGCAGGCTGCACTGGAATGCCAATCAAATAATACATTTCTCACAAAAAGGATTTGCTTAGACACTGACCAAAATAGGTCTGGGCAGTGAACTGCAGCCAATGCACTTTATATACCTGTAAAATGTGTGTGTAGAACTGTATAACCACTATAAGCAGTTCTATTAACTGGAAGGGGTGTATTAATAAAAATTCTGATGGGACTTCCTTTGGGTCTGCTGCTGCTCAGTGTTTTCAGTAGGGACTGGAGTGGAGGGAGTACTTACGTGTAGGGGCACCACCTAACATTACTGTCTCATGTTCAGCTTGCGGTCCACTAAGTGCCAAGATCCATTACTAAAGAACGGTACTGAGACAGTAACTTCTCTTCCTGCTTTATATACTGGAGAACCAGATCAGAATTTTCTTGAGGAACTGAAGGACCAGTCTAAAAAAATAAGTTGAAAAAAAATGACATGCGACTTACTAAGGTGTGTAAAGGGCAATGCATTTTGTATGATATGAAATAGTTCTTTCATTTTCCTCGGTGCTGCATACAGAGCTTAGTCTCAGCAAGTACACTGTATTTCATTTTCTGAACCATATTTCAGAAAGGGTATGAACTAGTTTCAAAAGAAGGTAAAGGAGACCAACTGGGAATTATCAGTGATCTAGAAAGCAAGACTGATGAGGAGAGTTTGAAACAATTGGGGTAGTTTAATTTATAGAAGACTGAAAGCAGACATAATAACGTAAAAAGTAGTTGTAGAGAGTAAAGGACTAGACTGTTCATGTCCCCTGTGGTTACAGCAAGGGTAATGGGTTTAACTTGGTTCAACAGAGATTCAGCTTCCACTGTAAGGAAAGAAAATCTATGAATCCTGTCACAGGGTTTAGGGAGGATGTTTTTTGAAGAGCACATCTGTGAGGAACAGTCCAACACAGTTAATCTTGTACTGGGGATATAGAATAGATGAGATGCCTTCTTTATCTGCTTTCAGTCCTAGGTTTTTTTGGGGGGTTGGGTTGTTTGGTTTTGGTTTTGTTTTTTTTCTGCCACACAGTTCTTCTGGATCACATGTAATTCAGAAGTAATGGAAACCTTCCTGTGGCTGATAGTGTTTTTTCTTACCAGGACTGAATCTTCTGTTCATCTGCAACAACATGCCATACTGCTCTAATTACAGTACCTGAAAAAATCAGCCATAGACATCTTCCTTCACACTTCTGCTGAGGAGTCCATGCTCAGATGACCAGAGGGGCCTGTGGGGACACACATTTTGCCATAAAGGCATCTGTCATGGATTGGCAAGTCAAACATCCAAACATAAAGTGTGCCTGATGAGAGAAATGTGAAAAAAAAAACACCAGAAGGCTTAAATGTGAGACTTGCTTTCTTAAAGGGTGGTGCAGCCTCTTCTATGGTCTGACAAGGGAACTCAAGGAAATTATGTTTAGAAAGACAGAAATTAAAAATGTAGTGACACTCTCTGCTCTGAAATAACAGAAATATTATGAAAGAATTTGTATTCATGTGTGAATTACAGCTCTTCTGTTTCAGAGTTAGTTCTGTAACCTACAAGATTGGAGGTTATTGTAGCTCACCATCTTATTATATGAAAGCAAGCTGTATTTTATAATAGATAAAGAGCAAGCTGATAAAAAATGAGGAGGTTAATAATAAGAAATTATGTTCAATATCAAGAAAAAATGTAGAATCATAAAATACTGGCCCTTTAAATGAGAGAAAACTAGGAGTTGAGGAAAGGTGAATGGAAAAGCCTTGATATTTTTTCAGCTGAGACATGCAGAATGGTATCATGAGGCTGTTTTCTAGTCTTGAATCCACATACAAATTACCCTTTTATATTCAATATCATTCTGTTGGTATGTAGCATGTCATGTCTGGGTAAATTAGCTTTGCAAAAACATTGCAGTACTGCTATTCGGTGCATAATCTAATCATGTCACAAGGTGATGTACTGCACTTCTGCTGTGCTATCTACTGATTTACGTCAGCAAATTATAAAGCATTTTATACCTTTAATGGAGTGGCATGTTTTGTTGTTTGCAAGAGTTGTGTATTTGCTGTGTACAGTCATAGTGGTATATTTTATTGAAGTAGGGCATACGTAGCAGTGAGGAAATGAACTTTACAAATAAATATTCACTCATGCATACAACAAGATTTTTTTTCTAGTCTCACAGGAAGCACCCATAAGCCTGTTTAATAATAGCGTGATAGAAAGGATGAGTTTCCATTCATACCAATGCTAAGCATGATCCATATCCTCTGAAACCCAACTTTACTTCTGGTTTATTGAACATCTGGTGGCTCTCCTAAGGACTAATTTCAAGTATCTTCACAGTATTTTTCCTTTCTGGTTAACAAATCTCTAAATTATGAAATATGTGGGATGATGCTTATATTTTTTAGTTTAGCTACAGCAGTGACACAGACTTGGTGTTTCTCTTGTAACAGACTTCATCCATAAGCAGCATATTAGGACTAAATAAGTGTCATCCTCTAAATTAGAGAGATAAGCATTCTTTAGACAATTAGCCCTACTGAACTCATCTCCACTCTCCATGAGCAGGTAAAGGTCTAGTTGCAGAGTAGGAGTATTTTATCATATGCTGGTATGTCCTCTTCTGGCTCGGTAAATCATGGCACTGAGATATCAACACTGGATGAAGAATGACAGAAGATGCGCACTGCTTTTACAAATTAATAGACAAATGCCTTAATAAAGGATGGAAATTATGCCATAAACCTAAGGAAAATTACATCAACTAATCTTGCAGTGATTACTTTGGCCAGAGTCTTAACAGTGTTAAGGCATCTATTTACCACTAGTTTTAATCAGAGGAGTTTAATACCTCCAAAGGTACATTCAATAACCCTGGGAATACAGATCATTGTTCATATTTTGTTGTTTCTGCTGCACGTTATTCCTCTTTCTTTTCATACTCAATCATGGTTTATATCTTCTAATTTATTTTGAGATAATATATATAACACTGAATCATCTGAAGTTGACAAGGGCCTCTGGAGATCACTTAGTCAAACCCATTTGGTCAGAGCATAGTCATCTAGAGCAGGTTGTTTAGGACTGTGCCTAGTAGATTATGAATATATCCAAGGATGGATGCTCCACATCATCTCTGGGCAACCTGTTTCAGGGTCTGACCACCTGACACCTTGACCCTTGGCTAGCATTGTCAGAGTAAACAGACCTCTAACACCATACCACTTAACACCCTGCCCCTTGACCAACTTATGGCAGCATAGACAGGGTGCCACCCACATTTAATGTGAGGTGAGATTCTTTCTAATCACTATGCCATTGATGGAGTGAAAGGATGGTGTGACTCTTATCCACATCAAAAGACTTTTGCAAGATTGGCTGTTGCTGACAGATGGTTTGGAAACTAAGTGTCTCTGGCAGCCTGTCAGAGCCCTGGCATTGCTTATGATCCTATGTTTGTTATCAGTGACTGAGTGAGTCACTGTATAGGCATGTTGTTACTACTCTCTCACTGCCTCAATAAAGTTTGCTTTATCAGACTCCATTACTGTTCACACTGCATCACCTTCACAGCGAACTGAAGGTCCCAAGCTGAAGGCCCCAAGCTGAAGTGGAGAAGATGCAACTGCTGGCTTCAGTTAGGACTAGTGAGGGACATTAAGGCCTATTAAGTGCCACCAGGGTGTGTCAAAAGTCTAGTTTAATTCACAGTAAACATCCACTGCTCTTCCCTCATTCACCCATCCCGCAATCTCATCCTAGAAGGTTATCAAGTTTGTCCACCATGATTTCCCTTTCAGAAATGTATGCTGACTACTACCAATGACCTTGTGAACTCTCATTTATTTGGAAATGGCTTGCAGGATAATTCTCTCTATCACCTTAGTAGGAAGTGAGGTTGAGAATGACCACACTGCAGTTCCCTGGGTACTTCTTGCCTCCTGAAAGACTGGGCTGACATTTGCATTTTTCTAGCCTTCAGGAACTCACAGTGCTTACTTATTTGTGTGCATATGTTTAGGTTGGGACACTTCTGGCTTGTTTTGTAGTTCCCAGGCTTTCTTGTATGCATCTGGTACTTATTACTAGAAAATAATAGGTTTTATAACAATAATAATAATTAATTAACAAATAATACATAATAAGAATACTTATTTATTATAAAGAATAGTATTCTTCTCTTTTATTATGGTATGCATTATTCATCATGTACCACCAAACTGAAATTTTCTACACTATTAACAGATGAGATTCACTCTTTCAAATGGACGACTGTTTCATATTGCACAAGGAAGATCCCTGATGACACCCTAAAAACCTTATCAGTCAGGATACACAACAGAATGACAACAGTAAAGCTTTCGATGACTACAGATGTCTTGTCACATGACCTGGGTCCAGCAGTAGCAGTCCTCGTTCTCCTTCTTAGTAACTGGTGCAGTGCTGTGTTTTTTACTTCAGTCAGGGAGCAATGCTGATAACACCAATGTTTTTAGTTATTGCTAAGTAATGTTTACTCCATTCAACACATTTTCAGTCTCATGGTCTGCCAGTGAGAAGGGGGACAGGAAGCTGGGAGGAAGCAGAGACAGGACACCTGACCCAAACTAACCGAATGTGCATTCCATACTACAGCACATCATGCCCAGTATATAAACTGGGGGGAGTTGCCAAGAAGGCCCAGGTCACTGCTTGGATTGGGCTGGGTATCGGTCAACAGGTGGTGAGCAGCTGGTGATTAACTTCCCTTGTTATTTCCTTTATCATTATAATTATTTGTGGTAGCAGTAGTGGTTTTGTATTGCATCTTAGTTACTGGACTGTTCTTGTCTTACACTGTGGGAGTTACATTCTTTCCATTCTCCTTCACATCCCTCCAAGAGAGGGGGAGAACAAGAGGGGAGAGAGTGAGTGCCTGTGTGGCTCTGCGTTACCAGCTGGGTTTAAACCATGACATCACACTAGAAATAGAAGAACAAGGAAAAGGTAAGGCTGTTGCCTTCATCAAGGGTAACCCTGCAATAAAACCACTTGTTAATATTTTGTTTTCTAATTAATTTCTTGTGACACAGAATGATAAAAATGTTCATGCAAAAACCTTCTTAGCACTGTAACCATTAATTAGACATATGTAGTAGCTAAAAACAATAATTCACAAATAATTAATAAACTCAGTGAGCCAATAAGTAAAAATAATGTGCCTCTACTAATCCCAACTTTTCTATTATACTCTGGCTAGAAATGAATGGAAAATTAACATTTAACAATGCAATAGCTAAATGCAATCTTTCTCTTGTCATACATTCTAGATATATGGATGGATTTTGGTTCTTACTAGTTTTGTCCTTCATTTAAAATTATTCTGTGTAGGATATATGTAGTTTCATTCTAAGTTATAGGACAACATTCACTAAATCTTCTGTTTTACCTTATCATTATGCCCATACTTTATCGGATATGCTTCATTGCAGCTCATCAGTGAACCACAAAACACTAAAAAGCTTGTACTGTGGTGATCAGAAGGGTTGTAATGTCTCTTTCCACAAGCATTCCAATGGATGCAACTTTTCTTTCATGAGTATTTAAAAGGCAAAAAACAGGAAGGCCATCAAATTCATTATTTATTTTCATTCAAGCATGTTTTGTCTTATTTCGCTTGCCCTGATATTACTGAGCACCAAATGCCTCATTTTGCCAAAATGCAATGTGAGATGGATGTAGAAACATAAATACTGGTTTTTTTTTGTTATCTTCTCTCAACTATTAAATGAACAAGTATTCAAACATTACATTCCAGAGAAAGAATTATCTTGAGGTTATAACTCAGGAACTTGCAATGAAGGCAAATCAAATCCTGGAATGCATCTGCAAAGGCATTATATGCAAACATAGAGATGCGATCATCCCAATCTACTCAGCACTTGCCAGGCTGCACCTAGAGTACTGTGCTCAGTTTTGGTCCCCACAATTCAAAAAAGATGCAGAGAGACAGAAGAGGGTTCAAAAGAGGGTCATGAAAATGGTCAAAGGGCTGGAGAACCTGCCTTTTGACGAAAGACTGAAAGAGTTAGGTCTCTTCCTGGACAAGACTCAGGGGGAACTTCATCACAGTATGCCAGCCCTTAAAACACAGCTACAAAGAGCATGGAGACAATCTCTTTACAAGGAGATGCATGAAGAAGACAAGGAGCAACAGGTACAAGTTGAACCAGAAATAGTTTCATCTTGGTATAAAAATAAGTTATGAGAACAATGATTCACTGCAACAAGGTCCCCAGGGATATGACAGTCACCATCAGTGGAGATTTTCAAGATGCATTTGGACAAGATGATAGATAATCTCATCTATACTCCCTTTCCCAGAAAATGTTGGACTCGATGATCTATCAATGTCCCTTTCAACCTAGGTTGTTTTATGATTCTCTGAATAACACTTCTGACTCTGCTGCTGTTGGCACCTAATATCTTAGCTCCATAACCTCAAAGTTATTTAACTCCTGCTAAAAAAAAAAAAAAAAAGAGTAAGGTGCCAGGGTAGTGTTCATGGCCATTTTCTTTACAATGAAGAATATTTTTATTTTATTTTATTTTTCTTTTTTACAAAATACATTATTTATTTGCAATAATAAAATCCTGGGGTAAGAATGGTCTTGTAGCTAATATTTTGTAGATTCAGCCTTAATAAAGCCTTCAGCTAATACAATGTTCTAAAGATAAAATGCAGTTCACCAGACAGCAGCAGAATTCAGCAGAAAAATCTCTTTAGCTCTTCATAAGATTTTGACAGGACCCATCAATATTTGGGGTAGAATTATCTCACTATTGCTCTAATTATGTCACAGAATTATTCTGAAATACATCACTTCTAAAATAGTAATATCCAGTTCTGACTATGTATAGAATTTTTCAGAAATTTCTAAAACATTTATACCAGATAATCTTCTTTTGTGTGCATAGTCTAGGAAAAGGCATTCTGTGGGTTGGACGTTGTTTTTTTTTTATTCCTTTTTAATAGCTACTATGCATTCTTTTTCCACTAACAGTAAATTCCATTTACATCTCTATATTTTCATGAAAGCAGAACCAGATGTTCTTCATGAAAATGGACATTTTTCCAGGAATACTTTGGTTTAACTGGAAGCTATTTCATATTGTTAAATGTGGAAAACCTTTCAGCTAGTACTAGTTTTCACAGAATTCTAAAAGATTGAGTGATACTTTGCAGACCTCTTCCTAAGAGTCAAAGTGGGAATTACAGTGTTGATCTTTTATCTTCTTGGCATTCTGTTGTAGGTATCATTAAGCATGACAGTTTTAAAAACTCTTCTGTATCAAAATGCCCATTTACAGAATTCAGTATAAAACCCTTTCTCTCCTGTGAGAGCACAAAGCAGTTTAAAATACAACCTGACTTAATATAATTGCCATGTTCCAGTCCCTTGCCTCTTCACTTAAGAAAGCAACAATTTTTATGAGTTTGTTATTTTTCCTTTTTAAATACACTTTTCTGATAAAGTACAGCACCAAGCAATTTCTTTCTCCCTTGACAAAAATACAGTGAAAACAAGCTCCTTCTCACACTCACCTTTATTAAAGAAGACACAGAAAAGACAGCTGTACTCTCAGGTGAAACAAAGCGAGCTCTGCCAAGGGTGCCAGAAAGAAAAATTTGGGTTTCATGACAATAGAAAAGTCATTGTCTTCATTTTGTTGTTTATCCAATACATTTCACTTCACAAAAAGGACTAGATGTTCTCAAAATGACGCATTTAAATTTGTCACCCTCAAGTCTTCTTCCTCAAAGAACACATTACAGCATATGTCCCTCAAGCTCCATTCTCAAGGTCCAGTATGGAGAGCCAAGGAAAAAGCAATGAATCTTCTATCTCCAGATCTCTGATGATTTGTGAGTAAAATAACTAACTCTCCTTTTTAGGTACATGGTCCCTATAAAAACAGGTAAAAAGTGCTTCCCTCCTTCACAAAATATCAGTGGTAGTAGTTATAGTAACAATAAATGTATTAATACCACCAGAGCAAGAAGACAATTAAGAGTGGTAGAAGTTATGCTGATATTAGTAAATCCACACCTCCCTAAATTCTGTTAGACACCTAACAGAAATGCATCAAAGCCAATGCCAAGCCCAATTCTCTATTACCAAATCTAAGCATTTAAAATTAAGTAACTGGACCTTCTTCCTGCAGCACCTTCTGCTTTCAACTATTAAAATTATTGAAGTGGCATAAATGCATAAATACATAAATGTAAAATATATATAATGACTTCTATTCATCTTGTCTATGTGAAGCCTTGACTATTTACTTAAGCTGCGTTTTCAAGTTTTGCTTCTCTGTAAAGTGGACATACAGGTTTAAAAAAAAAGGTTGAGGTTCTCACCTAAATATATCTCCTGTAGCCAAGATTTTAAGAAAAGCATCACAAATGGCAAAACTATCAATAAAATTTAAGAGCTGACAACACTATACAAATCCGCATTGTTGTGTTGAAGTCAAACGGGTTATACTGATTTTGCTTTAGCTAAGAATCTTGACCATTGTTTCTTCTGCAATTAATTAATAATCTAATAAAGAACGTACTGCTCTGTCAGCCCTAAGTTATGGAGAAGGTAAGGAACCAGTGTTTTAGAAAGAATGTGTCTCTTGACTTTATGTAGTGACCATTATTACAGGCTAAACTGTAGCAGCAAGCAACGTGAACAACAGCTTGTACAGCTTCAGATATCACATAAATTGGGCATTTTTTTTTTATGTTTTGAACCTTTATCTCTAATATCTGCAACTATTCTAATTCAGCAATTTAGGAATCCAGCATCAAACCATAACTTACTTGTGTGTAACATTCTGTCCAATCACAGCCTGAGGCAAGCAACAACTATCTCTCTTCCATTCTCTCTTCCATTCTGTAAGAATGTAAAGTAAGAATCTTTAAGGTTAATATCATATACCTACTTCCAGTGCCCAGCATCAAGCCTCCCCAGCTTGATATATATAATGATGTTCTCTGCTTTTGGACTAGAAAGGGCAATGTTACAGTGTCATGGTTTAAGCCCAGCCGGCAGCCCAGAACCACACAGCCACTTTCTCACTTCCCCCAGCTTCCTCCCCCAGCTCTTGGAGGGATGGGGAAGAGAATCAAAAGAATGTAACTCCCAAGGGCTGAGATAAGAACAGTCCAGTAACTAAGGTATAAGACAAACCACTATTGCTGCCACCAATAATAATAATGAAAAGGGAAATAACAAGAGAAGAGAATACAATTGCTCACTACCTGCTGACCCATACTCAGCCCAACCCAAGCAGTGATCTAACCCTTCCAGGTAACTGCGCCCAGCTTATATACTGGGCATGACATGCTGTGTTATGGAATGCCCCTTTGGCTAGTTTAGGTCAGGTGTCCTGTCTTTGCTTCCTCCTGGCTTCCCCTCCTCCCTGGCAGAGCATGAGTTTTGGTCAGAGTAAACGTTACTGAGCAACAACTAAAAAAATTGGAGTTATCAGCATTGTTCTCAGGCTGAAAGTAAAAAATACAGTACTGCACCAGCTACTAAGATGAAAAACGACTGCTACTGCTGAACCCAGGACATACAGTAATGCAAAAATCTCAGTTTCATCATCACAACTGAATTTGAGCCCTCTGAGCCAGGCCTGTGCCTCTAGTAGTGTAGCAGACAAGCACATAGGACCACATCAGTCTCAGCAAGCCCTAGGACAGTTCCAGTAACCAACAGACAGCACCAAAAAGAAGGAAGGATGAATCCAGTCAAGCCGGTGAATAAGGTGTATAGGGTTCATATACAAGTTATTTTTCTTATTAGGTGGTGCAATGCTGTGTTTTCAACTTTTTTCTGAGAACAATGCTGATAACACACCAATGTTTTAGTTGTTGCTAAGTAATGCTTACCCTGATCAAGGACTTTTCAGTCTCTTTCTTGCTCTGCCAGTGGAGGGGCACAGGAAGCCAGGAGGGAGCAGAAACAGGACACCTGACCCAAACTAGCCAAAGGGGTATTTCATACCACAGAACATCATGACCAGTATATAAACTTGGAGTTACCCGAAGGCCCAGGTCACTGCCCAGATTGGGCTGGGTATTGGTCAGCAGGTGGTGAGCAATTGCATTGTACATCTCTTGGTGTTTATTGCTTCTTTTCCTTTCCCCCTTTTAGTTTTATATTCTCTCCCCTTGTTATTTCCCTTACGATTATTATTATTGTTGGCAGTAGTAGTGGTTTTGTATTATACCTTATTTACTGGACTGTTCTTATCTCAATCTTTGGGGTCTGCATTCTTTCTTTTCTCATCCCCATCCTTCTGGAAGCAGGACAAAGGAGTGGAGTGAGTGTGCAGCTACATGGTTCTGAGTTATCAGCTGGGCTTAAACCATGCAAAGGAATAAGAACTTTCAAAGTTAGCATTCAAATGGGTGTTCACACAAACCTCTATAAGGGTTTCAAACTTCAGTGACCTGCATGTAGAATGACCAGACATTAATGAAGCCCAGGAAATATTGATGCAATATTGATGATTCACTTGACTTGCTTCTAAATGGACAAAGTTATTGCTCTCTAAGTATAGTGTAGATTCTGAATTGTTGACAGAGTCTGCATAGACTTTGACATATATATTCTGCTGAAATAATTGAAGCGCTGAGAAGTGCAGCACACAAGTGTCACAGCAGTAGGGGGATACTCATAGTAGCAGTATAAATCATAATGTTTTTTTGACTAGCCTAGATCCCTATGAAAGATAGCATATTTCTCACAGAATTTTTTAGGAAAAGAACAACAACAAAAAGCCCACAAACCCAAACAAACAAACAAAAAAATAATAGTGTGATTACTGGGTAAAACCTTGGCACTAAAAAAAGAAAAAATAAATAAATAGTTAAAATCATCCTGTTAAACTGTTAAATGATCTAAAATACCATGATGAAAGTACTGTGAATGTGGAACTGGCCATTGTGCTGAGAACCATGAACAATGCCAGTAAGACGAAGCCTAAACAAGTCATAAAAAATGTTAATAACACCTTGGAGGTGTAACTATGAATGACATCAGAAGTCTGCAAAATCTGTATTGCAGTGTAAAGAGAGAATTACTGACTGATTACTGTCAGAAAAAAATCATTACTAGATGACACAGATCAGTCAGAAGATCCTATGGTTAAGACAGCCTGAAGGTAAGTCAGTGGTGAGTCAAATGAAACTGAAAAGTTGGAGTTTATTTGGAAGAGTATGAATCTAATACTTGATTACATGATAGCCAAGGTGGAATAAATACAGAAACAGCGGAGGTGATACATAATATTATGCATAAGATTACACATTAAAACAACTATATCATCACAAATTTGTTTTTAAATTAGAAAAATACATTGTAGATGTGAACTAAATGGATTTAAAAAATATCATTACAATCCTCATTTGAGCAGGAATCACAAGGAAGGAAGTTCAGGTGCAGTTTGACAAACTTGCAGCCTTGGCAAGAAACTATATATATAGCAAATTTATCTGGAAAAGAATGTACTCTACCTGCAATAGCTGACTAGGAAAAGTGCAGGAATATTACAAGGTGATACTGTAAATATTTAAGAATACTATATTATGATGAAGAAATAAAATTATATCAAATTCTAGTTTGGACAAACAGCAAGTGCTGGGGAAGGGAGAATTAATTGCAAAAAATATGGCCAAGGAATTAAGAAAAGATTTCATCACAAATACACAGAATTTTGTGGCAAAGATTGATATAAGGGAGATATGCAAAGAAGCCAGGCAAAATTTAACACTTTTTGCAAGGCACGGAATATGAATCTAGGGTGAATAGGCTTTGTGATCATAGAAACAGTACAACAGGATGAAAGTGAACTAAAATGTCCTGGAACAGATTTTTCTTGTGACAGACTATTCTTGAAGAGGCAGAAAATAGACTGGATGTTCTAGCCCTAAAAGAAGAATGAAATGCCACTGAGAATAAGTCACTGTGAAGACACTAACATGAGATTTGTAGTCAGAAATAAATGGAAAAAGGACCAACAGGGTTGGAAAAGTTGCACACTGTCCTGGGTTCAGCAGTAGCATTTTTTCTCCTTCTTAGTAGCTGGTGCAGTGCTGTGGTTTTGACTTATGGCCTGGGAACAGCACTGGTAACACCAATGTGTTTAGTTACTGCTCTAATGTTTAGTCTGACCAAAGACTTTCTCAGTCTTATGCTCTGCCAGGGAGGAGGGAAAACCAGGAGGAAGCAGAGACAGGACACCTGACCCAAACTAGCCAAAGGGGTATTCCATACCACAGCATGTCATGCCCAGGTTGTGAACTGGGGGCAGTTACCCGGAAGGGCTAGTTCACTGCTCACTGCTGGGTGGGGCAAGGTAACAGTCTGCTGGTGTTGAGGTGTTTTATTCTCTTCCCTTGTTATTTCCTTTATCATTATTATCATTGGTGGCAGCAGTAGTGATTTGTGTTATACCTTAGTTACTAAACTGTTCTTACCTCAACCTGTGGAGTTATTCTGTTTGATTCTGCTCCCCATCTCTCTGGTAGCGGAAGGAGGGAAAGAAGGGGGGGGAGTGAGAAAGACTGCATGGCAGATTTATGGCTGGCTGCGTTTAAACCACAGCACACGCAAATTTACAAAATAGAGAACTCAGGTGACAAAAATCTTCATATCTAATTCAAGATAAGCTGGAGTATCAATGTGTATAAGGGGTAGGGGTTTGCCCTCATGCATGTGTGTCTTGACATTTAAAGTGCCTTATGGGAGACTCTAGCGGCATCTGGGCATCATTGCCTTAATGCAGGCATCCAGCACCATTTATGATTCTTAAAGGAATTCTATCTGGCCTTCAGCTGCCACTCCAGAAAGGCCCAGGGGGGTTGCACAGTTCTGCATCATAGCTAACTTGTCTTGTGTAGACAACTTGTACAACCTGAGGCACCCATAAAGACCACAGATATTTGGTTGTACACAATTAAATTAAGGCCAAAGAAGCCTATAGACATATACTGTCTAAATATGTCTACATGTAAGCATCTCTAGTTGGAACTGGTTTTTACTCAGAAAGCTAAATTATGGATATAATAGATGATCACTCACCAAAGATTAAAGAAAGATAACAGTATAAAAATTGAAGACTAGAATGTATGATATGTGACCAGAACCCAGACACTGTTAATCATATGTAATCAGGTGTGCCAGGTTCAGTGGAGATGAATATAACATGCAGAATTGACAGGCTTAAGTGACAGGAGCTTTGTAGGAATTATAGGCTCAAAACAGTAGGGATGCAGTACTGTCAGGAGTGAAACTCCTACTGGTCCAGCAGGAGACCAGTAATGAGTGGTATCCCTCAAGGACTGGTGTTGGGACCAGTCTTGTTTAACATCTTTGTTGGTGACATGCACAGTGGGATTGAGTGTACCTTCAGGAAGTCTGCTGATGACACCAAGCTATGTGGTTCAGTTGATACACTGGAGGGAAGGAATGCCATCCAGAGGAACCTTGACATGCTTGTGAGGTGGGCCGATGGCAACCTCATGAAGTTTAACCATGACAAGTGAAAGATCCTACATCTGGGTCGGAGAAATTCCAGGCACAGCTACAGGCTGGGCAGAGATTCAGAGCAGCCCTGCAGAGAAGCACTTCGGGCTGTTGGTCAATGAGAAAATGAACATGAGCCAGCAGTGTGCGCTTGCAGCCCAGAAATCCAACCATATCCTGGGCTCCATCAAAAGGAGCGTGACCAGCAGGTCGAAGGAGGTGATCCTGCTGTGAGACCTCACTTGGAGTATTGTGTGCAGTTCTGGTGTCCTCAACATAAAAAGGACATGGAACTGTTGGAACAAGTCCAGAGGAGGGCCACGAGGATGATCAGGGGTTAGGGTTAGGGCATATTCATATTACCACATGAATATAAGCTGAAAAGGTTGGGGCTGTTCAGCCTGGAGAAGAGAAGGCTGTGTGGAGACCTCATAGCAGCCTTCCAGTATCTGAAGGATGCTATAAGGATGCTGGTGAGGGGCTCTTCATTAGGGGCTGCACTGATAGGACAAGGGTTAACAGGTAAAAGCTTTAACAGGGGAAGTTTAGATTGGATACAAGGAAGAAGTTCTTTACTGTGAGGGAGGTGAGGCATCAGAATGTGTTGCCCAGGGAAGTTGCGAATACTCCATCCCTGGAGGTGTTCAAGGCCAGGTTGGACAGAGCCCTTGATGACATGGTTCAGTGTGAGGTGTCCCTGCCCATGGCAGGGGGGTTGGAACTTGATGATCTTAAGGTCCTTTCCAACCCTGACTATTCTACAATTCTATGGTTCTACGAAACAAAATTGTAGATAAATAAGATATGAAAATGTTACCAAACTTTTCCAAATCAATAATGCTCCTGAAGTGGGTTGAAGAGCACCAGATATGGAGCTTATTTAAAGGAAGGAAACAGAGTGCCTCTCTATGAACTTTGGTGTTATATAATTTGATTAAAAATTAAAGAAAAAAAGGAAAATAGGATCTGGCAGGAACTGAAGTAACTGTGGGGCACGAAATATATAAACATAAATCCAATTATTTGCTGTGCACTGGAGTCCCATGGTACATTATCACAGCAGTACTGTGCACTCTGAATATAGTCGTACTGAATATATACATGACAAAGCAACCTTGATGGGAACACTTGCAATATTGAAGAAGGTGATAAAATTCTGAACTTACTTGCAAAAGCCTCAGTTAGAGATACATTAGTAGTTATGTTCCCATTGAGATCTCAGATAATGGGAAGAAATGACAATAACATATAGTTGTTATGTGGGATGATCCAAATGCCTTTGACTCTACTAGAACTAAACAGTGAACATGTATTTAACTTTGAAGTCAATGACTTCATAGATATTTCAGTAGAGATGAATCTCACCTGATAGATAAAATAATCTATGTATTTCATAAGTGATTAATGTTTTTTCTTTATGACTAGATTATATGCTTTAGATGATCATCAGATTGGCTTAAAGTGGTTCTGCATCTACACAACATTTACTGAATAAATCAAATGATTAATTAACACTATCGTGTTTTTAAAAAAAATAATGTTGCTTGTAGTAGTTATCTAGAAATGTACAGTACCTGAAATATGATCACAGAGTAAAGCCTTCATTGCCAGTCAGGTTGGTTAAGATGATGACTTCAGCTAAAAGATATACAGTAATTTTTCAGGCCGACACATGGTAAAAATGCATTTGGCTGTTAAATTATCTGGACTTTTTTTTTGTTTTTTATTTATTTATTTATTTTATTTGCTCTGTATATAGATCATAAATATTGTAAAATTCAAAAACTATGAGGAACCTGAGCTTCTGTTGTATCTAAAAATACTCAGCATTCTTCTACTGTTAAGAAATCTAAATACACATTCAGAATCCTAACTGTACTTATTCTTGCTTGAATTGTTGGTTGTATGTGTATAATAAAGATTGGAAACTCTTCTTACATACTGTCTTACACATCTCTAGCCATTGTGAAAATACATCTGAAAAAAAGTAATATACAGAGCAACTAACACAAGGTCAAAATTGCTATCAAGTTAACCAGACAAATAGAGTACCTAAGACAGGCAACAAGAAATTTTAGAGAGAGGGCTGTGTCTGAAATTCTAAATCATTATTATTTTTGTATCTGAAGTAGTAGAAAAAAATTCTCATAGCCCTTAAGGACCATACCTGTCAGTACTAGTCTCTGTCTCAGTTTGCAAGCCACTGCAAGAAACAACAAAAATAGCATACCCCAAAGCTTGCTCCAGAACATGCTATGAACAAACAAATGAACTAGAACTTGCTTTAGGGTGTCTTATTGAAAGCAGTGGCAGTTGTGTTTAATTTTCAGGTATAGAATCTGTTTTTACTCAAAACTAATCCACCTTGCTCAGAGAAGTAAACTCAGACTGGCATAAATTCAGATAGCTATTCATGTGAGATGAGAATTTACCCAAATATCACGTGTTCATCGGTTCCAAAGCCGCCTTCAGCGTGTGAGTGTTAAAGTATGCTAGTAGAAATCTCCTGAGATTATTTTAGTTGATTCTATTTACAACAGAACCATTTTGTCCTAGATTAGCACGTAATTTAATCAGAGTCCAAGCTCTTAGTGACTGAAAGATTTTAAAATCAATATTTAATAAAGATGATGCTTAGTATGCCCCACACCGAGTGGGTGCTGTCTGCTTTTGTAATAGCATGCTGCTCTCCCCCACCTCCAGTTGCTGATTCAGAAATGAACACATTTAACAGTGATGCATTATGAATTATCCTTAACTGGTTTTGCAAAACTAATTCAAGTGTGAGAAGAGACTTTTCTTCTCTGAAGTATAACCTTACCTTTACCCCACCTTTTCTTCTTGCAAAGAAGAAAATAGTTGTTTTCTCTGTGAAGAAATGTCTTCTTTGAGGAACTGAAGAGACACACACACAGACACAGAAGGGGAGAGTGCACCTATTGTGTTGTTCAGACAATCAGACAAGTAACATTCTGCTTTCTCTGTTTCAGCTAACCTGAATTCTTTTTTTTTTTTCCTTAGCTAAATCAAGCATTAGTACAGTTTCTGCTTTGTATATCACCCACTAGAATAAAAGTGGAAAAGAGAAAATAAGTTTTCATAGTCTGGACTACAGTAGCATTCAAACCATCCACTCGGAACTAGATTTTTATTTTTTTTTATAGGAAAACAAAGGAAAACGTGTAAGGAAGCCATTTCCTCTCAAATTAACTATGAAAACTATTTCTGATGGATAATGAGCAGGGGGAGAAAAGAGAGAAAACAGACTATTTGGGGATGATTTTTTAAATATTTTGTCAAGAAACAAATACTTTGCTTTGATATCAAATTATTTTAAATTGTGTCTGAAATAGTGCAGGCTTGAAAAAATAATTTTAAGACCATAAAATTAATATCCCCCCCCTTAAAGGGTCACAGATTGTCAATATAGTTGTTATCTATAACTGTTGTCTACCACTATCTAGGCATTGGCCTCATTCATATCAAATATCATTGAATTTTATGAACTCATTACTATCTGAACTGAACACATTTCAAAATGTCCAGTGGTTTGTTTCTTCAAAAGCTTATTTTTTTCCATCAAAAATAATTTCATAGGAAATTTTCTTCCAAGACCCGTTAAGAAATATAATACACAGATTTTAAATTGCAGCAAAAGAATTTGTCTTTAGACAGAATCTTGAATTTATTATATACCCAACAACACCACACACAAGGACTAATAATCCTTCACTAATGTCTTCATGTACATGCTATACTGAACCAGGCCAGGAACTTTATTACTTTATAGGAGTTATAATAATATATTTTGCTTTTTTTTTCCCACTGGAAATAGGTTCTTTAAATATTTGTTTCTGTTATGTGATGAATAAAAGTATCTTGGCTTTATTGTGTATAAAATTCTGAATATCCCTCCAGTTAATTGTAATCTAGTATATCACCACACAGAGTTTGATAAAAGAAAGAAAAAATCTTTGTGAATCATGTAAGATCAAGTATCTGTAGTGCCGAGGGCTGGATTCTTGTTGCTTCTGTAATTTGGAGGCTAAAAGTCTGGTGATCCCATTACTGTGTTCATAGAGTTGTTTATGGATAGATGTAAATTACTTATTTGATTAATGGACAGGCAGCTTGCTGAGGGTCTCTGCAAATTAAGAAAAGCTTGTGTTAGCTTGTTTTCCTTAAATTTCTCTTTTTTCCCCCTCCTTTACTTTGTCTCTTTCTCCCCTATCCTGAGGCAACCTTAGATTCCTTATTATTTTTCATAATAATTGGCATATTTGTGCACACCATATTGAAGTAAATTTTTTGTCACCTTTTCCCTTTACTTTTAAAAAATCTCCTCTCTTCTTGTTGCTATTCTTCAAATATATTTTTCTGAGTACACATATGGAAGGAGAAGGGCTTTCTTTCTAAAGTTTGGGGAAGAGCTATAAGGTTTCTTCTATTCAGAGGCAGAGGTAATGAATGTGTGTCACTTTATCAGAACAGATGCACCATGAAGGAGACATGAGAGTATTATTTCTTATGTTTAGTACAGAAGCAGCAGCATACAAACTGTCCCGCTTAGTTTATTTTAACCTCTGTTTTATATATCATTGCTATTATTGACAAAAGCTTCTTTTCTACTTTTGCAGTTAATGGAAACATCTGTCTTCAAAGTTTCAGAGTATAAAACTAGAAGGTATTGAATGGTCTATACTTTTGCATGATACAGGCCATTATAAAGACTAAATTAGTGTTCATTTGAAGTAGAGCATATGTCTTAGAAACACAGCCACTATCAATTAGAAACATTCTAGTGATGGAAAATCTGTGGTAGCCCTTGGTAAGTTCTTCCCATGTTAAATTGTTCTGTTTGTTAAACACACAGACTTTATTTCTAGTCTGAACCTAGGCACTGTAACTTGGTGTATGTGTTCATTCTGTATTGAGCCAGGGCACCCTGTCTCAGAGACAGAGTCTGGACAGCTCATTGTTTCCAATCTCTCCACAGCAAATAGAAGGAATTCTGTGTTTCTGAAGGGAGAAACCAATGTCCTAAACAAGTAACTTCCCATGGCTAACTGAAGTGAATCAACCATAAGGAGTTTCTAACCAACTTTCTACAAAATACTTTCAGACTTACAGTACTCATTCAGAATATGCTAAATAAGCGTCTTTAAGTATTTTTCTTCCTGTAGGTATTTGAATCTTCCTGTTTTACAACTTTTCCAGCCAGGCAGACTGCACAGCAATGAGAATACATGTATGTAGATGGTACGCTTTCCTTCTTTCTCCTGTGGAAATTGCTCCACCTTGTAGGGATAAACACAACATCTGAGGGAGAGCAATTTTACTGTATCGTTGAATAGTGAGACCAGAGTTCAAATCTATTCCATTTCAGCTGATCTGCCAGTACACCAAGTAACACAATTGTTCTGCTGAATCTAACAATGAATCATGCTTTTATTTTCCATATGAAAAAATAAATGAGAAGGGCAGAAAGTGTCAAATCACAACATTGATCCATAACTTGGCAACTTGGTAGCTCTGAAATTTATTTTTAAAACTAAGTGACTATTCTAGGTGTAATGCATGTTCTTTTAAAGGGGTCATTGAGGAATCCAACTTCACTTCCTTGCAAGCTACTTTATGTAGACACTAACCTTCAAAATACAGAAAGGTTAGGAAGAAAAGGTTAGATCTTCCTTACAGTGGGAAGAACATTGATTTTTTTTTCTTTTTTTAATTCATGCCATTCTCTGAAGCCGCATGTAGGCCTTTAACAAGCACTCTGCCAGGAAAAATCCTTTGCAAGCCCTCAAAGAGAAAAAAAAAAACAACCCACCAGCAAACCAACAAAAACCCCATTACTTGGCTTGCAATTCTGCTGTACCAGTCTAGCAAAAGCTGTAGATTTGTTTCCAGGGAAGACTATATATTTCTAAACAACTGTAGCAAGCCAAAGACTTGATAGCATTACTCATGGATGAAGAAGCTGTTGGGATTCAGAGATATGAAGCTGGTAAGAACTGAAGTCAGAGATAAGACTGCTTCATAGGTGATATAGTCAAGATTACTGATATTTCGTCAACCTCAGAAAGTTTGTAAGGTCCCCAGAGAATCGTAGTCCTCGGATATTTTGTCTGAAATTGAACTATGTTTAATATTTTAAAAGTTCACTATAACAATTGTGACAACCTTGATTCACAGTTCTTTTTTTTACTTGGGAAAACTTTAACAATTAGCAATATTTCATATATACTCAAGAGGTAAAGATATTTGCCGCAAAGGAAAATATATGAAAAATTCATGTGGACAGCCCAACAGAAAATGAATGAATTACCATAAGATCAGATTTGGTAATGCATCTCTGAAAAATAAAATGAATACAGAGATAAACCAGTTTACTTCTGTGTTAGTCTGTAGGATGCTACTAAGAAAAACAGAAAAAAACCCCAACTTTTTCCTCTCTGATCATTGTGGCATGTGTCTGCAGCAAGCTACTTCTTTTTCAAAGGGGAATGTACTAAAGTTGTCACATTCATCTACCTGTCCATCTACTTATCCTATCAGTAAATATTCCTTTCTTTCAGCATTTAGGTCTCCTACTTTTTTTAACACATCTATCTTTTTATCTTTTTTTAACTTTCATCCTAAGTAAATTTCTAAAGAGTTTTTCAAGTTTTAGAAAAGAAATGAGACACTTGAACCTTAAAAGCATTGTATATTCTTGTCATCAATAACAATCTCTGCAACCCTGCTTCCCCAGTGTTGAAGCTCTATGCCAGAGCTGTCCCAAAGCCAGGCAGTCTAGAAGCTTGTTCCCAAGTCAACCAAGCTATTTGCTTTGTCATACATAATGAATCATCGACAATCGTCCTGAAGTCTGCACCATAAAAGTAATGGCAACATAATTCAAAAGAGAGGAGCACTAGTTTTTAACTTTTTTTCTTTTTAGCACTGAAGAATATTAAGCTACCACTGGAATTATCTCACAAGTCTTATTGTTTTGTGTTATTATTTCCTTGTAACACCAAGATTTCCTTGTAATGCCAAGCCAGATCTAGAACAGAACATACATTTTGACATGACCATTACCTTTCTTTTGTTCCGTTTATCCTCACTCATAGGAGAAGCACAGATGAGCTGCAAAGATAAGTTAAGACAGTGTTGAATGGAATGACGAAAAAACTCACACTAAAGAAGATATTTTGCCTTAAAAGCGTTACCTGAACTGTATTATGTGAGCATATTTCCTTAGGTCAGCATCAGTTCAGGTATCTTTATATCAAAATATGCAATGTAGCCACACAGTAGACTCAACAGTTATAAACTGAATACAGATTTTTACTATAGTAGAGTTACCATTATGTTCCTCAAAGGCTGAGACATTTTATCCCAAGTTCATCCCACATCAAATTCTTCTGGATGAAATATAATCCCCAGAAAGTACTGGTTTGTAATGGAAATGCAGAAAGGCCCTTAGCTGTAGAAGCTGCACTAGCTTTGCTATTCTACAAGGTCTCTACCTGAATTTTTATTCTCTAATTCAATGAGAGGATTTTGCTGTCAAATAACTTTTTTAATCCTCCATCTGTGCTATTCTGTAGTTTATGATAGCTATATTAGTCTTCAATTAAATTACTCCGATGTTCATATATTCTCAGTAAGAAATTGTAGTTGTATCTAAACTTTTCAAATATACTGGGATCTGCCCACCTCTATCATTTTGTCCTATAAGTACCCAAGTGTAAGAGTCTTTTATCACATCTAAGGCTTGTGGTGACACAAGCTTTAAAGTTTTTAGTTTATTTTATCAGTCTCTCCCGAAAAAAAAGTTTTCAGACCTTGTTATGTTCTCACAGCAGCAAATATATTAAGATCCACCATTTTAAGTGTGAGGCAAGAGATACAGAGAATTTGTGTCACAGTGTGCTGTTGACATGTCACTAGTGACTTCAAATAAACACCTAATTTGATACATGCCACCTTTTCTAAACATTGTGGTCACTTGAGATATAGTTGCCTAAACAGAGATGTCTAAAGTTCTTATTCAAGCGTGAAGAAGTTTCACAGTTGTTCTCCTGGTGTTGGTCAAGAATGATATGATCTTGTATATACAACATTGGCATATTGAGCGCTGTGTGGATGTCTGAGATCTTCCAGGGCATCCTAAATGACACTAGATGGTCATTTTGACTATGTTGTTACTGAGGCTACCTTAAATAGTGGATTTGTTTTCTTGTTATGAAACAAGCCTAAAGCAGACTTGAAGCAAATCCAGGTTCTTTCCAGAATGCAGGGGTACATGTATGGTAGATCACACTGATGTACTAACATGACAGCAGGACTATTTGGAAAAATTATCTACAGTCAGTCTTCAAGCTGTTTAAGGGCAGCTATACCGACAGAAGGTAAACAGTATGCGGACTATGAAGTGCTTGTAGCCAATCCAGAGCAGAGTAAGAAAAACCCATTGACAAAATAAAAAAAAAAAAGAACAAACATTTTTAAGCAGGTGAATCTCCATTTTGCTCACTGTCCCTTTAGCAACGTTTCCTAGGAGAATGTTCTGAGTACTGTGTGCTTTGTAGGAGTAGGTTACCACAATGAAGATTGGGAGCACACTACTGCTGTTATAATTTCAAATGAGCTTGTCAGAACAAGGGCAGTTGTTATGTCTCAGAGTGTGACTGTCATTAGCAGTATATTTTAGGGGTGGGTATGGGCTTACATTTCAGGAGTCTCAGCGGTTTAAAGAGGTTTCTGAGGTCGTACCTTTAGATTTAGATATTTGATTGACATACAAATTTATTTTGAAGTATATAAGTGTTATTTTGGCTTTCAGTCTATATTCTAAGCTAAAAAAATGCTTTTTAATAAAAAAATAATATGCTTAATAAAGCATATTAATAAGAAATAAAATTAAATAAATAAAAATATTCTTAATACAGCATATTAAGGGAATATGCTTTAGTGTTAACAAAGTGGCATTGGAACATATATACCAGAGCTTAGAATCAAGGTTGTCTTCTTTAATTTTGGTGGTTTAAAGCAATATTTATCTCCTTAATTTAAGCAAAGGGTGGAGGATTTACTTAAAGATTAAAATGCTTATTTAAAAATGTTTGTATATAGATTTCCAAGAGGACATTAAGGGAAAGATTCAGCTTCCTGAACATAAGCATCCACATTTACACTACCACCATGGGATAGATTATACGGCCTCTAGCTGTCAAACCTAAATAATACGGGTCTTCCATAAGTCGTGTGTCAAAGCTGCCACTCCATGTGATACACAGTCACCTCAGAGCATGTCAGCAAGTAAATCATGTCCTACTTATCTCCTTTGGTCTAAGACTAACCACTCTCCAGACTAATTTAATTTACTAGAGTTCAGACTTCTAGTACTTGTTGACATTTAATTGTGGTGGACACCCAAATGTAGGTATCTCAATCTCAAACGATATCCTACTTTTAGAATTCGCAGTTGCTTTAATATAAGATCCTTGTATTGAGACCTAATAACCTAGATTCAATTTGTAATGAAGAGGGGAATTGTCATTCCTAGAGGGTAATTCATTTAACTTAGAGTGGTAGGTTGACCTTGGCTGGGTGCCTTATTCAGCAAGACAAATCAGGAGAGAAAATAAAATGGAAAAAAACCTTATGGGTCAAGACATTGGCAGTTTAATAAAGCGCAAACAAAAACCACACATGGACACAAATGAAAACAAAAGATTCATTCTTTATTTCCCATCAGTAGGAAATGTCCAGTCACTTCCTGGAAACTAGGGTTTCAGTACATATAGCTGCTGTGGAAGCCAAATGACATAATAATGAATGCCTCTCATTCCTCTTGCTTTCACTTAGTTTTTATTGCTAAGCAGGTGTTCTCTGGTATGGAATATCCTTTTGGTCAGTTTGGGTCAGCTGTCCTAACTGTCCCCTTCCAAGACCTTTCCCACCCTCAGCCCACTGGTAAGAAGGAATGTTAGAGAGCAACTTTGATGCTGAGCTCTGTTCAGCACTAGCAAAACACTGGTGTGTTATTAACACCATCCTAGCTACCAATACAAAGCACAGCACTAGGAGGGTTGATATGGGGAAAATAGGCAGATACTTCGCTGCCAATTTTAAGAGTAGAATATCCCCACTGAAAATTCTTGATTAACTTAGAAACAGAAGTCTTCAAAGTAGCCAAGATTAAGGTTACATATTTCTTACCCTGCCTTAGTTCTAAATAATCCCTTTTAAAATATGAGAAAAAAAAGAGAGGTCTACAATGAATAAGGCTCTGGATTTTGTTAATTAGCAAGGAGTACATATTTGTATTCATTAAATTGTTACCTCATTTCAGAGATAGGGATTTACAAATAGTCAAATTTCGTGAGCTTCGAAACAGCATCTAATCAAAGCAAATGAGATATACAAAGCTTGATGTAAAGCAAACACCAGAGTGCTTACACTGAATTTGGACTGTGGCCATAGTCTTTGCAGTTTCTGAACCTGAAATCCAGACAGGAAGATGATCGTACTCATGGAAGATTATATCTGCCAAAAAAAGTCGTGAGCTTTAGACAACCCACAGAAAATTAAAATGCAGGACATGTGGTAAAGAAGAGCAGAGATCTCTCCTTCATTCGCTCTCATTTTCACTTTGTGTAGGTCTTACTATCCTGATCTGCCTTCTGCCTTTTCCCTTGCAAATGGACACACAAGTGGCCCCCATTCACTTCCAGAATGCATCTATAGCATTTCCATAGATGGATAGTCAGCTCCTGAATGTGCTACATTTTCTTTATCTCCCTCGATGATTCCACACCTGAGGGATTCAGCTAATCTACATCATGGGGAGACTTTATGGACTGTGTGAAAAAGAAGCAGATACACCTGTAATTTCACCAGTGCCCTTTGTCTGATAGGAGCACTAGTCCATAATGACAGGGAATTTTCTGATAGCTTCAGTGATCTTTTCCCTGAAGGTCTTACACAGCTGAGTATATTAAGCACACTCTCACACATACAGTAACTTGCTTCCTTCATCCATCTTGTCTTCTCTAGAGGGATTTTTATTTCACTTTGATATGTTGCTCACCTTGTTACCACTCATCTTGTCGGCTATTTCCTCTGTGGTTTGAGACATTTTATGCATGACTGCTTATGTCTTGTTTTCACATTCTTTCTGCCTAGTCCTGAAACAATTTCTGTCGATTCAATACTACACTCCATTTCCCATATATAAAAGTTTACATACATTTTTACAGTATCTTCACATCTACTTTCCAACATTGCCTAGTCTTAAACACTGGGGAAGCGGTACTAGGAGCAGAAGTGGGGAAGATTTTAGTGAAGGGGAGATAGGTGAAACAGCCACGTGAAACACACAGTGTGTGGCAGGTTCATTTCTCCAGAAGAGTTAATGATGTCCAGAGCAGCCTGACTGCCCACTGAAATCAAATGTAAAATGCAGTTGTTCTTTCTCCAGAAGAGTTAATGATGTCCAGAGCAGCCTGACTGCCCACTGAAATCAAATGTAAAATGCAGTTGTTCTTTTGCAGTTTTGGATTCTCTGAGAACAGATTTCCAGAAATGAAGAGTAATTAAATGGTATGAAGTGAATTGTTGAGATGGGGATATAGTGCAGATGGTCTCACAACAAGAGCATAGGAGACTTTTTCTAACAACTAGCAGCAGTTTCCTACTCTCAGACCCTCACACCACAAGAGAATTAGAGCTGTCTGAACATCTGTGGGGAGATGATGTGGAAATGGGTAAGTGGCTTAGAAGGCTTCTAGATCATACTGGCAATGATTTCCTTACGTGAATGCTTGACGGGCCAAACAGGGCTAATGCTGAACTTAACCTGCTGCTCACAAATAGGAACAACCATGGTGACAGTGGTCATAAACGGCTTCAAATTGAACTGAAATCAGTTTGAGGATTTGCCCATCCTCCAAGATAGAGGTTGGAGATTGGGCAGCAGCATTAGGATTCCAGCATTTAGAAGAGCATGCTTCAGCCTGTGTAGGGAATTGCTATTGCAGGATGCCCTGGGAAGGCACCATGAGTAGGAAAGATTCCATGCAGAGCTGACATGTTTTTTTGGGGTAATAAACAATCCTATTAGAGAATCATACAATCATAAAATAGTTAGGGTTGGAAAGGACCTTAAGATCATCAAGTTCCAACCCCCTTGCCATGGGCAGGGACACCTCACACTAAACCATATCATCCAAGGCCTTGTCCAACCTGGTCTTGAACACCTACAGGGATGGAGTATTCACAACCTCCTTGGGCAACCTATTCCAGTGCCTCACCACCCTAACAAGAAAGAATTTCCTCCTTATATCCAATCCAAACTTCCCCTGTTTAAGTTTTAACCCATTACCCCTTGTCCTATCACTTCAGTCCCTAATGAAGAGTCTCTCACCAGCATCCCTATAGGCCCAGTTCAGTTACTGGAAGGCTGCTATGAGATCTTCAAGCAGCCTTCTCTTCTCCAAGCTGAACAGCGCCAACTTTCTCAGCCTATCTTCATGTGGGAATATGAATATGCCCTAACCCTAAACCCTGATCATCCTTGCGGCCCTCCTCTGGGCTTGTTCCAACAGATCCATGTCCTTTTTATGTTGAGGACACCAGAACTGCACACAATACTCCAGGTGAGGTCTCACAAGAGCAGAATAAAGGGGCACAATCACCTCCTTTGACCTGCTGGTCATGCTCCTTTTGATACAGCCCAGGATACGGTTGGCTTTCTGGGCTATGAGCTCATACTGAAGCCGGCTCATGTTCATTTTCTCATCGACCATCACCTCCAAGTCCTTCTCCGCAGGTCTGCTCTGAATCTCTTCTCTGCCCAGTCTGTAGCTGTGCCTGGGATTGTTCTGACCCAGGTGTAGGACCTTGCACTTGGCATGGTTAAACTTCATGAGGTTGGCATTAGCCCACCTCCCAAGTGTGTCAAGGTCCCTCTGGATGGCATTCCTTCCCTGCAGCGATCAACCGAACCGCACAGCTTGATGTCATCGGCAAACCTGCTGAGGGCGCACTCAACCCCACTGTCCATGTCACTGACAAAGATGTTAAACAAGACCAGTCCCAGCACCGATCCCTGAGGGACACCACTCGTTACAGGTCTCCAGGTGGACATTGAGCCATTGACCACAACTCTTTGTGTGCGGCCATCCAGCCAGTTCTTTATCCACCGAGTGGTCCATTCATCAAATTTATGTCTCTCCAATTTAGAGACCAGGATGTCATGCAGGACAGTGTCAAATGCTTTACAAAATTCCAGGCAGATGACATCAACTGCTCTACCTCGTCCGTCAGTTCTGTAGCCCCATCACAAAAGGCCACCAAATTGGTCAGGCAGGATTTCCCCTTAGTCAAGCCATGCTGGCTGTCACCAAGCACCTTGTTGATTTTCATGTGCCTTAGCATGCCTTCCAGGAGAATCTGCTCCAAGATTTTGCCAGGCACAGAGGTGAGACTGACTGGCCTCTAATTGCCTGGGTCATCCATTTCCCCCTTCTTGAAAATGGGCATTATATTTCCCTTTTTCCAGTTGTCGGGAACTTCACCTGACTGCCATGATTTTTCAAATATGATGGCCAGCGGCTTAGCAACTTCATTTGCCAGCTATTTCAGGACCCGCAAATAGGGTTCATCAGGTTCTATCGGCTTGTGAATGTTCAGGTCCTCAAAATAGTCTTGAACCTTATCCTCTCCTACAGTGGGCCCAAGGTCTTCATTCTCACAGTCCCTGTGTCTGCCTTCCAAGACTTGGGTGGTGCCATCAGAGCCTTTGCCAGAGAAGATCGAGGCAAAGAAGTCATTCAGAACCTCAGCCTTCTCCAAATCCTGTGTAGCTAGTTCTCCCAAGAGCTTCCTGAGGGGGTCTACATTCTCCCTAATCTGTTTTTTTTTTTTTTTTTTTTTGCTATGTACCTGTAGAATCCCTTCCTGTTATCCTTAATATCCCTAGCCAAGTTTAATTGTAACTGGGCCTTAGCTTTCCTAAACTGATCCCTAGCTTCCCAGACAACATCCCTGTACTCTTCCTAGGCCGCCTATCCTTGTTTCCACTTTTTTATAAGCCTCTTTTTTCCTTTGAATTCTCCTCAGCAGCTCCTTATCTATCCAAGTAGGTCTCCTGGCCCTCTTGCTGCACTTCC
This sequence comes from Neopsephotus bourkii, assembly GCF_033783945.1. NCBI lineage: Eukaryota > Metazoa > Chordata > Aves > Psittaciformes > Psittacidae > Neopsephotus > Neopsephotus bourkii. The sequence goes on along the minus strand of NW_026902076.1, from coordinate 6,990,816 downwards.
TTCTAGTTGGGATGCAACACTCCTGAACAAGGGCCAGAAGGACTGAGAATTTCAGCAGAAGATTTTATTTTATTTTTTTGTGAACTGTACACAAAAAGGGACCATACAAAATGTGAGAGGGAAAAAAAGGGATAGGCAGCCAAAAAGGAACATAAAAACCCACTCTAGTAGAGGCAGCAGAGGAGTGTCCTCTCTCTAAACTTTCTCTTCCACTGCAGCTATATTGTAGGGCACTGTAAGTGGGATCAGGAAAAGCAATGAGAAAGGGTGTCTCTGAGGAGAAGGCTGAAAACCCAAATAAGAGTAGAAAAGGAGAGAAAATACGGAGCTTTTATCATGCCAGACATCCGCAGTACTCTTCCTCTTAAACCTTACTACAAGTTCTAGTCTTGTGCATATTTCATTAATAAGAATCTGTCCATTGGCTTCATTGGTTTTGATTTCAGATCCCTCTATGTTGAAGGATTATACATGATAAGGTAGGAAATGAGCAATCACCAATGGAATTTTTTGAAAAGTCTTTATCCCAGCAAAATGTATTTGCCTAGTATGGTTTGGGTCTCTGTTTCCCGATGGCATATCTGCATCTTTGCAGTTCCTTTTTACTTCCATATTTTGCACAGTCCTGTCATAAAGTGCTTTCTTAGGCAATAGAAGGGAATCTGGAATTAAGGTGTGAGTAACAGCAAGAGTATCCATTATTCTATTAGAATGTTATTCTAACATTTAATATTCTATTAGGAAAAAGCTTCTTGATTCTTGTAAATTTCAAGGATTAATCAAGTTTTAGCTCATCACCTGCACCATTAGCCTTAAGCACTATGAAAATCTTCTGCATAATACACTGAACATAGACTCAAGTCAGTTAAAGGGAATTTTTCTTTCTGTTATCACATAATCATATTTATGACATTTGAATCTGCAGTTCTAAGATTTTCCACTGCTGTGATTCACAAACAGATTGACCAGAACATACTTCTATTCTATAATAATTACTGTCCTAGCATAAAAACTATTCTGCATCAAAGGTTATTGCTTAAAAATATTTCTAGCAGGCCCAGGAGAAAGCTGGAAATGTGTAATCTCTCGTTTTCATGAAGACAAATTGCATTTTAAAATTCTCCTAATGAAGCAGCATTCATCAGCCCTCCTTCATCTATCTTTTCAGAGCAAGTTTCAGTGCACAGATAAGAAGATTAATGCCTCTGAACTTTCCAACACTTTTTGTGCCATTATAATACTACCCTGGTGAGATGAATTAAATCAATATGGTTACTACTGAGTCCAGAAACATTTTTGCATGTTATGACATTTGTCCCTTTTGCCTTTCTCTTATAGGTCAGTAAAGATAAAATAAAGCCATTGAGAATCTGATTGGAACTTTGAATCTCGTTTCAATACCCAAGGACTCTTAATGAGCAGAATGAGCATGACAAAGACCATCAGTATAATAATTCTTCCACTTTCACATGTGGGTGAGATTAATCAAGTGTATATGGATAAGTGCTTCCACCAGACAAGTTTTGGGTTTGTTTGTTTGTTTTGTCTTGTTGGGTTTTTTTTTTAATGCTTAGGGAGTCTACACACTTCTTAGTTTGGAACAGCAGAATTTTCATGAGGTGTGTTCTCAACAGCCTTCCAAAGAACACACAATCAGCATCATTTGGATACTGACTGCCTTGTCACACAAACCCCATCTATTCAGCTCCCTTATTATAAGACCTCAGAGAGCTGAGCTCCCAGAGTTTCTATTCAGACCAAAAAAAGACATGATTAAGAGTTTCAGCTGTCCACAGCTGGAATGCACTCACTTCTAATGTCTCATACCACATACCTTCCCATGGAGGTAAGGCTAGTGTAACTTAAATGGCTATCCAAAGTTATTAAAGATATAAGAATCTAGTAATTGTGCCTACCAGAAGTAATGCTGAAAGAAAGAACAAGCAAAGAATGTTAGCTTAAATTTATTTTCTGGCATGTAAGAGGCTGCTAATCAGAAACTAAATTATGTGACATACAATAAGACATCAGGAAAAATAAAAATTGTGATTTGTCAGAGAAATCAAAACTGATATAATTACTATATCATTTCATAGGCAGGATGTTTACAAGAAAACACCCCAAGCAATTTATTTTTTTATTCAGATAGAAATATTTTAAGAAAGGTATTTGGGAAATAGTTTGAAATAATATACAAAGCTGAGAAAATCATGGTCATTTTAGAATCCCTGGTATGATGAAAAGCAGGGAACAAAAACCAAGAGTCTGTGTGTAGATCAAAGGTGTGCAGAATCTTTATGTCACAGGATTCATACATGAAACTACTCCAAAGAGTGTTAGCAATACCATGATGGTCAATCAGGTTTTCTTCAAGACAGTGAAAATGTAACGCAGCATAAAAGAAAGCAGCTAAGTAAAATCATATATACATACATATATGTATGTATATATACACATATATACATATGTATGCATATATACACATATATATACATATATACACACACAGAAATGAATCACAGCTCCAGCACAATGTACCAAGATGATCAGTGACATATTACAGAATGGCTTTTTATCTATAACTTGTCTTGCTGGAAACACCAGTTTGACATGCATATTATTTCAAGGAAGCATTCACATTTCACAAAATTTTGACATCCTCCTCTCATATTTTTTTTAGAACAAGCTTTAATTCAATTATTTTTGCATGATAAACAAGCAGTCAGGGATATTTTTCTACTCATATAATTGAGTCAGCTTATAGTCTGAATAGCTTTCAGATGACAAGGGCAATCCTTATTGTATCTTTAAGAACATAAATGCCCCTCTTTTTTAATACATATATTGGTGCATAAAACAAAAGCCCAAATTCACACAATCTAGTTTTTCGTATTCTTCTTCTTGTGCGACAGTTCAAGAGAGACAGTGAAAAGTAATGGATGGTGATTATCATTTATTTGCATTAGCAGAGCTGTTAATGAAGCAAAACTTAACCATAGCACACACTGAATAAAATAAGACTCTCTTTCAAGAATACTTAGTTTATATATGTGAATATATATATGCATTTATAAAACTAACAGTGAATTTGCTGCATTGCATTAATGTCATTCAATAAGAAGTATCTTAATTGCTTGTCCAAACTTCCTCATAGACATAGATATTACTGCTCCCATTTTAATAAGGGTAGATTGAGATTAGATATAAGGATATCTAATTCTTCACTATATATGGTGGTGAGGCACTGAAACAGGTTGACTAGAGATACTGTGGCTGGCCCATCCCTGGAAGAGTTCCAGGCCCCAGTGGACAGGGCTTTGTACAGCTTGGTCTAGTGGGAAGTGTCCCTAGCCATGGCAGGGTGGATGGAACTAGGTGATCCTGAAAGGTCCCTTCCAACCCTTACTGTTCCAAGATTCTATCAGTCTATGAAATTCTCTGCATGCATTAGGCAGCAGGTCACATAAAATGATCAGAATTATCCCTCCTGGCATTAAAATTATTAAATCCTGAAACATATAAATATAGATGTTGCTCTTACTTGCAAAACGAGGCCAATATTCTAATTTAAGACAAGCAAATGAAAATATGCAATGCATAGGGCTTAAGTCTATCATTTTGCGTATAACTGTATAACATACATACCAACAAAATATACATAATTATTATAATGTACATACATTATGTAAATTTCAATGTTTAATATTTACCTATTTCTGATAATTAGTGAAATAAAACAACAAAGCCTCCCAAAACATTGTCTACTGCTAGTATGAGCTAAAGAAATTCTACCACCTTGAGAGTTCTCCAGTGGCTAAGGTAACAGAGAAAGTTAAATTATGCTTTAAGCACTAACCACAGCAAGGAATGGTGAAAAAAATGTAGTATTCTAGGAGCATTTTTTTAAAGACTTGACCCTGTGCATGCTTCACATTTGCTTATGAGATGTGGAATAGCATTTTGCTGATAGCTCATCTCTCTGCTAAGAAACACCATCCCAGAAATTACCTTAAATCACTTAACTACATAACAAGTACACATTGAGAAGTCCATTCACTCCATGATTATTGCCTCTTACCTGTAGAAGATAGGAGATAAGAGCATGTACCTAAGTAGACCAAAAGCTCAGGGAGTTCACAAAAAGCTGGACAAAGATTTCATTTTTCTTGAAAAATATAATTTGTCAAAGTATGAAGTTCTGCATATTCAAGACATTTCTCTCAAATGTTATTTTGTTTGTATGTTGTGGTTTTGCCATTTGCTACTGGAAGTGGGATTCATATCACCTGACGCTACATCGCTAGTGCAAACCTCCGTACACTGAATTAGTTCTCCAGGCTGTTTTGTAGCCTACGGAGAGAAATGGGCATTGCTAGGCTATAATTCGTATCCTCCTCCTTCATATATCTAAACTAGATAAAGACGAATTACTGCCCATAAATGCCCATTTCTCTCTGTTGCCTATCAAATTAGTCGGGACTGGCTGGTTTGAACAGAAATGTCTGCACTGCGGTCATGGGTGTTCTCCTCAATGACTGAGTTGTTAAGGGAAAAAGAAAGTGAAAATGATTTGCAGGATCTGAAAAAGTTTTACTACAGTTTTCTGAGTATTATCAATCTGTGAAGATAATGAGCTTTTATTTTTCTTGCCACTTCCACTATTGTTATCTTTATAGACCTATTGGAATAATGAGCAGAGAAGTGAACAAAAGCATACTGTAATTGGTACCAGAATCTGCAAATAATATGCAAACTACCAACAACTTGCTAATGCAGATAAAAGAGCAGCATCTCAAACTATATAGGAAAGCTATAAAGTATGTTAATGAGTATTTTGGGTCTACATGGATTGACCTATCAAGACCAAATTTAAAACAGGAAGATGAGTTAGAATGAAAGAATAAAAACTAAGACAAAAGAGTATCATGAAATCCCTAAAAGGAAAGCTTTGATACCACTGAGATGCCAATTATAACACAATGCTTAAGCATACACAAATCTAACACTTATAATAATTACATTATTTTAGGATATTCAATATATTATGGTCATTACACAAAGAGTCTTATAACTTTAATAATTTATCTTTAAGAATGCTAAATAATGGGCTTGTGTAGTAATATTTGAAAACCATGCAAGGAGATAGAGGCAAAATATGCACAAACAGGTAAAAAATAAGACAAAGTGCAAGCACCATAACATTATCATAATAACCTCATCATTATATATACCACAGAATCACTAAGAAGAACAGAGATGAAAAAATAGAGTAGCAAACCACAGCTGATTCACAATTGTTATCAGACAAAGAAGTAAAAGCAAACATAGATGAGAAAAATAAAGAAGCAAAAGGGAAGCAGGATTGAATGGATAAAGTCAGCTGTAAAATAAATTACTACCTTGCAAACTATAAAAATTAGCCATCTATTTGAAATAAGTTATAGAATCATAGAATTATTTAAGTTGAAAAGACCTTTAAGGTCATCAACTCCAACCATCAACCTAGCACTAAGTCAACCAGTAAACCAGGTCCCTAAGCATCACATCTACTTGTCTTTTTAATGCCCCCAAGAATGGTGACTCCACCACTTCCCTGGGCAGCCTGTTCCAATGCTTGACAACCCTTTTAGTGAAAATTTTTTTCCCAATATTTCATTAGGATATTTCTTAATAAAAATATTTCCTAATATTTTATTTTATTTCATAAAAACCTTTACTGGCACAACTTGAGGCTTTTTCCTCTTGTCTTGTAGCTTGTTACTTGGGAGAAGAGACTGACCCCCACCTTGTGAAAACCTCTTTTCAGGTAGCTGTAGAGAGTGACAAGGTCTCCCATGAGCCTCCTTTTCTCCAGCTCAAGCAATTACAGTTTCCTCAGCTGCTTCCCATAGGACTTGCTCTCCAAACCCTCCACCAGTTTCATTACTCTTTGAACATGCTCCAGAACCTCACTGTCTCGTAGTGAGGGGACCCAAATTGAGCACAGTATTCAGGGCGCAATCTCACCAGTGCTGAGTTCGAAGGAACAACTGGCATCTGAAAGTGCCAGTTCCTTTCACTTAAGTGGTAGGGAGAGTAAGTATTTTATATTAGTGTTTTAAATAGTATAAAATCTGTTTATAATAGAATAACTTTTTTAAAGATATAACTGCCTTTTAGTCATCAAAGAGAAGCAAGCCTAATCCTATTCTTGTTACATTAAAATATCCAGTAGCATGTTAAAGTCTAGATCCCTTAATGGACATCTAATTTTTGTTGTTCAAATCAGCCATAAATAATTTGTAATTTATGCTATACAGAATGTATTCAGAAAAAAAGAGGTTAGCAGTATTTGGAGAAGGACATGGAATCAATGAATAATCCAAGTTGGAAAAGACCTAAGGAAAGATCTGTTGCAACCTGCTGTTCTAAGCAGGTTCAGGTGTGAGATCAGACCTTATCGCTAAGGACCTTCTCCAGCAGGGCTTTGAATATTTCCAGAGAAAGAAATTGTGCAGGCTCTGTGAGCAACCTTTCTGGGCAATACGTGGCATGCTTGGAGAAGGAGTGTTTATGTTCATATATGGGTGTCTATTAAGGGTGACTATGCTCATTTCTGTTAGCATAGAGTTAATATTCTTCATAGTAGTTAGTATTTGGACTTATGCTGAAAATAGTGCAGATAATACAGAGGTGTTTAGACAGCAGTGCTTACACAGAGTCAAGGCCTTTTCTGCTTCTCATACCATCACACCAGCGAGTAGGTTAGGAGTGCACAAGGAGTTGGGAGGGGACACAGCCAGGACAGCTGACCCAAACTGGGCAAAGGTGTCGGAGTGGGAGTCGGGCCCGGAGTAACGACACAACCTCAATATGAGTATGATTGTTCTCCTCTATTGTCTGCATACACAGTGTTTATATAGGATTCTAAATAAGCCACACTCCTAAAGCAAAGCTATCATTGGTCCCGAACAACTGTTCACGCGCCTGTCTATACATTGCTATTGGCTAAGCTAAGTTTTACACACATATCTCTGCAACAGCAGGGTGCATGCCTTGTGATAAGCGGTGCATTCCTTGTGGCCAGAAAGCTCCTGTTTCAGCGTTCTGCTTACATTTCTTCGACTCCAGGCCTCCTCGGCTCAGCTGAGTCAGAAAGAGTTCAAGGCTGTCTCACTTGGCTCTAATCCTGGGTTGTGCAGGCCCTCGTGAGAATAACCATTGCTCCACACCAAGGGATATGCCATACCATATAATGTCATAATGAACAATAAATCTAGGGGAGCTGGCCTGGGTTGGAGGCCTGCTGCTTAGGGATTGGCTGGGTATCAGTCAGTTGGCAGTGAACAATTGCACTGAGTCACTTGCTTTGTATATTCTCTTATCATTATTATTTTTTCCCCTTCTAGTCCTATTAAACCATTTTTATCTCAACTCATTAGTTTTACCTTTTTCCTGATTCTCTCCTCTGTCCCACTGAGGGGAAGAAAAGACAAAAGAGTATCATCAAATCCCTAAAAGGAAAGCTTTGACACCACTGAGATACCAGTTAATTTATGATATGGTATATGATATGATTGAAGTAGTGCTTAGAGACCTCAGCCAAGATAGGAATATATTGTGCTAAAGAAGGAATTAATCAAGAATGTGTTTTTTAATAAGTAACATGACCACTTAAAACTGTGGATGCCAAACATTAGATGAAAGAAGGAAAAAAGGAAAATTTAAAGTCACTTTTAACAATAAACATGATGTGAAATGATAAAAAATATAGCAGCTGATTGCCCTGTTGTGACAGCAAAAACCAAAAGTAGTCTGCAGTTTCTGTTCTTCATTTGAAAAAGTTATCAATACAAAATGTTTGCCATTAAAATGCCAAACATGCTACTTAAAATACCCATTAGGACAGTTCTAAGTGTCCCGGTTGAGTCACAGAGTTATCTCTTATCTCAGGGATCTGCTTCAAGGATCTGTCAGATTCCAAACTCCTTATTCTACATAGAAATTCATATAAAACATGGATTTATTGCTCTACATATATTATTATCTAATCTATATTACTAGCAAAAAATCACAAATCATGTATAAAAAATCAAAAGAATAATGGTTAATATCAAATCCTTAAATTAACCTACATATTGAATTGAGTCCAACATTTAATTTTAGGTCACTGAAGTGCTACATTATCATTTGAGAAGGCAACAACCTTATTTTACTAACAGCTATAAAAGTGACTGAATATTTTCAGTCTCAATTCTGAACAATATATATTTATATTATTTCTAGCAAAATGTCTGGCTGCATGAAGGTCGTATGACTGCCAAGTTTAATGCCAGATAAGGCAGCATGCCCAAATTATAACTCCTTATGCAGGTCCTGTACTATATACAGGAAGACATGTTAGCTGATTGTAGAATTCCTCGTGACTTGAAAATCTATGAATCTACTGTAATACTTCATCTCACCCCTGTCAGGGTTTCAATAAAACATCCAAATACAAACATCCCAAGATGACACAGATTGTTACATTTGAAATTCACATGACAAATTTAGGTGAAAACAACATGAGCGCTCAAGATTAAATGTACAACTTCCAACCCATGAAAAACATGCATGATCTTTCAGACAACAAAGTTTCTTACCCAGGGGCTGTTTTAAGTATATGAGGAACTATCCTGTCAGTACTGTTTTCAGATCAATTCTGTAAGAAATAAACATTACTTTGCATACACCTATTGCCAATCATTTGTTGCATTAATGCAAGAATACTGTTTGAGTCCTTATCCTGATAAGTGAGAGGGGGAAACAAGGCAGAAATGGTATTCACCAGAATGGTTGTCATGACATGGACATTAATAAGATTACTCCTTGGTTTAACTGCCTTTTATGTTTTAGGGGTAGATTCTACGGCTCAGGGAGGTTTAGTTCTATATAGATGTCAAATATTTGATGTTTAATGCCATGGAGTATTCACTGATGTTAGTGTTGATGGACCCTTCTCAAGACTGACTGGTGAATGGAAGAATGGCCTTTGTCAGGTGTGGTTACATGGGCTGAGGCCAGCTGTTTACAGTTTAACAGCTGTTTACAGTTTAACAGTTTATCTGCTGTTATAGATGTTGCATTCAGGAGCTTCTATTTCTCCTGTTCTTTCAATTTTTTAAGATAGAGGTCTAGAAGAGAATCTCTTCTCATGTAGAATCAGCATAAGATACAGTCATGAGAAAATGGAGTTCAGTTTTATTGCAGGAAAAAAAAACAAACCTCTATTCCAATAACTAGGGGCTTGGAAATTCCACAAATCCAGAAGTCAAACTAGTTAAGTTACCTAGATATTTTGACATATTTGAAGTGACATTCTACAAATATTATGTTTGCCACAAGACGTTAAAAAAAAACCCAAAACAACAAAAAAGTAGAAATGCAGTAATCCAGAAAATGTTAGTCATTTGTACATTAGTCATTTGTAATATGTTCAGCCATTCTCTGAAAGGGATAGTTCCTGCTTTCCACTTAACTTTAGATGCACTTTTATATTTGAGTATTTGGCAGCTCGGCTTTTTATATCTAAAAGTAAAGCTAAAATCAGCCAGAAAAGTTGGATTCTAACTTGACCAGAGTAAAAAGTTTTTTCTTCCTAAAAATCTAAAGTTAGATTGACAGATTTTACATCTGGACCTGTCTACCTTACGGTATAAGACACATGTTAGAATTATTATTCTGTTTTTTTTTTTGTGAAAATATTATCATTGCTGGTTCAGCTGCCACTTTTATGTATGAAAAACAGAAGCAACTCAATGGAACCACAGTTATAGATGATTTATCATCACTGGGACTGAGATCAGAAATTGATCTAAGAATTAAAATAAGACAAACTCATCCAGCTGACTGTAAAAATCAAAGGAGACAATACCAGCTAAACCCATTGTTCTTGAAAGTCTAAAATCGTAATTGCTGTCTTTAGCAGGGAGGTAAATTCCAGATTTGATTAATTTCTTTTTTTATTACTTTTTAATCTGATGAATATGTTTTCATTTTTATAAAGCCTAATAGATGGTTGATCTAATTTAAAGCTCATAAATGATACAGTTATATATAACATAATTACAGTATGTAAGTCTAATAGACTGGTGATCTTTTTTAGAGATTCAGAGTTGTTCAGCTCATTACTCCATGGATGATTAATTTTCAGTAGTTATCTGGTCTAAAGTTGTGGATTGTTTAATATGAATTTGCCATGTGGACCACCAGTCTTAATAAGTGGTAAAAGTGGTTCAGTTAATAATCAATACCTCTTTAAAAGAAAGAACAAAAATTAGGACACTTCAGTGAAAGTTGGATTTTCTTTTTTTTTTAAAGTAAAGACTGCAGCTCCTATTCAAATAAAAAAAACCCACCAAGTAAATAACAACAGCCCCACCCTCAAACAGATTGTAACTTATTTAAAAAGGCAGGAAAAGCCTATTCTATTTTTTTTTAATACGCTATAATTCTTGCTATTTAGAGTATTATTGCATCATTATCTTAAGGATTCTTGACCTCAATAAAAAATAATTAAAAAAATAAGCAATTTTTCTACAAAATACCTTATTCTGTTGACTTGCTTATGACTTCCCTTGAAATATAGAAGAATTGCCTTTTGTATTTGAGATAATTTGGTTTCATTACCAGCTCAAAACAAGTTTTCTTGAAATTATGCTACATGGCAATAAGAACTGCATGCTTCCCTTTCACCCATTAACCCGAACCAAATAGTATTCCATGAATGCTCTTTTGATACACAAGTTTTTTGGTTGTGTCAGTCAGAAACGTGCTTTGCAAGATTATTTTTGTTCAAGTGAGCATAAGAGACTGGAACTGTGCCAAAACAATGAAGTTAAAACTTGCTGTCTTACTAATATTTCCTCAAAGCCCCTGACCAGACATAATTAGTTTCATCTTTACCAGTCATTCAAAATAAGACACCTCACCTTAACTGTTGAAGCAGAAAGAATGTTTTGATAATCCTAATGCTTTCTTTTACAAAATAGTAACTAAAAAAGATCTCAAAACTGGGATCCGGACACACTGGAAAGTGTCATTCTTCATTCCTTTTCTAGCAAATCATATTCAGATAAAAATAAAAATCCCACACACCTTTAAGAAAAGTTGGACACTGCTCCTAGGTGGTAAAACTATTCTGAAATTGCAAATTTGGGGATATAAAGATCAATAGATGTAATTTTCATAGAAGACACCATTACATTGCCATCCACCTGCAGTGTCCAAACTTGGTGCCTCTGGATTTGAAATACAATGTTAAGAAGCTAAGTACATGAAGTAGCAATATACTTGATTTAGCCAATGGAGTGAGACAAAATCTACTCTGTACTAGTATAGAGGGGAAAATTAATGTAACAGTAGGTTTCCAAAGGAGCTCTTAATCTTGGTATGGTGGATAAATTTTATAATGATGTCTCTTCCTAGCCTTTGAAATTCTTAAGAAGCTCCGAGTTTTAGCTTATTCTCCTTACTTTTCCTTCTTAAGATTAAAAAGAGCAAAAAGAGGTATCTTCCACAAAAATACCCAAAAAGGACAGATCACCTTCGATTTACTTAGCAGTATTCCTCACTTTCTTGGCTAAAAAAATGTTGACTCCAAAGTAATCAATATTATGGTGCCCACATTACTGATAACCTACCTACATGACAGCTTCGAGTATGAATTCTTGCAAAATCCTCAAAAAATCGTTAGCTGAGTTTGTGAAACTAATATATTATTTACTTATGATTTACTGAACATTTGTGGCACAGCACAATATTCACTATTTTCTCCTCATCTACTAGAGACATACACAGTTAATGCTGATAGTCTTACCTCACAGCTATCTCCCAAATAAGATGTAAAGAAGAAAAAGCATAATAACTGAGTGCTGCATCTATGTAGTGAAGAAATTTTGAGATTCTCTAGCTAAATCTCTGATAGCAAATTGTACTAGGGACTGCTACAGAGTTCCATACTCTCCAGCCTATCCCTAACATAAAGGGCAACTCCCCCTCCGAACCTGCCAGGCCTGTCTTTTCTAAAGAGTCTGTAACCTTCCATTCCAACACTCCAGTCATAGGAGCCATCCCACCGTGTTTCTGTGATGCCTATAATATCATACCCCCGTAGATGAGCACACATCTCCAATTCTTCTTGTTTGTTCCCCATGCTACGGGCATTTGTATAGAGGCATCTGAGCTGAGCTTCAAATGAAACCGGCTCATTGGCTGGAGCAGCCGGAATATCTCTGCATTGCTCCAAGCATTTATTACAGGTGCTGGCAACTGACTGGGTGTGTTGGGATGGAATGATGCCCCCCCTCCCCCAACACATCTAGCTTAAAGCCTCCTTGACCAGTCGGGCAAGCCTCCTACCAAAAGGACCAGCTCCACCAGCCCCCGCTAGACCTGGCCTACAAACTTGGGTCCCATGTTCAAGACACCCAAACCCCTGACTGTGACACCACCCTTTTAACCATTTATTAACCTGGCTAATCCTCCTACCTTTTTTTAGGTCCTCCCCTGTATCCTGAAGAATAGACGAAAAGACTTTCTGAGCTCCGGAGCCCTTAACCACCTCTCCCAGGTCTCTGTAGTTCTTCTATATGTTCCCCAGGCTACTACTATCTATATCCCTAGCACCCACATGTATCAACAGAAGTGGGTTCCATGGGGCTTAACAGAGCAGGCAGTCTCCCTGCCACATCCCTGATCCATGCCCCTGGTAGGCAACACACCTCCCTTGAGACCAGGTCAGGCTGACAGATGATTGCTTCTGTCCCTTTCAAAGTAGAATCCCCTACTACTACAACCCGCCACTTTTTCCTGGCAGCACCAGTGGAAATCTTTTTTACCAGTGCATCAGCCGGCTGTTTCTGGCGCAAGGGTGTTTCCTTATGAGCCCCCTGCAGGACAGCAAAGCGGTTCTGTGTGGGGGCAACAGGTTTATGAGGAATTCCCTTGCTTTTAATTGTCTTTTTCCTCATTTTTTTGTTGGCTTTTTTTGTCACCAAGTCCCAGCTTTGCGGGTTAACAATCTCCTTCTTTCCTCCATGAGCTACAGGGGAAGCTTGAGGACTCTGCACAGTTTGGGCAGTTTGGGATTCCTGCTTCCTCCCAGGTACCCTGACATCTTGTAGCCTATTAATAGCTTCCTGCAGCTCAGCCACCTGCTGCAGGAGGGTCTCCACCAGGGAGCACCGAGTGTCGCCCTGCCCATTGCGTACCTTTCCCTCCCCAGAGCAGTGCAGGCACTCTCTACACCCTGAAGTCTGCACTGCAGCCTCCCCTCTCATCGGCTCTGAGTGCCTACGGTGGCCACCGCCGGGGCAGCCAGCGCAGAGCTCCCAGACCGGACCTTGGTCATACGGCGAGTGCTCACCATCCCGCTCGCCTGCCCGTGCGAGCTGCCTCGACCCGCTCTGTTCGCCACGCTCCTGGTCGCTTGAGCTCCCTGGGGCAGGTTTTTACCCAGTCAGGGCTAGCGCCGTTCCTTCTGGCTCCGCCCCCTGTGAGTCCCTGCTCGGGTCAGCTGAGCTGCCGGCTCCTGGGCAGGTCCTGTCGAGGACTTGAGGCTCCCTCGGTGGCTCTGCTCTTGTCGCTCTGAGTTGAGGCTCCTGGACACTGATCTCCCCCACTCCGGTGTTCAAGGCGTCCTCTCTCGAGCTACTCACCTCAGCAGTTGACCCATATAATAAAAAGCAAGCTTTCTTATTGAGTATACAGATGTAAAGAAGTTCAGAGGGGGTTCTGTGTATGTTTTAAGTAAAATTACAACTGAAAATTGCCTTTTCAATTTGAAGAAACAACTTGGGGAAAAATTAAAATATGGCAGGAGGAATTTTGATATTCTATTTTCAGGCAGAAAAGGAGAGCAAATAGAGTGCTGGATGTCTAATTAGCAGTTTTCAAAGAGCATCTGAAGGCTGTAAGAGGAAAGCAGTCATCATATGACAGCCAGTAGACAATGCTCTATTAACATTTATAAACTGCAGTATAGCTCTGATATAAATCAAGAGTTAGGAAGTAGTGCTTAAACCGTACTAAGCACTGAGAATACTTCAGACTAAACACTGGCTGGTTTCCATCATTGCATTTCAGTAAGTTGGCCTAACTGAAGAGAAAAGCAAAGGACAGATCTAGAAAACACACAAAAACCAAAACAGCAAAAAAACAGTTTTGTTGAATCTACAAATAAGACTGAGGCCTATGATAGGAAGCTGTTGAAATAAGGGAAGAAATAACCTGTGTTTAAAATCCATGGAGGCTAAGACAAGGAATATGGAGAAAAATTTAGACAGGACATCAGGAAAAAATATTTTAATATTAACAAGATTGCCTCAGGAACCTTTGTTTCCATCATTAGGGGTCTTTTATAGGAAGCTTGAAAACACTTAACAAAAGAAACAGCAATAACTTATCTTGCATTGGGTTCCTCTCTTCGCTGGATGATCCCTTAATTCCTTTTCAACCCTTTTTTTAGCGATTCTATGACTTGAAAAAACTTTCATAAATATAACGGCACTTTGTTGCTACCTAGCTTTTCAACAGATAAGACTCATTGAATTTAATTCTATTTCTGAAGTCATAGAGCTAATTCTGAAGTTCCCATGGGAATTTTACTATCTCCTAATCTTTTTTTCTGCAAATACCCTTTTATCAAAGGATTCCTATCAATACCTCCAATTTTCTCATGAGATACCTGTGACTAGTCACGTTGTAGAAACAAAGTATTCTAAGTCAAATGAATTGGGAAAAGTCTGTCTGGGAGTCATAATTAGGGTTACAGTATCTGGTGTCGGGTATTAGGTATCAAGTACTGATTTCATTATCTGTAGTGAATGTAAAAAGAGTGCCTGACTACAGCTAGTATAAATGATATGTGTTTCTAAGGAGGTTCTTGTTTAATTTTCTCTTTCTTTTGATGTATGTGTGATTTTTGATTGACTGCATGTCTCATCGTCTGCCTCAGCATGGGATAATACTTCTGCAATCTGGCAAAAAAGTACACTTTTGAGCTCATCTATGAACTGAATGCCTTCTCAGTTCTTGCAGATGAACTCAATGAAAATTATTATGCACCTGTGATGATACAATTTGATAATTCATGAAGCTCTTTGCTTCTTAGCTAGCTCATCAAAAGTGGATAATTCTCCTTTTTTGACCCTCTCTTCCCAAGCTTTTTATTTCAGCTCCAGTTTAGAATGTTAGCTTTAAAGGAAGACAGATACAGTTTTGAAATTCATTGCCATAAATAGGACTGAAGGATATTTATGATGAAAACTTTTAAGTATGCATACATGTATATTAACGTGAATGAAAGACAATTTTTTGTTGTTTCTCCAGGCAAATACTAACTGAGGTAACCTTTTTATCCCTTCAGCTTAATAAAATTAATCTTTAACCTGTCGGTTGTATTCCATAACAGTGTAATAGAGGTGTATGTCTTGATAATAGTATAAGTGAAGAAAATAAGGCGCATAACACAAAGCTATGATGAAACCTTCTCTTATGTTAAAAAGGGATCTGTAAGCTGTCTTGATTAGAGGGGAAAAAGACTTGTTAAGGTGGGAGTATCCTTGCTCATCCAATGTTGTCAGGGCTAACCTTTGCTTACCATAGTCACTCAACCCCAGCTGGTGGTGAATGTCAAAGCCAATGATAAAGCAAATTGCAATACAAAGTTCTATCATGTTGTCATAACATAATTACCTGTAACTGCCATTGAAAGCTGGGATGTATCTGAACAGTTGAGCATTGCTCTAACTTGTGTAGGGCCTCATCTGCCTATTCACTATCCAGTTGTGAAGCAAGAACTTCTCTGTCTTTACTCCTATCTACCTTCCTTTCATGAATTGTACTCAACAATGCTGTTACCAGCTGTTGCACTTGTACGTTCAGGTGATTTATTGAGGACTGTGAATTTATCTCAGTGGCAAGATTTAGAGTTTGCAGGTCATAGAACATCTCCAAAATTTTCTATGGTGGCTGTAGACAGGTAATCGGGAAGTGTTAAATATCCAGGAGGATACAGAATTTTTTTGGATGACATCATGATCTAGTACCTGAATCAGAATAAGATTCATATATGTGTGTGTGTGTGTGTGTGTGTGTGTGTGTGTGTGTGTTATAGTCCAGGTTGGAAGGAAACCTTTATTGCCCATGGTATCTATTATGTTTAGAACATTTCCAAATTTGTTTTATATACTCCATATATGAAAGGGTTTTTTTGAGTTCACTGTTTATTGTGCACATGTAGACCCTAGCATTTTATGATAAATCGATAGTTGACCCAACAGAACATTTAAATAATTTAGCCTGCTTCAGCTCATTATTCTAGGAGTACCTAAGGTCTCAGAAAAAGACTGATTCATTGACTGCCATGTATTCTCAGATGATTAAGTATGCCTGGTAAATATTCATAGGATATTTTTTGTTAATATACTGTATACTATAAGGTATTTTTAGTTAATCACATTTAAACAAAAATAATGCAATTGCTTTTAATTGCCTTTTTTTTTTTTTCCTGGTGGTTAATTGCCTGAAAACATTCAGTGGTGTGACAAAAAAGTTATGCATTCATTAATAAAGCCATCCCTTGACAATGAGATTCTGAGGTATCAGATCACATAGCGATTAACTTCACAGTTATAAAGTCATACAGATGGCTTTTTTTTTTTTTTTTTTCAACAGGCTTGATTAGGGTGCCCCAAGGGACACTGTGACTCAGAGACAACTCCAGGAGACAGATTCACCTTTTGTTGATTCTTGGCTTTTCTAAGGAATAATTTTTTTTTTTTTGCTGCTGTCCCCCTCAGCAACTAATTACAACATTGCTGTGACTCTCTGTGGTAGAGGTGTTCTCCATCCCTGGCAGTGTTCAAGACCAGGTTGGACAAGGCCTTGGGTGATACAGTTTAGTGTTAGGTGTCCCTGCCCATGGCAGGGGGGTTGGAACTTGATGATCTTAAGGTCCTTTCCAACTCTAACTATTCTGTGATTCTATGATTCGATAATGCCTCATCAATTCATCCTCAACTTTTGATGAGTAAAGAGATATGTGGTACTCCAAGTATATGCTGGCAATGCAGAGCACAAGAGGAATTATATTCTCATTTCATACCAAATGTGGTAAAATTTTCTAAATAATCTAACTGTAAATGTTCAGCAAGTGAATTTACTTGGTCAGTAGTCTAGACGGTGGAGCAGTGAGTCTCCATAAAACACAATGAGCAGAGGAGATTGGCTGCTGAGGCTCCACAGAGGTAGGACCAGAAAGCTGGGCTGGAGGCAGAGGATTGATTTCAGAAAAGATGATTATCTCCCAGATTCAGAGATGGACTAAAGATTGAAAGATGGAACAAGTGTCTGCTTCTATGGAGTGCACATTCTTCTCAACCAGAGAAAAATTTCAGGCAAACCACAAAAGTATTGCCTCTTATTCAGCGAGAGGTCACAAGACAGAAAACAAAAAGATAAGACTGGGATTGTTAACACTGAGTAAAGTAAACGTGAGTAAATCTCCAGGTTGTCTTAGACTGCTCAGCACTTTGGTCAATCAGATTTTTAAAATTCGCAGGAGTGAGGGTTCACCAGTCTTCATGGACAGCTGTTTTAATTCTTAACCAATCACGGTGTGAAGAACTGATTCCCTTTTTGCAACTTGTGTCCAGTATGCCTTGTCCATTCACTGGGCAGCTCTGAGGAAAGTCTGTCTCTCTCTACAGTCAGATTTCACACACCATGCCCTTTCCCATAGCCTTCTTTTCTCCAGGCTAGGGCACTTCAAAAAATTCAACAAACAGTATTGAGTCCAGTACTGTTCCAAAGGAGCTATTAGCTTGGTATCAGTCAGACTTTTTACCACTGAGTTTGAAGGTTTGTTGTTGGTTGTCTTTAATCACAAACTACAAATCTTTAAGCAAAACTGTCTAGCCAGATTTCTATCCAACTTACGGTCTTCTCATCTAAACTATAAAACTTTTCATACATTATTATAGTATACTGTGTCAAAATCCATGCTGACTGTTCCCAACAACCTTTGTGCACCTAGGTGGTGTAAAACGTGTAAAACATTGCCACAGGATGCCAAACCCTATGTCCATTACTGGAAGGGAGAACACATGCCTTATGTCTCCTGGACAGAGATGAAGACCTTGGCCTTGTGCAAATACTGCATCAGAACAAAAACTGAGTGCACACTGTTCTGCTTCATGCCTTCCTTTCCTTAGATGGAAATCAACCAAAGAGAGATGCTAAAGTTTATTCCAGTGGATCCCTGCAAGATGATGTCCATGATATGTGTCCAGGTTCAGTGTACCATTACACTTAATGCTCTTCTATGTCAACCCAGTATTTGAACCCAGTAGTATATAAACTGTGCACCAGAAGAAAAACACTTTTTTTTCCAAGTGTTTCTTCCCAAAGTTAACCATACAGAACAAGTTCAAATGGGATTTATTTTTCTTAGAATATTTTTTTTTCTCCTTAGAACCTCAATTAGGTTGGTCACAGTCCTCACTGAGAAGAGCTTTAGGTGCAGAGCAGATCTTAGAAAAAGAATTGCTTGCTCTTACTGATAAGAAAAGGAGCCAGAGTTGTTATATTTGAAGCCAAAAAAAAAAAAAAAAAAAAAGAAAAAAAATGCTTTGAGAGCAGTTATAATCATTGGTTTTGAGAGATCAATGAAATCTTAAAAGAATGAAGCCTTCTCTAATGAATTTTCCAACGTTTCTCAACTCACAGCTAGAAAAAGAATATTGGATTAGGCAAGGTATTCCTATGTTCTTGTGCTCCAGTAACTGTTAGGAAGTGTAATCAGCAAGGGGACTACCGTTGTTGAGTGAAAGGATTTACTATGTTTCTTATTGGTTGATGTTGTGAACATGCTGATATATTTTCCTCCCCTGCAAATGTTGAACTCATCTGTGTGTTCTGAAGAACATCACACTTGTCAGGCATGTTTGAGGAAGTTTCTTTTAAAAAAGGCATTAGTTACATTTTTGCATCCTTTAAAATTCATGTGCTTAAACCCCATGAATTCTAAGAGCGAAAATATAACCAGCTTGTATTATGTATGGCAAAGATTTGAAAACCAATATATTAGGGTTGTCTGTACCTGCATGTAAATTTTCTGCTTCTCAAAGGGGGATTTGCAAATTCTCCTTCTCCAGCAATGTAAAGCATTGTTATTTGTTGATCAGCAATGCTAAAATAATTTGACAAATAGAAAAACTACTGTATGTGCTTCAGAGCCACACGATAAATTGTAAGAAAGCTCTTGTAGGTGTTGAGATTGAGAACTGCTTCTCAAATGTTTGAATATAGAAGTGTTCCCAAGAAATATTGAGTCATCGTTTTGAAATTGCCACTACGTTTCAATGTTTCTATGAGCAACTCATCTAAATATCTCTGTTCAGTTTTGTCTTCTTAAAATTGAGATAAAAAAAATATTTTCTATTCTATTTAGGTATATTGGATAATTAGTTAATATCTGTAAAATCCTATAAAATGCAGTGTTTTATGATATATTGGTCAATAAGAGATTTTCACACATAAATGACAAATTTCTCTAGTCAGTAAATTTGTTAGAGGAATAGCTTAAATGCATAAAGGAACATATTCAGAGGGTAAAAAAGAGCAAGGTTAGGTATAACTTCAAGGAAGAAACTGGGGTATAGATGGGATAGACTGATGGAGCATCACAGCTATCAATATCAGGTATACTTATGTCCTTAATACATCATACACACTGTAGGCCTATTGAACTGCCTTAGGAGAATGACGTGGCAGTAATACACTGAAATGAGATTGCACTATATTAAAATGTGATTGCACTAAATTAGAGTTATGCCACTATCCTGAAAGAAGGACATTTACATTGTGAAAGCATATTTTGAATCTACGTGAAAATCAGAAATGCAAAGTATTAGGATACAGCAGCTTCCTATAATAAAAAGTGACAGTGAGTGAATAAAGAAAATACTACCTCATGCCAAGCCACATTCCATGATATTTGAAATGTCATGACAGTTGGGTGAGGCCCCTGTGACTGGAAAAAAAGAAAAAAATCCATCTATTTTTAAAAAGGGTAGAAAGGAGGACCCAGGGAACTATTGACCTGTGAGCCTCACCACTTTGGCTGGGAAGATCATAGAACAGATCCTCCTAGCAATGGCGCTAAGGCACAGAGGACAGGGAGATGATTCATGACAACCAGCATGGATTCACCAAGAGTTATGTTCTCTCTGACCAACCTAGTGGCCTTCTGTGATGGAGTGACTACACCAGTGGTCAGGGAAGAGCTATGGATGTCATATACCTGGACTTCTGTAAGGCCTTTGGCACAGTCCCCTACAACATACGTATCCTTAAACTGCAGAGATAAGGATTTGATGGAATGAATGTTTGGCAGATGAGCAATTAGTTGGATGGTTGCATTCAGAGGGTAGTGATCAACAGCTCAACATCCAGATAGAGACTGCTACAAGTGGTGTCCATCAGAAGTTCATATTGGGACCAGTATTGTTTAATATGTTCATTGATGACATAGTGCTATCACAGGCACCCTCAGCTGGTTTGCAGACACCAAGCTGAGTGGTGCAGTTGATGTACCTGAAAGATGAAATGTTATTCAGAAGGACCTGGAAAAGCTCGAGAACTGTGCCCATTCAAAGCTCTTGAGGTTCAACAAGACCAAGTGCAAGGCTGTGCACTTGGGTTGGGTCACACCCCAGTATTCACACAGACCTTTCCATCAGAACTGGCACAACACTGACCCACAAAACTGCCCTGAGAAATGAAGCACCCTCTTAATTCCCTTGCATAATCCAGCTCCTGTAGAGGAGGTTTCATTTAGTTATGTTTGGTAAGTCCCAGATAGCTATGTATGCCTACTACCTTCTAAGGTTAGAAACTACTAAACCATATTCACTTGAGGACCTCTTTGAAAGCTTTTAAAATCACCAACATGGAGAAGAAACTTCTGCATTTGGAGATGCTACAGCTGTCAGATACCTGACTGAGTTGTGCTTATATCTTAAATTTGTTTATCAGTCTTTTGATGTCAGGTGATCTTTCAAGGAGAGCACAACATTAATCATTATATTTCCATTATATATATGTGTACACGCATATCACAAGTACACTTATTATAAGTTGTTTCTCATATTCTAAAAAAAAACCGTAAAAATAAAATAGTCGCAAACTGCAAGCATGCAAATTAAAGAAAGAAGTAAACATAAGCTACTGGTATTCCCTTCATTCTATCTCTTGCCTGTATAGACATATAGACGTATAGACTATAGACATAGTATATAGACATATACTCAGCTGTCAACAGTTGGGTATATGTCTAGGATAAAGTATGCAGGGCCTTGCAGTATTAGATAAAATCTTGACACATTGGAGGATGTTCAAGGAAAAGCAGCATAAATTATTAAGGGGCTGAAAGGATTGACTTATGGTGAAAGATTAAAAGAAATAAATATGTATAACTTGCTAAGCAATGACTGGAGGGGAGAAGGGGGAAGGGACAAGTTAACTGCCTACGTACAGTTGAAGGCTATAAACATCAAGGATAGAGTGGAATTATTTAAGATAGTCTTAGTGTATATCCAAGATTATAAATAAAATATGGTACAAATTAATGTTAATAAAATTAAACCAGAAATAAAAAAAACATATCTTAAACTGTACATTCTTTTCAAATCTAGAAAAGCCTTTTAAGGAAGATGAGGTTTTTCAGAGTTGTTTGCAGCCTTCTTGCTTGTCCAGGATGTGGAAAAGTTGCACTCAAATCCCTTCATTGAACGAAGTAGGTATTAAATTTTTCAAAATTCTCAGTGAATTTTATCACTGTTGGAACTTGCTTTGCATTGGTATGTACCTTTTTGTCACCTCATGAGTTTCAAATGGTCTTTTGATTCAGAAAAAAATAAATGCTGAAACCTCTGCAGGGAGTGGGTAATGGTGTTTTATTTTGGTTTGGTTTGTTTGGGTTTTTTTTTAAGAAAATTGAGGGTTTTTTTCTGTCTAGGCCTGCACTAGATAACTGATCATAGGAAATGTTCCTGCACTGACAAGTTAAGGGATGAAATGATCTAATAGACTTATTTCATCTGTAGGTGACAATTATTTTTTTTTCAGGAAAACAAAGGCTTCACACTCAGACAGTGATCCAAAAAAAAAAAAAAAATCCAAAATAAAGCACAGAGATATAATGCCAAAATATCCTGACAATACCAAATTTTCAAGCACTCTTCTACCTGTTTCCTCTACTCTTCTTTGAAAAAGGCTATAATTCTTTTAAGCTGCTGGATTGTTTGTAAATCACAAAAACTTGCCATAGATTATAGAATTTTCTAAGTTGGAAAGGACCTTTAAAATCATCAAGTCCAACCATCAAGCTAGCACTGTCAAGTCCACCACTAAACCTTGTCCCTAAGCACCACATCTACACATCTTTTTGATAACCCCCAGGGACAATGACTCCACCACTTCCCCAAGCAGCCTGTTCTTGTGCTTGACAACCCTTTTGGTGAAGAAATTTTTCCTAATATCCAATCTAAACCTTTGCTGGCACAACTTGAGGCCATTTTCTCTTATAGCTTGTTACCTGGGAGAAGAAACTGACCCCCACCTCACTATAACCTCTTTTCACATAGTTGTAGAGAGTAGTAAAGTCTGCCCTGAGCCTTGTTTTCTCCACGCTAAAGAGCCCCTTTTCCCTCAGCCACTTCTCATAAAACTTGTGCTCTAGACATCTTTGCTTCTCTTGATTCAGCCATTTTTTTATCCAGAAAAGACTCCACCCATCCAAGCCATGAAGAACCTGTTTCTCCAGAAGAATGCTGTGGAAAACAACATCAAATGCTTTACTAAAATCTGGGTATACAACACACACAGCATCTCCCTCCTCCATTAAACAGATCACCTTTTCATTGAATGAGATCAGGTGAGTCGGGCAGGACCTTTCATGCAGCCATCTGCTATAGCACTCCAGGTGTGCAAATCATCTCACCATGTTTTCAGGATAGCAACTTTATCGGTTTTCCTGCAGCACAATGGATTCCAGCTCTTCCTGATTTTTATCCATTGCCCCCACATTGTACCATTTGAGGCTTTTTTTTTTTTTTAAGCTAGAAATGAGACCTATAAAGATGTTCTAAATGTAGGCATATGTGATTCATTAATGTAATTTTAGATTTCCGTCTGTCGATAAGGAATAATAAATAGAGTCATACAGGTATCATGGGATCAACACTGAAGTAAATTGTCATGTGACTGAAAAAAACTCTGGAGAAGAATGGATTGGAAGTCAGTTTTTTATTGTATAAAGTTAGGTTGACCACTAGATTAGGAAACTTGAAATAACAATTTCTAGTAATAGTGAATTATTCAACTTATAAATATAATTTCTTTAGACTATGGCTTTTAGGAATTGCTGATGGAGAGTTTACTTTCAAGCACTATTAATGGCCTCTATTATTTTTGCTTACTAAAGTGGATTACTGGAAAATAACAGGTATGACATGTCCAGGACTCTAATTGAATATATTTAATGGAGTTCTTCCCTATGATCTTTTTTAATCAGTCAGTTAGTAAATACGGGCTTATGATCTTTCTATTCATGTGCCCCAAAACTGAAAGGCAAATGGAAGGACTCTCAATGTGAACCTGTAAGCATATACCAGTTTTGCCAGCAAGAACTTGTGTTGAATCTACCAAGACGGTGGATGTCTGTGCAAGCTGTAAAGCAAGAGAGAAGCTCTATTTAGCTGATATCCCTAATACATGGAAGAGTTCTGAGTGTTTGTTGCAATCCTAAAGTGCTGGCTGTTGTGGCTTAATCTAGTAAATCTGTAACCTTATATGAAACTCTACCAGTGTAATGGACAAAATCTCATTTACTACTTAGTTATCCTTAGCATAGCCAAGTGGAAGACCAGGCATTTAGCTGTTGGAAAGTTCTTCAAGCTGGTCTAACTTTGGAAGGAAATTTGAAGAGGCGTCTTCTAAGAAGAGTGTTCAGTTTTGCATGGGAGAGCATTGTGGTGTAGCAACACCTGGTAGCTTATTCATCTAAGTGGGATGGGGAAGAAAATCAGAAGTGTAAACATAAGAAAACTCATGGGTTGAGATAAGCAGAGTTTCATAGGTAAAGCAAAAGTTGCACATACAAGCAAAGCAAAATAAAGAATTCATTCACTACTTTGCATTGACAGGCAGGTGTTTACCTGTCTCTAGGAAGGCAGGGCTTCATCACATAACATTTACTTGGGAAGACAGACACCATAACACCAAGTGCCTTCTCCCCCACCTTCTTTCCTTGAGCCTTTATAGCTAAGGACAATATCATATGGCATGGGATATCCTCTTGGTCAGCTATAGTCAGCTCTCCCAGCTCTTTCCCTTCACAGATTTTTCTGCACTCCTAGCCTACTCACTGGCAGGGTACTTTTGAGAAGCAGAAAAGGCTTTGACACTGTGTAAGCAATAACTAAAACATCCCTGTGTTTTCAGAACAATCCAAAACATGTCACTGTGCCATCTGCTATGAAGAAAATTAACTCTATCCCAGCCAAAACCACTGAAGAGAAAGGGAGTAACACAGCTCTGATGTGCTATAGTGAAAACATTTTTTAGCATGAGGAGAGTCAAGTTTTGAAATAAGTTGCTCAGAGACAGTTTCAAGATCTGAATAGAGAAAGCCCTGAACAAACTAGTCTGATCTCAGTTGGCCTAAATTTGAGCAGGAGGTAGAGAACTCATGTGGTCCTTTCAAGGCTGAATTCTCCTGTGGCTGAATATGGCAGCCCAAGAGAGATGAGCCCGCTCCAGCTCCATGTCCCCACATTCAGCATTTAGCAAGGCTGAATGCCTATTCCAAAAGGCACGCAGACAGATGTAAACAACACATGTAGATATCCACATGGCCAGCCACACAGATCAACAAAGACAGAAATGCGAACTATATTAATGAAAACACAAAACGCACTAACAGCCTCATGCTTTTCCCTTCTCTGGTTGATCAACATAAAAGCCCATTAGTGGAAACTTTATTGGCATACATACACATATATACAATGTGAATCTCTCCAGAGGCTGGCTTTGGACAGTGTTGTGTGAGTGTGTAGCCTGAAAGCTTTAACATTTCCTTAGTGATATTTTGCATCTAAATTACAACATAATCAAAATGCAATAGGAAGCTGTGTATTTGAATTTTGTATCCACAGATCTGCATTAATCAGCTGGGATTTGATTAATATATAAAGAAGTAGAAATTTTGCACTAAAAAAAAGGAAAAAAAAGAAAACTACTACTACTGTCTTACCCTGAATATTATCTTGGTAATCCTGAAGCCAGAACAAGTGAAAGGTAGCACAGATTCAGGGTGGTTATATCCTTTATATTTTGCCTCATTTTTAGCACTTGAACCTAAATGGTATTGAACTCTTTCTCTTAGCTTTGAGCAAGAGAAAGAGAATGTCTCTCCAACAGACATTCAAATTAGTCTGTAGTCATTTCTTCATGAACACCTCTTCTGATTTTTTCTATTTTTGAAAACAAATTTGTATCTGTTCCTGATAGATACTGAACAAAAATTTTCCTTTAAGGTATATCAAGATGTGTGTTTATACAATTGCTTTACATTGAAGACTCTGGTAAGTAGATTTCATGTTTCTTTACGTAAAAATCAAGGTTGCTTATTATTGCAGTTTTCTCACAAGTATTGCAATAGTTGGTAGCTAATTTAAATATATTAGTCTGGATGCAAACAGCTGTATGATACAGCCTTCTATGCTTTGGATGATTGAATTTTTCAACCTTAAATTTGTGATTTAGTTTGAAAATATCATTAATAGGTAACATACAAAGGATTGTGAAAGAATATATATGTATGTGTGAAATGGAATCAAGATACAGCTCTGTATGTCTACATGTTAAAATAAGTATTATATTACGTACACAGGTTACAATATGCATATACATACACATAACGTGCACATATATATATTTAACAGGTTATAACGATATACATTTGTGTGTTAGAATGTCAAAATTAGCTCAGGAGTTTGGAACCTTTTAATTTTCAATACTGTGGCTGCAATGTTTTCCTAAAATTATACATTATCTTACAATTATACAGTATTTTTCATCCATAGAAATTAACGGAGGCCTTATTTCTCAGTTTCATAGAATCCATTTTACATTTCATGGCAATACAATTGGCCATTTGGTGAACACAACTTCACTTTATTCTCATTTTCAGACCCCTTTAAACTGCACAGATACATAATCATGCCTTTGTGTAACCGGAAGTCACAGCCAGGACCGTTATTAGCAGAATCATTCTACTGATCACTGGGACTCGGCAACATTGCATGACTCTTAAGACAGCAAGGGAAGGTATATTAATAGGAAAGATAAAGAGACATCTTTAAAAAATTTAAACTGACTTTTAAATGTTAAAATTTACTAGGCACTCCTTTTTTAAAAAAGGTTTTACTTTATTAAATATTACTAAGTCACTCAGCAATAAAATTGGACAGCTTCAGTAAAGGAAAATGTACATGCTGTAGTCACTAAGGAACATGCCATGACTGAAAGTTTTCAGTCTAAAATAACACATAATCTAAGGCTAAAATAATTCTATCATCTACTTGCCAAGAGGCTACTGAGATATCCACTAGAACAGGATCCTCAATGACCTACTAGCTGCTACAGTCACTAATGCAACAAGAAATAAAATCCATACAGTTCTCAGAGACAGCTGGTGTCCTGCTAGTCTGCCACTCATTCATACACTGTTGATCAGGCTGAACTGAAGGAAGAAATCTTTCTAAGGCAGTGACTAAAACAGCAGAGGTCAAAAGAGAGATTTCCTTTCAGAGAGAGGTTGGTGAATGCTGACACTGGTTCTCTGCCTTCTTTACAGAATCACCTAGCAGAAACGGACGTTTCACCCATCACAGTTTCAGCGGCATTCCCTGCAACAGGGTCAGTAGAAGGCCATGTTTTCAGAGAGCAAAGACTACTTCTCACAGATAAAGCATTCCAAAACTCTTATCAGGGGCATGAACTACAGTGAAAGATACAGCACTAGGAAGACAAGGCAGTTATCGTAACTGCTTTAACAAAAATCCTGTTTGAATAGAGCTACAGATTTTAACACCTCCTGATAGCAGGGGACCCCTATATTCACAGAGAACGTTGCTTATGCTTGGTGTTCTACGTAAATTTATATGTATGATAAATGAAGCTGTAGCCTGCTTTTTAATCATTCATGAAGTTTCTCTGTCATCTTCAGCCACACATACAGGCCAAAAGGAATACAATACCAACAAAATAATCACCTCCAAAGTTTATGAGGTATACGATTTCCCCCTCCTTCTAAGGATGTGACCTTACCCTTAGTCATCTTTCTTATGAGTTCTCTTCTGTGAATGATAGACTGTTGTTAACATTAAAACCAGGAGCTGATTAAATCTCAGCAGGAATGACAACCAAGTTTTAAATCTCAGGGACTCTAGAATAAGCATCAAAGTCATATAGCATTGCTTTGGACTCAGGCTGGTAAATGTGAGATTGTAATATGAAGCACCCAAACATTAAACAACTTGATCTCAGTATTTCATACTTTGCCAATTAGGTAGTCAAATGCAAATTCTAAAACAACAATACTTCTTGTAGATTTTCTTTAAAAGACTCTTGCCTTTCTACTAGTCTAATCATACCCAAGTTCACATCAGCTACTGACATTGAGATGTCTGCATCCTTTTGGTCTTTATAAATATATTTTTTTGTAACTCTAGAATCTTAAATGCATCATTGCAAGAAAATGCTAAGTGCTAAGAAAACCCTCTAGCAAAATTACGTCAGCTTGCTATCAGGTTTATGTTTTAGGGTGGTATTGAAGCAAAGTTTCTTGATTATAGTAAGATAAATTCTCCAGACAATTTATGCTAATTTTTTTAATGGAAGGAAAGTTTGGAACACAGTGATTATTAAAACAGGGAAACTCATCCAGCCTTTTATTAGATTAGATAAGGAAGTCATTTTGCTTAGAGCAACAAATTTAAAATCTCTTAATTTTCTTTCCCACTCATGTGACTCCAGCAGTTTAGATAAAACAAGCAGTTAAAGCAGATGATGAGTATCAGATCTCAAGTTAATACAAAGTAAATTGAATTCTGATGTATCTCTTCTCTTTGCAACTTTGCTGAAGCTGACAAGGTTCACCTTGCTAATATTTTAACTCATTAAGCAACATTGCAGAGGTCCCAGAGTCAGAGAGAAATAAAGAAACATCTTTTAGCTTGAAGAATTTCCTGCCCCATACAAGCATGAAGTACACTTCAGGTTTATGTATTGGTTTTAATGAAAATTCACATTATAAATCATCATCAGCATTTTCCTTTCACAACAGATATTTTCTATTTTCACCCATTTTGTTAATTGGCATACATACTCCAGGAAGCCTTCCAGTAGACATGCCTCAATAAAACCTTGCTGCAAACAAACAAAAGACTTTAATTGGCATCCATGGTTTTTCAACCAGGCCGTCTTTACACACTGCACATCTATGCTTAGCACAGCTATATTTGGGATTATACAGTGTCCAAACCTACTTGGTAGCAGGTTGTGAGGCTGGATTTACATTATTCTGTGAAACTCAGTGAATTCAAATCCAGTGATAAATTCAAATAAGTACATGAATATCTCTTTTCTCTGCAAGGCTCACTAGAAACACTTTGGAAAGAGACTTTGTCTTGCAGCATCAAAAGACCAGGAAAAAGGATCAAGGAACTCTATTAATTGGCTAGAGATATGATAAAGACAGTTTAATAAGTGAAGCAAAACTGAGCATGCAAGCAAAGCAAAATAAGTAGTTCAGTCACTTATTCCTGTCAGCAAACAGATGTCCAGTCACTGGGTAGAAAGTAGAGTTTCAGCACATAGAATGACGCCTGGGAAAGACAAGCACCATAACCGCAAAAGTTTCCACTTCCTCATCCTTTACCTCAGGATTTGCTGATTTGATTTTGCAGAACGTATAATGAATGGAAAATCCTGTTAGCCAGCGTGGATCAGTGTCCTGGGTTTAGCAGTAGCAGTCATTTTTCTCTTTCTTGGTAGCTCTTGCAGTGCTGTGTTTTGACTTTTGGGCTGGGAACAGACCTGGTAACAACGATGTTTTGGTTTGGCCAAGGACTTTGTGAGCCTCATGCTCTGCCAGGGAGGAGGGGAAGCCGGGAGGAAGCAGAGACAGGACACCTGACCCAAACTGACCAAAGAGGTATTCCATACCACAACACGTCATGCCCAGGATGCAACTGAGAGTTACCCGGAATGACAGGGAGTTTTCTGGGTCAGGCTTGTTTTTCGGCGGGTGGTATTGTATTATTTTCCCTTATTATTTTCCCTTATCGTTGTCATTGGTGGTGGCGGTGGTGATTTGTATTGTACATCGGTTGCTGGACTGTTCTTATCTCAACCTGTGGGAGTTGCATTCCTTCGATTCTCCTCCCCATCCCTCCAGGAGCAGGGAACGGAGGACCCCCCCCGGGGGGGGGGGGGAGCAATCCTCGACTGCTGCCAGCCCAGCACCACTCACTGGGAGTGAGTGCACAAGCTGTCTGGCTGGGTTTAAACCATGACAATCAGATGGCCCATCTGTGTCGCCTCTCAACTTTATATACAGCCTACTCACTGGGGGAAAAAAAGAAAATCTTGACACTGTGCAAACACTTTTCCACAGTAACCAAAACACTGGTGTGTTACTGACACTTTTAGTCACAAACCTGAAGACACAGAACCATACAAGATACCATAAAGAAAATTAACTCCATCCAAGCCAGACCTAGCCCATTAGTTTACAAAAGAGTTAACAAATTTAAAACGTTAAGCTTCAGACGTGCATGCAGGAGCTTGATTATCTGTGATGTTAAATTATTCAGGTGGTCACAGGTTTTGTCAACCAAAGCTACTTCTTGAACAGTACCTGGCCATAGCTCTGAAGAGAGCACAACCAAGGGACAACTCACAATATGCAGTTTGAAAGCAGTTACTCTGTTTTTAAGAAAAAGAGGTTGCAGCAATACGCGTGTGGCCTCAGGTCTCTAGTTCCACTTAGGTTTGTTTCTTTTACAGCTAATGTATTAGCTGTAATGTACAGCTAACTGTATTAGCTGCCTTCTCATATATATATATTCACTTGGATTCATATAAATATTTGTATTCATATTTAAAAACAAATAACCCATGAATCTTTAAACAATAGTAAAAATAACTGAGAGTCATACACCACTTAAACCAAAATTTACTGGAAGCTATTTTTAATTACCTTTGCCACTATTGTACATGGTAATTGTATTTGCATTTACAATCGGGTTTGAAAAGGGCATTGTTACATATCTTTACCCATCTTCTTTGATTAATTGCATCACAGTCAATATGCTAACTAAGCATTTTGTTAATCTGTTTTTATGTCACTGATCTGATATTCCATTACTCTTTCTGTTATATTAGTATAATTTTTTCCCTATAGTGTATTGGTGATATTACTAAAGACCTTACTAAAGATCTTTAAAGCATCAGATGTTACATCATTAGTAAGATCCTTACATCTCTACATGTAAGTCAAATAACATCTTTTCTTAGATCAGCTGATTCAGTTGGGAGAAAAAAGACTAGCATTTGGACACACAAGTGTGTCTGACCAATAACTCCATGTCTTGCATGCCCTTGTGTATGACTTATAAATCCCTTTTCTTGCTTAAATTCAGGTGATCTCTTCATATTGTTAATTTTCCTAATATTTTCCAGATAGGAAACAAGATAATTATTGTACTTTTCAAAAAACCCAACAATCCCTCCCACCCAACAACTCTCCTATATGTCCAAATCAGTTTGACTTAAAATACGAGAGAACACCTTTATTGAAAGAAAGAGGACAAAGATCATAATCTTTACCTAAACTCTTCTTTTGATAGACCCATGGCATGTTCTTCAGTTATCCCATTAGCCTTTTTAATTGTCACATTTTTTTGTTATTTGTTTTTCAGGGAATCTCAACTTCTCCACACTTCCAGTCATAGACCAGCATCACATTGCACTAAATGTTGTGTAAGGAGAGTAAAACCAGAAATGTCCCCCTTACAAAAAAAATTATTAAAATGTGAGTGTTCTCAAAAAGTATGAATACAGAATATAGAACTTTATATGCTGAAAACTTTGCTGTTTTCTGACAAGTTTTCTTCTATATTGTATTCCCGAAAAGACAGAATCAATTACAAACTTTTATGTTAATCCCTTAAATTATACATTAAGCATGCTAAAGATCTCAAAGATGAAACCTTGGGATCAGCAGTGATGAAAACACTGTCAGACTAATAACAGTAATGGAAAAATGTCTCAGCATTGATGCTGAGGAGATAATCTTCTTGTTTTTCAGTTTTTAAACATTTAACATGGAAGGGAAAATGCTCTTCCCAGAATACAAATACTAAACATTTAGCCTTCAATACAGAGGATAAGATTTTAATATAAGTTTACTCCTATTTTCATCTGCCCATTGCTGTGGAATTTAAATTTTTATTCTCTAATGGAAGCCAGTTTTAAAAGTACACATTTGTGAAAAGACACTATTACAGTTTCAATTAGCACAATGAAGTACGGCAGAAACTTGCCATGGACAATGCTAGTGGATCTGTAGAAATACACTTATAACAGCAGAGCTTGACTTATAGAGAGCAAGAAAAATAACCTACTTTACTACAGGCACACACAAATAGGAGGAAAAGAAAAGCCTGCTTCAGTAAACTCTGGTTTATGCTGGGTTTGTTGAAAATCTTGCATCTTTCCTTGGACATGAAGGAGAACTAAGACTGAGAGTTAGCTCCCCACCTGATAGCCCTCATAAGCTTTAAAAACAAATGAATCTGAGATGTTTCTGAGATGCCTATATCCCAGGACAAGACTGCTATTAGTTTCAGTACTTTATAAAGGCAACTTTTTTTAGGGCAACTAAGATAATTAAGGGAGTGGAGCATCTCCCTTATGAGGAAAGACTGAGGGAGCTGGGTCTCTATAGTTTGGAGGAGACTGAGGGGTGACCTTATTAGTGTATATAAATATATAAAGGGGGAGTGTCACGAGGATGGAGCCAGGCTCTTCTCAGTGGCAAACAATGATAGGACAAGGGGAAATGGGTACAAACTGGAACACAAGAGGTTCCACTTAAACTTGAGAAGAAACTTCTTCTCAGTGAGGGTGACGGAGCACTGGAACAGGCTGCCCAGGGAGGTTGTGGAGTCTCCTTCTCTGGAGACATTCAAAACCCGCCTGGACACGTTCCTGTGTAACCTTACCTAGGTGTTCCTGCTCCGGCAGGGGGATTGGACTAGATGATCTTTTGAGGTCCCTTCCAATCTCTAGCATACTGTGATACTGTGATACTGTGAAAAATAAGAACAAGGATTTTAATCATAACCTAAATTTTGAATTATTGGTTTGTTTTACCTTATATTGCCTATATAATTCTAAACACCACAAGATCTGTTATTGTTGGCATCTCTTTAGTTCCTAAAATATTGCCACTTTTTGAAGTGAGAAACATTTCAGTGGTTCTCCTTAAAGAGATGGATATAGAACTCAATTAATATGTAGGGATAGCTTGACAGAGTCAACTTTAGTCCTACAAAGACATTTATGAAATCAAAGTTCCCTAGGAATCCATTTTCTGTTTATATAGAAACTTCAGTAAAAAGTATTAATGAATCATAAAGTGTCAAAGGTGAAGAGAAAAAGGGAAGTTCAATATCAAATATCTGCATCTTTCTCCCACAGCTTCAGCTCTGCATTTAAGTTTGACACTTTCACATTCCTGTGACTTTTCTGTTATTTTTAGAATTTCAAGAGGTGTTTAGTAACTACTTAATCCTTCAGTGATTAGAGGTGACTTTACAAAATAGTCTCAGTAAATAAGGTTAAATTTGGAAGTCAAATTAAAAACAAGTAAACAGAAAAGCAATAGCATTTTTAATAAAATAACAAAATTCTCATGCAGTAAAATAGTAATTTCCTGAGTTGTACATAATACAGAAACTAATGCGTAATTATTCCCCAAAATACTGTTCACTATAATATAATTAGCAGATCCAGATCAACAAAGACAACTTTTCATAAACATCTAAAACAATTAAAATTACAATCTCCAGCTCCATATTATCACCAGCTATTTAGCATTTCTGAATTTCAAATATCATTTGGAATATTTTTATTCTACAGGAGCTTCTTGAGCCTCTGAGTAGGACATTATTTACTCTTTCATTAAGATAAAAAAACCAGTATCACTTGCAGCTGAATAGGGAAAAGCTGCCATGTATAAAGGTATTATATCACAAAAACCACACAACTTCATGGAATGCCTGAGGTTGAAAAGTCCCTTTGAAGATGATCTAGTCCAAAGCTTTAGGACCCATAGCAGGTTAAACCTGAGCAGGTTGCCCAGGACAGTGTCCAGTCAGGTTTTGAATATTGCCAAAGGTGGAGACTCAACAGCCTCTCTGGGCACCCAGTTCCAGTGTCTGACTAACCTCCCAATAAAGAAAGGGGTTTATTATGTTCACACTGAATTTCTGTATTTATATTTGTTATTCTTGTCATTTTATTGGGCACCATTGAGGCAGGCTATGTTTTCTTTATTCTCCCTGGTCAGATTTATACGCTGATGAGACCCCTTGAACTTTCTTTTCTCCAGAGTCAGATTCCTCAGGTTCTCCTTGTGGGTCAGATGTTCCACTGCCTTAAGCATCTTCCTGGACCTTTGCTGGACTTGTTCTAGCGTGCCTATGTCTCTCGTACTAGAGTGCCCAGAACTGGACCTAGCACTCCAGATGGGTCTTGCCAGGACTCATTAAAGGTGAAAGATCACCTCCCTTGACCTGCTGGCAGTGTTCTGTTTTCTGCAGCTTAGAAGGCTGTTGGCCTTTTTTTCCACAAGGGCACACTGCTGACACACGGTAAGCTTGTTCTAGTGGGTTTCCCCCACCCTCTTCTCTGCAAAGCTGTTTTCCATCTGTTTTGACCCAGCCTGTATTGGTGTGTGGGGCTTTTCCTCTCCAGGTGCAGGACTTGGAATTTCCCTACATGAGGAGTACTGGCCTACTTCTCTGGTGGAAGACTCTGTGAACACATCTACCAGCCACTCCATTTTTTATCACCTGCAAACTTGTTGAGGGTGCTCTGTGTGCCATTGTCCAGATCATTAATGAAAAGGTTACACAGGACTGGCCACAGTATCAAGCCCTGAATAGACCACTTGTGACCATCCTCCAGTGGCACCTTGTGCTGCTGATCCCTATTGGCCAGAAGTTCAGTCAGTTTTCAGTCCATCTCACTGTCAATTAGCTAGCCTGTAGTTCATCAGTTTGTATATGAGAATACTATGGGAGATGGTATCAAAGCCCTACGGAGGCCAAAATAAACACAACCCTTCTCCCCTAATCCACTGAGCTAGTTATTTCATTTTACAAAACTATAAGGTGGATCAAACATACCTTCCTTTTCATAAATCCACGCTGATTGCTCCCAATCACTTTCTCCTTCATGGGTTTGGGTTTCCAGATTTAGCTGCTTCATCACCTTCCTACAGATCGAAGTGAGGATGACGAGCCTGTAGTTTCCTGGGTCCTATTTCTTCCTGAGTCGTTTTGAAGTAAGAGTGACATTTCCTTTCTTCCAGTCCTTAGGAGTCTCTTGATTGCATGATCTTTCAAAAATTATCAACAGTAGCTTCACAATGACAGCTCTGTCAG
Organism: Neopsephotus bourkii; assembly: GCF_033783945.1. Classification (NCBI taxonomy): domain Eukaryota; kingdom Metazoa; phylum Chordata; class Aves; order Psittaciformes; family Psittacidae; genus Neopsephotus; species Neopsephotus bourkii. The sequence goes on along the minus strand of NW_026902076.1, from coordinate 6,955,993 downwards.
CACTCATGAATGCACAACATCAGGTCTTATGTTCCTATGTATGTCCAGATTGTTTAAACATTCTTTTTCCCAATCCTCCTCTACAGAGATATCAAGCTTTCTTCAAAGTCACTATTTAAAATTTAGCTGTTGTGTAATACTTATCTTTATTGTGATCTAGCTAAGAGTAGCAATCTACCAACTACAAGTAGATGCAATCTACCATCTTAGCAATTTTATCCTGTCCTGTCCGTACCCTGCTAACTCCCATGTTTGCTCCAGACATTGGCTAAATACCATAGGTCAGGTTGGGGTCTCTTTAGAACAAGTACTGACACTTTAATACATTTCTGTGAGAGCTTTGTGGCCTCATTTGTGTTGTTTCCTGAAGCAACTCCAGGGAAAAGATGTAAGTACATAGTAACAATTATAGACTAACGACACGAGACACACTGACTGGACATGCAGCTACCACTGGAAAGTCTATAAAACAGAAGTTAAATTCAAGCAAGTGAAGTGATAAGATAGATACCTTTTTTTTGTTGTAATGCATCTGCAGAAGTCTGAAGAAAGATGATCATTTCAAGATGCTTCAGTTTCTTGAATTTATAATTCTTTGAGATGTTGCATATCTGATTTCACTCTAGTAATCCTATTCCATATGCAAAATAAAAGATCAACCCCCCCAAATTCAGTCCGTATTATTATCATCATTTCCTCAAGATTGTTCCAGCTTTATTTCCTTTGACGTTTTGCAATTCAAACATCCTGATAAGCACATAACATGTGTGAGAACAAACGTGCAACAAGTAGCTACATGTGGAATGAGAACATGGAGGAAACTGCAAGCCATCTAGATTCAGGACATTCCATTAATCCAGCCATTTCTGATCATCATCTGTTCTATTTGTCCATCAGATCTGACTTCAGATCTACTTTCCAGGTTCTATTTGTTCGTAAATATAAACCTTTTGAAAAACAGGCAGATAACATCTGTGTTAAATTAACATCAATACTTTCAAAGTCTGTTCCAAAAGTATCGTCCTCCAGATGTCCAAAAGTTTATCCTTTAACCCGTTGTTTCCATAGTGCCCATGATGTTTCTTTTCCCATGGGCACATTAAGGGGGAAAAGAACCTCTGTCCTGTGCTAAAACTGAATTAAAATGGAAGTTTATTAGCAATTCCAAAATATCCATGGCACATACTTTTTTTCTTTAAAAACATTTGTCTCTTTCATTATAGGCATGCCACCAAAAATGACAGAAATAGTATTTCTTCCAACATTAAAAACAGCTGAGCTGGGAATCTCTTGAAACCTCCAGACAGCGCAAGATTCCCAAAGTAATTTTAGTACTGGTAAACTTCAGGTGAACATCCAAACCATTAGGCATAAAGCTGACACATACATGAGCTGAAGCATGTTTTAGATTTAGTTTAATTATACAGCTTCTTGAATAAGTATACCACCACGGAAAGTATCTTTGAAAGCCTGATACTGAATTGCAGCAAGCTCAACAAACTTCAGCTGAAATCAATATAGCAGCAGTATAGTCATCAATCTACTCCTTACTTGTTTAATCCAGGCCAAGATTTAGACAGATTACCTACAGTGACACTGCATACTAACACAGGTATTATTAGTGTCTGCAAGATGGAAAGCCAGGGAGAGTTTTTCTTGTGTATGAGCAGGGCAGCAGCTTTAATAAAGAACAGTGACTTTATTTTCCATATGGATCTGAAGGGAAACTCATCCTTTTGCAATGGATAACCCGAGAAGGAAAGATCTTCCAGCTACAAGAAATTCAGTGTGCAGTAAAAGGGTCTCTCTGGAGGCATGGGTAAAGAAGGTGGTGTTCTACAGTCCCCCCTGAGTCTGACTTAAGGTATAAAATATACCTCATTTTATGGTGATCAGAAATTATAGGACTTCTTCCAGTGAAAAATACTTTTTTCCCTTTTACCTGAATATTCTTTGCATAAAATTACTAAGAATCATAAACAAAGGGAAAATGGAGAAGAATATGATTGGAAGATATGATGGATATGGGTAGGAAGAAAAGGGATACGAAAATAAATGGAAAAAAAAACAAGTCAATACTCTGTATGTATTCATATGGGTTTCTCTTAACAAACCCAATTGTTGATTTCCTTTGTTCACAAGTCTGCTGTGATGCTTGTGAAATTTGATTTTTGTCTTAAGAAGTTAATGGTTCATGACTGATGTCTCCAGCAGAATTCATGGTGACTGATATGCAAGGATGGCCTGAGGCCTGACATATCTTTATACTGACAATCAATGTCAGACATTGCATGGTAATTAAAAGGAATAAAACTGTGTTTTTCTAGACCTTAAATACATCATTAAGATGTAGTCTTCTAAAGCTACTCAGTAACGTGGAGATTTGGCCATCTAACGAGTTATGGTTTATTTCCCCAGTTTCAGTGTTCACTATCACATGGTCAAAAAAGCTGGCATCTCACAAGGCTATTTGAAGAAATACAGTCATTATTTTATTTTTGTTGGAGGATATATTTTAATCATCCTGATCAAAATATTAGGCTGATGATTAGGGTCAAAATGTTGCAGTACATTTTCATGAGAATTCCTATTCCCAAATTGCCCTCTCATAAAAGTGCAGTAGTTAACATCCTCCTAAGTAGACTGTTTTTGTCTTTAAAATGTTTGATGCTGCTCTGAAACCAGAATGATGATGTAGAAAACAAATTCATTTCACCAGCTGACACTGAAGAAAAGTGAAACACAGATGACAGTCTCTGTATGTAGCTCTAAGGGTTTGGCTTGAAACAACTCGGGAAGAAAATTAAAATCTATTCTTGCTGGATATAAAACCACAGCATGTGTTTTCATATTGTGATTATAACCATGGAACTTCTATATGTAATTAGGGTCTGTGTGATCTGCTTTAAATCCTACCTTTGCGTCCCAAATCTGAAACTAGCAGTGGATTCTTCTGATTTTCCCACTCTTTCTGTTTCTAGAGAAACAGCACACACCCCACCCCCACCCCCAACAGAAGTGGATTTCTAGTCAGAAAGATGCCTCTCCAACACATTATTTTGGAACCACTGGAGGGATCACACTGCCTTTAGCAACTCATTAGCTTCTGTCCTTGGTACAGCATTTGTAAACCTCAAACCGTATGTTCAGCAAGTGTAAACTTATTTTGTTCTGTTGCCTTGAAGGGTTTTATGCTAACCAGCTGAAGATGTTCCCTACACACCTTCTGGACTTTTCTTTTTTACTTTTTTTTTTTTATGTAAGACTATTATTTTCTATAAAGAATCTTGTCCCTCATTTCTTTATACAGTACTGCCAGTTCTCCAGTTCAGTTCTACATCATTGATACATCTGCATCAGTGTTAGAGGCATGGAGTACTTGACAATACTATAAAGAAGCTAAAATTTAAGGGTGTCAGAGTTCTAGGGTACCAATCTGTGTATCCACAGTGTGAAAAATAGTGGAATAAGAATCCAAATAAACAACAACAACAAAAAAAAAAAGATGCAAGGGAGAGAACACGGCTTCTGACCCCCATAGTTTCAGGAAATACTGCAACTGTGATTAAGGGAATCAAAGGCTTTGGAGAGCTTCTTAAAAAGGAAATAAAAGGAAAACAGTTGAGAATGATGCAGGAATATCAATGAAGGAAATGTGTGAAAACCAGATAAGGAAAAAACAACATCAACACAAAATTATTGGTAATAAACCAAATCATTAACAAAGATTATGTTCCACACCCCCTGTTTGCCTGAGACTCTGAAGGTAGAAGCCTTAAAAACTGTATGTAGAATACAGAAACAGTTCAGACCATAAACAGGATGAATCTTCTGTTTGAAGTCAAATGAACCAGATCTTTTTTGAGTGACACTCCTCTTTTCAGTCCAGCTTCAATCATAAATTCAGAAAGCTGCTACAATTTTTCTTAATAGACCAGCATGAATTATTTCCCCTCTTTTTTTTCTTTGCATCACTTCCTACTTTTTTTTTTTTTCTTCTATTGACTTAAATAGAACTCAGATGAGTTTCATTTCCTCTTTGCATATGTCTGTCTGTTGAGTACTGGAAATGATTACTGTATTTTATTTTGGAGTTAGGCATCTGAATAAGAATCCTAAATTATTGAGTCTGGCTTTTGGTGTGCCATCCACAGAACACATTGATTTTGCATTCACAAAATGAAGGACTATATCATTGGGATTGAAAAAGAATAGAGTAATTCACAAAAGGGTGAAGAAAATCAAGTATTAAATTACGCAGGTAATTCTTGCACTTCCAGATGGACCTACTTTATGTGTTTCTGCCATGGTTTAAGCCCAGGCCATAGGTCAGCCACGCAGCCCTCTCACTCACTCCCTCCCCTTTCTTCCCCCCACCCCCCAACCCCCTCCCAGAGGGACAGGGAGGAGAATCGTAAGAATGCAACTCCCACAGGTTGAGATAAGTCACTACTGCTACCACCAGTAATAATAATGATAAGGGAAATAACAAGGGAAGAGAATACAAAACCACCTGTCCATACCCAGCCTGACAGAGCAGTGAACCAGCCCTTCCAGGTAACTCTCAGCTACATCCTGGGCATGATGTGCTGTGGTATGGAATACCTCTTTGGCTAGTTTGGGTCAGGTGTCCTGTCTCTGCTTCCTCCTGGCTTCCCCTCCTCCCTGGCAGAGCATGAGACCCAGAAAGTCCTTGGTCAGACCAAACATCTGAGCAGTAACTAAAACCACTGGTGTTATCAGCTCTGTTCTCAGGCCGAAAGTCAAAACCGCAGCACTGCACCAGCAACTAAGGAGAAATAAATGACTGCTGCTGTTGAACCCAGGACAGTGACATTCATAACCACGAGTGTTTATGAATGAAATACGACATTTCTATGAGCAAATCATTGGAAGTAGTTTGGTCTCTGTGTAATGGCAGATAATAATACTTCCTTTGTTTACAAAGCAAAACATATTAAACATGCTGTCAAGTCTAGTAAGTATAGTATTGTGCTGCTAACTAATCCTGATAATGTAGATTATTTATGTTTAAAGCCATCATAGCTTGCCAGAGTGACAGATGAGTTTGGTAGCTTGGATACTTTCATAAAAGCTTGGACAGGTATCTGAATTTCATTCAAAGAATGACTTCTTAAAAAGGAAACATTTGGATGGAAATGTTTCATAAAAAGGTTCTCTTCCACTTCATCCAGTATTTTCTGCACTCAGTGTGGTTTGAAAGACAGAGAACAATGAAACTCCATTTGTCTCTTGCTGAGGTTTTTGATACAAGGTCTACAGCACTGGTCCAGTCTGGAGAAGACCATTCTGTGGATAAATGCGTCATCTTGTGTCCAGCATCATCCTGAAATGGAATCTCAGCACGAAATATTAGGCCAGCTTCAAACATCCTGGTAGTGCATATAATTTGTTCTGTTCTGAGAGAAGGAGAATGTGGCCTTAGCTTATGTTCCCTATAGGTAAACGGTTTACTGTAAGTCTTTTCTGTTTCAGGAATTTCCCTCTGTTTAAATAATGAAGCATAACTATTTTGAAATTATGATAATGCCAATAAGTATGCCTCTGCTGAAACAGCTGACAATTTTTCTGTCTCTTTTACATACAAATTAAAGTCCTTAATAATGGCTTACACTGATTATTTTCAAAATACATAAGAAACTATATTGCAGGAAAATCTTTGGATCAACTTTATTGTAAGTTAATTATCATTTTGTTTCCTGATTTTCCCAGATGGCAAACAGAATTACATAAAAAAAATAATAATATTGGAAATTATTTTTCATTACATTGGTGTTCCTTCCCTGGATTAAAGACAAGTACCTTGGTATTAAATAGTGTTGTGAAGTTCAGAATCAAGCCCTTTGAAAAAAACTCCCAGAACATTAATTATACTGCAGCTTTACCAGTGACCCCTCTGACGATAGACATCCTCTTTAGTTTTGCTTAGGATTTAGCTGTTGAATACCCTTATAATCTTCTCAGTGCCTTTTCTTTTAAACAGTGCCATTTGCCCTGAATAAAACTCTTTGTTGACGTATGCCAGAAAGAATAAAATGTAGCACTTACTGGGTGCTTCACATTTTCTAGCTTAAAGCTCTTGTGGATATAATGGCCTATAGACATAATCAAATCAAGTTTTGTAGGTTGAGGTAATCTTTGACATGAAGCTGTTATGGCTGGAAAAAAATACTGTGAGGATTGTGGGTTGAAGTTCCTTGAATAATAGCTCAACTCAGTAACTGTTCAGGTCTAGGTGTTGGTGCATTTAGAGGCAAAGGCTTTATATATGTATCTTTCATTTGAACTTCTTCACACTTGCATGTTTTTGGAGGTGCACTGGAGAGGCAGATGCCACGATTAGCTCTACCCAGCTAACAGGTATAGACGGAAAAGGGATGGGCCTGGTGTTGCACACATCTGCAAACCAAGTAAGGTGAAACTTATGAAATCCCCTGTGCTAAAGGGGATTGTAGCCAGAAAGTTTTTTTTTTCCCCACACAAATATCAGTTGGTCTAATGGAAATATTTCACTTTCAAAGCACTGTACAAGCATAAATCAATGTTTTAGTAAAACAATACATGAGTTGATTCTCAGTCCTCTTTCTGTGCTTCATAACTTGCTAGTAAAACTAGTAGCTAGGAACAGGCATCTCCTTCCTTTATCACTCCAGAGTTTTAAGCTATTTCCAAAATACTACACCAATATTCTCATATTCAGCTCATACATTCGGTCCTAAAAGTCCTCTCTTATCAATATACTGAGATCAGAATGGATAGTTAGGCTGCACAGGTATTGCTATTCTCGTCTCTATTCTGTCTCAGAAAAGTAGCACTCTCAATACTGAAACTTAAATACTTACCCACATGATACTAAATCTTATGAATAAGAAAGGAGGAAGAGGCTTATAGCTAGAGCACATGGCCCTTCCATTAAAAAAAGAAACTACATACAAGAAGAAAGCTTTATAAAGGAGTTACAGGACATATCATCTGTTCTCCGCAGAATGCAAAAGAAATTAGAAAGCAAAAAATTAATTAGAAGTACCTTAAATAGCAAATTATTGCAGCTTTTCTAGGGAGCAAAAGCATCACTATTTTATAGGAGAAAAGTTCTGAAAGTTCCATTGAGGAGACACAAAGAGTACCTTGTATAACTTATTGATAAAACATATTTCCATTTGCTATCATTATCTAAACAAATGCATTAGCATTTTATCTTACAAAACAACAGAAAATATAATCGCTAAGATACAGCCTATTCAAAGTATGTTTATCTGTGTGGAGTTCTTGAGAAAACAGGCATGGCTTCTAATGAAGCCTGTCGTGGCTTAAACCCAGCCAGACAGCTTTTCACTCACTCCCAGTGAGTGGTGCCGGGCTGGAAGCAATCGAGGCCCACATCCCCCTTCCCCGCTCCCAGAGGGATGGGGAGGAGAATCGAAAGAATGCAACTCCCACGGGCTGAGATAAGAACAGTCCAGCAACCAATGTACAACACAAATCACCACCGCTACCACCGATGACAACAATGATAAGAGATATTAGCAAGGGAAAAGAGTACAATACCACCTGCCGAACAACGAGTCCAACCCTGCAGACCCCCTGTCCTTCCCAGTAACTCCCAGTTACATCCTGGGCATGACGTGCTGTGGTATGGAATACCTCTTTGGTCAGTTTGGGTCAGGTGTCCTGTCTCTGCTTCCTCCCAGCTTCCCCTCCTCCCTGGCAGAGCATGAGGCTCACAAAGTCCTTGGCCAAACCAAAACATCATTTTTATCAGCTTTGTTCCCAGCCCAAAAGTCAAAATACAGCACTGCACCAGCTACCAAGAAAGTGAAAAAAGGACTGCTACTGCTAAACCCAGGACAAAGCCCCATGTTGATCTGCCACAATTATAAGAAATTGAGACACCATCCTTTACCTACACAAAGGAAACAAAAAAGGATGATAGTGCCAGGAAGCGGTGACCTATTTTTTCTTTCTGCAAGAAACTTAAGCAAAAATAAAACTGAAGTAATTTTGTTTTAGCAATAATTTTAACAATAGCTCTTGTTTGAAATTAAAGAAATCCTGTTCATCCTGTTAAAATATTTAGAACTTTAAAGTGGATGCTCTTGAATAGATCCATTTCTTTTTGTATTAATCAGAGATTTTGCATAAAAAACCACACAAGCTATAATTTTCTGTGATTCTTTATCAAATTTTTCAATAATCAATCACATACATACTCATGCACACTGGTATTAGTTACCAGGCTTCATTCTAATGATCTTCAGATTTTTTATCTTTTTTTTTTTTTTGTCTTGTTTTACCATGACTTCGCTCAGATTTCATGTTTCAGAATATTTTCCCTGGAAGAACTTACACATTGAATGAACTGCATACCTAGGAGTAACACAATCCTATCCATCATGAAAGACCAGGAGAAAGACGTGTGAAGTATCGCATTACAGTCAATAAGTTGGAAAAAGTAAGAACATTTGTAAGAATCTCAAGGGTCAAAAGACTAGATGCACATGAACAGAGATTTTTAAGTGACAGCTGAAATACATAAATAAAAATTGTAGGGTTCATTGAAACAGTTCCTATACTCTATAAAAAGGCATGAAATCTTGGCTGAGATTCTAATGGGATTTTCCAACAAGATATTTCAAGTATGTTTAGGTAATCATAGTCATGAATACCAATATGTATAAACCCACAAGACTTACATTCAGCCTGGAGAAGAAAAGGCTGTATGGAGACCTCATAGCAGCCTTCCAGTATCTGAAGGGGGCCTATAGGGATGATGGGGAGGGACTCTTCATTACGGACTGTAGTGATAGGACAAGGGGTAATGGGTTAAAACTGAAACAGGGGAAGTTTAGATTGGATATAAGGAGGAAATTCTTTCCTGTTAGGGTGGTGAGGCACTGGAATGGGTTGCCCAGGGAGGTTGTGAATGCTCCATCCCTGGCAGTGTTCAAGGCCAGGTTGGACAAAGCCTTGGGTGACATGGTTTAGAGCGAGGTGTCCCTGCCCATGGCAGGGGGGTTGGAACTTGGTGATCTTAAGGTCCTTTCCAACCCTAACTATTCTATGATTCTATTTATCAAGCTACTGAACATAGAGCAGGATCTCTTACTGTTTCCTTCTGGTTTCTAGAATAAAGTATTCCCCTCATTTAAATTATTCTGGAAGTTCTCAGTACTTCCAAATTTGAAGTTGAACAGATCCACAGTGAGGATTTAGATGGGTACTAATGTATGCTTCAAGACAGACTTTTAAAAGTAAATACTCATTCTCTCTCTGGCATATCTGAGAGCAAAATCTGGCAGTTCTTTGCTTAGCAAGTAAGCTAATTTGTTTATTACTTCTACTGCTATAACTGTTGAGATCCCTCTGTGTGAAGTCCGTTATTGTGTTTAGGCATTGTATACATTTGTATGAGACAACAGTCAGAAATAAAGATATAACAGGAGACAAAGCATGCAGTTATCTCAACATATTATCAGTCTAACACTTGTCTGGAATTTTACATACGGTGGCAAAGAATTTTAAGTATCAAAACAAGAAAGAAGAGTGAGACTGAGAGAGCAGTTCTGTAATTTTCATAGAGGTGTTTGTTCAAAGTGTGACAAGACCATAGTGTCAATGATGAGAAATGGTAACAAAAGACATGGGAAGCCTTACATGATGTTTACATGACTGGGAAGACCTTGATAAGAAATAAAACCAAAGAAAAGCAGGCAGCTCATGCTGATGCAACAAAAGAACAGGATAAGGACAATAGATAGAGATTTCTGGTATAGGAAAGCAGTTGGGTGGGGAGTTGCCATTGCCAAAATATTGTAAATTATTTAAATTAGACTAGATTGAATTGACTAGAGATGGACTGATTTCAGAAAGGCCAAGAAAAGGTTAGTTCCTTACATTGACCAATGAGCTTATTCCACTGTTAACAGTTGCCTAATATCTTTCTCCTCATTCACTATGAAGGAGAGAGCTTTGGATGACCAATCTCCTCTCTTAGTCACCTCATTTTGCTTGCCTTGAATCTTTCTCCAGCAATAAATATATTTAAAGATTGTGAGTAAAACACAATTGCAATTACCTGCAATGAAAAATCGTGGCAGTCAGGTGAAGTTCCCAACGACCGGAAAAAGGGTAATGTAACCCCCATTTTCAAGAAGGGAAAAATGGATGACCCTGGAATTACAGACTGTTCATCTCACCTCTGTGCCTGGCAAAATCTTGGAGCAGATTCTCCTGGAAGGCATGCTAAGGCACATGAAAAACGACAAGGTGTTTGGTGACAGCCAGCATGGCTTCACTAAGGGGTAATCCTGACTGACCAATTTAGTGGCCTTCTATGATGGGGCTACAGAACTGATGGACAGGGGTAGAGCAGTTGATGTCATCTACCTGGACTTGTGTAAAGCGTTTGACACTGTCCCACATGACAACCTTGTCTCTAAATTGGAGATACACCAATTTGATAGGTGAACCACTCGGTGGATAAAGAACTGGCTGGATGGCTGCACACAAAGAGTTGTGGTCAATGACTCAATGTCCATCTAGAGACCAGTAACGAGTGGTGTCCCTTGGGGACTGGTGTTGGGACTGGTTTTGTTCAACATCTTTGTTGGTGACATAGACAGTGGGACTGAGTGCGGCCTCAGCAGGTTTGCCGATGACATCAAGCTGTGTGGTTCGGTTGACACGCTGGAGTGAAGGAATGTCATCCAGAGGGACCTTGACATGCTTGTGAGGTGGGCTGATGCCAACCTCATGAAGTTTAACCACGACAAATGCAAGGTCCTGCATCTGGGTTGGAGCAATCCCAGGCACAGCTACAGGCTGGGCAGAAAAGAGATTCAGAGCAGCCCTGCAGGGAAGGACTTGGGGGTGTTGGTCGATGAGAAAATGAACATGAGCTGGCTTCAGTGTGCGCTCGCAGCCCAGAAAGCCAACCATATCCTGGGCTGCATCAAAAGGAGCGTGACCAGCAGGTTGAAGGAGGTGATCCTGCCCCTCTACTCTGCTCTTGTGAGACTTCACTTGGAGTACTGTGTGCAGTTCTGTTGTCCTGAACATCAAAAGGATCAAAAGGAACTTTTGGAAAAAGTCCAGAGGAGGGCCACAAGGATGATCAGGGGGCTGGAGCACCTCCCGTATGAAGATAGGCTGAGAAAGTTGGAACTGTTCAGCCTGGAGAACAGAAGGCTGCATGGAGACCTCATAGCAGCCTTCCAGTATCTGAAGGGGGGCTATAGGGATGCTGGGGATAGACCATTCATTAGGGACTGCGGTGATAAGACAAGGGGTAATGGGGTCAAACTGAAACAGGGGAAGTTTAGACTGGATATAAGGAGGAAATTCTTTCCTGTTAGGGTGGGGAGGCACTGGAATAGGTTGCCCAGGGAGGTTGTGAATGCTCCATCCCTGGCAGTGTTCAAGGCCATGTTGGACAGAGTCCTTGATGACATGATTTAGTGTGAGGTGTCCCTGGCCATGGCAGGGAGGTTGGAACTTGATGATCTTAAGGTCCTTTCCAACCCTGACTATTCTATGATTCTATGGTTCTATGATTCTATGAATTCTGCTCTGTTAATTCTTTGTTGATTAGGCAAATATCTGTAAATAAGTATAGTCCTAGGTGACTGCAACATCCTAAGGAAAGACAGAGAACATTCACATCAATGGGGAAAAAATATAACTGGCAGAACTTCAATTCACCACATGCATAAAGAGCATCTGCTGTTGTGGGGAAGGTAGGGATTCAGATTCAAATCCAAAATTTAAGTGTTTACATGTAAACTCTCATAATGAACTCCGTATCAAAGTGGTTATGTAAACAGAGGTACCTAGTGCTATTTCAGGCATTATACACTTTCAGAGATCCCTCCATCTCCTGTAGGAAACCTTCTGGATCTCAAATGACAGAAATTGCCTAATTTTAGGCAGCTGAACAAGACCTAAGTTTCTACTAGTGAGCTGCCTGTTTCATCTCCCATCTTATTGAATGGAGATCTCCTCAGTATAGTCCGTGGATGCTACAGAGAAGTTCAGCTAATGAAATTTGGGTTTTTTACAAAACAGTGATAACTGGCTTTCCAGGCTACGTTGACTGTATTTGTCCAAGGGGGATCTCATGCTTGTATATTTCCTAGACCCGGTTGCTGCTCCAGAAGCGTATAGACCTCTCTTAGCTTCCATGCTATACACATAAGCCCTGTTCAGATGTCTCATAGCCCTTGAGTCCAAACAATAGCAGGGATTCTGAAACTGAAACCCAACTGAGAAGCCAAATAACCATCTTGGAAGCTTAGACACCAAATTACATCTTGATGCTGACATTGTGAAAGCCTAAATAAATGTGAAGCTGAATCTTACTGCTTCTGGAGATTACTATGGTAGTGTTTCACAAGCTTTACTTTAGGGCTAAAAGCAGTTTCAGATTGTCTTCTCATCTTTCTCTCCAGTAATGAGTCAATCTTCACATGAGAGTAACCTTGGCTTAACTTCATTTGCAATTATATGCAAAAATAGACATGAAGACTACTGTTACTCAAAAAGCAATATGCCTAAAAAGAAAATAGAACCCAAAATAAAGGAAATTAATTAAGTAATGTCATTAGCCAGTCAGAATATTGGGGACCCAACTTTTTTCCTAGCATAAATATTTTTAATGGAGCTGCCCACATGGTTGAAATTTATCTGATAACCTAGATTCATGTTTGTCTGGAGAACTGCTCTGTAAGGCAGAATGAATCTCAGGCAAGTTACAAAGTAATTTGTAGATGTTTAGACTTGAGATCTATTGGCGTTGTTGAATATTTAGGCTATTTTATTTTTTCTTTTAGGAAGTATTTTTAGTACATATGCTTTTGTAGGAATGTAGTAAGTTAATTTGGTCACAAGTTTTCTATTTTCATTTTATGTAGATTAATGGTTCTTTCTTTCATATTTGAAGAGAACATGGCAGATTTAAACCTTGATTGATGTTCCAAGAGTGTGTCTTTAAAAAAAATAAATACACGAAGTATATATTCACATCATTAAAGCTCTGTTAGAGCAAAGCCATTTTTAAACCAATACATCTTCAGAATGAGCAGAGCTGTAAGCAGTATTCTGCCAGATGCTCTGGAAGAATACTCAACTTTCATTATATTTCTTCATAAAAACTACAGTTTCATGGGATCCACGTTCACTACTGGCTAGATTACTTTTACAGACCTCAGCTGGAGTAATTCAGCTGTTTGCCCAAGATGACTGGAGGGTCAGGAAGGGAGGAATGCTTACCAAGGCTGAGGAATGATAATATAGCCTCTGTACATTTCCATTTTACTCCTGAGGATAAACAATCTTCTGAGACCAGGGTATCTTCTTAAGATCCCTGAACCAGGTGGGCTCTTTTTCCAATAATCCTATTTTGCTAAGCATTAGTAACCCAGCTGCAGCTGGTCTTCTTAGCTTCCCCTCACACTCAGGTGGTGCTACTGCCAACATCCCAGAGGCAAGAGGGAAATAGAACTGATCAAACAGCAGCAAGTGCTAAGCTGTGATTGGAGAAGAAAGAAGTGAGAAAGGAGGGATGTTGTCCCTCTGGCTCAGTCTTTTAATGTGATTCCAGGATCCCTGCTGCTTACAATGGGTACACCCTGCTACATAATACACGTTGTCTTACATGCCATATAAGGACCATATGAAGTACCTGCTTGTAAATCACTTATTTAAGTCACACTTAAATCTTTACCTATAATATGGCCTCTTACAAAATGAGTAATAACTGAGTAGACACCAGGAGAAATGTTTCTTAATTATTTTAGTTCATTCATAACCATTCTGGATCTGTCTATGAAAGCGAGCTGCAGAGGCAATCATTTGGAAACTGCACTGTTCCATAACCTGTGCATATCACTTCCCATTAAGATATGAAAGCCTAAGATATCTACTTATGTCAGAGCCTAGAAGTCAATGCAACTTTAAATTGGTGCTTAATATTCACAAATTCTTGTATTAGAATGCAAGAACATAAGCTGTTGACTTCCCTCCCCCCCTTTTTTTTTATTATTTTATTTTTCTTCTGAATGCAAACAGTGTCTTTGCACAGGATGTAAATTATTATTACAATGAAAGCAGCCAGAAGACAGAAGCTTGGAAATGATTTTGCTTCTGAGCAGTAGGAGATTGTTCAGGTCCTGCTGTTTTGAAAACCTTCTTCCCCCCACGCAGGCTACCCTGTGAAGAGAAAGCTGTTTGAATATTTTGGCAATCAGAGAAGGGCCCAATATAAATTATGGATACAGAAACTCAGAAGACATTCTAACAAACAGAATACTATGGAATCCATTTTTCAGCCACCATATGGTGTCAACAGAATGTTACTTCATTTTTTTGGCAATAACAGCTCATCATTAAAAAAATAAACAAGCTGGGGTTTTTTGGTGAGCAGAGGGTCTACAGTCATTATGTTAAAAAAAAACCAACAAATGATAAACTGGCCTCTTGCTTTACCATCTTTTTTTCATGGGTGCATATACGTAGGTATTTGTTTCCTTTTTTAAGCAAGATCAAGAAAGGGACTGTCATTGACGCTCAGATGCTTTAATTTTCTGATATTTTGTTAAATATGAGAAAAGTTATTCAAACTTCTTTATACCATTCCACTTTTTGCAGGTTATATAAAAGTATTTTTTTTAAAAACTAAACTTTGCTTTTTTCTCAGCCACACTGTTCATGTATTTTGCTTTTATCCCAGAGTATTGTAATTAAAGATGAGATCATTTGGGGGTTTTAGTGTTCATTTATGAAAAAAAACCTGGACTGAAGAATGTACTTATCTCTCAACTTGGAGAAGATTTTGTTTGCATTGAGAGAGTTTCCTTCATAATATCATCTGACTTAAATCTAATTTCCTTCCATTAAGTGAAAAACTTAAAAAATAAATCAGTTTTACCATAGTTACATGGACATTTAATCAACTTTCATAATTTTCCATTCATTCTAAGGTAACTCTAAACTGAATTGCCATTTTGTAGTCTTTTCTCTTCCTGTATTGAAAGTAAAGCAGATGTTCTTGAAGGCCTACCCTAAAAAAAGCTCAAAAAAAACAGCATGTCCCTCTCATTCTCAGGTTTTCTATACTCCCATCTTATTTTGCTGGCTCTCCTGTAGTCAGGTCATGAATTGGGTCTTCAAATTGGATTTTCAGCCTCATTATAAAAGTTAGCTCTTATAGAGTGGAAAGTCATAAATAAAAAAATATGAATTTCCTGTAGACTACAGTTTTTTAATAAGTCAATGATCTGGACAGGTACTGGTTTACTAGGACTGGAGGCTAAAGCTATTCCTGTTACACTTTATACTTTTCTTTCCTGTCCCAAACTAAATGTACATTGAAAGATCTATTCGCTTTTTTGTTGGCTTTTTGAAACTCTACTTTTTCCTAGCTAGCACATTTTGCATTAAACAGAAAAAAAAAAAAAACAACATGAAGAGATGGAATAAGCCATACCCACTGTCAATAAGCTGTCAAAACAATGATCCTGAGTCCATTCACAATGATAGCAATTTGTTTCTGTGTGGAAAAAACATGAATTTGTCAATGGGCTTATGCATTTTCCTCCTTCCTCGTGGAGGAAAACAATATAAATACTGCTCTTTCCTTTTCATAGATGATAGCAGGAAAGAAATCATAAAGTATTTAGAGCAGCTTTTCTTCCTGTTTCAGGTCAGTTTAACCTAGGCAGAAGTTTGTGTAATGATAAAAGAACACTAGAATCCATCTTTGTAGCTAAAGATCACACTCTTAAAAAACAGCAGGACACACAAATCAATTATTTGGAGTTACAGAAATCAGAATTATGTTCTATGTTAATCCAGTATTTAATAAGTTAGTAATGGAATAAACCTACTAAGCCATTCTCTCAAGACAAACTTTTTCTGGAATTTATTGTAAAATGCATTTTCCAATCCAGTTGTAAAAAGCTATTGTTGATATGTAATTTTTGTAGGGGATCTGTTATTAGCCCAGAGTATATCAAATCTTGTTATTTCTCTTCTGCTCAGTAGGATATTTTTCCCAAAAATTACCTTCAGCAAGTTTTCATAGTTAGAGTAGATATTCCTCTTTTTAATTTATTTATTCTAGTCTTTTTTTTTTCTTTTTTCTTTTTTTTTTTTTTTTTTCCTTCCATATGAGAGCGAATAAGTGAAAACCAAATTCAAATATGCTGGCTATAAGCACAAGTCTTTTTCTTTGCTGATATTCTATGTCTGAAATTCATACAATCCAGATATGCTTCTCTGGTCACAGCTGTCTTTCTTTCATTTGTGTCTGACTGGATAAGTATGAATTAGAATAATATTTATGAATAGCTGCTGATCTTTATTATTTGTATAACACAGACACTATGAAAGATATCTTGCAAAAAATTGTTATCATATCTTTGGCTTCATAAGGTAGCAGCAAAATGTGATGAAGCTCTGACAGTTTTATTTGGATTGTATGCCGAGATACAGAAAGTACAGCAAGACTTTCCTCTAGGAAATCCCCTATTATCAGCTAGGGATAGAGACTGGAGCACCTCCCATATGAAGATAGGCTGAGAAAGTTGGGGCTGTTCAGCCTGGAGAAGAGAAGGGTGCGTGGAGACCTCATAGCAGCCTTCCAGTATCTGAAGGGGGCCTATAGGGATGCTGGGGAGGGACTCTTCATTAGGGACTGTAGTGGTAGGACAAGGGGTAATGGATTAAAACTGAAACAGGGGAAGTTTAGATTGGATATAAGGAGGAAATTCTTTCCTGTTAGGGTAGTGAGGCACTGGAATAGGTTGTCCAGGGCGGTTGTGAATGCTTCATCCCTGGCAGTGTTCAAGGCTAGGTTGGACGAGGCCTTGGGTAATATGGTTTAGGGCGAGGTGTCCCTGCCCATGGCAGGGGGGTTGGAACTTGATAATCTTAAGGTCCTTTCCAACCCTAACTATTCTATGATTCTATGATACAGTAGGGAAATCCTGGAAAAAAGAATGTCGCAATGTGTGTGTATAAATATATATTCACTGGGGATTTAGAGATCACTATGATGGGAATGCTTTAGAAGACTGATAAATCACTCCAGTTACAATCAAATCTTTGCTAAATTAATTAATTCATTAACAGCACATACGTTTACTCTTACACATTATTAATTTTTAACAGCATACAAAACTATTAGTCTTTAGTACCTACACCCTAAATTAGAAATGAGTGCCATCACCACAGGCATATAGTTACCACTGATGGCTAAGGGCACTGACAGTCTTGGTAGCTGAGATCAGACTTCAGAGCTCATTGATGAAACAAATCAGAATTGAGTCAGACTTATCTTCTTTCACATCATGACACTTTTGCTATTGCCCCCTTCCCAAAAGGAGCAGTCTCATCTACCTTATCTGCTCCTGATACTGCTTATCTTGGGTTTGGGTTTTGCCAGTCATATTTCCTTGTTTAGTAGGATGTCCTGTTTACAATTACTTGAGCTTTCCTTGTCCTCTGTCTAGCAAGTTATCACTATTTGGCTGTCTCCTGCCAGCAGCTACATTCATCCTCCCTTGCCCCTCTGGTGGGCACATAGCTTAAATAGTTGTGTAAAATGTTTATGTGTTATGTCTGTCTATGCCACCACAGTGCTACAAAATACATACTTGTTTTCAAAGTATTTTACTATCCTTATGTTCAGGGTTAAAGAAAACTAATATTTGTTACATTCTGATCTAAAATCTGTTTTGATGTCCTCTGATCTGACATCTCTTTTGGCTGAAGAGGCAATGCAGTTTGCCCTCTTCTTGAAATAAAGTAGGAAGAAGTATTAATTTTATAATCTGACCTAAGCTTCCCTACCTGAGATGACGAGAAAGTATCCCACCCAAATTTACCTGCCTACTGAAAGACCTGAGGTAAGATCCTATTTCCCTGAATTCTGCTCAGCAGTGCTAAGAGTGATCTGGAACCAATTGCTCTCCATTAGCAGCAAAGAAAACCAAAATAATTAGGCTTTCTACAAAGACAGCTCAGTGAAGAATATAAAGTTTCTTGAGATGAACTCAGATCTAAAGTCTTAATCATGTTCTACTAAATCTTTTCTTTTATAGAGCTGAGCACTTTCAAGCAGAAGCAATTATTTCTTAAGCAATAATAACTGTATTACAAAGCTGCAAAGAGCTCAAGGCATGTTTCTTAGAAGATATACAGGGCTGTAAATATTGCTGTTAGTTTACCATTTCATATCTAATAAAAATCCTTGTGTCTTATCTGGCAATTTATGATGTGACAGGAGAGAGAAAAGGGTCTATATGTGGCTACTACACTCTTTAAATTAATTTTATGATGCTCTCAGAAAGTTATTGTTATCAATTCCACCAATAGAGAAATGAATTATGAATAATGGGTAGGCACATTTGTACTGTTTACAGGGTTTCAGACTTTAAAGTTTACATCCTGGTAAGCCAGTATATCAATTTAATTAGGTGTTTTGAGTAATTTACCCAAGTAAGTTATTTGGTGATAAGTGTTTAGTCCTCAATCTTCTCCTGATTAGAAGAATGATTAATCTTCAGTTGCTTAAAAAGCCTTTAACAAGGAAGTATCCAACCACAGTTTTTGCTGATGTTCCTTTTCCATTTATATTCTGAGCATGGGAAGTAGGTGGAGATGAGCTGCTTGACATTTTGTTTATTGGAATATATTTTGTGTTCCATAATTGATAAATTTCCTCATGTCATGCTTCAAAGGTGGGTAGTTTTATGGTACTCCCTGTTTTGATGATATGCCAGTTGGTACAGCTCAGTGCATTTTGGAGCACTATAAAATTGGAGTTCATGGAACAGCTGGCTTTCATTTCAGTTCCTCTTTAGAATCATAGAATCATAGAATAGTTAGGGTTGGAAAGGACCTTAAGATTAAGTTCCAACCCCCCTGCCATGGGCAGGGACACCTTGCTCTAAACCATATCACCCAAGGCCTCATCCAACCTGGACTTGGAACACCACCAGGGATGGAGCATTCACAGCCTCCCTGGGCAGCCCATTCCAGTGCCTCACCACCCTAACAGGAAAGAATTTCCTCCTTGTATCCAATCTAAACTTCCCCTGTTTAAGTTTTAACCCATTACCCCTTGTCCTATCACTACAGTCCCTAATGAAGAGTCCCTCCCCAGCATCCCTATAGGCCCCCTTCAGATACTGGAAGGCTGCTATGAGGTCTCCATGCAGCCTTCTCTTCTCCAGGCTGAACAGCCCCAACTTTCTTAGCCTGTCTTCATATGGGAGGTGCTTTTCTCACAGCCTGTTGCTTTCTCCTTGCTGTTACGAAGTTCAGTCTTCATGTGAAACTGTACTTCTACTTTTTTTGTAACATAATGTCCTGGGTTTAGCAGTGGCAGTCATTTTTCTCTTTCTTGGTAGCTGGTGCAGGGCTGTGTTTTGACTTTCAGCTGGGAACAGAGCTGAAAAACACTGATGTTTTGGTTTGGCCAAGGACTTTGTGGGCCTCATGCTCTGCCAGGGAGGAGGGGAGCCGGGAGGAAGCAGAGACAGGACACCTGACCCAAACTGACCAAAGAGGTATTCCATACCACAGCACGTCATGCCCAGGATGTAGCTGGGAGTGACCCGGGGAGGGCTAGGTGGACTGCAGGGTTGGAGGAGGTATGGGTCGGTGCTTGATTGGGCTGTGGGGGGGCAAGTTATCGGTCACCTGGTGATGGGGTGTTGTATTCTCTTCCCTTGTTATTTCCTTTATCATTACTATTATTGGTGGCAGCAGTAGTGATTTGTGTTATACCTTAGTTAGTAAACTGTTCTTATCTCAACCCGTGGGAGTTGCATTCTTTTTGATGCTCCTCTCCGTTCCCCCAGGAGTAGGGGGAGGGCAAGAAGGGGGGGAGTGGGTAACAAGCTGTCTGGCTGTGGGTTAAACCATGACAGTTCTTTTTGGCGCCCAACGTGGGGCTCGAACCCACGACCCTGGGATTAAGAGTCTCATGCTCTACCGACTGAGCTACACACACACCATACACACACACACACACACAACACCCCCCAACACCCTATTACATAATCTCTCCATTAAAAATGTGGGTTAATAGCCTCTTTTCCCCCTTGCTCTCCCTGGAGGAATAAACACCTGGTACTTTTCTGCTCTCTGCCTGCTTTGTTTCTTAATTTTGGAACTACAGCAGTGGTTTCCTTCTGCCCTAGAAGTAGGGTTGCAGCATGCACAATCTAGAAACCTGGCAGGAAAACAAAGATCAGGCCTCTGGCTTGTGTTGACCATGCAAGTCTCCCTAAAGGGTTTTTTTTGGAGGGTGTCAGGAGGAGAGCTACTTTGCACTAGGAAGGAAAAAGCTATCTATGTGTTACCAAGGATTTCTGTCCTGATTTGACACCTCTCCATGACCACACCATGCTCCAGCCTGCTTCCTGACACCAGTGGTGTTTTTGCATGCCAGGCAGCCGTGCTACATATCACAACTATTGGCCAGTGCCAGCAGCACTTTGCAACAAACATGAAGATGCCTTTTCTGCCAGGATGAGGCATTCTCTCTGTGCACACCACTCTAAATGTAGCTGATGCCAGGGGAGGAGAAGGTGTGCGTCACATAACTTCTTCACTGTCAGTCAGAAAGTAATAACTAAGAATTAAGGTCTTTGCATTTTCAAAGTAATGGGAGAATGAATATGACTAAAGCCCAAGTGTCACTCTCCTGTCACTTCTCTCAGGGTAGGAAAAGTCTCTTGGAGATTCCTCATTTTGAGTTATACTCAGGTTCAGTAATTTTAAGTCATAAAAATTTATAAAATATTTTTATACACTGACTAGACTGGCTCTTATTTCATGCACTACATTTTAGATGAACCAGATTAATTTAACCTGTTTATGGCTGCCTATCTTTTAGACTGCCTTCAGGATACTACTTTACCAGATTTAAGTCAGCAGTGAATTACAAGCAAACTTTAGTCTGGTATTACTTTGCTTGCCCGCAGGTTGGTGGCACTGCTTAGAAACATGTCTTAAAGAAAGTTGCATAAAATGCTAGCTTGAGCATTTTTATCTGCTCTCCTTTGTACAATACTGCTCTAGGCTTAAAGCAATAATTACATAGATTAGAAATAGAGTCATAGAATCATAGAATGGTTTGGGTTGGAAAAGATCTTAAGATTTTCTAGTTCCAATCCCCCTGCCATGAGCAGGGGTGCCTTACGCTAGACCATGTCTCCCAACCTGGCCTTGAACACTGCCAGGGGTGGAGCATTCGCCACTTCTTTGGGCAACCTGTGCCAGTGCCTCAACACCCTCACAGTAAAGAACTTCTTTATATCTAACCTGAACCTCACCTCTTTAAGTTTAAATACCTGTTGCCATGCTCATTTTCTGCACATGTGCCACAGTGGAAGCTCTGTAAATCTGCTTTGGATTTTGTAATTTTTTATTTATTTCAGGGCATTTAGCCTTCATTGTGTATCACTTACTGTGTATCCTTCCCCCTTCCCTCTTTTTAGCTCATTCTCCCTATTTCCTTCTGTACCACAAGTTCCTTATGATCTCCTTTACCCCTCCCTCCTTTTTCCTTATCTGTTATTTCTTTTCCTCCACTGCTAAGCCTTGTCTTTCTGCTTTCCTGTTAGCTTCCCTCCCCTTATTTTTGGCCATGTATTGCAGTTGACACAAACCTGGTGTTTCCAAAATGACAGTCTAGCAGAATGCCTCTTTCCCCAGTTACCTCTGTTAACTAAGGAAAGAGGAGAGGGAATTAGCTAGGCTACTAAATTTGAAGCTGTTTCAGAACAGCCTTTTCCTTATATATTCCAGAAGATACTGATGCTGTGAGGGGGAGACAACTGTGATTTTAGAGTACAGTGAGTGTAATGATGAAGTAACATCTTTGCTAAGCATTGCCAAACAATACCTCATTACATTTTCCTCTCATTTATAATATATATGACGGCATGCAAAGCATGGCAGAGGATTTGCCTGATTTAACATCAGTAAGTAAATTATCAGAAAAAGTGCTGCTATCCAGAGTTTTGGTAGTTTTAAGCAGGTTGTGGTGAGTTACACTACCTGAGCAGTATTCTCCATCTCCTTTGTATAGACTGTTCCCTGTAAAGGAAACTATACATGGAATAGGCTTGGATTAGCAAAAGTTTTGACAAAACTGCTGCTTTCTGTACCTCACCTGGGCACATATTTTAAGGATATGTAAGGGACTGACTTTGCATTAATCTAGTATTTTCTTCCAATTAAGAAAAAAAAAAAAGTATAAAATTCAGTATTAATTCTTCTTCATTAAGATATACCACAGTCACAGAGCCATAGAATCACAGGATAATTGGAAGAGATGTTGAGGATACCAACTGTAAGGTCAGAACAGATTGCTCTGGGGTTTATATTAAAAAATGACAAGGATGAAGGTTACACAAAGTCTCTGGGTAACCTGCTTCACTGCAAGCCAGTCTTGTAAGAAGAAAACCCAAAACCAAAAAACAAACAAAACCAAACAAAACCCCACCAACATGAAGCAAGGATGAAACAGTTTTTCCTTAAATCAAATCTGAACTTCTTTTTTTCACCTTATGTTTGTGGTGTCCCATCCTTATATCATGCCCCACTGTGAAGAGGCTGACTCCATCCTCTGCTTTTTCTGCAGAGCTGCCCCCCAGTTTCAGCCTGGATAGGTGCAAGGAGTTACTGCTTCCCAAATGCAGTCCTTCTGAACTTTTCTTTGGGTTTTCTCCTGTAACGGAGATGAATCTTCTTACTGTCTTAAACCAAGCCATAATATCTGATGACTGTGCTTACCTTGCTTCTAAACCAGTTTTTATCTGCTGCAAGATTTTGCAATATACATCATGAATGATGACTCGGGTTCCATGTGCTTCTCTCTCTGGGACTTCATATAAAGAAATCTAAATATTTCTCATATGCACACTTGTTTAGTGAGCAAACTTTCTTTTCCTTAGTACCATGGTCATTAATCTTTTTTCTGATCTTCAGAATTTTTATTTTAAAATTAGTTGTTTTCTTCTCTTTCATGACCACCCAACTCTTTATAATAGCTCTTCTTCTCATTATAGGAATCTCTCACAGGAAAGGGAAAAGAGTTTTGTGGCAACTTTTCTGATGCTATAATTTTTTATAATTACTTTAAAACTTACTTTTCCCCTCACTGGTTGGACTAGTTCATTTCCACTGACAGTTAAATTATATTAGAAAAAAATTAGTTTTGTCATTTCTGCCAATCTTCTCCTTGAAATACCACAGATAAAGAAGAACTCCTGCAAAGTTTGGTTTGTTTTATCTTTACTACACATTCATAACTTTGGATAACACGGCAGGGCACTGCAGTGGTGGAAAAGGCAAAAACTTACCTGAAGGTCTCTGTAAGTGTTCAGGTTCTATTTTCAGTTGTAGTTAGTACACCACTGACATTCAGTAAAAGCAATAAATGATGAATTTTCTTCTATTATATGCTTTTCTGATGCATTCACCCCAAAAAAAAAGAAAAAAAGAAAAAAACACCCCAACAACTGTAAAAACGTCACTGCCCCATGTTACTTCCCTTCTTTGATGCGCATCCCTTCTGTTTCTAGAGTTAGGGACATGTATATATAACACCCACTTTTTTTTCTTTTTTTTTTTTTCTCTTGGTAATGTTACTCTTACAGAAACAATAGGGCTTCTATCAGCTCTGATCTACAGATAAACAAAAAGTTCATCAGTTCTAATGTAATTTCACTTATCTGAGTCAGATCTGTTACCAGATTTTATCTCTTCTTCTTCAGTGATTTACATTTGGCTTTAATTCAGATTTAGGTTATGCTCCCTAGTGCTCTGATAAGGCTACTAATTTTTAGTTATGCTCATCACTGGTACTGCTAGATGTTAAAAAACTCTTCCTACATTTTTTGTCCCATTGTCTAGAGCATCTCATCTGTGCAGGAAGCATCTAGGAGACTTCTCCTGAAGTGCTGTTTTCCAAAGGCAGTGTTGAAATGCCTGTTTTTAGCCAATCCAGGCTGACAGGATGCAGTGTGATATCAAATATCCTGAATATGCCTTGCCATTAAAAACTCATGTGCAGCTTGTTAAAATGAGAATGACAAATGGATGGCTGACATATTGTCTTCCTCACAGTCAAAAAGCCAAATCCATCCCACTGTAATGCAGCTTTTCACTGATACAGCATAGGAATAAAAGCCTTTCTGAAATGCTTCAGGTTTCTCTTCATTCTTATCACGAACATCAACTGGTCCATTTGCATGGTCCCACCATCTCTTCAGTGACATACAGAGCCGTAGGCACTGGAAATCCTTTTCCCTTCTAGTATTACTATTTGGGGCAGTTTTTCCTGACATGACTGTTTCATACTTAAAAGGAACAGATTCCTTTTATATACCACCAATTTAACTGTTACAGAAATATTTTTGCATTTTTAGCATCATGTTTTTGAAATGCATTTATTTTACTCTTTCTGGTGGAAACAGTTAAGGTGTGATCATTTCTTAATGTATGTACTTCTGGTCCTTCTAAAATGCACCTCATCACAGTATTTTCATTTTTTGAACTTCTCTGGGAGAATTTGATCTTTCTCAGCAGACTAAGGAGACTTTTAAGAAGACCAGATTTTCCTCCTGTTTAGGTTAGCCCAGCATACAAAAAAATAGGTCACTGTCCTTTGAAGAAACAGATGAAGATTTGAACTAATCTTAAACTGCAATGCGGGCCTAAGTCCAGATTTCCAATGTCTCTATTACAGTTTACTCCATTATCATAAAATTTGCCCCACTAGTCTACAGAGATAGAATTGTGCTATGACTCTGGTGCCAACTCGTTACTTTAGTATCAGGAGTCAAAGAAGAAGGGGAAAATAGAACAAGACTTATTTTATTTTTTATTTTTCCCCCCTGTAAAAAGTACGCTTAAAAAACCCATAAAAGCCTAAGGGCCATATCCCATTCTGTAAAGAGTTCCCTAAGGATGTCCCTGCCTGTGGTAAATTACATTATTGTGTGGTGAGCCATAAAGGAGCAAAAGGGTGAAGAGCAGTGATTGCTGCTCATTGTTTTGTCTCACTTTTCCTTGTACCATCAGCAAGACTCAGAAGACAGACTCTAAGATTCAAGAGAATTGCTAAATTATTGTATTGCCTGTAGAGTTTGTTTGCTGCACGAGGTGATTTGTAGAATCAATGCTAATAAATAAAGCTCTGCTCCTTGATTACTCTTACCGATGTGAGAGTTCACTCTCAATTTAAAAGGAAATAAAGACATGGTCATAGGCAAAAAGTTCAGTCCACCAATTTTATTTAAAATAGTGCAACAAGACTTTGCAACCAGGAGAACTGCTGCAAGACAGTAACAGGCAATTACTCTGCCAAGCAAAACAGAAGCAAGGAAGAAAGTCAATTTGTTTACAAAGAGATGTGACTGTCCTGTAATAAAGTCCCTTTTCACCAATAGCTCAAAGTGATGAATCTTAGAAACTGTGATAAAGCTTAGAATTATTTATAGCAGAAAGAGGGCAAATTAAATCCCTTCAATTTGTAGTGAAATATTTTTATATTTTGTTAAAATCAAGGTATCTAACTTCCTTTTGCTATAATCTAAAAGCGTCAAAACAAAAATGTTAAATAATGAATGCTCTGAACTCTCAATTTAAAAGGAAATAAACATTTAGAGCATAGCCAAAATGTTTCCAAGGATGTTTACATTAGTATCTGTAGAAAGAGGGTAAGACAAATAAAACCCCCAAATTCTCCAGTATGGGGAAAAGTTTCTTGCTCTTGACTAGGTGAAATTTATCTTTTTTTTTAAAAAAGCACTTATGCGACTCAGGCTCATATACTGAAATAATAAATGCCAGATTATAAGCCCAGAAACTTTTTCATATTGCCAAATAATTTAAGCATCTCTAGCTCATTTGTACCGCACAAGGATAATCCAAAACTGTTCTCAGGCACAGCGACAGGAGTTGGCACAGGTCAACTATTTCCAACAGATGTATGGAGGTAGCCATCCTCTTTTTAATCTTAAGAAAATTTACTGGTGTGAATGAAATATAATGGTGTACTGGGTGGCTGGGATGGAGATAATTTTCTTCCATGTAGTGCTGTGCTTTGTTTCAGTGACTAAAGCAGTGGTGGTAACACACTGCTGTTTTTGTTATAGCTGAGCAGTGCTTGCACAATGTCAAGGCTTTCTCTCTTACTGTGTCCCCTCAGCAAGTAGGTTGGGAATGCAAAAGAAGTTGAGAGGAGGCACAATCAGGACACTTGACTAAGGGTGACCAAAGGGATATTCCATGCCATATAATGTCATGCTCAGCGATAAGAACAGGGGAAAGGTTTTTTTGGGAGGGCAGACATTGCTCAGAAACAAGCTGGGCATCATTCTGCTTGTGAGAGGTGGTGAGTCATTGCCTTTGCTTCACTTTTTTTGTTCTTTTGCCTTTCTACTTCCTCTCTTCTTTCTCCTTTCTTCACTTATTAAGCCATTTTTATCTTGAGCCACGATAACTGTTTTACTTTTATTTTTAATTCTGTCCCGCTGCATGAGGCAGGGAGTGAGCAAGCAGCTTAACTGTTGGCTGGGCCTAACCCACAACATACTGCCAAAGAACAGGTTCCAGTACAACTAGCTTGCCAGTGGGTGTAGCCTGAGTCATCTTTTTTCCACTAGTACATGAATCTTTTTTTAATACTTGGTCACCTTCTTGTGAGAAGTTTTGGGTTAGAAGAGTTCTGGCTATTCATTGTTGAGTTATTAATGCACAGACATTTTCAGAAAAAGCATTTGATTAATAGAATTGTTATAATTAACTGGAGTAGAAAACAATTACAAGTGATCTCTCACTGCAGCAAGGCATATTTTATGTGAAATTAGGAAAATTTTTATCTCAGTATGGAGCTTACTGTCAATAACAATAAAAAAAAAGTCTGAATATTAACACTGCTTCAGACTTTTAAGGATGCATTTTAATGGTAAAGCATGGTCAGATAATGACCTATTAGCACACCCTAGTCAGTACTACACAACAACAACTTTGCTGGAAGATCCTCTGTCCTGGGAAAAAGGTATTTCTCCTAGGCCGGGTTGTGGTATTGCTGTTTGGCAATTCTTTTGTATGACCTTGGATACATTGGACACCCATTCATAAAATTCCTACATTAAGAATAATAGCATCTGGCAGAAAGACTGTGAAGTGTAGAGATATTATGATGATGGAAGCTATATATTTCCTAAAGTGATTGTTTTTCTATTTGACTTTGACTTCTTTTTTTCCCCT
This sequence comes from Neopsephotus bourkii, assembly GCF_033783945.1. NCBI lineage: Eukaryota > Metazoa > Chordata > Aves > Psittaciformes > Psittacidae > Neopsephotus > Neopsephotus bourkii. Next base: position 6,928,681 of record NW_026902076.1, on the reverse strand, counting down.
GAACTATCCTGAATTAATTTCTAAGGCATTGCTTTGTTGAATTCACTGGGAATTTTGCTTGCGGTGGCTCTAGATGACTGAGTAGGCCCTGTGAGTGATGTGGGACTGTTTGGAAATTAGTTCTGAGCCATATCATTATCCTTAATATTGTGCAAACTCAGGGCTATGTCTGACTCACTGGATTTGTAGAATTATTATTTTTTTTTTTGCCATAGTACAACATAGTATTTGTATTCAAGCCACACCTCTTCCTGTCACTCTAATTTAACCACACTGTATCATGTTATTTTGAGAAATGTAGTAGAGTTGTTCAGATAGTCAAGGTCTTAATAAACAACTGATTCAGTACAAACCATTAAAATGTGTGCTATATGATGGAGGGATATGACATTGGCAAATTGTTTCCTTTTAAGTCATTAACTGTCCCTTACTGAGACCGTTTAATTAAAACTTTAAAAGGCTAAGTTATTTCTAAGAACTAGCAAAGAATGACCACCATATGGAACTGGATCTGAAGCAAAATATTTGCAAGACATATGATGCACAGAGAGTATGCCCATCTGATCCTTGAGCACAAAAATGCACTATTAACCTTTGAGCTGCCTGGTGTCACCTGGTGCAGAATTATTTAGCATGCAGGAGATCATCATCTGTCCAACTGGAAGAAGTAAAAGAAAGTAAATTCTTTAATTAACTTCTATGTGGCTCTGGAGGGACCCATTTGGTGCTCTGGGTCCAGTTCTGGGCTCCCCAGTACAAGAGAGACATTGACATACTGGAACAAATCCAGCAAAGGGCCACAAAGATAAAGGTTTGGAGCATCTGACATGGAGGAGTCTGAGAGAGGTGGGACTGTTCAACCTGAAGAAGAGAAGGCTCAGAGGATCATTTTATCAATGTGTATAAACACCTGATGGAAAAGAAATGAAAATGGAGACAGACCTGGTGAAAGGACAAAAGGCAAAGACTACAAGTTGAAACTCAGGGAATTCTGTTTAAACATAAGAAAAATCTTTTTCTACTGTGAGAACGGTGAAACATTTGCACAGCTTAGCCAGAGAAGTTGTGAACTCTCTATTCTTCAAGATACTCAAATGTGACTGGATGCTGGCCTGGACAACCTGCTTTAGCTGACTATGCTCTGAGTAGAGATGTTGGACTATGCAATATCCAGAGGCATGCTCCAGTCACAGTGATCCTCTGATTTTTTTATTAATCTAAAAGGTTTTCTCAATGTCTGTGTTGCAGCTTCCCAACTACACCCCATCCTACTCTCCAGTGTATATCTATTTCATCACTACTTATTAACATTAATAAAACCTATTGAAAACTTAACTAGTTGCTGGAAAAGCTGTGAGCTATGAATTCAGTTCCTACTGCTTCAAGAAGTTCTGAACAGATACCGAAAAACTTTAGTACTTTGTTTTCATCTGCATAATGTGGATATACACAGTGCATGAAATGGAATGTCCATTTCTGGTGAGGGCAAAGTAATACTTCTATTCATGCTTTCTCCACCACAGAAGAGTGCCAATTTATGTCAATTGTGCTGTTGGCTTTGTGTTACAGATACCTTTCTACTCTGTGTCAGAGAGGCATCAACTCATTTTAATTAAATTTTCTCTAGGGGCAGGTTAGTAGATCAGATTGTAATTACCCAGATAGGAATTTGTAGGAACACTGAAATTGACATCCTCTCTTGTTAAAAATGCCATAGGATGTTTAATGAAACAAAATGGTCAGGGATCTCTGTTTTACTTCTCTTCTAAGACACAGTACATCATAGTGAGTCAAGAGTACTGATTTAGTGAGGAAAGTGTTAACTAATGAACCACAAACACCACTTCATTTAGCATTTTGCTCCAGTAGGGCATCTTCTTGACTTTTTCAGGACAGGTGTTTCAAAGCACCAGGTCAAACATCACATTTACTCATGTCTTGCAAAACTGACCTGTCAGCCTCTCTCTGTGCCTGGGTAGATCATGGAACAGATCCTTCTAGAAGCCATGGGAAGGCACATGGAGTCATTTAAACATGACACATGAACACAGTCATGACAACTATAAGCTTTTAGAGTTTTCTTGTAAGAACTATGTTAGTTTTTAAATAATTTTTCTCCTCCTAGAAGATTTTTTTCACACAATGTGATGGCTGTCTCCACAGTTAGAATTGATTTAAAAAAAAAAAAAAAGAAAAGTAAATCTACTTCCCCTCTGAAAGACGAAAGTGAGTTTTTTTTCAGAATTTATTTATAGATCCATTTATACTTAACTTGGGCTACAGCTTGGGTTGTAAATCAGTTTACCTAAGAATATTAAATTGTTTATGCATCTGCATTTGTCAACTGATATAAGAATTAGGTAAGATACATGCAGTAATTGCGTCTTTCAATGCCAATACAAGATGCCCTTAGAAAAAAGAGAAATCATGTTCAGCAAGGAGTTCAGTGTAAAAGAGATCAGAATTGCTGCGAAATACTAGGGAAATGTCCAGCTGCTCATGTTTTTCTTTGTGATTTTTACTTTAAGACTGTAAATTCAATGTAAACTTTGAAGACACACTTAAATTTAGCAAGCCAAACTCTATTAGCACAACTAAGACTGCTGCCATGATCTGGTAACAGCATTTTTTGCTTAGTAGGACTGCCATGCCACAGTAAGTTGGTGGCACTACCTTTATAAAATCATATCAGACAAGATGGTGTCATGGCATTGACAGGTTAGAACCAAGTAACTACAGAAAAATTTATCTTGTCAGATTGGAACTCAATTAAAAGTAATACATTTACCTATGAATTCGGGGGAAAGGTAGAGAACTGTATGATAATCAAGTGTCCTGGGCTGTCAAATATGGACCATTAGATTGCATACAGTCCTGGGTTGGCTCTTTTCAATCCCCAAGCCAATGCAATTATGGGGGTTTTGGGCTCTCTTTCAGTTTTTGTAGTATGTTTCACCTCCAAGACTCAGAATTTTAGGTTAAGGTCAATTTTTTTCACATCCCTATAACAGAGTCCCTTGTTGGCACTGCATGCACAGTGGTAAGAAGACCATCTCCAGAAGTCATCCCTGTTCTTTGAGACCATTAAGAATTTTTTTAGAAAGTCAGGTACTTCCCTGAGGATCAGTGTTCCAGGTTATTGAGGAATCCCAGATACAAGACAGGAAGATCCCCATCTTTCTTCTCCTTAGTATTCAATATGCACATCCACTGAAACATTCAGCAGGATCTAGGCCCTTGTCAACTTCATGCTAACTTAAGCACATAAAGCCATAAGAGACAGATGTATTTTTTCTATGACTTCGCATCTTTCACAGGGGGTTCTCCACCCTTAACACGTTCTTTAAGTGCTTGAGTTAGATGAGTGACTGTAATTAGAAATTTTCACTGTAATTGGGCACAGATTGTAATCAATTACTATTAATTCCTGTATCAATATTAGGAAGGCCAAAATGAAAATACACTTTTCTAATAATTCTTCTAAACTAATTAGTTCTACCTGTACAGGCAAATATAGAAGCTCTAATGAAATTTCTCACAGATTCCTCCAACCCACTAGGCAATTTAGAAGTGAGAGGGGAAAGAGAGAGAGGTGAAAAGTAAGAGTTACCATTTCTGAGCAATAGACTTACAAAATATGTCTGCCAACAAGATTATCAATAAACAGAAGATACTTTAATACTGACAAAACTTTCAAAAGATGGAGTTTATATTCCTGATAAGTAACAGAACTCCATCTCTTCCCTCCCTATCTAACTTCCGCACTCAATAGCTGAACTCTTCAGTCCTTTATATTCAAATGAATGTTTCCCACCAAAATATTTATTCAAATAGGAATGGTAGTGATTTTCAGATTCTCAGAAGCAGAGTGGAAACAGAAAGATAAATTGCTTTCTCACATTACTTCAGTGTTATTGTTATCATATATTGTATGATGTTCCCTCATTATCTGTCCATACAGAAATCCAAGCAATGCATAATTTCTGAACCAAAGTAAAATAGCAAAACATTTTCCAGGATGTTTTCAGCATTTTTAAATTTAGATGAAGAGAAAAATGTTCCTAACCCTGGCTGATAATAAACATTAAAATTCTGATCATGTACATAGGTTTGAGGTACCTGAGCAGACCCGCAGCTAAATTCTCTATTGAGATCTAGTCTTTTTGTTCCCCTCAGGCCATGGAAAAGAGACAGATTCTGAATTTAACCAGTGATAAAGAAATACCATTGATGATAAAAGGATGTGGTGGCAGGCTTTGCACAAATAAATACCTCCCTCCATACCAAAAATGCTATTTTGTTATAGGAAGGAGACAGAGCTCCCCTGAAACTGTTCCCTGCTCTCACAGACTAGACCACCTTGGCATATACATTTAGGTTTTGTAAACTGGCTCTCAAGGTCAGAGAACCCATCTTCCACGAAAAGAAATCTATCCCAATACCACTCCCAAGCTGAAGTTTCCTCTTGCTTTCAGAATAGAAAACGTAGATCCATTAATTTGAGAAGGCAAGGATGAAAAAGGACTAGAATAATGCAAGATTAGGAGGAGATTTCTGAAGTTAATGGTTCTTTCAACTTCTTATATTGTGAGTAAATGAAATGGGATATAGAGAACCTGAGAAAATATGTATATATAACAGAAGCAATTCTTGCATCTCATTTTATGTGGTCACTGAAGCACAGGTGTTTCATCTTCCAGAATTTTTAGAAAGGTATATATAATTATATCTTTGGTAGCTGATAAAGATAAAGTTCATTTAATTTAGATTTTGCCCTAGGTTCAGCTATAGCAGTCATTTTTCTCCTTCTTAGTACCTGAAAGGACTTGGGGGTGTTGGTCAATGAGAAATTTAACATGAGCTGGCTTCAGTGTGCACTTGCAGCCCATAATGCGAACCATATCCAGGTGTCCTGGGTTCAGCAGTAGCAGTCATTTTTCTCCTTAGTAGCTGGTGCAGTACTGTGGTTTTGACTTTCAGCCTGGGAACAACATTGATAACACCAGTGTTTTTAGTTGTTGCTAAGTAATGTTTACTCTGACCAAGGACTTTCTGAGTCTCGTGCTCTGCCAGGGAGAAGGGGAAACTGGAAGAAAGCAGAGACAGGACACCTGACCCAAACTAGCCAAATTGGTATTTCATACCACAGCACGTCATACCTACTATATAACCTGTGGGGAGTTACGCGGAAGGGCCAGATTGCTGTTCAGGTCATGCTGGGTATCAGTTGGTGAGTGGTGAGCGGTTATATTCTCGTCCCTTGTTATTTTCCTTCTCATTATTATTATTATTATATAACCATATAGTACTGGTTTGTGTTATACCTTAGTTAGTGGAATTTTCTTATCTCAACCTCTGGGAGTTGCATTTTTTTGATTCTTCTCCCCATCCCTCTGGGAGCAGAGGGAGGAAGGGGGGAGGGGAGTGAGCAAGCGGCTGTGTGTTACCAACTGGGTTACCAACTGGGCTTAAACCACAACAGTTCTTTTTGGCACCCAACAGGGGCACAAAGGTTTGAGATACCAACAGATCTGACCAGAGTGTGTCTAATTATATTTGTGAAAAACATTCATTGTTACGGATTAATAGTCACTCATCACAATGCTTATTTATTGGCTCTCAAACTTGTTGCTCTTTATCTCAGAGTTTCAGCATGTCATACTTTACTTACAGTTGGTATTTGCTGTTTTAGTGTTTATTGGCAGGGGGGGTTGGGCTAAGGTTAATATTTTACTGTATTTTATGGTAATAACTTGTAATACAATAGACTCATTGATCATGAAACTGATCTGGCTTGAGTTCCCAGTGTGGTCATCACCTCTATACTTTGGGAGGTATATAATAGGAGTGTTTAGCAATTGCACATCTTTTTTCCCCTCCTCAGGTGGTCAACCTATGAAGGAGACATTCCCTTACATTCCCAGCCCCCCCTCCAGACTATTTACAGCATCATTTGAGAGATCTGAAGGTTTTGCATGGCCTTTAGGTACCCTTGAGAACTGCCTGCTGATTGAGGTGGGGTTCAGCAAGTTGGCACACATGCAGAGTGTGTTTTACTCAAGACCATTTCATCTGATCTCGAAAGTTAAGCAGAGTCATGTTTGTGTCTTTTCTAGGGTTAGATGATGATTGATATAGGAGGACGAAGAGATTTTACCCGAGCCTGGACAGTCATGAGTGGCAGGGTATGTGGGATAGTATGGGCAAGTATCTAGGTCAGTGGGCCCCTCCAGTGCTTTGGAATTTCACCACTGAGCAAGTGCAAAATTCAGAGAAATTAGTAAAACACTTAAATGACGTGTGTTGTCATCCTGGTCATACCAGAGAGAAAGAAATCATGGCAACATGCTGGGGCTTGGCTTACACCTACAGAGCCCTGTTCAACACTATCCAGCACCTTCAAAGGGGAAAAGATGTCTCTGGATCTGATGGCAAAGCAACAGACAAAGCAGCTATTCCAACTCCAAGTACAGTATCTACTCAAACTGACTACCTACTACTGCTGATGTTACTCAACCCCCAAGCACAGCGACTGCACCAACAACAGATGCTGCAGCCACTCCAACCACAGTGATAATCACTGCAGTTAAACCAAAGGACCAGTTTCTGCCACTACTGGTTGCCCCTGTGAGCAAGGGGAAAAGCAAACAAGAGGCACAAAAGGCAACCCATGCAGTGAAGAAAGATGAAGAACCAATGCACTTACTACAAGGGACAGCATCTGAACAGGAGTTGTTATTATATGGATCAGAGGAAGAGGAATGAGAAGAGGTGACGTCTCAACCCTGGACCTTGACTGAGCCACAGAATATGCGAAAAGATTTCACCTGTCATCCAGGGGAGCACATCATCAATTGGTTGCTCCAGTGCCAGGACAATGGGGCCTACAGTCATGAACTAGAAGGCAGGGGAGTCAAGCAGCTGGGATCACTTGCTAGGGAAGGGGGAATTGACAAAGCAATTGAAAAAGAGAAATGGTCCTCAGACTTTGCAAGTGGCTTTTGGCAGCTGTGAAGGCAAGGTTTCTCTACAAGGACAATGTTATGAGTCATTCGGACAACTGGACCATGCTAGAGAAAGGCATCCAGTCTCTGAGGGAATCAGCCATTTTAGACATGATCTATCAAAGTCCGGATGCTGAGAATGCATCTGTAGATCCAGATGAAGTTGAATGTACACAACCTATGAGGCGGAAGTTTACACGGAACGCACCATCATCATATGCCCACTCATTGGCAGCAATAACCTGGAATGGTATAGCACCACCAACAGTGGATGAAATGATTCATCAGCTGTGAGAGTTTTAAGATAATCTCACCCCTTCCATCATTTCAGCTGTGGAAAAACTGTCTCAGGGGTTCAGACAATGGAGAGTTGATCTACCCAATCTATCCAGCTCCCCACATGTACCAACACATTTTTCAGCTATTAACAAAAGGCATCCTACTGCTCAAGACAGAAGATATAGGAGGTATATGCCACAAAGAAGACATGAGGAAGTGGGATGGAAAACATACCTCAGCTCTGGAGGAACGAATGTGTGAATTTAACAGGAGAACAAAGGTCAAGGATGATAATCCCATGAAAGCAGCGGCTTCAGTTTCTGTTGAGCAGCTTTCCAGATGGAGTGGAAGAGCTGATTTTACTCCAGCTCCTGCGATAAAGAAGACTAATCCCTTTCTAAGGGACATAAGTTACCAATGTTATGATCACTATTAGAGGGCCCTCGCCTCCAGCCAGGTGGAGGTAGGGGACAATTAGATTTACTGGACTGTGTGGATCAGATGGCCTGGCACATCAGTCCCACAGAAGTATAAGGCTCTAGTAGACATTGGTGCAGAGTGTACCCTGATGCCATCAAGCTGCCAAGGGGTGGAACCTGTTTATATTTCTGGAGTAACATAAGGATCCCAAGAGTTGACTGTATTGGGGGCTGAAATAAACCTCACTGGGAGGAAATAGCAAAAGCACCCCACCGTGTCTAGTCCAAAGGCTCCATGCATCTGTGGCATAGACTACTTCAGGAGACGGTACTTCAAAGATCCAAAAGGGCTTTTGGTATTACTGATTTGGAGATAGAGGAAATTGAGCAGCTGTGCCCTTGCCTGATCTCTTAGAGGATCCTTCTGTTGTATGGTTGCTGAAGGTCAAAGAACAAGTGCCAATTGCAACCAGAACAGTGCACCAACGGCAATATTGCATAAACTGAGACTCCCTGATTCCATCCACAGGCTGATCCGTAGACTGGAAAGCCAAGGAGTGATCAGTAAGAACCACTCACACGTTAATAGCCCCGCATGGCCAGTGCAAAAGTCTAACGGAGAGTGGAGACTAAAGGTAGACTATCATGGCTTGAATGGAGTCACACCACACTTGAGTGCTGCCATACCAGACATGCTACAACTTCAGTATGAACCAGAGTCAAAGACAGCCAAATGGTATGCCAAAACTGATATCTCCAATGCATTTTTCTCAATTCCTTTGGCAGCAGAGTACAGGCCACAGTTTGCTTTTACTTGGAGGGTTGTTCAGTACACTTGTAACCGATTGCCCCAGGGTTGGGAACACAGGCCTACCATCTGCCATCAACTGACCCAGACTGCACTGGAATAGGGGCAAGCACCAGAACACCTGCAATACATAGATGACATTATCGTGTGGGGTGATACAGCAGAAGAAGTTTTTTAAAAAGGGAGGAAAATAATTCAAATCCTGCTGAAAGCCGGTTTTGTCATAAAACAGAGTAAGGTCAAGGGATCTGCACAGGAAATTCAATTTTGGGGAATAAAATGGCAAGATGGACATTGCCAGATCCCCACAGATATGATCAACAAGATAACAGCAATGGCTCCACCAATTAATAAGAAAGAAACACAAGCTTTTTTAGGTGTTGTGGGGTTCTGGAGAATGCACATCCCAAATTACAGTTTGATTGTAAGCCCTCTCTATCATGTGACCTGGAAGGGGAATGATTTTCAATGGGGCCCTGAGCAACAACAAGCCTTTGAGCAAATTAAATGAGAGATAGTTCATACAGTGGTCCTTCGACCAGTCTGGACCACTCCAGATGTAAAAACTGTACTCTACACTGAAGCAGGGGAGAATGGCCTTACCTGGACCCTCTGGCAGAAAGCTCTAGGGGAGACTTGAGGTCGACCCCTCGGCTTTTGGATTCAGGGATACAAAGGATCCAAGGCCAGCTATACCGCAACTGAAAAAGAGTTACTGGCAGCTTATGAAGGGGTTCGAGCTGCTTCAGAAGTGATTGGCACTGAAATACAGCTCCTCCTGGCACCCCGGTTGCCCATGCTGGGCTGGATGTTCAAAGGCAGGGTCTCCTCTACACATCATGCAACTGATGCTACATGGAGTAAATGGGCTGCACTAATTACGCAACAAGCTCGAAGAGGAAATCCCAGTCATCCAGGCATTCTAGAAGTCATCATGGACTGGCCAGAGGACAAGATTTTGGAATGTCACCAGAGGAGGAGGTGATGCGTGCTGAAGAGGCCCCACCTTATAATAAACTGTCAGAAAGTGAAAAGCAGTATGCCTTGTTTAATGATGGGTACTGCCGTATTGCGGGAAAGCATCTGAGATGGAAGGCAGCTGTATGGAGTCCTCGATGACAAGTTGCAGAAACTGCTGAAGGAGAGGATGAATTGAGTCAGTTTGCTGAGGTGAAAGCCATCCAGCTGGTCCTGGACATTGCTGAATGAGAAAAGTGGCCAGTACTTTATCTCTATACTGACTCATGGATGGTGGCAAATGCCCTGTGGGGGTGGTTGCATCAATGGAAGCAAAGCACTGGCAAAGCAGAAGTAAACCCATCTGGGCTGCTGCACTATGGCAAGATATCACTGCCCGGGTGCAGAACCTGGTGTTGAAGGTACGCCATGTAGATGCTTATGCGCCAAGAGTGGGGCCACTTGAGGAACACCAGAACAACCAACGGGTGGATGAAGCTGCTAAGATTGCAGTGGCTCAGATAGTCTTAGATTGGCAACATAAGGGTGACTTATTTTTGGCCCGGTGGGCCCATGACACTTCAGGCCATCAGGGCAGAGATGCAACAAACAGATGGGCTCATGATCGAGGGGTGGACTTAACAACAGGCACTATTGCCCAGGTTATTCACAATGGTGAAACATGTGCTGCAATTAAGCAAGCCAAGTGATTAAAGCCTCTTTGGTATGGAAGACGATGGATGAAGTACAAATATGGAGAGGCCTGGCAGATTGACTATACCACACTCCCACCAACCCACCAAGGCAAATGCCATGTGCTTACCATGGTGTAAGCAACCACTGGACCAGAGAACAGCTACGCTTAAATCATGACAGATTTATACCTACATTTGAGGCCTCTAGGAGTTACTATTCCTAAAAACAACATTCTTCATAAAGTCAGAGAAGAAAGTAAAGATGAGAATGTAAAGAGGTTTTACCAAACTTTTACCTCATAAATGAGTTACACACTGTACTTAAAGAAATCAGCATATAAGTCTCCAGAAGCTGCAGTCTCTGGAGCTAGTTTAGACTACAAACATTTCACCCTCAGTTCTCCAATAGCCACATCCAGGAGGCAAACACTGACATAAGAATGCACCTTCCTAGAAAATTATGTTGATGTGACATGTGTAGGGATTCAAATGTCACAGAATAACATTGCTATACCTTACATAGATCAGTAACTCCTGAACTCACTTCTAAACTAATTCATCTATTTATCATCTACCTCCATCCTGGTCTCTAATATGCATTGTTTTGACAGACAATGACATGTTCACAATGAAACACTTTCTATTTGGCTTCAAAAAGAGCTGCAAAAATGTTAAGACACGGCCCTTTCCTGAATTCTCTGTACTGTTCTGCTTTCTCCATGCTAAAATATGAAAATACAAGTAATAATCACCTTTATTTTCATGGTTTTCCTGTCTTTGGAGAGAATGAAGTACATAACAGTAGGTCTCTGCTTCTGATGAAACTGCCGGTGTAGTTTTCCTAAAGAAAAAAGTGGGGACGATCAAACCCATTAGGCTAGAAAATTGGTTCAGATGAATAACCTTGTCTTAAGCTCATCCCTCAAATCTCTTATGCTAGTAAGTTCTCTAAGGTATGAAGCTAATTACCTGAATCCCTCCAATGGAAGTTAACAGGCAAGTATTTCTGGAAAGCCATTTCACCAAAAATGTGAAATGCCTCTAGAAGTACCCTCTCTGAATACAGCTAAGAGACTATTTTTTTGAGGTAACAATGCATGATCAATAATATAGTCTTGGCTATAATTCTCAGATACCCAGACGTGACCTTTTTTGTTTGTTTTTTTAATTTCATCTTATTGCTTTACCAGTTTCTAATCTGTAAAAAAATTTAACTGCCATCTGTAACTACTTAGGAATCTAAATAGTATCGCTTGAAAGGGACTTTGGAACTCCAAAAAAAGCTATATAAAATACTTATTACTGCAAATTTGTCTTAGTCTGTAAGATATCTGTTTTATTTTGTGTGACTATTTTTTTCTCTGAAAAGCTCCAAAAATCATGGTAGATCAATTCCAAAATTTTACTGGGGAAAAAATAACCCAAAGAAATGGGAGGTATTTTCTGTCCTTACTTGGGTATAGTTTATAATTTTCTTTGTAAATCTTAATTTCAGCAAATGTCCCAGGACCTGAAATAATATTGAATGACCTTTACTTTCCCTGGATGTCCCTTTTCAAAACTATTGGTCCTCCCAAACTAGAAGTTATCCGCAAAGAGGCCTTCAAGGTTACTTTAAGTGCTTTCTATTGACCACATTGCAGGGAAAAAAATGTCAAGAACAGCCTCTCCAAGTATTTTGCAGTATCTATGCCCAGACTGCATAAGCACAGAACATTTGAAACTGGAAGTTAAAAACCATTCATTTGAATTTGAAGAAGTTAAAATAATAATAAAAAAAAAAATCAAGATTTTGGGATATTTTTTGTGCTTCAGGATATAAAGAAATGCATAATTAATTGTGATAAGAAACAAAAGTCTTTATGGATAGATTGCTGAATACTTTGAATTTTCTGAGGCTTCTTACCTACAGTTCTGAATTCTGTGTTGAGGATGGCAGGATACAAGTCTAATGGGCTGTTTGCCCAAATTCATTTCTCTTGAGGTCTGAAATTTCCATTTCTAACTTGAGACATAATGAAAGGAAAACTTTGCTACAGATCCCCTAAGCTATGTGTCCCTGAACAGGATATCCACTGTATCAGCCAGGAAGAGTATCCAAAATCAAATATGTCTCCCAGATTCCCTGTTTTACAAGTGACACTTAAAGTGGTAACAGTTCATTCTTACATCTGACAGTCTTCATGGACTTTAATTTTCCTCACAATCTTATACTTCAAAATAATTTATCTTGTCTATTTTACTCAAAAACTGAAACAGATCTATGGTAAATTAATGTACTATAGATAATTTGGAATGCAGTGCAAAAATTCAATACACAGCAGCACTACTGTATTACCTAAGGATATAAGATTTTAATTTAAAAAGTTAAAGGTCCATAAATCACATTCTATCTACGCTTGTCAACACTTCTGACAACCTATTTTAACATTTAGAATTAGTTCCTTCTTTATCACATGAGAGTTTATTTTAACTCCACTTTACCTTAAAAAGTAAAGAAAGAGCCTAAAAAAATCACAAAAAGGAGATTAATGTTTAAGAAAAGGAAAAGAAACACCAGGTACTCACTGAAGACATTCCTAAAATATGGTGAGACAGAGATGACTGATGAATGATCAAGCAGTGACTAATGAATCATCAAGGAATGAAAAAAAAAAATATATTTGAGGTATATTTTACTACTTAGCTTATGCTGATGATTCTAAGACATATGAGAGATAGGATTGAGAATGCATGTGAGGTTGCATGGCAGAAGATAGCTGGTACATCTACTGCACCTCTAACAACCTAGGTTTAGGAAAGCTTGCTATATACGTCAAAGTTTGGGGTCAAAGTGGTCATCTAACTCCAAATTGGCTGTGTAAACAGTTATTACAAGTGACTAGCAGAATAAAAACATATGGACAGACAAATCAACATTTATTCTGACTCAAATATAGAAGATAGTCAAGGTTTACTATGTTGTCTTTCCTCCTATCTTAAGGACATGCTTAAAGTCTACAACAAGCTTTGTGTTGCTATGGCTATCTTTCCAACAGCTGTAGAAAGTAGCTAATTCAAAGTCACACTGAAGATATCTCCAATGCATGACAGTCAAACAGGCAATCTTGGTACAAAGTAACATAATGTAAAAAACTGCCACGAAGGGTAGCAAAAAAAGGAAATGAGGTGTAGAAATTTCAGATATGGAAACAATCATAGAATCATAGAATAGTTAGGGTTGGAAAGGACCTTAAGATCATCAACTTCCAGCCCCCCTGCCATGGGCAGGGACACCTCGCTCTAAACCATATCACCCAAGGCCTCGTCCAACCTGGACGTGAGCACTGCAGGGATGGAGCATTCACAACCTTCCTGGGCAACCCATTCCAGTGCCTCACCACCCTAACAGGAAAGAATTTCCTCCTTATATCCAACCTAAACTTCCCCTGTTTCAGTTTTAACCCATTACCCCTTGTCCTATCACTACAGTCCCTAATGAAGAGTCCCTCCCCAGCATCCCTATATGCCCGCTTCAGATACTGGAAGGCTGCTATGAGGTCTCCACGTAGCCTTCTCTTCTCCAGGCTGAATAGCCCCAACTTTCTCGGCCGATCTTCATATGGGAGGTGCTCCAGTCCCCTGATCATTCTCGTGGCCCTCCTCTGGACTTGTTCCAACAGTTCCATGTCCTTTTTATGTTTAGGACACCAGAACTGCACACAATACTCCAAGTGAGGTCTCACAAGAGCAGAATAAAGGGGCAGGATCACCTCCTTCAGCCTGCTGGTCACGCTCCTTTTGATGCAGCCCAGGATACGGTTGGCTTTCTGGGCTGCAAGTGCACACTGAAACGAGCTCATGTTCATTTTCTCATTGACCAGCACCCCCAAGTCCTTCTCTGCAGGGCTGCTCTGAATCTCTTTTCTGCCCAGCCTGTAGCTGCGCCTGGGATTGCTCTGACCCAGGTGTAGGACCTTGCACTTGTCATGGTTAAACTTCATGAGGTTGGCATCAGCCCACCTCACAAGCATGTCAGGGTTCCTCTGGATGACATTTCTTCCCTCCAGCGTATCAACCGAACCACACAGCTTGGTGTCATCGGCAAACTTGCTGAGGGCGCACTCAATCCCACTGTCCATGTCACCAACAAAGATGTTGAACAAGACCAGTCCCAACACTGATCCCTGAGGTAACTGGTCTCCAGCTGGACATTGAGCCATTGACCACAACTCTTTGTGTGAGGCCATCCAGCCAGTTCTTCATCCACCAAGTCACCCATTCATCAAATTGATGTCTCTCCAATTTAGAGACAAGAATGTCGTGTGGGACAGTGTTGAACGCTTTACACAAATCCAGGTAGATGACATCAACTGCTCTACCCCTGTCCATCAGTTCTATAGCCCCATCATAGAAGGCCATCAAATTGGTCAGGCAGGATTTCCCCTTAGTGAAGCCATGCTGGCTGTCACCAAGCACTTTGTTGATTTTCATGTGCCTTAGCATGCCTTCCAGGAGAATCTGCTCCAAATAATTTATGAGAATAAACAACAAAACCTAACAATAATTTATGAGAATAAAATGCATAACTATTTGGTACTTGAATCTGAAGAAGTGAAAAATGAAAGGAAAGCCTTCCTAATTATATTCTGTAATACTAATGGGGGTTCCAGTCTTCTGTAATTTTTATCCTTTGATTCATATATCACTAGATTATGCTCTTATGTAGTAACAGAACTTTAGGAAGCTTTCATGACACCCAAGAGAAGATTTCACAGTACTGATATCGTCCCATCTGCTTCCCACAGATCCTCTCTCAGTATATCCTGTCTTAGTCCCCTAAGCCCCTAAGCATCTCCCTGAAGCCCAATACCATGACTTTTCTCAAAGCACATGCCTGATGTGGTCAGATTGAGGTGTTTCTCTTAGTTCCACTTGGGAGGAATCTGTTTATCCCAAGCAAGAAGTAAAATGTCTTTCCACATTTTGTGGATTGGCTGAAGGACGGCGGACACCTTGTGACCAACCCAGATGTCTTAGCCCTAGGAGATGGTGGTTCCGAAGTATAGAGCTGAACAATGGACATGAGAAGCAATCCCAGCTGTCTGGTCTTAGCTGAACTCTGGGGCTTGTACTCAAGTTACCCAGGCTGCAAGGCCTAACCTTAGGTTATTAAGGGTCAGCTACGTGCAGTAGAAAAAAGAGGCTTGCTAGTTGCTCAAGGATAACAGGATGTGGGAGCGAGATGACAAAGCTGCAAGAAACACGCTAAAAGTAGCGAAAGTAACAGAAGGCAGAATTTTCCCGTTCGCCTCTATGAGTGTGTAGTTAGCACTTTTAAGCCAATCAGAATATATACTGGTTACATCAGCTATTCTTGTGTATTATAAAAACTGTCAATGTGTGTGAATAAATTTGACAAATTGCTTGATCACATTGGTCGTCTCCACGCTTTGTCCAATGCTCCCGTGTCAACAATTTTTAAACCATTTTTTTCCTTTTTTTGCATTAAATACCCAAACTGCAAACTGTTTAAAGCCCCCAGTCTCCCAGAGTCAATCCTTCCTGTGCAACCTACCTGGGTTTATTTCTTTGCATTGTCCCCAGTGTTGGAAAGAATAAGAAAAACACCTGTACACTTCTGCAACTTCGTACTTCTGCATTCCCCCATCGGTATCCTCTCTCAGAGGAGTTTCTAGAGGAGTCCACCTCTTATGCTACACTTTTTGGGATATTGGATCCTAAGTAGGAAAAAAAGATAAAACTGTCAGAAAAGTACAAGTACTCCTTTGCTAGATATCTCCAATCATGAATATTTCCAAATGCAAGTGTTGGAAGCTAAGTAACCAATTAACCAAAGATGTAAATTAAGTACAGGCAATATACCAAGACATTAACAATACATATATCAAAATGAATGACAAAGGAAATAACAACAACGAAATTAGCCATGTTTTTAACCTACCATTTATATGAACTTTTCACTACACTTTGAAAAGCGAAGCATAATTACACCAAATGCATGATGGTAAGTACTGTTTTTCACAAAGCATGTCCTTTCTCATGGATTATTTTCCACTGAATTCTTTTTATGATGGGATTTATCCCACCTTTTTCATCTGTTTGAAACTGGGCAGCTAATTGTAGACAGCTGAAGAGAAGGGGAGGTACTTTCAGCAAACAATATTTTCCATGTATTTAAGATGTTATGAATTGGCATTCTGCCATTACCCTTCTAAAATCTCTTCAAAGGTGTTGAATGGAGGAAAATTAAGCTAATTTAGTTTCTTTTCCCTAAAAAAAAAAAAAAAGTGCAAAAAAGTGTAAAAAAAAAGAAGTCTCAAATGCCTACATTGCTACCAGCACTTTATTTTTGTTCCTTTTGGGGCAGGGAGTAGAAGGTAAGAAAGATGATGATGGTCTCACTGTAGCTGTTGAGCTTCTTCCATGTAACTTTGTTGAAATGAGGGGAGGGTTAATTAAAAAGGACAGTAATTTTGTATTGTCTTTCTCAATACCCAAGTCCATGTAAAGCTCAAAGTTTGCCTTCAGAAATTCAGAAATTATATTCACTAGTTTTTTTCCTTCCTGAAATTCATCTAAATGGATGTGGTTCTTAGCAACCTGATCTAGTTGAAGGTCTGCCTGTTCACTGGAGGGGAGTTGGACTAGATGACCTTTGAAGGTGCCATCCAACCCAAACTATTCTGTGATTCTATGATCACATAAATTTTTCTAATGTTGAGTATTTTTTTCTGGGGTTTGTTTGTTTGTTTGTTTGTTTGTTTTTCTTTTTTTCCACTTTTGCATATTCCCTGTTTACTAAGCAAACTGTATAATCTTACTCTGCGTATTCTCTTGCTTTCCTGCCTGCACTTCTTTGATTCAGTAGCTGTCTCTCACACAAGATAGTGGCTTTTTCCTTAGCATTTAAATATATTGGCTTTTCTCAGCTTGGGTTGTTAAAAATAACTATCTGCTCTCTTGGCCAAGTCAAATACTTCATGTGTCCAAAAATAAGTGTAGTTTGAAGTTTCTGTAAATAAAAGTTTCTTGATTTTGAGTCTGTCACCCAATACTCCCTCACGTAATAATATAAAAAAATCAACTTTGACAGTTTCTGTTTTATCAATATATATATTTAGGATACCGTCCATGATATGTCTATTCCAGTGCTGGTCTGTTTGGTGTACTCCTAGGTCTTCTTGACTCCTGGTAACCTGATCTCATTTTACCTGTGTGTGCTAGCTGTTTGATTTTTGTATTTGATCTCTGAGCTGATCACAACAGGATTATTTTGCCTCCATTTTACTTTCTAGAGGAGGGAATGAAAAGAAGATAAAGCACAGAGGGTAATGTACCCAGGTCAGAACACTGTTAAAAGTAACGATGTCCACCACCTTCTCAGATCACTGGAAGTCATTTAAGTCTTATACACCTTTGTGAAATAATGTGTCCTGCAATATGTTGCAATAAATGTTACAGTAATTTATAAGTCAGTGACCCATGTCAGAATGAAAGTCATCTCTCTGGAGTAGTTGAGTAGTTGAGTAAAGGTAGATGTGCTCCACGTTAGCCATATAAGCTCCATATAAGCATATATGCTACAAGTATCTGAAGACAAAGAGTATATTCACTAATGTAATTCAGATCACCTTCCTTAAATGCCTGTTTCTGAAAGGAAACGAGTAATTGTCCAATGCATGGGTCTTGTTTGATCACCTTACTCTGGACCCCCAAGTTTTAAATTTTTAAGTCAGCCCTGCTGACTCAGTTTCATAGTTGTAGCCTTTAAATAATATTGCTGCTTAGCAAAAGAGTCACATATTTCCTTCCTGAAATTATTTTATCTCATTCTGAAACAGAGACACAACTTTTTTGAAGATTTGTCCTGTTAAGCTAATTAATGCAAGTACTGTTCCCATCCCAACTACTGACACCAAGGCGGAGTCAAATACTCCATGAAATAGTTCATTGGGTGTACTAACTAGTCTCTTTTCATTTATTCAGCATCATGAGTGAACACGTTTTCTTAGGGCTGTACTGTCAGTGGACAGAGATCATGTAGTTAAAAAATAAGTGATGTTATTCACAACCCAAAGAAAACTAAGGTAAATAAGTATTCTCTGCTCTGACCTGGCTTCTGTGTAAATTTAGTCAATCTAAAGAAACGGCAATAAATTATGGACATGTAAAGCTGACATTTAATTTCAAAAGCACCATTAATATATGCAATGTTATTGTGTCTCTCTCTTTTGTAAGCCAGTAAACAGTAACTTGGGATTTATTAACTGCTAAAAGCAGTAGACTTTCAATCAATAGAGTATACTTCTGGCATGTGAATGTGGCAAGAACACAATCAATCTTTTGGGTGAGATATAAAACTTTAATCCTGACCATCTGACATGATTAAAATCTTAGAACATGGTTTTGTTGTGGTTTGGGTTTTTTTGTTTGATTGTTTGTTTGTTTTATAAATGGGAGAATCAGCTAAGAGAATCATATATTGGTCACATTTCACATGGTAAAATGCCATAGCCACATCAAAATATCATGGCCATATTACTCACTGTCTCCCACTACAGATCATAATCCCTGCCATTTGAAATAAAGTAAACCCTTTGTTAGCTGCAGTGCTCTAGAAATTTATAATCATCTCTACTGGATAGTTATCAGACAGCATTTATGGGCCTGACGCTCCATTCTCCAGGATTCAATAGAACATAAACACTAACTAGTAGATTATATTGTGTTGAGCCCAGTTTGGAAACTCGTTTTCATCCTAAATTCCTGCTCTGTTTTCAGCATCAGAACCTTCAGGATTTTTATCTTGAAAATTTAGCATTGTTATCAGGCTTTAAATATCATGAAAAGTCCCTGTAATAAAATAAGCTAAACAGATATGATGTCTTGGTACAATAGGTTGAAAATGATATTAAAAAAAAAAAGTTAATGGTCCATATGACAAAATAAAAGATGTGAAAGGTTCATTTTTCTAGAAAAGAATATTTTATTGCATATGATTATTTTTTAAATTATATTTATCTGGCAATTCAATGAATGTCCTGAAGACTTAATACTTTGTCTATAAAAGCATGAGATAAGGTTTTTTCTTTTCCTAAAAAAACATTCAATATGTTAGAACAAAAGCTAAATCTTCAAAGTCAATATTTGTCAGCACCTAATGTAAATTTTGGTGTGCTTTTTTAAATTTAATCTTAGAATTTAGAACAAGAGATAATATTTTTTAATGTCAACTCTTTAGAACTCGATATGAAAACTGTTGAAATTCTAATGAATAATATATTGAGTTGGGCTTGCTATGTCATGGTACTTTACATTTGACAGTATGCAGATAACAGTGCTGGCCAATAACAAACTCAGGCACAAATGTCTCATTAGCTTCAAGTTCATTGTTTACTGTTAAAGCTAAGCAAAGCTTTTATTTTTTAAATGCAAAACTAGGCTTTTGACCTAACGGTATTCTTAATCATTTGTAACTATACTTCCCTGAAGCAGAAATTAAAAGATGTGGTCTAGACTATCTGATCTTAGCAACTCTCACACAATGTTCCAAAACTGCAGTATATAATATATCCTACTTGGTGCCCTACAGAATCAGTAACTGGTTCACCTTGTGGAAGCGTTTAGCAGGACATAAGCATAACAGTACTTTGTCAGTACAGATGCCTTTCGTGAACATGTTTTAATAATGAACGTTGAGTTCTTTTCCTTTTTAAAAAAAATAATTATCTTCTATTATTTTCTCTACATAAAATAAGTTTTGCAGAAAAAGACACTGCTGGTCTGCTGGCATAAGCTGTTGTGAACCAGACATCTCTTTTCTTCATCAGCATAATGCCATCTGCCACAGACAGGAAGGAAGAGATTAAAACTGAGGAAGAACGGAGAGAATAACACCAATGGAAAAGACATTCATAAGTCTGGTGATGTCCATTGAGCCTTCTTAAGTTCTGATTAAGAAAACAATCAGACTGTTCAAAACCTAGTGTATTCCTAGAAAAAGAACTGCACTGATTTTCTTTTCCCTTAATAATATTACAATTAACCTACGTGTACTTTTGAAAACTAAGAAGCTCTGAGAATATTGAAAAAAAAATGCATCTAATAACAATGCTTTTGAAATAAGGAGCACTAAACATTTTGTGTTTCAAATATTTGAGGGTATTATGGAAATATCACTCAGGGCAGGAAGAATACCAAGAAAACATCAAAACAAATGAAGAAAATGTTTTGGGGTTTTTTGTTTCTTTACACACTTTGTGAATTTGTGCAGGGAAACAGAAGTAAAAGGACTTCCAGTCTATTCTTACACCTGCTCATTTAGACAAGCAGAGTGTAAGTAAGGTTGGTGTTTTCAGTGCTATTCTAATATTTAAGTACAGTGGCTTAAAATCTCTTCTTGATTTATGAAAGCAGGGCTTAGGGCCCCTACATCCAAACAGGGGAACAGGGTTGTCCTGGGTTTAGCAGTAGCAGTCATTTTTCTCTTTCTTGGTAGCTGGTGCAATGCTGTGTTTTGACTTTCGGCCTGGGAACAGATCTGATAAAAATGATGTTTTGGTTTGGCCAAGGACTTTGTGAGCCTCATGCTCTGCCAGGGAGGAGGGAAGCGGGAAGGAAGCAAAGACAGGACACCTGACCCAAACTGACCAAAGAGGTATTCCATAGCACAGCACGTCATGCCCAGGACGTAACTGGGAGAGTTACCCGGAAGGGGCTGGAGTGGACTGCAGGGTTGGAGGAGGTATCGGTCGGTGCTTGGTCGGGCTGGGGGGCAAGTTATCGGTCGGCTGGTGATGGGGTGTTGTATTCTCTTCCCTTGTTATCTCCTTTATCATTACTATTATTGGTGGTAGCAGTAGTGATTTATGTTATACCTTAGTTACTAAACTGTTCTTATCTCAACCCGTGGGAGTTGCATTCTTTCTGATTCTCCTCTCCGTCCCTCCAGGAGTAGGGGGAGGGCAAGAAAGGGGGGGAGTGAGTGAGTGAAAGCTGTCTGGGTGGGGTTAAACCACGACAAGGGTGTGAAACCCAAATGGAGGGAAAGTCATCTTAACAAGAAAGAATAATGCATCCTTCAAATTAACACCTAATGCAGACCAGTATTTCTTTGGGCAGCAACTTCCTTAATAGTAGCACTTTGGTAGGTTCTATTCTACATGTACACATTTTGGCATAGGGAGCCAAAGCACCTAACACAGGATGTTGGACTCCCTCTGGGAACATGTAACATAAATGCTGTGATATTGTTGTGGTGATACACAGCAGTATAGGCATGGTCTCCAGCACCAATGACTTGCGCAAGTTCACACAGGAGAGTTGCAGTAGATTTAGGCAAAATCATGCCCTGTGCCAACTCTGTGAATGAAACCTTCAGTGATTCCCCCCCATTTAATCAATGATCCCTTTTCAAATACACGCCCAGTCACTACCAAGGAAGCCGCTAGCTCCTGTGCCATACCAGATAACATAAACTGAAACAGAAAAAAAGAGAAAAAGCTAAATTGAAGAATCTTAAGGTCCTTTCCAACCCTAACTATTCTATGCTTCTATGATTCTATGAACTATCATATTATCATAGATACTAAGGCTTGAAGGTCATATAAGAATATACCCACCAATACTGGAATGCTCCCAGGAGTATGAACTCTCATTCTTTTTCAACACTGCATTATTGCATGTTTGAATAGTTTTTATTCTCTGAAAGTTTGGCTTAATACACAGCTTGAAGCTACCTTTCCTTTTCTTTACACCATCATTTCTAGTTTCTATTAAGATTCTTTAAATGAGGCTCTGCTCAAGCTGATCAGAAGAGGTTCTGCTGAGGCTGTGGTCTGTACTTCAGAAAAGAGGCAGGCTGTAGAGGAAAACACTGATGATAAAGTACTGAATTACATCAGTGACTTACTGTTTGTCCGTTCCATTTATCCTATACAAGTTCTCATATCCACTTTGTAGATTTTGCCATTTTATTTTTGTGTTCCAGAACACATCTCTTAGCCATTTTCTTCCTATTCTTTCAGTACAATCAAAATGGTCTCTCTTTCCTTCCTTCCTTCCTTCCTTCCTTCCTTCCTTCCTCCCTTCCTCCCTTCCTTCCTCCCTCCCTCCCTCCCTCCCTCCCTTCTTTCCCTCCTTCCCTCCTTCCCTTCTCTCCTTCCCTCCCTCCCTCCCTCCCTCTTTTCCCTCCTTTCCCTCTTTCCTTACTCTTTCCCACTTCCAGAATATATTCTTCTCTTTAACTATATTGGGCAACATATTTGCTGCTCTACAACACATAAGATGAAATATATAATCTTACGCATTCAACTCGATGGGACTCCTGATATTGATTTTTGTAGCCAGGATATCAACTCTTAGCCATATTTTTCAGTTTTCTACACAACATTGAGTATATGTGAGGTAAATTATTTTTAGTCTATAAATCATGCAACATTATTCTGTGGACACTTAAGAACAAAGCCTGTAAATTAAAACCACATACATATTTACAGCAAGTTTCTCAGTAATTTGTAAGGCCACAAGAAAAGACTTAAACTCTAGCCATAGTAGTATTATTCATTATAGCTCAACCTGGGCTAATAAATCTCTAAACTTATTAATGTAGCTTGACTCATACTCTTTTGTCACTTTTCAGTCCTAAATCATTATCATTAATATTCCTTATTTATTGCTGAAAAGAAAAAACACATGTAATACATAATTTCCATCTCACCTCTAGCTGTCTAAATGCCTTTACAACTGTAGCTCTGAATTATATACATTCAAAACTGAGACTTGACACCTTAAAATTAATATTCATAGCCATGTACTTGTCAATTGTTTTTAATGAAAAATCTTAGAAATGTGGTATGAAATGAGTCAGTACCTATTGCAGGCAAGGATTTTTTAAATGTATGTGTTTACATTTAAGCTACTTGCCTGGGTTATCTTCAGCATCATTAAAGAAAGGTTGACATTTGGGAGTATGATTAACCCTTCCTAAAGCTGACACCTAGTAAGACTGTCTGGATCGTATCATCAAATGACTTTCCATTAATTTTAAGAGAAACTTGGAGCAAGTTCTGAAGCTGAAGACAACTATGCTAGGGACATGGATATTATAGGATATGATTTACATATAAATAACATTAGTACAGATTCACGTATAAAGCACTTGTTCATGTGTGGGTTTGTGTGTCTCATTCTGTAATTTCAGTGTGAGGTTAGTGGTGACATAACAGAATATGAATTTAATTTTCTGTTCAACTCTGAAATATGTGTGTTATCTTAACAAATTCCTTACTCCTCTTTTTCCCCAGAGAAAATGGGACAATACTTACCTTTCTAAATCAGATATTCTAAGGGAGCTTATTCATAGTACATGTGAAATACTTCTGAGATTTCACATGGAAGGTTTGGAAATGTTAAAGTATTAACTTGTACTTTCCCTTTTCTGATCCAAGTGTCTTTGCCAAACTCAGATTAAAAACAATTTTTAAAAGGAAGCAAATTTTCACTGAAGTGAATTAATCCTGACTTTAAGTGACAACAATATCTACAGAGTGTGCTGTTTTGGATAAGTTTCAGTGTAAAGAGAGATGCATTAATGAAAGGAAAACAACTTTTCATGTTCGTTGAACAGAAAAATATGCGGTAGGCTCTCCTTTGTGTTTGATTATAAACTTTTTTAGAAGATAAATCCTTCTGGCAATACATCAAACTGTTCTGCTTAGTTTCAGTCTAACAACTCCAAACCAAGTTCTTTACAACTTCCCTTCACAGTGCTCTTTAGAATGTCCTTAGGTTTTCCTCCAGGCAATGGCAGCTATAGTATGTGCTAAAGGATTTGTCACTACAGATATTAATACACCATCAAATAGAGAAATTCTTTTTTAACTCTGTGTCAAATGCAAAATAATAATCACTAATGCAAGAACTCAACAGTGAGGTTTTTTATGTTGTTTTTTTTTTTTTTTTAAACATCTAATGCATTTTCATTAACGTAGTTCTCTCATCAAACTTGAGGGATATGAGGGATACCGTAACAGACAAACTATGATGATCTTGGACCAATTTATTATTGAGCTTTTTAATCTGGATACATAATGTTATCTGGGAATACAAATTCAAATAAAGAAAATATGGACTTCAGGAATTTTTTTTTTTTACACAATTAGGCTTCCATTCCCCACTAGCACATGATTTTCAAAATTAATTCTAGCCATCGAAATAATGTTTTAACTGTATGTATTTCAGAAATTATTCAAACACATAAAATACTAACCAGAATTTAAATAATAGAATTGCAGACAATATCAGAATACTACTCCAAAACTACCCTCTTCTGTGCTAAGGTCTTTCTGTAAGTCTGCATAGATGAAACTTTACTGACATCGCTATATTAAACTAGCTCTAAAATGAAGATCTCAAAATACCTTTAAAACAGACTTTAACTATTCTCCCACTTCCCTGGGTGAATAGAAAATGTTGTTGTATTCATATCTATATTAGTATTCTAAAAGAAAGTGGTTTGAGGGATTTGGTCTTTTCTATATTATGGACAAATAAGAAACAGATGAGCCATATCTTAACCAAAAGATGGTACACCTTAAGTAGGAAGCATTTTGTCTTGGTTTTCCATTACCGTGATCATTTTTATTATTGTTGTTATTATGCACAGCATGTGAACTTAATCTTAAATTTAATCTGATATCCAGCAATGCACCACTTTTTTTTTTTTTTAACTTCTGGGAAATTGTGTTCCCTCCTAAAACTGCAATCACAAGTGAGTTGCAACAGCTCAGGAAAGAGATTTTCAACTTTAAACCCGGAGACTAAGAAGAGGACAGGATCAGAATTTGGGCTCCTTTCTTCCATGTTAGAATCTAAGAAGTTTCCTATCCTTACAAAATGTACAACCTATACACTTCAGATGTTTCTAAAATTCCAATTTTTTCTCCCTCTGCTAAGCTGTGTTGAAGAGCAGCTAAGTGTTGTGCAATGCTTGCCAGAAAAGGCTGGAAAGTCTCAGATTGTATTGTCTCCAAAGATTCTGACCTTCATCTCCAAGATGATTTTAGGCAAGCTACAATGTCTTGTTCTCCTTACGACAGAGATAATGACAATGGTCTTCCTGCATAAACAAAGAACTTTTCTGTCTAAGGCCACAAAGCTTGGCAAGAGAAGTTATTAATATTAATGGAATTGATCAAAATTGAACTTAAGGCCTTACCAGACTGTTCAGTCAGAATTACCATCACCACTGAAAAGTTTTCCCTCCTTCATCCCAAAACTTCCACCCTTGCACATGTACAAAATCACCCTTCATAGTTTGGCTATTTTGTAATGCACACAGGTTGAAGGATGTGCTGGCTGACCGACTTTATTGTTCATAGAAGCCTGCTGTAATGAAGACTGACAAAGAAGTTATTAGCAACGCGCCTTTCCAGAAACTTAGAAATTCCTCTAACATCCTACTCCTGGTTTGAAATGTACCTTATTAGTAAATTAGTTTGAAAAGCAAGAGTAAAAATCCTCTTAACCAACATGAAGCTCTGGAGACCTGAAGGTAATATATATTTTTCCCTCATTTAAAATGCATTTGAAAATTATAGAAAAGCATTAGGCACAGAATTTTTTATTTTTTTTTTATAATTTTTAAACTTCTCTTGGGTGAGATCTGTGTAGAACTGATGTTTGGACTAGAGAAATGTTAAGTAAAAATGAAAAATGTGATCACTGTTGTATAAAAACTTGAGCCTAGTTGCAGTTCTTTTTTACCAGATCTGAAGAACTTTACTGTAGACAGTCAGTATGAAAAGACTGTATATTACAGACTAATTTACTTTTCAGACTAACTTACTAATAAGGTACATTTCAAACCAGTAGGATGGTTGAGGAATTTCTGAGTTTCTGGAAGAGCACATTGCTGATAACTTTTTTGTGAGTCTTCATTATAGCAGGCTTCTATGAACAATAAAGTCGGTCAGCCAGCACATCCTTCAACTTGTGTGCATTACAAAATAGAAAGACTATGAAGGGTGATTTTGTACATGTGCAAGGGTGGAAGTTTTGGGATGAAGGAGGGAAAACTTTTCAGTGGTGATGGTAATTCTGACTGAACAGTCTGGTAAGGCCTTAAGCTCAATTTTGATCAAGAGTGTATATTACATCCCAGTTAATATCTTGGACTTAAATCTTATGATGCTACCAGATTTAGATAAAAAATAATTAATAGTTTTCAGATGATGAGTCTGTCAGAGAACAAGAATATTTTCCCTAAAGTAGTTTCCAAGAGATTTTTCTGTAATGTTTTTGAAGGAGCTCCATTTGGATTGTTCTGAATAATATCTTATTTTATTTTTCTTGGTTCTCCCTCTAAGTTTTTTTTAAATCAAAAATGTTATTGAAAACAGTGTTGTAAATTCCTCTTAAGCCAAAGCCCATTTTCAAAATAAATTTTTATGACATTTAGTAATTTCATTTTTAAAACTGAAATTAGAAAAACTTTATTCTCAAATACTGGTCCTTGTTTTGTTGAAAACGTGTCATTTTATTCATAAACCTAAACCACTTCTAGTTTCATTAACTTGCACTTATTCTGTCTTTAATATATAAGGAATGTATTTGATTGTCATAAGATGATAAAGTCTTCAAAATTTGCACTCTAGCGTTGAAATAGTGCAAGATTTGTGTAAAATTACATATATATTTCTTGTTTCACTTGTACATCAACTTCTTTAAGGAATAAGGAGCCAAATTCTTCCATGGTGTAATATTACTAATGCATTTACATGAGTGATGCATTTGGTTTATGGCTTTTACATCTCAATAACCTTTTTAACAAACATCGAAAATCCTGTTCATAACACCTTATGTACTGCTTAACCCCACCTGAAACAAAGATAAAATCTCACCACAAGTTAGCCTTTTTTTTTTTAATTACAATTTGCTTTTACATAAGTAATAGCATTAGAACAGTAATCAACAGATGTACAGTTTTTCAAAGGGCATACACATTCTAAATTTACCTGAACACAGAAAACACCCTTCAGTTTCATTCATGAAAATCATAATCTTGTACCTAATCCCACCAACCAGGAGATTAAAGATGAAGTTAACAGGTAAAAATCACCTAAACCAGCAAAACTCTTACCTTTAATGGAAAAAACCCCAACACACCATCAACACAAAAACAGATTATCATTTGTTTTCTTTTAAAACAATTGGTGTTTTCTTTGATTTCTAATAGATGTTCTGTAGTCCCAATTTTTCAGTGTCAACAAATACATCTTCTTTTCCTGTTTCCACTAAGTAATGAATAACCTTACAATCACTATATCTTACATAAAGTGAAATAGGCCTTGTAGCATTTCTGGGCTTTTTTTTATGGGGGGAAATAAAATACAACATGGTGTGATGTACAGAGATTTGGCCTAGACTGGGCTTGAAGAACAGTATTTAACTCCAGCCACTGACCTTCTATGTAACCTTCATCAAGGTTTCTTACTTCTGTTTTTGATTTTCAGACTTTATCTTCTGTGTTTGTGAGGTTAAGTCTTAAGGTCAGGGGCATATTCTGACTCTGCATCTGCACAGTAGCACAACAGGGCTTTAATCTCAAACAGCTTGCAATGACATGGTATTTATCTTTACAATTAAATGATTTGGTCATATTTGGTCTGGACACAGAGTTACTCTTGCATGATAAATAGAAATACAATATAGGATTTCTTCAGATTCTTTATTCTCAGGACAGTCTGTACTCACATACTCAGCACTAGCAAAGATGAATATTTTATGCTTGCAAGCACTTCAAATGCACCCTTTCACTTGCTAAAATACCACATTTATGGTCCACATAAGAATAAGGGAACTTACTGGTATGAAATAGCCTGCATTGTAAATCTTACAAACTATCTCTTTCTTCCTAATGTATGATGAGAGAGGCAAGCCAAAGGAGCTCTACACTAGTGCAAGGAGCAGCTTGTTGAATGACACCCTGAAGAATAGGTGTTCAAACACTATTGTGTTGGGCAGCAGTTTTAAATACTACAGCATGAGCATAGAGTTAGCAGAAATGTCAATATAAGCTCCTAAAGCAGAATGCCACCAGTGTTCTCATTGAGATATAGGAAAAGGGAAATTAGATTTTGAAAATAGTCATAAATAATAAAAAATGACTGGCCTATGGCATTTTTCTTAAATTAACAAGAACTTGAACCCAGCATAAAGTGCCTTGAAGTAAACCTGTCCAGTCTTGAGGGATGGGGGGTTTGATCAGGATAGATCAAGTGTGTGAACAATTTTCAGAGTGTAATTTATTTCCTGTTTTGAAAGAAATGGCTTAGCCTTGAAAGGTTTGTCAGGAGCATTATCACATTTTTAAGAGTGTTCAGGGAGTTCATCAAGAAGAAAGCAATACATTCCTAGCAGACCCCTTCCAAACTAAAATACAATTTCATAAAATATTCAGCATCTTTGAGGGCTTATAGTTATAGGAACACATTCTCCTAGAATAAGGAACTGAATCTGTTGCATATATAATGAAGCCACAGATAATCATGGTCATATCTGAGGGCAGAATCCATCCTTCCTTACGTGATGCTCTTCTGGGGAACAAAAACACAAGGCGCTCCACAGCATGTTAGGGTTATTATTTGAATTTATGAGCCAGTCACCAAACCGCAGTGCAGCTCCTATACAGGCTAGAAAAACACTCATGCCACATTTAAGCAGAACTTTTGAATCACAGAGGTCTTAGTTTTGCTTGTGAATCTTACCATAGCTCTTACTCCTTATTTTTCAGAGAACTCTCTGTGAACACTCTGCTAATCCCAGGTGTCTACTCCAGCTGGGTCATAAAGCCTCAAACTGTCTCCCTTCCCTCTGCCCAAAGAAAGGAGTGAGTCTTGAAAAGAAAAGGTTAGATCACTGTAGAAAAAAAAAAAAAAGAAAAAGAAAAAGAAAAAGAAAAAGAAAAAGAAAAAGAAAAAGAAAAAGAAAAAGAAAAAGAAAAAGAAAAAGAAAAAGAAAAAGAGAAAGAAAAAGAAAAAGAGAAAGAGAAAGAGAAAGAGAAAGAGAAAGAGAAAGAGAAAGAAAAAGAAAAAGAAAAAGAAAAAGAAAAAGAAAAAGAAAAAGAAAAAGAAAAAGAAAAAGAAAAAAAGAAAAAGAAAAAGAAAAAGAAAAAGAAAAAGAAAAAGAAAAAGAAAAAGAAAAAGAAAAAGAAAAAGAAAAAGAAAAAGAAAAACAAAACAAAAAAAAACACACGAACAAGCAAACAAACAAACAAATATGACAAAAAACAGACAAACAAAAAAATTCAAAACAACCAAACAAGAAAACCCACCCAAGTAATCTGTGAAGGGAAAAAAAAAAAAAAAGTGAATGTGTTTTTGCCTGGTGCTCAGTAAATGTGAGCAGCTACTCATCAAACTGGAGGGGAGTCCAGCCAGCTCTGTACTAGACTATGATTAGATGCACAGCTTCGGGTGAATCACTTCCATTCTGTTTCCTTTTCTAGTCTTTTGTTTGCTGAATTTTGGTCAGATGGAGTCTTCATAACTGAAATATCCAATCTGTGCTTTAAAAAAATATATATATTAATGAAGCTGCCCTCTCCAGTTATGTTCTATCACTGTCTGTGTCACCTTAGCTGTCATGCTGATTCAAGTTTCTGGTCTTGGGCTTTATCACCTGGGTATGGGCAGCAGTCCAACATCACTAGTGGGTTTGCATCAAACCAAAGACAGGCAAATAAGGGGCATACAGACTGTGCTAATGCACAGGGAGGATAGGCTTTCTCATCTAAACTAATATGAAAAGATAAACACTCATTCTGGTGTATCTGAACGGTCAGTGAAGAAGGCAGAACCCCTCAAAGGCCTCTAAGTGGAGCAGAGGGCTTCTTGCTTATAGTAATCCAATGTGTCTTTGAGTGCCTCCAGGGATAGAGCATTCACAACCTCCCTGAGCAACCTATCCCAGTGCCTCACCACCCTCACAGAAAAGCCCATGTTGGAAAGGACCTGAAAGATATCTGGTCCAACCTTCCATGGGAAAGTGAACCTAGATTATCAAATACCCTGCTCAATTTCATCTTGAAACCTCCAGTGATGGAGTCTCTGCCACGTCCCTGGGGATGTTGATCCAGGCTTCATGGTACGTTCCACTGACTGTGAGCAAGTCAGGTATTTTCTTTACTGACAAACTATATGCTTAAAATGCACGTCTCTCTGGGGTGTCCAAGACTAGATCCCACTATTATCAAGTCTTCAGAACAAATATTGTTTCTCACCATGAACCTGTGCTAATAAAACAGAGCTCTGGTTTCATCTGGATCCCATAGCTATTGCTGTAATATAAATAATCACAAATACAAGATTGAGAGTCTCAGTAGGGCTTGGGAAAATAGGTTTAAGGCAGTAAAACTTATGTAAAGAATGCCAAATAAGGCAGACTGAAAATCTGTGTGGAAAATATTGAAGAATGAAGAAAGAAGAGGTGTTAGAATGGTATAGGTAGAAAAAAAACCCAAATAGTTGATTTTACAAGAAGATGATATTTGAAGTTAAGAAACTTTGCACACATTTCTCCCTGGCAGGACCATTCTGAAGAATATAAATAACAAAGACCTCGTATATCTCTGTCAGTAATTCAACAAGAAATCTACCATTTTTTAAAAAGTAATAAACGGCAGAGCTAGAATAAACATGTAAAAGTATGGTCACATGGAAATGGAGATCTGTCTTGGAAGTAAATAGCAGAGTGGCATATGCAGTAATGTACAGTGAAATATTTAGCTACAGCAGCATATTTTTTTTTTTAAGACATTGTGTTAAATCATTGATCAAAAACTAGTATAAGTTGACAGAATAATTTATTGGTAGTGTAAAAAACCCTATTTTCAATCCACCCATGACTGTGTGAAGGTGGTGCATATAGCCAGTTAGTAATGAGACATGCTAATAATCCAAAGTAAATTAGACATGAGAGACATGAGTAGAAACCTAGAACTCTTTTGGGAAAGTTTATAGATAATATTCATCCACACACTGGAAATTTTGCAAGCTGTTTTATACAGTTCTCTTCATCATGTAAACATAACCATACGCCAAAGATAACCCGCTTGTCCTAAAAACCATACAATCATGGAATAGTTAGGGTTGGAAAGGACCTTAAAATCATCTAGTTCCAACCCCCTGCCATGCGCGGAAATGACTCACCCTAGACTATGTTGCCCAAGGCTCTGTCCAATGTGTCCTTGAGCGCCTCCAGGGATAGAGCATTCACAACCTCCCTGGGCAACCCATTCCAATGCCTCACCACCCTCACAGTAAAGAACTTCTTCCTTATGTCTAACCTAAACTTCCCCTGTTTAAGTTTTAACCTATTACCCCTTGTCCTATCACTACTGTCCCTAATGGAGAGTCCATCCCCAGCATCCTTTTAGGGCTCCTTCAGATACTTGGAAAGCCTTTTCTGCTCCAGGCTCAAAAGCCCCAACTTCGTGGCCCTCCTCTAGACTTGTTCCAGCAGTTCCATGTTTTTTTCATGTTGAGGACACCAGAACTGCACACAATACTCCAAGTGAGATCTCACGAGAGCAGAGTAGAGAGGCAGAATCACCTCTTTCGACTTGCTGGTCATGCTGCTTTGGATGCAGCCCAGGATACAGTTGGCCTTCTGGGCTGCAAGTGCACACTGAAGCTGGCTCATGTTAAATTTCTCATCGAGCAACACCCTCAAGTCCTTCTCCACAGGGTTGCTCTGAATCTCTGCCCAGCCTACAGCTGTGCCTGGGGTTGCTCCGACCCAGGTGCAGGACCTTGCACTTGGTTTGGATTAATTTCATGAGGTTGGCATTGGCCCACCTCACAAGCATGTAGAAGTACCTCTGGATGGCATCCCTTACCTCATCTCCATGATGGTGGCTTAAATTTGGGTTAGGCTTTGAGACTGGTTACAGAGATCCACAGAACCTACAGTCAAGAGACACTGGGTCTATAAAAGACATGCCATGTGCAGCATTCAATAGCAGAAACATTGCTTTTTCGGCATTTCCCAACTAGACAAGACATTTAGCTGGGGATGTAGGCCTTATCTCCATAGTGAAGCTGAAATTAAGGTTAGGGTTACAGTTAGGTTTCAGAGATCCACAAAGCCTAGAGCTCCAGAAACAAAGACACAAAAGGCATACCAAGGAAAGTATAGCACAGCACCAACAATACCTCTTCTACAACTTTTATATTTTCAGCCAGGGATGGTGTCACAGATGTAGAACTTATCTCCATGATGCTGCTTAAATTAGGGTTAAGCTTCAGAGGGCCACAAAGCCTACAGCTCCGTGCCTGGGGGACACTGGGGCTGCAAAAGACATGCCAAGGAGAGATTGGCACAGCACCGACAATACTCCCTCCATGCCTTTTTCATTCGGCCATTCATGGTCCTAGGGGATGTAGGCCTGATCTCTATGGTGGTGGCTGAGATCAATGTTAGGCTTAGGATTAGTGTTATAAAAACCACAAAGCCTACAGCTCCAGGAACACTGGGGCAGAAAAAGGCATGCCAACAGGAGCTTGGCTCAACACCAACATTACACCTTCTATACATTTTCATTGCAGCCAGCCATGCTGCTGGGGGACGTAGGCTTCATCTCTACAGTGGCAGAGAAAATTAGGGTCAGGCTTAAGGTTCAGAGATCTAAAAAGCCTACAGGTCCAGGGACGCTGCGACTGCAAAAGGCATGGCAAGGGTAACTTGGCACAGCACCAACATTGCATTTCATCTCTAAGAGGGAGCTTACATTAGGGTTCTACTTAAGGTTCTGAAAACCACAAAGCCTAAAGGTCCTGGGAACATGGGGCTGCAAAAGGCATGCCACAGGAAGCCTGACTTAGCACCAACGTTACGCCTTCCACACCTTTATCATTTGGGCCAGCCATGGTAATAGGAGATGTAGGCCTCATGTCTATTGTGGCGGCAGAAATTTCTGTTAGATTTAGGGATAGGGTTCGAAGATCCACAGAGCTACAGTTCTAAGGACACAGAGACCTCATAAGGCCCGACAGGGGGAGCTTGGCTTAACACCAACATTACTCCTTTCATACCTTTTTCATTTGGGTGAGCCATAGTGCTGGAGGATGTAGAACTCATCTCCATGATGGCTCTTTAAATGAGGGTTTGAGTTATAGTTCAGATATTCGTAAAGTCTAAAGCTCCAGGAACAATGGGGTTACAAAAACAATGCCAAGGGGAACTTAGCACAAGATCAATGTTACTCGTGCTACACATTTTTTATTTGGGCCAGCCATGGTGCTGGGGAATGTAGGCCTCATCTCTAGGGTGGAGGCTTAAATTAGGGTTACACTCAGGGTTAGGGTTCTAAGAACCACAAAGCCTACATGTCCAGGGGCACTGGAGTTGCAAAAGGGAGCTTGGATCAGCATCAACATTACTTCCTCCACACCTTTCTCATTAGGGCCAGCCATGATCCTGGGGGATATAGGCTTCATCTCTGCAGTGGAGGAGAAAATTAAGGTTACAGTTATGGTTAGGCATAGGGTTCAGAGATCTATAAATCCTACAAGCTCAAGGATATTGGATCTGTAAAAGGCATGTGAAGGAGAATTTTGCACAGAACCAGTGTTACTCCTTCCACACCTTTTTCATCTGGGCCAGTCATATTGCTGGGTTGTGTAGGACTTCTCTCTCCAGTGACGGAGAAAATTAGGTTTAGGGTTAGAGTTCATAGATCCACAAAACCTACAAGTACAGGGACACAGAAGTTGCAAAAGGCATGCAAAGGGGAGCTTTGCACAGCACCAAACTTACTCCTTCCACACTGTTTTAAATTGGGCCATCCGCAAGTCTGAAAAATAAAGGCCTCATCTCTAAGGCCAAGGCTTAAATTAGGGTTACGTTTCGGGTTAGGATTTTAAAAACCAGAAACCCTAGAGCTCCAGGGACACTGGGTCTGCAGAGGCATTGCAAGGTGAGCTTGGCAGAGTGCCAGCCTTACTCCTTCCACACCTTTTTCGTTAAGGTCAGGCATGGTGCTGAGGGTGTAGTCCTAATACCTGCAGTAGCAGAGAAAATTAGGTTTAGGCTTACAGTTAGGGTTCAGAGATCTGCAAATCCTACAACTCACAGAACACAGGGGCTGCAAGAGGCATGCCAAGGCAAGCTCAGCACACCACCAGCATTACTCCTTCCACATATTTTTCATTTGGGACAGCCATGTTGCTTGGGGATGTAGGCCTCATCTCCACAATGGCTACTTAAATGAGGATTTGGATTAAGTTTCAGAGATCCAGAAAGAGTACAGGTACACGGATACTTAGGCTGCAAAAGGCATGCCAAGGTAAGCTTGGCAAAGTCACAACATTACTCCTTCCATACCTTTTAATTAGGGCCAGCAATGGTGCTGGGGGATGAGGCATTATATCCATGTTAGCTGTTAAAGTGAGGCTTAGGTTTAGGGCTCAGACAACCACAAATCCTGCAGCTCCAGGAGCACTCAGTCTGCAAAAGGCATGCCAAGAGGAGATTGGCACATCACCAACATTACTCCTTCCAAACGTTTTTTGTTAGGGCCAGCAGTGGTGCTGGGGATGTAGGCCTCATCTCCATGGTGGCTCCTGTAATGTGAGTTAGGGTTAATATTTAGAGACCCAGTTAATGTTTGCTGTTATGCACGCATTACTTGAAGACACTTGTGTTATGTGTCTTCTAAACTTTTAGAAAGTCCATTCCCAGGGAGGGCACAAAGGAATCAAGAGAGATATGAAGAAGTAAAATTGCACAAAGGAGACAAACATCATTAATCCATCGATCTAACTGCCTCAGTCTGTCTTTCTATGCATTGCTAACTCCCTGTCAGGCTCTAGCCAGGTAGCATAGGAAGTGCTAATGTGATCTGATGTGAGATCAATACTAACATGGTCTTAGATGCACTGTTTGTGCTTACCAAAGTACTAGTCTGGAGACAGTACCTGATTATGTTTTACACCTTTTTAGCATCTGACAAGCATTCTGGGCCTCCAACAGAAACCAAACACAATTAAGTAGCAGAAGCCAGCAAAAGGCTGGAAGACTTGGTGATGTGATAACAGAGTGAATCTTTGACCTGTAGGTTAATAGCCTAAACCTTGCTTAAATTAGTCATGATGGAGGTCTGAATTCTGCACTGCCTCTTACCCTTTAGAGCCTCATGGAAAGAAGCAGGCTTAGAGGAATTCAGGTAGATCTAAAATTTGATCTTCAAACTGAAAAGCAATTAGAAATTAATTGGGATTCTAAACCCTGTTCCAGTGATCATTTCAGACATGCAGGCACACAGACATGCAGGCACCAGTAGTGTTTGTGAGCAAACTCCATGGGGTTGCTGTGACTGCAGACTGCATCCCTACCCAGCTGTAGTGCCACAACCTGTCAGAAGGCAGTCCAGAGTGGTACCGCTGCCATCTAACCTCTGTGTGAGCTGAGGGTAGAGGTCTTCTGCCTCAAAAACTAAAACCAGCTCTCTCCAAAAGTGCCAAATCTATCTGACAAACAGAAGGGCCTAAACCAACTTAGAGTCATGTAGTGGCTTTAATATTTGTGAACTGCAGACATTCAGAGTTACAGCTCCCATTTTAGATACAGGATGCCAGATAGACATAATGGTATGCAATAATTTCAGATAGCATATTTATACAGAACCATTTTCCATAAAGCACTTCATATGTGAGGCATGGACAAGCATTATTTCAAATCAAAGCCAGCCATTCACCTGAAATACTCTCCTGTACTTCAAGTATGGTAATCTCTGAGCAAAAGTTCTGTATAAGAAAGAGCATGAAAAGTGTAGCCCACAACAGATAACAGCCTTCTTTGCTTCCAAGTGCCTTCTGATATATGGGGGAAGTTCATCTCCAAAGGAAAAAATCCATCAGATTTTCTCTCTGACAAGACTGTGTGCTTTGCTTATGTAAATTTCTCAGTTCTCTTTCTAATTTTTAAATAACTCAAAGTAGCACTTTCGTCAATTCAGCCACTTGAATAAATCTGTCCTGTTCAGACTTCCTCTTGTTTTGTTTGGAGAACAGGTGGTCAAAGTGTACGGACAGAAGTCCTTCTCCAAATCCAGATAGAATGCCTTCATCCCCACAGAGATTCCAGTGAAATTTGCCATCCCCACTAGATAAGCTCAACTCAAACAGATCAGAGATTTAATGCAGGAAATGAGTTGATAGCACTGTCTTTTAGCATGACAACCAGCTGCGAAGAAGTCTCCATTTGCTAAGCTGCTAGAAAAATGGGTATCAATTCACCACCAAAGAATCCCTATCAAAGACACAGACCTATTATACTGTATGCTGTGACATAAGACAAGAAGTTTGTTACCCAGGAAAACCTCAGAATTAGACTAACTAGAAGTACTACATGGCCAAAAGGATATGTGAAAACTGTTGTCCACTGTTTGAAACTACATAATAGTTTATACTTCTTTTGTTTCTTCTCCTGTTAAAATGGCATTCAGTATCAGCTTTCCCCAATTCTTTTCTGTCTACAATTATTGTTTCTAGAGATGCTAAGAAATGAGCATGAAACAGTGGGTCTGAGGCAACGGGGATTATCTGTGCTACAGGGTTTTTTTAACAAAGCAAAGGATGTGTTCAATTTGAGGAATTATTTTTGATGTAAATAAGTAAATGCTGTACATAATCCTCACAGTTCTGGAGCTTACGGATAACACGTTTGCATAGCACAACCAAGGCAGCTTTGTTTATCTTTAGAGCTCTAGAAAGCGAAGGTCAGACAAATCAGTATATGGAACATTTAGTTCCTCATTGGCATCCCTAGTGCTTTCTTCTATCAGTCCATTTCATTTTCTTGGCAAATGTCTGTGACATATCAGTAAGTCATTTTAACACTTCTTCAAACCCTACTATTTCAGTTTCAAGATCATTAATAAAACAGCAGCTTGGAAGGTGGCACAACAGGCATTCTAGTATGCTAACAGGTAGGGTGGCTGGCTGATTTTTTTTTTCCAGCTATTAACATAGCCAGACCTCAGCCTCATAAATAAACAGCACATAGTCTATAGAGAGTTTCATATGAAAAAAATATGCACAGTATGCTTTTCACTGACTAGCTATGTGCTATTGAGCCATCTATTACTGAAACTTCACCCTGGAAATTCGGCCCTTATAATTTTAAAGTTTTAAAATGTAACCCCCTCAGGCTAGCCCAGCATAAACAATTAGTTGCTCCCTGTTAAACTCCATATCTGTAACAGCCCATTTTGAATGTTTCGTAAGGTACACTAAGGGACATCATTAGTATCTGAATTTCTTTTACAAAGGTCACAATAGAGGCTTTAGGAAGAGAATGCACATATGTAGGGAAGATTGGCAGACAGAACATCGCAAGCTGCTCATGCTGAGTCGATTCAGAATCATGTGAAAGCATTTGAGCCATTTAACTCTATTGCTTTTGATCCTCAAATCTCTGCCTTCACATAATCTTATGAGTACAGTTTTCTAAACCCAATTTAATATCCTATCTCAATATACCCTACTGGGTCTCTGGATTCTTTCTTTAACTGCTATTTTCTTCATTCCTATATTTTTTAAGCTTTTATGATTTTTGTTGTTGCTATTGTTTTTGTTGTTCTAATATGAAAATGTCTGAATTTTTTGGCTTTTAACTTATTTGCTTCTGACACATTTCAGGGT
The DNA here is from genome assembly GCF_033783945.1 of Neopsephotus bourkii. NCBI lineage: Eukaryota > Metazoa > Chordata > Aves > Psittaciformes > Psittacidae > Neopsephotus > Neopsephotus bourkii. The sequence continues at coordinate 6,890,812 of NW_026902076.1, read as the reverse complement.
ATCCACCATACAATACCTTTCCTCATTTGTCTTTAAAGGCAAGTCTAATGATGCTTCTGATCAGCTTCATTGACTGCTGCATCCATGATGTTCTACTTGAAACAGCATGAAATTCTCAGCACCTCCTCAATGATTCCTAGCTTAGAATCCAACTCTAAAACTTGAAATCTACAAATAATTTTCCCCCTTTATCCACATAAAGGAATTCAAAACACCGTAACAGAAATCTTTACCTGCAGATAAACTTTGTATTTACTGAAATCAATAGCTGGAATTCTAATTGTGCATCAAAAATAAGATTTATTGAAGAAAAAAATAAATTGAACCTTTGCGGCAATTAGGCTGAATTACTGCCATAGCATAACAGCAAATAATTTATTTTAGCTCTGCTCTTCACTAGCAAGAACTGCATTGGAAACAGCTGAAAAATTCAAATACTAAAACTTACCTAAATTCACATAGGAATTTCTCATAAGCTATTGTTGTGAGAAAAAGCATCTAGTGAATTCTTCAAAGGACAAAATTGTATTGCCAATATAAACCATGTTCTATCTTACTATGCATGGACTAAGGTAAACACCAAATCCATGTGTAATATGTGAGGGCTACCATGTCAAAAAACTTAATATCAGTCAGGAATGACTCCATTCAAATGATCTGTTATGTTCTATAAGAGTGCAGATGCCCCCAAAACAACAAAATCATTTCTTACCAGTAATAATTCATACTTTTGCCAATAAATCAATATGTGAGGAAATCTGATGCAATTTATCAGTGCTACACGTAGATGGAAAGCTCCAATGAGGAGCAGAACAGAACGCAAAATATGAAGCCTCCGTCAGGTGTGTTCTTTTGTGCCTATTTGTCACTAATGCCCACTTTAATGATTCTGGGTCTATCTACAGCATGTCACTGCAATAACTATCTCAGTAGTAATTCACAGCTTTTACTATTTTGGGGTGAAGCTTAGTGTGGGCACCCTTATTTCAACATAAGAGTAGTTTTACATAAATTTAGTTAAATTGGAAAGAAATCAGCTTTAAGATATAGCAAAATAAGTCAATAGGTCACTTGACTGAAATAATAGTGTCAGTATACAGACTTAAAACAAAATAATGACGGGTGCATATAATAGCTGCTATATTTATTTGGATTCCATTAAATAGATAGTGTTTTATAGCAGAAGCAGCAACTGAGAGTTATTTTTAAGATAACTGCAATGATAGTAAGAAATAAAAAATTGAAAGTTGTTTTTTTTTTTTTAAAGTCCTGATATTGCAGTTTTTGCAGCTTGGCAAGCAGCACTGTTTCATAGCTTGAACTGATCACTGGATCAACAGAGAAAAATAACATTAGAAAGAAAAGGCCTGAGGGCCTGAACTGGAAAAGAGAGATTCCTGATGTGCAGCACAAGAGATAAAAAGCAGACTCATGTCAGGCACATGAGTAATTTATTTGGACACTTATTTCCTACTGAAGTCCCTCTACACTTGTTGAAAAGTAACTGCAAAGTGGAAGCATATATATACTTCTGGATTTGTCCCATGAAGTTTGATATTAAGCTAGTGTTTAATTCAGTTATACTTGGGAGGATTATTCTCTTGTTTGTAGTTATGCCTGTGTCTCTGATTAGCTGAATCAGGTTCAGGAAAATCAGCATCTTTCGGAGCTGAGCCCTGATTAAACTGACAGAATAATAGCTAAGATCAGGCAGACTTGGTCTGGCTATTGAACTTACTGGCTTTTTTTTTTTTTTTTCCTTGCAATTTCAAGTGACATTTTGTTTTCTCACAATTTCAGATGGTTTGGTTTGGTTCGGGTTTCTTTTTTAATTTCTAGTTGCTGATTGCTTGTTCTTCTGTAGTTAGAAAGTGAATGCCTTACAGGTTCTCTTAATTATTTTCAATGTAGTAATTTTAAAAATAGCTTTGTGATATTAGATAGCAATTTATAAATTATGCCACACAGTTTCCATATCATAAAAAATGTTGGGAACACCAGGGTACATATTTTTATTGCTCTGTATGCATAGATAAAAACTGACATTTCCTAAGGGAATGCTTCAGCCAGGGCTATCATGATGTTAAATGAGGCCACAAATTCATAATTTATTACTCCATCTTAAAGCAAATACTTCAGCTCTAGCATTAATCCATGACACTATAAGTTAAAATTCTCTTTTAGTCAGTAAAGAGAATGCTTATGAAAAACAGGGTTGTTTTTTTAATTTTTATTATAGCTTTGTCAAGTTTCAACATTATTTTAAAAGTGAATGTTACTGAACTATCAAGGCAGAAAACAACCTCAACTAGTGCAGCATTAATAAAGTCCCCTGTAAATTGTGTTGCAGGATTTAACATAGAAATTGACACACAATGGATTGTCAGAATAAAATCTGCCTCTTAATTAAGTGGCAGATGTCCAGCTGGCTTGTATTTGGGTTTTTGTTCTGTTTTGTTTTAAATGATGTACAACACTGTCCTCAAAACTGATTATACTTCAGAAAAGAAAAAAAAAGTTTATTGTAAGCATCTTCTGTTTTAATCTGTGTACTGAGGAGATTTTAGTATGGTATGAACATTTAAAATGTCTTTCCAGAATTAAGCAGAGTGAGGAAAAAAAAACCCTACTCCTCAACTTTCAAGACTGATGCTGTCCATATATATGCATAAGTCTGAATGGCCCCAAACAGGACACTTAAGATATAGCAGAGAATATTCTCAGTGCTGAAATTCAAATTAAATGCTGCACTCATGCCATAGGTCTGTATGGCTCCAAGTCTTTCCTGCTCTGAAGGTAGAACTTGTCTATTTGAAAATACCTTCCTCCAGAAGTGCTTTTTGTTTTTCTGCTTGTTGTGGTTTAAGCTGAACTCAGGGCACTGCTAGTTCCACAATAAAGACAAAAGTAAAAGAGAATGAAAAGAAAAAGTATTGTTACTTGCCATTTGTAAAATTGTTAGCTGCTTTCCAAAGAAAACTTTTCTAGGAACATATGCTCTTACTACATAATGTAGCATAGAACAAACAGGGGCAACAGCTGCTGAAGAGCAACATATCATCGGGTTGTTGATAAGCTGATTGTAAGAGATGAAAGAATGATATAAAGAAGCTTGTTTAAAAGTTAATATCAGGAAATAAAGGGCTAAAATGCTGCCTTAAGAAACTGAAGCCTGGGACTGGAAGAAATCACCTAGATCATTGAAGTCAGTCCCTTACAGACATGTACGCTTATATTCCCATCCAACTTCAGCCAGCAAACAGGTATCTCTCTAAACTAATCTATTGTCTATGGACTGCTACTGTAAACAGAGAGATGGGAAACTAGTGAAGAAGCTGCCTGGAATAAGATAGGTCTTGGAGTCTCAAGTTCCAAGAATCATCACTCCAAACATATCTCAACAACTTTTAGATAATTCCAGGGTATTAAGAAAAAGATCAAAGCAGTACAAATGACACACACTCAATGACACAAAATGAAAAAGTGAAAAGAGTACTGTTCATATCGATATTCCTTGCAATAATCAATAATTTATCAGGGGAAAAAAACTTGTGGACTCTATGGATACAGAATATGCTAGTATATTTGCCTACTGCTCAGTTCTGGCATCCCACTGTTCAGAGAACTTTAATAATGCCTGAAATAGAGAAAAATCTAGTGCTGATCGTCATATATGATATAGTGAACTATATAATAATAATAATAATAGATATCTATATGAAGAACAGTATATTATAGAGCAAATCCAATGATAATTTTTATTTTGCTGCTTGTAGTGAAACCTCACTGTAATAAAGAGGACAAAGGAGAAGAATGAAGTAAATATTCAACTTGTTTGACAACTGGGGCTTTTTACGGACAAATCCAGGTATAGATAAGTAAAAATAAACATACCTTTCCCGGAGAAAATTTCATTGTAACACTTAAGTCTTTTTGTTTATTTTTGCTCGGAAGACAATGACAAGGTGAAATACAGAAATTCTCAGCAAAGCAAAATATTCAGCATGAATTATTTTATTTTGTGCTAGGATAGTTGTCCTGAGCCAATTCAGCGTCAAACATCATCATCTGTGACTCTGCATAGCACACTGGGAGCTGTGTCTCAAGAATCTTTTGCCCAAACTCTTGGATATAATCTGTGTCACTTTGCTCTGTTGTGAACTAGAAGACAGTGGAGGTTTCCTGCACTGAACTGGCTGCCTGCCTATATTGTTGCCTACATCTCTATATATGACAGTTTTCAACTGTATCATTACGTTCTATCTAAATTAAAATAAGGTGCCCACAAACGAGTTCCCACAAATGAGAAAATATTATTTATGTGATATCAGCCGAACAAGACTATCAGCTTTAAAGTACAATTTAATCTGTTTCATATTCTCAAGAAAAGTTTTTTCTGAAGATATTTGACAAAACCCTGTATTGTCTCAACTATCACATTGTTGGATTCCTGTTGCAGTTTATATGATCTTTCCTATTCTACAGCATTTTTTATCCACAAAGTTTAAAAAGCCATTAAATCCAATTAAGCCTGTCCTCATTCTCAGCTGCCCTTTCTCCAAAAATGAAGTCAATATCTTTCAAGTTATCAACACTGTCAATATTTTCCTTTTTAGAATAAAAGTATTTTAAGAATTAGTAAAACTGTTATCAAAACTTTCTACCTCTTCTCAACTAGGTTCGCAATAAAAAGAAATGTTAATAGCCAAATTGATCAATTAACACTTCAAAAGGCTAAGCAATTGAAACACTCTATGTCACTCAGTCATTTCCCATTTATTAATTACAATGACGAAATCTCAACAGAGGGTTAGAAAGAGGAATCTTTTGATTAACTGTTAGACAAAGATCTCTTCAAGGTCTTTGTTTTCTGGTATTTTATACTCTAATTTTAATTTTAGTCAATCTAATGTCTCATCTTACTGAAAACACAAAATAATAATCTTTTTCAGGGCAGCAACTCAGTACCTTCCTAACAGAGGCTGTGTTAGGAAATTGAGCTGTTTATGCTCAACTCCATCAGGTCTGGCTGGGATGGAGTTAATTTTCTTCATAGCAGCTTGTCTGGCGTTATATTTTGGATTTGTGACCAAAGCAGTGTTGATAACACAGGGATGTTGACACTGGGTGGGAAAGTGAGCAAGTGGCTGTGTGGAGCTTAGCTACCAGCTGGGGTTAACCAAAATCATCAATTCATCTGTCATTATTTTAAGGTTGTTTTTTTTTTTATTGCTAGTTCTCTTAATTCACAACTTTCCGTATATAGCATTTTCAAAATACTATTTAAAGTCCTGCTGTATGAGAGATAAGGCAAATGCGAACAACAGTCAGGAATTCAAAGAAAGCTGATTCTTCCCATCAGAGACAAGTATCTCAAGTTTTAAGCCCAGAGGGATACATTTTCTGCATCACAAAAAGGTCCCAAAATAGTCAAATAGAGTATGTTACAGTAATCCAGGTTACAATAGCAATAACATGGATAGCACTGACAGACTTCATGCACGAGAGGAAAGATCACAGGCTAAGCAACCTGCACGTAATATGACTTGTCTTGAGACTAGTACTATTATCTGAGGCTTTTTTGTCAACCTTATTTCCTCATTTTCCGTTTGTTTTATTATAAATATATTTGAAGATATACACACTACGTTGTCAGTTGCAGTACTTTCTGCAGTTTAAATTTTGAGCATTTTCCATCGTACCCTCAACTTTGTCATTTCTTGAAAGTTTTTCCAATATTTTCAAACTGGTAGTGGACTAGTTTTAGTATCTGAAGTTCAGCAGTAACAATCAGAAATTATACTGCTCAACCTTACAGGGCTAGGAAATGCTAAAATATCCTTTGTCTTTCTCTCCATTTGAAATGTCATCAAACATTATTTCAAACTATTCCATTTTGTTTTAGCTTACCACTGTCTTCTGCTGTCATTTAGAGTACACTTAGACTTTCTTCCATAATGAATCATAGAATCATAGAATGGTTTGGCTTGGAAGGGATCTTAAAGATCATCTAGTTACAATCCCCTGTCATGGGCAGGGGCACCTTCCACAGACCAGGCTGCTCAAAGCCCTATCCAGACTGGCTTTGAACACTTCCAGGGATGGGAAAACATACCTTCCATCCATCATATCTACCACAGATACATTTTCAGTATCCTTTACTATGTGGATGTATTCTAGCTGAGGGCAACTTTTACTTTTTGCTGTTATTCATCTGTTCCTCTACTCATTATCTAACACAATGTTAGGCAAGCAGTATATTACTTCCACATTTCTGCAGCCAACCTCAGAGGTCTTCTCATCTCTTACCACTTGTCTAACAACAAGCAGAATATTTCCACGTGATTTGAACTGTTAGGAGCAAACACATTTCATCTTCTCGGTTTAAGAGCTAAACAAAAAATACTTTATTTTTGCCTGGTTTAAGGTATTTCACATAAACATCAGACTTGCCATTTAGTCAGACGCCAAGGAGTATGCCTATAAATTAGGCAACCAAGAGAGGCCTTTACTTGGGATTTGGATTACTGAGATGAAATGTGGCTGTTGGAGACATTCCAGATTCCTAACTGCAACGGTCTGTCAAAAAAACAAAATGCAATCAAACAGTTAATAATAAAAAAAAAAAGTACAGCTATTTATTTACGCATGTAGGGAGATAGCTCTGGGACAGCATGAACAAACCATTGCTTTAGAGTAAATTTTCTGGTGAAACGACTTGACTTTAATGCAAATGTAACTCAAGCAAATATCCCTAAGGAACCAAGGGAAAAAGACGTGTTTACAGTTGGAGTCTTATATTTCTTTACCATTATTTAAAATGCCAAATTTTTCAAACGGGGTACTATTTCTTCTTCTGTAATTTACAAAGGACAGTCATGATTCATAAAACAAGCTGCTATTAATGTTCTGGAGGGCACAGACATGTTTTTGCATTCGCTTCATAATTTCTTTTAGATGAGGTAGATAAGTCCTTAGTTTCTATAGATATGAAATCAGATATTAAATATTAAAGTTGCCAGTAATTTTGTGGCCTACCACGGGCAATTAAACTGTGGTGCAGGTTTTGTTGACTCAGCCTCTTTACCTTTGTTTACTTTCATATGATAATTCTGGTAGATGAAAGCAAATTTGGAAAAAAAAAATGCATTCTGAATGAAATGTGGAACCAGATATGTGTGTTTAATTTTTTGTAAACCTTAGGGATATTTCAAAGTGGCATCAGGCTAAATCTCTTAAAATGGGTCATTGATTTTCTGTTAATGTGTTTTTCAGTAGAAAAAATATTCTCCATAATCATTCCTCTTTTTTTTTTTTCTAAGGAGGAGGAGCAAATGCCAATTTGCTTATAATATATTTTAATTATTTAAGTCAACAAGTCGACATAAATTCTAGTATTTTGCGGTATTGCCTTTATCGAGGTGGTTTTCTTTTTATGTGATTGCTTTTTCTTTGTTTTTACTTAACCCTCTGATATCAAGCAGTTTCTACTTGAACAGGGACTTTGTGAGTGCTGTAATTTAGATGTGTCATGTGCTCATTGTCTTTCAGGTCTAGCTTAGATTTTCTGCATGTATTTAGTTGATGCGCAGAAATAACCCGTTTCTGGCTTTTGACAGACTGAAAAGAAAAAAACAAGGAGTCTTCCAGTTTGAAGGCTTGAAATCATGTGGTACACCAGGGACATTCAATTTTAGAAACAAGAAATGCTTCATTTTTCCAGCGACGCATAACAAGCATTTTCTTATTTGTTGTTTCCAAAATATTCTTGAATATTTTTCTTTTCACAAATAATTTTATATGTTCATTTTAAGTTCCACTCTTGGAGAAAAAGAAATTTGATGTATGGAACCTTGACATCATATGTACAAACCTCATTAATATATTGTCATATGCATATGAATATTTAGGATGTAACAGGTTGCTTGATTAGCAAGAAACTTTATCTAAGCTTTCCACAAATATAGCATGATATTTGAAAGAAGAAAGGACAGATATGCCCTAGCAGGTAATGCTCTCAGGCCCTCTCTTGCTTGTGACCTGTTCATCTAGCTCTGCCACCTTTTTTAGTATGAGGCTCTTTCACACTGATATAATGACATCCATAAAGGAAGCCATTCCTTTATAATTACATAATTAGAAAAAAATCACACTGCTAACCGATGTTATAATGTATACTAATACATAATCAATGAGTGGGCAGGGTCCAGTGAAGCATGAGGCTGCATTTAGATGTGCTCTTTGGGCATAGATGAGTCAAGATAGGAGAAAAACATTCTCATCTTGTTTTCACTGCTCCCTTACATCTTCAACAAAGAAAGATAATCACCCATCAAATCTGCTAGAAAAAAAGTCATGTGTGGCTACCCCTCAAAATGATAGAAGTGAAAAACCCAGTGACTTCAATATCAACAATGATTGCTGTTTTCTATCATTTTGATTTAAGTAGGTTGGGAGAATATTTTCACAGCAGGTCTAAGGGAACAGTAATCCCCAGGTAAGGTAGAGTGATAATCAGATCACACCATCTCAGTCCAGCTCAGGTATGACCTGTGCAGCATGTCTCACCATGTCCTGAGTGTGTGCTTATTCACCTACTGATAGAGGTGAAACTTATAAAGAATTATTCATCTTCCTTCAAAATACACAGGTGATATCCCAATAGCCATCAACTGTTGATAATTGGAAAGTAAAATGAGTGGGAATTGCACTTCTAATGGACAGCAGTCAAAGCAACCTCTAAGAGGAGCTACTTTATATCTCCTTCTGTCTCATTGTGGACTTTGCCTACCTCGGGAAGATTTCAAAAAGCTGCTGCTCTAGAAATAATGTGTTCTGCTTGTATTTTTTTTTCTCTTTATTATTGATCTTTTTCTGGTTTCTTTGCTTTTTTTGTTGCTCTTCATGTATTCTCTTTGACAGACTGCAGGGTTTTTTTCAGTGCATTCATTTTGTGTTCTTCTTCCTTTCTGTCTGTTCTTCATCTCCAATCTCCTGGAGATAGATGAGAGAATGATCACAGTAATGTTTTACTAAAATTTTCCAACATGCAACAGGTGAAGGGCTCAAAATAGGGTAAAACCTGCCTCCACCCAGCATCCACCATCCATATTTAGAAGAAACAGTGAAACAATTGAAATGGACACCTTCAGAAGAAAGTATTGTAAAAGTACCCTCTGCTTGGATTACTAAATGTGCCAAGTATGAGAATTTATAATGTTAAAAATATTATACTGCATTAGACTCCTGCTCTTATAAATCCAACTCACACTCACTTGACATGTGCTTTTGAAAAAACAGAAATGCTCTTCATATTTCCCAAATATCCAGTGCTTTTTAAACCTGGCTTTCTTTTGTAAATCTTTCTTTTCCTGATGCTTTGTATGCATTTGTAGTTTTTCATGAAAAAAACCCCACATACGTACATCAAAAAGACCCAAACCCTTCTATTCATTACCTTGTTACAGCATTCAAGCGGTTTGTGGCACTGTGCTACAGGACTAGGTTTTTGCAAATGAAACTCTTTCAATTAGTGTTTCAGGAAGCAATTAAACTGCCTAAAATGTATTAATGAATACATTGAAATCTGGAAAAGTATCCTTTTTCTAATACTTCCATTATTAATGCACCATCTGTTTTATTTTGTTCCCTCACTAGTGTACAGTTTCAGCAACCTCATGTCCACAGAAAACAGTATTCTCAAAAAACAAAACCAAGAAATTTAAGCTGATAATCAGTCTTAATTATACAGTATACATTCCAAATAATTTTGCAGATACAATAATCAAGGATTTCTTTTTTCTCTCTTTTTTTTAAAGAAATGTTCTGTGCAGCAAAGAAACTCTCTGAACAACTGTGGATTTGATCTTAGTTTTCTTGCAACAATAAAGACAATTAAATATTTGGCTTTAGTATCTGGGGTAATTTCTATAAGCAAGCAAAGAAGGTAACTTTTGCACAAGGACACATCCTATAATGAGGCATAGGGGCAGTAGAGTTTTCATTAGAGAAAAAACTGCAAGTATTGGATGCATTTGGATTATTATTTGTGTAGAGTACTTGAAAGAATTTGAGCTAATTGAGATGCTGTCACATGATTAACCATCTGTAAAGAACATCCATAAAATATCCTTAGGTGATAAAAAGATGTATGAAAAATATTAAAGTATTTAGGCTGCCAGAAGTATTTCTATTAGTTTTAAGTGTAAGAATCATCTCATTTGACCTCAGAACAAGCTAAAGCATAAAATAGTTTCAAATTTGTTTTAAATGGGACAGATTGATCACTTGCACATTTTTGGGTCTTTCAGGGGCTGAAAGAAGGTGTAGGGCAAGATGCCACACTGGCTGTTGTTACAGTGAGGGGCAGAGCAGTCATCGCCCTTCCACTTCAGTATTAAACATGCAATTTTTTGAGGATCAAAATTAACTTAAATGTTTCCAGCCCCATAGCTGTTAATCCTGAATATGTGCTTAGTTATGGAGATCCTGATATACATTGCCTCATCTTTCCTGGTTGGAACACAAGTGTTTATAAAACTAGAAGATTGCAAAACCTCCTTCAGGATAAGTTTCTGCAGGTCTTCCAGCAATTTCCACAAGAGCATGAGGCTTATCTGGTTTTCAGGACGAAGGCTTTTTTTAAAGAAAAAAAAAAAAAGATGAAGCCAGTTGATGGCAAAAGGATTGTGGTGGGATTTCTTTGGAAACAGCTAGACCTTTGGAGATGAAAGATCCCAAATCTGTACAGCTTCAGAGACCCAGCTTCAATGAACATTTCAAACCCAAATTTTCCAAAATGCTGGAGGTGCATCCATCAGGATGAACTGGCAGCGAAAGGTAATTTTTTATTTTGATTGATACCTCTGGTTGCTTGGGTTTGTATTGAGAAGTGGTGGAGAATGAAGAGATTATTTTTACATAGTTAAATTATTTCTAGATCCCAAATTTGAAGTTTCAGTTTCTTTTACATTAGATGCCTGTGTAAATAGTAACTAGTCCCATGGCTGTATGACATAAGACTGGGAAATGAATTTGTACACAGCAAGATTATATTTTTTTTCAGATATGCAACAGTTTACTATGCTGGTTAGTCTGCCAAATGAAAGTCAACGCCCCCTTTCCAGGAATAAAGAAAGCAACGTATGGATCCTGTTGTGAGCAGATGAAAGGAGTCCAGTACCAGTGTAGGGATTTTTTTGTATCACAGATGTGTGAATGAAACAGTGTAGGCAGCTATAAAGTACAAACCCAAGGTTCCACAGGCTGCATTGTACTTGTTACCATTGGAAAATTGGTATTACCGTATCATTTGAAAATTAGCTTGGGTGCGTCTGCCTGAGCTGCATTTAGGTCCAAGGCCTCAGAGAAACCACTGCTCTGTTAATTTGTAGGAGCTTGAAGAGGACAAAAAAAAAAAAAAGCATTTACGCTCACTTTAAGGAAGATGTTTATTACTAGAGCAGTGTGAAGGGACCTTGTATAAAGGTGATTTAGTCCTTAAATTTTAAACATTATATAAGAATTTAAATTAGTCTCTATTCTTCAGATTGTTGTCATTATGGAAAGGTCAGAGATGATGAATTGTTTGTTGCTGCTGCAGATAAAATGTACTGTACAGTTCTATTATTTGCTGTTGAAGAAAACATGATTTATTGGATAGTGCCAGAAAATATTTGCTCCAGTCCTGCAGTATATGAAATATATAGCCTGTATTCATCCATGCTGCTAAAGAGAACTACTGTCCAATCCTCTGAGTCTAAAATTGAGATCTTCGTGCTAGTCTAAATTATTATTTAGTGATTCAGCAGGAACAGTATGTCTTCAAAGTAGCTTTTACAGGTACAAATCAAATAGTCTAATTAATAAAAAATAAATCAAAAAGACGTGCACTAAATGGCATTTCAAATGCTACTGACCTTTATGGTTGTTTGAGAAGGCATTCTGTATGTTGCAACCACAATCATGTGATGGGAACCACAGTTAGAAAGTTAAGAAAAATCTGCGGCTGCTAAAAATAGATGGAAAAAAGATGTAAGTTTAAACATTAAATTGTACAAAAAAACCAGAATATATATATATAAAAAATTAAAAGAGAATCAGTTTCCTCATCTTATTTAAGTATTCAGATTTAATTTTTCTCCATTCCAACACTGGAATTTAAAAGGAGAAATAAACAAAAGGTTAAATCCTAAGACATTAAGTAATATTCAGTTTGACTTGGAATTGTTTCCATAGTTCTGATAAAAATGTGCATTTAAATCAAAGTTAAAATCCATAAGGTGAATATAAAATCACAAAATTTAAGTTATTGGAAGAATGCGGAAGATTTTCTAAAAGATATTAGATCTAGCCATTTTTCTGTGCATGTACTCAGTTCCAGGAAACTGTCCCTTTCTAACAAAGAAGCGGTGCAGAAAATTTTGTAACCTGCTTCAAGTTACGTGTTCTGATCTCAAGTCAATTGCTTCATTTCATGTCATCAGTGTTTTAGCAATGTCCAAGCAACAGACATTTTGAAAAATAACATCTCATTCCAGCCTGTGCCAGGAGTCCTTTTTGAGTAATGAGATTTCAAAATATCCGTTTTGAAAATGGACAGTTTTTCATGGTATTTCTGAAACAAGTTTCATTCTTGTCTCTGCTGAATTCACCTTCATGTATGAAAAGTAGGAACAGAGTTATAATTAGCTCAGCATAGTTATTTTCAAAAAGTATTTGGTGCACCATATCTTCTCATCAGGAGATTCTCAAAGAGCATGAGGAGACAGTGTGAAAATAAATGGAAGGAATACAAGAAGTTGGGGAAATTGGCATGTGCACAAACGCACACCAAGAATGGCAGAGACATCTTTCCTAGTGTGTCTTTAGAGAATTATGACATCAAATTCTAAAATGCTTTACAAAAACGTGACAAATTCATCTCAGCTGGTAGCTCCATTAATGTCAGTGGAGTTACAATGGGAATGAATTTGTTCCAATGAGAGCATCACAAGGAATATACTACTGTTACATTGGTTATTAACTCACTTTCCTTTCAGTGCTAAAGATTATAGCTAAAGCTTCATGGGTCTATTTTTAAACTATGTAAAGTATTTGCCTCATGGATCAAAGAAATATGAAGCCAAACTTATCATAGCACAGACTGGTAGAAGAATGGGTAGACTGAAAGAAATGTCTTTGAAATATGCAAGGGACCCAGCATGAAACCTGGTTAAAATTGTATAGCTTTCCAATTTGAAAGGTCAGGTTCAGAACTGGCTTATAACTTTGTGAGAGGGTTACTTTTCAAGCTGAAAGTGTCCATAGTCATTCTCAGTCAGAGACATTTTTTTAATAATGAGCAAAAAAGGGGAAGAGATTTTTAAATTTTTACTTTTGATTAATTGCTTCCTTGGATACAAGAGCAGAGACTGAGCAGCTGGTGTGTATCAGTATCAAGAAGGTGAAGAATTTAGTTCAAGCAGATGAGAAACTTGTCTTCCTGAGTGCAGAGAACGACTAGGGTAGCTGTAGAGAGTTTAGAGACTCTACTGGGAGTGAGAAGGGGAGAATGGTGGACAAACTGTTGAACTTATTTTTAGTTTAATTTCTTTTTCCAAAAAGTTCCCTTGGCATCCCCTTTTCAGTCTCTCCACAGTGACTTTTCATATTTGGAGCCCTCTGAGCTGTCTGTGGTGTGCAGTGAGCAGAAAAAGTAGCCCCAGGCTGGATGGGGCAAAACAAATCCCACCTGTGCTCTTTGCCTGCTCTTGGGATCAGATTTGAACAAAATAGTCCCTCAGGTCTATGCACAGAAAGACATCACTTCGGTCCTGCTTTGGTAGCGATGTTTCTGATATGCCAATTATAAAGTATGGACAGAGCCGTAGCTGAGGGTGTTAATTCATGAGGTAGTAATAGCCCTGACATCTGCTCCCCCTAAAGACGCGGTGGGTTTATAACCTGAGCTCCAGATGAAGCATGGCATGAAAAAAGACATAGCTAGTGAGGCTACCAGACTGTGCTGTTCATTCAGGGGTGCATATAATCAAAATAATTTTAGGAAAAGGATCTTTTCTCTTTGGTCCATAAAAGTTATCTGATGGACAGTCTCTAGGAAACAAGCCCAGCTAAGTGAATATGAGGATCTCTGCCATGATTTGTGTACTAATATGATGAAGGTGTTTTGTTTGGCAGCTGTTTGATGACCATTGGCACAAATTGAGAAATGAGAATCTGAATCAGATATTGTCCTGGCCCTCTCATCACAGAGAAGCTTTTTCATTCTTCCCTCCATGGCCTCCTCTTCCCTAACCCTGGAGACAGGACATGCACCTTTCCTGTTCCCACAGCTGCCCTCTTGTTTTCTCATGCTGCTACTGCAACAGCTGGAAACACAAAGAGCTTGTGTCCTGACAGGGAAACTGAAAACGGGCACCAGCACCAATGAGCCAGATGCCTGCTTTGTGGCTTTACCCTGAAAATTCTGTTCACCCACCAGTGTAGACACAATCTCAGTCTAATCCTCCTCTTCCTTTTTCTGTTTAGCTTTGCCCTAAATTAGCTGAAAACAGAGCCTTGTTTTCTGCTCCATCCACCCCAGAGGATAGAGAAAAGCCTGCAGGGGTGCCCTCTCAGCATTGTCCATTTCCTGGCACAAAGAACCCTACCCCACTGCTTGCTGTAGTCTTTTTGTGTGGAGTAAGATGCAGAAGTAAACAAATAATAAGCGTTGTCTGTTCAAACATGTTAATGACCAACCAGTCGATACTATCATACTCATTTATTAGAAACTGAGAAAATGCTTGTTACCTTTTGAGACCAGACTACCTGGAGGTGGTGGGTTTGTTTGTTTAGTATATAAGAAGTTATTGATCAGAATATTTAGTCAAAAGTTGGAATGCTTATTGTGAATGGTTGCTGAGATTCTTGGGTTTACTGGGCTAATCTAAAGGGAAAAAAAAGTTAGTCGGGTCAATAATATGGATTGCTCCCTTCTTTAACATCTTGCTCAAAGAAATACAAATGAATTTATTTATATCCATTTGTAATATAGATTTTTGCATCCATTTCTAATATATTAAAGTTTATTCTTGTGGGAATTGAACTGGTAGGCTTTTCCTTATTAACTGTCATTAAATTTGTTCAGTAATTTTGATACATAATTCGATGTGTATGTCCTTTAAAATAGAGTAATAAAATTAGTATTTAAGGTTATTAAACCTTTAAAAAACATTTTGAAAACAAATATATTATGGGTTCTTGACTCAGCTTGAGATATTTACTTTCATATTTCCCAACAGTATATACAGCCCCTTTTGCTATATATCAGAGATTTCCTCCCCTATACCTTTCTAGTTTCCTAAGGAAACATGTTTTCTTGCAATAGACCTTTACACATTGTAAATCATACCCTACTTACGTACTGTATTTTGTTTGTGACTAAAGACAGCGGCCCCATGCTTTCTTTATTGAAGAGAAGTCATTTGTACTTTGGTAACCAGCACAATATATGCAATTTGTTTGAATAAGCTTATTGCAGCATGCTTTTATATTCCTACTCAATTATAGAACACTTTAAATGTATTATGAAAACTTTGAAGGTACAGAAAATGAAAGATCATTTGAAAGTAGAACATACACAAAAGGTCACATTTGATACTTAGATATGATTGATGTTTTCCTCATCCCAACTACTCCTCTTCTGAGCGATGGTGCTGCACTGATAAGTAACACTTATCTTTCTGTATGGTAAAAATGTGCTGGTTTCTAGAATCAGTCAAGTACTACAAAAACTAGTGGGGCCTCCCCAGAGGCATGTCCTTATTTCTAGTTGTTCATATTTGTGTTTTTCAGCTCTCTTGCACAAGGATAGAGTCCACATTTGGGCACATTCATCACTTCAGCATTAGGAGGCTTATCACTTGCTGTCATAAGGTGATCCACTGACAGATGCTCTGGCATTTTCATCACCCTCAACACTGTTTCCACTATATCTTGTATAGGCTCTCTAAAGGGAGATGACAAGCACATGTGGAGAAAAATTCTTTGACACACCAAGTAAACCACCCTCTTTCTTTTTAAGGAGTATGGACTATTTCTAGCATAACTGAAAAGGATTTGTGCTTCCTGAAGAATTCTGAGTTTAAGTTATTTTGGAAGGGGGTAGATTATGGTGGTGGTGAAGGTTTTATCCATATGAATAAAATAATTACAGTCCTTTTAGAGTATTTAGAGTATTTTAATTCTTCACACTTTATTTATTACAACTCCCGCCTGGACACGTTCCTGTGTAACCTTATCTAGGTGTTCCTGCTCCGGCAGGGGGATTGGACTAGATGATCTTTTGAGGTCCCTTCCAATCTCTAACCTACTGTGATACTGTGATACTGTGAACTCATTGATCTCAAACCACTTTAAAACATATACAATAAATTTCACACATGTATCCTTTTGTCATGTAATTAAACCAAGTCACAGAGAGCTGAAGGATGGATGGCATATCCAAGGTGCTACCATAAATTGGAAAGCCTATTTCAGCAGATCTGTAGTACCTCATATCACTAATAAGTGTATGTGCTGGTTGATTTCCTCCCTCCCCCCACCCCCAAGCACTGTCAACCACTCTGGAGCTGTCTGTAGGTGGAAATTCTGGATAACAATAGTGTGGCTTTAGAAATGACACTGCTGCCTATCTCTTTTGTAATAACCTTTCTTGTTCAAAGCTAGCAGAAGGAAAAGAATACAAAATTACTTGTGTTCTGTGCCTTTTGTTTGGTAACTTGAACTCTTTACAGTATCTCTATTATTTTCCTCTTCTGCAGGGAGGGCATACAAAAACATATTTATTGCACTGTCTGTCTTAACCACAGGGCTTCAGGTTTAATATCTCTGCACTTCATAAGCCTTCACAATATCTGTGAGGTAGTGCAGCTCGGCTTACAGATGGTATATATTTTTTTTTAAGGCTGTAATAATTTAAAAATTCTTTGAAATTCTACCATGTACATTATAATGTAGGCAAATCCTTCCTTCATACTTAGAAGCAACAGCAATTATTTCTACAGAAGTAGTCACTGAAAGTTAGAATATAACTTAATACTATGTGTATGTTCCTGTAGGAGTGAGTCTGCTACCTGATTTGCTCTTAAACCACCGTAACCATCCCACACCCTATACTGTGTTGAAAGGGAGGCTGATTTAATGCTAGAGCATTTTGTTGCCCCTCAGTGTGAAGATGCCTGGTGAACAAAATCTTCAGGCAATACAGGATAGCGATGTCAACACCTGAGTGCTTAGCCAGTATATGAAAAAGTGCAGAGAGAACAATGTTCACAGGCTGTGAACAGGAAAGCAGCTATCTGTGTGGAAGTGAAAACCATGTCTTTTCTAATTAGGTCAGAACTGAATGGTTTGGAAAGGTCCTAAAACTAGTTTTGCACTTGTAGTTGGTCGCTGACAATGTGTATGGGATGTCTGGTGACTTTTTTTGTTCAGGCTGGGATATATGGCAGCAGTTACTGTGAGTGAGCATTCTTGCGGATGTTGTTTCATGCTACTGAACCTGGCAAAAGGGTCCTGAGAGAAAACTTACAGGAAATGTTTGTCCTTTTTTTTTATATTAAAAAAAATAAAAAATCATGTAGGTGACTGTTTTAACATACAAGGTGTATGCAAAGATATTTTTATTTATTTTATGGATCTGGGAAGGGTTTTATGTTTTTATTCTGGGTTTTGGATTTTTGAGATTTAATACTGCTGCTGCTCACTATTTTGAGAAACTGTGGAAATAAGCACCTTCAGACAATTCATGGAGAGCACAACCAAAGTTTCTGTATGTTCTTTCCCCATTTCATTTCTCAAAGACTCCAAGGGACAGGCAAGAACCAGGCTTCTGAAATTTAGATTTATCACCAAGATGCCCAACCAATAAATCTTTGCTCTCAGTAGGACTCTCCCACTGGAAGCTGGACAAGATGCAGATTTATTTATAACAAAGACTCCTCTGTGTGGCTGTTCCCATATGACGTGTTGAGCACTGCACATTTGTAGGCATTAGTTTACAGGTTAAGCAGTTCAACATTATTTTTCCCATGGTTATTTCAATGTAACAAGGCATAAGACCAAGACATTCTAGATACGTATTCTCTTGTTTTTCTAGTACGTTTCCTGGGCTAGTTGTATTTGTTCATTTGTTTGGCTTTATATATTTCTATTCTAACATTTGAATTGAGCCAGCAAGGTACACCTATTCAAAAGACTGTTTTATGAAAAAGAATGATCACCTGAAAAAAACCCTACTAAATATTCCAAGTAAAATTTGCCTTTTTTTTTAATTTTTATTAATTCTCTGGTAGGCCTGAGAGGTGCATATAATTATTTATTTTTTTTATATTCACAATGACAAGCTTATTCATGACTAATGTCAGTACTGTTTCTCTCCACACTTAGGAAAAAAGCAGATTTCAGTTTTTGGAATAACCAAATCACACAAGTCTAGTGAGCAGTAATTTAAATAACACTGATGTCTTCAAATGTCAACTGGTCTTTGCTAAACTTGACAGGTTCTAGTAATTAAAGAGCATGTGATAAACTCTGATGATGCCTGTGCCACTGTACACTGCTATAGAGAGAAGTTTTCTCTATGTCTGTGATGACAGGTAAGGGAGTCTAACACAAAAGAAGAACAGAAATGGTTTTAATGATTCTAATGGCCCTGTTGGAGTGAGTCCAAGGGAAGACCACAAAGACGCTCATGGGGCTGGAGCACCTGGCCTGTGAAGACCAGATGAGAGATTTTAGCTTGTTGAGCCTAGAGAACAGAAGACTCCAGGGAGACCTTGGACCTGCCTTCCAGTACCTAAAGGGGCCTACGAGAAAGCTGCAAAGGGACTTTATAAAAGGGCATGTACTGGCAGGGCAAGGGGGAATGGATTTAAACAGAAAGAGGATAGATTTAAGTTAGATGTAGGGAAGAAATTCTTCACTGCGAGAGTGATAAGGCACTGGAACAGTTTGTCTCAGGAAGCTGTGAATTTCCCGCACCTGGAAATGCTTAAGACCAGGTTGGATGGGGCTTTGGGCAGCCTGGTCTAATGGAAGGTGACTTTGCCCATGGCAACTAGTTAGAACAAGATATTCTTTATGGCCCCTTTAATCCTAAACCATCCTATGATACTATGATTCTATGAATTTATTAATCTCAAATGTTAGAACCATCGAGACTTTAATCATTGCTCTTTTTAAGGTTCATCTAATACTGATTTTTCTTCCCATGTTTCTCAAAACGTGAAATAAAATAAGGAATGATAATTGGCTTTCTACTGAGAGTTGTTTTTCTGTCCATTGATGGGTAGGTATCCTTGAATATGCAATGTTCTAAAGGACTTAAAAAGTTTACACAGCACAGGAATAGTTACCATGATGCTGGTGCATTGTTGGAGATTTTTTACTGTAAACCCTTGGAATTAGCTATGCAGCAGTGATTCAGAGTGTTTGTCACAAGACAGCATTAAAAGGATGAATTTGGCTCATTAATGTCTAATTTATGTATGGTTTTATCAGGAGAGGGTTTGACATGAGCACAGGGGCAAAATAAGTTATAAATTAGGTCAGTGAATCCTCATAATAAGAAAAATTCCCCTTACTCCTCTTATTCCCGTTTTTCTCTGATATGTCACCCCTCCCAGAAGCAATGAGAGTGAAGCCTATATCTGTCAGTAACAGTGTCTTAAAATGATGTAAAATGTTCTCAAACACGAAAGTTTTAGTGCTTGTAGCTGGCAGAGCAGGAAAGAAGAGTCGTGTGATCTCCTTCTGTCTGCTACTCCTCTATTATTATTTCAGTCTGCCGACTGATCACAAACCTGTTAACAAGAGATTTTTAGCTGTGGGATACAAGACAGGGTTGCTTAATAGTGTCTAGGTCTGAAGATTAATTCCTTCAAAGTTCTGGGAGGGTTTGGCTTCAACATCAGTTTAAATCTTTTCTATTGGTGAAGGTTTTCAGCAATAGATTACACAAAAGTAATACATCTACTTCTGACACCCCAGCCATGGGCAGGGACACCTTCCACTAGACTAGGTTGCTCAAAGTCCTGTCTAGCTTTGCCTTGAACACTTCCAGGTATGGGAAATCCGTAACTTCTTTTGGCAATGTGTTCCAGTGCCTCACCACCCTCACAGTAAAAAATTTTTCCCTAATTTATTCTTTCAGGACTTGCTCCAACAGTTTCACATACTTCTTGTGTCGAGGGCCCCAGAACTGATTGCAGCACTCCATGCCTGGTCTCATGGGAATGGAGTAAAGGTTCATAATCACCTCCCTTGACCTACTGGTCACACTTCTGTTGATGAAGCCCAGGGTATGGTTGGCTTTCTGGACTGCAAGTTCACGTTGCTAGCTCATGTTGGGCTTCTTATCAGCCAACACCCCCAAGTCTTTCTCCTCATGGCTGGTCTTAATCTATTTTCTAACCAGCCTGTATCTGTGCTTGAGATTGTCCTGACACAGGTGCAGTACCTTACACTTGGCTTGGTTGAACTTCTTAAGGTTTGCAGT
The DNA here is from genome assembly GCF_033783945.1 of Neopsephotus bourkii. Lineage (NCBI taxonomy): Eukaryota > Metazoa > Chordata > Aves > Psittaciformes > Psittacidae > Neopsephotus > Neopsephotus bourkii. Next base: position 6,870,270 of record NW_026902076.1, on the reverse strand, counting down.
GGCCCACCTCCCAAACCTGTCAGTGTCCCTCCTCCCAAACCTGTCGGTGTCCCTCTGGATGGCATCCTTTCCCTCCAGTGTGTTGACCACACCACACAGCTTGGTGTCATTGGCAAACTTGCTGAGGGTGCACTCAATCCCACTGTTCCTGTCACTGACAAGATGTTAAACAACACTGGTGCCTATACTGACCCCTGAGGAAAGCCACTAATCACTGTTCTCCACTTGGACATTCAGCTGTTGATGGCAGCTCCTCAAGAGCAACCATCCAACCAATTCCTTAGCTGCTGAGCAAAGTGGTGAGACTGACCAACCTGGAGTTCCCTGGGTCTTCTGTATTTCCCTTTTAAAAAATGTGGATTATGTTTCCCCATTTGCAGTTAGTGAGAACTTCACTGGACTGCCACAACATCTCAGATCTGATGGCTAGTGGCTTAGCAACTTCATCCACCAGTTTTCTCAGGAGTCATGGATGCATAATGTGAGGTTCCATAGACTTGCGCACTTTCAGGTTCCTTAGATGGTCTCAAACTTGATCTTCTACAGTTGGGGTTCTTCATTCTTCCAGTCCCTGCCTTTGCCTTCTGTGACTTGGATGGTTTGACTGGAACACTTGTTGGTGAAGACCAAGAGAAAGAAGTTGTTAAATAACACAGCCTTCTCAGTATCCCAGGTAATCAGGTATTCTTTTTCCTTCTGGAGAGGGCCCACAGTTTCCCTAGTCTTTTTTTTTAACGTACCTATAGACGCTTCTCTTGTTGCTGAATTATTTTTCTTTCTGTAGGATGACCATCTACCATGCTGAGAGATGCTTTAGAGAGGGGTATAATAATAAAAATCACTGTTAATAGAATTCGGCTATATTTCATTATTGTGAGCACTAAAAAAAAGGAGGTTAACAGAATAATTGGATTATATTCATTTATGATTTTTCTCATTTAACTGAAGTCTTCTTCATGAAAGTGTTCAGGTAGAGTTAAATTGCATAAGCATTTACCCAAATGAAGACATATCTGTTGTTTTCTGTGTGTCTTTTTTTACTAAAGTTTTAGAGTGATTACCCCAATTGGGACTGTTAACAGGAGAGTTAGATGCCAGCCGCTGGAGAGGGAATAATGGAAAAGGCTTTGTAAAAGGAGCTTACAATATCAGAACTTTTGGAAGACAAATTATGCTTTATTCGATTATAGTCTCCATGTTTGGCTAAACTGAAGATACAAAGAGATGACTAGGATTGGGTTTCTTTTTTTTCTTGGTTTGGTTTTTTTTTTTTTTATTTTTTATTTGTACTGCATTTTAGCTTGCAGGAAGAACAAACCTGTTGCTCTGCAAAACAAGAGTTCCATCAGGGACATTGCAAGGAGCGAGCACTGGGTGTGATGCGTTTGCACTCCTGGAGGTGAACATGCTGTTCCCACAGCAACCAGAGCAATCACATGGATGCCTGTCTGTGGCACTTGTTTTTTCAAGATGGGACAAAACAATTTCAGGAATCTCACCAAATGTAAGTACTTTCCTCACCTTTTCTTTGCCTTATTGCTGGGAATGTGAATGGCATATGTTACCCTTTAAGCTTTCTGAAGCTCACATGAAGCTCCCACCATGAGGGTGACAGTACAGATTTCTTCCTTGTTCTGTGTTTGCAGTGTACGATTCCACAAAGCCTAATGAAGGAGGGGAGGCAGGGGTGAGGAAAGCCAAGGAATAGCAGTGAGAAGGAAGAAGTAGTTTATTAAGCAAATAAAAGGCCAAATAAAAGCTGTGCAGACACAGTGAATCTTTCAGTGGTATTGCTGATGTTTCCAACATACTCAAGGGTGATACAGTGGCTGCTGAAAGATGAAGGGAAGTCCATTGGTTATGCTTTCCACAGTATCTCTTGGCAACAGCTGGTCTGATACTGTGTCTCTTTCACTCATTTCAGTTGTGACAGCATTCTCTGTCTAAGAGCAGAAGACTAAGATGTTAGACATTCCTACTGTGTAGCGCAGAAACACTGAGGAAATTACCGGAAATTACATGTCTTGAAGAGCTGAAGGTGAAATAAGTCCCTTCTCCTTAATTTTGCATCTTTATTTTTGAAAATACAGTAGAGATCTCAGACAAGTTATTTATGGACTACGATCACAACTATTCTGTTCATCAAATCATAATATTTAGTATATTTTATAAGTCACAATTTGAATGTAGACTTTCTTTAGGCAACCAGTCAGTGGTGAGGGTTTTGCTAGTTCTTGAAGACAAAAGAGGAGGATATATCAAGACATGACTGAACGTACTTAGTTTGGGTTATATTTATATTATTTCAGATGCCTTCAGATACCTGAAAGTCCAGGTGGGGCTGGCAGATATCCTCCATAGTCTACAGGGAACACATGCCTTCTTGAAGATAGAGACTCCATCCGATATTGAAAATGGTTGTAGTTGCCCACATGTGGGTATGTGCTCACATGTGGGCAACTACATCAAATTAATCTTGCCTCATTTAAGGTAAAATAAATTTCCTTTTAAAGTTCGCTGATTGTATGGAGAAGATTCTTGATTCAGCTGTCTCAATTCGACTTGATTCTATTGTCTTATATTGTCTCCCACTCTACACAACTCTGGTATTGCCTCATCTCAGGTATGGTGCACAGTTTTGGGCACCTCAGTATAAGAAAGACATCAGACAATAGTGCGTCCAGAGGAAGACAACCAAGATGATCAAAGGCCTCAAGGACATGATTTAGGAGGAGCATCTGAGGTCACTTGGTCTGTTCAGTTAACAGAAAGCTGAGGGGTGCCCTCATTGCAAATTGCAGCTTCCTCAAGGGGGCAGCAGGGAGACCAGTGACAGAGCACTGTGAAATGGAGTGAAGCTGTGTCGGGAATTTCATATAGGACATTAAGAAAAGGTTCTTCAAGGAGAGAGTGGTCAGTCACTGGAACAGGATCCCCAAGGAAGTGGTCATGGCACTGAGCCTGAAGGAGTTCAGGGAGCACCTAGACAACACAGTTATATGGTTTAGTTTTAGTAAGTCCTGTGAGGAGCAAGGAGCTGGACTTGATTCTAATGGGTCCTTTCCAACTTGAGATATTCTATGATTCCATTATTCAAATGTAAGACCTTGCTGTCTTTTTGGAAGCCCTTTTTGATGCCCTGACCTCCAGCTGCCTTTCAGAAAGACTTAGCTTTCCCTTACCACCAGTTTTGTAGCTATCATCCCCAGGTATAAGACTCAGAGGTACTGTCTACAAAGGGATCTTAAATACTTAGTACACATTTAGAAGCTACATGTGGTTTTTTGCATGTTGGTGCTTTGGTCTCAACCAAGCTCCTGATTTGCACAATGTCAAGTATAGAGTGGCAAACACCAGCCTCACATTGGCTCCTGAAGTCATTTTTATAGATCTTATTTCAAACACGTGTGTTTGAAAGAAATGTGTGTAAAGGGAATAAGATTTAATACGAATTCTCTTGAATCAAGTAGAAGACTGCTTCAAGTCTTTCCTTGAAGAAATGTGACTTATTCAAGGTGGCTCATCCTCATTCTGTACTCATGAATTGTAAGATTCAGGTTTAAACTTGGTGTGTGCAGAAAAAGATGCAGTTCAACTGCATACGGAATCTTTAGTTTCAGTTTATAAGTGGGTTTCATTAAAAATAGATTTGGTTGTGGCAGGTTAGATGGAATGCAAATATTTTTTGCATCAGTAGGGAAGGAGGCCTTGTCACTTCCTATTTACCTGAAGAATAAAGTAAATGACTACACAGCACCCACATAAAATGTGTGAGTCAGTCGTCTGCTTATTGTCTAGTTAGACGGACACACAGGAGGTTAGAATCATAGACTCATAGAATAGTTAGGGTTGGAAAGGACCTTAAGATCATGAAGTTCCAACCCCCCTGCCATGGGCAGGGACACCTCGCTCTAAACCATATTACCCAAGGCCTCGTCCAACCTAGCCTTCAACACTGCCAGGGATGAAGCATTCACAACCTCCCTGGACAACCTGTTCCAGTGCCTCACTACCCTAACAGGAAAGAATTTCCTCCTTATATCCAATCTAAACTTTCCCTGTTGAAGTTTGAACCCATTACTCCTTGTCCTATCACTACAGTCCCTAATGAAGAAAAAATCCCCAGCATCCCTATATGCCCCCTTCAGATAGTGGAAGGCTGCTATGAGGTCTCCATACAGCCTTCTCTTCTCCAGGCTTAACAGCCCCAACTTTCTCAGCCGATCTTCATATGGGAGGTGCTCCAGTCCCCTGATCATTCTCGTGGCCCTCCTCTGGACTTGCTCCAACAGATCCATGTCCTTTTTATGTTGAGGACACCAGAACTGTACACAATACTCCAAGTGAGGTCTCACGAGAGCAGAATAAAGAGGCAGGATCACCTCCTTCGACCTGCTTGTCACACTCCTTTTGATGCAGCCCAGGATACGGTTGGCTTTCTGGGCTGCAAGTGCACACTGCCAGCTCATGTTCATTTTCTCATTGACCAGCACCCCCAAGTCCTTCTCTGCAGGGCTGCTCTGAATCTCTTCTCTGCCCAGCCTGTAGCTGCGCCTGGGATTGCTCTGACCCAGGTGTAGGACCTTGCACTTGTCATGGTTAAACTTCATGAGGTTGGCATCAGCCCACCTCACAAAATTCTCAAGGTCCCTCTGGATGGCATTCCTTCCCTCCAGTGTATCAACCAAACCACACAGCTTGGTGTCATCGGCAAACTTGCTGAGGGCGCACTAAATCCCACTGTCCATGTCACCAACAAAGATGTTGAACAGGACCGGTCACAACACTGATCCCTGAGGGATCCCACTCGTAACTGGTCTCCAGCCGGACATTGAGCCATTGACCACAACTCTTTGTGTGAGGCCATCCAGCCAGTTCTTTATCCACCAAGTCGCCCATTCATCAAATTGATGTCTCTCCAATTTAGAGACAAGAATGTCGTGTGGGACAGTGTTGAACGCTTTACACAAATCCAGGTAGATGACATCAACTGCTCTACCCCTGTCCATCAGTTCAGTAGCCCCATCATAGAAGGCCACCAAATTGGTTCAGGCAGGATTTCCCCTTGGTGAAGCCATGCTGGCTGTCACCAAGTGCCTTGTTGATTTTCACGTGCCTTAGCATGCCTTCTAGGAGAATCAGCTCCAAGATTTTGCCAGGCACAGAGGTGAGACTGACTGGTCTGTAATTCCCTGGGTCATCCATTTTCCCCTTCTTGAAAATGGGGGTTATATTTCCCTTTTTCCAGTCATCGGGAACTTCACCTGACTGCCATGATTTTTCAAATATGATGGCCAGCGGCTTAGCAACTTCATTTGCCAGCTCCTTCAGGACCCGCGGATGGATTTCATCAGGACCCATGGACTTGTGCACATTCAGATTTTTAAGATGGTCTCAAACCAATTCCTCTCCTACAGTGGGCCCAAGGTCTCCATTCTCACAGTCCCTGCGTCTGCCTTCCAAGACTTGGGTGGTGTGGTCAGAGCCTTTGCTAGAGAAGACCGAGGCAAAGAAGTCATTCAGAACCTCAGCCTTCTCCAAATCCTGTGTAGCTAGTTCACCCGAGAGCTTCCTGAGGGGGCCTACGTTCTCCCTAATCTGTTTTTTATTTGCTATGTACCTGTAGAATCCCTTCCTGTTATCCTTAATATCCCTAGCCAAGTTTAATTCTAACTGGGCCTTAGCTTTCCTAACCTGGTCTCTAGCTTCCCGGACAATAACCCTGTACTCTTCCCAGGCCGCCTGTCCTTGCTTCCACTTTCTATAAAGCTCTTTTTTCATTTGAATTTTCCTCAGGAGCTCCTTATCCATCCAAGGAGGTCTCCTGGCCCTCCTGCTGCACTTTCTTCTAGTTGGGACGCAACACTCCTGAGCTTGTAGCAGGTTCTAGATATATGAAGTGCTGTCTATTCAGCTAATAAATCTGATGTAGAGCAGATGGTGAAGTTTGCAGCAAACTAGTTATAAAAGTGCTTACAAATGCTTCTGGGTATGCCACAGTTTCGATCACAAAAAATCTTTGCTATGAAGGATTTGAAAACACACTTGTAACACTCCATTCTGCACAGCATAATTTAGTGAAGCATAGAGCAAATACTTTACTACTTTCTCTATACTGCAACCAGAATAACATGTTTTGATCCATATCTGATGCAAAGAGGTCAGATACATGCAATGTTTTCTTATTCTATCATTTCCAGATATTCTTCAGTTTAAACTTTTAATCCTCAGTAGTTGGTTTTTTCTGTTATATTATTTCTAGAGATCTGTGGAAAGATTTCAGTGAGGATAATTTCCATTATGCTAAATGCCAGATAAAGGTAATTCTTGCTGTCCCTAAACAGCTTACAAGTTTAGGCTGTAATGGAGATTTTCTGCACACACCAAATTATAGACATGACTGCTGACACTGACTATTGGTAAGGTTTCTCAACACTTTCTGTCTAAATATTCTGTTTACAGTGGCTGAAAAGTTATTAAAATTTTACTAGTTCAGGTGAAATGCATGCATGTTAGCTGCTCTAGAAAGTATAAACCAAGAGGAAGAGTTTGTTTATGCAGTAAGCAGCTCCAAGACACACTTTTGTTTATGTGCAAAAAATATTTATGACTTTTTTACGTTTTTTGTTGTTGTTGTTGGGTTTTTATTTTTTCTTCACACTGTACAATCTAGAGTTTTCCATTCAGCGCATCTTCTTTTTGTAATGACAGTGATACTAAAGCGTCTTCTTTTACCACCATGACAGAGCTCCAAAAGTCAGCAGTCAGCTTGGGAGAAAGAAAAAAATACGTGTTCACTCCAGAATTACTGAAGCTTCTCTGCAAATAATCCTGATGCTTCTGAGCATATTGAGAAGGGAGGGAATTCACTGAAATTATGGCAATTTTCCCTCTAAAGTCAGCCAGAGAAAATAGCTAGAGGGTTATTGTCTCTTATAAGTCTTCAAAGATTCTCCAGCTGTAAAAACTAGAAAACACAAAGGACAGCAGCTGGACAACAGTAAAAGTACAATAAGGTAAAGAGAGTAGACTGAGACAAAGAATCAGTCTGGGGGCACTATAATTAGAGTATTCAGTCTTGGAAAGAGGAAGACAGGTATAGCAACAGTGGAAATAATGCACAAGTGGAGAATGTGTTATAAAAGAAAGGATAAAAAGAGATTGGGAGGGAAGAAAAGTGAAACTGGACAGCAATGTGATTACAAAAATGGGATCGCTTGGAGGAGAGAGGTCTGGATGTTGCTGCAACAGAGTCTGAGAGCAAATGTCATCCTCTCAAGTTGGTAACAAGATTGCATTGGAGAATTGATCACTTGAAAGTTAAGAATACAGAGTTCAGGTTTCTTAAGTGACATAGAAAGGTGATGCAAGATGCAAAAAGTCTGGAAAAGAAAATAAGCAGAGCTTTTTAATGTCTTTCAAAAACTTATTTAATGCTGCATCTCACTGTCAGTAGAATAAGATTACTACCATCTCTTTCAGCTTAGGAGTATCAAGTAGAGTAGTTACTATTTTGAGTGTTCAGATGGTACAGAGGCATGTGTAAAACATAAATGAAGAAGTTGACGATTCTGTCCTTAGCAAGCAGATTCCATGTTCCAACTTTATTTAATTGGATTGAGAACCTTGATGTTTCTGAAAACCTCACTTGAAGCCTGCTGGTGTCTTTAGCAGCACAAATACCATGGAATTTACTGGCTAGATTTGTACTTCAGTAGCAACACCTAAATTCATATTTGAGTTCCTTTGACAAGGAAAGCAGCTGCTACACTCAGCACAAGTAGTAAAGGGGGAGTGGAGACTAAGACTCATATGAAAATAAGCAAAGGTATAAAAAAGGCACTAGGAACTTACCCTCAATACTTCAGATAAGGATGACCTTGCATTTTCTTATGATGCTGTAGTAATAAGTATAGTCTGAGGCAGTTAAATATAAAGTCTTGGGAGCAAGATAAACATCTTAGAGAAATGTAGCATAATTTTACATTAGCATCACTGAATAAGAAATTAACAGTCTGAGAACAGAACCAAAGCTGTATATTTCATCTGCTAATGGAGGTTATTTTTCTACACTCATTACCACAGCTGACTGACACATAAACGATTTCATCATCAATCAATTCTGAATAATATTCATCCTCACTTTCCAATTTGCTGAGGAATTACTGTGTTTGAAAGAAAAGAATTGAATTGCTAGTATTAATGAAAGGAAGTTTGGTTAAAAAAGAAAAAAATAATCAATGCCTCACTGTATTAGAAATAAAGCACTAGCATGAAGGTGTTATCTATCCAGAGAATCTGAGCTCTGGGAGTTGGATAATGTGCAATAGGTGAATAAACGAAGAAAAAGGTTCAGAAGGCAACAAGAAGGGTTTGAAGAAAGTTAACAGCAAATATGTGACTGTTCAGTGCACAAGTAAATGCAAGCAACAAATACCTTTGAGAATTTTGCTATTTCCTCATAGTTAATTAATTAATTAATTAAGAAGGAGGAAGGGTGTGGTAGAGACTACCCAAATCAATCCATTTTCTGCTGAAAAAATAAAAATAAAAATCATGTCCAGCAAGCATAGATGAATTCATGTCAGACTCTTCTTGTTTAGGCCTAATCTGTAGTGTTGAGCGCCAGAAAAGATCAATAGGGCATCCAATCTAATCTCCAGCCTACCACATGCCATCTAATTTTCCCATTACCCTCCTACTGAGTTCACTAACTTGCTCTCATTAAATCATAACTTCAGGAAAGGTATCTTGTTTTAATTTGAAGACTTCAACTAACATAGGCTTTATTAATTCCCTTTGTAATTTCTCTTTAGCTAGTCAAGAGAGTCTTGCTTAATTTCTAAAATGAAATTGTCATTAGTTTGCTTCACTTATTTGTTCATCTTCAATTTTTGTTATTTCAAAGTACATGGTAATTTCTGTCTATTGAAAATGTTTCTACTTTGTAGTCACATGTATCTTTGGTCATTGTTCTGATAAACTAAATAAATTGAAAATAGATCAGTGTAGTCTCTAATTCAAAACCAAACAGCTTCTGCAATCTGCAAATTTTCAATATCCCTTTAAAAATAGAAGACACTTAGGGCAGGATCGAGCTCCAGCTTAAAATGTGTGACTTCATTCATTTTTATCAATATCTAGTACTATCTCTGATATCCACAGGCATTCAAGTTATAACACAGTGCAGGCAGAGGACTTTGAAAAAACACACAGACTTTTTGACAGGAAATTAGAATTCCAATGGGTTAATCTAGAGCATTCCAAATGGCAATAGGCAGTAATATTTAGGAAAAGGAATCATGCCATAAGTTCCAATCAAAATCACTGCATAATTTCACATGCATATGTAAAATACACCTTGCGAGTGCACATATATTTCACATGCATGTTTAAACTCCCTTTACAACCAACAGCAATCTGGTCAATTAAATCAGCAGTACTTAGAGAGAAAGTCAGCTAAGTGAAAATGTGAGATGAATCACTCCTTAGATTATTGACTGTATTGAATAGGATCCCAAGACATTTATGGCCCCTTAAGATATTCTAGGGTAATCTCCTTAGCCTCCAGCTGCCATGCCAGACAGGCAAGAGGCTACCATCAGCCTGTATCAGTTGTGTGTGGAAGTCCTGGATACCCTAAAACAACTTAAGAAGCCCAAGGCAAATACATTTCATCAGCAGATTGAGGTTTTTCCTTCAGAGCATGAAAACATAATTATACTCTAGTCCTAGTAACATTTATACTATGTACATCTCCAAGCACATCTCTCCTCAAACTGCTCCTACTCATACTCCAGAAATTACTGGAGCTCTTTGCACTGCTGCATTCCACAGAGATAAAATGCTTACTCCATGCAGTTCCAAAACACTTTTAGGAAATTATGGAAGCCACCCTAATTCTCATATGAGCCAGTTTCCCTTTATAGCTAGTGGAGAGAAATTAGCATTTCTACAGCATGATTCATCTGGGCTGTTTTAGAGATTTATCTTGAGATGAGTGGCACCAAAAAATGCTTGTTTCTTCAAAGTGACAAGAAAGAGCAACTAAGTGATTATCTCAGATGTAAATATGTAAGCTGTAAAGATCTAAAATTCTGTATGATTAATATGACCTTTACTGTCTAAGATATAGTTTTGCGTTTGAGAAGTGAACAGACTTCTCTATGAAACTGTTGTGTAAGGCAGAGTTACACTTTCTCCGCAACCCTAATTGATGGGACTCCTCAATTTCTTTCAGGGTCCCATCACTATTTAATAATGAACAAAAAATTGAATGAAAATTGCCCAAATCTACACTGGAAAGGAATTCAGGATGCTAATTCTCCCAGAGGAATAGAAAGAAGGAAAGAAGAATCAGTTTTTACCATATGAAAAAAGCTGTTTTTTCTCTGTGGTGTGAGCATATACTGCTGACCCTGAAGAGTGAATGTTCGAAAGTCTGGCAATCATATCTGCAGTGTCTGTAAAAGCCCACAGGGTGTCTAGCATGGGAATCACCTGGAATTATCCCTTTACTTGACAGCATTTTGCTGTGTACTGCTTAGGTTAAAAGCAGTGTTGAACAGCAAATTGCTCTCTGACATTTGAAAGGCTGTTCTCAAGTCAGCATACATCTGTAACCCTCATTAATGCCGATGGAAGTCAAGGATGCAAAACTGGACACCTCAGAAGTTACCACTGGGGCCAGCCTTCAAAAAGATGAGATATGGGAAGACAAGAGTCACTCATACAGACAGGAGGGACTTTGGGAGAAGAATATTTATTACCTATAATATGTCCATTTGCATGATGATCTGCATTTCTGGAGCATAAACCTGTAAAGTACTAAAGCTATTTTGATACTAAACCCAGCTGAGAGCACTCAGCTTGCAGAATTGAACCATCTGAGTTTTCTGTGTGTTTGCTAAGTAACATATGACTGAAAGCATGGGGTTTTTTGGTTTTCAGAAACCATGTGTTAGAAAATAATTGTAAAGTGTTTTTTCTACCTGCTAAGACTAACTTGCTGTCTAAACCTGGCACATGTTATTAGATCATTTCCATAGTCCAACATGCAAACACAGACACAACATTCATAAAATCAATTCTAGAAAGTGTTCAAGGAAAACTGAGCTTTTAACCACAGTATGATCACCAGAGGTTTGTCCCCAGACATCTTCAGCACATTCCAAACGTAAATGGTCTGGAATCTATAGATTGTGTCAGTTATAAATCAAGCAGGCAAACATTTAAGCTCACATTTGCAGGTTGGGAAAACAGCTTTTCTTTCTCAGCTGCTGTCAGTGAGGGTATTTCTGCTGTCACCACAGCAGCTACTGCCATTGCTATTTCTGCTTCTCCTGTTACTGCTTTCACTATGCCCCATGTTGATGTCTCTGTGCCACATGCCCAGTGGTGATAGATACATCAGCATGATAATAACTGCTGCAGAAAGAGCATCAGAAGGGACTGTGATAGTGGAGGAAGAAAGAGAGTGCAAGCAGCTCTCTTTTGGAGCCAGCTCCAGGAGGAGAACACAGATCTTATAGGTACAAATCATGTTTTGGGTGATTAACTGAAAATCAGATTTAAAAAAGCTACTGTGGGTTGGTCCAGTGTATTAAAAAAGTGAGATTTGTTATGTGCTTTTGAAGGATAGAAAAAATTACTTTATAGTTAAAGCAATGCAAGTTATCTTTTCATTAGAATTGCCTAATATGCATTTCCCAACTTCTGAGAAGTACATTTTCTGTTAGTATTGCAAAATATGTAACAGTTTATAATCAGACTAATGTAGTCCCTATACAGATGAATATGAAAATTGCATTGTGCTTGTGAGGGCGCAGTTCTCAGGTCACAATTATTGTAACTGAACTTATGTGGTGACTTCTGTGGTATCAAAATTGTTTCTCTGGCAAGAAAGCTGTAGTAGAACAGGGTGCAACCTTGTGCAAAAAAATGACAGGTTATGAAAAATCCACTTTTTGCAGTCAAGGTATTTTTAGCAGGCACTTGGTCTTTCCTTTTTCTGTCTCTAATTTGTATACAGCTGGAATTACAGGAACTTGAACTAAATTTCCTCCAGGATTTCCTGACATCTTGCAGGCTGGTTGGAGCACAAGCTCCAGGAATGTGCAAAATTCACAGCCTGATTTGTGCATGCACACTGCATACTTAGGGAACGTATGCAAATAGGGAGCCTTTGGCTGCTGATGCAAGGTATTCTGCTCCTAAAATTCAGCAAATCTGATGTCTTTAGAATATGTCAAACTTACAATGTCTGCTGGATTGTCTGTTCAGTGAGTGTGTAGTTGGCTCAACGAATACCAGCACTTCTCTGCTCATCCCAAATGTGCACATGTTTCTGCTTGGTAAATCAAATGCGAAAAATTAGCACCCTTCGATCAAGGAATTGATTGCCAAACATTTTGTGGTCTTATTTTTCAGGATGAGGAATCCTGAAATCCTCCCATTTACGTGGGTTTCTTTTGCACCTCTATCTCAGCAAAGACAATAAGGACACTGCATTGTCTTGTTTATCCATAAAGGATCTGGAGAAAATCCTAATTCATACAAGACAGAAGAGTCAAACAACAGCTGGACTTTTTCTTCATAGAATACCATTGTACACCAAGCAGCAATGATTTTCAAACTCAAAAACAATGACTTGAACAGTTATAATAGGCCCCTAGTTGAATTAACAATCTCTGTGACCAGACAGGATTGCCAGCTCAGGTTCAGTGCTGCATGAGGGTGGCTCAATCCTAGTGAAGATAGAAGTCCAGAGGGTAAAAAAAAGTGTAGTCACATCAGTTCTAGTCACAGGCAGTGAAGGCACAGGCACAAAGCTCAGCTTTTACCTCCTTCTCCTGGCTTTCTCCTCTAAAATGCATATAGATCCATTATCTTAACCTATGCATTGACAACCAAGGGTAGCCTGCATACTACCAACCTGAGCTACCTTTGGCTGCTGTGCTGTCTGACAAGAGTTTATTGCTCTGGTGGTGCTCCTGCTACAACTGACTTTTATTGTTCAAAGGGACTGTATAGCACTTGGGTTACATCTGAAACAGAATACTTGACACATCAACAGCCTTTAGCAATGTCTTCCATTGTCAGTGGATCTGCGACCCACTAGCAGGAAGCTATTAACACCCTTCAACAGAACAGCATTTCTACTTGTACAAAAAGAGGTCACATCAATTTATAGGCCTCCTGCCACAATAAGAGCCTCAATTGCTTGCAGATGCTATTCTTGAGTGGGAACAATAGCCATTGAGTTAGCTGCAGAACATTAGAAACCTATTTAGTGCTAGGACATCAATGCAGTTGCTCACAGATTGGTGTCCGGAGCCGCATGAGATGCTGTAGTGCTGCATACAACTTCCATTTGTCACACCAGGAGGAGGTCACAAGTTTTCCCGTAAGTCCTGTTTGATATTTGCTAGCTCTGTGTTAGTGCCTGACATAGTCTGGATCATCATGAATGACACTGGATTCCTAAGCGTGAACATAAAAGGCACATAAGCATCCCCAAAACTATATGCAGATTTTAAAATGTGTGTGCAAAAAGTGTCTGTATGTTGCTGATCTAAACACACAAAACACAAGGATTTATCTATAGTCATGAAATGCCTGTGAATGTGGCCAATATTAATGTTAAAATATTTTTTCTCCAGCCCTCCTGTCCTGCTTCCTCTTTTCAGGGATTTAGTATTTAATATTTACTACCACTAGTCCAAATACAACAATCACTGTGCTGAAACACATCCATGAACTGCCCCAAAGCTCTTTTTTGATAGGATTTAGCTTTCCTAGACTCAATGGAACAGCATCCAAATTCTACACAAGGAACACCAGCTTCTTGCAGCAGCAAAAAAAGAATAGCTGAACAATCTATCTTTAATTTGCTGTTAGCAAAATCCTCTTTTCCTCTTGTTCTCTTCCAATTGGGCAGGAGCACCTGCTGTCAAAATCCTGTAAATCAGCTAAGTACCCAGAAAACAATCTTTACAATAGGTCTCTGTGCTCATAAGAATTTCAGGATGGCTCTACAGCCTATTTATACACTCTCGCTGAGCTCCTGCTGGTTCTCAAATAGACTCTAAAGTATCCTGCCATGTCATTTGACCACCACAGAAATAATCTCTGCAGCTACTGATAATTAATGAAACCACATAAAGTAAGATTTATATCAGCTATTTTTAGCCATCTAAGGATTAGACTTCTCAGTAAAGAGCCTGCCCATATAGTCCATGTATTCAAGAACCTCTCAAGGATAATTCATGTCACCTAACATCAGTATAAACTGATATGCTCTTTGGACAAGTTTCTCTTTCTCCTCTGACTGTCTAGGAGTCAAGCTTAGGTGTTAGACTTTTAGAAAGTCTAAGTTAAAAGATTCATCATACCTGGTTTGACAATTTTTGAAATTTTGGCCCACCAGGCCAAGTTTGTTTTAGCCTACTGAACTCTCAAAAGAAGGAAAAAATTATAGTTGTGATTTATTTCATCTCGCTTTAGATATCTAACAGTCAAAGCAGGTCATTTCCTCTGGCTATCAAAAAGACAAATTAATGCCTCAGTCACCCCAGGGGTAGAAGACTGACTTTTTTGTGCATTAGCTAAGGAAAACATGAGGCAACATAGTTAAATTTTAACCCTTTTAGTTATCTGAAAACCGTCCTCCCCTTTGTGACTTCCTTAGAGTTCCTTATCTTATTTACACTATGAAATGCTTAATTGCATGCTTTTAGGTAAACTAACACGTGTGTTAGAAGTGGTTTTGTTTTTTGTTTTTTGTTTTTTTTTGTTTTCCGAAATATTTTCTCATGATAGTACAAAATTCAGTAATTTGTCATTAAAAAAAAAAAAAAAAAATCACTGTTTATCTGCTGTACTTCATTTCTCCACAATAGGTCACCTTGGTTGTAGCACAAAAAGTTTTTAATCCTAGAAGCAGGATTTTTATTCTTGAGGGAAAATGCCCAAATGGTGCATATACTGCTATATTCAGTAATTTACCTATGTTGAGCTTCTGATTTAACTCATTCCTCACAGCTTTATTGTATGGTTGAATGTTCCTACATGCTAAGACTTGACATGACCAAAGACTAACCAGTCTCCAGATTCTAAATCTCAATATGTTAGAAAGCAGCACCTCCCAGCAGAGGAAAGCAATATCTTCCAAACAGACAAGCAAGATAGAAGGTACAGTCATGTCATTTCTAAGTGATACATTGCTCACTGTCACCATTCAGGAACAACAAGCCTGATTTGAAACTGAATGTTCTCCATTCCTCTTCAGTGAAAGAAAATCAATTTGTCCATGTCCACTTCTAATTAATTGTTCTCAGGAGTATCTGGAATGTAATCTACTGTGAGTTTCAGTTTACTTTTGCTGCCTTCCTTACATTTTTGCCCACTTGTTCTTATTTTTCCCACTTTTTCTTAGTTATAGGGCTACAGAACTAAAACAATGTGCAAAATTCATCAATGCTGCTATTCACCAGCAATGTCATTGTCCAGGAGTCTTAGCAACATCCAGCACATTAAGAATAAAACTCGAACCCTTACCATCCCTTGTGTATTTTGTCCATATGTCACCTTCTTTCTGTATTTCAGCTCATGAGGTTTTCTTACCCATAAGTGGTCACTGCTGCCAACACTGAAGCATTTGGGCTCAAATATAATGCACTTGGACTGTAAAGAAATATTCAGGAGACAGATGGTAAGAGATGAGATTTTATTACTGGGCTGATTCTCTTTTTAGAGCTAATCCCAGAATGCATACTTTTGAATTTATATTTGTGGTTAGAAAGAAGGAGCAGCCGCTAGACGGCACACTGAAGGAGATAGCTTTCTGTATTACAAAACACATGGCACTTCCAAATACTGTCCCATACAATGAAAAATGTTGGCCAAACCTAGGCAAATGAAGAGCTGAAACATGTTGCTCATGGTGAAAGAATAAAAGAGGACCAGGTTCACATGCCCCCTTACAGACAAGGTTCACCTGTCCCCTTACAAACAGGAAAATACTGTTACTGGTATTGATTTTCATTCTCTCCACAAACCAGGACTGCAGAAATGCACACTGCTGTTTGTAAAGAGAGTGTGTCAGTGAGAAATGAAAGAGAACACACGTGGGAATATCTGTTCTGAGAAACAAGTTGAAGATAGTGATGTAATAGCATGACAGAACCATATGCGCCATATGCAACCTACCATGAGCAGAGCATCAGGAGAGACAAGGGTGCAACCAAGTCTATGAGCGTTAGGTCAGGAAGAGGCTCACTTCTAGGCAGGAAATGCTTCACTAATCCTCTTTACTTGTTGCAGTCCCATTGTAATTTAAAAGGTAGGAGTACAGAAAGAGATGGGTTTTGTGTGACACGGGCAGATGCTACAAGAATGGCTGCATTGCATATCCAATGGCTCAAGAAACAGTTACGGAAATGTGCTCAACTGAAATTTCAATTAAGAGACAAGCAGCAAGCTAAATATAGTATTAGTCAGAGCTGCTCTGCCATGCATTAATTAATGCTGCAATTTTTTCTTCTTTTCAGAAGAGGAGGAATGGATTATACCATATCAGTTCAAATAGTAGCACACCGCTGAAATTCTATTTCAGATGCAGTGAGGACATGATCTGACCAGCTTTTTCTTAGACAATCCAAGATATGTGTAATCCATCCAGCAGGATAGAAAAAATAAAAAGCAACTGTCAGCAACAAGTTTTCCCTGTGCAATTTTCACTTCAGCCATAAGCAATCAGGCAGACTTCTTCAGGCTTCATCACAGTTCCTGTTTCTGTCAAAATCATCTATTTTTGCTTTAAAAATGAAAGAAGGAAAGACTCTACTTCACTAAGCTTTCAAACGGTTCTGCAACAAATACATTCATACTCTTATTTGCATGTAGGTGGAGGACCCAGCATGAATACATTACTTAAGTGCACAAGAAAGTACTTTTCTATTATTCTTAAATTGCATACTTATCACCCTCCTTGGAAATATGCAAATACTATCTATGCAAATTCATCACTTTCCTACACGTATCTTTATGACAGCCCACCCATTTCTCAAGCCTTAGAAAATTTGAGGTTCTGTGTAAAATTCACTATCATTCTAGGAGTTTTCCGAATTACGTCAGGCAAGGGGAATTCCAGAAGCTTTGTTGTACATGTGAACTGACATTCAATATGCTTTCCTCCTTCAATAATGCTATATTTGATAATTATTTGTTATATGTTAAAATAATTTTATTAAAGATAAAGCCAGAACTTTGTAATCTAATTGCTAAAAAAAAGATGGTGGATCAATTAAAGAAGAAAAATAATACACTGTCCTAAAACTACCAAAGAAAAGCAGTACTTGTTTCAAACTGACAGTGAGTCTTGATGGGGCTGCGTTTGGTAAAAGGAAAAAGCATTGCACACCACAGCTGCTTAAAGTGGTTGATGACACATAACAAAATGGTCAGCCACCACTGTAGATATAATATTTTAGGAAACATTTACAGCTGCATGTTCATGTAAAATGCTTTGGATTCCTTACTTAAAAGGTTAGACTGACGTAAAATAATACTGAAGTCAGTGGGCAACATTGCCAGCTATGTGTCAGAGGTGGATAGCAAAGAAGAAAAGATGTCCATATGTGCTCGTATCAGAGTATTCATAAAAAAATGTCTGTGAGAAAAATGACAAATCTCTGGGTGTAGTAGAACCGGTCACCAGGAGCTTTGCCAACCAGACTGCTGTCATTTTTTTCACACTTCCTTTCATACAGATCACAATTTTCCTACTCTACTTCTTTTTCTTTAGGACAGCAACTTTTGGACAGGCTCCCAGATTTAACATCAGTGAAATCAAAACGACCAAGTATCTGAAGAAATCCTAAGGGTTTCTACCAACCATTAAGAAAAACAAATGCTTTCTTCCTAGAGACTGAGCTTTTGCAAATGTTTGTCACCAACCTAGGAAAATTAAATTATTATGTCTTAATCTGGGTTTGGTGCTGGTTTGGATTTTTCATAGAATAAGAGAATCATAGGATAGTTAGGGTTGGAAAGGACCTTAAGATCATCTAGTTCCAAACCCCCTGCCATCAATTCTTCAGTTAGCAGATAAAATAAACAGATTTGAAGAATTCATATTTAAATCTGAGGGAAGATAAGCTTAAAAAATGAAAAAGAAAATGGGGATAGAGCGGTCAAGTAGAGGGGAAGGAATAAGTAACAGTCAGTATCTCTCAGGTACTTTTGTGCAGCCTGATTTTTTTCCATTACATATTGAATGCAATGCAAACACAAAGAAGTGATGACTTGTATAGTAGACTGGAACAAAAATGAATGTGGGAGAGACAAACCCATGTATGAGATAAATGATTGAAGTGAGAGGGACATTATAAATATGATCATTTGGAATGT
Organism: Neopsephotus bourkii; assembly: GCF_033783945.1. NCBI lineage: Eukaryota > Metazoa > Chordata > Aves > Psittaciformes > Psittacidae > Neopsephotus > Neopsephotus bourkii. The sequence goes on along the minus strand of NW_026902076.1, from coordinate 6,851,859 downwards.
GAAAGCAATAGAAGGACAAATAAATACCTAAAAAAATCCAAAAGAAATAACCATTTAAGTCAAGCAGCCACCCAAGCAGAGGTTAGTGAAACTGATAAAAACAGAGCTGTTGACTTATACTGAGTTGACTAGTGCTTGCTTGCTGGAACATAAAACAGTTGCAGGCAACCTGGCACACCTCAGATGCTTCAAGTGTGAAGGACAATATGGATTTTCCCTGAATTACCCAAAAGGCCTGAAGATGTGTAAATAACTGACTGGCAAGGACATGAATGTAGCTTTACTGAACTCAGACAAAATCAGATGGGAAATGTGGCATTAACTTTAAGCATAGGGCATAAATGATAAACCACTGGAACAAACTATTGAGGGAGGAGGTGGTCTCACTATCTGTTGATACTTTAAAAAATAAGATTACATATCTTTCTGGAAAATAAGTATTTTATACAACCACATGTTACTGAACCCAAAACAGAAGCAGTTTCAGGAAATCCAAAGTCTGTGAAAATATGTGTCATCGAACGAGTTGTACTTATGGTCTACTCTATCCTATACCTATCTGTAAAGCTTTCCCAGGAGCACTTCTTGAGTGGTAAAGTGGTATCAAATGACACAGGAAAAATAAGCTATTGATATCAATACACAGTGATACAAAACAAATCAAATAGCTATATATTCTTATGTGTGTGTATACATGTTTAAATAAAATTTAAATAAGAATAAAATGAAACACATACATGAGGTTCTCTGTAAACTTAAGAAACCTGTGCAGTATTGTCATGATCTCTTCAGCCAAATGACTGTGGTACTGTCAATTAGGAGGTGACCCTGTAAATTATGAAGTGAAAGATTAAAATAAGGTAGTGTAATACATCTGAATCATAATGCCACATACTCCTGGCTGGATTAGGATCTAACTTTTGCTAGTTTGTATTCTTTGATAATTAAAATCAAATATCCACAGATGGAAGCTACTTTATACACTTGACCTGTGTCACACTAGTTGGAATAATGACTAACCCACTACAGCAACAGAGCTGAAATATCTTTTCCCTTTGTCACCACATGCTACAACTTCTGTAACATCAAACTGTCACCATTTAAAATAATACAGATTTCTCTGCCCAGTCACTAAATTTTGTGCCAGTAAGACAAAGCAGGAGGCAAAAACAAGATAAAAACTCAAGTTATTTCTATTCTTATTTTATTCAACACTGCTTTAAGTCTACAGGATACACATTACCTTCCAGCTAAAAGTCAAGGATAGCCCACTGAGTCCAAAATGGCTATGATCTGAATGCTAACTTCTTGTTGCTACCTGATTGTCAAATATTTTGCTTTAAACAACCTAAATTAACACCATATTTTCATTTGATGCATAAATCAGGTTGAATTACCAATAGCAAGGTAATCAAGCAGGATATTTCTCAGTATTGGTGGATACGGATGCTTCCCTCAGTCACTCTGACAAAAACATTGCACCTAATCCAAATGTGTGCTCCTGTTCCACTATCATATTCTTTACTTCCATAAACACTACCCAATTTCAGGCAACTTTTTAAATTAAATTAGATTTTTTTAAAATTCTAGGGATTCCTGTATGCTTCAAAGGATATGGAAAGACTTTTCAACATACATGATTATAATATTAAGCTATATTTCTTCATATATTTCTTATATAAAAAATCTTTTGTCTTCCTATGTAGAAATTTCGACTTAGAATTGCCTTATTTAACCTGGTCTAATATGTACATGAGTATTTTACATTATATTAGTGCCATATTCTCTTTTATCTTAAAATCTTAACATTTGCAGATTTATTATATAGAACATCTATTTTCTATTAAATTTAATTAAAAGAAACTATTCACAGTCATTTGAAATGCACTCCACGTTGATTGAAATAATTAGTATAGGGCTACTCAATATTTACTTAAGATATGAATCTAGAGGGATTTGATAAAATTAATTAGCAGGAACTAATTATAGTTAGGATATGAGTTAGGGTTTAATAAATATAATTACAGAGTACAAATGATGGATTCTTAATTAATAGATACTAGTTGCCAAACACTGAAGAGAGATTATCATATTTCTGTGCAGGACATGCTATTCTATGCACCTTCAGTTCCAGTGGAAATAGTGACATTTAAAGTGCTCAGGGAGGTGGGGACGAGAGGGTGTTAAAACCAGATAAACTAGTTTGTCTCAATTTTCAGTGAAAAGTATCTGATCAATTAGGGAAAGCTGCCTTCTAAAAAAGGATACCTTCCTCCTTGCAGTATATTGGCATATGGCACAGTGTCTGTGGGACAGAATTTTTGAGGTATTTAGGCATTTAATAATGATGATAGGCTCCTGATGGGATTTTGGTATTACTTACCTGTTTCTGAATACTGAGTTTGGCACCTGTCTTCTTATGTGCCTAGCTCTCTTAAAATATAGCCTTCACTTTGTCTGTGCCTTGTTACCCTACCTAAAAAAGGTGATAATATTTTCCTACCTTAGAAAGGTGTTGTGGGTATAATTTCCTCAAAGATTGTGAAGTAATCAACTAGTAGAGTATTAGAGGCTTTATAAATATTATGATAAATTGAAGGAAGAATTGCTCTCTATTTTGAGGCAGAAAGCTGGCCATGTTTTAAATTAACTTTCTGAATTTGGATTCTCCATCCACTTAGGGTTCATTGCACCCTAGGGCTTCTTAACATATGTTTACATAGCAATCCAGAAATGCATTATCTTGGATTCATATTTGACCTGTAAGCTAGTACACCACAGGAAGTATTGGAGTGACAGGACACATTCTGTTGTTCAAAAGTGTGAAGGGGAGGTTCATAAAAATACCAATTACTGACCAACTACTAATGGAAGAAGTTTATTATTTGGATGAAAAGAAAACTGATCCATAATAGTCTTTATTTTACCTTAAACAGTACTAAGAAATTATTTAAAGAATACTAACCAATTCAATCTGAATCAAGAATCATCTTTGCACACAAGAAGTGTAATTTTGCACTTACCCAGAAAGCATTAAATTATGAAAAGTCTATATTTAGAATATGAATATCTATGGTGTCAAGAACAGAAATTCCTTTATATTGCTCTTCTAAGAATTTAGAGGAAAACTGAGGTAAAGATGGGGTGGTTTGCTCTGCCACATTTCCTTCATTCATCTCACTTGGAAACTCTGCAATTTACTCTCAAACAAGTAGACTGGACTAGATGCCCTGAAGAGGTCCCTTCCAACCTAAGTGATGTTCCAATTCTGTGAGGAACCATTACCCAGAATTAGAGCTGCATCTCTTTCTAGGACAGGACGAATATTACTTTTAAGGCAATATTAATGTTTCACCCCACTTTGTCCTATTCAAAACACAACTAAGTGCCCTATGTGTAAGAGATGGTAACTACTTTCTGCTCCCATATATTATGTTATTTGGATGTTAATCTGGAAAGATTTTCAATTTAACCAAATAGGTAAATTCTTAGCTTCTAGCAAGGCTCCCACCTTCTCATACAAATGTTTGGCTAAAATAGGTCTTGTATGCTGTATTTTTGCAATGTAGAAAAATTTCTAGCAGTTTTACATTATTTTACTGCCATCAGGTGAATATCCAGCTGATGCAGAAATGCAAAGGCACACCTTCTTCACAGCAGTTCATTGAAATAGGACTTCATCTGTTTGCCAGGTATCCCATAGTGAGAGCCAGTTAAGAAAAGCATGACATCAAGCCAAAAAAGAAAGTATTGAAACATACTATCACACGAGGACATTGCTCACCAGTCTAGATACCGCATACCTGTTGTTTGAGGTTTGTCCAGATATGACTCTATTATTATTAATTTTCTTCTCTATTCCTTTAATTACCACAGACCACTGTAAAACAGAAGGCTTTAAAATTCACTTATTCAAGTAAAACTCATCTTTTCCCCCTAAATTCAACGAATAACAAAAAAACTTAACGCTACATACCTGCCATAAGCATTAAATAGTAAGAAGCAAATAAAATTTATTAGAAATACTTCAATTCTGTTACATTATTTTATATGCCATTCATAATAGCAATAATAATGTAAAATAATGTCTTTCCATTTATCTGTGTATTAATGAAATAGTACTCAGCTCCCACCACAGCTACTGACAAAATTCCCTGAAGTGCTCTAGAGGTCAGATTGCAGCCAACATTGATGAGCAAAACAAAGAGAGGCAATGGCTAAAAATACTTTCTTCTTTTCAGACAGCATCTGATTCAAATTGAAAAATTATATGATCTCTAACCCCCTCTGGCTTTCTTAAAGAAGTGTGTGTAGACTAAAGGTAGGAAGCCACTCCTCCAGCAACAGCAGTGAGCAATCTGGTAATCAGCAGCACCTTGGCTACCGCGTCTCAATTTAAACACCAGAAATTGCCTCTTTTAGAGCTATAATATAGACTGCAAACTATATGCCAGTATCAGTTACTTTTATGCACAAAGCTTGACCCTTTTGATAGATAGATGGTCATCTTTCTTGAGGGGCTGCAACTGTAGCTTCAAAGGATGAAGCTTTTCAAAGAGCACAGGAATACAGAGGGGTGTATTCATTACTGGCAGCGATGGGAACAGGTAGGGAGAACTGCAGCATTAATGAGTAAAGAGAGGAATACGTTGTCAACAGGGACATAGTCCAGGTTTATAGACTGATTTCTCCATTTTTATTTTAAGAAAAATAACAATTTAAAAGTATGTGAGATACACACGTACAAAAAGCAGAGGAAACAAAACACCCAGCCTTTAAAATGGAGATAGAGAAGAACACATAATTTATTTACGATTTTTTTCTCTTTGTCCCCTTAAATGAACTGTCACAGAGGCAAGGGAGAGAGCAATCCTTCATATTTTTTTACTGAAAGGAGTTTTAAATACTTGCAGACAGGCTGGGAAAAACTGCAAGCTGTGACTGTAAACTGCAGCTCTTCTTTCTCACGCTTTTTCTTCTACAGCCTACCTGGAAGGCAACAGTAATAAACTCTTGTGCAATTCCCTCCTTGCTCCTTCACATTAAGCAGTGCTGACAGACACATCACTGCAAGTTTGCCTCTTTATCCAACAGTAGTACACACCTTAAAGGAGACCTCTCAAGTCTGAAAACTGAAAGAGGCGCTTCCACCCCCTTGTCTACTTTTTCCTGTCTTTATGACACCATAGGGTATCACTTTCCAGAATTGCCTCTCTCCATCTCTTCTTCAGAGTGATCTCACACGAAAGTGTATAGCAAAATGATACTGGCACTATGGGGCAAACTTCTCAAGTACTACACAGTTTTTCTTGATGGGTGAAGTTTTAGCAATGTGCATTAGTGCTTCTCTCTGTGCACGATATGCATCCACTCGTGTAAAATTCCTGGTGCATTCAAGACAAATGTTGAATACTCCGATGAAAGCAAGGTCAGAAAGAAACCCAGGCAAGGAAAAGCATGTATGAACCAATCACTAAAAAAGAGTCCTGGGGTCAAAACTTCCCATTTTGTCCTTTCTGCTCACCTACAGACTTACTTATAATCACTAGCTAATCAATTAACTACCCCTTACTCCTCATTCTGTACAAATTAACTTTTGTGTTATTTTATGCAGTTGTAACATTTCCAGAAAAAAACAAGTTTGTGTTTAACCTCAACACAGGTAATTCCAGTTTGAACCAGTAGGCTCACAGTTTCTGAATAGATTCATCTCACAGTGTGATAGTGCTTCCACACAGATTCAAGTTGAGCATCTCATGGGAAGTTGTACAATCCCTGTTCAACAGTAGAGATGAGGTCCTCCTGGGACAAAGCAAGGGTTGTTTATTACAGCTTCCCTTCTATTTGGAGCTAGCCTTTTTGGAATGGATAAGCAAGGATCAGAGAACCAGATACAGGAGATCCAAGTAATCTACATAATGGTTTCAGTGACCCTCTCTGCTCCTTCTTCAGCAAAATCACTGATGCTGCAGCTGGTTAAGGAGATTTAAATTGATGGTAATGCTGTTTGGTTTGTTATTTACAAAAGGCTCATTTTGCAACATTACATGTCGTGTTTGTTTACTGATGTAGTTGAATGAATGCACTGAACGGAGTGGCTGCTTTATCTAATTTCCTGTCTGTTCTGATCATAGCTACTTTTCTATTGACACTCTTCTCAGACATGAGAGAGTTTACAGCTGGTACTTCCCACAATCCTCTCAATACATTTTCCATCACAAACCCACAGTGATCATCAGTTGACAGAAATATCATGTCTACTGTTGATGAAGACATCCTTCTGTCTACACTACTGTCACATCTTTACAAGTACACTGCTAAACTGGTCATATCCACATTGAGATTAACAGCTTAGCAGGAATGGACATTTCATCTAGAAAATGGGCAGAGTTACAGTCAATAGTCTGTCCCACACTTTGCAGTATAGCAGACTAGGATGCTTAGGGTGTGCCAGTCCTTAGAGCCAAGAAAATGATGTGACAAGATAGATCCCAGTTTCACAGCTCTTAATGACTGGCTACCAGCTTCTGACTGAACCGATTAAACATGGTCTTTCTGCTAGCCTGGAGCAAAGCTCAAATTCTGGTATACACAATTGCAGAAAAATATGTAATGATTCCTTTCCTACTGTAATTTAGGTTTTTCTTATAAGTTATTAAAACCATAAATATGAGTTTGGGTAGTAGGACAAGTTTAGATCTTAATTACTTTTTTTTTCAGTCTTTGACTATGATCAGGTAAATAGAAATGTGTCTTCAGGAAAACTGGCTTCTATCTGCCTTTTATCCAGATCACCATTTCTTGGTGGAAATAGCTGACACTGAATATTGTCAGAGACAGATTTTGCTGAATTATCCCCCTCTGCACAGATATATCTCATCCTCTGTTAGCAACTCTCTGAAAAGTGAGCACTTTTACAATAGCAATGGAAAGCAAAATGTGATCTACCTTTTATTTCTTCAAGTTCTGGTCTTAAAGTCCTGCTAATAAGAGGGGTTGTATTTGCATGAAGTTCCTTGGCTTCTTAGGGAAAATCTTTGTTAAAGTCTTTACATTTGTCATATGGGGGAAAACATGTATGACATATGCCATAAGTATAGAAATTCCTCAGCTGGACAGCTGAAGTCTGAAACAGGGGATTCAGCTGCAATAAATGCTTATTTGTATTCCCCAGGACAGAGCTGGAAAACCAGAGGTGTCATGAGATCCTGTAAATTTAATGTAATGTTCATTGCAATTGCCTTTTTAACCTAAGTTCTCCATTCTTATAGAAACCAACAATGTGGAATCTGATTCCTTTCTGTGGTGTGTGTCTGTGTATTTCAGTTTCAGTTCTCTGGCTGCAGAGAAGCTTGTAAATGTGGCACAGGTGTACAATGCAGGTGCTGGACAAAAAGCTATCTAATAAGATGCTTAATTCTATAACATGATTCTGGGGTTCCTGATCCTCATTTCCTGTGGACGCTATTATTGGGCTTTCACTTATATTTGAATAATGGGCTTGCTGTCAACCCAGTGCTTTGGTGCCCTTCTGCTGAAGGGTAATATGTAAATTATTATGGTATATTACTCAAAATGTTTCTGGGTCTAGTGTTGAGGGAAAATCTAAAAGTATGAGAATCATTGCCTGCACTGTCAGTTACATCCCCCAGGGAAACATAATACATGAAAAACGAAACAGCTAAATGAAGCATCAAGACAACATATGCACCAAGTCCTTCCTTGTCTTCATTTTTTCTTCTTTCTTCATTATCACTCTCCTGCTATGACAGAACTGCAGACACTCAAAGAGCTGAGAAAATGAAATCTCAGATGTCATTCAGCACCCAAGAAGGACTGGTATATTTTTCATTTCATGTTGACGAATTCTACTGAATCATGAGCAACCATACTAGATTATAGGCATTAAAATTGTCATTATCATACTAAATTCAGGTGTCCAGCTGTGTGCAACAGGCTTGGTTCTACTGCCTCAATACAGGCATGCACTGCCTTTTTCAGAGGCATCTAGTTTATTCTGGACACCCACAGGCTCGTAGATCTGACTAAAGACCTGCTGGAGGAGATGTGCATCCTTTCAAAGTGGCAGTTAGCTGCCGGGGAATACAGCAGTGCATCTGGAATGGTATTAGGCACCTGTGTTTAGGAAACTGACTCAAAATCATAATATAAGCTCCCACTATCATTAATGGAGATGCAATCAATGCAATCTATAAAGACCAGAGAGCTGGGGAGGCTCTATAATTATATTGACTAGGTTTTCATTGATTGTAACAGGATCATAGACACCTAGTGTAACAGTAGATGTCTATGCTAGATAACTGAATTTAGATTTCTTAAACTGAACTAAGTTCCCTAACATCTTCATTTAGAGACTAGCAGTAGAAATAAATGTTTCCTGAAAGTTAGAAGCAATTTCAAATTAAGTAATAAACAAGAAAATGTCACTCTGCTGTGAGAATGTGATTAGATTTTTAGCAGAATGTAATGAAAGTAGGAAAGAACATAAGAATAGTCTCACTTGGTCAAGTCCAAGGTCCTTACAGTCTAATTTCTCGTTTCCCATTGTGACCATAAGCAGATACCAAAAGAAATGTAAGAACAGGGTAAACTTGGTTTCACCAGGATGCTCAGCACTGTTATGATCACAGATCCATTTTAAGTATGCCTGGCTAGTAATAATATAAAGAAAAGTCATAGGTACACAACTATATCACTTAGCTTCCAAAGCTAACAGATTTTGAAGAGTTCTACCTCCCATTTGTCTATCATTGAAGAGTTTCAAAATTGTAAGTTTTTATACAAGTTGATAATTTTTCAGCCTGATATGATTAGCAAAAACTAATTGTGGCTATGTAATCAATCTTCCACTATCTTCCCAGAATTGCGCTAATATGTAAAATCAATCTACCATTTTGAAGTGTATTCTTACTCTCCCTCCTCTACTCCTTTCTTTGTGTTGAAAACTTTCAGAAAACAGTCTTGTCACATATTGTCAGCTATGAGACAGGAAGCTGACCTGTTCAACTCCGTGAGCCGAGGAACTCAGAGACTGTAAGCCTGGTCAGTTTATGGGAGGGATTGTATTATGCCAGTGCCAGTGGCAGGAGGGGCCTGGAACTGATGATTAAAGAGATCTTCCTGTTGTGTGTTTTTATTTTAATAAAACATGTTTAAGCACAGGGTCTTTTCTGTGCTTTCTTCTTCTTTGGTTTCTTGGTTGGGTTTTTTTAATTGTCCCTTTTTGAACAGAAAAGTAGAGAGGAAACAAAATGTCCTTCTTTACAAAACTTATACAGATGCAAAATTCAAACTCAAATGAGACAAGAGAGAAAGAAAACTGGCTGGTATTCAGGTACTGCAGCTTCATCAGGAGCTGTAGTGATAGGACAAGGGGTAATGGCCTCAAACAGGGGTGATTTAGTGTAGCTATAAGGAAGAAGTTGTTTATTGTGAGGGTGGTGAGGCACCGGAACAGATTGTCCAAAGAAGTGGTGAATGCTCCATCCTTAACTATTCTACTATTCTATGATTCTATTTTGCCATTGTAGCCTGAGGTGTTGCTACAAACTTTACCACTAACTCAATCATCTCTGTGTGAGTGGCAATTAGGACACTGCAATGTGGATGTAGACACGAACATGTATCAGTTTTCTTCCAATTTGTATTCTTGTCACTTTCTGTTATAAAATGAATACCAATGAAACAGCAACTGGGGAATGTTAATGTAGACACTGAAAAATTAACTTCTCTGAAATATTTTTGTGATTTTAATTGTAAAGTCTTAAATAACATTGACAAAGCTTTATTCTCTATTGATTCTATTGCTATACTAAACTCTTCATTACGCGAATTTCTGAATGCTCACAAGAATCAATCATAATTATGCATGGCCCAATACAGTTAAAATCAAAACAATGGATTGATTCATGCTGTAAAGTGCATTACATCTAGCAATCTCTGTAAGGCAATCAACCAAAAATTAGACCTGCATTTTAGTTATTTAAGTATTAAGCAATGGTAAGCAAACTTCCAGAAGCCCTTTTCAAATAGGTTCACACTAGCGTAAGCTTAACTGATTTCAGGCTTATATCTCTAAGACTCCGAGAAATTGTAATCAAAACCACAAGGCCAGATTGTCTTTTCATTAAAATAAAAAATAAAATAAAATTAAAAAATGAGTGCATTTTATTATACTAAACCATGTTCATGAAAGTCTTAATTTTATTTTCACATAAATGGAATTAAAGTCAGACAAACCTTGTAAATAGAATGGAATTATTCTATTTTATCTAATGATTCTGGTCCTGAGTCTTGACACAAGGGGGGCACAAAATCACAAAATGGAACATATAAACCTTTAGAATTACTTTTAACTAACGTTAAGTTTGATGTCTTTGTAACAGTAGCAATGGAAAATTACTGAGGTGCATGACACATAGAAAAAAAAATAGAGTACAGCTAGAGAACATACTGAGAATTCTTGTACAAGATAGAGTCATAGAATCATAAAATAGAATCATAGAATCATACAATAGTTAGGGTTGGAAAGGACCTTAAGATCATCAAGTTCCAACCCCCCTGCCATGGGCAGGGACACCTTGCTCTAAACCATATCACCCAAGTCCTTGTCCAACCTGGCCTTGAACACTGCCAGGGATGAAGCATTCACAACCTCCCTGGACAACCTATTCCAGGGCTTCACCACCCTAACAGGAAAGAATTTCCTCCTTAAATCCAATCTAAACTTCCCCTGTTTAAGTTTTAACCCATTACCCCTTGTCCTATCACTACAGTCCCTAATGAAGAGACCATCCCCAGCATCCCTATAGGCCCCCTTTTAGGTACTGGAAGGCTGCTATGAGGTCTCCACGCAGCCTTCTCTTCTCCAGGCAAAACAGCCCCAGCTTTCTCAGCCAATCTTCATACAGGAGGTGCTCCAGTCCCCTGATCATTCTCGTGCCCTCCTCTGGACTTGCTCCAACAGGTCCATGTCCTTTTTATGTTGAGGACACCAGAACTGTACACAATACTCCAAGTGAGGTCTCACGAGAGCAGAATAAAGGGGCAGGATCACCTCCTTCGATCTGCTGGTCACACTCCTTTTGATGCAGCCCAGGATACGGTTGGCTTTCTGGGCTGCAAGCGCACACTGCTGGCTTATGTTCATTATAGTTGACATAGTTTTAAGAAAAACAGTCTAGAAGAATAGAATGCAGGGATAAAGAGTATCTGGGAACGACAGGTGTCCAGGGTAGGCTACAGTTAAACTAAGTGATAAGTATCACAGTATCACAGTATGCTGGAGATTGGAAGGGAACTCAAAAGATCATCCAGTCCAATCACCCTGCCGGAGCAAAGGTTACACAGGAATGTGTCCAGGCAGGTTTTGAATGTCTCCAGAGAAGGAGACTCCACAACCTCCCTGGGAAGCGTTTTCCAGTGTTCTGTCACCCTCACTGAGAAGTTTCTCCTCAAGTTTAAGTGGAACCTCTTGTGTTCCAGTTTGTACCCATTGCCCCTTGTCCTATCATTGTTTGCCACTGAGAAGAGCCTGGCTCCATCCTTGTGACAGTCCCTTTTTATATATTTATATACACTAATAAGGTCACACTTCAGTCTCCTCCAAACTATAGAGACCCAGCTCCCTCAGTCTTTCCTCATAAGGGAGATGCTCCACTCCCTTAATCATCTTAGTTGCCCTGCGCTGGACTCTCTCCAGCAGGTCCCTGTCCTTCTTGAACTGAGGGGCCCAGAACTGGACACAGTATTCCAGATGCAGTCTCACCAGGACAGAGTAGAGGGGAAGGAGGACCTCTCTCGACCTACTAACCACCCCCCTTCTAATACGCCCCAGGATGCCATTGGCCTTCTTGGCCACAAGGGCACAGTGTCGGCTCATGGTCATCCTGTCGTCCACTAGGACCCGCAGGTCCCTCTCCCCTACACTGCTCTCTAACAGGTCGTTCCCCAACCTATACTGGAACCTGAGATTGCTCCTGCCCAGATGCAGGACTCTACACTTTCCCTTGTTATGTTTCATCAAGTTATTCCCTGCCCAACTCTCCAGCCTGTCCAGGTCTCGCTGGATGGCAGCACAGCCTTCTGGCGTGTCGGCCACTCCTCCCAGCTTAGTGTCATCAGCAAACTTGCTGATAGTACACTCAATTCCCTCATCTAAATTGTTGATGAATATATTAAATAATACTGGTCCCAGTACTGACCCTTGAGGCACTCCACTAGATACAGGCCTCCAACTTGACTCCGCCCCATAGACTACAACTCTCTGGCTTCTCTCCTTCAGCCAGTTCACAGTCCACCTCACTACCCGATCATCCAGACCACACTTCCTCAATTTAGCTGCAAGGATGCTGTGGGAGACCGTGTCAAACGCTTTGCTGAAGTCAAGGTAGACCACATCCACTGCTCTACCATCATCCATCCACCGTGTTATTTCCTCATAAAAGGCTATGAGATTGGTCAAGCATGACTTCCCCTTTGTGAAGTCATGTTGACTGCCCCTCATAACCCTCTTATCCCTGATATGCCTTAAGATGGCACCAAGGATAAGGTGTTCCATCACTTTCCCAGGGATGGAGGTGAGGCTGACCAGTCTATAGTTACCCGGGTCCTCCTTGCCCTTTTTGAAGATTGAAGTGACATTTGCTTTCCACCAGTCCTCAGGCACCTCTCCCGTTTCCCAAGACTTGGTAAAGATGATGGAGAGTGGTCTAGCAATGACTTCCGCCAGTTTCCTCAGCACTCGCGGATGCATCCCATCTGGACCCATGGATTTATGGATGTCCAGATTGCTCAACTGGTCTCGAACCCATTCCTCCTCCACTAAGGCAAACCACTCCATTGACCTGACTTCATCTGAGGTCTCAGGGGTACAGGGCTCTTCAGGACTGCCTCCGGCAGAGTAGACAGAGACAAAGAAGGCATTCAGTAACTCTGCCATCTCTGTATCTTCTGTCACCAGGGCACCCATCCCATTCATCAGTGGGCCTACTTTGCCTCTGGTGTTAGTTTTATCTGCCATGTATTTGAAAAAGCTCTTTCTGCTGTCCTTGACCCCTCTTGCCAGCTTTAACTTCAAGGAGGCCTTAGTCATCCTAGCTGCCTTCCTACATCCTCTAGCAGCAACCTTATATTCCTCCCAAGTGGCCAGCCCCTCCTTCCATGACCTGTAAACTCTCCTCTTCCAGTTGAGCATACCCAGCAATTCCCTATTTAGCCACATAGGTCTCCTGGCCTTCTTCCTTGACTTCCTACATGTTGGGATGGTCTGATCTTGAGCTCGGAAAAAACAATCCGTGAATGCCAACCAACTATCTTGGGCCCCTTTACCTTCAAGCAGCCTTGCCCATGGGATTTCCCCTAGCAATTGCTTGAAAAGGCCAAAGTTTGACCTGCTGAAGTCCAGGGTTGCAATTCTACTTGCTATTATACTGGTCCTACCACACAAGATCCTGAATTCCACTATCTTGTGGTCATAGGAGGATAAGAGGATTATAATGTCTCTGGTGCTAACGAACCAATTAAATGGTATTAGCATCTACTGTCCGTGCTTCGAAGGCTGCCAGAAGTGATGAAGATTGTTGGAAAAAGTAAATGACCCTCAGAGACCACCACCACAATTCTGTACGCATGCAGGGAACTTTCTGGAAAATGATGTAATCCATATGTAACCTCATGAATATGTATGTATGCCTAGGGACTATATAAGGACAGCTTGTGTAGCAATATGGAGACACACGTTAGGAGGAGCTATCCCTCATGTCTTCCAGCACAACTATAAAGAATACCTGCTTGACAACTTGAAAACTTTGCTGGCAAGTTTGTTCCTGGAGTCAGTCTGAATCAGTCCTAACACAGCCTGCTAACACCAAAAGAAAAAAAATCAAAACAGTGTTGCAGCTCAGGTAGGAAAATAAGATGGAGAAAGATTAAGCTCTCCAATTTTATTTTAGCCTGGAGATGGACCCAGGTGCAGAGCCTACTGACTCTTTGCCAATAATTGAACAATTCAAAAACACACATTATTTACAATTGTGCCCAATTCCTTTATCTATCAGATGGAACCAGGCATACTTAGAGGGGTGTTTATCCCATTGCAGTGAGCTATTTGTTTCTCCCATAATGTTGCATAGATTATATATATTGGGTCATTTTTCTTTCGCCTTTCACAACAATTCTTTTCTCTGCTTTTTCAAGGTGTTGGTGTTCCTGATTAGACTCCATCTCATGGGCTAAGTCTATTTCTCTCTCAGTGGCCTTGAACCATCCAAAACACGTTATTCTTTCAATAAACACCTTTTCTAGGTGTCAAGAGCAGAGTGTTATAAATGATCCTTTTTAAAACAAGAAGATGAGATGATTGGAAAAGCCAGGTGGAAACTTCCTTCTTCTCTCTTTCTTCCTCTTAATTCCCCTGTACCTGATAAACCATGGATAAAGCAGCATTTTCCTTTTTCTTTTTTTTTTTTGCTTATGAAAAGCAGCTTGCTCTCCACTCTGGAGTTCATAGTCCTGCTCCACTGGAGAAGGGCAGAAACACAGTGAAATGTATTTCCCTCAAAGCCCCTTTCTCTGCCACAAGACTCCTCAACTCCTACCCAAGAAGATAATTTCAAGAAGGGAAACAAGTTTAATTTAGCGTCTGAGGTTTTTCTCTCCTCGTTTCTCTGATGGGATGTTCAATTCACTCCATTTTGTTGTCAGATTTGTGACATAGACACCTGTCTCTGAGCAATGAGTCTAAAGCCAATATCTCATTTCACATAAGACACTAAGCAGTCATCACATGGTAATGCTTTCCAGTGACTATGGGTGCAATGGCTGTAAGCTTTCATCTATAAATTCTTCTTTAGTTGCTCATTTCTGTCAAGCTGGTCTAATCTACTTACACCTGGCACATTAATTCTTATCTTTTCCCTGCAACATTGTAATTATATGTTATTTCCAGCAATAATTAATTCTCTCTCAGGCGGGCTTTTTATAGCTTACAAGTCAAAGTGGTTTGCACCATACTAAATAATTAATTCAGACTCTTTTTATGTCATGACATACACACAGGCCCCAGGTGTAATTGTTGCACAATTCCTTTGAGAAGAAAGTCCTTAGCTCCCAGGGGTTGTACTGACCAGAAAGCACCAATTATAATGGTTATTTCTCTCAGACCAGCACTAGGTGATTTCACTTCTTTCTACCAACAAATTTGTGTTGGCATTCCTTTCTTTCAGCTGCTGGTATAAGTAGTGGCATCAGCAATACCAGGTCCTAGTTTCCGTTTTGTTATGCAAATTCTCTCAGTTGTTTCAGGAGTGGTCTTATTTCAGCTACAATACATTTTCCTGTGCATGTACCACAGTCACAGAGTCAAAGAGTCAAGCTAAGTAAAGTACTGTAAATTTGTTTCTTTGGGATCATGTTCAAAGTACTATGCAATTCTACTGATAGGAAAAAAAAATAAAACGTAGACACTTCAATAAGCCTTTATGTAGTAATAAAAAGTTTAAAAACATATATATCACGGAATCACAGAATGGTGGGGTTGGAAGGGACCTCTGGAGATCATCTAGTACAACACCTCACACCCCTCCACTCCCCAAAAGCAGGTTCACCTAGTGCAGGTTGCAAAGGATCGTGTCCAGCTAGCTTTTGAATATCTCCAGGGAAGGAGACTCCACAACCTCTCTGGGCAGTCTGTCCCAGTGCTCTTTGACCCTCAAAGCAAAGAAGTTCTTCCTCATTCAGATGGAACGTTCTGTGTTCCAGTTTGTGCCCATTGTCACTTATACTGTTACTGGGCACCACTGGAAAGAGTCTGACCACATCCTCTTAACACCCCCCCGAAAGATATTTGTATGCACTGATAAGGTCCCCTCCCAGTCACCTCTTGTCCAGGCTGAACAAGCCCTGCTGTCACCACAGGCTAATACAGCGGAGAAAGGAGGATAAGAGTATCTCAGACTGCTTGAAAGTATCTGCAAAAGATCTGAATCTCATTAAAGCAAGAAGGTGTTAGCCAATGGAAGGGAACTGCATGGACCCAACAATGTTTTCTTCAGTAATAAGACAAGGGCAGAAATGCTCCGTGAATGCAATCAATCATAATGGCAGGTTGTCTATACACAGCCTCCTAATGAAAATTTCTTGAGTTCTCCAACTTCATAAGGAAGTGTCACTATCAAGCCAAGATATTCCTTTGCCATTTGTATTTGCATGATAAAGTTCCAGCCGTCAGACATCTCTGAGCACCATGCGCAGGTTAACAGACTGACAATTACTACTAACCTTCAGCAATATGGCTGCAAGGAGGCTTGGAGCAGTTCTGCAGCCCTTCAATATGAAAAGCAGTGGCAATATTACTTATATTCTAAAGCTGCAGTAGATGGGTGAGGGCTAAACAGTGTGAAAATATCAATCATATCTGCAACATACCGGTAATGAAAAGTGCATGACACACTTATTTTTCTGCTTTAGCTCTCACACAGAGCTTAGAGGATAGCAAGAGCTTTGCATTTGTATCATCTCAGGAAAATTACTGGGTGTTTTGGTCCTTTCTGTGTTGGACTTTTTTCTTTTTCCCAGTTGAGTTAAAACGTGAAGGGTTATGCTTGGTCAAGAAGGAAAAAATCCTTCGGATATATAGAGAAAAAACAACATTCTTTTTGCCTTCTAAATGATAGAATTTTTAAGAACATGCAAAAAGCCAAAACTATGTCAACTTCTTGTCTAAATATGAAAATTTCCTGATAGCTCCATTATGCATAATTTTTTGCATCCCATGAGGATCCTGATGACTATAAATAACACACTTGCTGTCTCCCATCCCTTGCAGAAGGAAGGTAAGTGTAGTTTCTTAAAAAGACTGAACAACAGCAAGCTTAAATTCCTTTCATTTTGTAAATGTCTCACAAGGTCATTAGTGCTGTTATAGCAGTTTGTTTGTTCGTTGCGTTATTTATACCATGGCAGCTGGACACATCACAAGCAGTAAAATAAAATATCTGTCCATAAGGTAGCTATAATTGTCATTTTCCTATTAAACACCTCTATTTATAATACAGGAAGAAAGCTGCAGCATTTTAACTTGGCCCTGCTGATATGAAGGGACAGGGTGAGACTCATCTCACTTTCTGAACAGCAATAAGCTTCTGCCATAACCAACACCCAGAAGCGGAGTCCTGGAAATGCCATGAGTTCAGTAAAAAAATTAAAGCTGAGGATTCCAGCAAGTATCAAAATGTCTTTTATGAACTTAGTTATGATGACAACTGCAGACAGTCCTTTGAGGCACAGGTATATATGTGCCATGAGCTTAGCAGAAGAGGAATGGGCTGAGTATATACTGCTCACATTGGCATTAAGGAAACTCCTGGACACCACTAATAAAAAATTACAAGAATCTTTTATGAATTATGAGATATTCAAGTTGTCTTAAAAATTCCCAAGCAGGGCCTTTAAAGTTGGCAAATATCAGATTTATCAAACTTTTTGAAACACAATATCTACCCTATGCAAATGTATAAAGGAGAAGGAATGAAATCCATAAAAATAGTTAAAAAAAAGTGCTAACTAAAGATGCTATTACAATGCACATACAGATTGGTCAAAATAAAATTTATCTAAAAATAACAAGGGCATTTACTAGTTTTCAAGAGCTCAACTCTGAATAGCACATTTTTGCTGCCTTAAGTCATACCAGCTTTTGTTATTTTACATATTTACATAGAAAATTAACCTTGTGTGAAACACATTTTTAAGGTCTTGCTTTCTGATTTGAAAATAAAATAGAGAAATTTCACCTGCACTTTTAAGACAGTGGCATGAAAATGAAATGCAATTTCCTTAAATGTCAAGATTTCCAAATTTGATTTTGAATACATTGCACATATATTTTGTTTCTACCTTACCATAACTATCTTATTTGTTAGTAATAAAGGTTAGGAAAGCTGAAGGTCAAAAATATAGTAATTTTCTGTTATTTTGATGTCTCTAAAGCAGAAAGAACTATGGAGCAGTGAAGAATACAGAATATTTCCCTTTTAAGTGCTAACTGACTTGATCCTTGTGTACTGTCATGGATACACCTTTCTGAAATTAAGGTCTTGTTTTGTGTCAATGGAAGTAAAGTCTATATCAGAAAGGACAGAGAACAGTTAAAATCATACAGATGCTGCTATCATGATTCATCTGGATAAATATAAGTGCTTACAATGCAGAAATTGCATCGATGCCAGTGAGAACGCTCCTTTCATACCTGATAGAGAGAAATTGCCACATCTAGAGCTCTAGAAGTGTCTCTTCCTCTCCATCAGCTATAGAAGGTTTCTAGACAACTATTTAGTTACAGATGTCTGCTTTGAAGGTATTTAAAGCTAGGTGAGATGAATCTTACCCCGAGTATATAATTGAGAGATAGAATGTAGACCTTATTTACCATATGCTAAATGGTCTGGTTTATCTGTCAACATCTGGATTAGTGAAGACTCTTGAACATGACCCTTTACTCTTAGCAATTTGTCGCTTAAATTTTACTGTTTCATTCTGCTTCAGGACTGATTTAACATTTTTTCATATAAAGGGATAATAGAAAATACTCTTCCTAAATTTTAAAACTATCTGATCAGTCTGAAGACTATTCTTTGAAAATACTTAAATCATTGGCAAAATACTCCTTAAACAAGAGATTGTGAATACTGTCTCCCAACAAACTTTTCGTGACGTTGGGAAGTGCTTTTTTGGCTACAGTGGCACAAAACATGCTTCACAGGTAAAAGTGAAAACAGTTTCAAGCTTTCCCTTTAAAAGGTATTTGTAACCTCCGTGGTTGATAAGAATATTTATCTGATTCCTTGGTTCTTTTCAGGAACCAAAAATGGTCCTTACCTGACCTCAAAGCAAATGTAGGCAGCCAGTGTGCAGGAAAAAATGGGCTAGAGAAAAAGGACATGGCAATCACAGGCAGCTGCACTGATCAGATCAGACTAATTTTCTAATGAAGTATAAATATTTAACCCTCGGACACTGAATGGAGAGGACATTCCCCAGCACTCCACAAGCAGGTTTGGGTACAGGTAGTTTTCAGATCTTTACCAGTGACTTGAATATTGTTTGCCCAGACCTGACTATGTTAAAATATTCATTCGCAATACTTTACACAAGACATCTAGCTTAAAGGTAGCTAAACTACATCTATCACGTTTCTGATCCTAGAGGCCCTGACAGCAGTGTAGATATTCCCTTACCGAACCCTGGTTTTCATTACCCCACCAGCCAAAGGAGCATTACTGAGTCCAAAAAGCAGACAAGCACACATTGTAGCCTGGGAGCAGAAATGTGGTTGGAAATGTTGCCTCAGTTAGAGGCACCTTTCCCCCAACTGGCAATGCTGCCACCAGTGAAATGATATTATATGGTTGATATATTCAGATGTGACATGCCATTGTAACATATCATAAGCTCAGGAGACAGATGCTGTTTTCTGCAAATTGTGATTATAATCGCTCAAAACAAAAGGACTTTATGGAGAGTTTTTTTTCCCTTTCTTTTTAAAAGTTTTTAAACCCATTTACCAAGTGTCAGAGCCCATGAAATAGAATGATGTAGGGTGCTCAAGTTAAGATGCTAGAGCAGAAATATGAGGAAAAACCTGGGTAATTTCCCATTACCTGCTAGTATCAAATACTTGAAATCTGGCTGCTCTGCTTGAATCATAATAAAGCCATTTATTCCCTTGTGAGAAGCAACAGAATCCTAACCATCTTCATTATTTTCACTTCTCTGCTGCTTTATTTTTGATATTATTAACCGGTGTATTACTGGAATTTGATATTTCATACCCACATGCAAGCAAAAGAAATAAATTAGCCAGATTTTCATCATTAGAGATAAAAAATGTTAATACCTTTACATCTTGCATCCTACTGGACATACTTTTATACTTGTCTTTAGCTGATTTCTAGTACAGTTTCTTTAATAGGTGGGAAAATATAAGCACAGCAAAGCAAGTTATCCCAAGTTAGCTGGATATCTTTTGCCCAGGCTAAAAATTATTTTAGTGTTCTGATTTCCCACTTCAAATCTTTAGTCTTTAGAAAATCTATTTTTCTTACAGAACAACTGTGCATTTCCCTTTTTGTTAAATCTCTGGAAATGCTGAAATGCCATGAAATATTTACCCCTTTGGGACTTTCGAAGACCTTATCTATGTCAATAAGGAGTTTCAGCCTCTGTTTTGGAGGAACATGAGAGGGTGCACCAAAGGGCACTATTTCAGTTGCACAAACTGTGTCCCCACCCTTCTTGTCTCTTTTTTAATAACTTTGCTCCCTTTAGAATATGCTGGCAGGAAATTATCTGTCCCTCAGTGTACAATGACTGGATATCTTTCCTTCTTAGTTGAAGTCTGCAGACAAGAACGCAAGAGTTTCTAGACTGAAAGGGCAGCAAACTAGTTTGAACATTTTGGAGACACAGTTGAGATAGATAGGAGAATTTGAGGGACTTACAGTTCCTTACACATGTACCTATAGATACACAAGGATCCACACCAATATCTCACCAGTTAAAAACCCTGAGACCCGTGACTATAAAACCAGTCAAAAAATCGTTTTCTTTCCTGAGTTCATGTATTCTCCACAGACTCCATAAATTCCTCAGTTGAGATGCATGTAGTGGTGAAGTTCAACAGATTTTCCAAATTATGGCTCAATGAGGGAACTGGAGGAAATTCTGGCTGACCATGGAGTCTTCTTTGTGACTTCAGGTACTTCCAGAATTAGACAACTGAAGTGTACCAAGTGGAATTTGATTCAACCACACTGAATATTCAGATATGTGCCAAAGTTCTTTGAAGTTACACAAATTATTTCTAGTACTAAGCCTTTCTTTCTAGGGGGCAAAGGGGTTTGGGTTTCAGCACACTGGTCTGACTAGGCCCTGCTCTTGTCTATGAACCTCATAGCTTTTAGGGTTCAGATCAGGCATGAGGAACTGGAGAGCATTGGGGTTTGGGAACCAGCTGCTGGGTAGACTGTCTGAGGCCAGCTCCTGGAGAGACCCATATTGTGTGTGTCTATATCCCACCAGCAGTCTTCAGCCCTGGTCAATTGGAGAAAAAGAGCAGAAGAGGGTGACTCTGTTGCTCGTGAACATGTGAGTAATGAGTGTGATTACACAGGTCACAGCATATGCTCTCTTTCCTGTTTGTGTTGACATGTGCTGCTGGTTCTGTTTATATTTTGTGTATGTACTAACCCAGCCAGGGGACATGGAACTGCAGCAGACTTGCAACTATCAGGCTGGCAAGGTGAAATACCTCTGCGGTCTGAAGCTACCCCTGATCACCCCACCTGGGCATGTAGAGTCATTAGAGCTGCCAAAGGATGTATACTCATCCAGACAAGTACAGGGAAAGCAGAAAGGATATTCTAGGGCATTTCAAATGGCAACAGATGTCCATATTGGCAGAACTAAGACTCAGATGTTTGAAGAATAATCCGAATCCCATCCCTAACAACAGACAATCCAAATTCTTCTCATTATTAGTTGATTTTTGTGTATTTCAGTTCACACTTGCAATATGTGTTAGCTTGCCCAAAGGAAATGTCCAGATATACTTACCTTAAACACATATCACCATCATTATTCTTCCCAAAATGAGTGCTAACTTTATACTGTATTTCACACAGGAAAGGCTGTTTGGGTGGTTTTCAGAAAAGATACTTTTAACCTTCCTGGTACACTGCAGCTGCTGGGAATACATTGGGAAGGCAGGCAAAATGCTCCCATCACTCAGGACAAGTGAAGCCGTGTACCACTCATAGAATCATAGAATAGTTAGGGTTGGAAAGGACCTTAAGATCATCAAGTTCCAACCCCCCTGCCATGAGCAGGGACACCTCGCTCTAAACCATATCACCCAAGGCCTTGTCCAACCTGGCCTTGAACACTGACAGGGATGGAGCATTCACAACCTCCCTGGACAACCTATTCCAGTGCCTCACCACCCTAACAGGAAAGAATTTCCTCCTTATATCCAATCTAAACTTCCCCTGTTTCAGTTTTAACCCATTACCCCTTGTCCTATCACTTCAGTCCCTAATGAAAAGTCCCTCCCCAGCATCCCTATCGGCCTCCTTCAGATATTGGAAGGTTGCTATGAGGTCTCCACGCAGCCTTCTCTTCTCCAGGCTGAACAGCTCCATCTTTCTCAGCTTATCTTCATGTGGAAGGTGCTCCAGTCCCCTGATCATCCTCGTGGCCCTCCTCTGGACTTGTTCCAACAGATCCATGTCCTTTTTATGTTGAGGACACCAGAACTGTTCACAGTACTCCAAGTGAGGTCTCACGAGAGCAGAATAAAGGGGCAAGATCACCTCCTTCGACCTGCTGGTCACACTCCTTTTGATGCAGCCCAGGATATGGGCTTTAAAATAGATGGGTTGGGGCAGGGTGGCAACACACCCAGTCAGTTGCCGGCACCTACAGTAAATGCTTGGATAAATACATATGTTCCAGCCACTCCAGCCAATGAGCCGGCTTCATTTGGAGCTCGGCTGAGATGCCTCTATACAAATGCCCATAGCATGGGCAACAAACAAGAGGAATTAGAGATGTGTGCTCGTCTACAGGACTATGATATTATAGGCATCACAGAAGCATGGCAGGATGGCCCGTATGACTGGAATGTTGGAATGGAAGGTTACAGGCTTTATAGAAAAGACAGACCTGGTAGGTGGGGAGGGGGAGTTGCTATGTATGTTAGGGATAGGCTGGAGAGTATGGAACTCTGTCTGGGAACAGATGAGCAGTTAACAGAGAGTTTGTGGGTCAGGCTTAAGGGAAAATAGCTATGAGGGACATTACTGTGGGGATCTGTTACAGACCACCTGATCAAGGAGAACCTGTGGATGAAGCACTCTGTAGGCAGATAGGAAAAGCCTCACGCTCACAAGCCCTTGTTCTCATGGGGGACTTCAACCACCCTGACATCTGTTGGAATGATGGTAGAGTCCGGCACAAGCAATCCAGGAGGTTCCTCAATTGTGTGGAAGACAACTTCCTTCTGCAAGTAATAGAGGAGACAACAAGGAGAGGTTCCATGCTTGACCTTGTGCTCACCAACAGGGAAGGGCTCGTTGGAAATGTGATGCTCCAGGGCAGCCTTGGATGCAGCGATCACGAGATGGTTGAATTTGAGATCCTCAGGAGAGTGAGAAGAGCGCACAGCAAGCTCACTGCACAGGAATTCAAGAGAGCATAATTTTGCTTCTTGAGGAACCTGCTTAGTAGGGTTCCATGGGATATAGCCCTAGAGGGCAGGGGGGCTCAAGACTCTTCGTTGGTCTTCAAGGATCACCTGCTACAAGCTCAGGAGTGTTGCATCCCAACTAGAAGGAAGTGCAGCAGGAGGGCCAGGAGACCTCCTTGGATGGATAAGGAGCTCCTGAGGAAAATTCAAATGAGAAAAGAGTTTTATAGAAAGTGGAAGCAAGGACAGGCAGCCTGGGAAGAGTACAGGGTTATTGTCCGGGAAGCTAGAGACCAGGTTAGGAAAGCTAAGGCCCAGTTAGAATTAAACTTGGCTAGGGATATTAAGGATAACAGGAAGGGATTCTGCAAGTACATAGCAAATAAAAAACAGACTAGGGAGAATGTAGGCCCTCTTGGGAGAACTAGCTACACAGGATTTGGAGACGGCTGAGGTTCTGAATGACTTCTTTGCCTCGGTCTTCTCTAGCAAAGGCTCTGACCACACCACCCAAGTCTTGGCAGGCAGACGCAGGGACTGTGAGAATGAAGACCTTGGGCCCACTATAGGAAAGGAACTGTTTTGAGATCACCTTAAAAATCTGAATGTGAACAAGCCCATGGGTCCTGATGAAATCCATCCGCGGGTCCTGAAATAGCTGGCAAATGAAGGTGCTAAGCCATTGTCCATCATATTTGAGAAATCATGGCAGTCAGGTGAAGTTCCCGACGACTGGAAAAGGGGAAATATAACCCCCATTTTCAAGAAGGAGAAAATCAATGACTTGGGGAATTACAGACCAGTCAGTCTCACTTCTGTGCCTGGCAAAATCTTGGAGCTGATTCTCCTAGAAGGCATGCTAAGGCACATGAAAATCAACAAGGCGCTTGGTGACAGCCAGCATGTCTTGACTAAGGGGAAATGATTCCTGACCAATATGGTGGCCTTCTATGGTGGGGCTACAGAACTGATGGACAGGGGTAGAGTAGTTGATGTCATCTACCTGGATTTGTACTGTCCCACACAACATCCTTGTCTCTAAATTGGAGAGACATCAATCTGATGAATGGATCACTCGGTGGAAAAAGAACTGGCTGGATGGCGGCACACAAATAGTTGTGCAATGACAAGTGCAAGGTCCTACACCTGGGTTGGAGCAATCCCAGGCACAGCTACAGGTTGGGCAAAGAAGAGATTCAGAGCAGCCCTGTGGAGAAGGACTTGGGGGTGTTGGTCAATGAGAAAATGAACATGAGCCAGCTTCAGTGTGCGCTTGCAGCCCAGAAAGCCAACTGTATCCTGGGCTGCATCAAAAGGAGTGTGACCATCAGGTTGAAGGAGATGATCCCAGCCCTCTACTCTGCTCTTGCGAGACCTCACTTGGAGGATTGTGTGCAGTTCTGGTGTCCTCAACATAAAAAGGCCATGGAACTGTTGGAACAAGTCCAGAGGAGGGCCACGAGGATGATCAGGGGACTGGCGCACCTCCTGTATGAAGATAGGCTGAGAAAGTTGGAACTGTTCAGCCTGGAGAAGAGAAGGCTGCGTGGAGACCTCATAGCAACCTTCCAGTATCTGAAGGGGGCCTATAGGGATGCTTGGGAGGGACTCTTCATTAGCAGGGAGGGACTCTTCATTAGGGACTTTAGTGATAGCACAAGGGTAATGGGTTAAAACTGAAACAGGGGAAGTTTAGGTTGGATATAAGGAGGAAATTCTTTTCTGTTAGGGTGGTGAGGCACTGGAATGGGTTGCCCAGGAAGGCTGTGAATTCTCCATCCCTGGCAATGTTCAAGACCAGGCTGGATGAGGCCTTGGATGATATGGTTTAGTGTGAGGTGTCCCTGCCCATGGCAGGGGGTTGGAACTTGATGATCTTAAGGTCCTTTCCAACCCTAACTATTCTATGATTCTAAATGTCAACAGTATGAATTAGATGCTTGCTTTTTTTTTTCTTTCTTTTCCCAAATCAAGGTAAATAAATATTTTGCTTGCATTTTTAGCCATGAATATGCTTTTGAACCATTTTTAGACTTCCTCTGAACCCTGCCTTTCTCAGAACTATCCATTAGGCAAAGTTTAACATCTGGAACTTCCAGCCTGACTTGAAAGCTGTGTGTTAAATTATAGAACTGAATTCCATCAGTAAATTTCTCCTTTGCTCTCTACACAGCAGCTACATATTTTATTGTCTGAACAAGCTCATCCCATATAACAGGCTGCAAAAACATGAGAGGGAAAAAAAGGATCAACGTAGGACAATACTTCCTCATCGGGCCTGTGTTCAAGAGAAAGCACAAGGATATTTTGTAATATTTTTTCTTTTACAAAACCAAACTAGAAGAAAAAAAAAAGTCTTTTGCATATCAGATAAGCCAGAAATTGCCTTATTTAACTTCTGAAAGACTAGGATCATTCAGAGCAAAATTCTACTGTAAATAAAAAATATGCAAACTGCCTGTAGCAGCGTGGTACAGCTTATCTGAACTATCAGCTTTATAAAATAGAAACTAATGAAGTCAAGGCAGCAAAAGTCCACTGTTACACATCAGACGATTGTGGAATCTCTATCTCTGCAGAAAATAAACAATTGTAAATTTCATGTTAGTATTATATGATAGTTATGCATAGCTATGTTTTTATAATATGCTAAAACTATTGTTACTGCAATTTTCCCTTAGGCTGGGTCTACATGATCTACTGTTCATGTAAACTTAATTAGCTAAAGTGGTGAGGCACTGGAACAGGTTGCCCTGGTAAGCTCTAGCTTCCCCATCCCTGGAAGTGTTCAAGGCCTGGTTGGATAGGCTTTGAGCAACCTGATCTAGTGGAAGGTGTCCCTGTCCATGGCAGAGAGGTTGCAACGAGGTGATCTTTAAAGTCCCTTCCAACCCAAACTGTTCTCTGATATGATTCCATGAAAACCTTAATGAAAGCTACTATGTTTAGCACACTTTAAGAAAGGAATTCAATCAGAAGCTCACTGGAAGTACTTATGTTTTGTCTGAGGTATTTGGCCTCTTTTATTGAACATTCTGCTTTCAATGCATACACCCCATGGATATAAAATGATAAATCTCTTTGGATTTTAAACCAGTGGCACTTTATATCATTAATAAATATTCATTTTCCTGCTATCCCTCCAGTGGTATTTCATCATCAATCATGGCTGAAATCACAGCTGTGAGAGCTGTTTATGGCTTACTGTTCTCCTCTACATGATTTGGCAGATACTTATGAAATTATTGGACTGTGGAAGTAAAGGGGGGTTGGAGAGGAGGGAAGAAGTGGGATACTTAAAAAAAAAAAAAAAAAAAAGTCTTTGTGTCCATATTTATTCCTGGAGCAGAACTGTTTTGTTTTGCCTTCCAAAGTACACATAAATCATTCCATTGGTCTCAACTGTCCTGTGAAAATAAAAATGATCCCAAACTGTTCGAGAATTACTCAGGGACTATACAGTGTTCAATATGTCAGAGAAGCAAAGACAGATGCTCAGGAAGAGGAAGATTACAATCAATGAAGAAAAATCAATAGCGTGTAGAAGTTATCCTGCCAGCATTGTCAGGAAAAGGCTTCTCCATTCCCCGGTCTCATTACATGTAGAAGATTATTAGAAGCTGAGCAGTCGACGTGAAACTGTAATCAACTCCCTTTTGCTTTTTTTAACGTTCTTAGTGTAAATCAACATTTCACTTTGGCTTAATAAACAAAAAAAAAAACCACTGTTCTTCTACTAATGTAGCATTTTATATATTTACTTACCTGCCACTGTAAATGAAAAGAGATGAGATTAAAAATATCTTAAAGTACAATTTGGAGAAATCTAAACAATGACTGGAGTTGTTAGCTACAATATTTTCTGTTTACTTGTAGGGTTTCTTTATTTTTCCATCTGTGTGTTTTTCTGTCCCTCTGACCAAATCAGTAGAGCCCGGTTGCTAATATCTGCTTGTTAATGAGATGGCCATTTCTTGAGTCTCCCCTGAAAATTAATTAACAAGCCAATGAAATCACTGGGTTTTATGGAATAATGTTTGTGTAACCTTAGGGAAATACACATGCCTTATTGTATCAACTGAGAGAAAGAAATAACTGCACAGCTAACAATACCTTTCTGGCCCTGATTCAGAAAAAATATCCTTGTTTTGGAAAATGATTTAACATATGCAAATGAAGTAATTGAAGGCATGATAGGTAAATATTTAAATACCTTCCTGAATTTAGACCTGCACAAATAGAAAAATAATATCCATGTTAAAAATATAATAGTTTATGCCTTAACATATTGTACATTTTAATAAAATATACACATGCACACACTGATATATAGCAGACAGTCCACACAAAAAAACCCTCATCTTGATAAATATATGTCAAGATTAATTTCATAACCTTCCACTTCCCAAGGCCCTCTAAATTATGGTGACAACTGTTAGAAAACACAGATGTCCAAACTCATAAACTTGGCATTTATATGAGATAGGATTGCTTGTGCGTGCAGGTGTTTGTTTCATTTATGAAAATGCCAACTGTATGTACAAAATCAGAGCAATTTTTTTTCCAGAGAGCTTTCAATAGAACTACGTCCAAATGCCATCTTATCATCATCACTATCATCATCATCAAGTCTGCTTCTGAATATGGTGCATCAGAGTCTGGTGAGAGATAACACATGAGATAAGTCAGTCAATAATACTTCTATTTCAGAGATATCTGCTGGGTAGTCAAAAACATAATGGACATTTTTAAGAAGTTAAATTCTATTGCTAAATTCTGGCAGATTGTTTGAGTGTGTGAGTTTGTTTTTCCCAGATTTGCAATTTTTTTTTTTTTTTAATAAGCATGATTTATGTTTAAATAGTTAGAGCTCAACTAAACTGAGTAATTTCTTATGTTGGTTTCTTGATTACTGATGTGATCGTGTTTGGAATATCCATCAACATTACAGGAAGTACCTACAAACACCTGAGAGGACTTTGTTCCTGCCCTGAAGAATGTGAAGTCTGAAGCACCTGCCTTCCTAAATCCCATCAGGAATCCCAGGAGAATGATATAAAGATATACCCTTTATTTGCCTAATCTAGAACCAATGAAAAGGCCAATCTACAAAATCATTATGTTCAAGATCCTGTAAGAGTGTCTGAAGCTACTCTTAGGGCTAATAAAGTGAGCACATGGCGAATGCTGATCCTAGTACATATGGTTTTCAGTTCAGCTTTTACAGCAATGAAATAAAATCAATTCCTTCCAGGGAGGAAATCATAAATAGCACTAAATTTCTCTTTCTCACACAATCTTTCAAGCTATATGCTAGGCTGTTTGTCACTTTTGAGAGCTCTGGTAACCAAAAAGTTAATTCTTCAGAAGTGAAACTCTCTAACAGTTCTTGAAGTAATTGACTGGGATCTGGAAGTGAGTGATTTGTCTTGCCTGGCAAGGTTATTGTTTAAGTTAAAAGAGAAAATGCTAAACACAGTACTTTAATCTCAAATGTTAGTCTTTGTTTTTACAAAAGAAGTCCCTGAAATACAACACCATAATAAATTCTCCTTATTCCTAGAGTCTCCTTTATTCCTAAAATATAATCATAAAGAAAAAAAAAACAACAACCAAACAAAAAACTTGAGTTCTAATATCACTAGAAACTCAGATACAAAGAGTATCTGTATGTAAATTATCCAAAATAAAATAGTCCAGACGAGTTTTATCTTGGAAATTGTATGTACCAAGCAGGCAAAAAAATGATAAAAAGAGCTTCCATGAAGCACTGCTGATTACACTTGTCAGATCTATTTTAGGACAATGTGGCCCACTGCTGTCAGGGGATGCAGTCAGTTATCATTTTTACCCCTTTTTTTACCCTTGTCATATGGATGTCCTTTTTCAGTCAGTAGAGAAATAGGCAGAAATATTCTACAGTCTTTTTTAAAAGCGTGTTCAAGATTAAATGAATTATGCCCTCATTTGTAACAAAATATTTTGTCCATATCTCTACTCATTTTGAAGGCAGCTTATAAACACTAACTCAAGCACAGTTGTCGATACTGTAGGTGTTTGCATATAGTAAAATAAATCTAAATCTTAATGTCATTTATTCCCTAACTTGACCAAATGGGATCTGGCCAGAACCAAAGACTTCATCATCATTTATAATAAAACATTATGACATTTCAGCTAATTTTTCATAATGGGTGCCAAAATTTGTACCATATTATAAAACAAAGTTGTCTTTTCTGTTCATTTTCTGTCTGATCAACTGATAAAGTACAAAGGAAATCTTTCAACTTGTTTACTAAGAGCTATGAATTAAATGTGTATCTATTGAATTTCAATGCAAATTTTATACTGTCTCAATTAAATGTACTGTACATGACAATCTAGGATTGAGCTCTGAAAAGATGCACATATATATATACATATGACCTATTCACAACGTTTTCTCATATGAAAAAATGTATGCAAAATTCTTTATCCAGTGATAGATTTTCATGAGCATTTAAAAGCATTGGCATACAATGTGCAGGGTTCTCAAAAGAAATTCAGGGACCTGCTTCAATTAATATCAGTGGGAGTTATATATTTAGGCAATTTTAAAAATTGTATCAGACATCCATAGATTCTTCAAAAGGTTAGTCCTTTATGATGTACTGCTTATTTATGCAGAGAAAAGGGTGTAGTCCCATATGCAAATAAATAATATTCTTGCCTTCAAATCTTATTTTGCCACTTCTTCCCCTGTAATTTGTCCATTTATCTATTTTGGGGATCCCTCAAAGCACATTCTTTCAGAATCAAGCACAGGGAAAATGGTTTCCCTTCAGTCTGCTGTATATTCACACTACACGTATAAAATGTTTCTCATATGCTCTATGTATAATTGCTCTTAATAATTAAGTGCTGCAGTAGAAAAGCCCCTGTTCATTAGTAGCAAATATTACACACACATACACATGCACACACATACACACACCTAATTTGAGAATATTAGCAGTAAAGTTAAATCAAGTAAATATCTGCAAGTTATACAGAATTTAAGCCAAACTGAGGATGCGTATTTCTTGAAATTATGTAATGATAGCAGCTTTTAAAACTATCTCCTGGGCATTGTTTTCATGAATACAGTTTTGAAGGAATGTATATAAGCCACATCTTTCATGAGAACAATAGCTGTTTATTGCCTTTGCCTTAAATATAATAAAGAAAGAACGAGAATATATTGAGAAGTCCCATAATAAGAAAACCAATTTGCAGTGTTTTTAGGCTTGATTTTGTTTTTATTGTCAGAATGGAAAATAACTCGTAAAACAATTCTTCACTACATGTACGAATACCATAAATATTGACAAGTTATTTTAATTTTAACCTAGTAGAATAATCCATAGAGAAAATTTGAATTATTACTGCATATGCATTATTTAAGCAATTACATTTAAATATCTAGTGAAACCAACTCATTCTGAAATTTAACATTGTTAGCGTCAAGGTTTTTAAAATCAGTCACAGTGTGAAAGCCTTACATGCAAGGATTTCCAAGTGATAGGCTGTTTCGGTCCAAGCATTGCTACATGATGTTCCTCTGCAATACTGCAGTCTTATACTTTATTGTTCAGAAATTCTTTTAGACTTAGGAAAACTGACTTTTTCCAGTAGTTTTTATTTTACAGCTATAAGGAAATTCCAGGTCTGAAAATCTTGAAAGCTGATCTTGATTGAGAATAATTATGAAGCCACTGCAGAGAATGAAGTAGTTTGTAGATGCACTCTTCTTTGCTGCTTTTAGACTTAGGAAAACTGACTTTTTCCAGTAGTTTTTATTTTACAGCTATAAGGAAATTCCAGGTCTGAAACTCTTGGAAGCTTATCTTGATTGAGAATAATTATGAAGCTACTGCAGAGAATGTAGTTCATAGATGTTCTTCTTTGCTGCTTAACTGGTGCAATGACATATTTTGATCCAGCTGCAATTCTCCGGCTACCCTCATCCTTCACACAACTATGAAGCATAAAATTCACCAATAATTAATGTAACCAAGGTGAAGCCTTTTGGCCAGTTCATAAATAAAGCAAGCAGAGCAGAAACCAGAAACAAAAACGAATGCCCTCAAGGTTAAGAGTGTTTTTGATAATGGAAGACGCACTGTGTTGAAGGACATATTGTAAATTTTCTAAATCTTTTGTAGTACTTCCTCCTTTATATTAATTCCATTTCTGGCTTATCTTGATTCATCTTTGGGCAGTTGCTTCAAACAGGCTCTCTATTACAGCCGGGAAATAGTTTCATCGGCATATAATGGAAGGAATATCTATCATTGCATGCATTCAAATAATTTTCCTCTATGGTGATATCTCATGGTTCCCTCTTAATAATTTTACAGTTATAGAAGGAGAACCTAATAAACACATAAAGAAACTAAGGTACAATTGCTTATGACTCTCTTAGTTACTCTGAAAAGAAGATTACAGTACACTAATTTATGTCAGTACACTTTGTTAAATTCACCAGCTCCTTCAATATGTTAACAATGTCCTGTAGTTAAATGTTCTCAAAGGTGCTACCAGGTATGCAACTGTGTGAATACAATTCTCATAGGGTTCATTCTTCAGGGAACTTCTGCTAGATAACAGCTTTAATACTGTGTTAGCTGATACTTTATTAAAAAAGAACAAGATGAAGCTGTGGTGTTCTCAGAGTCTGTCCAAGAAGTGGAGAGAGGGTAAAATATTTTTGAAAAAGCCATTTGTAGCT
Source organism: Neopsephotus bourkii (assembly GCF_033783945.1). Lineage (NCBI taxonomy): Eukaryota > Metazoa > Chordata > Aves > Psittaciformes > Psittacidae > Neopsephotus > Neopsephotus bourkii. The sequence continues at coordinate 6,819,847 of NW_026902076.1, read as the reverse complement.
AGTGATCATTTCTGAAGTGCACACTGGACAGATTTAATGTAGTACAGATTTTGTATAGCTCAAATGGGTCTTTCTTACTGATATCTGTATTCCCCTAGAGCTTTTCTTTTCAAATTTTCCACCATTGCTTTACTGCTGCGTGAATAAGCCATATGAAAAGCAAGCTGTTGTAGTAGTACCATAACTTTAGTCATGGTTCTGTACTTCTAAGATTCAAAGAAACCTACATGATGTTGTGAATTTATTTCATAATTTTGGCTCAAAGATTTTCTGAGTGAACTCTGCTGAAATCTCAACAGGAGTGAAGGCAAAACAACTTAATGAAATACAGCTTTCTTATTACATTTTACAGTGTACAATTTAAAGTTTTCAGCAGCAGCAAATAACATCAATGTTGAGCTATATTTGCAAAACTAAGTAGCCTGAAAGTAATTGTGTTACTGCTATTACAATTAATTATCCATATCTTTTTGTGTTTTCAAAAGTGCCATCCAGTATTGCTCCCATTACAATTTATCACTTTTTATCTGACACTGAAAACACTCCATGAGATAATATAAGGAGTGTTATTTTCCTTCTATCTTACTACTTAATACTTTCACTATTGGAAAATATTTATGGCAAAATATAGAAAAAACAAATGTGCAAAAAAACCCAACAAAAACCCCAACATCCATGCTTTCCATATTTTCTGCTTATTCTTTAGAAGTACAAAAATCAACATTCAGGCATTGCTAAGGACAAAAGAGAATTGATATTTGAAAAAGAGATTACATGGGTAAAATTGGAAACAAAAATGATAAAAGAATCACAATGCACAATGTGATTAGAACTATAAATCCTAATACTGAAGAATTACCTGAATTAATCACAATAAATACAGTAAGAAAAAACAAAGTCAAACCCCAAAAGGCCATAAGAAAGGATGTAAAGCAAATTATAACTAGTAAAGGTCAAGAGGGAAATTTATTTTTAATCACAAAATTTTTCTTTTTTGTTTTCCTTTTTCTTTTTTCCTTTTTTTCCTTTTTCTTTTATTGTTAATGTTAGTTCTGTTTTTTTCCTTTTTTCCTTTTTGTTTTATTGTTAGTGACCATGTAAAAATGTAACTTCCCTAGATTTTTATCTCAAGACAAAATTTATCTCAATAAACTGATTTTTATCTCAAGACAAAAATAAAGACAACTACTGGGGTTTCTATACAATTTTTTTTTTTCAGAATTTCATAAAAGATATGTGAGAGCTAATGGGGACTGAAGATATATCAATAATAATAGTAAAAAAAAGTATTTCTTTTCTAATTTGTATGGTACCATTAGACAATTAGACATCTGCTATATGGCAGTTCTATGTTCCATTTCAACTGCCAATATGTTTTTTTACTGATTTATTTACTTATTTCTATTTTTCAAGTACTGTGCCTGTGAATGAAAAAAGTAATTTTGGGGGAAGAGGGAGGGGCTGGTTGGGGGAGATTTTAACTAAAACTTTCCAGTTTTAAATTTCACAGGTCAAATGATGAATAAAAACCAAATTCCAATGCACCCTCTTACCATTGACATGAAAGGAAAATTAAAGTAAAGGAAATGTAATTTGGTAACACTGAAAGTTCCTGAAACCCCAAAGCAACCTTAAATCAAGCCCTTGGGATCTTCCTAACGGAATAACAAAGAAGAACCAAAGCATACACCTCAAAAGAAATAGCTCAACATAATTATTAGAATTGTTATGCCCTAATTCAGTATACTGAAATAACTGTTAAAATAATAGTAAGTACAAGTGGAACAACGTTGTTAGAGTGGCCTGGTGATTTAGAAACCTCAGGTAGTATGGCCTGATAACATGGAATGTGGAATAATTGAATAGGCTAAAAAAAAAATATTTAGGAAGAAAAGCAGCATTTAGACAAGGGACATGAATCAAATAAAGAAGTACTGATTTTGGCAGCAGAAGTTAAAAAACTGGTATTTGTAATCAACAGATACAGAAAAATGGTGGACTGCAAAGAACAAGTTCTGGAATTGTTTATCTTACTTTAGTTTATTTGCTGCTTCTACTTCCCACAGCTCATGTGCTTCACTGTCTCATAAAATCCTCTCATGCACTTAAGTAAACTGCACTTTACTGTCCTGCAACAGACACTTGGGCTGATGCTATTACTCCAAATGAAATCAATGGCTGAGCTACCATCAGCTCGATGGGAAGAGAACTTTCCCTCTCCTATAAAATACAGTGAAAGAATTAGCACCAAGTCTGATCAATGTCTTTTCAAATCAGAACCTAGAGCAACACTCAATATGTTTCCTGACTTCAGCATGCTGCTAAGTGCAGGGTCTTTTTCACTCACAGAATACCTGGGCATTTCTGTTCCTGTTACTCACACAAGACCTTACCATTACAGATTTTTATTCCCTTTATTATCTTGAAAGGTAACTTTTCCTTATCTGAAGTATCCTTCACCACTAAAAATATCCTGAGAAAGTAAATAGAAAATAAACTTCATCTTTGTTATAAGAGGTGCTGCTGTGACAACATGATGAAATTTTTCAATGAAGACATAATTCCAAATAAATATTCAAGCAACATATTAAGCAGCAGAAGAAAAGTCGATGTCATGATGAGTGGTTAAAGACAAAATGTCATTCAGGTTTAAGTAATTCTTAGTATTTTACAGTAATTTAGAATTGCTACTACTCTAAAGAGAAAAGCAAGATGAATATTGAGCAGGTAATAGCACCCAATAACAGAGCAGACTCTTCTGACCTTCTGAAAATCTGACTTACTCCATAGAAGACACTAGAGGAATTTAATATCGACAGGATGTAATTGATTTTCCTATATTTATTTACTGTATGCATTGCTATGTACCAGGTAGATGTGTATAGATAGCAACTTCTTTTGGTAGAATTCTAAATAAATGAATATTCAATTTTTTTTTTAATATTTCTTGAAAAAATTTAATTTTTACTGAACTTCAGAACAAAAGTAGAACGAGTTTTATATAAATGTAGGGAGGAAAATGGTTCCCTTTAGTCCAGGAAATGTAATTGTTTGTCCATCCATCATTGCATATCAAATTCAAAGTCAGTTCTGTGGTTCAGAAGTTGTTAGTGTGTGTATTCAGTGCTTCTGGTGCCTTTCTTTTTATTTTCTTTTTTTTTTATTTCTGTGGTTATTTCACAATTAAAAATTATTTGTCAGCAATACAAATATTGGGGGGGGGGAAGTTTGTTTGAAACAAAGAAATGGTAGACTGAAGTTGTTAAAGTAGCAGGTAATGCTCTGCTCATGCAAGAAACTTTTCTGCTTGGTTTTATTTGCATACCTGTAGCTGTCATAATTAACATAGAAACACACATGTATATGCATACACACATGCACACACATACACACATACAAAGCACGGAAACCCATCAGGGAACTAGTATTTCTAGAGTTTCTAATTCCATAATTCCCATTTGTTTACTGAGTACTTTAAACAGATTATTTTAGTTGGATGTTTTAGTACCTAATATGTGTATAAGTACTTATATGTGTATAATAGTGTTAAGCTGTCTTAGGAGCATTATTTCATATCTGCACAGTATTTTCTTCAAGTATACGATCTACTAAGCATTATTAAAACTGTGCATTAATAAAAATGATGGAGAATAATAGGTTTCAGAGATTAATAATTTTTCCCACCTGCAGATATTTTACAGAGTGTTCCTAAAGGATTCAGAAAAATACTTCTGTTTTCCTTTTAGAAGAATAAATATATAACATTTTAAAAGTACAGTTTACACAACAAATTCACTCTGAGAACAATACTGATTTTTTCATGCCAAAATTTTCAAGTCAGAAGGGTGTTTTACCTTTTTTTTTAAATAAACTTTTTGTATTTTGATTTTTTTTTCAAATGGGTTCATAAAAGCAATTAATTCCAGAATTTCTTACAGAAGATAATTCTACTGTTCAAACAGTTCAAAAGCAGACAGGTTGATAAGCTTATATAAGTTAATGCTTATGCAAAAGTGAAGTTTAATTTAAAACTGTGATATCAACTCTTTGCATTAGCATTGCCTTGTCAGAAAGTAGTAAAACTGTATACATACGACTTTTTAGGCACAATATAGAATTACAGTTTTTATATTTCCTTCCTTTAACCAGTTTTATACTGAATGCAGTATTTAAAAGCTTACCTGTTTGGATTTACTGGCATTGCTTCTGAATTGCATGCTTATGAACTGACAGAAGAAATCAAGCTTGCTATCTCAAAAAAGGATAATACTGAGAGACTAGGTGTGGTTTATCGTCTGTGATTACAGCCTCCTGCCCAGATTCAAAAACAAGAATATCTAGAAGTAACCCACATGCCTTCACACTTTGTGACTTCTGCTGATTAGATTCTCCAGCTTGATTCCACTTTCACAGTAGCATCACTTAAATCAAATGGTGAGACTTGGACTTAAGATATCAGTCAAATCTCTCCTCACATCCAACCAACTTTATACGTCATGATCTAATTAAACTAAGTGACACCACAAAGCAATTTCAGCTGCAGGCTTTGCCTACAGCACTAATGAGACAACATTCATGAAAATAAAAACAAACAAAGAAAAGAAGTGCACAAAGACTTTACTTCAGTCAGGTGAGTGAAGAGCACAGGCTGCAGGACTTGGTTTCATTAGACTGAATTCCAGCTGATATACACTCAGCAACTTACAAGGTATCAGCAATTTGTTTATTTCTCTATCTCTGTTTGGAGAGCTCTGTTGTATGGCAATTCTAACACTGAGAATCCAGAGCAGAGGCCAATGCTCAGGGGATTTATTTACACGTCAGTAGCCCCTAAGATACCTCTCCAGCTCACAGCCTTTTCCGAGCAGCAAAGCAATGTCTGATATGGAAACAAACCAAAAGTTACAGTATTTTCTCTTTTTATAGGAGATGATTCATCATAGCTGCCCAATTGTTTTTCCAACTAGAACTGAAATTCATTATGTGGGTTTTTTTTGGCCCACAGTAAGGGGACATCAATATATTGAATAGTTAAACACTTTAGAACACTGATGTATTGGGTCCTTTGTGGTTTTGTTTTTTTAATATAGGTGACTGCCCAATCCCTTGGGGCCTGAAAATGTCCCATTGTGCTTTCAGCATCAAAAAATACCATGAAAGAAAGAACAGAATTGTTATACCTACACAAAAATGTCACTGTGACAACAGTGATGCATTTCTGCTCCTGCCCAAGCTTAAAGTAAGCAAGCTCCAACTGGAGCTATGTCTGAGACTGAAAAGGAGAGACTTGGAGCTCACAAGCTATGGCTGAGCCAACCCAAGTTAAACGACTTGTGCCAGCAGGCAAAACAAAACTCCATTTTCAGAAATGTTGCTCAGCACTAACTCCAAACCTGGGAAAAAGGGAAATCCTCATGACTCAGACTCAGAGTTTTTATTTTCATATGGCTCTGCAGATTCAGGCAGACACAGAAAATGGTCTGAGCATAATATTCAATTTCTTTTCCATCAAGAAACCAAAATGCTACATTTGACTCAATAATGCTTTTTTATTGTTGTTTGTTTGATCCAGATACTGGGAAACTGTTGTTTTTTCATTTTCCTTGAGCTTCTCATCCTGAAAGAAGGTTCTATATGTTGTGTTACTTTTTTTCAGAAGAGAAAACATACTGGATAGAGCATGATTTCCCACAAACTGTAATTCTGAGCTTCAAACTAGTGGATAACTACTGTCTCACACTAGGATAGGGAAGACAACACAAGCCAAGTGTTACATAAGAAACAGATATCCGTATCATTAAATATGAAATTATAATTTTTTTTTTGCTTTTTTTTAAATTTTATTTTTAATTGGGACATACTGAGAAGTGTTTTCAATAGCAATGTTGGAAAAAAATGTTGCAAAGAATTGTTCTCATCAGGTGGGATTAAATGTGTCATTGCCCTTGTAACAACAGTACATCCCCATTGTCTTGGCCAAATTCTGCCTACCTGAATTTTCCCAGCAGTTGGAATGGTTATCATATTAAGCAATATCATCCATTGTTAGGGATCTAGTAAATAACACAGTCCTCCTCTTTGCAAAGCAATGCTCAGTGTTCCTCAATGATACTACCAGCTGACCTTGAGAGATGCTAGGCACTGGAGGTAAAGGGGAATGACAACCACTGAACTCATCCCAGGAAAGGCTCAGTATTTGCAGGATCACATCCACAATGTACTTATTTTTTGTGCCACTGAAGGCTGTAGGCCATCCTAGAGAAAGTGAAGTTATTCTAGTTAATGTGGAGCTTTTATAACTACAATTACAGCAAAAAATGCAGAGCAGTCTGTGTGTCCTCTATTCTAAGGCCACTGAAGCCCTCTAACCAGCAAAAGAAATAATCAGTTTAAACAGCAGTCTTTATTAGATGCTCAGCTGGTAGATCACATAGCAAATGGGAGTTATATGAACAAAATGTTATGCCCATGGAAGAGTGCGTGCATCAGTAACAAGTGACATGGAACACTGTACCACTCATTTGGAATTAATTTGCAGAAATATCATTCTGATGTCACTGTTCAGTGTTGTATTCATATTAATTTAGCATTCTGTCCTCAGTATCTCATATACACACAAACATAAGAACACATACGCACAAACACTTTTTCTATTTTTTATTCCTATGATCCATATAAAATCAGTTCATTCCTTTCTTTGGAAAAAAGAGCACATGGAGATGGTAAAGAGCCAAAACAAAGTTCACCTCAAGTGATTTTTGTCTTTAAATGCAGGTGCCTGAAGGGTGCTTCACAAGTGGAGACACTGGAGGAATGGAGAAGAGTTTTGCTGTCTCCTTTGTGGGCTAAAAAAGGGAGTCAGTTACCAAATACACTGTGTGGATACCTGGTGGAGAAAGAAGTGACCTTGTATGAGAGGTTAATGCCTCCATATGGATTCCCAGGTGGTGGATTCCCTGCTAATGTGTGTCAGTATGGTTCAGTCAAATCTGTATTAACAGGTTAAGACTGCGTGGTTTAGCACAAGGTCACAAAAGCAGAGGTCCTTCAGTAACTTTTCAAAGAACTCTTCACTATGCCTATTATTCCTCTGAAATTTCCTACACTCCCTTTCTGCCTGTCATTTGCTGGCCTAGCTCCACCACAGATCATTGTGCCTTTTCATGAGCCCTCCCAGGGCAGATATTTGAAGCAGTGAAGGTCTATATATTTAACCTGCTTCTTCCATGAAAATTTCCTTATGCATGCTGCTGATTACTCCTGGCTAGGAAAGCTGAGTAGATCTCACAAACAAATCTATGAATTCTAAGAGAAAACAGAAAGTTCACTGATCACAGGCTTCTCCCTCACCTGTGTATAAGACCACAAGAAACTTGACATTTTCCAGTTCCTACAGGGACAGAAAGAATTTCACCTTACCTAATTACAGACATTCAGTAGATGGATGTCTAATAGTTGCTAGCTATTCTAGACTACTTAGTAGGAAACAGTATGAAAGAAGAAACTCACTGAACAGATGGCAACCCTTTAATGACAATACACAAAAGTGGAATGAGATGAAAAAGTAAATTTATAGACTTGCTGTATTTTTTAAAAGTTGAAAAACTCTTAAAAGTTTGAACTGAAACATTCATAAGAAATTAATTTGGAGCAGACTGAAACAGTGTATGTTAACATTAAATGAAAAAGATTCATTTTTTAAAGGATATTCTAAAGGGAAAGATTAAGCCAAAGAAACTAATCAAACCAAAGATATCTGTCCTGGTTTTGGCTGGGATAGAGTTAATTTTCTTCGTAGTAACTGGTGCAGTGCTGTGTTTTGGCTTTAGTCTGAGAACAATGCTGATAACACACTGATGTTTTATTTGTTTCGCAGTAGCACTTACCCTGCTCAAGGACTTTTCAGTCTCATGCTCTGCCAGTGAGGAGGAGCACAAGAAGCTGGGAAGCAGCAGACACGACATCTGACCCAAAATAGCCAAAGTGGTATTCCATACCACAGCATGTCATGCCCAGTATATAAACTGGGGGAAACTGCCTGGAAGGGCAGATCACTGCTCAAGTAGGGTTGGGTGTCGGTCAGTGGGTGGTGAGCAATTGTATTGTGCATTACTTGTGTTTATTGGTTTTTTTCCTTTTATCTTTACATTTTATATTCTCTCCCCATATAATTACTACTAATAATAGTAGTAGTATACTGTCCTGAAGTCACTAAATTTGAAATAGAGCTCTGTTTCTACAGGCAGATAATGTTATTTTTATAGCATCCGAATTTGTTTTCTTATACCCAAAGACAGGCAGAGGATAACACTTATAATATGACATGATAAGAACACATAATTTAGCAGTTTAGACTTGTGTACATCTTGCTGGTATGATTAAATCTTTTCTTTTAATGTCACATCAGTACTTCATTTCTGGTAGATGAATGGCACGTTGAGGATGCAACCAAGAAAAAGAAGGGTAGTGTCACCTTAGTAGCTTGAAAAACACAGAGTGAAGCACAGATTTGGGAGCAAAACAAGGGAAGAATATTTGTGATCCAAGATGGTATTTAACATTGAATTGACAACCTTCACACTCTTGCAGTATACTGTTGCAGGTGCAATAAAACAGAGCTTCACATATAATCCTGGGGAATCTGGAGAATAAAAAAATTAATGAATAGTTTAAAGATAAATGAAAAAAGACAGAAACCTATAATACTCTGAAGCAGATTCAGTGCATGGTGGCTGTATATATGAACTGGAGTTCAATCTCTCCCCTCTCTTTGGGTTTTAGGAAGGTGAGATGTCATGTCCTGGATTCTCCTAGTGGGGGAAAAAGTAATTCAAAATAAAAACACAAATGCTGTGCTAACATACATGGATACATGTGAATGGCAGCCACATGGACTAAATCAGATTTCCTAAACCCAGTAAAATCATTCACTGATCCTGTAAGAACACTGCTCAGGTTGAAACCTTTATTTTAGCCAGTTTTGATTTAAAAAGTGTTAACAGTGAGTTACTGATAAACTTCATTGCATAGCTTTATGAATTCTTGATGTTCACAATTCTTTAGTGGCTGTTCACAGTCTCCTCAGTCATGAAAAGCCTCTCATGGTGTTGAAAGCTGAATGCCAAAGTTCATGGTAGAGATTTGCTCAGCCATTAGACAATAACATTTTAACAACGAGTATGAGACTGTGTGAGTCTGAAATTACGTACCATAATATGCCAGATAAAAAGGGAAACCTCTGCCCTTAATGAAAAAAATGGACCCATAAATTATTAATTTCAGTGCCAAAAATGCAGTAGGTGAAAATCAAAAATAATAGTAATGTTTAGATATCTTATTCATATTTGAGACCACTGGAAGTGATAGAGTTCAGAGGACATATCTAAAAAATCACAATTTATAACACTGTCAAGAGCACCTGAACTTTAGAAATAAAGCCCCAGCTCAAACCTGTTTTCTAATAGTTTTTCACACAAACCAGGAACATGAATGCTGAAAGTATATGGTATAAGAAATAATTGTTATAAAATTATTTGAGTTCAGTAATGGCTCCCCTCTCAACTTTTTATTCCACTCATGGCTGTGTCACCTGGAGAGACTGGAAAACAGAATGGAGCAACCCTACTGAAATAAGGAAGATTCAGTGATTAAAAACAGCAGCCACATATTTGCCAAATATAAATTTTTGCAGTGTGCAAGACAGAACCAGTCATTCATGCAGGAAGGTGAGAGGCTAAATAATATGATTGCTGTATTATAATATATAGGTCCTCACTGTGGCATGACAGCCTATGTGGAGCCTCAACCACACAGCAGGACTAATTAAGAAAGCAGATGAACATTAGTGCTAGCAAAAAATTGCAGTAAAGGTATCACTTTTTTTCCACCATCTTTTTCTTACAGGCAATGAGAATAGAAAAATTCACAGTGTGCTCCACATTAGCCCATACATGCATGCTAAGAGAAAATTCACTCCCATTACTGCATGGTGGGCGCGCATCCATGGCTACCAGTTAGGATTTGAGTGCTCACCATGAATTATATAATTCTCGTCCCACAGCTGTGTGGAGCTGTATAATCAAGGTTTTATCCATAAGGTGAAATTCACCCCTGTAGACAAAGCGGGACCACAAGAGATACAGCAGAAGCATCGTACTTATGCCTTCATAATTTACATTCAATAAATGCATTATTAAAACTTAGTTATGTGAATATTCTGTAGTCAGTGTAATCTGGGGTCTTGAATCTGCATTTTTTATGTAATGAGCTCAACCAGTGGGAAATGTATGCTCAAACGGAGGAAAGTTTTTGTTTCAAAAACAGTATATCTAGGATTCATTTCATGTAACTTAAAAGGTTTTTTAAATTAACTAGGGTGGGATTTAATGCTTCATGTCATCTAGACAGCGAAAAGTAACTAAAAAGTGCCCTTCTTAAAAGTGTCCATTTCCCTTCATTACCTATTGATGGACCCTGAAGTGGCCAGCTGAGATGAACATGTCTGGCACTGGAAATGGCTGTAGCTGGTTGAGGTATTAGTGTAAGGCAATCTCTACCATCAGTAAAGACAAGCATCTTAATGTGAGAAAATTACCCCTCAAGTACATTATTATGCATAGAGCTGACAGATAGCATACAGGACTTGTAGGAGACCTGTGAACACCTGGAACAGCAGCTGGAAATCAGTCAGAGGGTCTTTGGGGTCCCAATTGTTGCTAGGTGCCTATGTTTAAGGAAGAGGCTGCCCAGGGAAGTTCTTGAGTCACTAGCCCTGGAGGTTTTAGAACACCTGTAGATGTGGCACTTGGAGACAGGGTTCAGTGGTGGACTTGGTGTGTTAGGTTTACAGTTAGACTCAATGACCTTAAAGGTCTTCTCCAACTTAAATGATTATATGGTTCTATGATTCTAAATGAATTGAGCATTTAGAGTTGAAAGAGCTGAGTCTTCTCATACGTATACACGATATAAAGTGTCACTAACAATACATTACTTCCCCAAGTTTTATTTCATGTGAACATGCTTATTTCAAAAGCACTCAATGTCTTTCTTAAAGTTTCTTTAAAGAAGAGCAACCTGAAATTTGCATACATATTTATCCACACAATTTTGCATCTTTATAACTAATTATAACCTAGTAAATATAACAGCAGTATTAAAAATTTGCTTTATTTCTCTGGTGTTAAGTTGCAAAAAGTGCCACTGTAGAGGCTAAGGCTAGCAAAAAACAATTGTGTGTGAACCTGTCCCATGAAAAGAATCTGGAAGATCAGGATTTTGTGCTTTACCAATGTCCATTCCTGTCTGGGTTGTTTCTAGGTGTAGAAGTTATCATTCAGGTACTCTATGTGGATCAGTAAGACAGACATGCAAAACTGTATGTGCTTCTGCTTACCTGCTGTTACTTCATGGTTCTGGGATGCTTTCTTCTTCCGTCTCATAGCAGAACTTTTGCTACAGGCATTTTTTTCCAGCTTTTCCCTGGGTATAGGAGAAGTTTTACCTACCACAGCCTTTAGAGGCTTTGTCACATAGAATCCAACATTAAAATGAATTTCAAAGGACAGAATAAGGTCTAGAAAACAGGACATACACTGATAAGCCGCAAAAAGTGTTCTAAGAAACAAAGGAAATACATAAGTAAAGGTATTGCTGAGTAGGTAGAGTTCTACATAACCAAAGACAATGAGGCTGCATCAGCTATATTCCATTAAGGACCTTGACACCTGCAAGTATTATTCAGTTGTTCATTAGGTGACTTTGAGATACAGGACTTAAACTAAGTCACTAACACCCATGGTCATAGCAGGAGAAACACTCTTCTAAGTGTCCTTTGCTTTAAGCTAGTCACTCTCACCTCCCATTGATTGGTAGTTGAGGACTTTCAACAACCCAAATGAGTTCAAAAGCTTTAAAGTGTTTCAAGTCTTTTTCAAGGTAAAATGTCACATCTATTTATTATTAAAAAAGAAAGTTCTATTTGCTGGTCAGATCAAACCTTTGACAACAGCTGGAACTCAGGAAGCAGAAAAAGAGACCTAGGTAAACAAGTAGAGCTAAATTGTAAATATAAGCTACATTAATATGAACAAATAAATGAGGTCAAAATCAATTTATCTTAAGACAAGACAAATGAGTCACTCTAAGGAGCATATTTGGCCCATTCTTTTTTGTTATATTTAATGAAAATGTAAAGTCTTTGTAAAAATGTAAAATATCAATGTAAAGCATTACATTTTATTAAAATGAAGCAAAAAGTAGTATATATAGCTGGGTCAGACTTGACATGCAACATAACTCATTAACACTCATAAATATTGCCTGTCTTGTTTGAACCTTTGATTATGTATCTCGTTATAATACTATACTAAAGATTAATCTTAGCAATTATTTAATAAATAGATACTGAAAAATTAGAGAATAGTATATATTGATAAAATTGTTTTTTGTTCTCTGTAAATTCCATTAAATCCATGAACAGGTATACACAACTTGCACATAATAAAGACATGACTTATTTACAGACAGCCTAAATACATTCAGATCCAAAGGTTTTTCTGTGGGGGAAGCAGAATGGTCATTTTTATTTAGCTGCCTGTGGTGACCTGCTCTGTCACTCCCCTTCTCAGCTGGACAGGGGAGAGAAAATATAAAAAAAGGCTTATGGGTCAAGATAAGGACAAGGAGAGATCACTCATCTTTGCTCACTGTGACGAGCAAAACAGACTTGAGTAGGAGAAATCAGTTTGTTACCAATCAAAATCAGAGTAAGATAATGAGAAATAAACCCAAACCTTGGAACACCTTCCCCTCACCCCTCCCTTCTTCCTGGGCTCAACTTTAATCCCAAATTCTCTACGTCCTCCCCTCAGGAAGCACAAGGGGATAGACAGCGGAGGTTGTGGTCAGTTTCTCATGTTTCTGCTGCTCCTTCCTCCTCAAGAGAGAACTCATCAAGCTCTTCCCCTGCTCCAGTGTGGGCTCCCTCCCACAGGAGACAGTCCTCCATGAACTTCTCCAATGTGAGTCCTTCCCACAGGCTGCAGTTCTTCATAAACTGCTCCAGTGGGGGTCCATTCTGTGGGGTGAAGATCTTCAGGAACAGGCTGCTCCATCATGGGTCCCCTGTGGGGTCACAAGTCCTGCAGCAAACCTGCTCCATTGTGGGCTCCTCTCTCAGTGGAGCCACAGCTCCTGCCAGGGGCTTGCTCCAGAGCAGGCTTCCCACAGGGTCACAGCGTCCTTTGGAGATCCCGCTGCCCCAGTGTGGTGTCCTCCATGGGGTGCAGGTGGAGATCTGCTCCACCATGGTCCTCCATGGGCTGCAAAGGCACAGCCTGCCTCACCATGGGCTGCACCACGGGCTGCTGGGCAATCTCTGATCCAACACCTGGAGCACTTTCTCTGCTCCTTCCTCACTGACCTTGGTGTCTGCAGAGCTGTTGCTCTCACATAGTCTCATTCTTCTCTCCTCTGACTGCTGCTGGTGTTACACGGGCTAGTTTCCTCCCCCTTCCTCCTCCCCCCACCCTTCTCAAATACATTACCCCAGAAGCACTACCACTGTTGGTGATGGTCTCACCTCTGGGCAGATGTGAGTCTATCTTGGAGCCAGGTGGCATTGACTCTATTGGACATGGAGGAAGCGTCTGGCAGCTTCTTACCCCTGTAGAAATCACTCCTGTAGAAGTCACCCCTGTAGCACCACCACTACAAGAACTTCGCCATGCAAACCTAATTCATTGCCAGATTAGTATTCCTTTGACTTCATGGAAGTGGAGCAATCATGGTCTAATTATAAATTAACATTTATATAAATTAGCATTTATATAAATGAACATGGAATATAAGGAATATGTTTCTTGAATTAAGATAAAAGTGACATCTCTAAGTAGAGATCAGCACAACCCATGGATCTGGGGAGTTTCGCTTTTAACAGTCGTATTTCCAAAAAGCACTATAATATTCCCAGATTATTTTTTCTTTTTATTTGATTGTTAAAAACATTCTTGCCAATAATATTTTGCCTTTGAACAGTGTGCATATTTCTAATCCTAAGAAAAAATAATTTGCAGAAATATTCAGCATGTTTGTATGTACAGTGATAACATACAGATCAGTAAGATAAACTGTAGGAGGCTGGAAAATATGAGGAAGATCAGGTATATTTAAGACAAAGAGACTACAGATTGAGTGTCCAGGCAATGTTACTGTTTACTTTTAAACCAGGAACATAACATGCCAGAAAGGTAGAAATTTCAGGGTACATTAGTCTGTAAAAATGCCTTATGCTTACCAAGGAAACCCCAGTTTTCCTAATTGCCAGCTACAGAGGGTCTTAAATCACTATAAAATCATGTAATGTTCAGGTTTCACTTATGATTTATTTTAGCACATTCACACTCTACCCATTTCACACAGTTATTATAAAGTTAACTTACAAGTTCTAATGGGTTTCCTGGAAAATGCTGCATGATATACAGTATCTCCAAGCTCCAGCACTGTATAAGCATAGCTACCAAGACTGTTTTGGTGAGAATGGGTACTTTGCTTAAGGAAAGAGAGAAAACCTGTAGAAGTTTAGGCTCTATCTTAGCACACTTTTATTAAAAGCAAAGCAGAACTTTAATTACTAGTACTCAAACTTGCAGCAATTGAAACTCCATAGTAACAAAGATAAGCTAATGAAATCCAATGAGACAAAGTGCTGTCATACTTCAATAAAGGAGGGGATTTATTTTTTTTTTTAAGATAATGATTCTATGCCACTAAAGAGTATTTGTGCCAAAACAGAATCTCAGCCTTTCTCAGCAGTGTAGCTGCAGTGGAGCAGCTCCAGAAAGCTTTTAGGAAACAGACATAATAAACTTAATATGTTCAAGCCAAGACTATGGCAGTGAGCGTTCCTCAAAAACACTCAGGTGAATCTCTGCTAAATGCCTGAAACTTGAGTCTAGGGAAGAAGGAGGGAAGAGCAACAGTATCAATTTCTCTGTGTCAGTACTACCAGCAATGTTCAACTTGCTGCGCTGCCTGAAAACAAGGAAGAGCCATTGTGCCCAGGATTGTAGATGAAAGCTTCAGAAGCCTGACTTTGGGATCAAGAGGAAGGCTGTAAGGTAGACAGCAGGGCTAGTCCTGATTTGACCATCCCCTAATTCAAGAAGATTGTAAAAAATTGAGGTCTAAGAAAGACTGAGAAGTATGTAGGATAGAAGAGGTTGGTGGAAATGGACTTGTTAAGCTTTGTGAGAAGGGGGGCGAGGCTAGTAATTATATTTCAATCTAAAACCATTTCTAATTCCTGAATAAGGCCTCAGGAAAGTTACAGAAGAAGAGAGCACCCACAGAACATTAGCCAGATATTACCCTGAGCTCACACCCTTTGATTAAACCAATTTTTCATAACAATTTTCAAATTAATAATTTAAAGTAGTAAAGTCATATTTTGAGAAGCAAAAAGGTAGTCTTTTTTATGCCATTTGCCGTAATCTTCCTTTGCTGATGGACTGTGTGTAACTCCCATGCTCCACAAGAATCATGTAGAGTTATTTACTTTGAACTTGAAAAAAATGTTTTACAAAGTTTCCAGAAGATACTTCCATTCACTAAAATAGGACAGGGTTGCTCCTCACATTAAATGTGTGTTTCCATGAGGAAACACACACCTCGCAATATGAACAACTGGCTGATGCACCGGTAAAGAAGGTGCTGCCAGGAAAAAGCAGCGGATCATAGTAGTAGGGGACTCTACTTTAAAAGGCACAAAGGCACCCATCTGTTGGCCTGACCCAGTCTCAAGGGAGGTCTGTTGCCTACCAGGGGCTCAGATCAGTGATGTTGCAGAAAGCCTGCCTGCTCTAGTAAGTCCCACTGACTATTACCCAGTTCTAGTGATCCATGTGGGTGCTAGTGATATAGATAGTAGTAGCCTGGGGAACATTAAGAAGGACTGCAGAGCCCTGGGAGAGGTGGCTAGGGGCTCTGGAGCTTAGACAGTCTTTTCGTCAATTCTCCATGGGAAAGGGGAGGACCTTAAAAAGGCTAGGCGGATTTGGCAAGTTAATAACTGGTTAGAACAGCGGTGCCATAGTAAGGGGTTTTGGTATTTAGAACATGGGAGAATTTGGGAGGCCAGGTCTATTGGAGGCTGGTGGAGCTGTCTGCACGCGGTTTTGGCAGGAGGCTTGCTAGGCTGCTCAAGAAAGATTTAAACTAGATGTGCTGGGGAAGAAGGGCATCATTCCATCCCAACATACCCAGTCAGTTGCCAGCACCTATAATAAATACTGGGAGCAATGCAGAGATATTTCAGCCACACCACCAATGAGCTGGCTTCATTTGGAGCTTGGCTCAGATGCCTCTATACAAATGCCCACAGCATGGGCAACAAATGAGGAATTAGAGATGTGTGCATGTCTATGCAGATATGATATAATAAGCATCACAGAAACATGATGGGATGGCTCCTATGACTGGAATGTTGGAATGGAAGGTTACAGGTTCTTTAGAAAAGACAGGACCAGCAGATGGAGAGGGGGAGTTGCTATGTATGTTAGGGATAGGCTGGAGTTTATGGAACTCTGTCTGGGGACAGGTGAGCAGTCGACAGACAGTTTGTGGGTCAGGATTAAAGAAAGAACACCTATGAGGGACATTACTGTGGGGATCTGTTACAGAGAACCCCATCAAGAAGACTCTGGATTAAGCGCTCTATAGACAGATAGGAACAGCCTCATGCTATCAAGCCCTTGTCCTCATGGGGAACTTCAACCACCCTGATATCTGTTGGAGGGACGGTACGGCCCAGCACAAGCAGTCCAAGAGGTTCCTCAATTGTGTGGAAGACAACTTCCTTCTGCAAGTAATAGAGGAGCCAACAAGGAGAGGTGCCATGCTTGACCTTGTGCTCACCAACAAGGAAGGGCTCGTTGGAAATGTGACGCTCCATGGCAGCCTTGGTTGTAGTGACGGATGAGTTCAAGAGCCACAAGATAGTGAGAAGAGCATGCAGCAAGCTCTCTGCCCTGGATTTCAAGAGAGCAGAATTTTGCTTCTTGAGGAACCTGCTTAGTAAGGTTCCATGGGATATAGCCCTAGAGGCCAAGGGGGCCCAAGACTCTTGGTTGATATTCAAGGATCACCTACTATGAGCTCAGGAGTGTCATATCCCGACTAGAAGGAAGTTCAGCAGGAGGGCCAGGAGATCTCCATGGATGGATAAGGAACTGCTGAGGAAACTTAAAGGGGAAAAAATAAGCTTATAAAAAGTGGAAGCAAGGGCAGGTGACCTGGGAAGAATACAGGAAGTTGTCTGGGAAACTAGGCACCAAGTTAGGAAATCTGAGGCTCAGTTAGAATTAAGCTTGGCTAGGGATGTTAAGGATAACAGGAAGAGATACTACAGGTACACTGCAAATAAAAGACAGACTAGGAACAACGTGGGCCCTCTCCGGAATCTATCAGGAGAACTGGCTACCCTGGTTTTGGAGAAGGCTTCTGAATGTCTTCTCTGCCTCGGTCTTCACTGGCAAAGGCTCTGACCACACTACCCGAGTCTTAGAAGGTGGACTCTGACAATGAACACCTTAGGCCCACTATAGGAGAGGATAAAGTTCACAACCATCTTAAGAACCTGAACAAGCACGAGTACATAGGACCTAATGAAATCCGTCCCCTGGTCCTGAAATAGCTGGCAAATGAAGTTGCCAAGGCACTGGCGATCATATTTGAGAAATCATGGCAGTCAGGTGAAGTTCCCAGTGACTGGAAAAAGGGAAATATAACCCCCATTTTCAAGAAGGGGAAAATCAATGACAAGGGAACTACAGATCAGTCAATCTGACTGCTGTGCGTGGCAAAATCTTGGAGCACATTCTCCTGGAAGGCATGCTAAGGCACATGAAAAACAACAAGGTGCTTGGTGACAGCCAGCATGGCTTCACCAAGGGGAAATCCTGCCTGAACCAAACTAGTGGCCTTCTATGATGGGGCTACGGAACTGATGGACAGCGGTAGAGCAGTTAATGTCATCTACCTGGACTTGTGCAAAGCATTCGACACTGTCCCACACGACATCCTTGTCTCTAAATTGGAGAGACATAAATGTGATAGGTGGACCACTTGGTGGACAAAGAACTGGCTGGATGGCAGCACACAAAGAGTTGTGGTCATTGGCTCAATGTCCAGTTGGAGACCAGTGATGAGTGGTGCCCCTCAGGGATCGGTGTTTGGGCTGGTCTTGTTCAACATCTTTGTTGGTGACATGGACAGTGTGATTGAGTGCGCCCTCAGCAAGTTTGCCGATGACACCAAGCGGTGTGGTTTGGTTGATACGCTGGAGGGAAGGAATGCCATCCAGAGGGACCTTGACATGCTTGTGAGGTGAGATGATGCCAACCTTAAGGAGTTTAACCGTGCAAAGTGCAAGGTCCTACACCTGAGTCAGGGCAATCCTAGGCACAGCTACAGTTTGGGCAGAGAAGAGATTCAGAGCAGCCCTGCGGAGAAGGACTCAGGGGTGCTGGTCGATGAGAAAATGTGTGTGCTCACAGCCCAGAAAGCCAACCGTATCCTGGGCTGTCTCAAAAGGAGCATGACCAGCAGGTCGAAGGAGGTGATCCTGCCCCTCTACTCTGCTCTCATGATACCTCACTTGGAGTATTGTGTGCAGTTCTGGTGTCCTCAACATAAAAAAGACATAGAACTGTTGGAACAAGTCCAGAGGAGGGCCATGAGGGTGATCAGGGGACTGGAGCATGAGTATGAAGTATGAAGACAGGCTGAGAAAGTTGGGGCTGCTCAGCTTGGAGAAGAGAAGGCTGCATGGAGACCTCATAGCAGCCTTCCAGTATCTGAAGGGGACCTATAGGGATGTTGGGGATGTACTCTTCATTAGGGACTGTAGTGATAGGACAAGGGGTAATGGGTTAAAACTTAAACAGGCAAAGTTCAAGCTAGATATAAGGAATAAGTTCTTTACTGTGAGGCTGGTGAGGCACTGGAATGGGTTTCCCCAGGAAGTTGTGAATGTTCCATCCCTGGCAGTGTTCAAGGCGAGGTTGGATAGAGCCTTGGGTGGTATGGTTTAGTGTGAGGTGTCCCTGCTCATGGCAGGGGGGTTGGAACTAGATGATCTTAAGGTCCTTTCCAACCCTAACTATTCTATGATTCTATATTCTATGATTAAACTCCTTCTCTAAACAAATATTTATGCTGCCTCTTCTTCCCTTTGCAGAATATTTACTTGCTAGATGCGAACTAAAAAGACTTATCACTGTTTTGTGTTTGGGGTCTTTTTTGTGTGTCAGACAGTGTGATAAGCACAGGACAGACATTCTACTTGAGCATTATGTTGATTCAAGTAGCTTCAATAACGCAGGTTACGACAATATTCTCAGTATTCCATTTTATTACACAATGAAGAGCCAATATTTGGGGCTGACACTCAAAATTTTCAGATGTTACCTGTTAACAGCAGTGACAAAGCCAAGATACTGTAAGCAAGACATATACACAAAAGGATTCTACTTTCTCTTTTCAACCTGTGTAAGACTCAAAAGTGCAGCTGACTGATCACCAGCACTTGTTTATTTCTTTTGTAGCAATTTTTTTTTTTTTGTCAAGAAACATCAGTGTGAATGTGCATTTGAGATTCATCAGAAAGATTGATATCTCAGTATCCAACTTAGAATCCAAGTGCTAGCCTCTGGCTAATGAGAGTTTAGGAATCTTCACTAACTTCTAATATACATTTGAAGAAATATGTGAGGAAAGAGGAAATTTGATGTAACATCAATTAATCTTGCAGAGAAAATACATGAGATGACATCTTTTATTGTCATGCTCAAAGTTCAAAGCTGCCATTATAAGCCTTCTCTTTAAGTATATTATGATCTGTGAATTGGTACAATGAAACAATGGCATTACACTCCCACAGTTTTATTAACAGTTCCAGAGTTAATACAGAGAATCCTTCAAAGATATGGCTTGTAAAAATATTCATCCTCCTTTTAAACCCCAAAATCTTCCCTGTTGGAACTCTTCAATGAAAGGGAAAAAAGACCATCTTCCATCCTAAGAAGTGGAAATGTTGCCAGTTAAAAAGTTCTGCTGTCAGTAAGAGCCTGAAATACTGGCTGTTTGAGATTCCTCTGCCCAAAGAGTACTACATTTCTTGTCAGACTTTGCTCAGACACTGGGGAAAAAAATCCCACTCTGCAGAATGAAGATGAGTGTTAATCAGACATCCATTAGGGCTCTGAAGGAGAAGGCAGCCAATGCAAAAAAAAAAAAAAAAGAAAAAAAGAAAATAAGCAGGTGCAATGCTAGTTCTCAGGACCATTTATGAGCATATAAACCCACAGAAGTAGCTAACGTGTACTTGGTGAAGTTGAGTGTTTGTCTGTGAAAGATGGGTGAGAAAAACAAAGTGATTTCTAGCAGGGCACTATTCGCATTATGTGTCAAAGGGAAAAGAAATAGTCTTGCTTGGGCAGGGCACTTGCAGGGCACTATTCGCATTATGTGTCAAAGGGAAAAGAAATAGTCTTGCTTGGCCTTTTTCTCTTGTTTTTGGCAAGATAAAAATTAGACCAGTGAATCAGCCTTACCAGTCACTAAGAGTAGGAATCACTTTGCCTGAATTTTATCTACGTGCAAGTTAAATGACCAGTTTAAAATAATAATTTATTTGCTTCCCAGGTCACTAGAGCAGGATAGGCAGCATCAGAGAGTTACTCTTTTGTGCTTGACAAAGTGCTAAAGTAGCATAAATCTCTTTTTGGTGAACCATGTCTTCTCCCTTGTTTAGTGTGTACCCTTTTATATGGTTCATATTAACTTGGGAACACAAGAACAAGAACCCAGTATCTCGTCTTCAAACTGGCCAGTAGTAGATGGCAGAGAAGCCACAAAACACATGCAGTAACACCTATCCAAAATACACCTGGCCTCCAGCGATTTGTAGTTAGGGGAATTAATATGTCAGAGACAGTGTTTTTACATTAACAGCTCACAATTCATTTTTCTTCCATGAAGCTGGGTATGACAAACACTGCTGTGGGTTTACAGAAGTAAAAGCACCATTTCCTCCTAGGTATTACCAGGAAAGATAGTTACCGGATTTGTCTTGTTTACTACTTTCCTTCCTGTGATATCAAACACTTACAAGCTTGTATTTAGCCTGGCTGAAACCCACTCCTTTTCACAGTTTTAAAGGCATGTAATTCAGTAATGTAAAAGTACAGGTACAAATTTATTCTTACTATTTTCCTGATAAGACAAAACTGCACTCCATCTCATTTTCTCACTTAAGTTATTCTTTCTCATCCTTGTGGATTGGATACCTCAGTTTCTGAATGAGCACCTAACCTCTGACATGTTTTCATTTCTACAAATCACTTGGGTCTCTATTCATACCTTCCACTAACAAAATAATCTTAAATAGAATTTAAGCACATTAGTGGCAGAAAGCAGTTTTGCTCACTTGCTGCCAGAGGCAACTTACTTACTATCTATATTAGATTATATGTTTCACAAAACATCTAAACCTCAACTTCTTTCCCCAGTTTGAGCTTTAGTGGTGCCTGTATCATAATGTAACTCACCAGTAGCTGGAAAGCACCTAAACACTATCTAGTACTGCACAAATTATCCTTACATGTACAGAGCACTGAACTCAAATCACAATCAATCAAGCAAAGAATTTTCCATGTAGCTTTCTGATGATCAAAACATTCAACAACACATGAGAGCTAAATTCTAGGCTTTTCTCAGCCTCTGGGGACTCTTATCTGCCAAAAGAGTAACTTAAACACAGGTTTGTCTTCTTGCTGAAAATGGTCATGTGAAATAAATAATTGTCAGAAAAAGAAGCAGCAATGGGAATCATGATTCTGTAAATCAGTGGAAAAGGGGCTTAGATGAAACTTGTCATTTCTGGTATAACAACATTTACCTTGGTCAACTACAGGAGGTAGTCTCAATATGATTTATCAGTCCCCTATTTAAGGTAATATGCTATCATTCAAAACACAGACAAACTTATCTTTCTCCAGGACCCCCTAAATTATATCTCTTCACAAAAAAAAGACGTTCCTTATTTTCTTTGCCCTCTGATACATCGTATGGGTGTTCAAGTATGCGCATAAGTAAAAGAACTAAGATTATGTCAAGGATACAAAGGCAAGTACTACAAAAATGTGAAATTTTATTCCTAAATTTTTTTAAATTTTTCTGACTGAATTCTGATTTTTGTGTTTTTGATGTTGATTTATTTATCACAGATTAATTTCAAGTCTTCTTCAGTGTATATGCTAGATGGAAATCAAAGCAAGAATGGATGGTGAAAGAAACCATTGGCTGAAGAACAGCTCCAGTGGACATAACTTCTTCCAGGGAGGCTTCAATCATCTGATAAAATCATGGCTCAAGATTATAAAATACCTGTGTTCTATACACATCTAATGTTCTATGCACATTTCTTACATATCATACAAAAATATTATTAATCAGTTGATATTACATATACAATCTTGTCAGGGGGTAAACCTGAATTTTGTGGATGGATGGTGTAAAGGCCAGAGATTTTCTCCAAGACATCAGCTTTTCCCATCAAAAGGAAATAATATTGCATGGAAATCATTTGCAAATGTACTGTGAGTTCTGAATATAGCTTCAAGATTTTGACATAAACAAAAGTTCAAGGTGTTTAGCTGCCTCTTTGCATCTCAAACTGTTTACCTCTGAACCAAAGAGTTCTGAACTATTGCTCTGGGGTAAAGGTTGGACTTGATGATCTCAAAGGTCTTTTCCAACCTGGTTGATTCTATGATTCTAATGTGTGGCATCTTAAATGAGAAACTTAGGAACATTATGTCTTTCCAAGTAAAGTAGTGTGAAAAGGGGAAGTTGGGAGGGTTTAAATATCAAAAGATATAGAGATAACTATCAGCACCAGCCAACAGGATCTGCATATATAGCATCCTGGAGTGTTTACCTACCTAGAGCTTTATACTTGTCCATTTCCATAGAGAAGGCTGTCTGTTTCTGATGGAAATTGAGCTTATTGACTATAGTAATTGATGAAGCACTTGAAGAGTGATAATATAGTCTTATTATTACTCAGAACACATTGTAGAAAACTACTTGTAAAATCTTTATTATTTGTATATTTATATCAGTGGATTCATTGATTTAAAAACTGTTTCAATGAATTGTTCTGAAGTTCAGAATATTTTCCTCATTGCCAAGAAATTCTGTGAAGGAAGTCTATCAAATACTGTAAACTTAGTCCCAAGTAAAGCAAAAAAGGGGCATCCATTAGTGACTGGACAGCTGCAGGACTGTTTTTCTTCTGAGCAAGAAGCATTCTGAGCTTGCTTCTTTACTCCTTCCTTAGTAAATATTTAAATATATTCTGTATGTATTTACTTGAGAGATGGTTCTGTATAGAGAGACAGATATATAGACAGTTAGACATACATAGATCCCTGTATGTAAAACATGCTATCATAAACCTGCCACTGGCAGAGAGTAATATAAGCAAAGATGTGCCAAAACTGATTTCTCCCACTGCTGGAGTCTTGGTTAGGAAGCTGATATACTCTGATCATTTCCTAGTTCTTCTCCCTTAGTTATCTACATCTTGCCTTGAACTTCTGCTCCACCTGTCTGTTGTACCCTCACGTTGTCCCTAGATTTATAGATTTGTAGTTAAAGCAATTATTTCAGGAACAGGCCGTTTCACTGTCATGTGTAAGATAAGTGTTTTCTTCTGTTAGAACAGAATAAGGCTCTTAGAAGCTACTGCAATTCAACAAAATGAAGTTGGTTGCTCTTCTATTCCTTTGTTTTGCATATAGTTTTATGTAGCTTTTCTCACTCGCATTTCTAACAATGCAGCAAACAATATGGCTATGTATAGTTTTATTGTCTTTGCATCTTCTCCCAAAGTAGAAATATAAAAAGTAGCTTGTTTTGGCAAGGTTTTTCTAAAAGTTTTGAAAATACTTATCATGCTTTACTATTTCTTATAGCAAATACTGATGAGTCTGTGATCCCTAGTACATGGGGAAGGGCTTTCATCCATTTCTGTGCTTTCTTATTTATTTCCCTCTCCAGAATTAGAAGGTTGAATTAAAACATTATTACAAAGTGATCCATTGTGCTATAAGATCAAATCTCTTATGACAGTTCTCATTTTCCAATGGTTTACCTTGAGCTGAATGGCACATACACGTATGAAGAGTGTAGCCAATGTTGGATGAGAAGGTGGACTGCAGCTCTGGGAACTGTACAAATTCTTTTAAATGTTGGAGGTTCCATGTCCAGTTATATCACATTACTATGATCAAGATGAAAAGTAAATAAAGATGTGAACACCTGATGATGTGGGTACCTGATAGCACGTACCACAGATGCACAGATACTAGAGTTACCTAGCAACTGGAAAGTTTTGCTTGTGCAAGGCTAGATCTTAGCTAAAAACACTCGGAGATTATGGGCAAATTGACAAATTGATGAATTGCTGATAAGTATCTTCAAACAAAAATCTGAAAAAGGCAAAGGAGCTGCAAATTTTCCTGAATACTTTCTTCTTTCTAGTAGCATCACTGCCATCTTACTTGAGTTTTTAATGTTTATTACTTGCTGATGTGTTTTAAGCATGAGACCCTTGAAGGCAGGAACATAGCTACAGTGAAATTTCAGGTAGTTGCATCCATAAACTGCATATTGCTGCATATCTTTGGACAGTTCATTTAACAGCTACATGCTTATCTAGGGGCTAATGGGGAGAATAGATCATTATAGCACTTATAGATTAGCCTGATTAGTATCCAGCCTTGGCAAATACACTGGACCACATGCATACCTGTTTTAAGCCACTGTTTTTCATTTCCTCTTCCAGGGCAATAGACCTGGAAGGGGTCTAGGTAATTGCATCCTGCCAGTCTTATCTTGTAACCTCATCACATAATCCTTTTATCAAGTTTCTCAGAAAATGGTTTCTCACTTCAACTACTTTTATGAGATGGCTGCTAAAACATCACATTGGTTGTTGGGAACGCTTCAATATCCAACCTAATTTGCTCATGGCAACTTTATGCATTTTTGCTGTTATGGCAATGTCAGTTTATAAAGACATTTCACCTCTTAATGTCTACTATAACCTTGTTTATAACAATCAATTCCTTTATCTTTGTTTCAGTTTGAACACTTGCCTTCTTTTGATAGGCCAACTGTTCACCGCAGTTGTGCAGTCATCACTCAGTCATTTCTCCTCTCTTCACAAATTCCTTGTCTCTGAGCCCATGAGACATTTTTTTGTTTCATTTTCACAGCCTTTTTCAATTTTCCCAGTGTACCTTTCCTATCAGTACCACCAGCCCTTAAAAAAAAGGAGTCATCACATTCTTTTGATTGCCATTGCCTTACCATTCTCCTTCACATCATGCCATCAGTACCAACATCTGTTCAGATAAACAAGCAGGATTAGGCCCTTTTTGGTTTTCTTTAGCAGGAGTTTGCAGAAGGCAGTCTACCACAGACCAAAATTCTGTACAGAGTGAAATTTTGTTGGAATTTTACCCTTGCAGTGAATTTAGCAGGTTGAATGCCAATACCCAGAGCAAACTGTTCCACTTAAGAGTCTCTTAATGCACAGTTCAAGCACTATAGTCCATACTGCATTCAGCTGACACTGACATAAATCTGCTAATTTCCCTGAAGTCAGCAGGCCTATGTCATTTTATGGCTGTTGCTGAAAAATGATGTAACTACAAATAAACAAGGTTTTGCATGTTAGACCAGATTCAGGATTTCTCTTCTACCATCTTCTCTTATGACAAGAAAAGAACAGTTGCAATATACTAGATAAACTTTCTCCTATACTGATGATAAAAATGGAACTAAAATTTGTTGTGCCCAAAGACTTCACATGGAGGCACCACTGGTTCAAAACCAGATTATGGTCCACTGTTTCATAAAACCAACATATAAAAATGTGGACCCCCCCACATGCACAAATAATGGAAGAGGACCTTTTCAACAATGGATAACTTGCAATTATCTGGACTTCGGCTTTTTTTACACCAGCAGGTGGCCCTAGCTTCAGTCTTCCCAGGTGCAGTAGGAGACTAATGCATTGAATGCAAGTGGGGCAAGCTACTAATCAGAGTAGCCCTCAAGACATCTGCCACCTGCAGCCTGCTCCAAGGAGCTCCTCTGATTAGTTCTGTACTAATGGATTTGGCTACTGTATATGCATTATGACTGAAGCTAATGGAACTACTTTCCACTGACATTGCAGGCAGAATCTGGCCCAGAACTACCACATCAAGTTCTGTCGTGGGTGTTATATTAGCACATACTAACTACCTTCTCTAAGCTGATTACGTAGATTTTGGTTTATGTGAAGCAAGTTTTTTTAACCTTACTGACCTAAAACCCACTCATGTCATGGTAATGGGTCTGCTGGGCTTACTCCTATTGCTGCGGGGCTTGCTCGTAGTTCCTTCCTTGAACACACTCGTGTATTTCATAGTAATCAGGTCTGCACTGTAGATATAAACTTACTGCTCGCTTTTCTTACCTATTTATTAATCAAACCAGTCCACCTCTGCATGCTTAGCAGAGTGGAAAAATATTTAATTATAATAGCAGTTGCTAGTGTTGGAGAACTATTAGTTGTATTAGTTGGACTACACTTTTTGACAACGGGAAGGAAAACTTTTACTTTTTTTTTTTTTTTTTCCACACTATAACGGCCTATTTATAGCCCACAGCTGAAAGCAAAGTGTAAATGGGAAGATACACTCCCAGAATATTTCTCTGTCTAAATAACATTACTGGGAGCCAGTATTCCTCTCTTTTACAAGCATTCAGCCTCAACAGTTATCACATTTTCAGCTGAGGGATTTTGGTCAATTCACTTAGAGAGGAAACAGCCATTTGAAAAAAAAAAAATGTCTGTACCAACTCACCATGTGCAGAGCACAGCAGTAGATCTTCCTCTCCCATGGTGCCAGGAGCTTCTGCCCTGTGTCCTTAATGAAGAATTCAGAAGTTAATAGCAAGAAAGTATAAACTAAAATAAAGAACTAGTGAAACCAAAAGTCAAACCTGACGAAAATAAAATACTGTTCTGTTGGATATGGCATAGGAGCATACATTGTTACCCAATCTCACTTTGGACCTCAAATAGGCAAAGGAAAATGCAGGAGTAAAATTAGTGGCTTTTAACACTCTGTAGTCATGACCATTTTGACATACAGGAATAGTTCCTCCCTTTACTGTTTTTGAAGCTTCTCATAAACCAATTGGCATTAACTGCAGAAGAGTCTTTTTCTCTGATTTGCTCACTTTTTCTGGCATGATAAAATACGTTAATCTAGTAAAATCAAGGCTATCCACCACTCAAGTGAAAACCAAAACCAAACCAAAACAAAACAAAACGAAAAAAAAACACAGGAAGAAAAAAAGTAAAAAAAGGGTTTCCTGATCAGAGTAGAAGTTAGGCATAGAAGACAGAGCAACAGTAATAATGGCACATAACCACAAAGTAAGGTATGCTGGCAGGGAAGGAAAAGTGGAAAAGAAGAAATTAAAAAAAAGGATAAATACAATGATGTAAAGTCAAGTCAGTTCACCCCGCTAGTAACCTCATACCTCTAGATACCTCTACAGCTAGTACCATATTACAGTCGTTAGAGGACTTAATAATGATAGAAACCATATTGTCTTCTACATGTAGGGAACTTTTCTTCAAAGTTCATAAACATGATCATTCAGGCCAGTTAACTTTGGTCACCTTTTAGTATGACCATGAGGGACATATAATGGGAATGGTGAACACCACATAGAGATCTGAGAATAAAACTGAATTATTCACAGCCACAATGGGGAACAGAAAGGGGCAAATTCCCCTTTGTATTTTCCTCCTTCTTCTAATCACCATACCAGCCCAGTACTTACATGAGACATGGCTCTCAGGCGGAGCAGCAGTGTTAGGATGATGCAGCTGTGTACACCTGGGATGGCTGCTTTGGCTGTTCTCCTGTATGTTTCATTGTTGTTCTGCAGATACCAGATGTGTTTCTGTTTTCACGGGAGTAAGGTAATCACCAGCAGCTGTTTCACGCACCAGGAGACAGAGATTTGTTTATTGGTGCTAGTCCATAGGTGTTAGGATAACTTGTTGCATGTATTTTATTTTTTTTTCTGCAGAAACAAAGCAGACAGAGTGGAGAGTAAACTTAACATTTCTATAATGAGCAACAGAATTTCTAACACAGAAGCATAAGCCCTGGGTGTCACACACTCCCAAGGAGCAAATGCTTTCTTTTAGGCTGTTTCAAGAGTAACACATTTCAGCTGATGCAGGGAGTCCACTCTTGATATTCATGCAAAATGAGAGGAAATAGGTCTTAGCAGCAAAATTCTACATGTTTGTGTCCTGAAGTTCAACCAACAACATGTACAAGGGCTAAGTCTGTAGTTTGACTAAATTTTTTTTAACCAGCCTTCATTTTCCTAGTTCAACTGCATTTCCTAATTCAACTGTTTTTTCCTGACCCATTGTAGGCATGAGTAAAATTTCTAAATCTTGGTTAAGTGGAGGGATTTGGTTTCTACTAATTTGTTTCAGAAGACTCTCAAAATACTGAGCCTTTCTAACTTCTATTCTCAAGACTCCCATGATATTTTCAGATACACCTAGTCCAAAGGAACATGGGACATGGGGACTTAGAAATCCAGGTGGTTCAGTCAGAGCCCCTGTGTTCAGTGGGAGAGCCAGTGACATTTCTTCTTCAATTACTTAGGTTCTTTTTAAAGAACGTATTCAAAATACAAAACCTGAGCTTATTTTCAAATATCTTATTGATAGAAAGGAAGTTTTACTAGGGCAATACTGGAAATATCTTAGAAGTATTATCATTATCTGTTGGAGGAAACAGCTGAGGAATAAGATAGGAGAAATTTTGAAATAAGATGAGGAATAAGGTCCTCTTTTAGCCTTTGGCCAAAAGCAAGCCTTTCAAGTCAGTTCATAATTGCACTGGCAACCAGTGGAGACTCTAGTGTATGTCAATACCAATGAGTGATTGTCAATATCTCTGATAAGCAACATTTTGCATCATTTGTAACTTGTATACTGAGTCTAAAGGGAGACTTCTAAGTAAATCATTACAGCACATTGTAAATGCAGGAACCAGTTTCTCTTAAAACGCTTTAGTAACACTTCATTAATTATATTGAACCTGCAGACTGAAATTCTTCTTGCTTATATTCATCACTTACCACAACCAGTTGTCTATATATTGTCTAAGACACTACTATATCAAGCTGAACAGGCAAATTATACCCCATGGATCTTAGTAGAGGAATAGAGAGACACAGTTCTCGCTGGTGTCAGCAGTTCAGACACAGCTGAATGTGGCATCTGACAAACACAGAAACAAAGAGAAACAAAGGAAGGCATGTTAGTGAATACCTTAGTTATTAAAGGTAACCACTTCTTCTTTTCAGGCATTTCCCACAGGCTGACTCAAAATCTCCTGTATTTGCTATTCAGTTATTCACCAAGCAATTCTTTGTCTGCACCTTCGTTGCACTTGTTTTTTTGTGAGCTGAGCTGCTTTGTTCAGATGGTGAGGGTAGATAACATGGTTCTATGCCTTTTTTTTCTTTTACAAGAATCAAGTTACCGATCTTCAATTACTCAGGGTTATGGGATTCTGTTTCCTTCTGCTGAAGATGCCTGGAAAGCACTTAAAGCCACAAATGAGCAGATTGACAGATTTTACTCTGGACAGAAATAACCACCAAAAAGTCATAGAAAGCAGACCTTTACTTTGAGTTATTTTGATAACACTTGCACAGAAGTTAGACCTCATGTATGGGTCCTGTGTCTACCTCACTATCTTTTCTGCAGCTAGTCAAGCAAAGTGGATGTTACTATTAAAGGATTACTAAAGGGAGAGAGCATACCAGTGTTGCAATTTTCTACCAGAATATGCCATGCCTCCCAGCAGCCATTTTGTGCTGTGTATTAGAGGTTGTTTCTAACTGGATCCAACTTCACTTCCCCATTTCTCTGGGCTTATGTATCTGTCTATGGTAATGAGTCTTTCTCCAGATCACAGCCTAAGCATGAACAGTGCACACAGCAGCATGCTGGGACAGTCAGGGAACCTTACCTGAACCTAGTCACTGTGTCCCATGAGAACATCACAGCATCATTTTCTCTTCATAAGGACTCACACATCTCAAACTAGGCAGTAGGATAGGTGACTGAACCCTTTCCCTGGGGAGCCTCTTCCAATGCTTGACAACCCTTTCGGTGAATTATTTTTTAATATCCAATCTAAACATAAAATCTAAATGCAGGAAGACTCCATCCAGATACAGAGCTTCAGCCACAAGAAACAGTTTCCAGGATCACAGTCTAATTATCTGAAAAAAATGACAGAACACATTATCATTTTCAGTACACAGGCCTCATATATTATTCTTCATATAGTAGTATGAATAGAGCTTTCAAACCACTTTTCTTTTAATCTCCATTCTTCTTTCTTCATCATCACATTTGCCTGTGTTTTACTAATACCTGCACCAACTTTAGTCACAACTGGCAAGAGCCCATAAAGAGCTTTAGAGAACATTATTTTTTGCCCTCTGTGCATATATTAGTGTTGCCCTTTAAAGATGCAGCCCTTTGTCCTTTTAATGAAGAATAAAACTCATTTCCAAGCATCCCAATAAGATTATCTCAAATAATAGCAATCTAATTAGCTTAGGCAGTTTGAAGTCTCACTTGGACTCCCAGGTGGTATCCCCCATCATTATACGTACTGCTTTAAAATAGTTTCAAATACCTGTCTAGTATCTAGAGTCAAAGATACTTCTAAGAATGCAAGTAACATCCAACCCCTAATATAAACCACATTTAAAGGAGGAAATGGGGATGAGGAATATCCACACTCGGCACACTTTTCCTCACAGCATGTGGGCATCTCAGCCTGGCCAGTTCACTCAGGTCCCCTCTGTCACCTTAACACAAGATTTTGAGCCTGCCTGCAATAAGCCAGGAATATTAAAGCAAAGCATGTTCAGTCTGTCAGTGAATTGCAAAGCCCTTTCATCCTTCAAGTCTTGCTGTCCCCTTGCCACTGTCACTACCTTTTCTCCCCTTACCTCTTAAAGCAGGGCTTCTATTGAGATGAGCTATAATTACTTAGGAAGCAGCCCTATCCTGCTATGGCCTTCAGGCATCTTTCCTGGCTACCACAGATATCTGCCTTAGTTCCCACTGCTAACCTCCCTTTAGAAAGTGTTTTCTCTAGCTGGCTTTAAATATAACTAAATTCTTTCATGCTCTAAATACTCAAAAAACTGCTGTTCTTGCCTCCAGCTTCCAAATTTATTTTCTTTTACACTTCTGTATATTTTTTGGGGAATTTTACTGGTTCCAAAAATCATAGAATCATAGAATAGTTAGGGTTGGAAAGGACCTTAAGATCATCAAGTTCCAACCCCCCTGCCATGGGCAGGGACACCTCACCCTAAACCATGTCACCCAAGGCCTCGTCCAACCTGGACTTGAACACTGACAGGGATGGAGCATTCACAACCTCCTTGGGCAACCTATTCCAGTGCCTCACCACCCTAACAGGAAAGAATTTCCTCCTTATATCCAATCTAAACTTCCCCTGTTTCAGTTTTAACCCGTTACCCCTTGTCCTATCACTACAGTCCCTAATGAAGAGTCCCTCTCCAGCATCCCTATTGGCCCCTGTCAGATACTGGAAGGCTGCTATGAGGTCTCCACGCAGCCTTCTCTTCTCCAGGCTGAACAGCCCCAACTTTCTCAGCCAATCTTCATATGGGAGGTGCTCCAGCCCCCTGATCATCCTTGTGGCCTATAAAGATATTGTTTTCCAGCGTTGTTATTCCCATCATTCGTAATACAGTCAAATCTAAAAATATACCAAAAAATCCTATAAAACCTCTAATTTCTCACACCTTAGCCCTTGATTAACTGGAAATACTTTCTGCAACCCAGCAAGAGCAAATAAAGAAAAAACTTTCAATAAAGTAAATATGAAAGAATTTCTCAAACTGACTCCTCCATTTTCATTCTAATTTGGAAAAAAATCTGATATAGCGATGAAACATGGACCTTTTCAGTCAAAACTGAAAAAGTAATTAAATTACAGGAAAGTTACCAGCAAAGAAAAGAAGGGAAGGGAAGGGAAGGGAAGGGAAGGGAAGGGAAGGGAAGGGAAGGGAAGGGAAGGGAAGGGGAGGGGAGGGGAGGGGAGGGGAGGGGAGGGGAGGGGAGGGGAGGGGAGGGAGGGGAGGGAGGGAGGGGAGGGGAGGGGAGGGGAGGGGAGGGAAGGGAAGGGAAGGGAAGGGAAGGGAAGGGAAGGGAAGGGAAGGAAGGGAAGGGAAGGGAAGGGAAGGGAAGGGAAGGGAAGGGAAGGGAAGGGAAGGGAAGGGAAGGGAAGGGAAGGGAAGGGAAGGGAAGGGAAGGGAAGGAAAGGAAAGGAAAGGAAAGGAAAGGAAAGGAAAGGAAAGGAAAGGAAAGGAAAGGAAAGGAAAGGAAAGGAAAGGAAAGGAAAGGAAAGGAAAGGAAAGGAAAGGAAAGGAAAGGAAAGGAAAGGAAAGGAAAGGAAAGGAAATGGCCTCTTCAAGCGATTGCTAGGGGAAATCCAGTGGGCTA
Source organism: Neopsephotus bourkii (assembly GCF_033783945.1). Lineage (NCBI taxonomy): Eukaryota > Metazoa > Chordata > Aves > Psittaciformes > Psittacidae > Neopsephotus > Neopsephotus bourkii. The sequence goes on along the minus strand of NW_026902076.1, from coordinate 6,787,122 downwards.
GGCTGCTTGAAGGGAAAGGGGCCCAAGATAGTTGGTTGACGTTCAAGGACTGCTTTTTCCGAGCTCAAGATCGGAGCATCCCGACACGTAGGAAGTCGAGGAAGAGGGTCAGGAGACCTGCGTGGTTAAATAGGGAATTGCTCGGTATGCTCAAGTGGAAGAGGAGAGTTTACAGGTCATGGAAAGAAGGGCTGGCCACTTGGGAAGAATATAAGGCTGCTGCTAGAGGATGTAGGAAAGCTGCTAGGATGGCTAAGGCCTCCTTGGAATTAAAGCTGGCGAGAGGGGTCAAGGACAGCAGAAAGAGCTTTTTCAAATACATGGCAGGTAAAACTAACACCAGAGGCAATGTAGGCCCGCTGATGAACGGGACGGGTGCCCTGGTGACAGAAGATACAGAGATGGCAGAGTTACTGAATGCCTTCTTTGTCTCTGTCTACTCTGCCGGAGGCAGTCCTGAAGAGCCCTGTACCGCTGAGACCCCGGATGAAGATAGGTCAACGGAGCGGTCTGCCTTAGTCGATGAGGAATGGGTTAAAGACCAGTTGAGCAATCTGGATATCCATAAATCCATGGGTCCAGATGGGATGCACCCGCGGGTGCTGAGGGAACTGGCTGAGGTCATTGCTAGACCGCTCTCCATCATCTTTACCAAGTCTTGGGAAACGGGAGAGGTGCCTGAGGACTGGAGGAAAGCAAATGTCACTCCTGTCTTCAAAAAGGGCAAGAAGGAGGACCCGGGTAACTATAGACCGGTTAGCCTCACCTCCGTTCCTGGGAAAGTGATGGAACACCTTATCCTTGGTGCCATCTTAAGGCATATCAAGGATAAGAGGGTTATGAGGGGCAGTCAACATGGCTTCACCAAGGGGAAGTCGTGCTTGACCAATCTTGTAGCCTTTTATGAGGAAATAACACGGTGGATGGATGATGGTAGAGCGGTGGATGTGGTCTACCTCGACTTCAGCAAAGCGTTTGACACGGTCTCCCACAGCATCCTTGCGGCTAAATTGAGGAAGTGTGGTCTGGATGATCGGGTAGTGAGGTGGACTGTGAACTGGCTGAAGGAGAGAAGCCAGAGAGTTGTAGTCTATGGGGCGGAGTCTAGTTGGAGGCCTGTATCTAGTGGAGTGCCTCAAGGGTCGGTACTGGGACCAGTATTATTTAATATATTCATCAACGATTTAGATGAGGGAATTGAGTGTACTATCAGCAAGTTTGCTGATGACACTAAGCTGGGAGGGGTGGCCGACACGCCAGAAGGCTGTGCTGCCATCCAGAGGGACCTGGACAGGCTGGAGAGCTGGGCGGGGAATAACTTGATGAAATATAACAAGGGAAAGTGTAGAGTCCTGCATCTGGGCAGGAACAACCCCAGGTTCCAGTATAGGCTGGGGAACGACCTGTTAGAGAGCAGTGTAGGGGAGAGGGACCTGGGGGACCTGGTGGACGACGGGGTGACCATGAGCCGACACTGTGCCCTTGTGGCCAAGAAGGCCAATGGCATCCTGGGGTGTATTAGAAGCGGGGTGGTTAGTAGGTCGAGAGAGGTCCTCCTTCCCCTCTACTCTGCCCTGGTGAGACCTCATCTGGAATATTGTGTCCAGTTCTGGGCCCCTCAGTTTAAAAAGGACAGGGACCTGCTGGAGAGAGTCCAGCGCAGGGCAACTAAGATGATTAAGGGAGTGGAGCATCTCCCTTATGAGGAAAGACTGAGGGAGCTGGGTCTCTATAGTTTGGAGAAGAGGAGATTGAGGGGTGACCTTATTAGTGTATATAAATATATAAAGGGGGAGTGTCACGAGGATGGAGCCAGGCTCTTCTCAGTGGCAAACAATGAAAGGACAAGGGGTAATGGGTACAAATTGGAGCACAAGAGGTTCCACTTAAACCTGAGAAGAAACTTCTTCTCAGTGAGGGTGACGGAACACTGGAACAGGCTGCCCAGGGAGGTTGTGGAATCTCCTTCTTTGGAGACATTCAAGACCCGCCTGGACACGTTCCTGTGTAACCTTATCTAGGTGTTCCTGCTCCGGCAGGGGGATTGGACTAGATGATCTTTTGAGGTCCCTTCCAATCTCTAACCTACTGTGATACTGTGATACCTACTGTGAAAGGAAAGGAAAGGAAAAGAAGTTACAAAACAAAAAAATCAAAATTCCCAGGAGGAGGGGAGGGGAGGGGAGGGGAGGGGAGGGGAGAGGAGGGGAGGGGAGGGGAGGGGAGGGGAGGGGAGGGGAGGGGAGAGGAGGGGAGGGGAGGGGAGAGGAGAGGAGAGGAGAGGAGAGGAGAGGAGAGGAGAGGAGAGGAGAGGAGAGGAGAGGAGAGGAGAGGAGAGGAGAGGAGAGGAGAGGAGAGGAGAGGAGAGGAGAGGAGAGGAGAGGAGAGGAGAGGAGAGGAGAGGAGAGGAGAGGAGAGGAGAGGAGAGGAGAGGAGAGGAGAGGAGAGGAGAGGAGAGGAGAGGAGAGGAGAGGAGAGGAGAGGAGAGGAGAGGAGAGGAGAGGAGAGGAGAGGGAAAAAAAAAAGAAGGAAAAGAAAAAAAGAAGAAAGAAAAGAAAAGAAAGAAAAAAACGAAAAAAGAAAAGAAAGAAAATAGAAAAGAAAAGAAAAGAAAAGAAAAGAAAAGAAAAGAAAAGAAAAGAAAAGAAAAGAAAAGAAAAGAAAAGAAAAGAAAAGAAAAGACAAGACAAGACAAGACAAGACAAGACAAGAAAAGAAAAGAAAAGAAAAGAAAAGAAAAGAAAAGAAAAGAAAAGAAAAGAAAAGAAAAGAAAAGAAAAGAAAAGAAAAGAAAAGAAAAAAATCAAAAGAAAAAGGAAAGAAAAATCAAAAGAAAAAGGAAAGGAAAGGGAAGGGAAGGGAAGGGAAGGGAAGGGAAGGGAAGGGAAGGGAAGGGAAGGGAAGGGAAGGGAAGGGAAGGGAAGGGAAGGGAAGGGAGGGAAGGGAAGGGAAGGGAAGGGAAGGGAAGGGAAGGGAAGGGAAGGGAAGGGAAGGGAAGGGAAGGGAAGGGAAGGGAAGGGAAGGGAAGGGAAGGGAAGGGAAAGGAAAGGAAAGGAAAGGAAAGGAAAGGAAAGGAAAGGAAAGGAAAGGAAAGGAAAGGAAAGGAAAGGAAAGGAAAGGAAAGGAAAGGAAAAGGAAAGGAAAGGAAAGGAAAAGGAAAGGAAAGGGAAAGGAAAGGAAAGGAAAGGAAAGGAAAGGAAAGGAAAGGAAAGGAAAGGAAAGGAAAGGAAAGGAAAGGAAAGGAAAGGAAAGGAAAGGAAAGGAAAGGAAAGGAAAGGAAAGGAAAGGAAAGGAAAGGAAATGGCCTCTTCAAGCGATTGCTAGGGGAAATCCAGTGGGCTAGGCTGCTTGAAGGGAAAGGGGCCCAAGATAGTTGGTTGACGTTCAAGGACTGCTTTTTCCGAGCTCAAGATCGGAGCATCCCGACACGTAGGAAGTCGAGGAAGAGGGTCAGGAGACCTGCGTGGTTAAATAGGGAATTGCTCGGTATGCTCAAGTGGAAGAGGAGAGTTTACAGGTCATGGAAAGAAGGGCTGGCCACTTGGGAAGAATATAAGGCTGCTGCTAGAGGATGTAGGAAAGCTGCTAGGATGGCTAAGGCCTCCTTGGAATTAAAGCTGGCGAGAGGGGTCAAGGACAGCAGAAAGAGCTTTTTCAAATACATGGCAGGTAAAACTAACACCAGAGGCAATGTAGGCCCGCTGATGAACGGGACGGGTGCCCTGGTGACAGAAGATACAGAGATGGCAGAGTTACTGAATGCCTTCTTTGTCTCTGTCTACTCTGCCGGAGGCAGTCCTGAAGAGCCCTGTACCGCTGAGACCCCGGATGAAGATAGGTCAACGGAGCGGTCTGCCTTAGTTGATGAGGAATGGGTTAAAGACCAGTTGAGCAATCTGGATATCCATAAATCCATGGGTCCAGATGGGATGCACCCACGGGTGCTGAGGGAACTGGCTGAGGTCATTGCTAGACCGCTCTCCATCATCTTTACCAAGTCTTGGGAAACGGGAGAGGTGCCTGAGGACTGGAGGAAAGCAAATGTCACTCCTGTCTTCAAAAAGGGCAAGAAGGAGGACCCGGGTAACTATAGACCGGTTAGCCTCACCTCCGTTCCTGGGAAAGTGATGGAACACCTTATCCTTGGTGCCATCTTAAGGCATATCAAGGATAAGAGGGTTATGAGGGGCAGTCAACATGGCTTCACCAAGGGGAAGTCGTGCTTGACCAATCTTGTAGCCTTTTATGAGGAAATAACACGGTGGATGGATGATGGTAGAGCGGTGGATGTGGTCTATCTCGACTTCAGCAAAGCGTTTTGACACAGTCCCCCACAGCATCCTTGCGGCTAAATTGAGGAAGTGTGGTCTGGATGATCGGGTAGTGAGGTGGACTGTGAACTGGCTGAAGGAGAGAAGCCAGAGAGTTGTAGTCTATGGGGCGGAGTCTAGTTGGAGGCCTGTATCTAGTGGAGTGCCTCAAGGGTCGGTACTGGGACCAGTATTATTTAATATATTCATCAACGATTTAGATGAGGGAATTGAGTGTACTATCAGCAAGTTTGCTGATGACACTAAGCTGGGAGGGGTGGCCGACACGCCAGAAGGCTGTGCTGCCATCCAGAGGGACCTGGACAGGCTGGAGAGCTGGGCGGGGAATAACTTGATGAAATATAACAAGGGAAAGTGTAGAGTCCTGCATCTGGGCAGGAACAACCCCAGGTTCCAGTATAGGCTGGGGAACGACCTGTTAGAGAGCAGTGTAGGGGAGAGGGACCTGGGGGTCCTGGTGGACGACAGGGTGACCATGAGCCGACACTGTGCCCTTGTGGCCAAGAAGGCCAATGGCATCCTGGGTTGTATTAGAAGGGGGGTGGTTAGTAGGTCGAGAGAGGTCCTCCTTCCCCTCTACTCTGCCCTGGTGAGACCTCATCTGGAATATTGTGTCCAGTTCTGGGCCCCTCAGTTTAAAAAGGACAGGGACCTGCTGGAGAGAGTCCAGCGCAGGGCAACTAAGATGATTAAGGGAGTGGAGCATCTCCCTTATGAGGAAAGACTGAGGGAGCTGGGTCTCTATAGTTTGGAGAAGAGGAGATTGAGGGGTGACCTTATTAGTGTATATAAATATATAAAGGGGGAGTGTCACGAGGATGGAGCCAGGCTCTTCTCAGTGGCAAACAATGAAAGGACAAGGGGTAATGGGTACAAATTGGAGCACAAGAGGTTCCACTTAAACCTGAGAAGAAACTTCTTCTCAGTGAGGGTGACGGAACACTGGAACAGGCTGCCCAGGGAGGTTGTGGAATCTCCTTCTTTGGAGACATTCAAGACCCGCCTGGACACGTTCCTGTGTAACCTTATCTAGGTGTTCCTGCTCCGGCAGGGGGATTGGACTAGATGATCTTTTGAGGTCCCTTCCAATCTCTAACCTACTGTGATACTGTGATACCTACTTGTGAAAGGAAAGGAAAGGAAAAGAAGTTACAAAACAAAAAAATCAAAATTCCCAGGAGGAGGGGAGGGGAGGGAGGGGAGGGGAGGGAGGGGAGGGGGGAGGGGGAGGGAGAGGAGAGGGAGGGAGGGGAGAGGAGAGGAGAGGAAGAGGAAGAGGAGAGGAGAGGAGAGGAGAGGAGAGGAGAGGAGAGGAGAGGAGAGGAGAGGAGAGGAGAGGGAGAGGAAGAGGAAGAGGAGAGGAAGAGGAGAGGAGAGGAGAGGAGAGGGAGAGGAGAGGAGAGGAGAGGAGAGGAGAGGAGAGGAGAGGGAGAGGAGAGGAGAGGAGAGGAGAGGAGAGGAGAGGGAAGAGGAGAGGAAGAGGAGAGGAGAGGAGAGGAGAGGAGAGGAGAGGAGAGGAGAGGAGGAGAAGGAAAAGAAAAAAAAGAAGAAAGAAAAGAAAAGAAAGAAAAAAACGAAAAAAGAAAAGAAAGAAAATAGAAAAGAAAAGAAAAGAAAAGAAAAGAAAAGAAAAGAAAAGAAAAGAAAAGAAAAGAAAAGAAAAGAAAAGAAAAGAAAAGAAAAGAAAAGAAAAGACAAGACAAGACAAGACAAGACAAGACAAGACAAGACAAGACAAGACAAGACAAGACAAGACAAGACAAGACAAGACAAGACAAGACAAGACAAGACAAGAAAAGAAAAGAAAAGAAAAGAAAAGAAAAGAAAGAAAAGAAAGAAAAGAAAGAAAAAAAATCAAAAGAAAAAGGAAAGAAAAATCAAAAGAAAAAGGAAAGGAAAGGGAAGGGAAGGGAAGGGAAGGGAAGGGAAGGGAAGGGAAGGGAAGGGAAGGGGAGGGAAGGGGAAGGGAAGGGAAGGGAAGGGAAGGGAAGGGAAGGGAAGGGAAGGAAGGGAAGGGAAGGGAAGGGAAGGGAAGGGAGGGAAGGGAAAGGGAAGGGGAAGGGAAGGGAAGGGAAGGGAAGGGAAGGGAAGGGAAGGGAAGGGAAGGGAAGGGAAAGGAAAGGAAAGGAAAGGAAAGGAAAGGAAGGAAAAGGAAGGAAAGGAAAGGAAGGGAAGGAAAGGGAAGGAAGGAAAGGAAAGGAAAAGGAAGGGAAGGAAAGGGAAGGAAAGGGAAGGAAAGGGAAGGAAAGGGAAGGAAAGGGAAGGAAAGGGAAGGAAAGGAAAGGAAAGGAAAGGAAAGGAAAGGAAAGGAAAGGAAAGGAAAGGAAAGGAAAGGAAAGGAAAGGAAAGGAAAGGAAAGGAAAGGAAAGGAAAGGAAAGGAAGTTACAAAAGAAAAAAATCAAAATTCCCAACACCCCCCCCCACCGCAACGCCCCTGAACAAACAGGATATTAGGAACTTTTAAAAAATAAACCAGAATTGTGTGAATATGGTAAAAAAGTGCACAAAAATACTACAGCCTTAAGCCACACTTACTCCCTTGGGTTCTATACCTTAGAGGTATAGAAAAATAACAAAGAAAAATTGGTCAGAGTCAGCAAGATTCAGATAATTTGGATGATTAGACCTGTGGGGGACAAAGGTACTTCACTGTGAAATAATTATTCTTGAGCCAAGGGAAAAGTCTGTAGGATCTGTGTGTATGATATTGTGAGAAATGGTTCTGTTCACTGACAAAAATGGTATTTGGGGCTAATGGAGAAAAGCAAGCCTCCATCATCACAGCCATAAAAAAAGTTGTGTTATACTTGGTTTTATCACCAAAAGAAAACACAAAACAAAAGTGCTGGTCAGCCCCAACCTGAAATACCTGATTCAGTCCCATTGAACATAGACTAAGTATTACCATAGGAAGAGTGCAGGAAAAGCTTGTACCTGGTATAATAAAAAAAATATGACTTATAGGCATGGTTGGAAGGCAGCACAAGGGAAATGGAAAGTTTGAGGTAATACAGCAGATCAAATTCGAGAGTGACATCTCATAGAAAGTCACATTATGCATGGTCAAATTATGTATGTTGGAGAGAATGCTGCACTAAAATGCCAATGAAAGTTGTACATTTATATTAGGAAGAAAATAGTCCTTGTACACTTTTCTGTCCATTTAGTTTTAGTCTCAGACAACACCACCACCTTAAAGAAATAAAATAAAATCTAGATCTTAAATATATGGTTTCCAGTTATTGTTCAAGACCAAACTAACATGAAACCCTCATAAACTTAATATCTTCTTGAATCTGTTTACTTGGCTATATATCGGCAATCAACTAGAATTTAATTACAGCTCTATTGTTGAAAATCATCAGAAGTCAACGGGATGATGCCCTTCATTTCCACTGCAGAGATGTCTCCCTTTCTCTCTGTACTGTGGTTGACTATGAGGCAGGCATGCCAAAGTACATGTGGCATAATCTTCTGAGACAAGGCCAATGGGGATTGTTTTCTGCTCACAGCATTTATGACACAGTGGTGGCTGTTGCCGTGCTCCTGCTGTTTATGTTTGGTGTAATCCCATTGCATACGCCCCTTGAACCTGATGAAATTTGCTTTGATTCAGTCATTTGTCCTTGGTCTTACAAACCAATGCATTGTGGAATATTACTTTGTAAATTGATGAGGAGCTGTCAGAGAACTCTGCTTCTTCATCATATTTGTAATCAGACCTTTAGGTCTGAGACTATACATTCAAAAACATACTTGCTATTGCTTTGCCATTTATACTGAGAGTGACACAGGGTTGCAGAGCACGTATTTACGAATCCTAACTCATTGTGCTGAACTCTTCAACATCATGCTGTGATTGCTTCCATGTTTGTGGCAAATAAATCTAGACTCTGACACTTGTTTACTTTTGTACTCTTTTTTTATAGCTTAGTATACAGTTTTTATTTAGGTCTACCTCAGTTCTTTCATTGCTTGCTAATGCTACCATTACAGCATTAATATAACCTTGGAAGTAACAACTGACAATTTATTGCAACCACCTAGTTTTGGCCTATTTATCCACAGCTTCACAAATCATTCACTCAGTCTCTAATTAGTTCATATATAATGATTCAAATGCTTTCAAGTTAGCTGCATTTTACAGGTAGGTGATAGACTACTAGGTTGGTTTCACCAACCACCCTTTTTCTCATTACAATGGGCTGGATAAATGACTATATACACATAGAGAGAGAGGAGTCTGGGGAGAACTTAAAGCAGCCTTCCAATACCTAAAAGAAGATGGAGAGGGGCTTTTTAAAAGGCTGAGTAGAGATACGATAAGGGTTAATGGCTTTAAACTGAAAAAGAGTAGATTAAGATTAGATATTAGGAAGAAAAATCTTTACTGTGAGGGTGGTGAGGCACTGCCACAGGTTGCACAGAGAAGCTGTGGCTGCCTCATCTCTGGAAGTGTTCAAGGCAAGGTTGGATGGGGCCTTGGGCAACCTGGTGCATTAGAAGGTGTGCCTGTACATGGCAGGGGCATGGAACTAGAAGAACTTTAAGGTCCCTTCTAACCCAAACCTATGATTCTGTGAGTCTACAATAAATACCAGATCAAATGATGCCAGTAACTGAGACATGCATTACATGTCCCATGCACAGGAATGCTTGCTCCCTGCCCAAACTGTGCAGAGTCCTCAAGCTTCCCCTGTAGCTCATGGAGGAAAGAAGGAGGTTGTTAGCTCTCGAAGCTGGGAATTGGTGACAAGAAAAAAACAACAAAAAAAGAAGGAAAAGGACAATTAAAAGCAAGAGACTTCCTCCTGAACCTGTTGCCCCCACGCAGAACCGCTTTGCTGTCCTGCAGGGGCTCATGAGGAAACGCACAGCCTGGGGATGCACTAGTAAAGAAGATTTCTACTGGTGCTGCCAGGAAAAAGCAGAGAGTCGTAGTGGTAGGGGGTTCTACTTTGAAAGGGACAGAAGCACTTGTCTGTCAGCCTGACCCGGTCTCAAGGGAGGTGTGTTTCCTACCAGGGGCACGGATCAGGGATGTGGCAGAGAGGCTGCCTGCTCTGGTAAGCCCCATGGACTATTACCCACTTCTGGTCATACATGTGGGTGCTAGGAATATAGATAGTTGTAGCCTGGGGAACATAAAAAAGGACTACAGAGCCCTGAGAGAGGTGGTTAAGGGCTCTGGAGCTCAGATAGTCTTTTCATCTATTCTCCAGGATACAGGGGAGGAATTAAAAAAAGCTATGAGGATTAGCCAGGTTAATAAATGGTTAAAAGGGTAGTGTCACAGTCAGGGGTTTGGGTGTCTTGAACATGGGACCCAAGTTTGTAGGCCAGGTCTAGCGGGAGCTGGTGGAGTTGGTCCGATAAAGAAGGGGAAGGGCAGTTTTGGTAGGAGGCTTGCCAGACTGGTTAAGGAGGCTTTAAACTAGATGTGTTGGGGGAGGGGGGCATCATTTCATCCCAACACTCCCAGTCAGTTGCCAGCACCTATAATAAATGCTTGGACCAATGCAGAGATATTCCAGCTGCTCCAGCCAATGAGCCGGCTTCATTTGGAGCTTGTCTCAGATGCCTCTATACAAATGCCCGTAGCATGGGGAACAAACAAGAGGAATTAGAGATGTGTGCTTGTCTACGGGGGTATGACACTATAGGCATCACAGAAACATGGTGGGATGGCCTGTATGACTGGAGTGCTGGAATGGAAGGTTACAGACTCTTTAGAAAAGACAGGCCTGGCAGGCACGGAGGGGGAGTTGCCCTTTATGTTAGGGATAGGCTGGAGAGTATGAAACACTGTCTGGGGACAGGTGAGCAGATAACAGAGAGCTTGGGAGTCACGGTTAAAGGGAAAACAGCGATGGGAGACATTACTGTGGGGATATGTTATAGACCACCTGATCAAGAGGAATCTGCGGATGAAGTACTCCATAGGCGGATAGGAAAAGCCTCAGGCTCACAAGCCCTCGTTCTCATGGGGGACTTCAACCACCCTGACATCTGTTGGAATGACAGTACGGCCGGGCACAAGCAATCCAGGAGGTTCCTTGATTGTGTGAAAGACAACTTCCTTCTGCAAGTAATAGAGGAACCAACAAGGAGAGGTGCCATGCTTCACCTTATGCTCACCAAAAGGGAAGGGCTTGTTGAAAATGTGGCACTGCAGGGCAGCCTTGGATGCAGCGACCACGAGATGGTTGAATTTGAGATCCTTAGGACAGTGAGAAGAGCGTGCAGCAAGCTCACTGCCCTAGACTTCAAAAAAGCAGACTTTGGCCTCTTCAGGAACCTGCTTAGTAAGGTTCCATGGGATATAGCCCTAGAGGGCAGGGGGGCTCAAGACTCTTGGTTGGTCTTCAAGGATCACCTGCTACAAGCTCAGGAGTGTTGCATCCCAACTAGAAGGAAGTGCAGCAGGAGGGCCAGGAGACCTCCTTGGATGGATAAGGAGCTCCTGAGGAAAATTCAAATGAGAAAAGAGTTTTATAGAAAGTGGAAGCAAGGACAGGCAGCCTGGGAAGAGTACAGGGTTATTGTCCGGGAAGCTAGAGACCAGGTTAGGAAAGCTAAGGCCCAGTTAGAATTAAACTTGGCTAGGGATATTAAGGATAACAGGAAGGGATTCTACAGGTACATAGCAAATAAAAAACAGATTAGGGAGAATGTAGGCCCCCTCAGGAAGCTCTCGGGTGAACTAGCTACACAGGATTTGGAGAAGGCTGAGGTTCTGAATGACTTCTTTGCCTCGGTCTTCTCTAGCAAAGGCTCTGACCGCACCACCCAAGTCTTGGAAGGCAGATGCAGGGACTGTGAGAATGGAGACCTTGGGCCCACTGTAGGAGAGGAATTGGTTCGAGACCATCTTAAAAATCTGAATGTGCACAAGTCCATGGGTCCTGATGAAATCCATCCGCGGGTCCTGAAGGAGCTGGCAAATGAAGTTGCTAAGCCGCTGGCCATCATATTTGAAAAATCATGGCAGTCAGGTGAAGTTCCCAACGACTGGAAAAAGGGAAATATAACCCCCATTTTCAAGAAGGGGAAAATGGATGACCTGGGGAATTACAGACCAGTCAGTCTCACCTCTGTGCCTGGCAAAATCTTGGAGCAGATTCTCCTGGAAGGCATGCTAAGGCACATGAAAACCAACAAGGTGCTTGGTGACAGCCAGCATGGCTTCACCAAGGGGAAATCCTGCCTGACCAATTTGGTGGCCTTCTATGATGGGGCTACAGAACTGATGGACAGGGGTAGAGCAGTTGATGTAATCTACCTGGACTTGTGTAAAGCGTTCGACACTGTCCCACATGACATTCTTGTCTCTAAATTGGAGAGACATCAATTTGATGAATGGACCACTTGGTGGATAAAGAACTGGCTGGATGGCCGCACACAAAGAGTTGTGGTCAATGGCTCAATGTCCAGCTGGAGACCAGTAATGAGTGGTGCCCCCAGTCTTGTTCAACATCTTCGTCGCTGACATGGACAGTGGGATTGAGTGCACCCTCAGCAAGTTTGCCGATGACACCAAGCTGTGTGGTTCGGTTGATACGCTGGAGGGAAGGAATGCCATCCAGAGGGACCTTGACACGCTTGTGAGGTGGGCTGATGCCAACCTCATGAAGTTTAACCATGCCAAGTGCAAGGTCCTACACCTGGGTTGAAGCAATCCCAGACACAGCTACAGGCTGGGCAGAGAAGAGATTCAGAGCAGCCCTGCGGAGAAGGATTTGGGGGTGCTGGTCGATGAGAAAATGAACATGAGCCGGCAGTGTGCGCTTGCAGCCCAGAAAGCCAACTGTATCCTGGGCTGCATCAAAAGGAGCGTAACGAGCAGGTCAAAGGAGGTGATCCTGCCCCTTTCCTCTGCTCTCATGAGACCTCACTTGGAGTACTGTGTACAGTTCTGGTGTCCTCAACATAAAAAGGACATGGATCTGTTGGAATAAGTCCAGAGGAGGGCCACGAGGATGATCAGGGGACTGGAGCACCTTCCATATGAAGATAGGCTGAGAAAGTTGGGACTGTTCAGCCTGGAGAAGAGAAGGCTGCGTTGAGACCTCATAGCAGCCTTCCAGTATCTGAAGGGGGCCTATAGGGATGGGAGGGGCTATTCATTAGGGACTGTAGTGATAGGACAAGGGGTAAGGGGTTAAAACTTAAACAGGGGAAGTTTAGATTGGATATAAGGAGGAAATTCTTTCCTGTTAGGGTGGTGAGGTACTGGAATAGGTTGCCCAAGGAGGTTGTGAATGCTCCATCCCTGGCAGTGTTCACGTCCAGGTTGGACGAGGCTTTGGGTGATATGGTTTAGAGCGAGGTGTCCCTGCCCATGGCAGGGGGGTTGGAACTTGATGATCTTAAGGTCCTTTCCAACCTTAACTATTCTATGATTCTATGATTCTGTCTCTTCAGAAGGATCCCAGTGCAGAAGAAAGACTGTAATGTTAATAAATGAGGATGTCTGTGACACCAGAAGTTTGAGCCTTCTCTTCGTTTTCTGTGATTTCAAAAGTTCTGAGTTTCTTATATATAGTGGATGTTCAAGTGACCTTATTTCCACAGTTATTTCATTTACCTCTAATTGAATATGATATTGCATGTGTGAGAAGTGTGCAACTATTTATATTTCTTGGGAATGTGACTGACTTAATTTAGTTTCCCTATCATGAAAGAATTCTTCACTAGGAACACGGTACTACTAGAGATGTGGTTACAGTTAATTTTTTCCTATTGGGGGCAAAAGAAAAACTTAAAAAACTTACATTCCATAGAAACAAAACAGCTTTTTCTGTTGTCTTGCCAGATCAAAACACCCTAAAGAAATATGAAGGGAATTTTCTGTTTACATCAACAGCTATTAGACACTGTTGTGTCTCATTCCTCGCTCATGTGAAAAAGATACTAGTTTTCTATTAGGTTTTCATTCTATTGGCATCAACTGAAATGTTATGGCTACTAAAACAGCTTGTGTCCATTTTCTGACCCTCGATTCAAAAGGTGCAGAAAGTTCCCATTACACTGATGAAATTTCTTGCCTGCCAAAATAGGGGTCCACAAATTTCATACTGAGCATGGTCACTGGAATAACTCCTGAAGCATGTTTAGACAGTGTCAGGAAGAGTATGGATTACCGGGGAAAAAAATTCTGGGTACCATGTTAACAATTAAGTTCTCTTGGTGATATTGAACTTTGGCTTTGTTTCATTTGTTCATACATCACATCCTCTGAAGGTTACATGATATTCAGTTGTAAACAGACAAGCTGAAAAGATAAAATGTTTTCCTTAGCAAATATGAAGTACTCAGATTTATTCAGAGGTAAATCTGAAAATTTGATTCATATATATAGTCTTCTCAAACATTTAAGAAAAAGCTCTAAGTAGTGTTGTCTGACTGCAACATTTTCTACTGCCACTGAGAAATGGATTCATTCTAAACAGCCACTCCAGATGCTTACTTCGTAGGTGGGGAAGGATCTTCAATCTTGCTCTTAATTACTGTGGCTCAAATTGATTTGACCTGAACTACCTCTGCCTTTCAAGTAGAGGAGGATCCACAGGCAAGCTCCCTAGCTTTTTGAACTAACACACTGGCTGACAAATGAGTAATTGTAAGTAGCTGATTTATTGCCGAGCCAGACACAGCTGGATATAAAAAATTAATTTTTAATGTAAGAAACAATTTCCATTTCTTTTACCCATAAAATCTAATGAATTAATCCAAGCCCTTACAAATAATTATATTACACAATAGAGGAACTTTTTCTTACCACTTACAAATGTGCCACTTTCAAAACCAAATGTTTTAAAGAGAAGATGTTTGTGCATTTCAAAGCTACAAATATATCTCAGGGCTCTGCTGACATCAAAATAAGCCATAAATGCAAAAAGCAAGAGTATTTTATGATGCCACTAGGACCCCAGAATATAGCCTTGTCCAGGCTTTATTTTTATCTTATATAATACATGGATCCTACTATAAATTACAAGCTGCCATCCTTCCAATTCCTTTTTGTAACACTTTCTTGCTTTCCAGTTCCTTTATTCTTCTGAAATTTTACCAGGGTAATAAAGAAGGGATCCTAGATGCACATATGACTGCCAATAGACTGCTGATCTTTTTACCTCCAAGAACTTTCTTCTTCATGTGAAGAACAAAAATTCGTATAAACTGCTAATTACAAGAAAAAATGCCAATCTCAAAAGCTAATTAGCTCTAGAATAAGTTACTCTGGGAGTCTTCATCACTGAAGACATTTAGAAACACCTGGAAGCATCTAAGGACACATCTGTCTAAACCTGTTTAATTCTTCTCAGTTTTGATGAAGTGGACCAATGTCCCTCCCACAACTATGTTTCACTATTATATTATAAAAATATTTAACCTGACTTCATTATCCACTGATGGATGTTCAGGTGACAAATCCCCTACTCAAATCTTTCGGAAGCCTCTTTTCTCAGACAGTAAAGAACAACTTATTGTTTCTGTAGCAATAAACAAACCAGAATATGGACAGTTCTCTAATACTGAGTTATAGCATGGCACAGCCCACCTTCATAAGCTCCCCAACCCTGACCAAAAAGGAAGAGACTACCCCCAAAGTAGATACCAGGAATGATTCTTGGCTTATGTTAACCTCTTACTGTGCTTAGGCAATGTTTGCTGCAATGCTACCAGACATTGGCTGAATGCGTGTCAAAGAATTTGAGAATAGTTTAACAGTGTAGTGATCATATACAAGCTCTCAGGTTTATGTCTGGTTCTTTAACTTGCCAGTAAAGACATAGCCCTTGATTTGCTTTCTCTATCTAAAAAATGGAGGCAAAACTCTAGCAGAAAGTGGCAACCTTTCTCTATAGTAAAATGACACGCAAAGCTCAAGCATAAGTGAGGCAGGGAAGATTTTACGTAAAGGCTGTGGATCATACCTACCTGTCTCTATACTACTAGAGCAGCAATATTAAACAGCAAAATATTTTCTCTATGGAAAAAAAAACTTGTAAGACTCTAACACAGACCTTCAAAACTGCAGGTTATTTCCCTTGGGATCATTAGCAGAAAGCAACTGACTTCTAAGAAGCCTGAAAATATCAGGTCTTCTCATATTATAAATCCCTTTCCTTTGACCATGGTTTCAATTCCACTTTTACAAAAGAAGTCCAGACACAGGACCAAAACTCTCTGCCCCTGTTGGACTGAACGAATTTTAACGTAAGTGGTAGAAAAATAATCCTTTAACAGTATTCTGTTATTCCGTGATTTTAATTTCCTGATGATGGTTTGTTTTGCAGCAGTTAAATGCACAACCCACTCTGTTTGTACACAGATGTAGGGATGGCATGGCCCAAAGAGTTCATATTACCTAAATCCACAGGGCAGGCAAAAGCTTAATATTTGCATTCCTATTTATACATTAGGAAAAAGGTTAGTCACCAGGACCAAAGAGGAAGTCTGATGAACTAGGAACAAAGTGCAAATCTTTTGAGCATCGGCTCAGTGCCTTCACAAAAGACCTTTTCCTCATAGAGAGGAACTGAGAAAACCTTTATTAATATTACCAGCACATCTGAAATATCTTTAGTCCTGACTTCAATACTCATCTTTAAGTCCCAGCAATGTATCGAACTGACAGTGGCTAGGTAGCCTGCAGAGCAAAGACTGTATTAACAGCTATAGAAATATGTTCCATTTACTTGTCCACACCTCACCATCCTCTTTGAGGCTTGTCATAAGTACAGAATCTTAACTGGTTTAAAGCATCCCAGTTCTGTCAATTTACTTGGTACTATACCCCAGTGAGGATCTATCTGCCACATCTTAGGTCACAGCACTGATCCTTGAGTGGTTTCCACTGGCATCACTGATGAATACATAAGGAATAATACTAGTTATGCACTGCCATTATCTGCTGATTCCATAGGGATTTCCTAATTCTTTTTATTACATCTTTGATGCTGAGCAGTGCCATGTGAACAACAAGTAAGGAATTCTGTCTAGAGGGATTCAGGAGTAGAAATGATGCACAGTGGCACTCTTGCTGTTGTTAGCAAAGTGATCATGATTCAGAAGCATTTTGAGAATTCTTTTGCCATGTCAACCATCAAAGAGAGACATGAGATTAAAGTTACAGAGTGTTAAATCCTGACTGTCGCCTTCAGCATGCTTTTGTTTAGTTCCATTCAACTCAACATTTGATTTTTAATCGTTCACTTTCATTGTTATGAGTGAAAAATAAAAAGGACTATTATAGAACAAATTGTGTGCAGGCAAAACAGTTGCTGGCAGTTTGCAACACCCAGAACACAATGTTATATGCCAATTTGACTTGCTTTTATTTCATGTTCAATTACAAAAAAAGGTACAGAAGAGAGAGAGTCCCACTGTTCCCTTTTCTATTTATTTTTTTTCCTTACTGTGTTTAAAAAATACAACAAGCCAAGCTAACAGCATAGGTAAGAGCAACCTTTTAAACCCTAAGGAGCAGAAAGCTATTTTTAACTTCCTCCAGGAATATTGTATAAATACTATCCACTGCAGCAAAACATGAATTTAATAAAACCCAATAACATCACTGGAAACAAATCTATTTAATTTGAAGTCTAGGCTGTGCCCTTGAATTTAACAAAGTGAGATGATCTGGAGAAATAAATAGGAAAGATAAATAATAGTAGAAATGATGAACTAAACTCTCAGCTAGACTAATTTGGGATTCAACACACCAGACAGCCTTAAACTGCTGGGAACTAAGGCCAGATTTTGGACCTACAGAAGAATTTTTTACTCAGAATTTTTTTTTTTTTTTTTAATTATGAGTAACAATAGCTTGATGAGAAACTAACAGGGATATTAAAGGCAACAAGCATAGACCAGCAGAAGTATCTACTGACCCATGAGTCACAGAATCATAGATAGTTAAGGTTGAAAGGGACCTTAAAGATCTACTGGTCCTAACCCCCAACCATGGTCAGAAGAAAGAGGGCACTAAAGCTTTTGCTCTTGTAATATTTGGACAATATCTGAAAACTAAACAGGGTACAATTTCTATTTCTTTCACAGCTACAAGCTCTATGGGAAAGACAAACATCTAAATGATATTAACATACATGTTAATCCATGGCATTCCCCACTGCTCCCAGTCCAGTTGTTATGAAGAAATTTATTTTCTTATACCATTTCCCTTCTCATGTGTTTCTGAGAAGATGATAAAAGATCTCATCAAGAAATACTGCTTTAGTAGCTTGGTTCTCAGAAACTGTTGAAATCTGAAACTTTTTTCTCACCATAAATAATTTCACAATATTTAAAAGAATAAGACAGGCTTGTAGTAAATAGGAATATATATATATATAAATAACAGCTTGTACAGCATATAGACCTGCATATATGCATATACATAGCCTGCAGGGCCAATGAGTAGATTGAAGATGAAAGTGGTGCCTGAATGAGATATTTTAGGACTCAAAGCTTCACTACCACTCAGTCATCTGATCTTTCCATCTTGTTGCCTTCCCTGAGGTGTTCCTCAGCCGATAGCATTTCCCTCACTTCATCAGTCTGGGCAGCAGCAGAAGCAGCAGCAATAAGTGAAGGTTAGGTTTGTATATTAATTTTAAATCCTTTCTCAATATTTCTCATCCTTCCCCTATTACAACTCTGAATGAACAGTTTTGTAACTTTTTACATCTACTGTTCTCTGCATTTCCTACATTTGCAGCAGTAAGAGTATATGCTGCATCTTTCATTTAATTTTGTGTGCTTCTTCCTGTGAAATAATTTTTGCAGCTTTAGCCTGAAAGTTGGCTATTTTATCCCACTATTCTATTCTGCATACGTTTCAGCTTTTTTATCTCTTTGCTCTATTTTTTTTGTTTTCTGGATGACAGCTAAACAATCACTTGGACATGCTGAACTGAGCACATCACAAACCATGGATGATTTTTTGTTGATTGATACTACAATTCATTAACTATTATTCTTAGTCTAATCCAAGCTAATTAGGTCTACTGCTGTATTTCTTCTCACTTACCTGTGTAAGGACCCTGCCTTGTACCACATCCTTGTGGTACTTGCTCCATTCAGAAAGATGCACAAATTTTTCATTTTGAAGAGCTGCACAAAAAACACATTGATTTGCTAACACTCACAACATCTTTGCTCCCTTGAGAGCTCTATAGCTTATTTTCTGCTCCAATAGTTCCATCCTTCCAGTTTGTTGTCTATCACTGGTGCTAATTTGTTTCATCTGAAAGCTCAATGTTATCTTTCTCTGTACGATTTCTGCAAGGTAATGTGGACATTCTTATGGCATATTGTTGTGTTAAGTGTTGGGCTTGATAACTCAGGTAACCAGGCACATGTAATACAATACTTATTTACCCACATTTCTGCTGACATTCTTCCTCTAGGACCACAAGTAAATCGTTTAATAACTTTGTCACATTATATTACATTAAACTCACCAAAACTTTTAGGCATCTCAAAGTCAGTTTTCTAGTGTAAGCTGGTCATGAGGGCTCTGCATATACTCAACAACACCTTTAGATATTTATTTATATTCTGTACCATCTTATACATCTAGAATCATATAATGGTTTGGGTTGGAAGGGACCTTTAAAGATCATCCAGTCCAACCCTACTGCAATAATCAGGGACATCTTCAACTGGATTGGAATCCTCATAGCCCCATCTAACCTGACCTTGAGTGTTTCCCAGAATGGGGCATCTACAGCCTCTCTGGGAAACCTGTTAGAGTGTGTCACCACCCTCATTGTAAAAAAAATTCTTTCTTATATCTAGTCTGAATGTACTTTCTTTTAGTTTAAAACTCTTGTTCTATTGTTACAGACCCTACTGAAAAATCTGTCCCCATCTTTCTTATAAGCCCCTTCTATGTGTTGAAATGCTGCAGTAAGGTATCCACTGTCTAATTTAGATTAGATATGTTAAATCACCTGCAGTCCAGTTTTCAGCACTGACTTCAGCAGACATCTAGGACTGCCTTCAACCATTCCCAACCTTTGAACAACTAAATTTAGGTGAGATGGACATGATCTCTGAGATAGTATGGATTAATCCTTGGAGAGAATGAAGGATTCCTTTGTAGCCCTCTGAGATCATACAGAGACCTGGCATGCCTACACCTGGTAAGCAAGTGCATATAACTGGGACAGGTAAATGACAGAGAATTAGAGAATTTTGCTGGCCTCACAAAAAGTTTCTGAACTATCTCAGATTTTTTGTTTTGGTTGTGGTGTGGTTTGGTTTGGTTTGGTTTTGGGGGTGATGGGTCTTTTGTTGTTGGTTTTGTGTGATTTTTTTTTTTTCTGGATCTTTTATAATTATAGAATCATAGAATAGTTAGTGTTGGAAAGGACCTTAAGATAAGCCAGTTCCAAACCCCCTGCCATGGGCAGGGACACCTCACCCTAAACCATGTCACCCATGTCTCTGTCCAACCTGGCCTTGAACACCACCAGGGATGGAGCATTCACAGCTTCCTTGGGAAACCCATTCCAGTGCCTCACCACCCTTATAGGAAAGAACTTCTTCCTTATATCTAATCTAAACTTCCCCCTGTTTAAGTTTTAACCCACTACCCCTTGTCCTATCACTACAGTCCCTAATGAAGAAAAAATCCCCAGCATTCCTATAGGCCCCCTTCAGATACTGGAAGGCTGCTATGAGGTCTCCATGCAGCCTTCTCTTCTCCAGGCTTAACAGCCCCAACTTTCTCAGCCTATTTTCATATGGAAGGTGCTCCAGTCCCCTGATCATCCTCGTGGCCCTCCTCTGGACTTGTTCCAACAGGTCCATGCCCTTTTAATGTTGAGAACACCAGAACTGCACACAATATTCCATGTGAGGTCTCACAAGAGCAGAGTAGAGGGGCAGGATCACCTCCTTCGACCTGCTGGTCATGCTCCTTTTGATGCAGCCCAGGATATGGTTGGCCTTCTGGGCTGTAAGTGCACACTGAAGCCGCCATGTTAAGTTTCTCATTGACCAACACCCCCAAGTCCTTCTGCACAGGGCTTCTCAGAATCTATTCTCTGCCCAAACTGTACATGTGCCTGGGATTGCCCCTACTCAGGTGTAGGACTTGGCCTTGTTGAACTTCATAAGTCTGGCATCAGCCCACCCCACAAGTGTGTCAAGGTCCCTCTGGATGGCATTCTTCCCTCCAGTGTATCAACCAAACCACACAGCTTGGGGTCATCAACAGCCTTGCTGAGAGTGCACTCAATCCCACTGTCCATGTCACCAACAAAGATGTTGAACAGGACTGGTCTCAACACCAACCCCTGAGGGACACCATTTTGTTCCCATCTCCAGTTGGACATTGAGGCGTTGACCACAACTCTTTATGGGAGGCCATCCAGCCAATAAATTGACTTTTTTGTTGCTATTACTGTTACCTTGAAGTCATAGCTTATGATTTCTTCTCATCAGTCTGCTTTTTAATTTTCAGCCTCCTGATGATAGAGCCACACAAAATGCAACAAGCCATCTAGCAGACGTATGAGAAGCAGTGGTGGATCATCCCAGACTATTATAGTCTGTGTCTCGCAGAGCTAACTGTCCTTCTGTGACTGAAGCCCATGTCACAGCAGCTTTACTGCTGGTATCCTTACTAGCTCAGTGTCCCTGCATTGTGTCATGTAGACCTGCTGTCAATGCAGCTAGTTCAGCATGTCAGCAGAAACACTTATAGCTGGTTCTAAAATATCAAAACTGTAATTGCCCAAATGTAGAGTCAGCATTTCAGGTTTTAGAGATAATTTTATCTCTATCCAGTGTCTCCCACATCTAAAAGCAGGATAAATCAGCAGAACAGAATTGCATTTTCATCTTTAATTATCAACCTACCATAGTGTATGCACAACATAACATGGTTCCACGCAGGATACTTACACCATGAAAATTATCACTGAAGACACACAAGAGGTAAATAGTTTCAGCAAAGCAAAGTACTGTACCACACTGAAGCAGCAATACATTTTCAAGGTAAAATCATCTGATATGTATACAGCCCTTTTTGGAAAACTTCTTTCTTTTGAAATATCCTGAAGCAGCTTAATACATTTTGATGCCTGTTCTCTTTGCAACCTGGTGCCTTTGCTGCTGCTGTAATAGATTTTTTATCATCATCATCAACCACAGCAATTACAACAAAGGCAAAAGGAAAGGTATTCGTCTGGATTACGTTTCAAATTTATGAACAATTTCTCAACAAACCATTTCAGATATCCTCCAAACACTACAACCTTTTACAAGTTCAGACTTCCAATTAAGATCATGCTAGGAATGCAATCAAGGATCTCAGCACTCAGAAGTTAATTATCTCCTCAGGCTAACTCATAAACATACTTGTTTTGTTTTTGTCCACTTCATCTAATGATATAATGTATTTGGAAGATACGGATTTTGCCAGTTGTTATCAAGAGGGCCTATGGTGAGGCTGTGGGAGCTTTTGTCACTGCTGAAATACAGCAAAAGCTAAACTGTTTCTGAGAATTAACAAAACTGGATACTTTCTGTTCAAAATTACCCAATCTGCCACACCACATAAAGCTCCAAGATGGTTACAGATCTTCTCTGCATGCTCAGCCAACTTATCCATCCCCAAAATTGGCTGGATTTAGGCCATGCATATACACTTGCTCAATATATGTGCTCTGAGAGATGATTTAGACTGACCTCATGGCAAGCTGAACAAGGCTGAAGATAAATTAATTAAATAATCCTTTCTATCCCCAATCAAACGGCTGTCTGATTCACAAGGGACAAAAACTTCTCTATCAAAAAAAGCAATGGCAGCATTTGAAACTTCCAAATTAATCCAGCTCAAGGTTGGCTTGACTGCCCTGGAGACTTCTAATTGCCAGATGGTTCTGCTAATGCCCACCCGGGAAAGTGTGTGATTTGGGTGGCTCACATATATAATCTGATCTGCTGCCAAAAGGCAGTGAATGAAAGCAATGTATCCACTGTCAACATTTCTAGGTTTTAGATGTGTTTGTGGACTGACAACAGCAATCACTTTCCAACTCCACTGTAATTCTTGAAAATTAATCACAAATATATTATTACAAATGAGATACATTTTCAGGAGGGATATTTAGTCTTGTTAGGCTTCAAATTCCAAAAGTCCACATAAGCTCTAGTTGGTCTTTTGGAACATCTACATTTCCAGCTCAATATTGTTGGTAACATCAGACCCACCCTCCACAGGTATTACAGAATTTTAAAAAACCTTAAGCAGCTTAAAGTGTGCAGCCTTCCAGCCTTCCAGTGGGGGAGAGATATATTTGAGGTGCATTATCCCATCCACAGACACAGGAGCAAATACAGACCCTACAGACTGGGCCAAAGCTGCACATGTGCTACACTAACAGTAGGGATGACGTAAGTGCATCCTGGTAAGACCACACCCATCCAGCAGAAACTGAGTTCTATTTTCCAGAACACAGCATGAATTATTTGAACCTCAGCTACAGCCAATTTTGCAGACAGCCTATAAACAGCAATATGGACCAATCACAGGAGATGGCACACTCATGAGTCTTAACTTTGTCTTTGCAGACATATAAAAAATCATAATATCATATAATGATTTTGTTAGCATAAGAACTGACACATAACCACCGGAATGGTTATATGAGGTACTTTATTGAGGCGCCAGGAACCAGAGGCATGCACCCAAATCTGGCTCTGACCTCCGTCACATCGTGTCCGCAATTTATACACTATTCAGTACAGATTACATCATTGATTAATACATATGCATCAAGGATTACCACATCAGTTTATTATGACATCAGCCTCTTCTGTGCTTGCGCAGCCCCCTCTGGTGGTCGTCCTGATGAAGTAAGGAGTCTTCCTCGGATGAAGTGGGAAGTCTTCCTCGCTCAGTCCTTTTCACCTTTCCATTCTTTGGACATGTCCCAACCATTATGTGGATGCCAGCATTCTCTTATCTTCCCTAGGTTCTGCTTGGGTAGAGTTTCACAATATACTTTTCCAAATTCACCCATATACCCTTCACCATATATGGGTATGTTAGCTCTTGCTACCAAGACTACCATTGTAACATTTGTTATAGAGTAACCACGATACAAGACCGCAAACCAAGCTACAAAGTTACAACATTTACTAATATATAAAATCACACTACTGATTTATAAATTTCTCAAATATAATCATCTCTTCTATTTTATATGATTATTTTATCTTAAAAACTTCTCCCTTTTCTAACAATTTGGGCTGAAAAAGACCTCTTAAATATCACCTAGTTCACTCCACTTGACATTGGCAAGGACTAGATCAGGTTCCACAAAGCCCCATACATCCTGACCTTGAACACTTCCAGCGATGCGACATCCACAAGGAATATCCTGTTGGTCTTGAGAAGTAAGGTCATAGCGGGTAACTCATTTCAACAGTGGGACAAATATTATGATAAAAACTCTGCATGGGAGGAATATTAGCAGCCAATACAACACAGACTGTTGTGGTATCTAAGAAATCTTCAAGCAAAACATATCAGGCTCATAACAGCCAGCTAGTGGATATCCTCCCAGTGACCACCATCCAAAAAGGAGAGAACTCATGACAACTAAATAATCATAATTATGTTTTGTTTTATGCTCGCAACTCTGAAAGCATTGCTCTGCCATACTGCTTGCTCACCATTGCAGCCTGTGCCACAGATGATCAGTGCTTTACTATGCACACCATGACATGAATCTTACTTGTTATTCACTGTTTTGCATGACAAAGTTTCTATGGGGAGAAAACCATTCCTTATAAAGAAATAGTAAGAATTCACATTTCACATTTCACTATTTCATATACTTTTTGTGGTTTAGCACTTTACATCCATCAGACACTGTATCCTGAAAATATTCCAGAAAAGATCCCACTTGTCTTTGTAACTTCAGCTGACATAAACAACCTTTCACTACCAGTAAATAAAATACACTATCTGGGAACATGACATAAGAATAGACTTACAAGAGCTTCAAAATCAAGGAAATCATCAGGGGAGAGCTGTTAGGGTCTTCACTCTGTCCTAAATGCTAATCCATGTGGTCCCATTCAATTCACAGAGCAGGATTAATAACACTGCTGGTATAAACAGGCATGGCCAACTGAGAAGTTGCACTCACAAATGCTAGCAGTGAGTTTTGACCAACTTGTCTATATGCCTCATGTTCCTGTTTCGCAGTCTTACTGATCATTTGCAACAGTCAATAATGTCCAGAGATTTATCCCATTTCACCACTGTTTTATTTTCCAGACATTTAAGAGGCATGGTCCAGATCCAGCAAATGGACATATTTGCTGTCCTAGGCCTGAAAGTTAAATTTCCATGTCTTGCAGCAGAGCTGGCTGTGCTGAGGCAAGTCTCTCTTCAATGCATGGTGGAGCACTGGGCTCCTACACTGAGAGCCAAAACAAACAGCAGCTCAGAGCTAGGAACACAAGGAAGTGTCAAGCAAAAGGATTCTGAAATTCTTCCTCATATGCATGGAGGATGCCACAAGGCACCTTTTTGAAATACAGTTTGAGCTTACTGTTCTCTCAAAGGGAGCTGGGGACAAAATTCATAAGAAACCCCTTTTGCTTGGTCATTGAGGTTTATGTGTAAGAAACACCTGTGCAAAAAATAGGAGACCTGGATAATGGAGGTGTTATGAATCCTCCATTTCCAAAGCCCAGGAGAGTGGTGCCATTGTGGCAAATACTGAGGGAAAGCTACTCTGTCTGTCAAGTAGGAGAAGGGACATTTTACAGGCAAGAAACCAAAGCCAGATTATAAGGGAAGGCTAACAAAATGCTGCTTCTATAATCTCAAGTGTATTTAAACGTTTCCTCAATAAATGCAAGAAATAATCTAGAACAAAACACTGAAGTCTCAAGTTTATTGCTTCCCTGAAGACTGCATTAGTCTATTATAACAAGGAACATAGTAACACTACCTCCATAATCTCAACTGAACCCTGGGTGTTCCAAAAAGCATGTGTAAGGCATGCTCTCAAAGAAGCTCTCAAAGAAGCTCTGGATCTTAAAATGTGAGTCACAATTCTCAATTCGAAGAGCTAAATTCCTTCTGTCAGTAAGAGTCGTTCATGAAGCCTCAATGAGAGGAGAAGAAATAACTCCAATGTGTAAGTAAGTGTGGATCTTATTTTGGGCTAGAATAGATTTATGTATTTATTTTGGCTGTCTCAGGGAAGAATTTCTGAAGCACACTGGTACTTTGTAAAGATGCAAGAGTGGCTTTCATGTTTACAGTGTTAAGCTGCCAACGAGAAGAAGCAATGTAAGCAATCACACTGGTCTCTGGAATCTTTTATCCTTTTCCTGTACTCTCAAGGATGTCCTAAGAATGCTCCAAAAGCCTTTAACATGCAGCATTAGAAAATTTACAACCATTCAACCACTTGATTTAATGAAAACTGATTGAAAACCTACCTTGGCTGTTGCATGTTTTCAAAAAAACAAGCAGCCCATTACATACTGCACAATAGTTTAACAAAGCACTTGATTCTGTACATCTAAATTCAAACAGCAACAGCAATATTATGTATAGTTTGAAAGTAGTCACAGATATAGAAACATATACATATTTGCCTGGCACACTAAATGAGATATCACAAATTATTCACAGTGCTCTTAGCACATTGTTTTCAGATAGTTTTTGTCAATGAACTGAAAGAAAAGATCATTGCAGAAAGCTTTGTTGACAATATTAATAGCTGAGTATTGCCTAATAGTATGCATCAGCAGTAATAAGTCAATAATGTTATAGGTCTGCTGTGGTCAAACAACTTGTACTGTATTACAGGAAAGCATAATCCACCTGGGACTGAAAATTGAGGACTGCACATGTGAACTGTGGGACCATACCTTGAAGGAACAGTGATTTCCAAAATGGTCATGACTGGTATACAAAGATAACAAACTAGACACAAAACTGATCCAAAGAAGTACCAAGACCCGATAGCTGCTTTCTTCTGTCTAAAATTCTTCCCCAGAATCTGAAAAAAAACCACTTTTAATGAGACTCTGAATAAAAATTCAATCTACTCTTCTAGTGAAAGAGAACGCAGAGAAACAATTAGACCTTCATGTAATATCCAAATGACCTTAGAAGGCACCAGAAATGTGTATATCCTTCTAGTGCTCTATCATTAAAGATAGAAGAAAATCACAAGTCTGGAGGCTGAAGAAAGCAACAATCAATGTGAAGTTGCTCATTTTTAATAACAGTAGAATTAAAAACTGGGGCAATTTACCAATGAACATATTTAGGAGTCCTTAGAAGACAAGATAGCTTTATATAAATTATGAATTTGGTATTAAGTTACTGGTTCTAATAAAAAGTCTGTATTTCTTCTGCCTGTTAATGCAGGTGATCAGAAAGGTCTCTTTTCCCTTAAAATTGTTAATAGATTAGTTGAAGGCTAGATCTTAACTAGCTTGGGTCTTTCAATGAAATTCCTCTGATCTTAGAACAGCATTAACACAAAGGAAAACACACACAGAGATCTGGATTTCTTTACATTAGCCTTTAGCGGTCCTGTTATGCATGTCTATTTTCCCAGTCATTCAATGATTATCATTAGATTTTTCAATGCCATGTCAGTTTAGGCACCCAGATCCCACTGACGTTCAACTTGCACTTCCTGAATTGGCTACAGGCCTCATTAACACAAAATGAACCCCTGACTTGACCATGGCTGTTCAAGAGTTAATGGCAACAAATTCCTTACATAATTAGAACTACAACTTGCTTCATTATAAACAAACAATGAAACCTTTAATCCTAGTTCATCCAAAGAATCAAAGTGTGGAAGCTCTAAATCTTGTCTGAAATGGCAGATTAGAACAAAAACCTTGACAGTGCTAAATGGAGACAGGGAACTATTTTGGAAGGCTTGCAAGATGAACTGATCATGCATGACTCTGTTTCTGCCTTAGGGGCAATGTTGATGAACACTGAATAGGCTGCTGTACAGAAAAAAGAAACAGATATTTCTCTGTTTTAATTTATTTTAGACTTCCTATAAGAAATTATTATTGTGTGATATGCGTTCATCTCATTAGGCAGTTTAAGAAGAAACAAATTCATCCTTTCTGAAGAGAATTATGTTTTCCTGAAGGTGAAAAAAAATCTCAGCCTCCCTCATAAGAATTACACTGTTTGCAATCCTTTTTTCTCAAAGCTGCTAGTAGCCTGTTAAGACCAAACCTGAAGCATATGTAAGATGCAGTTGTGGGAATGGTGGCTCTTTCAGTCCCCTCTCTTCACACAAAATTCCCTATATGGCCTGCCTAATAAACAGGATGAAGAAAAAAGAACTTTACTTCCTACCCACATCTGTTACTGAGGATGCCACCACCACTCCATGTGATACATATTGCTAAAAAAACACTAGGAATTGTTGTTTCAACAGTCTCAGTCCACAGAGAAAGTAATTCTACCTGAAGGAGAAGCTGACCCTCAGAATTCAGTTCCTATGGTCTTAGATGTTCATCTGTTGTAAAACAGCTATGATAATCCATAAAATAAGTCAATCTCAGGTAGCATTACAGTCCACTATACACAGTAGACTATTATTAGGTTTTGAATTTATTGATTTGGACAAAAGTTAGGTGTCCTCCAGATGTGTGGTGTCTAAGGTGATAAATAACCAGTCATTCAAGGACTTCTTGAGATGGCGGGACAGCTCCAGGTAAGTAAGAAACAGAAAATGTTCTTCGGGATAGATGTGTGTATCCTTCAGATATTCCAGGGAGGGAACCTTTGTTTGGATAGTCCATCTCCTCTTCACCCTTCTGGAGAAGGTGGATGGAGCAGTAAGATCCTCTCCATCCATCCTCCAAGAGAAAAAAAGACTGTAAATTTCTCTGCCTGTGCAGAGTGGGCTCTCTTTTGGTCTGCTGGTTTGCAGTGTTTTGCTATAAAGTGGGATCAGACACTCTTCAAAACCTCTAAATGTCTCATACAACCAGTGAAAGCATGGTGTTGTGTTTTGCTATGATCACTACTCCTAGTTCTGACCTATGGTGAAGTTCACATAGAAATAATCCCTGCTATTCCCAGCAAAAAACTTGACTCCCTTTTTCAGTTCAACAACCCTGGGATTAACACTTAACTGATATGTTGCATGTTTCCTTTTCCCTTGATAAATTTTCTCTCCAAGGACATTCCTACTTCATGATCAAATCTACAAATCCTTCCTGTTTGCTTGCTTTCGAGTGTATTTATTTCAAAATATTTGTGAAACATATAGAATATTAACAAAGAAGGTGATGAATAAAGAATCAAACAGGAGACAGTTCTAAATACTATTGCTTGCAAGCTTGTATTACACTTCTGTAATGAGACATTTCACAGTTACGGGTAAAAATCAAAGCAAGTGGATATAAGTTTCTTTTGGAGATAACAGAAGTATTTCTCATCCTAAAATCCTTTTCTAGTTGAGATGGATCACCTTCCAGTAACACTGACTGGTCTCCATTAAGTATAAAGTGTGTCCTTCCTAGACCTAAACAACTAACTTCTCGTCATCTCATACTGGAGAACTCAAAATCTGTCCTAACTATACCCCATTAATACTCTTTTGACTATATATCAATACTCTCTATACACAGTCTCATGTCTACTGGTACTGTATTTTAACATGTCTACAGGCTCTTAGACCACCTGTGCTTAGCGAAGCTGCAATGCAGATTGTTGTTCAAGCCCTTTTCCAAAGATTGTTGGTGGCAGGGTCTGAGCAGGCACCTGTCTGAAAAATAATCCATGTTAAAATGAAAATGTGAAAGCACAGCGCGTGTGCAGATAAGACAGAAGAGTCTCTGGAGGGTGTTTGCTGAAACCCATCACAGTAAATAAATGTGGGTAATTTGAAAGTTACTTTTGAAGTAAATTAATCAACCTGAAAAGGCACATTAACATAGCTTAAAAGTTTTAACTGTAGGAAAGCCTGGAGAGAGAAAGGCAGCAGTTTGAATTTGGCTTGGTGCTGCTGGAAGTTGCCACATGGCATTACTAGCCTGCCTAGTCTAGGATGAGCATCCCTCGGGATGCTGCAGAGACATGGCACCCAGTTAGCAAGGGACAGCTAGGGCAGTGAGCAGGGACCCTGAAGTGAGTGTGTGCATGTGTTTGAGGTCTTTTCCCTTTTTTGGTTTTGTTTTTTGTTTTTTTCTTTTTTTTTTTTAATATGCTTAGAAGTTTCTTTCTGATTACTTTTGTCTATCATTTTTAACCTTAGTTTCTCATTTTTGGGGGTGCTTTTTTTGCTTGTTATTGTTTTTGTTTGGGTTTTTTTGTGAATTGCACTATTGTCTTCATCTAGAAACGGTATGAAAAACTGTCACCAAGATATCTGGTTTTGCCTTCAATTTAGATCATATTTCATCAGTTTTTGATGATAGAGAGGATATTTTCAGACACAGTCATGTATATCAAAACAGGGAGAAGGTTTACAGGTTTACAAGAAAAGACAACTTCCAAATCTCAGAGGTTTAATATCAGAAAGGCATAATGAGAACTAGGGAATAAAAGATGCAGAACAGGAAATTCAAAGTGAAAATAAAGATGCTAATTTTTAATAATTCAGGTAAATAACTGTCAAATCATACTCTGTTGTAGACCACTTGTCTCTGGAAACCTTAAAAAAAGACCAACCAACGGTATTTCTCTATGAGACATAGTTTAGCTCATCTTCAGGTTATTTGGCTGGATGCAGGAATTATGAATCTAAATTAATGGTTCAGAGTTTTGGAAGTTGTTAGACTAAATGGACACAAGTTGTCTCTTTAAGATCTTTAAAACTTCAGAAATGGTCTAAACATAGAAAGTGGGTTTTGAGTTCATGTTTGAGGGGATTTTATTTTTTTTCTTTTGTAAATGTAAAAAAATTTTGCTTTGTTGGTTAGGTTTGGTTTCTTTTACCATTACTGTATCTCAGTTCTCTGTACACGTTTTTTGTTTTGTTTAAAAAAGGAACTGATTTGCTCTAAAAATCAGAGGGGTACAGGGGAGGGAGTGTTTATTTCTATTTTCAATTGTAGTTTGAAAATTTCAGTTGGCTCTCCAGGGGTTCTGCACTGCAATTTCCATTTCGCCATTAAAAAAAAAAAACTACAAAAATATTTATTTTAGCATGCATATTATCCAAATGCTGTTTTCATAAATAGAAATACTTTTTGTCCCAAAGTGAGTGCAAACTAAAGGCCAAAGAAATGAGTCTGGGATTTTGTAGAGCAGTCTTGTGTTTGTTTCTATCTTGGTTTCATTTGATCTTACAGTAGCAAATCCTTGCACATCAGTCAGTGGGAAATATAGGTTGTTAGACTCTACTGTATGTCAGTGCCAATGCTGTTCATGAGTTGAACAAAGGAAAGCAAACTGAGCAAGAAAGTAATATGAAGAAAGGACAGGCTAGGGACATAAATGCAGAAGCTTGATAAGATGAGTCAAACACAGCTAAATCAGAATAAAATTCCAGAGCTAAAATAAATGAAAGGGTTATTTAGGTTTTTTTAGAAGTGGGTGATTTTCATCTTATGGTTAAATATGCAAAACCAGACAGGACAGCTGTCTGGTGCTCTGTTTATTTCAGAAACAACAGCCTAAAGGTTTAGAGAGTTGGTAGCAACTGTTTACCAGGAATATTAGATGCATCTGAAAACTACTATGAAACCAAGAAGAAATTCATGAGTACAAGTGAGCGTGTGCTCACATGTGTTCCCTATTTGTTGTGTAGTGTTATAAGGTTTTATGCATCTCCCTGACCTTTCCTTCTATATATTAGCTTGAGGGATTTTCCCTTGTTTCTTGTTGTTGGCTTCCTTTCTCCCTCCCTTCCTTCTTCCCTTCCTTCTTCTTCTCTCTCTTCCCTTCTCCTTCCCTTCTTTCCTTCTTTCCTCCCTCCATCCCTCTCATTGTGTTTAAAATGTTGTGATCATTAATATGACATAGCATTATAGGTGTTTAATTTAAATTGTGCTTTATGTACTTAATAGAAACACAACTGTGATTGCGTGAGAATGTGCATGCAAGACAGAATGCAGAATAGCTGGGGATATGACAACTCAGATAACTAATTAGTCCTTTTCATGTCAACAGGGGGGGTGCATGCATTTTGATTTTGTGCACATATTCTCATTCACCCAGGTTTTTTTGTTTGTGATTTTTTGTTGGATTTTTTTGATGCCTAGAAAAATGAAGACTTTAGCTTCACCCTGAATGTGATAGTGTCTGGTCTGATTACATGGATCTGAATGATGCATGTTAGCACCCTGCTTATTATCCACTCTTCATCTTCAGCAGGTCTGTGTTAGACACCTGTCTCAATTTTCCCATCATATGCCTTCTGTGCAGCACTGTAATAAGAACAGCAGACACCACCCAGTATTTTTCAGGGGCTTTATTATTGGAGATAAATGTAGACAAAAGGCACCAAAACTAACTTTTATTCTTACCCTCTTCTTTTCCAGGTTAATAAGTGTCCATGAATTTCCTAAACCACAAGTTTTACTTTCAGATAAGTTCTAACTATTTCGAGGAGTATTCCGATAAAGCGACGAGCCACTGAAATTACCCTGGATGCCCATTCCTGGACTCTATTAAGCCTTGGTATGCAACAGAACTGACTTGTTTGCTACATCTCCATTATGAAAATTCCTGCCTTGCCATCTGTTTAGAAAGTACTTCTGAAACATTGTTTGAGGTCATGATGATAAAAGCAGGAGGAATTTATGAACATGTAAAAGGACAAAATAGCTTAATGCCTGGATGTGAATTTGGGGCTTAGGAAATTTGAGTAGAGCACCTTGCTGTCTGTCCAATAGGTTAGACCCAGTTCACCCAATTTTGCTATCTAAAAGTATTTTTTTGCAAAAAAATTATGCACCTGTAGAGTACTATATCCCTTATCATAAAATAAATCCTATCACCTCCAATGTTTCTGTCTTGTTTTTCCAAAATATTCGACTGTATTACACGATAAATATCTTTTTTTGTTTTGCCATTTGTCTGTTTTCCACTGATGCATCTAGGATTTAGCATGTCATTTCTACACAAAACTTGTCTCCAAAACTTTTATTCTAGTTTGGGTTTTTTTTCTGTTGGGTTGTTTTGTGTGGTTTTTTTTCAGTCCAGTCTTCTTCAACAAGCCTTCTAATCCTTATTGCTCTTTTTTGGGACAAAACAATAACTAACTCCACTGCACGGTGGGGCACAGAAAAAAATATTTACTAAACTTCACTGTTTTTTTCTGATGCTTCCTATTACACCCAGTTCCTCTTGGATTTGAATTACTAACCCTGCTGGGGGCATGGCTTTGACTTTTCATGACCCCTTATACACCAGCTGCAATGAAATTAAGCATCAGGACTGATGGAGCCCATCTGCACTTCACACCATCAGACAGGGGTGTTTTTCATATTATTCAGTCTCCCTGCCTTTGTACGGGTCTCAATCATGTCTATGTTTTCTGGGCTGTCAAGAAATCTCTTTCTCTCTGTTCCTTTTTTTAGCAGAGAAGTTGAGGATTTATACATTTATGTGTATTCTTTTTAACCCTTTTTCTCTCAGGATGTTTCTAAGAAAAGCTGAAAATACCATGAGACTTAACTTCTCAAAGGAGGTTTATTCACCTTCACACATAATCTCTTTACAAGATTTCCAGAATTATCTTGAGTTTCCAGACACTTTAGCATGTACTGAGAATAGAAAGGATGAAGACACCAAGTTTTGGGGTCATATCTCCTTTTTCTCCATCTGATAGCTGATAGGATGTTTGAGTGTTATGAACAGTGAGAAGTCCTCCTGCCTGTGGAAATCATTTTTAACAGACTTCAAAGATTTTTATTTCCACAGCTATGCTGTAGAGAAGGAGTGTGTCCATTTCAAGAAGGATATACTGAGGAACAAATCATACTTACTGACTTGTCCAGTATTATAGAGCTTGTGGATGTGCCAGGAATTGAGTACAGCTTCTCAGACCTACCATAGTTCTCTAGTGTATCACCTAGATTATTGGCTCAGCTCTTCGTCAGCTGAAGCACTGAATCACTGAACAGGAGTTATTCCTTTGTTCAGCCTTCTTTTTTCAACTATTTATAATTGCAACAAGCTGAACTTGGGTTTTGGGTGGGTTCTTTTGTGTAAAAGGGAAATGCTTCGTGGTAGGTTGATTTTAAATTCCATGGAGCCCACAGAACCTTCAGGCTACCACAGTTCTGAGGATTTATAACATGGTATTGATGTTGCAAAGTACTTCACCTCCACCCCTGTCTGCCGTGAGACATCTTGTTTTCAGAGGGATATGAATACAAGTTTAAGGTTACAGGAGAACATTTCCCTGGCTTGTCAGCTCCTCCTCTTTCAGTTTGACTGGAGAGCAGCTTCACACTCTCATACTTTACTCCTGTGATCAGACTGCAGGAAGCAAATGAGAGCCATGAGGGTTGTGGTGTTTGTGGTTTCTTTGAATAGTGGTTTATTTTCAGGAAGATTAAAAAAAAAAAAAAAGGAAAAAAAAGCACCCTGTAATTTTCACTCAGAAAAATTATCTGGGATGTGTCCTGTTGAGTTGTTTTAGCGACTTTTAGGGTTGTAGCTATTCACCCTTTCCTCTTCTGACAGGTTTCTGCTTAGGTTTGGCAACAAGTGACATTATTAGTGCTGATGGTTAGGCCTTGAACTCACTGTGTTGATTGCTTGAATGTTTCTGCTTCACAGTGTAATGAAAGAACAATCAGTAGCTCTGTGATATCCTCATGTGGCAGTAACTGCTATTAGAATTTATTATCATTTGTTTGTAAGTATTTATTACATGTTCTGACAAGGGGCTGTACAGGCTCTAACTGAGACTGAAGCAATGTTGTATAAGGCATTGTGTGGATTCACAGGAACATGCTAAGTACTTACAATCTATATAAATGAGTAGGAATGGAGAAAAGGGACATGAAGTAGAAACTTGCCTTCCCTAGCAGTCATTTCAGCAGCTACCATGCAGTGCCTCGGTCCCTACATATTTGATCATGCTTCCTATCTCATTACAACAGCCAAAATTTACTGTCCTTCATTTCAATGCTTTAGTTAGGAGCATAATGACATGTAACTTTGGACAACAAAGGCTTTCTGAATACTTAAAATCACAAGAATGCAAAAGGAGGAGGAGGAAAGAAATATATAATTAGTTTGTATGCTAGGTCTCTTTTCCATAACAGTACCCCTACCAAGAATAAAAACATGTATTTTCTTATAAGAAGAAATATTGAAACCATGCTGCTTTTTATTTTCTATAGAAAACCTTAGTCCCTGAAAAATATGCCAGTAAGAGAACCAACAGGAACATTCTGGGAGAATAAACATATGCTGCTCAGGGAAAGAAATGCAGCTGTCTAAATGGGCACCACTGGTTCCCCCTTAGACCCTTGAGATAGTGCTGGAGAGACCTGCACCAAACTGTCTGACATGAATGTAGGGGAACTCTATGAACTCCTGACACAAGATGGAATATACTAAAAAAAAAACAAAAACAAAACACTTGAGCCCTGTGATGAAAAGTCAACATAAAATAAATAAATAAAGCAATAAAGAAAGAGAAAATAGGCAAGCAGAAAACCATTGGATGCACATTGCAGCATTGCACCTGGAGTCTCCCTGAATGGAGAACAGCATCACAAGTAGCAGCAGGAACCCAACCTCAGCATCCCAGGATATAGCTGATCTCACATTGAACATCTCCCACCTGGGCAGGGCAGCACTGAAATGCTCTTGCTTGCCTGGTGCAATTACACAACCTCTGAGAAAGTACAGGCAAGTGCAGAGACAGGGCTTGAGGCTACTTTAAGCATTTAGCCTAAAATGTTTGCTCCATCTTTTACTCTTGTGTTTCAGTAGAGAAAGTTATTCACTCCTTAGAGGAATCTGGATATATTTTTCTAGCAGTAAGATCAAGTGATTAAAAAACAACAAAAACAAAAACAACACCAAACAAACCACAACACAACAAAACAAGGACATAATAATGCAAATGGGAAAAGTTGTTTCTTTGCTTTTCAGCCTAATAAATAGTAGGAGACAGATTTCTGCAAGGAATGTGGTCTGTACCTCTAAAGTTAATTAGAAGAAAATGCATATTTAGTTAGTGGGAGGGGTGAAAATCAAGAACCTTGATATTTCTGTTTCTCACTCCTGTGCATTTAAATTCACAGTTATACTTCTGGAGGAAGCTGCTTCTCCAGCAGAGAGGTCTCTACTGATCAAGGGAGCTGCCTGTTTTAGATACACTTAAGAAGGTATCTGTTGCCAAGGGGCCTCAGAGTTGTAACTGTTCACTGTTCTCATTTTCTCTTCTGCCAATTATCCAAACACTTTTCCCATTTACTTCATAATAATGATAATAATACCTTCATTAGATAATCTCAAGGCAATTTCTACTATAAAACAAATTGGGGTTATTTCACCCTATCAACATGAAGCAGGAAATGTCACTTAGCCTTTGGCTGAAGCTAAATGGCCAAGCAAAATAGCCAGATTTCACCCGTTTCTCTTCTGTGAAAAACATCTGAAAAAATTCACTGCTACTACCACTGCAAAGCAGCTACTTGCTTGAATATGCAGCCTTTCTTGCACCAAAAATTCTTCCAGACTGATGGATATCCTTCACTAATTCTGCATTCTTTGAGCTTTTGCCTAAGCCCTGAGGATGAAGAAACTTAAATACAGCAGTGTTGCTAGGACATAACATCACAAAGACAGCTTGATTGCTCCTTCTCATCACTTCTCAGTTGCAGAGCTACAGATCATTTTTTGAGCAAGGCATCAGCCTGTCCTTAACACATCACTGAATTCATCAAAGTCTCCTCTTGTGAGAATTCTTTAATATTGCCAAAGCTTGAAGTTGGGACACTGTGATGGAAGGTGGCTGGAGCATCAACAAACCTTTGCTGCCAGCACGGAAGACTTTGCCAGTAACTGTTGTATCTAATTCCAGGTAGACTGGTAGAGTGCTGAAATAACCTATTCAAAGCTACCAGTCATGCATAACTTGTGGCTGTTCACGACAGTGCTGTAAGATATGCAAAATAAAATTCCACTTCACTGTGATTCTAGATGAGCTCAGGAAACAAAATTCAGTTCTGAATGCAAAGTCTTGAAAAATGTATGGAGAAAACAGTCATTGGTCTAAACCTATCTCTAGTAATAGCACCACTGGTCTATTTTTATGCAAGAGTAGATGTTTGCAGCATTATAAGAGTGACTTCATGTGACCTTCTCAGTTCCTTTCACAGACCTTTATTATTGAAGCTGTAATGATCTGAAGGAATAGGGCTAGAAAATTTTGCAAAGAGAGGTCTTATTAAGCCACCCAACACATGCAGGAGAAAATACAGCACCAGAGTTTGTGCTCCTGACACCTCCTCTACTTTCTCCAGCAGTTAGTTTAATAAAAGCTGTTACCTATACCTACAAACCTTGACTTGTTACAGGATTCAAATAAGGAACCAGTCACACTACCCAGAGACATCCACCTCTCAGTGTCCTAACAACATCCAGAACATGGTCCATAGGAATAAGCCAATGAGTCCTTGAGAAAAAAAAAGCACATTTTAATTTGTGCCTTGAATTTGTGCTGCAGATTGCTAGACATATGGAACTCATTAAAGGCTTTCAAAGATAACAGAGCCATTGTCATTGGACTCTTGTTTCAAGTGCATATGGTTGCTTACGTACACGACAGTTGCAAAATACAGAGCTTATCTCGCAGTCTTTTCCAGTACCTGAACAACCAAAATTGTTAGAGGCACTGAAGGGTTCTTCTCCAGGTGTGCCTTTCCACCACCACCCTCAGGTCACAGATCAAGAGAAGATGGTTAAATTCACAAAGCAGCTTGTCAGAAACAAAGCTTTGGCAGAATGGCTCTGATATATGGGGTATCCTGTTACATAAGGAAAGTACAATGTGTCAGAAAACTTCTCAGATAAGGGGGAAGCAGGGCACCAAATATGAGCTGGGGCTAGTGTAGTGTAGTTGTGTTTAAAACTACATGAATTCTGTGTAATCTGCCCGGAATAAAGTCATCTTTTAAAAAATAGTTGGCTTTTAGAAAAAAAAATAAAAAACGAAGCTTTGACAAAATATTTATGAAAACAAGGATATAACTATTTGATCTCAAAGATCTTTATAGTTATTACAATTGCTACTTATACTTTCACCTTATGAGTGCCTAGAAGCCAACCATCCTGAGCTACCCTAAAATGGGAACTCTTAGGACATAAAGCAAGTGACAGATGTGACATGCTTTTATCAGTCTTTCTCTGGCATTGTCAATATTGACTCACGGCACTAACTGTTCAGGTTTGAATGCCCTGAATACTGTTATAACAACTCAATGAACTGTACATCAGGAAAACATGAAGAGAGTTAGTTTTCCTTCTCCTTTCTCCCTTCCTTTCCCTTCCCCTCCCTCCCTCCCTTCCTCTGACTTCTTCCCTTCCACTCCCTCCTTCCCTCCCTCCCTCTCTTCTTCCTCCCTTCCTCCCTTCCTTCCTTGTCCTTCTTCCTCCCTCCCTCCCTTCCTTCCCTTCCTTTCCTTCCTCCATCCCTCCCTCCCTCCCTTCCTTTCCTGCCTCTTTCCCTCCCTTCCTTCCTTCCCTCTCTGCTTCCTCCTTTTCCTTTTCCCTTTCCTTTTCCTTTCCTTTCTCTCCCCTCCTCTCCTTTTTCTTTCCTTTCTCTTCCTTTCCCTTTCCCCTTCCTTTCCTTTTTCCCCTCCTCTCCTTGTTTTCTTTCTCTTTCCCTTTCTTTCCTTCCTCTCTTTCTCTCTTCCACCCTTGCCCTCCTCTCCCTCTGCAGACTCTTGTTGCTTTTATTTTATTTTTAGAAGAACATAGCCAATAAA
Source organism: Neopsephotus bourkii (assembly GCF_033783945.1). Taxonomy (NCBI): domain Eukaryota; kingdom Metazoa; phylum Chordata; class Aves; order Psittaciformes; family Psittacidae; genus Neopsephotus; species Neopsephotus bourkii. The sequence goes on along the minus strand of NW_026902076.1, from coordinate 6,748,842 downwards.
TCTGAAAGGAACAGGGTGTGGGAAGTAAAATTAAACCAATCTAGCAGAGAAAGTCATAACAGGAATCAGTGGATGGGAGTTACAGACAGATGAATTCAAATGAGAAATAAAGTAGTGAGTGTGATTAGCCATTGGAACAGGCTACGAAGGGTACCAGATTTACATCTCTTGTTTCCTTTGTGGGGAATATGCTTTGAAAGGTAATTTACACTGGGAGCTCCTCATCCAATGGTTAAATACTTGGCTGAAATGTAACTACTATCTTTAATGCAGAAGAAAACTGACCAAGGCTATTTTCAGCCTTCAAATGTGTTAACATCTCTTCTGTAGGTCTCCTTTTTCTGTGAATTCTCTTTACTTTGATTTCTTTATCCAATAGGCACCAGAAAGAATGAAGCACGCACACAAAGCCAGACAGAATGAGCTCCCAGCTCCTTGTTTGTAGCCAAGACCCAAACAATTCAAGTTTATTTCTCCACTGGGCTTTTTCTATTCCTGTGTGTCCAGAAACTCAAGGCACCAAAGAAGGCAGGCAGACATGTTTATCACCAGAGACTTTATGCCAATCTGCAAGTCATAAAATCATTACTAGATGAATGAATACCCACGCTACTCCTATTCGAAAACTGGAAAAGAAACTGGCTGCATTACAGCAGTCTAATTAATGAACAGACATAAATAAACGTGTTCACATAATGCATAGATAGCATTATGCTTCTTTCTTCTGTTCTGTTCTACATGGGATAGTGGCAGAAATATTAAGTCTCATTAAATCTAGTGAGTACAGACTGTTTGGGGGTGGAGAAAAAGGGATACTTTGTCACATTTAGGACACTTTTTCAAGAATGATTATGAGAACTGCAGTCTGAAGGGATAATTGATAGTCTTCCCTTTTATGATTAGCAGCAGCAGGAGCAAGAGAAGCAACTCAGCCCAGACCATGCAAGGAGGGCCAGCCATCTCCTTGGCTGCATGCACAACAGTGACTCAAAAACATGTTCCCATCTGCAACAGGAAACACGGTCTGTAGAAAGTGGAGAATAGCATTTCAAGACCTCTGAAGTAAAGACAGCAATGAACTGTAGTTAGGGGAGTCACAACTCTCCTGAAATCCCAGATGCTGCAAAACAAGGATCCATACAAGTGCTTAGTATCTACATAGAATCATAGAATGGTTAGGGTTGGAAAGGACCTTAAGATCATCAAGTTCCAACCCCCCTGCCATGGGCAGGGACACCTCACTCTAAACGATGTCACCCAAGGCCTCGTCCAACCTGGCCTTGAACACTGTCAGGGATGGAGCATTCACAACCTCCTTGGGCAACCTATTCCAGTGCCTCACCACCCTAACAGGATACTGCCTTAGATAACAGTGTACCACTGATGAAGCAAGCACTCACCCCACCTTCTGCCCTCCCACACAAAATTTCCCATCAAGTTCTGTCTTTCATCACTATATCTCACTTGCTTTTTCTTCCAAGTTAAACTACTGCATGGTTTGATAATCCTCTAATGGTTATCAGCTGATAATAATTAACAACCACTGAGGTACTGATCAAACTTTGAAAAGCCTTGCAGAACAAAAAGAATCTAGTGAAGAGCTAGAACAGTAGTAAACACTGGTTTAGTAGCAAATGCAGAGAAAGAGAGTGTATGTTACTTTAGCTTTAATAATAATTAATATCCAGTTAGTGCTTGAGCAATGCCAAGCACTGCTCTATCCAATTCCTGCTCAGCCACTGAGTAGTCTGATTTCTTTTTTCTGTAAATAGTTTCTTAGGCCTGACTGTTCTCCTATGCCTACTCCATTGCTGCTGCATTGGCCCTGTTATTAACTATCTTGGACCTGACTTTTGTCTCAGCAGCAACAGCTGCTGAATTATCACTGACAGGTGCCACGAATGGTAAGCATGGTCCCAGCCATCAGAAGGGTATTCTGGTGAAGAAATCTCTCTGGCAATAACAACACACATAGTAGGAGCCCCGATTATATCTTGGACATACATACATCACTACTGAACAGTTTTATTAAGACTGCAGTGCAGCATCTGCTGTGGCAGGAAAGGAACTGATGATTAAGTAGGTCTCAGCATTATCTGAAGGGCTAACCACAACAAAAGGGTCACCACCATGCTCATAGACCAGAGCAGCACCAGGAAAGACGGTCAAATAGAAAGCACGTAAATCATAACATGCCAGCAATTGCTTCCATTGCTAGTTTATTGATTGATTGATTGATGGCTTGGCTTCGCAAACGAAGATCTGGGAAGGGCTTTACCCACGCTTACCACATCTGCCATGATGACTAAAAGGGCAATGTGGGGTAGGCAAGTCCGGTTGGAAAAAAGGCTGGTCATTCAGGATGTTTCCAAACAAGACTGTCATCTCCTGGGTCAATCTCAAGCGACCAGTGTCCTGAACCACGTGCATGCAGGGTTGAGTCTGCAGCTTCCAGTGCACCTTACCACCTGCCATTTCGTCCCTCACCTGTAGCTACAGGGCTTTGCAAGTGTGAGTAAACCCTTTCAGGCTGCGCAGTGGATTTTTTAGGTGAGGCACAGCGTGCACAGAACTGGCCCCACCCTTTACACCTGAGGTTTATCTGCCAGGGCCTAGCAAGCTAGGACGGTGACAGCAAAGTCCTCACATTATAGGTTTGGTTAGAGTGGCCTGCTGCTAGTTAGTGCTTTACCGACAGCACTAGCAAGTGTCTTCCCAGGCTGTAACTGTAGTTCCCAAGTCACCTGCCAATAACAACAACAAGACAGCACCAGAATAGACAAGAGGTAGAGTTTCATTTAGTTGTGGGTAGAAGCAAAAGCTGAATCTTGCTGGTATAGACAAATCACTGGGTGCACATTTGAACCTGAACCTGTGAGGAAATACCACCAAAGCCCCTGTCTGAAGAGCACCCTAATGACTGCATGAAGGAAGAGTGACCCCCAACAGATGCTAACCACACCTCTTCCCATTTTGAAGGTAGCAACTGTGAGCATCAGCCAGTTGCTCAACTCTCACCCAAAACTGTTCAGGTTCTAACCGGAACGGAGTTCACATCCATGCTAGAAGTAACACTGATATGGCAGCACAGAGCTCAGTGGTGCACCTGAGATGCTGCAGAACCCCTAAGGTTTTGGGGAAACATCATAATCACTTTTTCTCTTCCCATTGGGAGGATGGCATCCCCCTCAACCCCAAACACTTAATGGATTATACTTTACTCCCTCATGTGTTATCACTACACAGAAAAGCATAGTGAATGAGGCTGAACAACCTTCCTTCCCATTTTGTGTCTGAGGCTATCTCTAGTAGCGTATGTAGAGCAGTTCCTATGCTATATATTATGCCAGACTATGACAGATAAGAGAGCTCTTTGATTTGCCCTGACCTACTGCTGCCTAGCAGCTCCATTGTCTCTGTTGTGACTGGGTGAGACCTCAGAGATCAGTTCAGGATGAAGTCTTTTCCCACCCCATTTCTACCAGCAGTTTCCTAATATATCTGCTTTGCTTCCTGGTTTTTAAGAAAATAATTGTTTTCCCCTATACTCCAAAGAGCCAGATGAAAAGCTTACTGGTGTTCAGATGTGAAAAAAATATTTCCTCTTACCCTTTTCGTTTGTTTCTAAACTATAGTCTGAAAGGTACATTTCTTCTCTGATTCGTAGAGGTCAATTATTCCCTCAGGCCATGCACAGCTGACCATAAAATATTTTTTCCCTTTCACTTAAAAAATGTATTCTCCCCTTTGGGGGTCCTAAATATTGGTTTTAGGAATCAGGTAGATGCTGTCATTCAAAACTCCGTTGTTTCTGTCCCAACCATAACCTCATTTTTACCTCCTCTCCCCCAGCACCTCAAGGCAGAAGGCAGTTACACAAGAAAGCTCTTTTGATGGGCTGCAAATCTGCCAAAAGAACCATTTCCACAATATTTCAGCCTATGAAAAAGGAAGCATCAGCTTTTTCTGACTTGGTAATGACAAAGTAGCCAGGAGTGGAGAAGCTCAGGACCAATGTGAGGAAAGGGAGACTCTACTCCAGCAGCTGGAGAGGCAGATTTTGTGGTTTTCTCTGGCTTCTGAATCCCATGCTAATTAAGAGAAACCAGCATCCTCCAGTATCTCCATAAATCCTGATCTGAATGGATAATCTGCAGTACATTTTCAAAGCAAGGCTTCAGAGTCAGGGGAAGACAGTCACATAGTAAGGCAACAGTACCTATTTCCAAAGCAAAGTGTGGATCTGATATCATTAATAATGAGGCACAACTTTCTAGCAATGTGTGTAACTTCACAAATGAAATAAGCTGTCAAACAAAGTAGTGCATTCTATATCTGATGTCTCTGAATAAAGACAATCTGTCTTTCTGGAAGCTATACCTTGGTTCAGCACAGGTTGCTAGTATTTTCACTGGTTTGACAAGGCCGAATTCCATGTTCTGTACTTTGCAGAAGGTCAAGCTAAATGGCCAAAATGGTCTCATACAGATTTAAAATATCTTTTTCTGTGATTCTGAAAAAAAAGAGGTATCCAATTTTTTAAACTCTTTTCAATATTTAATCCCAATTTGCTTCTATCAAAAGAACATAAAGACATTCTGAGGAAAAATGAGGGGGGAAGAGAAATTAAAGAGCTTTTATCAGGGCATTCTTGCTTTTCTTTTGTGTGTTTTTAGCAGAAATCTCAGCAGTTATTCACAGACTTACAGAACAGACTGTATGTTCTGTCTGGTGTCTTCTACAAGCAATATAGTTTTAACAGAATTTTTAAAAAAGGGATATTTTAGAAATGCATTCTTTCCCTGTTATGCATTTCTGCCCAAAGCTTGTACTCACTTGCTGAGGTACCTGCTGAATGTAACGGGAGAACTGTCTGCATCAGAAAGTGCCCTATTCACATCAGTAACAACCCTCCCATTGAGCTTAGTAGGATAGGATCTTGCCTAACCCCTATTCATCAGAGCTGTTTTTCACCTTCTCTCTTTGACTCTCGCACCATGAAGAGAAGAGAGAAAAACAAACAGGTATTCATTAAAAAAAAAAAGTTCTAACATCTAATATTTAGGAAGCATCAGTAGGTAAAGTTAGGATGTATGCCCTGTTCAGGGCTGGAAAATTGTTGCTCCGGAAACAAAAGTGAAAAGGACCCAACACCTTAAAAGGCATGTATATAAAATTCCTATCTTTCTCTAAAGCACTGTGCCACTATTACGCAAATCATCAAATGCTTGGAAAACAATAGTACCTCTACTAATGATAAGACTTAATTTATAGGTGATCAAAAGCCTCCACACAATTAATTCTCCAGTTATGTTTCTAAGGCAAGGCACAGGCTAAAAAAAAAAAAAAAAAAAACAAAAAAAACAACCAACAACTCACAAGACTAAACCCTTAATGAATCAAACTGAATTACTCTAGGAATTAATTAACACTATCCACACTAGGAATTTCAAAAAGACCTGTCAAAAATTACGATGCTGAGATCTTACTTAAGTACCGTAAGAAAATCCTGAAAATTCTGAAATATCTGTGGGTTCCCAGGCAGGATTTCAGCATTAGGTAAGAATAACAGCCATTTAGAGAATGCCTACTACATGACAGGCAGTTTAAGTTATACAACTTAACTAGAAGTTTAAAGGAAGAAAACGTCAAGAAAGCTGCCCTGAAGGCTGGTTATAAGTCTCCAACTAGATTCTGTGCCACTGATCACAAACAGCTGAGACCTGCAATTCAGCCAGTTCTTAATCCATCTCATTGTCCACTGATCCAGCTTGCACTTTCTGAGCTTTCATGGATGTCATGGGAGGTGGTGTCAAAAGCTTTGCTGAAGTCTAAGCAGACAATATCCACTGCTCTCCCCTCATCTGTCCAGCCAGTTGTTCCACTGTAGAAAGCAATCAGGTTGGTTAAGCATCATTTCCATTTAGTGAATCCATGCTGACTTCTCCTGATCATCTTGTCTTCCACATGCTTAGAGATGGCTTTCAGGACGAGCCACTCCATCACTTTTCCAGGGATTAAATTCAGGCTGACTGGTTTATAGTTCCCATGGACCTCCTTCTTGTCCTTTTTGAAGACTGGGGTGACATTTGCTTTCTTCCAGTCCTCAGGCACCTCTCCTTTTCAACAGTGATCAAGAGTGGCCTAGCAATGATGTTCACTAGCTCTCTCAGCACTTGTGGGTGCATCCCATCAGGGCCCATGGACTTATGGGTGTCAGATTTGTCTGAATGAGCTCTAACCCAAACCTCCTCAACCCAGTGAAAGATTCCCTTTCTACAGACTGTCTTCCTGGTCTCTTGGGTCAGGGATTCCTAAGGGCTGGCCTTGGCATTGAAGCCTGAAACAAAGAAGGCATTCAGTATCTCCACCTTCTCTGCACCCTCTGTAGCCATGGTCCCTCCACCATTCAGTAGCAAGCCCACATATTCCCTAGTTTCCTTCTTGTTATTTATGTATTTGAAGAATAATAAGATGTCTTGGTGTCCTTGACAGCCTTAGCTAGATACATTTCCAAATGGGCCTTAGCTTTCCTCATTGCATTTCTGCATACTCTGTAAACATCCCTATATTCACTCAGTAATTTCACTCAGTAATCTTTTATCCAGCTCATTCTCAGGTGTTTCCCAGACACTAATATTTAGTCACACCAGCCACCCTCATACCCTCTCTATATTCTTCCCTCTGCTCAGGAAAGCTCCATGTTCCTCATTGACCATCTTCTTCATAATTCCATGGTTACTGCTCACCTCCACTGGCTTCAGTGGCCAGTATTTTCATCTTAGAGTATGCATAGTTGAGCATGAATATGAACATTCATTTAGTATATAACATACTTCACTCAAGACAAGACACAAAACTTGGCATGTCTACTACTAGTAGATCAAATGCTACACTTTGTTGACTGCACAATTAAGCATATGGTTGCTCCTAAGATTGAAACAAATACTCCTGCTTCTTGCTGGACTTCACTGTTGTGACTCAATTCTGGCAGCCTGCTACAGCTAATTCCTTGCTTGCTTCCTGGCATTTTCAACTTTTACTTTACCTCTTAGCCACTAGTCTAATAGACTAGACTACTGGATAGTTCTACCCACAAACTGTTCAAGCACAAAGCTTTATTTCCTTTAAATACAACAGAAGACCCAACAGTGACATTTGAGTGGTGTCTGTCAAGAACTTCCTTCCTATTTGTTAACTCACCAAGGGTGTTAGAATGAGTTTCTGAATTTTGTAAGGAAAGGTTTACTTAGGTGTCCTTGGCTTTTCTCAACGTTCATTTCCCATCCAAATAGGGAATAGGCTTAAAACTTACCAACATCTCTGGACACATGCATTCAGCATGACATGTCCAGGTCATCAGTGAAAGCTATGTGCTCTTTAATTAGCTTTCCTAGCTAAGTTGCTGTGTCAAAAGTACTGCTCATACAATTTTAAGATGAGAGCAGTCCAGACAGAACTATGCAACCAACAAACTTGTAATAGTATAGGTCTTCTGATGGACACCTGGCCAGCTTACACCAGCTAAAAATATGACCAGCAGCTCTAACCTTAAATACATGAACAATCTCATTGTGCAGCAATGTTTTATCAATAACAATATAATAGTCGGAAGCAAAGATGTCAGTGGAATTTATGAGCAATACTTCAGTCTGGCCCATGCGGGTGACATTGTGCCTTCTGCTTCCTAGCCAAGAGAGTAGTATGTATTGTGTTATGTACGTTGGAAAATTAGAAACTCTTGAGTACATCCTCAGTATCAGTCTTCCTAATGCAATACTTACAGCACACACCAAAAGAGATTATCACTGTTCCACTCTGCTGGTGACTGTCATACAGAGAAGGGTGACTACTCACCACAGCTTGAGCTTCCATGCTTTGCCATTCGTATGACAACTTCTTAGGCAGGCAGCATTTGACCCTGTACCTCTGGAAAACAAAGATGCTAGAGTAATTCAGTCATGGAATACGTAAGTTTGGTTTAGCAGCCAATAGTGGAGGAGAACCAGTCAAGCATCCTTGAATTTCTACAGCAGCATGATTTATCCCAGACAAACTATATTCAGAATAAGTGATTTTGTAAATAATTTTTTAGAAAAATGGTTATTTCTGTTACTACAGTTTTAGAGCACAGATTCGCATATGCATTATCTACTTATTCGCCTTATCAGGTCAATGAACTGATAACAACTTTTATGTGACCACATGGCTTCAAGATAATAAAACTTTTCTATGTGTGGTGGTTTAACCCCACCCAGAGAGCTTGTTCACCCACTCCCCCCTTTCTTGCCCTCCCTCTACTCCTGGAGGGACGGAGAGGAGAATCAGAAAGAATGCAACTCCCACGGGTTGAGATAAGAACAGTTTAGTAACTAAGGTATAACACAAATCACTGCTGCTACCACTAATAATAGTAATGATAAAGGAAATAACAAGGGAAGAGAATACAACACCCCATCACCAAGCAACCGATAACTTGCCCCCCCAGTCCGATCAACCACCGACCGATACCTCCTCCAACCCTGCAGTCCAGTCTAGCCCTTTCCGGGTAACTCTCCGTTACCTCCTGGGCATGACGTGCTATGGTATGGAATACCTCTTTGGTCAGTTTGTGTCAGGTGTCCTGTCTCTGCTTCCTCCCAGCTTCTCCTCCTCCCTGGCAGAGCATGAGGCTTACAAGGTCCTTCGCCAAACCAAAACATCATTTTTATCAGCTCTGTTCCCAGCCCGAAAGTCAAAACATGGCACTGCACCAGCTACCAACAAGGAGAAAAATGACTGCTACTGCTAAACCCAGGACACTATGCAAGTACCTAGGAATATTACCAGTGACAGGATTTCCAAAGTATCCTTGATGAACTAGATTAGAAAACTTTTCTATTTTAAACTCTTATTTAAGCAAACAAACAAACAAACAAAACAAACCAGTGAAAGTTTTTGGATGTGTTCATCACCTTCTTGCTCATGCCATTAGGTACTGGTCTCACGCCAATAGCTATTAGAACCATCTTATCCAAAAGAGTCCATGATCTGTAGCATCTAAAAAGGAAATCAAGCCTTCTCATATGGCATTTGCTCTAAGCAACTGTTGATTTTGCTGAGAGGAATAATCACATCATAGATGTGCAAAAAAGCAATCTGCAGATACATGTTAAGGAGGGAATATTGAGACAATCAAACCAATGTTTTGTTTTAGGGGCTTAGACCAGAAGTGAACAACATGTGGCTCTTGAGCCATATGTACTTCTTGTGCTGTTCAAGTAAGATTTCCATGCCAGGGCTAAATCACTTTGTAGGAAGAGGAGTAATGGGCCATGCTGGCAATAGGGACTGTGGGTATAATCAGACTCTCCTGTTAATAGCAACTACCAAGCCATAAGGGGCTAATGAAGCTGATATCACTGGGTGACCTTGAAAGATGATATGCATAGCCCCACCAATTCCCAAAATAAGATCCATGATGAGCCATTGTCATCTCCCATCTGTGAATTACTCTTCAATCATCTCTCCCATTGATTCGCCATGTGTCCTATGGTTTACAGCCATATGAAAGCACACAGGATTGGACACCCCTGTGCTACCCTGCAACTAGTATTTGATATTTTAAGTGGAGAAGAGGTTTTAAAAATCCATCTGTAACAAAGACATATAATTATGTAAAATGCAAAAGCAAAAATATCCTCTTCTGCTTCCCAGTGCTGGAGTTTTGGAGTGTGATGTTTGATTATCTTACATAACTGTTAACTGGAATTGAGTCATGATTGCTTGGTAAATGCTTTTAATTTTAAATTCAAAAGGAATTTAACTTTTTATGCTACCTGAAACTGGGTTCTTAGATGATTGTTGATGTTCTTCAGATCAAAAGATCCTTAGCAGTGAGAGAGGAAGAATGGTACACAGGGACTTAAGAAAATGATCACATTTATCATTCCAAGCAATATTACTGAAGAACTGTATCCACCCATGAGTTATTATCTCTTCTTTCTTATTAAAACAAACCTCATCAGAGACAGTGCAGTGTGTATATAGACCCAACTGATGGCAAATTCTCTCTTACAGGTGGAAAGGCAAGAAACATACTGAGGTTTTCACAATTCTACATTTCAATCCAGAAGACCATCAAACTTTCTCAACTAAAAATAGATTAAAGCTTTCTCAGTGCTACAACTCTTTTATTAAAAAAAATGTCCATTCTCTGGAATATGACTTTTTAATTTGTTTTTAAGTTCCAAAAAATGTTTATTTTCCAATAATATTTTGTGGAATGTATTTTATCAGGGATGAAACTGACTATTTTAACTTTCAGTCTTTAAATAGAAACGTATCTGGTTTTAGTATGCATTTATTGTGAAATGATGTAGAGATTTCTGCAAAAATAGGAGTAGAACATAGCTATCTTGACAGGAAAAGAATGGCTTGACTGAAATGTACATTTTTTTCCCAAAAAAAATTTCACTTTAAGGACTTCATGATTGTTGGCTTCAAAGTCTTAAAAAATACAAAACAAAACAAGAGAAAACAAACCAAAATAAAACTCACCAAACAAACAAAAACCCAAACAAACCAAACAGGTATCTTCCAAAAGTACATTCTACATTTTCACCATCTCTGGATTCTGGTTAATAAGCACCATTCCCTGCTGCTACCATTATGAACAATAACCTTGCAACACTTGCTTTGATCCTTGCCTCTCAAATAGCCTCTACTGGATTAGGTACCAGTGGGGTTGCCCTGAAGACTCTTCACCTTGACCCATACAGAGTCCTTTCTTGGGCATTAATTGCAATGGTGATGCTGTGCAGCCTTACAGTAAAGGATAATGTTTCCAGGACTTCCAAACTGATTGATGTTTCAATTTGTGCAAGAATTTTAAAAAAACCCAGTCATCATCAAGAAATTAACTGATCAGATTTTTCCTTAAAACTGATCTTTTAGAATTTGGATACTTTCCTTATGATAATGAAATTTAAAACAACAAAAATTCAAACACAAGCATTATAAGAACTGCACAGCATCAGAGATATATTTTCCAGAAAAAAAAATGTGTATGCAATTTGTCTTTTGTGCAGCAGGGAGTAGCCATTGCCATGCTGTGGTCTCAGGTGTTCATGTGGTTCTGTGCAGACAGCTGGGTTTTGTGCTGTTGATCAAAATGCTTCTGTTGTGATGGCCCTCATTTTATCTGCTCAGAGGAATTTATCATTCCAGGATTTGGTGAGGCCCTGATCCTGGAATAAAGTATATACAGACAGGATGTTGAAGCCACACAGACCCTCTAGCAATTTCATACCCTTGCATAAAGTTGTACTACATTTAGTGTAGGTTTTAATGAGATTATGTGCACACATTTCATCTTATCCAGTTGCTCTCAGTTACCAAATCAAAGCTCTACTATTGGTTGCTTCTTCGTTTAATTGGAAGAAAGACTGAAAATACTGTCATGAAGAACAAAAGGCACCAAGAATGGGGTATTGATATGTTTTTCTATAGAAAACTCACACATCTAAAATACATGGTTTGAAGTCTTGCTCGACCCAATAAAGAACAAAAATTTGACAGAATTTCACCTAGGGAAAGATAATATACACTTACACGGAATGAAATTCCAGGACTGTTGTTTGTAATGCCCTTCATCCAGCACTATAATTTGTAAGTGAATCATCCTAAAATTTGGGAGGCCATTGGAAATTTCTAGCTATATTATTACACTAGAAATATTATATCCTTCATGATATGCTAGTAACACCAGATTGCCTGGGTAGACCAACATGGCCCAGGTCTCATTGATTTTAATAACACTGTGCCATTTCACATCAGCTTAGCAGCTGAGCCAGAGACTGATTTTTTTGCACACTTTTTTCTTCCTTCTCACAGAACAACAGAAAAGGATGACATTCTACTTCCTCACACAGAAGAAAAAAGCTGAAGGTTGTTAAGCATATTTACAACAGAAAAACAACCAAAGACCATGTGAAAAAAATAAATGTGGCTGTTCCTGACACTTCAGTAATGACATATTTTATCATAGCAGACATGGAATCATTTAAACATTGAAAAGCTATGATAATGTTTATACTATGCTCAAGGTGCAGCAAGGCACAATAAACCCATGATTAAAATTCAACAAAAGCATAATTAAAAAACACTCTTGATACAATTCAAACAAATAAAGCTAGTCACCAAAAGGGAAGGGCAAAAAAAAAGATCACTTGGGCCCAGAACAGGTGATAATTGTGAAGTATCTCAGAGACTGGTATATTCAACTGAAAGAAAAAATCGAAGAAACCCACCATGACACTGAAGAGAATGAAAGAAAATCTCCCCTTGCAACTTTCCTGACTGAAGTGGGTAGAGGCAGAGCTTAAACAGATAATTAAAAGTAGTGCTGCAGGGGTGGGGGCACAGCTTTAAAGCCTTTAAAAGGTAATGGCAGCCAGTCTGCCAGAGCCTTGTAGCAAGCACCCACCAACCCCAGGGAAGTCTCTCACCGTTCTGCATGTGTAAACCCAACTGTGTTGTAAGGTGGGATCTGAGCTAGTTTTCCTCAGCACCAACAGACATGGCCAGTGCTCCTACACAACTGAGTTTGCTCTGTAGTGTGGTCGTGAGAATAATGATGCATCTTTCTGAGTCTTCCACATGCTTTCTAGGTTAACACAGCCAAGCCATAGGCTTCTCCAGCCAAGGAGGCCAATATCCTCTCCTAAAATCCTCTGCAGAATTGAAGTCCCTGCAACAGCTTTATCCCACAGAAAACAGTTGTTAAGCTTGATGCAAAGATCATTTTCACAGCCCCTCAAATTCTTCCATGTGCCATCCGCTCCCTTCTCCCGCATCCTGTTGTTTTTCTCCTTCACTATTGCATCAAGTAATACCTAATTGCTTGCATTTTCAAAGCCCTCTTGTCTTCTGGCCATCTTCTTACAGTGACAAAATGTCTTTTTTGATCAGTTCATCAAGCTGGTCTCTGTCAACTACTGGGGCTGGATTTTAAGCATGCCTGTTACTTTTTCCGTGCTTAGGAGGAATTTCCTATGAACAGAGCTGTTTCATTACCTTCCTTTAAATCTGTTCTTATTACTCTCCTTTGCTCTCATCCCTACGAAAACAACTGAACAATTAAGCTTCTAATATGGCAACCCTCTGCCTATGATGCTAACAATTTTTCTTCCTATTCATTCATCTTTTATATTTCTCATCTCATATATGGCCTGTAAGCTTTGAGACAAAGACTTAATATTGTTCTTTCTTTGTACAACTCAAAGTACAGTGTTTGCTAGGTCTTTCACTAGTCCAAGTCTACATTTTCTGGGTATTACTGCAGCAGAAATCCTAATAATAGCAACAATGCAATATAAAGGAAATCCATCTGGAGATCAGAGTTTAACCAAAATGTGTGCAACTGCATCTTCTGCCTTTGTTCAGGGAACTGTTTGCACTAGGCACAGTTTCTGGAATATAATTGCAGAACTACCAGGAAATTCACCACTGGAAAATTGTAGCTATTGGGGAAGTCTGTTCTTTGAGCTTGTGACCACAAGCCACCATCTATGAAGTAGAAAAAAACACAGACTGACTAGGTTGATCAGTGGAGAGAGAAAGGGCAAAAAAGACTTCTTGCATTAGTCTTAAAATGAACTCTCAAACAAGTTGTCTGTGATTTGAAAGTTGGAAATTATTCCAACACCATCTACCCCATCAAACAGGTCATAAAATCCTGAGAAATTATCTGAATATCAAAAAATACTTGATCCTGCAACATGCTGTCTTCTAATCACAATCCAGTGGGCTACCAAATCATGCTAAAAGCTACTGAATTCAGTGTTACTGAAACTGCCCATTTTTCTCCACCAGAAAAAAAATACAATAGTGAGTTTTAAACTTTACAGTGGGATATGTACTGGGCAGCGAATGAGCAGTGCTTTTATGCATTTATCCCAGAATATAGCTAACCTGTGATTATATGTATATGCTTTGATTACCTGTATATATTTATACAGATAATTTATACACTTATGGTAGTGGGTGCTTTTACACACGAGTGTTTCAGGGTCAAGGCATCAACACCACTTTTTATTTATTCTTGTAGCCACTGTGGCATTACTGAGAGGATCAGGTGATGCCTGTGAAACAACTCCAGTAGCTTCTTTTCTCTGAAGTCAGCAAAAAGACAAACCATTCTAGTCTTGATTTGTATTTGAACTATTGCATACAACTCCCTTACTCATAAAATCTCTGTTTATCCTCAATACACAATGCAGAGTGTGAAGCTAGATCCATAGATTAAACATGCTATCCATCAGCTGCCTGTAGTTATGGATAATTATTTCAACTGCCAGTAAAAAAAATAATCAAAATCAGAATGATGCCAGATTGAAAAATCTGTTCCTCACTTCTCCTGGTGCACGAGGTCCCTTGTTGGGTTACTGAAATTGCTAGGCTGTTCTCATAGCCAAGAAAAAGAAAGAAGACAGATGGACCCATGTATTTTTGTAATAACTCTTCAGAACTGTCCTCATGACAACCCCTTCTCTGTCTCTAAGGCAGTGGGTAAATCTTATTATGTGTCCTGCTCTATACTAAAGATATTCCAAGAAATGCCTGACAAATCAGGCATGTTTTCTGGGGGGATTTACTTGTACTGCATCATATGATCAGCTCAGTGCCCTCCCCTTCCCCCAAAATGAAACAAAACAAAAATGCAAATATTTACGTACATGTATACATACATGCATGTACAATTTATATACATATGTATATAGATATATGCTAACGTCCTGATGAGAGATTAACCTAAGTATTTATTTGAGACAGAATGCCTGCATTTTAATTGTTGTTTTAGTACACTAAAATTGTGCATGGGCTAAAAATCCCGAGGCAATGCATATCACCTTCTAATATGTCCAGGTTGTTAGAAATGCAATGCACTTTATTTCAGACAGAAGCAAATCCCATTCAGAAGACCTATACAAGAAGCAAGACTGGCTCAACCCTGTATTTTAAACCAACTAAATATTTTCTTCTGCTTTGCCTCTGGCCTAAAGAAAAAAGGTGCCCAGTCATTCATTTATTTTACTCTACCTTTCTGACTTTTTATGAAACTATTGTTCTGTCTTCTCCCCAGTGTCTCAGAATCTTAGTGTCCTCTGTATGTGGCATTGGTCACTAAATATTTTGTGTGCATACGTATGAGTGAATGGGGAGGGGACAGGAAAAACAGCCTTTCATATACCCTGTCTCCATATCTAGAAAGATCACATATGCACACACAGAGCTTTCAAGTCAATGCAAATGATGTATTACCGTATTTTCGATTTCTATAACACCTCCCATCAAGTGCTTTACAAATATCAGTGCATTCATAACACTGATGAGAGGTAAGAGAAATATAAATAACCTTACTGAAAAATGGAAGAGGTTGATCGAGATGACCTTATTTTTAGAGGTATTGAACATACACAGCTGTCTAACTTCAAGCAGAAAATAGAAGATGTTCATCACCCTGGCAAAGAGAATTCAAATCCTTGGCCCCTTCTGCCTGAGATTTAAGCGTCTAATTTTCTCCAGCTCAAGTGCAATATAGGCTTGAAGTGGAAACCCCTGAAGAAGTTATTTGCCTATGTTATATACAAGATTGGATGAGATGATCATAAAAGTGATCTGAACTTAATGCCTATGAACTTTGAAGATAGTAGCTTAGGTAATATTTCTGCAGTAAATCTTCAGTAGGATCAGGAATAAAGTCAGGTCCTCTGGCTGCCATTATTTTTGATGCTTTTACCACAGATTTGTTACTTGTTCTTTCCATGTATGTTGAAGTCTTGAATTAATAAAACAAGGAACTGATAAAACAACCAGATGCATTACACTGTCAACATTATCCACATTAAGGTTTACAAAGTCTACATAGTAGCATTGATGCTTGGTTCAATACGAAAGTCATTTAGCCTATCCTATCTTTAAAATAGACAATTTCTAGAAAAAGGTCCTTTATTTTTTGCCAGTGTCTTGTGCTATATCACAGCACAATGTCTTGCTTTCAAGAGAGGGAGAAGAGAACTGATTATACAACTGCATTAAAACACATTGTCCCTGGGAATCAAATTTGCTGAGTAAGTTATAAAAATGAATTTCTCTTCTGCCTGTTATTTGAAAGAGAATCAAAAGAAGAGGGACAAAAAGAAACAAAAACAAACAAAAAAAAACCCCAACCCTTACTTATGGTTTTGTCTTGTTGGTATTTCAGAACAAAAACCTTATTGTTTGGGCTTCTATTGTCTTTTTTTTTGTTTATGGTTTAGGTTCTAAATATACATGTACTTATTAAAATGATAATAAATCAATGCTAAAGCTGTTAAAAGAAGAGAACATTAAGGTAAAATATTTTAAAGATGCTTGTTATCCATGCATGACACAGACACAAAAAAATGAGTAGCTATCATGTTAAAAACAACTGTGCTCCTCCTTTTGTCTCAAAAGCTCTGTGGCCACTTGGTTAGGAGTAGTTTATGCTTTCTCCTTTGCTTTGATTTATAAGCAAGTCATAGTTCAATCTAATTGTGTTCAATATATCACCAGAACACATTGCATCTTGGCATTCCTCTATTTATAGCTTCACAGAAAAATTGATACTAATAAAAGGCCTTTGTTTCCCCCGTCTCTCCCTATCAACAAAGAAGTCTATGAAATCAGGTAATGCCATGTCCACTGGTGAATCAATAAGGGCAATAAATCAATGTAATTTATTAAAACTTACAATATACTGTACTACTACATAGATTTATCCAAGTAAGCTCTTATCACCTTAGGTCTGCATGTGAAGAGACACTTGTGGAATCCCTGAAAAAGCAGAAGTCGAATAACTAGTTTTAAAAGTCATTAAAAATCAAGTTAGAAAGTTTCAGTGCAATTTATGACCTAGTTGGTACAAAATGTAACACACTGACATAGTGCAGTCTAGACAATCCCCTGAAGACTATGTTATGGCAAGAAATATTCTATATCACCATTTGAAGAAATGGAGAACAAAGGAAAATGTACTTTATTGTGTCAGTGAGATATCACAAGGTTTATGCCTTTCATCCACATAAATGTAATTTATTCTGTTGATGGTGCTTATGCTTGTTGTGCACTGTCACTTTCTCTCAGAAAGAGGGGGTATTTGCACCTATGGACCTGTGCATCATTTCTCATTTGTGGATGTAAAAGAGGCTCCTAGAAGAATACTATTATGAAAAAGGAGGTAGCAGAATGGAACAGGATGTGAGATTGGCATTGTAACAAGCCTGTGGCAGTCCTGCAGCTCCCTCTATTCCCATCCATAAGAACATCAGGCCACACTGTGAGAAGTACCACTCCTTCTTCAGCTCACGTGCTCAAGGCAGAAGCCTGTTTCAGGATATGCACTGAAGAGGTGTTTAGTTTCCACTGTATCTGCAGAATAGTTCCAGAAATTGCTGGCTCAACTTCAGACCACGTGGCTGGGGAAAATGAGAATCTTAATGCTTTGCATTTCGGCAATGGTGGGTAGTCACCCTATCCAGTTGTCAAGTATGAGTTCAAACAGGGAGAAAATCCAGCTGTGCCTCTTTCACCCACTCATGGGAAATTTAATCTTCTGTGAATTCCTTAATATTTATAATCCATTCATTGAAGATTTACTGGGTGGGATTTGCCTGCTATGGGAGGTGAAAGAAAGACCAAGGAAATGATTCAGTATCCTCTCAGCATCATAACCCTTCAGACTAGGTGCAGTTGAATTTCTGAACTACTTATTTATCAGCAAAGTATCAGTAGGAATTGATGAGACCTTAAAAGCCACAGTTAAGCAGCATGCAGCATAAGGATGGAGAGCAGAAGCAGCTGTGTGCATTGTGCTATTAAGAAGAAAGGATGCTACTAGCAGTAGTCATCCTTTTTAATTCAGATAACACCTGTGAGGAATATTTAAATCACATTTAGTCTGAGATTAAAAACAGAAAAAAAAAAAAACTGACTTAATAAGAAGGCACCATTGAGACACCATGGTGAGAACAGACCAAAATAGACTTGTGACACAAAACCCTTTTTGAAGCATCGCTCTATGCAGTGGTATATTATCAACAGAGCAGATGAATAACTAAAATCCAATCTTGCTGGTTCCATTGAAAATCTGGGTTGATTTTGTTACATTAAAGACTATTATTATGGCAGAAAAGGCCTAATTTTTACTTTGCTATTAGAATTCATTGTAATAATTATTAATGCCCCATCAATGATAATGGATGCTGTCTGCGTGTGTGCACCCATGCATGCCCAAAGTGATATGCAATTTTTAGCACACACTGTGGAGTCCTACCCCATGTCCCCAGCTGCACAGCCCAGCGTGACTATTACTTTTTGCTTCCCACTCCTCCTTGCTTTTGAGATGACTTGAATTTCCTTGCAGTTTATCCTGAATAAACAGGATAAACTGAATAAACAGTAAGGATCTTGTATCTTATATAGACTTCACAGCAACAAGCTCAGTAAATCCACAGGGAAAAAAAAAAAAAGTTGGTAAAAAAGGAGGAAAACTGTAAATGCACAGAGAACTAAGTCTTGTTATCAGTGCCTTATTGCATGTGTCATCACATAATGAATGTGCAATCTGCTGTACTAGGTAAGCACAGGGTGTTAAAAGAATTTACAATATATGGAGTTGTTATCAGTAAGTGCTCCATTTGAAACAGCACTTTGCAACAGCAGCTACAACAGTCTATATATATCCATCAGACATACGCACATAAAAATGCATACATATGTCATAAGTGTACACATAGATGTATAGAGAAATTCACATCAGTGACATGTAACTACCTCTCCCTTTTCCAGAGCTCCTGTAACAAGAGTGATTTTCCTATGCATATTATTAATGAGCTTAATCCTGTAATTACTTCAGTTACACGCAGAGCACTGAGAACTTGGGAAAATTTGCTTGGCAAGCAAGTTCCCAGGAAAAGAATCAGCTCTCCAGACTGAATGAACTCCATGAGCCCAGGGTGGTGAGCATCACTGGAGAAACAGGGGGAAAACTGAAGCTAGCATGAAGGAAAATAAACTACTCACCAAGGAAAAAAAAGATAAAAATCAGAGCACTGAGAAGAAAAACAAACATTTTGTGCCTTAATTCTGTTGTTGGCTTTCTCCCTGGTAGGCCTCCTGCCCCTGTCCTTACTCAATGCAGTTGTATGTGGCAGGAGCACTACAGATGGGGCAGTAATAGCACACGTGGTGTTATCTGCTTAAAAGGAGAAACAGCCCACAGGGCAGAACTGTTCTCACATGTTGGAAAGGACAACTTGTGAGGTAATTATTGAAATAAACAAAAAACTCGTGAGTTCCTTGGAAGAACAGCTCATTTTTCAGTGGGTAATGCAGCACAGTCACTGATATTTGATATTGATTTGTTTATACAGAAGCTGGTGAGACAGCAATGCCAAGGCTTTTGGCAGGTAGTGGCAATCACTACGTAGTTAAAACAAAAATCAGAACAGAAGACAACTAAAACTAGGATGATAGAATGGGAGAATTTCATCAATTGATCATAATTTTCCAGCATTATGTCAGGCCCTGAGTCAATGGTTTGGCCTTTCTGCATTTCATGTCTTTCCTGGGTCAGTCACTACCTTGTTCAGTAATTGAGCTGACTTAAAAAAAAAAAAAAAAAGTTAGAAAAAAATTATAAAAAAAAGCCAAATTGCTGTTTTTTGGAGTCATCATGTAACTAGGTATAGCTCACTCTGCAGATCCTTCAACCCATGCCAGCAGTGGAGAAACACTGATAAATGACAGCTGCTTGAGAATAAAGGATTCTCTTGTCTCCATAAAGAAGTGAATCAGTCCTAGTCAGATAGGACTTAAGGAAGAATCTGACGTACATGTACCCTGGAACACGATGTGAAAAACTTGTGGTATATTATAATTATACAAGATATCCTAAGATATGGTAATTGTCCAATAGTAAGCTGATCAGTTCATGACTTGTGTTACCGTGTTAGATAAGACAGATCAGGTAACTACTCCCACCAGAAATGGGTTAGCAGAGTAGAAAAAGTCATCTCCTAAACAGATCATCTCCTGAGCATGTGATAGGCTCCATGCAATGTTCCCAGAGGACATGCTTGCAGAATATAGTTCAAGCAAATCCATCAGCTTGTGTTTCCAAATAGAAAGAGTAAAAAGGTGAGGCAGTTGTAACTGAAATAAAGGAGGAAAAGAGTCCTTGGTAAATGGAGATATAGGAATTGCATTCTCTAGCGGTGGTTAAATTTTATTGTGAAAATATGTTTCATCCTTGACACAGTATTCTGTTTGTGTGGGAAAGGGTTTTTGGTCCACAAAAAACTTCTGGAGAGTTACCTAAGGGTTTCTTCCCAGTAGGCTATTTTTAAAAATTTCTGGTTATCACCACCTAGTCTATTATAAAAGTACATATTTCTTCTCCAGAGCAACTTTATGTGCTCCAGAAATAAGGGAAAAGACACTGCTCTGAATTTCTCCTTTTACAGTTCTCAGATTTCAACACTCAAAAGATCTGTTTAGTACCTTCTCAACTTCAGCTCATTTGAGGCAATGCAGAAGAGAATAACATCATGACCACTTATTCTTTTGCACTGTTTGTGCTGAAACTGTGGAGAAACTGACTCTCACAAGCAGAGCAGTATCTAAAAGAAGGGAATTACTTTGGCTGTTCCTTCACCATTCTAGAGAGTCAAGTCCACTAAAAGTCTCCATGCCATTGTTTTCAAGATCTTCTACTAATCATGTAATTTCTTTGATTCCCTTTAATATATACATATATATAAATATATATATCTTTGCCTAATGCTGTATAAGACACTGTATGAGACAGTAGTATCTGTATTAATACAGATACCAGTATCTGTATTATGAAAGTCATTTAAGTCATGACTTTCAACATGTAGGTTCATTTCAAGCCACACCCTTGAAGGGTGTCATTGAGCACATAAAGATTAACAGTGATCTTGTCAAACGTTACTGGTGAATACTCACCAGAAGTTTGTTGAGACTTCGGACAAAACCACAACCTTACACAGGAGCATCCACTTCTCACAATAACTGTTCTTGCTATACTTTTAAAATGAAGCATTTAAGGCAAATACTGTTCTTGAGAGATAAGCTGCCTTGAATTGTCTTGCCTTAACCACTAAGAAAATATGTAGCAGCTGTGACTGCAGTAAGTCAATGCCTTGGCTCTGAAATGAGTGCCATCAATGCAGCTTCTCCAGTCCTATCACACTCCCCAGAATCCTATCAAAAACACAAGTCTTATGGTTTTCAGGGATTTCATGTGAGAAGAGATACAACAATTTGCAGAGGATCCTACAGCAAAACACTTGCTCCATAAGACATAAAGTATAAGCAAGCACACAGGATTCAGAAAACAAATGCCTTAAAGACCATGAAGTCCCTAGGTCTCACTTCATTTTTTCCTGTAAGTTCATCTATTCATGCATGTGGCATTTCAGCGATCTTGCAACAGTCCTCTCAGCTCAACAAAATAACCCAAAATTACAACCAGACCCCTAGTTTACAAGAAAAACATTTCACCCGCTGTCAGAATAACATAAGGGAATAACAAACACCAATAACAAAAAGTCAGATTTCCAAGTTCCATTTTTTTTATCTCAGCTTGTGCTTACGTTGCCCTCACAGGAAAGCCATTTTCTTCTCTGGTATCCATCATTTTTTTCGTTTTAATTTTCCTCTCACTTTGCTTTACCAAGAAATATCAATATTAGTATGTTGATAGATGCCGTTTGAAAGCTAGGAGCTGCTGAATCCAGCAGCCCCAGAGAGGCAAGACTGCCGCAGCTCAAGCTTGATTCTCACATTAAGCCAGTGTCAAGGCTCAGCCTGTACACAAACATGCTAGGCACATGCACACAAACACACTTATTCAACACATATACACACAGCTGCTCACCCAAATCAACACACAGGGAAACACTCAGCATCACATTTTCATCCTGTTCCACTCTCTGGTTGAGCAAGATACAGGTTCATAGTAGGAACGTACCTAAACAGGTAAGCAATGTGAATCCCTCCAGCAGCCACACTTAAGACATTCAATTTGCCCAAAAGCTGTGCTTGGGTCCCAGTCTCCCCAGTTGCAGCAAATGGATACATGAACCCTGAAATCACAGACCGACTCCAGCTGCTGCTACAGACACCCTTGTGCACACCAGCTCATGCACACTGTGGGTCCATCCAGTAACTGGGATTTGACACAGAGTTCATCCTGTTGGTCATGGAACCTAGCTCTCCCCAGTTGCTTCCGGTACAAAGACATAGTGCACATGTGCACACATGCACACACACACACACACACACACTTCTCTCAGGCCACCCCCAGACCCCAGGATCTCTGCCAGTGGGCTAGGACTCCCTTCATCCCTCCAACAGCCTACTGCTCCAGTGGTCTCACCCTTAGAGAAACACACACCTCCCTGACTCCCAAGTCACTTCACCTACTCACTGGCTGCTGACATTTGATGTTTGCTAGTGCCCATACAGTGTGATGAATACTCCTCTCCCTCCAGATGCTGGCACTGTAATCCACTCATTCCAGTCTCTCCAGCCACTGGCAGCACAGACACATGGGTCCTCTGATCTGTGGTGACTTCAGTTGCTGACACTGGTTCCCTGACTGTGCTCCTTTGCTCATTTGGAGATAATCCTTTGATGACTCCTGAGATGGGCTTGGGAGTAGCTGGAGTTCGGTGTTATTGGGCTCTCCCATCTACAACTGACTCTTTGTGGTCCTTTGTCTATT
The DNA here is from genome assembly GCF_033783945.1 of Neopsephotus bourkii. Lineage (NCBI taxonomy): Eukaryota > Metazoa > Chordata > Aves > Psittaciformes > Psittacidae > Neopsephotus > Neopsephotus bourkii. The sequence continues at coordinate 6,726,026 of NW_026902076.1, read as the reverse complement.
ACATGGAATTACAAGCAATGTGGTAACAGTAATGTGTAAGTAACATTAATTAATGACAGGACAAGGGGCAATGGGTTCAGACTTACATAGGGGAAATCTAGGTTATATATAAAAAGATCTTTACTGTGAGGATGGTAAGGCACTGAATGAGTCACCCAAGGAAGCTGTAAATGCTCCATCCCTGGCAGTGTTCAAGACCAGGTTGGGTGCAGTATTGGATGACATGATTTAGTGCTATATGTCACTGCCCATGGCACGGGGGTTATAATGAGAGGATCTTAAGGTCCTTTCCAAACCTAACTGTTCTATGATTTTATGATTCCATGATTCTATGATTCCATGATCCTAATTTAAGATATTTTAATGGCAAAGTTTTAGATATTACTTAGGAGCAAAATATGGATGGATAACGACTTCTGTGTGACATCCCATTTACATTCTGCAGCAGCAAGCTGTACTGGCATGCAGTTGGATCACAACATAGAAACAACATAGAAACATAGAATCACAGAACAGTTAGGGTTGGAAAGGACCTTAAGATCACAAAGTTCCAACCCCCTGCCACGGGCAGGGACACCTCACACTAAACCATGTCACCCAAGGCTTCGTCCAACCTGGCCTTCAACACTGCCAGGGATGGAGCATTCACAACCTCCTTGGGCAACCTATTCCAGTGCCTCACCACCCTAACAGGAAAGAATTTCCTCCTTATATCCAATCTAAACTTCCCCTGTTTAAGTTTTAACCCATTACCCCTTGTCCTATCACTACAGTCCCTAATGAAGAAAAAATCCCCAGCATCCCTATAGGCCCCCTTCAGGTACTGGAAGGCTGCTATGAGGTCTCCACGCAGCCTTCTCTTCTCCAGGCTGAACAGCCCCAACTTTCTCAGCCTATCTTCATATGGGAGGTGCTCTAGTCCCTCGATCATCCTCCTGGCCCTCCTCTGGACTTGTTCCAACAGTTCCATGTCCTTTTTATGTTGAGGACACCAGAACTGCACACAATACTCCAAGTGAGGTCTCATGAGAGCAGAGTAGAGGGGCAGGATCACCTCCTTCAACCTGCTGGTCACGCTCCTTTTGATGTAGCCCAGGATACAGTTGGCTTTCTGGGCTGTAAGTGCACACTGCTGGCTCATGTTAAATTTCTCATCGACCAACACCCCCAAGTCCTTCTCCACAGGGCTGCTCTGAATCTCTTCTCTGCCCAACCTGTAGCTGTGTCTGGAATTGCTCCGACCCAGGTGTAGGACCTTGCACTTGGCATGGTTAAACTTCATGAGGTTGGCATCAGCCCACCTCAAAAGTGTGTCGAAGTCCCTCTGGATGGCATTCCTTCCCTCCAGCGTATCAACAGAACCACACAGCCTGGTGTCATCAGCAAACTTGCAGAGGGCGCACTCAATCCCACTGTCCATGTCACCAAGAAAGATGTTGAACAGGATCAGTCTCAACACCAACCCCTGAGGGACACCACTCGTTACTGGTCTTCAGCCAGGCATAGAGCCATTGACCATAACTCTTTTTATGCTGCCACCCAACCAGTTCTTTATCCACTGAGTGGTCCACCTATCAAACTGATGTCTCTCCAATTTAGAGACTAGGATGTCATGTGGGACGGTGTCAATAGCTTTGCACAAGTCCAGGTAGATGACCACAACTGCTCTACCCCTGTCCATCCATAACCCCATCATAGAAGGCCACCGAATTGGTTCAGGCAGGATTTCCCCTTGGTGAAGCCATTCTGGCTGTCACCAAGCACCTTGTTGTTTTTCATGTGCCTTAACATGCCTTCCAGGAGAATCTGCTCCAAGATTTTGCAGGCACAGAGGTGAGACTGACTAGTCTATAATTCCCTGGGTCATCTATTTTCCCCTTCTTGAAAATGGGGGTTATATTTCCGTTTTTCCAGTTGTTGGGAACTTCACCTGACTGCCATGATTTTTCAAGTATGACGGACAGTGGTTTAGCAACTTCATTTGCCAGCTCCTTTAGGACCGGCGAATGGATTTCATCAGGTCCCATGGAGTTGTGCATGTTCAGGTTCTTAAGATGGTCTCGAACTAGATCCCCTCCTACAGTGGGCCTAGGGTCTTCATTCTCACAGACCCTGCGTCTACCTTCCAAGACTTGTGTGGTGCATTCAGAGCCTTTGCCAGTGAAGACCGAGGCAAAGAAGTCATTAAGAAGCTCAGCTTTCTCCAAATCCAGGGTAGCCCAGTTCTCCTGATAGCTTCTGGAGGGGATCTGCATTGTACCTAGTCTGTCTTTTATTCACTATGTACTTATAGAATCCCTTCCTGTTTTCTTTCACATCCCTAGCCAAGCTTAATTCTAACTGGGCCTTAGTTTTCCTAACCTGGTCCCTAACTTCCTGGACAACTTCCTGTATACTTCCCAGACCTCCTGTCCTTGCTTCCACATTGAATAAGCCTCTTTTCTGCTTTGAATTTTCCTGAGCAGCTCCTTATCCATCCAAGGAGGTCTCCTGGCCCTCCTGCTGAACTTCCTTCTAGTCGGGACACAACACTCCTGAGCTTGCAGTAGGTGATCCTTGAATATCAACCAATGGTCTTGGACCCCCCTGCCCTCTAGGGCCATATCCCATGGAACCTTACTAAGCAGGTTCCTGAAGAGGTCAAAGTCTGCTCTCTTGAATTCCAGGGCAGTGAGCTTGCTGCACACTCTTCTCACTGTCCTGAAGATCTCGAATTCGATCATCTCATGATCACTACAACCAGCTATGCCCTGGAGCATCACATTTCCAACAAGACCTTCCCTGTTGGTGAGCACGAGGTCAAGCATGGCACCTCTCCTTGTTGGCTCCTCTATTACTGGCAGAAGGAAGTTGTCTTCCACACGATCGAGGAACTTCCTGGATTGCTTGTGCTGGGTCGTACTGTCCCTCCAACAGATATCAGGGTGGCTGAAGTTCCTTATGAGAACAAGGGCCTGGGAGCCGGAGGCTTTTCCTATCTGTCTGTAGAGTTCTTCATCCACAGATTCCTCTTGATGGGGCTGTCCGTAACAGATCCCCACAGTAATGTCTCCCATCACTGTTCTCCCTTTAACCCTGACCCACAAACTATTGACTGCTCACCTGTGCCCAGACAGAGTTCCATACTCTCCAGCCTATCTCTAACATAAATAGCAACTCCCCCTCCCCGCCTGCCAGGCCTGTCTTTTCTAAAGAGTCTGTAAACTTCCATTCCAACACTCCAGTCATACAGGCCATCCCACCATGATTCTCTTATACCAATTATGTCATATCCCCATAGACGTGCACACCTCTCTAATTCCTCGTTTGTTCCCCATGCTACAGGCATTTGTATAGAGGCATCTGAGCCAAGCTCCAAATGAAGCCGGCTCATTTGCTGGCGCAGCTGGAATATCTCTACATTGCTCCAAGGATTCATTATAGGTGCTGGCATCTGACTAGTTGTGTTGGGATGGAATGATGCCCCCCTCCCTCAACACATCCAGTTTAAATCTTTCTTGACCAGCCTGGCAAGCCTCCTACCAAAACCGCTCAGACCAGCTCCACCAGCCCCCAGTAGACCTGGCCTACTAACTTGGATCCTGCGTTCGAGACACCCAAACCCCTGACTATGGCACCACCTTTCTAACCATTTATTAACCTAGCCAACCCTCCTAGCTTTTTTAAGGTCCTTCCCTTTATCCTGGAGAATTGATGAAAAGACAGTCAGAGCTCCAGAGCCCTTAACCACCTCTCCCAGGACTCTGTAGTCCTTTATGTTCCCCAGGCTACTACTATCTATATCACTAGCACCCACATGGACCACTAGAACTGGGTAACAGTCAGTGGGGCTTATCAGAGCAGGCAGCCTCTCTGCAACATCCCTGATCTGAGCCCCTGGTAGGCAACACACCTCCCTTGAGACTGGGTTAGGCCAACAGATGGGTGCCTCTGTGCCTTTCAAAGTAGAGTCCCCTACTACTACAACCCACCACTTTTTCCTGGCAGCACAAGTAGTGATCTTCTTTACCAGTGTATCAGCCAGTTGTTTCTGGTGCGAGGGTATTTCTTTATTAGCCCCCTGCAGGAGAGCAAAGAGGTTCTGAGTGGGGACAACCAATTTAGGAGGAAGTCCCTTGCTTTTAATTGTCCTTTTCCTCCTTTTTTTTTTTTTTGTTTTTGTTTTTGTTTCCTTTTTCATTTTTTCTGTTATTTTTTTTTTTTTGTTGCTGTTTCCCAGGTTCCTGGGTTAATGGCCTCCTTTCATCCATGAGCTACAGGGGAAGCTTGAGGCCCCTGCAGAGTTTGGACCTGGAGCAGGCACTGCTGCTTCCTCTCAGCTTCCCTGACACCTTTCAGCCTATTGACAGCATCCCCCAGCTCAGCCCCTGCTGCAGGAGAACTTCTACGAGGGCGCACCGAGTGCAGCTCTGCCCTTTGTGCACCCTCGCCTCAGGAGACCAGTGCAGGCACTCTCTACACTCCGAGCTCCGCGCAGCAGCCTCCCCTCTCATCGGCTCTGTCTGGGTGCCTACGCTGGCCACCCCCGGGGCAGCCAAAGCAGAATTCCCAGACCAGACCCTGGTCATACGAGGGGTGCTCACCATCCCTCACGAACTGACGCGAAATCACCTTCAGCCGCCCTGTTTGCTGTGCGCCTAGTCGCTCGGACTCCCTGGGGCAGGTTTTTACCCAGTCAGGGCTGGTGCCGCTCCCCCTGGCTCCGCCCCTGTGAGTCAGCTGCCTGCGTCACTGAACTGCCGGGTCCTGGGCAGGTCCTGTTGAGGACTGGACGGTGTCTCGGTGGCTCTTACCGTTCTGATTTGGGGCTCCTGGACTCTGATTTCCCCCTGCTCGGTGTTGAAGGCGGCCTCTCTCGAGCTACTCACCTCAGCAATTGAGATGAAACAGAAAAAACTTGAGGATGGACAATATTCCAGTAGCACCCAACGACCTGTTAGCAGAAAATTACTGATTTTGATGGAAGCTACTATAACACACAGCATAGCTTGGAAATGTGGCTTTCTAAATACTATATAAGCTTTTATTTGACTCTGCAGTCCAAAAATAAGGACCAGAAATAGTCCATTTTTTCCAGTATAGTAGCTTTAAAAAGACCTCAAAGTAAATCAGCATTTCAGCATTGGGCGTAAACTGAAAACCAAGGGAAGAGCACATCATACACAAGCAGACATTCTTTCTTTCACTTCCTTCTTTTTGGATTTGGTATATCAGAACAAAACTTTCTGATATGTTTCTATCAGTTTTCCCATGCATGCAGATGCTCAGTTGAAGATAACTCATACACTGATATATGTATAAATAAATAAGTGCATTATGTATAAGCAAAACTTTCTCCAGACAGATTGATCCTTTTAAAGGTTTCTGTGAGGCTTCAATGGGGCTTCATGACTGTACCATGAATCTGATGCTGAATTGTTCTGAAGACAGTTTTTCCCTTAGCTGTGGTCAGTAGAAAGACTCAGAGGTAAATAAATCTCTTTTACTGAATCATAGGCAAGGGTTTAGTGCATCATAAGTCTAGCTATTACAAAAATACGCTATTGAGCTTATTCCCAGTGACCATTCCAGTGGAAGAAAAATATATTTGTTGGAGGCTAGATATTGATAAGGAACAACAGATGACAGCAAAACCACCAATCACACAGCAAACCATGTATTATTAAAGGGCTTACCAAAGGTTATAGGTGCTCAGGTAGTGTGGGATACCATGCTTTCCTTAACCTCAATAAAGCTGATCAGCAACAGTAGTGACCCTATGTCTATTATTTTCTAATTCAGATATCTCTGATTACTAAAAGAGATTTAAATCTTGATTATCCTCTTTTGGGAATAGTCTTTTTTTTAATGTTTCCTTTAGCCTTGTAAGTATGAGACGGGGCTTGTTCATTTGTTAAGGCACTTTGTAATAGTACAGGTTTTGTTTTCTTTAGAGGTAGTACATTCAAACATATATCTAGCATTTCAAGCCTGTGTTGAGTTTATTATATCAGTTCATATAGTGATTAATGGCGCACACATCAGAGGAAGCATGAAAATTCACAGCTGGTAATTTGTAAAAACATGGATATCCGACAGCTCCTTCTCTTCCAAGAAGTTACTTGCCATTCTTTTTTTTTTTTTTCCTTTTTTTTTTTCTTGAAAGCAATTTTTCTTGTATGGCAATTCATAAATGTTTTTCTCAGCTACTACTCTCATTAGGAACAAAGACTGCTTAATAATAAAATTCTATAATTACTCTTTACTGCATCAAAATTATTAGAACACAAACTGTCAGATTCATTCTTAATGAATGCCAGTGACTGGAAAAACAGATTTCCAGAGATCATGGGTATTGTTCTGATATCACAGTTATAAACACTGTAAAAAGGACCTAAGCAGTTAAGAGTATAAAAGGCTTTTATTATAAGCACAAAATTTTCATCCTGATTAGAGCTTGTGGTGTTGACTTCCACCATTTAATTTATCACACTTTGCTGATGAGTGACATAATGGAAGTTCATTGGAACTTATATCCTTACAGAAGTAGCTCTCAATAGCTATTTATTACTACGTAAACAGACTCAGCTCTCCTAATTAGTGATAACAGTACCTGAAAAGGTTCAGGTTTAATTGTGATTAGGTTCTAAAATCAAGTGTTAATCCTAACTGCTTGAAACTTCAAACTGAAAAGAAATGTAATATGAAAGATTGCTGGTAGTGAGATTTTTCACTCTTCTGGTTGTGTCCATGGCCAAAATTAACATTAAAACAGGTTTTCTTACAGTATTTGGCACTTCCTGCTCTGATAAAAGGGAAAATATTCAAAGTAAGAAGTAATTTTTGAAACATTATAGAATCTTAAATGTTTGGCTTTAACAAAAGAATAGAAATGTAAGGCTTTTCTCTTAATGATTTTTCTTTCCATCTTTACCTTTCTTTCTTGTTTTCTCTCCTGTTCTCCATCTCTTCCCCAAGCACTGTTCTTTTTCTTTTAACCGTTTTAATAGTTTTTTATTAATGCTATTACTATAAAACTCAGTTCACCAAGGTGTATAAGCAAGTGCCTGAGATTAAATATGTAAATGATCTCATTGACCTTAAAGAAATATTCATATCCTTAAAGCATATGTAACCTACTGAACTGGGTCTTACTTTGACTCTACAATTAGTTCTCTTAATAACATTAATGCTTTTTAGCTCTCTCTCCAGTAGTAAATATCTAAACATAGAGTTGCCTAAATGTGCACTTGCCTAGGTTTCTTTGGTTTTGCCCTAGAAATCAAAGTCAGGTTTCTTGTGCTCCCAGTCTGGAAAAACTGTCCCTTTGCCAGAAGAAGAGATTAGGACCTCATCGTTATACCGTTATACACTTCAAGAATTTAATGAGTTCACGTAAATGCTTGTGAAGGCTTGTATGAAATACAACTGTATTCAGCCAAAATTTGCTAGTAGAATAACTAAGTAGTCTAAAACAGTTAGTCTGATTTTCGCTGGTGACACAGGGGACATCGTACAAACTGCACTGCCAGGGCAGTGGTGGAGTCAGTAACTTCTAGGAGGAGGGCAGCTGAATACAGATTTCTAGAGGCCACTGAATTTGGATATGGAGGAAGATATCTGTCCACATCTCTTATTTCACTTTTCTAAAATGTCAAGACTAGGTGTTCAAAACTCAAAAAGATGCAGTAAGAATATGTTAAGATGATAGAGTTCTGTGACACTGTGGAAGCCACACAGGTACCTAAGATACTGCATGATTTTAATAATGTTCCCCAAAATTATCAACAACATTTAAGTGTGTAAATATAGCAAGTTCTAATATGTTCTAAACATCATTGTTAAAAATGCAGTACTTAAAACACAAAACCACTGTAAATCTCTGCTAATTTTATTTTATTTTTTTGTTAAAATGTTTTGTATTAGAATATAGTAACTTGTGGGAAAAAAGTACCAGACTGACAGCTCGGGAAATGTCTCTGTCTTTCCACAGAAAAAAAAGTACTGCTCAGGGAGCAGAAAAAAAGCTTCAACAGCAGTGTCCCTAAGCTCTGATCTGAAGGGACTACCATCAGCCCATTATAGTCCTTCACTGGTGACGAGGGTGCCAATTAGTACTGCCAAGCGCAATGACGGCTTTTCTGATGTGGATGCCTCGCTGCTGGAAACTGGAACCATGAAACTCATTTCCAATAGCCCATTGAAGAGCCATCAGATAGTAACAACTTTTAGTCACACAGACTTAGACTGGCATTGTACTGACAATGCAGAAATAAGAGACTACATCATATTACCAATTCCAGAGCAATCCGGCTTCCCCTCCATTGTATTTCTAGGGAAGACAGACCTTTTGGAGATTCACTGAGAAATCATAAAAAAGAATATGACTGAAACTCTCAGATCAATTCTCTTTTTAATTAGCTTTAAATACTTAAAAATACTGTGAACATATGAGGAAGCGTAAAAAATGGTACAGACATGCTGAAATATAAAATCTTTCATCTCCACCTTGATACTTACTTGCAGGTGATTTAAAGGTATTGCTCTAACAGCTTTCTGTTGGGCAATAATGTGAAAAAGTTGATGACTTTAACCCAATTTCTAAACAAATGGTCACAGCCTCCACACCACATTATCAACATACAATTTTCTCCTTGCAGGCTAGCCAGGGAAACTGTCTTCAAACGACAAACTACATACCAAACATACAGATAATGGGACTGTGTCAAGTGTCAAGGTCCATCAACCTTACAGTGTTGGTACTATTATACTGTTTCTAGCCATACTGTATCTGTCTTCTTAGTAGAAAAAGGCATTTGGTTTCCTGGTGTTCCACCAGCACCCTCAAGACCCTTGGGTGGATCCTATCTAGCCCCATAGACTTGTGTGTGTCTAAAGTGATTCAGCAGGTCACTAACCATTTCTCCTTGGATTACGGCAGCTTCATTCTGCTCCCTGTCCATGTCTTCAACCCAGGGGCTAGGTACCCGGAGAACAACTGGTCTTACTGTTAAAGCCTGAGGCAAAGAAGGCATTAAGTACCTCAGCCTTTTCCTCATCCTTTGTAAAAAAATAAATTGAAAAAAAAAAATAAAGGTGTTCATGCCCTTAGAAAGAAAGAGTACATTTTTGAGGAGCTCAATCTGTCAGACAATTTCTGAAAGTCAGACAATTGCCATTTGGTTATACAATAGAGCCCACAGCTGAATGGGTATATTCATTAGAACAGTTTCGCTGCTGCCCTGGCATGCAACCTGCTCCTGAGATCCTCATAGCTGATAGGACAAATACTGTTAAATTACACTCCAGTCAGAGACATTAAGCCATCAAAGCCTTTTTTTTTTTTTTTTTTTTTTTTTGCAACAAACAAGCACAAAGAAGATTGGAAAGTATTTGCACTTGTTGAAAAATGCACCTTTTTTTTTTTCTTCCTACTAAATAATATGTTTTAGCAAAGAATCAATAAACTCAGCACTTAGGTTTATAATTGCTGTAGAATGTGCTCTTTTCAGTATTAGCTCCTGCTTCACAATCAAACCCACACAACAAATTTTTGAGCCTATGAAGATGTCCCATAAGGAATTTTGTTTATCTAGAGTTCAAATGCAAAACCAAGGTCCGAATACAAGATCCCAGTGGAAAGTGAAACAGAGAAGGATTGAAGTAAGGAGCAGAAAGCATGATCTGTGGGGACAAATCCACATCTTTCCCTTAGGCAGAACAACTGTTTGAATCCTAACACCATAGCAATTTAGGTTTTGGGCTGGTACCAGTGATTTTGTGCATCCTTGTTTGTTCTGTTGTACTTTATTACTCTCACACAAAATGATTTTCTTTGTTTTTAGAGAATGAATCACTTTGGCTGTCATAATTCCACCCACAATCAATCCAAGCTGTAAAGGAAATGGGATGTTTAATATTTATACTTCTATTACTTTACAGGGGGGTTAAGAGAATCAAAATCAGAAAAATATCACAGCACTCATTTCAAAAAACCTTTCTCGCCCAGAATTGATTGTTAAAATAGGTTGACCTTTTAAGGAAGCAGACACATTAATAATAGGCTAGACTACAAGGCATCTTTTCTCATCTCCTTGAGTGTCTATATACCATAAAGCAGGGGTATATGCACCGCTAATGGCTCTCCAACTGCCACAAAACAAATATATAAAGAGAACCAGCCGACCACCAACCTTTTTTCCAGAGGAGAAAAAACAAAGGCTGCTCAGCTATATGCCTCCTCACACTCTGAAGGCCACTTGGCCCAGAACCAGGAGTCACAGCCAGTTTGAAGGCTTAGCAGAGTTCTCTGTCTTTGTTGTCACTTTTCGAGTAGTTAACATCTGGAGACTTGCTTTAAAGTTTATAGAAACTGTCAAAAAATATGAAAAAATATGTGCAATTTGTGTACAGATAAAGAGAAGTCACTCTTACTGTGTGTTGACCACTGGAATCATTAAAGCACAATATCACACCAGGGAGGGTAAGGACCAGTAAGGCTTCCCATCTGACAATAAATTTTCAGATATGGATTTACACATCTATTGTAGTATCAGCATTCATTATAGCATCAGGGTTTTTAGACATTACAGTGATTGGGAAAAAAAAAAGCAGATAAATGAAGAGCAGCTACTGGAATTGTCTGATAATTTAAAATATTTACAATTCACTACAGGCAAGACGTTTTAAGATTAAGCCACAATATTTTCTACTTTCAAAGATGTGACTTAAAAGGAGCTGATCCACTGTTGCTTGTTTTTTTATAGGGATTTTATATTTTTTTGAAATGGCACCATTTTTATCTGGATAAGCAAATGCATGATTTTTTATTTTACCCCTCGGGAAAAGTCACAGCCTGCAGAGATCTGGTTTTGAAGCAGAATTTTTTTTCCTCTGTTTGACATTTTGCCGAAATGGTTTCTTTCTATAGAGGTGTTGCTCAGCTCTAGGCACATATTTTTAAAGCACTGTATATCAGGTGGACAAATAATTAAGTCAGTAAGGGCAAACATTAAGGAACACTTCAAATTGAGAATGGTGACTGCAGTTTTTCGCACTTTCACTTGCTGCTAAAGCACCAATATGCAAATGAGCACAGTGCAATATTTTGGGTTCAGGATAGACAATATGAAATGTATCCCCATATGTACTAGAAGTTTTTTGCAGATGTCTCTATCTTTTCTATTTACATGACAGATTGCAGAGGCTCCGAAGAAGCTGTTGCTCTCATTTTCATGAAGTCTTTGCAACTTTTGGGGTTTTTTTTATATTTACTTTAAACATCCCACATTGACATTATTGGTTCTTCAAACACGTACTTGCCCACTGCTATGAGACAACCCCACATCCTGCACAGGTTGTTTTTAAGGCCAGGTGGGGTTGTAGTTACACAGGAAATATTCTGCTAAAACAGTATTTCAGCTCAGGGCTCCTGAAACCCTTTTGCTATGGACATCTCTGGCAATCCAAACATGAATCCGTTCCTTGATCCAACCCTCACTCCTTGCCCCTTCTCCTCCAAAGGAGGAGACCAGCAGCTGCACCTAAAAGAAAACAAGGCAAAATTGGTACACATTTCTGGAATGTCTCAGTACTTGTGCTAAGCCCACCTGTTTAGCTGTGTAGTGTTCCTTCTGTCTTGTCCGCTCAGGCAACCACTCTGTCTTTCAGTTTTTGTGTGCTCCCTTTTTTCTCTTAAAGATTTTGCTGTTAAGCTTGCTGCTGTGGATACATGAACAGGCTCCTGCAAAGAATAGAGTGTTCAACTTGAAGGGAAAAGTTTAGTTCCATTTTAAGTTTCACTTAATTCCCAAATGTTTCCTGGGGGAAAGGGGGTTGGTGGGGGTGTAAAAAAAAAAAATAAAAAAAATGTGGTGGTGTTTCTTTTTTTTTTTTTTTTTTTCTCAAGCATTAATACCAAAGACAGATTATTCACTTTGGAAAAAACCAGAACAATTTACAGGGTGTGGTGTGTGTGCTGAGAAGAAGGGATTTTTGCTTTTAGAAAGATGTCAGCTGTACCTTATTTGAAGCTATTCAGCAAATTAATCGTTTTGTTCAGTGAAAGAACATCACAGTAATGTTGTGAAGCTTTTCCACTTTTAGCTTCCCTACTCTGCTTAGCTTTCAAATCCAAATCACATTTTTCTCCCAGCAGCCATCCCTTAGGAAGATTCCTCTAATGCCTTCCTTTTAGAGATCCTTGATGTGTAATACGGAAGGCCCTGGTCTGCCTTCTCCTCCCCACTTAAGCAATCCTCAGTAATGACCCAAATAAAAAGCAGAAAGAGAGCGTAAGGTTAAACTGTAAATTAATAGATCAAAGGATAAGAATCCTAATTCTGAAATAAACTGACTATGGAAAAGGATTAAAACAGAGAGAGAGGATTATAGTACAATAATTGCAACAGAAGACTGTGAATGAATTGGATGGAAAACAGGGGGTAAACTTTATTCTGTATTTCTGAGCAAGCAAAATGAAGAGGATCTGAAAGATAATTAAAAATCCAAGTGCACTTAAGCAGGAGAGAAGGCTGAAAACTCACAAGATACCGCAATGAATTCCCTGCTTTGCCTGCCCAAGACCCATGTCAGATTCCTTCAAGGGAGATACCTACCTTTGTTTTGCATTCTAGGGAGGAAGACAATCATTGTAAGAATGCAAGATTTCAGCTAATTTCAGATTTACTGCCATCTGCCACTAAGTCTCCAGAGAAGAACTAGACTCTGAGCTATCAAGAAGGAGAGGACATGAGGAATTACTTCTTAGAAGTTGCCTGTTCAGCCGCTATCAACCCTGCAACATAATAGCCCAGTGCTAGGTTTTAAAAGTAACATGTATTTCCACAGAGTCCTCTGGGAGGAGAAGAAAAACTTGGGATATACACATGAATATGGCATAATAGATGGAGTTTATAGGCAGTCTATAAAGCCAAATTGAGTGGTGTGTTAATAATGAAGAAGTTGATAATGGATTCCAAAAGAGTGGAGTTGGGGGGATAGTCTTTAAACATGACCAAGATTAACTGCTGCAAACCTTATTTATGTGTTTACACTACAGAAGAGGAGCTTCTGCCAGCAATTTCCCTAGTGAAAAACAGAATGTGCAAATAAGGCAGCTTTTAGGGAAAAACACAAACTGAGCATCTTTTCTATCTGAACCTTCATCTGAGGAACTGAGAACTGAGCACACACGTCAGTGCATACAGGACTCAGTACCTCCTGAACAGTCATGGAAAAATAACAAATGAAGTCTTGGCCATACTGAAGTCAGAAGTGTGTAGACATTGCCTTCATCAAGGCCAGAAGCTTGATCTGTACCTGGTTCATTAAATATTGCCATGCTACATTGTTGCATCATTGTACATTTTTACATCATTATAATCATACAGGAAGTGCTGGTAAGGAGAGAAGGACGCTTGATTCTTTATTCAGTCAGTAAGAGAATTAACTGAGATTTCACAAGCCATCATCACCCTAAACCAGAAATAGCTGGGTATCTTTAAGAAAAAAACAAACAAACAAACGAACCCCAAACCAAACCAAACCAAACAAACAAACAAAAGAGAAAAAAAGGAACAATGCAATGAGCCCACCCCTCAAAAATCCCAAACCCCTTCCATTTTAGATTTCTTAGCAGTCTTCTCTCTTACTGTTTATTCCCTACAAAAACTATAATCATTTGGTATGTTTGAATCTGTATTTGGTATGTTTGAATCTGAATTTGAATGATGTCTCAGGCAGAAAGTTATCATTTCAGTTTCAAGAATTTCAGAAAAGACATGCAGTGCTGCGCCTTTATGTTATCTTTGCAGTAAAAAAGAGGGAAAAGTAACAGTAGTAATAGGTGTGGAAAATAGACAGACTTTCTAGCAACTTACGCAACTTTATAAAGGGGAAACATGTTACACTTTAATTTTCAAGCCTCATATTATTTAATCAGTAACCATAATTTTCATTCACATAATGTGTATATAAAAACATGATTTCCCATTTCTTATCATCTTTAATAAATGGAAAAACCGTTTGCATGCCCCCAAAGAGTAATCAACACTGTGTTAATAAGCTCAGGCCTAGGAACACTTTTTCAATAAGAAAAACATTACACATTATAAAATCAATAATGCTGCTTGACAAATGAGGCTGTGCATGAATTTTTGACATGAAATCATAGACTGAAGCCTAAATTTAAATTTGGCAATGCCTTCAAAGTCTCACGCTTTATGATAGCTATTCTGAAGAGTGAGCTGTACTGAAGCTAATCACATAATTTAAAGGATACGTTTGCTCTAGTACCGCAATAAAAATACATTACATCATGATAAAAGCCATCCTGATTCAACCTGCAGTGGAAATCTGTGAACACGGAGAATGTGGGATCACTGGGCTGCTGTTTATAAACCACGTAAATAAAACATTTAGCACCATTCTAGCAGACTTCATCTTCACAGTGCTCCATAAATATTAACTAATTAATCCTCAGAACAGCTGGGAGATAGCTGAGAATTGGAGCTGAGTGAGGAACTGGTAAAAAATCACCAGTTTGACAAATACAGTCCTTTTCTTTGTTTATAACTTATCCAGTTGCAAACTGCATATCATTAATTTGCCTGCCATTGAAAATGGGATGGGAAATGCTTAATGTAAAATCAGTTTTGCTCTGTGGGTGCCTCACTGAATTACTCACTGCCACATACACCAACAACCTGTCAGACTTTCTCAAATAAGGCACATTTCCAGCCCACCACCAGATCTGGTACCTCCAGGAACAAAGGACATTCAGGTACATGAGTTCAGAGTAGTTCCAAGGCTCAGGAGCAGGGCCAGGTATCACAATGAAATGTCTCTGCTGCATCAAGTGCAAGCCTCTTCGGGCCACTTGCCTGGCCCATGAGGGGTATATAGGCTGTGTGTATTAATCACCTGGAGCTGGATCCATATCAGTGAAACACCAGAGGCTGGGCACTGCCCAAGAATTACACAACAGTTCATATTAATTATTTCATTGCCAGCAAAGTCCTTGGTATGTCTTCCCTTTGGTCAGACAATACGTAGGCACTGTTCAAGGATTGGTGTAGGCCCATGAACATCCCCAAACCAAACCTTGGTTATAGCTGTCTGTTTTAGGAAGTGAGACAATTTATCTGTATGGGTGTAAACTGTGGTGTACCAGTTGGTGATCTTTAGCCTCTTCTACAAAGAAGCCTACTTCTACAAAGTAGTACAGATGTAGCCTGCATTTCCAGAACAAGGCTGCATTCAGCTAAACTGACATAACCTGCAGGAATACAGCAACACAAATGTTTGCCAGCTAAGGACTGGACTGTTTAGCCAGTTCTTTAGGAAAGGTGAGATAAGACTGCATTAATGTCACTTTACCTCTTAGGTTTTAATTTTCCAGCATGGTACAAATCCATCAAACTCCAGAAACAGAGTGTAGTCTGGGGACTCTGCTTACAGGGCAGAATCGCACAGGTATGGTGGCTGGAGCTGCCCCTACCAGTCCCTTTTAATGCACCAGAGAAGTTGTGGGTCCATCCATTCTTCCACATCTGCACAGTGATGGCAACTTAAAACCGCCTACTAAATCATTTCTGCTTTCCTCTTCTACTGGGTTTACATGGTAAGGTGTTTATGTCTTGCATTTATATGTGGGGTGGATTTTCTCACACAAGACCCAATCCCATAGGAACTTTGGCTGCTCTATAGGAACACAGAGAACAAAATCTTCAGCAGTGATACAGAATTTCCACCACACACCAGTATCCATGGGATCTCTAGTATTTTGTTCCTCTAAAGGCCCACATAACTGAAAGACCTAGATTACTACATAGAAAAGTATCAGTCACTTACAGGGTAGGATGAAAACAAAACATCTAATCTACCAAACAACGGTTACGTTAGCCTTCACTGAAAACTCAGAACACAGGGAAGATCTTGAAAATTTTATCTCTTTTCCTATTTCTCTACAGTAGAAAAATAAGGAGTCTCTAAAACAAGCCAATATTGTTAAAATGAAAGCAAAAATGATGAATATGAATATGGATATGTGCTTCATTTTAAGCCCTTTATTGTTGAAGAAAGGAACACAGTAAACCACAATGGTTCAACATTGATTATTTGTTTTCCTATTTTGTTAATGGATGGATAATTTAATCATTATTAAAATAATTTGACAATGTGTTACCAAGAATGAAAAATTAAATAACATATTTGGGGACTGCAACCTGTTGTTGTAGAAGTAGAAATGAAACATTTTCTTCACTAAAATTTCGTAAAGAGTTTATGTCCTTCTATAGATTACTGACAAGAGATAAAAATAAACGGTCCATGATTTATCATTTACCAGAGGAGGTTTGCAACTATCTCTTCAGAGGCGTGGTACCAGACCCTGTGTGTATGACCTAACTCTGCAGACAGTGTCTGCACCCATTTCCCAGGGTCTTGATTAAACTCATTAGTGAAATCTAGGCCTGTGACCTGCTCTATCAGAACAATCTCAGAAGGCAGGGAATGTGGCAGTAACTGTAGCACTGACTCTCCTTTTTTTGCCTTATATTAGAGTAGCTCTGATATAACTTCAAATATACCTTACTCTAGCCTGATCCAGTCATCATCTTGGATGATACCTTGTAGAACAGGTGCTTCCTGACTCAGCCAAGGTTCCTGCTGGAGTAATCTCTGAGCTTCACTGCCTCCTGTCCTCAGATTGCCCTGACTGTGAAAGGGGGAACAGTTAGGACAAACTGTGATCAGTTCCTTCCTCCAAATACTCATTTTCCTCAGGTGCTGCTGTGCTCCTGCATGGTGCTGTTGTGGTGCAACTTGTTCATAAATACTTAGAGTAAATGAGAAACAGCTGTGATACACAAAACCTCACATAACAAAAGTATCCATTATACTCAGTCTGGAGCTGATAAGAGTTGTGAAGGAAGTTGGTGACACTAAAATTCAGTATTAGTAAGTACTGCAAAGTTGGGACCAGTCTTGTTCAATATCTTTGTTGGTGACATGGACAGTAGGGTTGAGCGCACCCTCTGCAAGTCTGCCGATGACACCAAGCTGTGTGGTTCAGTTGATACGCTGGAGGGAAGGAATGCCATCCAGAGGGACCTCAACATGCTTGTAAGGTGGGCTGATGCCAATTTTATGAAGTTTAACCATGCCAAGTGCAAGGTCCTACACCTGGGTTGGAGGAATCACAGGCACAGCTATAGGTTGGGCAGAGAAGAGATTCAGAGCAGCCCTGTGGAGAAGGACTTGGGGGTGCTGGTTGATGAGAAACTTAACATGAACCTGCAGTGTGGGCTTGCAGCCCAGAAAGGCAACCGTATCCTGGGCTGCATCAAAAGGAGTGTGACCAGCAGGATGAAGGAGGTGATCCTGCCCCTCTACTCTGCTTTTCTGAGGCCTCACTTGGAGTATTGTGTGCAGTTCTGGTGTCCTCAGCATAGAAAGGACATGGAACTGTTGGAAGAAGTCCAGAGGAGGGCCACGAGGATGATCAGGGGACTGGAGCACCTCCCATATGAAGACAGGCTGAGAAAGTTGGGACTGTTCAGCCTGGAGAAGGCTGTGTGGAGACCTCATAGCAGCCTTCCAGCATCTGAAGGGGGCCTATAGGGATGCTGGGGAAGGACTTTTCATTAGGGACTGTAGTGATAGGACAAGGGGTAACGGGTTCAAACTTAAACAGGGGAAGTTTAGATTGGATGTAAGGAAGAAGTTCTTTACTGTAAGGGTGGTGAGGCACTGGAATGGGTTGCCTGGGGAAGTTGTGAATACTCCATCCCCGGCAGTGTTCAAGGCCAGGTTGGATGGAGTCTCGGGTGACATGGTTTAGTGTGAGGTGTCCCTGCCCATGGCAGGGGGGTTGGAACTTGGTGATCTTAAGGTCACTTCCAACCCTAACTATTCTATGATTCTATAAGGTAGACTCATTTTATAAATGTCATCCAAAGTAAAGGCCAAGCAGAGTGCAGGGATCATCGATAATGAAATAGCAAACAAAAAAATAATTGTTATGCTACTATATAAACTCAAAGTGCCTTCAAATTTTGACTAGTATCCTCAGTTTCAGAGACCTGAAGAAGGTTTTGCTTCTGTCACTAACCCAGTTTTTTGTTTTCATCTACCCCGCAGCTCACCAGCTACCCCAGCAGCAGAATGCTGCTCGTTTTCTTAGCAAGAGGCAAGTGGCAACATGGTGCAGACTAAGCGTGAGCTTACTACAGATGAGGCGACCTCATCATATAACACACCACAGGAAGGAGACTTCATCCCTCTTTCCTCCATCATACCATGGCTGTGTCCAGATTATAGTTTTGACCCTCCTTTCAAAAGTAGGATCTGACAGTCTTTACCATTCCCAGTCAGGAATATTCTTTAGTGTGCCCTAAAATGGCTGATTAAAACATTATTTCTGCCTACTATTTCTTAGGTGGACTGAGTAAACAGACAGATGTATAAGATGAGAAGTGGGAGGAAAAAGGTCCTAGTCTGGGGTTTTGATGTCAAAAGTGATAAATATTAATTATTTCTAATTAAGTTAAAAGGCCAAAAAAAATTTTGTCTTTTATGACCACTGGGAAATAGTCAATTATTATCTACCCATTTACACAACACCAGACTTTTTTATCTCTGGCCTTTGGGCACAATTATAACATTTGAATACAGTTTATACAATTTTACTATTAGTTATGAAAGCCTGATATCTTACACACACTGATGTTCCATGCTAAAGAATTGCTTTATAGGGCAATTATAACAAAAGAAAACAGTAGGTTTAAAACTAGTCAATAGACAGCAAAAATGAACTAACTCCATAAACTTCAAAAGTGAATTAGCCCCAGGGAAGAGTAGGAGATGAATATGACAAACATTTGAATAAATTAAGTCAGAGGAAATTCAGATACACAAATGAGGGGAAGCAAAATAGTATCCACTAGTCTGTCGAAAGTTTCCCCAAAAGGAGGTCTTGAAACATATGAAAACTCACTGCAGCAGTAGAATGGGGGATTCTCTTAGGGGAAATATGCTTATTATAGAAAATGAATGGCTAGGTGGCATAAAGCAACATGGAAAAGCAGAAGCACTGCTTTTAGAGAAGCTAAAAAGGGACCTGTTAGAGTACAGTCAAAAGGTATCTCTTGGAGCACTTGCTGTTACTTGAAAAAAAGCCAGCAACTGTGAAGAAATCTTCAGTAGGGCTGAAAGACAATGCTGAAGTGAGGAAGGGTAGGCCCTGAGTAGATCCTACTCGGTTTTGGACTTTGAAGAAAGAAATATGCTTTTTACTCATGCAATTACTCCAAAATTATTCTATGGCTGCAAAACACTATGGTTCAGCATTTACTTTGAAATGCCTTGTTGAAGCTTTTCAGATGGAAAAAATGGAAACTTCCAGATCTGCTGAGTAAGAGTAGACCAGTGTATTTTTCCAGCAGAAAAGTACATGAAGTTGCTCAGGAGTTCCTGTTTCATTTTAAATTCAGAGCCCACCTTTGCTTGAATTAACTTGCAACTGCAGACAAGTCTTAAGAGAAACATTTATAAAGTGCCAAAGTAATAGAAATATCCTGTAGTCAATTGGCTTATCCAGGTCTTTAGATGCAGATTATTTTTTTTCTTTATTGCTTTGTGGCACATGTGCAGTAGTGTCAAATAAGATCAGATATTACAATATATCCTGATTTAATTCACTGACACGATGCATAAGCACTATTTTGTTGACAGTGATGGCATGTCAGTTTACAAGAAGCTTCTGAAGGGGTTCAGGTGCTACAGGTAAGACTTTGGCTAAAGATGGAAGGATGGACTGAAGTGGAGCCAAGGTACTCTGATGCATACTAAAAACCAGCATGTACTTTAGGGAAAGGGAAGAATATGCTAGTGATGGATGGTTTTGGTGAAAATCAAGGTACAAAGATTTGGGGGAGTGTGTTAAAATAGAAGGGAAAAAACCTATTACCAGTATTATGTGTAACATTACCTCTTGGGAAAGGATGGAAAACCACAGTCTGAGATACTGCGGCTTCAGGCAGGCTGAAATGGGATTGTAAGTAAATGTGCAGTAAGAAAAATACAAAGCTATCCCAAGAGAGTTCCTGTATAGTTTCTCAGGGTTATATTTTAGAAAATCATCCAGTCCTATTAAGAAATTGCCATCCCAGCTCCAGTTATATTTTTCAACCAAAGAATATTCCTGCATTTTGTTCCTCCTAAATTTGCAGCATATTTTTAAGAGCAATAACAATTAACTGCTGGAATAGCAACACAAGAGTTTCTTGCTTATGTACTTGACAATCAGATTAATTTACTTAACCAGTCTGCAATGGATTGATTAACCACAGATTAGCTACTATAGCTAACCCTGTAGCCTTTTCAAAGATGGTGTGTTCCAAGGTAATCTTCAAACTCATATGACCAACAATCTTTGCAAGGAAAGGTTTATAGTGAAAGAATTTTTTTTTCTTAAACTGGATGATATAAATGGAGAAGAAAAGACACACTCAGCCAAGAAGACAGTCCACATTTTCAACTTCATTCTTTGCCCTGCTAAAGGGTATTACTTCTTCTAACTTGCAGAATGTAGTGCATCAATACTATTACTTTAAAAACTAGCTTGTAATCTGAAAAAAAAAAGATATCAGGTTAGTTTGACAGGATCTATTTTCCATAAACTTATGTTGATTGGCATTAATTCCATCCTTCAGCTCTTTAGTACCTGAGCCCTGTATCAGATGTTCCCTTGTTTCACCAAAGATCAATATCAGCCTGACAGGCCTATAATTACTTGGGTTGTCCCATATACCATTTTAAAATATTACCACAATATTAGTTTTCTACTGCTCTTAATTAAGTGTCTTTAGCTCTGCATATGTGCATCTATCTAGCTCAGCATCTGGCTTCCATCACAACGATCTGACATTCTAGCAGATAATGCAAAAGCAGAAATTCACACTGAAAATGACAGCACAAGATCAAAAGAAAGAGATGTCTTAAATAAAAGTGTCTCATCTCTCCCTAACCAACTTCATCCTCTCTCCCAATGCTCCTTCCTTCCTACAACTGGAAAAAGGCTAAGAGAAGCGGTGCTTCTTGTAAGGTGGCCAGACAGTAGCCTCTGAGGAGAAGCTGGCTAAATCAACAAATACCAGAGACGGCTCTGAGTCATATTGATTAATGCACTACTGGAAGGCACCCAGTGAGGAGGAAGGCACACAAACCCAGCTAGAATAGAAAAATCTGTCTCTGGCTGATTTATATGACAGGAGACAAAGTGCTTGGTATTTAGAAGAAAGGTAGAAAGTTGCAGCTGTGCATGACAGAGTCAAAAGCTTAGATTCAGGTGGCCTACATTTCAACCAAGCCCTGGCCCCTGCTGTTTTCTATTGACTGTGTGCCTCTGAAGGTCTACAGCCAGACAATAGGAAGTACTGTGAATGGGCACAGAGATAGAATTTAGGCCACATTAGTTTTCATCTAACAACTGTCATGTGTGTATGTGAGAGAGAAAGAGGGATAGGCCAAAGAGTGAATGTTATCAGTTTTACATTTTTTAATTCCAAAGACAGAGTGGTCAGTCACTGACATAAGTGCCCAGGTGTCTGTGGGATCTGCATCCTTGGATGTGTTCAGACCTTGGCTGGATTCAGTCCTGAGAAACTGGATATAACTTTGAAGTGAGCATGTTTTGAGCAGAAGCTTGGGTTAGATGACTTCCTGAAGATATTTTCAACTTAAATTACTCTACAGCTATAATTTTAGAGACTGTATTAGAGGTGGAGCAGAGTGCAGAAGTGTGAACAATACTACAATAAGATAAAACAAGGTTATTAACACTGAGTCACAAAATTATGAGTAGACATAACTACTATTTTACTGTCTGATTATTATTATTTTCTAAAGAAATCTGTGGAAAGAGCCAACAACAACAGCATTGGCTTTGAAGCAACAAATCCATCAGATCTGTGCCAATTAGTTACAGATGCAACAGCACAGGAAATGTCCAGACAGGCAGAAGGAAATGATCTTCAGTTGCACTTTATATAGCTTTGATAGTTAAGCAGTTGAAAACATTTATAAGGATTTCTTGCTTTTGAAATATTTAAAAGTTTTTCAAAATCTTAATGCTTTAGTGCAAAAGTTAAATTCTAACTGGGTAGGCTAAATACAATTTTAAAAAATCATAGAAAATATCTATAATTTTGTAGCAGAAAATTCCTTTGGCACCTCTTTTAAGAAGCTGATATAGTCCACTATCAGAAGCAGCATTCTAAACAACTTTAATCACATATGCCAGTCTTTGTAAACCTAAATACCCAGTCTCAGAGAATTGCTGGTTATTAAACAGCATTTGAATAGTGCTTAGAAAATGAAAATAGCTATATAAGACATAACATTATTTTAGGGTCCTCATAATATTTTTTTTCATTTGCTATCACAAACTGCAAGTCCAACATGCAGTGCAAATTCTCCTCAGTTGTAGTCAACACTTTTTTAAGGAAATGCCTCTTAAAGATTATATTGCAAGATTCCAAAGACTGAATTTACATTTGATGCAAAAAAACTTTATAGCACATGACAATAAATTTTTAAAAGTCTTTTTCATTAATTCTACCATTTTCCACCTTTTAAGTGAAATGGAGAAACTTAACTTGCTTAAGAACTTGATCATAGAATCATAGAATCGCTTAGGTTGGGAGAGAACTTTAAGATCATCAAGTTTAGCAGGTAACCTAGCACTGCCAAGTCCACCACTAAACCACATCTCTAAGCACCACATCTTCAAGACTATATTTCAGAAAATATTTACTAGGCTCTGGCGAGTTCACGTTTGAATTCTCTAGAGATTTTTCAAGTTTTACATTACTTGATGCAAAATGGACTGAATCAATTCATGGTGAATATCTAAGGTTTAAAAGAAAAAAAAAAGAAATCACACGGAAGGCTGCAATCAATCAGAATGTGTGTATTAAAGTTTGAACATTTGTTCTGAAATAACAGGTTGCTCAAAGAAGAAACGCAAGGAGTGATTTCTTTTTTATTCACTCATGGTTTTGGATTCTGAAGTTAATTGCAATCAGAAGGCAAATCAGAAGGTATTGAATACCGCACAGCATACAATAATTTAACAGAAACAACATGCAACCTTACAGAATCCACCATGAGCCCAAGGAAAGCTTTGTCTAAGTGTAGCATTTTCTGAATGCATATACTGCTTACCATGCAAAGAATGAGATGCAGAATCACCACTGCCACCATTTTAAAAGAAAAAAAGTACTATCGTGCACAAGAGTACCAATGTCATCCAAGCACACAGATGCTGGAAAACTTTTCAGGTTCTGGAAAGGTTTCATACCCTTGTAAATGGAGGAAGAAATTAAGAATTTAAATTCGGCTCTTCTCTGTTCCCATTGCTGTGGCTGCAAACAAGATGCCTCACTTTTTCATTCACTCCATGAACCCAACTGAGCAATGTAATTTCCATTCACACAACTGAAAATCTAAATTTTAGATATCTTAGTTTTCTGTGTCGCAATGCTTTAGTCTCTTCCTATATGCTGCCCTCACAGTATTCTTGTTACCTAGTAGTGTTTTGAAAGCGATGATAGTGATACCACTCTAGCTTAATAACATCCAAGCTACAGATATATAATAACCTCCTAGATAAATGAAACAACAGAAGCATTCATTTTTTCACAATTGTGAAGTTTCCTAGATATTTATTGTTCTTCAGTTGTTTTCCTGTTTTGTTTAAAAGTTTAACTAAAAACTACCTAATGGTTCTAACTTCTGTTAGTACATTATTTTTCCTTAGCTACATCCGAACAGGCAAAATAATGGAGAAGAGGTGTCTTCCAGAGCAACCCTGAATGAAAAAGTCCATGCTGTGAACTGGCTAAGGAAAAGTCTTCTAAGAAATCTTGACATCTTAAAAGCATAAGTTTTCTGCAGACAGACAGATAGACAGAGAAAGAGAGAAAGAAAAGAAAGATGAATGCTTCATCCCTGGCAGTGTTCAAGGCTAGGTTGGACGAGGCCTTGGGTGATATGGTTTAGGGCGAGGTGTCCCTGCCCATGGCAGGGGGGTTGGAGCTTGATGTTCTTGAGGTCCTTTCCAACCCTAACTATTCTATGATTCTATTCTATGTGTCAGTGTGAGTGGACTTAGGAACCCCAAAAACATTAACAGCTTACTTCATAGGGTTATCAGGCTCAGGGAGCAGCAGTCAAAATAAATGAAAATGTTGTCAGAAAAGAGATCAGAATCCATCCATTTAGTGTTCTCATTTTCCATCTGGCATTCCTTCTTGTTTCTTTATTTTTTCCTTTTCTCTTTTTTTTTTTTTTTTCTCCTTTTCCATTTTTTTTCTTTTGTTTTCCCCTTTAGCAGCAAATCGTATATAGGTTAAGCTAGGATGGATCGAAGTCTCTAAAGGAAAGGCTGAAGAACTTCATCTGGTTTTGTGCTTCAGTGAGAACTTTCAGAATACCTTCATAGATGATATTCAAGACATGCTAAGCAAAGAATGACAGCATGTGTGTGAGTGAAAAGTAGAATTTAAAGTCCTAAACAAACTCAGAAAATTAAGAATACATAAAACCCACACCAGCATTAAAGTAAAATTGCCCCAAATTCCACATTAATATTCTCAGTTTTCATAACTGTATAAATATCAGCTATCATGTTGACATCATCTATGCTATTCTACATGCATTTTAATTTTCAGTCAAATTTAAATTTATTGCGAGAATGAGACTAGCATAAGTACATATACTTTTTATCCACATACAAATACTCATGACAACCCTTCTTTGAAATGCTTATCATCCTTTGGGTTAGAGAAAAAAATTTAAACAAGACAGGACTGTCTGTCATGTCTGACATTCTTCTTGCCATTTCTGTGAAAACCTGCCAGAATTTGTCCAAAGTAGATGTCAAAACCAAATAAATATATATCTTTTTAAATAACTCAGTCTTTGTATCATCATAAAAGACTCCTGCAATTAGAACAGCAACAGGCTGTGTTTCCTCTCTCATGACCACTTACACCCTTTTCCAATTTTCCACACCATCCTCTTGTCATTAAATGCCTAAGTAGGCTCAAATCTCCAGGAAATTATGAAGGTTTTCTCTCTGAAGTTTGCATAAAGCTGAATAGGAGTGAAAACTGGAACATAAAACGTGACTACCTAAGCCCCTTTCAACTGGCACCCAAGCAAGTGCCCTGTGAATGCTCAAGGATCTATTTTCAAACCAGGACGGAGAAGCTGGAAGGTAGAGGGAAAGATATGACTGGGATCTGGGGACAGGAGTCATGGAAGGAGGCTTAAATAAAGAGGACAGAAGACAACTGCTAGACAAGAGTGAACATGCCAGGAGACCAGCAGTGAACATCTGTGTGGAAAAAAAAGACAAGCCAATACTTGGTGAAGGAAAAGTGGGCTTTGATCAACTTGTTTAGACGAATTAGAGCCCTTTGGACTAGAAGCTGGTGTGAGAAGCAGAGAGGTTGAAGACTAAGACTTCTAAGAAAAGAGAACTTGCTTAGGAAGCAGTGTTGAAAGCTACATAAGGGCAGTAAGAAAAAGGATAAATGCAAACCAGAAAGAAGAACAAGACTTCCCAGCAAAGTCTGGGAAGTCAGCCAGGTATACTAACCTACACTTAGTATGTACTTACTGCTGTGCACCTGGTAGTCACAATCCCAGTTGTTCACATCAGGAACCTGGCTTGAATGTGCTGCATCCCTGTTGCCTGATATTTCCTTCCTATGAAACATAGTTTACGCACACATATGCTGTTCGTGTTCAGGCCCATTGGGGTAGTAAGTCATTTTTTTTTTTCACATTCAGAGAGCTGGATCCACCCCATAATACCTCCTCCTACTAAAATCCAGGACTTTGTGGAAAACCTCTGTTCTCTCCCCACCTAGGCTGCATGAGTTTTTAGTACCCTTAACCAGAGCAAGCTGAGGGCTTCACACTGGCTCTCAAGAGTATCCCACTGCCCACTCAGCTTCCACTGCCAAAGGGTAAAAAAAAAAAACAAACCCCCAATGCAATTCAGAGCTTGCCTTTCAGCTAACCAATAGGTACTGTACACAACTGAGGGTCCAGGACTGGGGGGGATTAGCTTGGGAGGAAAAATGATAAAAAGCTGGTTATAGTTTCCACTTACAAAGCAGAGAAAAGCTGGAGGGTAAAGCTACAGGGTTCAGCCCTACTGTAGAAGTGTCCCAGCCTGATGCTTGACTGCTTCATTTCTGCTTGCTCAGAGGTCCACATACAGACCTTCTACCATGGAACTTTGACTTTGCTTGAGGCAGAGAATGGATGGTGCCAAAATCCTACCAGTTTTATCTCTGGTTATTGCCAAGTGCATAGCCCATGGCAATTACTTCTGGATGCTTGACTTCACAAACAAAGCAGCTGTCTTACAAAATAGTTCAGGGAATTCACTTGTAATATTAAATAAGATAACAAGATACACCATTAAAGCTCAAATTTATCATTTTTATCCTTCTACAAAAAGAGTGTTGTAAAAATAAACAAATAAGGGCAAGAAGATTCACTGAAAACTACATAAAATACTCATTGCAGATACAGTAAGGTCAGTCTAAAAGGTTTTAATCTGCCTTGCAGATCAATATAATTTGTCCAATGCAAAATCCAACAACAGCAATTTGTGACTGAGATGGGTCAGGTGCTAGGGATTTTGCATCTTTAGCTCACCAAAAGGTAAAAACTAAACTTAAAGTAAGCACATATAAATATTTGCAGTATGCAACCATTATGCACCTTTTGCACTTGAAAGTGAGTTTCATGAAACATGGGAGTTGTTATTTTTGAGTCTCGTGGTGATTTGGGTGGTAGTTTAGATGCCAAGGAAATACCTGATGAACTGCAGTGAATTGGGACCTTACTGCTTGTGTGTGCATCATTCGACATTGATCTTTATACCCCTCAACTAGAACCTAGAGGGAAGGGAATAAATGTAGTATGTGTTGGAGAAGGTCCAGAGAAGGGACACAGAAATGATTAGATGGATGGAGCACGTCTCCTGTGAGGAAAAGCTGAGAAAGTTGGGGTTGCTCATCCCAGAAAAGAGAAGACTTGAGGGAGACCTTATTGCTGCATTTCAGTTCTTAAAAGGTGCCTATAAAATGGGGAGAGACATTTTAGCAGGTCCTGTTGCAATAGAATGAGGGGCAATGGGTTTTAAGTAAAAGAGAGGAGATTCAGGCTTTATGTGAGGAAGAAATATTTTTTAAAACGACAGTGGCAAAATCCTGGCACAGGCTGCCCAGATAGGTGGTGCATGCACCACCATCCCTGGAGATATTTAAAACCAGCTTGGATGTGGTTCTGGGCAACCAGATCTAGATGAAGATGTCCCTGCTCATTGCAGGGGAGTTGGACTAGATGACCTTTGAAGTCCTTTCCAATCCAAATTATTCTATGAGGGTGGTGAGGCACTGGAACAGGTTGCCCAGAGAAGTGATAAATGCTCCATTCCTGGCAGTGTTGAAGGCCAGGTTGGACAGAGCCTTGGGCAACATGGTCTAGGGTGTGCGGTCCCTCTCGTTGCCAGGGGGGTTGGAACTATATGATCTTAAGCTCCTTTCCAACCCTAACTAGTCTATGATTCTATTCATGGAAACAAACTATCCTTATCTCTCTGCTGTTCATACATGTTCACCTCTGTGCCTGGCAAAATCTTGGAGCAGATTCTCCTGGAAGGCATGCTGAGGCACACGAAAAACAACAAGGTGCTTGGTGACAGCCAGCATGGCTTCACTAAGGGGAAATCCTGCCTGAACCAATTTGGTGGCCTTTTATGATGGGGCTACAGAACTGATGGACAGCGGTAGAGCAGTTGATGTCATCTACCTGGATTTGTGTAAAGCATTCGACACTGTCCCACACGACATTCTTGTCTCTAAATTGGAGAGACATCAATTTGATGAATGGACCACTCGGTGGATAAAGAACTGGCTGGATGGCCGCACACAAAGAGTTGTGGTCAATGGCTCAATGTCCAGCTGGAGACCAGTAATGAGTGGTGCCCCCAGTCTTGTTCAACATCTTCGTCGCTGACATGGACAGTGGGGTTGAGTGCCCCCTCAGCAAGTTTGCCGATGACACCAAGCTGCATGGTTCGGTTGATACACTGGAGGGAAGGAATGCCATCCAGAGGGACCTTGACACGCTTGTGAGGTGGGCTGATGCCAACCTCATGAAGTTTAACCATGCCAAGCGCAAGGTCCTACACCTGGGTCGGAGCAATCCCAGACACAGCTACAGGCTGGGCAGAGAAGAGATTCAGAGCAGCCCTGCGGAGAAGGACTTGGGGGTGCTGGTCGATGGGAAAATGAACATGAGCCGGCAGTGTGCGCTTACAGCCCAGAAAGCCAACTGTATCCTGGGCTGCATAAAAAGGAGTGTGACCAGCAGGATGAAGGAGGTGATCCTGCCCCTTTATTCTGCTCTCGTGAGACCTCACCTGGAGTATTGTGTGCAGTTCTGGTGTCCTCAACATAAAAAGGACATGGAACTGTTGGAAGAAGTCCAGAGGAGGGCCACGAGAATGATCAGGGGAATGGAGCACCTCCCATATGAAGATCGGCTGAGAAAGTTGGGACTGTTCAGCCTGGAGAAGAGAAGGCTGCATGGAGACCTCATAGCAGCCTTCCAGTATCTGAAGGGGGCATATAGGGATGCTGGGGATGGTCTCTTCATTAGGGACTGTAGTGATAGGACAAGGGGTAATGGGTTCAAACTTAAACAGGGGGAGTTTAGATTGGGTATAAGGAGGAAATTCTTTCCTGTTAGGGTGGTGAGGCACTGGAATGGGTTGCCTGGGGAAGTTGTGAATGCTCCATCCCTGGCAGTGTTCAAGGCCAGGTTGGACGAGGCCTTGGGTGATACGGTTTAGAGCGAGGTGTCCCTGCCAGTGGCAGGGGGGTTGCAACTTGATGATCTTAAGGTCCTTTCCAACCCTAACCATTCTATGATTCTATGATTCTATGTTCTGTGAACTTCTCAGGAAAGACAGAAGTAATAAGTAGCATTGCTTTAGATAGACTTTTTAACTTATAGAATCATCCGAGTCTTTTGATACTGCGAAGCATCTCTTATACGGTGTTGAATCTACATGATGCATTCCTAATAATTTAGTAAGTAGAACTGTAATAAACAGCAAACAATTAAAAAACCAAAGGTCTTCTCAGAGCCTTCTCTTTTCCAGGCTGAACAACTTCAGCTCTCTCAGCCTGTCTTCAAAGGATACATGCTTCAGCTCTCTGATCATCTTTGTGGCCTCCTTTGCACTCACTCCACTTTCAGGTGGGGTCTGACAAGAGTAGAGGATCAGAATTACCTCCCTGGATCTGCTGGTCACACTTCTTTTGATGCAGCCAAGCATATGGTTGGCTTTCCACGCCGCAAGTGCACATTGCTGGCTCATGTTGTTGAGCTGTTGAGCTTTTTATCAACCAACACCCCCAAGCCCTTGTCCTCAGGGCTGCTCTCAATCTATCCTCCTCCCAGCCTGTATCTGTGCTTGGAATTTCCTGACCCAGGTATAAGACCCTAAACTTGGCCTTGTTGAACTTCATGAGGCTTATACAGGCCCATTTCTCCAGCCTGTCAAGGACCCTCTGGATTTTACCCCTTCCCTCCAGTGTATCAACCACACCACACAGCTTGGTGTTGTGGGCAAACTTGTTGAGCGTGCACTCAATCCCACTGCCTGTGTCACCAACAAATATGTTAAAATCACTGGTCCCCAGAGCAACCCCTGAGGAAAGCCACACTTTAACACATTCACATTTGTATTTATAATAAATGAGTTTATATACCCCTAGTTAATATTTGCTTAGGGCTTATGTTGATTTCACAATACATGCAATTTTCTGGCTCCATCTTTATCTTCAGGGATTAGATTGAATTGAGCAGCCATGTAGTAATTTAGTTTTATCTCGTGCCTTACAGTTTTATGTTCTTGTAATAGCACTTTCTTTCTCTATTTTATTTAATTAAATATATCTTATTCCACAACAGCAACATTTTTATTTTTTAATTTATTTCCTAAACGGCTGCCATTGTGGTAAGTTTTCTGTGGGGAGAGAATACCTATTTTAAAGAAATTTAGAACAGAAACTATCAAGTATAGAGGGGAGGAAAGGATTTGAATTTGGCATAAGTATGCTTTCAGATTGAATCTGAAATGCTTCTCTGGCTGGAATCTGGAGTTAAATAGCTATCTTCTGATGAACTTTCTTCTGTGGTTTGCTTGTTCGTTTGTCTTGTGGGGGAGGTTGTTTCTTTCTTTTTATAAGGGAAGTGCTTTTTTGGGGGGAGGGGGGAAGTAGCTTATCTTTGCCAAGTTCTGCTGCAAGATTTCTGTTGATGATTTTTGCCTTTGGCTTGACTTACACTAAAATAGCACGTAAATACTAATTTTTGGTTTTTTTTTAATTCCATCATTTTAGCACAACATGGTTAATTTTCATGCTGATGAGGGCAAGGCTAATTGACAGCATATCCATAATAAAAAGCAGTGAGTCTGAACATGAGGACTTAGAGTTTCCTCACCTTCTTCAGTTTAAATGGACAAACTGTTTTGTTAAAACCAGGTGTCATGCAGGTACATTGAGTCCCTGGGGCTGATGATGTTAAACAGGTTTAATCCTAGATTAACTAGAATGTGCAAAGTGAATGTATTTACTCACAGCACTGACAGCTTCTTTGGTATATAATCGGACACAGAACAGAGTAAGCATGTCTAGCTTCAAGTCTTTTTTTGATCTGCAGCTGTGTGTGCTTATCTTCATTCTGAACAGAAACCGCCAAATAAAATGAATATTAAATTTCTAAAAGAGTAGTTTAAGATTGTCTCATCACTTTTTCTTTATGAAGTGCCTTTACTTCTTGGGTAGATTCTTCTGAAATCATGATAATCAGGGAGCCTCTGTTAAAAAAAAAAATGCTTTCTATAGCTGGGAAACCCCTTTTGCTAACTGCACCTGTTTGACCTCTTGACAAACCACATATTTTACTCTTGCGTTCCTCATGTGCCAGGCACCCTCTATCCGTCCTCAAATCACTGCCGATGGCTTTCATGTATAATACCTTTTCCTTCTGATCTCATCACCGAGCATCCATACCTGTGTAATTTTATCAATTCCCTCACATATGCCACCAGTGTAAATTAAACTCACAGATCCTAGGACTGACCTGACTTTCCCAGGTTTTGCAAATTGCCTGTGATTCTGGTCAAAAGTAGGTTAACTCAGCTTTTTTTTGTGTTATTTGATTGGTACAAAGTAGCCGTAATCCCTGACTTCACAGCACCATCTCCACTCAGACACCACTACTGAGATCGTACAAAAGCCTACAGCAGCTCAGCACAGGTTTCATGCAGTTAAGGAGTCTGACTACTCAATACATACCTCTGTTCTAATAGAAATCAGTTATACTTAAACCCATCCCTGCCCGAAAGACCCCTGATTTAATAAGAAATTCTTTTTACCCAGAAATATTACCACAAGATTGTGGAGACATATTTGCTGAGGTGTAAAAATACTTGAATAACATGGAAAATGTAAAAATGAACCAGCATTTTACTATGTATTAGTATTTTTACTTGGCATAAACCAAGGAAAGTTAACTAAGGCTCAGAGGCTTCAGGTTTAAAAGAAATACATAAATAAATAATTATAATTTTTCTTCATTAAGTATCTAGTTAAATTGTAAAACTTTCTGCCATAGCAGGACAATACTTTCCCACAATTTTTTCAGAATAAAAACCATTTCTACTAGGTCTGACTATAAGAAATACATCAGTAATTTTGGAAGTTACAAGCAAATGGGTGCTGGGTAATAATACATTATTCAGATTTCCCTCCTACCATATGAGGAAGGAATAATGGTGCAAATCAGAATGCATGATGCAGGCAGAATTTTTTCATACAGGAGGCAATGCAGATACTGTGAGGATGCGTATAACACATTTCCTTACATACTGTGTATCGTGAAGAGAATGATTAAAGTGCTGGGATGGGAATAGTGGAAAAGATACAAGATAGAATGCAGACTATGTGCTTTTCATAGTTTCCTACTTTAGAAGTATACTCGGTTGACTCTGTAATACTTCCAAAGCTTTATAATTCTGGCTCCCTGTTTTTTAAACACTCAGTATTTTTTCACTGTAGCTGAATGGGAAGCTTACTTGGCTCATGATTTGGCCTTGTTTTTAGGAATAAAATATTTGTGAGCTGAATATGTTTTATTTTGAGTTCCCATTCTTTCAAAGCAATGCCCAGCAGCAGTACGATCACAATATTATGGCTAACAATAATCACATGCCGTCATTTCCAATCACAGTGGCTACATGTAGAAGCAGCTACAGACAGTTGGAAATGTGGGGAAATGTCAAACCATATTAAGCTGTCTAGAAAGAAAAAGGAAGAGGTTCACAGCTTGATGAGGAAAATTAAAACCCTGCTGAACCATGCTGAACACCTGAAAATTTCAAAAAACAAAAGACAAATGGAGGAAAGCCTGAAAAACTTATGAAATGTAAAAAGAAATAAGGTTCAGTAGAGTAATAAATTATATGAAATAGCAAAGAAAGATAAACAATCTGTAACTACTAAAAAGCTCATGGATTACAGTAAGCTGCCAATATGGCTCTAATAATTGGGAATCTACAATATTGTATTCACTTCTGACACTTGAAGCTGAGCTAGACAAAGGCCAAATGAATTTGGGGGTACAGTCCAGTTCCTACAATAGATTTCTGTCTGGACCAGTTGCAGCATATAAGTTCAAGATTTAGACAGCAGATTATTCAGCAGCTGTTTGCTATGAAATCAGTGAAGAGCTAGTAGGTAGGTCATAAACTATGTGGCAGTTATGGCAGTTATTACACTTGGTGGACTCTATGCAAGCAGCCTGTGCCTTAGCTACTGAGAAGTGTGAGCCAGTCACCCCGTTCTGTGCCCTCTGTCCAAGATCTTTTAAATCATTTACACTGGACACTTAAGATTTGGCTGGGCTAGATCTGGACCATCTAGTCTACGTCATGTTTTGCCTAGGCAAACTGGACCATATGATCCTTGAAGTCCCTTCCAATTTGGTATTCTGATTCAATTTTTATATCATTATCGGTATGAGAAATTAAGTCTCCAGAAAGCTAGTGTGAAAATAGGATCAAAATGTCTTCCCAAAAGAGAATGGTCATCTGTACCTATCTGAAAAGCTTAAAAATATGAAACAAAAGATGAACAGAGAAAAAATAAAAATACAAATGAAGTGATGCAAGACCATTTAATTTAGACAAGATTCTTAATGTTAAGAAAGGGAAAACAACTAACTATCAGGGGAAAACATCATTAAAGTGACTCTAAAGGAAACATTTGGGACCTTAAAAACTGATTGAACAAAGAAGGAGGAAATACATTGCATAGAACAATCCTCCATTTGTACCGCAGTGAACTGGATTACCTAATGGTTCTTTTCCATTCCTTACATCTATGATTCTATGATTCTAAATATATATTCGGAATTCAACATGAGGCTGTGAAAGAGTAGAGACATTGAAGAACATAAATGGAAAGTTAATGACAGATGAGGTTGATTTTGCTCTAACTCTAAATGAATTCCTCACCTCATTATTCACTGGGGGGCAGGAGGGAAGTGGAGGGGGGGGGAAGAAGGTAGCATCTCCAGGACTGAGAGACATTTTCCTGGAGGGAAAGTTAAATGTTAAAAGGCTTTGCTATTGCACTGGAGAAGATAATAAGGCAATTAGGACTGTTACATTTGACAAAGTACCAGACTCAGATGAATTGTACCCTGGAATCCTGAAGGAAGTAACAAAGGAAATAAGAAAGCCTTCAGCAAAGGTTTTTGACAAGCCACTAAGGCGTGTAATCATACCCAAGGACTTAAAGGGTCCTAAAGCTATTCCCAGATTCAAGAAAAGGGAAGATTCAGGGGACAACCCTGCTAAGTCTCATTTCAGTTGAGAGAAATACATTGGAAATATTGCTAAGGGACCACGCAGAAGTAATTTTAATGTATAATTTAATGCAGATAAAAGAGAAAATCATCAAAAATCTGCACAACACTTTAACATGTTATGGGAGTAGTAGACCATAGTGCAAAAATTGATCTCATCTATATAGTTGTCAAGGTGGTATAAAAAGGAAGAGAAACCCCTTGTATAAACTGCATATGTATAAATTCATACCCCTGGTACAAACTGGTGGGAGAAATATTTTCAATTCAGCTGGACATTGCCTTAAAGTTTGCCAAAACAGTTACTTTCAAAGTGCAACATTACAGAAAAAATATGAGAACTAAAAGGGAGAGAGGCAGCAATGCAGCCTAGTGGTTAAAAGCATTTGAAGAGTTTGGTTACTGTAGCTACATTTACATTACAAACTTATAAAGAGATATCAAACCATAATAACTCTAAACTAGTTAAGCTATGTACTATTACCAAGGCAGTCAGGCAGCACCAAGCTCAACTCAAGCTGCAAAGCCTGAGTGACAACTGGGTAAACACTTCAGCATGATCCTGCCCACAGTCAACTGTTATCCCAACTGCATTATCCCAACCAGGATTAACTAGTGTAAAGCTAGCTGAGGTGAGCCTGTAGACATGTTCCTAGACTACTGGTCCTCAACCTTTTCAACTTGGTGAATCATAGAATCATAGAATAGTTAGGGTTGGAAAGGACCTGAAGATCATCAAGTTCCAACCCCCATGCCATGGGCAGGGACACCTCACTCTAAACCATATCACCCAAGGCCTTGTCCAACCTGGCCTTGAACACTGCCAGGGATGGAGCATTCACAACCTCCCTGGGCAACCTATTCCAGTGCCTCACCACCCTAACAGGAAAGAATTTCTTCCTTATATCCAATCTAAACTTCCCCTGTTTAAATTTTAACCCATTACCCCTTGTCCTATCACTACAGTCCCTAATGAAGAGTCCATCCCCAGCATCCCTATATGCCCCCTTCAGATACTGGAAGGCTGCTATGAAGTCTCCACGCAGCCTTCTCTTCTCCAGGCTGAACAGCCCAACTCTCTCAGCCAATCTTCATATGGGAGGTGCTCCATTCCCCTGATCATTCTCGTGGACCTCCTCTGGACTTGTTCCAACAGTTCCATGAATCCTTCTTTGAAGCTTAAAACAAAACAAAACAAACCCCAGAAAAAACAAACAGCCAAACAACCCTATTTAAATCCTTTTATGTCTGCACATGTAAACTCTTAAAACAGAAATGAGAACTGTATTCCCAAAAACATAAATAAGGCATTAAGGCATTCTGAATCCTGAGTCTACCAGCTCTAGTCTTTCATTATCTCTAGTTTGTGACTGTGTTCACACTTCTTCAGGAAACTGTCTTCTCTTTGTCTTCATCCTTTAACATCATTTGTCTTCAGCCCTTTCCTTCTCCTTACCCACTTCCAGTTTCCCCTTCAGGAATCCCTTGAAAACGTAGACTTAATCCCTGATTGCATCTGTAACCAGCTTTGTAAAGAGCTCTGTAACTATGGATGAATTATAAAAATTCAGACCTCTGGGCATCCAAATATCTTATTCCTTTGTTACAGGGTGTTATAACCCTCTGTACATATAACATAATATTATTTCTTGTCTTGCTAGAGTTTTGTGTTTTATGCCATCAAGTAGCATGTTTTCTTTTAACAACTGGCAAGAATAGTAAAGAGAACAGTCTTTAATTTAGCTTAAAGACCTCAGCGGAAAAAAAAAAAAAGAAAGAAAAAAAAGAGGAGAGTGTCAAGCTTGACCTACTGCAGGAAAAATGAGTAAATAATGGTAAGATGTTAGGTCAGGTGGAAGAGGACAATTTCTTCTGATGTCACTCTTAATTCTAACCAACTTTGACCAAAGTAGGGATATCCCACTTCTGTGGCTTAAAAAGATAAGGTTTTTTGTGGGATGATTTCACATTGTTTGTCAATTGTAAATCTTGCCATGAGGTGAAAACTCGTGGGAAAATAATAAATGATGTTATTAACAGGAATTTTCTCATTAGCCTGATCAATTTTCTTCCCTGTTTTTGCATCTTTGAAGGGCTTTTTAGTTCATCTCTCAGCACTACTCCCTTCCCTCACCCCTCTGCTCCTCCCCAGTTTTTCTGGTGGGGTGTCTGGTCTTTGTTTGCTTGCTTTTCAAATAGATGCCAGATATTTTAGTAGCAGGCTGACTCTAGGTCTGCAAAAAGCAATTTTATTTTGTTTATATGACTGTAAACACCTGTTCCAGATGGACAATTTAGGGGATTTGGGGGAATTTGGCTTTTGTGGCACTTTGCCCTGAACAGAGCAGAGTATTTTTAAGAACTGTCTGAGCTGTGTCTTTTCATCTAGCACACACAAAAGGCTACCTCCTGAAGGTAAAAATGAAGTCAACAGAGTCCCACTGGTGTGACTAAAAACATTATTTGGCTTTCTTCATATTCACATGGACAAATTCTGCCTGTGGATGCATATATGCTGCTTTCAATGAGGCCTGCAGAAGTTGTGCAGAAAAGAAGAAAAGGGGGGAAAAAAAAAGAGACAGAGACATTCCCTAGTGCTCTTGTGAGCTTTCAGCTTTATAGTACAACCTGTGCCTTAGTATTAAAAGGACATAATATGTAGCATGCAGAGGGATGACTAGGGGGCATGAAACTATCTGCAAACGTTTAAAAGATGTTTGTGCTCCTGTTAGGTGTGACAGAAATTACTTCCTATGTTACCAGAAAATTTTCCAAGAAATAATGGGTCAAAGCTAAAAAAGGGAAATAAAATAAATTTCAGGGAAATGCTTCTGACTGTGAGATTGGATGTACAATTTTTAAAGAAAGAGAAAAATCATGGGCAGTAGGCAATGATAAAGACAGCTCATGGCTTGCAGGACAGTACTGAGAAATGTGCAGGTAGCAGAGGGAAGAAGGGTACAATACAAAAACTGAAATAAATTAACAATATCAAAAGCAGAATAAGTTCACAAGACCAGATCATACCCCAGAGTCCATAGGACTAATTTTCCTGCTCAAATAAGAGGATTCCCAGAGCTGTAGCATTGTCTGAAGACTGTTAATTTGATAGCAGTGACCAATAGATTCCAAAAGATATTGAGATTTAAAAAACCCAAACACACAACAACAAGCCCACAAAACAACAACAAAATACATGTAATTGGAAGTCTACATTTGCAGTAATCATAAACAGCTTTCTGAAGCCAGAAACCCAGGTGACAGTAAGCATTCCCATGTGTTTTCAGGACCTGCTTCAAAACAAGACTATATTAAAAATATTCAGTAATAAAAAACCAAACCAAACCAAACCAAACAAAACAAAACCCACAAAAACATCTGTAACAGTCATATTTACTTTTAAAGAGGAACTACAAAAAAGGTGAAAAAGTTGAAAAACATCAGGGATACATAACATCATAAATTGTTTGCAATTGGTAATAAAGGGTGTTTTAAGACGATATACTAGAAGCTCAAGATAAATAACAAAAATCCATCTCCAAAGATATGGAATTAAGAAAAAACCTAGCCTGGTTAAATGGTGAAAGAGTTTATTAGATGCAAAAATCCTTCAGAAAAATTGAATTCGTATCTACCTAAGAAAGGCAAAAAAGTATAGAAGCTGAATATAGAATTGTAAAAAGACAGGTAGAAAACATTTTAAAGAACAACTTGTTAAAGGCATAGAAGCTAATCATAAAACACATCAGAAGCCCCAAGTTTGCTGGTGTTCATCAGTGGGTGATCAATGTGCATAAAGTACCATTCAGAAAGCACAACGTCAGATAGGAAATAAGCCTGGAGAGCCATCTCAAACTGACTGGACATAGACAGATGTTTCAGAAAAAAAAGAGTAAATTGAATATTAACAGTTTGCTACGGTCATATATGTGAGATTGCTCAATTAATAACAGAGTTGTATCCTATCTCCTAATCATTTCCATAGCAGAGAACTAGGAGGTGCCAAACCTACTAGCAAGGGCTTGGAGAGATCAGGTGAACAACTGGCCAGTAACTTGTATTGTTTTTGTATGAATTAAGGAAAACAAAAATCATGACAGCAGTAAATATGTCATGGTTTGGAAATAGCAATATAATTTCTGTGTTTAGAAGCTGTTTCAGAAGGCATTCTTTGTAGATGCCTAGAAGAATGTGGAAAACAGTGATCCAATCTGTGCAGCACTTTTCAATTTCCAAAATCCATTAGCATGATCCTTTACAAAAGCCTCTGCTTCTTGGAGAAACTGAGCTGTCTGGGTAAGAGAGAAGGTCCTCTTGTGAATTAATACCCACCATAAGATAGGAAACAAAAGGTAAGAGTAAATGGTTAGTCTTCACAATGGAGAAAGATTACTAGAGAACCTGTGCTATGAAGCATATTCAAAAATGGTCGGGAAAAAGAGGTAAATAAAGAGGTAAAAAAGGCTGTTGATGATACAAAATTATGCAGGTTACTTAAATCTAAAGCTGTTTGTGAGAAGTTGCATAAGGAGCTCATGGCACTGAGTGAATAGGCAATAAAATGGAAGATGAAATTCAATGTTGATAAGTGTACGTAGGAAAAAAAATAACCCTAACTATACAAACACAATGATGGGCTGTAAATAAGCTATTACCACTCAGGAAAGAGATCTTAAGAGTTACTGTGGATAGTTCTCTGAAAACATCAACTCAGTGCTCAGCAGCAGTCAAAAAGGCAATAGAATTGTTGGGGGGGGGGAAGTAAAGGAGAGAGGAAGAGAACAAAGGAGAAATAATTTTTATGCTACTATGTAAATGTAGGCTGTACTTGCGTCATGAATGCTGTCCACAGTTTCAGCCACCCCAATTCAAAAAGATTATAGCAGGACTTGAAAAGATACAAAAAAAGGCAAAGAAGGCAATTAAAAATATGGCTTGTCTCTTCAGTGAAAGCAGACTGAGCTGACTTAGGCATGGATAAGAAATAGGGCAGTTATCAAGTGTGTGAACAAAATTACATACAAATGACAGAGGTATCAGTGAAATAATGAAACAAGTTTAAGTGAATGGAGTTTTTTTTTCATACATGGCATGCAAATAAACTTTGGCCTCTTTGTCACAAGATGAGGTTGAGAAACAATATAATTTCACAAGATGAGGTTGAGAAACAATATAATTTCATTTTTAATACATCTGTAAAATTAAAAAATCTGTAAAATTTGTGAAAGCAAACTCCACTTCAGAAACCCCCTTGTACATTTGCTGTATGTGATACATTAGGGAATGGACTGATTCATACAGGTCCTGAGTTCCTGTGGTTATCCCTATAGCAGTCATTACATAGTAATGTCGAAAATAAGAAAAATTACCTAAAGGACCCTCGGTCTATGTCTGAAACACTCTTATATTAGAGGAGACAGAAAGCACCTTCCCGAAGGATGGTCTGCAATGTGGCAGTTAAGACACTGCTAGAAATTAGAAATTTTGGGTTGAAAATCTATCAAGGAGAGAAAGGCCCAGACTGCAGCTCCCCAGGTATAGGGCCAAACACATTCACCTGTGCCAACCAGGACATCAAAACGAGTTAGCACTGTTTGGTCTCCCTTGTGGAGAAGTGGAGATTAATGACCCTCCTAAATCTGGTCTACAACTAAACACAGATAGGAATGTGATGCTTTTCCTCCACTGTCCATAAAGGATGTTTACAAGGAACCCACTGAGTCTTACACATGTAGAAACTGCTGGAGAAAAGGCAGCCACATTGTTACCTGGAGTTTGGGTACTATCTATATCAGCAGGCTATCTGCATCTTCCCCTTCATTTTTGAGGACAGTACTGTAATCCATGGATAAATGAAACACACAAGAACATACACCTCCTTTTATTTATTTTGTTCTTTTACTTAATACAGGCAGCAGAAATGGGCTACTATCCTACTTGTAGCTCAGCTAATAGAACAGCATGCATCTCCCTGCTGCATTTAATATCAGTGCAGAGAAGTGCTGGGATGCAGATTCCTCTGCTTTTCCAGGATCTGGATACAATTACATTGCTTTCCCAGACCCCTCCTTACAACCTTTCTCTGCCCTTCCACTTCTTTCTCTGCTCCATCTGACCCCAGGTTTCCAACCTAAGCTTCTTCAAAGTACAGAAAATTGTCCCCTCCTACACAAGCTGAACCAACTCCAGATCCAAGAGGCTAAAAAAACCCAATGAACTTGAAGAAAATAAAACAATAAAAAAAAAAAAAGAAAGAAAGAAAGCTAAACAGGCTACACTTTTTTCACCATGTTTGAGCGTAACGAAAATCAGCATTGAAATCACAGGAGGCCACATTAATAAGAACAGTGTTTTAACATCACATCTCTGACTTTTATTTACATTTCAACAGATCAGAATTTTTCTTTGCACAAAACCCTGCCTCCAACCCCAGCAGCAGCATGTTCAGAAAGATGTAGATGTGAATTGCTTGAACCTTCCCTTTTAAGATTTCATCTATTCTTAACCTGTTGGACCTGCTGCCAACACTGTACATGAGGCTGCACCAAAGACAAAATACGCATGCAGTTTCCCTGCAACACTGGCAGTCTGAGGATACAAATAGGTAGTGGTAAAAAACAAAGAAACAAACAAACAAACACCCAAAACCAACCAAGCAAAAAATCCCACAATAAACCCACAGAAAAACAAGAAAACAGAGAGTGTGGGTTTGCCTTGCATGCTCCTCCAAGACTGCATGCAGGCTC
The DNA here is from genome assembly GCF_033783945.1 of Neopsephotus bourkii. Classification (NCBI taxonomy): domain Eukaryota; kingdom Metazoa; phylum Chordata; class Aves; order Psittaciformes; family Psittacidae; genus Neopsephotus; species Neopsephotus bourkii. The sequence continues at coordinate 6,685,269 of NW_026902076.1, read as the reverse complement.
AGCTACTGTTTTGCAAGAATAGCTTTCATATATAATATAAGATCAGAGATCTCTGGGGATAAGTTACACCTCATTACATTTTCAATACCATGATCCCTCTGAGGCACTACCTTATAGTGTCTTGAATGGCCCTAGTGTTTAAGTTCAACAGTGTTGCCTGGTAGGCCACTTCACACGTTTATGCTGTTTTGAATAAAAGAGGGTTTCCTCACATCTCCTCCAAATGCCTTTTTTATTTAACTTTTTAATTTCCAATTTTATTTCCTTTGCTTTATTATCTGTACATGGCTGGAAATAATAACTTGGCTTGACATACTCTGTACTATTTAGATTTTAAACTTCCCCCTCACTCTCCCTAATTCTAGGTTGCTGTAGATTTATGGGGTTTTTTAAGCCTACATTCATATCATAGTTCATTTCTCAGTAGTAATAGAATTGGTTTCCTTATCCCCGTTTTGAAGTATTGCAAAGTTTTTATGCTGCAGTGGCCAAAATCACAAAACAATAGTTCAGCAGCAAGCACACTAGAATCATAGTATTTCACCCAAGTTTTTTATTTCCTATACCGTTCCTCACCCTTCATGAAGCTGGAAATATGCTTCTTTCCTATTGATGTAATTTAAAAACAAAACTTTTATGTTTGGAAATATAGTTTTGCACAGATGCAAAAAAAATAAAATAAAATAATCCAACATCTGGCAACGTGCATTTATATTGTGATTTTATAATCACATCACCTGTGTAGTGCTTTGCAGCTAATACAGACCATAAGAAAGAAATTCTTTACATTGAAGCTGGCAAAGCACTGGATAGGTTGTCCAGGGAGGTTGTGGAGTCCCCTTGTATAGAGACATTCAAAACCTGCCTGGAAGTGTTCCTGTGTAACCTGCTCTAGGTGACCCTGCCTTGGCAGGGGGGTTGGACTAGACAGTCTTCAGAGGTCCCATCTAACATTGATGATTCTGCAATAAGAAATGCATAAGAGTTTATTTTCCATTCTGTTAAAGACCATGGAGAAATGCATGGAGCTCCCCATCCTCTCAGCAGCCCTGTGAACTGCCTGGGAGCACCCTGGGCAGCCCCACTGCCTGTAGCACCCACAGCTGTCCCACAGCCGGTGGGACTCATAGCCCTGGAAAGGGGTCTGTTCTCTCTTCATCCCTGCAGCGGGAGAGATGCCAAACCTGGCTTAGTCAGAGCCAGAGAATGTGGACGTTTTAGTCCTGGCCCTGCCTTTGAGCAGAACTATGGGACACCTATAGAGTAGGTGTGCAGATGTCTTTAAATATCATCTCTGCTGGGATATGTTCTAACATGTGAAAAAACTTCCTGTGCTTTAATCACTGTTTATTACACTAATATTAATCACATTTTGTTTCCTTCTCCCTTAATCTGTCTGTTCTATCAACTATTCCTCAACTCCCAGATAAAATCATAATGTCTTCTGGGGAAGATGTCACCTTTCACATGCACATTGCCTAGAATTAGAGCACAAAATCCTTGATTTTGATTACTGATGAGTAAGGTTATGTGAATGGGGCAAGTAATCGATAGAACTAGATAGATGTAAGCTTGAAAGAATGTCTGGCAGTAGTTTGGATGGATTTATCACAAAAAAAAATCAGGTTTGGACTAAGATGAAACTAAACATTAAGTTTAGCAAATAGTTCCAACTCAGTTAAAAACAGACACTGCTTTTCTGAAAATGTCAATATGATTTATTTTAATATTCCCTAAATGTTTTGCTTTTTCAGGCCAGATTAGCCATAGGCTTTACATGGCTTTCACAAGGCCAGTAAGGACTGAATAAAAAGACTTTATATGCTCTATTATACAATTAAGACACTCATTTAAACTGTCTGCCAGCCTGAATCAATGATTTTTCCTGTTTACCACCTTCATGATTAAATGCAAGTCAAAACTGAGATTGGGATTTTCCCAATTTCTTCGACTCTATTTACTGTAAAGTATTTATCCAATGAAGCAAGGTATGGAATGACTCTTCCCTTTTCACTGTTCCTCTTCCTACAGCTTCAATTAATTGAAAATTTATTTTTATTTTCAGGTCAATGCAAACATTAAAATGTTATTGTTTTGATTTATTTTAAGCACTTAACAAAAATAGAGCTCTCACTTCTCTGCAGAATACTAGTTGTGCTTTAAAGGAGTAATTCATTTCCCTCAAAATTAGAGCCATATCCTGAAAAGTCATTGAGCCATAATATTATATATATACACATACATTCAGAACAGCTAAGAGATAGTGATATTATAGCTGGTAGGGCAAATGGAATGGATGAGTTTTTAGTCAGTGATTTGAAAAGAGAGCATTAATAATAAAGGGACTCAGTCTCTGTTGAGATCATAGAAAATTAAGTTCCAGCAAGTTCCAAACTTGCTAAATCCTTTTGCTTCACTGTCAATCAGTTTGAAGACATTCCCTTAGAAAACAAGGAAAAAAATTAAAACATATCTCAAGGCCATGCCAGTAATGCGCTTCATTATTTGCTGCATAACATGACAGTTGCATGTTTCAATGAAATGGCAGTTACACAATATGTCTCAACACTTCTCCAAAAGCCCTGTAAACACAATACATCTCAGAAATGGTTTGCTTCTATAGGGTCAGAGTCAGAAAGATGACTCTGTCAATGGAGTAAGTGTGAGGCTGCTTTTGACCTTACTCTGAGGGCAGTAAAATGCATTTTCATTCTTCTTAAAGTGGTACATGTGAAAAAAAAATGGGAAAGAAAAAAAAAAGGGAAAAACGTTAGGTATGGTTTGCAAGGAGGGGATTGTCGTGGTTTAAACCCAGACAGCTGCACAGTTTCTACTCCTCCCCCCTCTTTCTTTCCACATACCCCCCCCCCCCCCCCCGCCTCCTGGAGGGATGGGGAGGAGAATCAAAAAGAATGGAACTCCCACGGGTTGAGATAAGAACAGTTTAGTAACTAAGGTATAACACAAATCACTACTGCTACCACCAATAATAATAATGATAAGGGAAATAACAAGGGAAGAGAATACGATACCACACGCCAAAGCAAGCCTGACCGAGCAGAGAGTGCGCTTCCAGTTACCTCCCCGGGCATGTCGTGCTGTCGTGCTGTGGTATGGAATACCTCTTTGGACAGTTTGGGTCAGGTGTCCTGTCTCTGCTTCCTCCCAGCTTCCCCTCCTCCCTGGCAGAGCATGAGACTCACAAAGTCCTTGGTCAGAGTAAATATCGGTGTTATCAGCTCTGTTCCCAGGCTGAAAGTCAAAACACAGCACTGTACCTGCTACTAAGAAGGAGAAAAATGACTGCTACTGCTAAACCCGGGGCAGGGGGTTTTGTTCACATTTTAAATTTATCAACTAACTGCAGAAGTTTGGGGGGGGGGGGGGAAGTCAAGTTTTGAAGCATGTTTACCTTTCCCAGTTTTGAACCAGCCTTCAAGGTAAATACAGGTAGAAAACAACTGCTTTGAATTCAACTTGATCTTATTAATTGGTTAAAACAATTGAGAGAAAAAACAGTTGGTACCTGTGGAGCTAGAAAAGGAGGCATAATATTTACTGAACATCTATTTATCAATAAGTTAAATTCAGAACAGTGGCTCCTGAACCTGTACTTATCTTGAAGATTCCTGCTAATAAACAGTATTATCTTTCTTACAAAACTTTACTTGGTTATCATGCCTATAATGACACTTATTTTTTAACTCAGTAAAATAGTGAGGTCCATATATCTGCATGAGAGGAAGCTTCCCCAAGCATCTGTCTGTGCAGTGAAGGAGGCATTTCACGAGTAAGGTGATTTAACATTTCCAGACTCCAGCCAAGCCCTTATGGAAAACCCTAGAAATTTAATGAAGAACTTTAGGTATATTGTAAAACATATATGGTCAATTATATCTTTCCTATAGAATTCTTGACAAAGCTGTAATAATATGTATTTTTCATTCCAACCCATAAAAGCCTCCTGATTTTCCCTCTGAAGATATTGAAGTTTGGCCTTTTCAATAAGATTGCAGCTGGGATTGAAAGCAGCTATGATGGTGCTTGTGATCCTAGTTCTCAGGGGTTTCTGTATTCATGTTGTATGTCATAATGGCCAGGAAGCAGAGTAGTCTCTCAGTCCCATCTCTTGAAACTGTTTTTACCTGGTATGGGAGAATTTGGGGTACCCTGGACCAGCATAAATTCTCTGTGTCCCAGTGTGGGAATCAATTTCTGTGAGAGATGCATAGTTTCCCATCTCTTCTTTAGTAACATATAAATATTTTTATACAAGTAGAGCACATCCTAGAAAAATGAGGTCCACACTGCAGTGAGAATTAGAAAACTGGAGTCCTGCAGTCCTTGGTAGTATGTGGCCTCTCTGCATTGTGAATTGTTTAACTGGCACAAAAAGCCTAAATCTCCAGTATTAGCATGTAGATGGAGATACCTGTGTACTGAACTGTTGGATTTATGCCACCATCTCATTTTACATAAGCCACTGAACTGTTCTCTCATTTTAATGTGTTCAGACGCGGCTGACAACCTCTAGGGAAAACTCTTCAAACCCATTAGCTATCCAGATCCCAGTGGAAGCCACTATATTTGAAGAAAACACTTCATCATACCTCAGCTGTGCAACTCCAACGACATCTGCAGATCCCACTACTAGGTTGTGACAAAAACCCAGTGAGTAGCATTAAGGTCTAGTTTTAATACTGTGGCTGATATCAATGATGTTCCACACAAAAAAAATGCTTATTCTTAGTCTGCTGCTGAAGATAACACACTTGTTCTTCCTCTGCTTCCTCATTTTCTCCATCCCAGTTTAAAAGCCTACGTGGTGCAAAAAGCAATTTTGATTTTGATTTTTATTTTTTTCCACTGACTAAATGAAAATGGGCTTAATTGGAGCATCCAGTACATGCCATACACAGGACAGGCACATTTGAGACAGCTGCAGCAATAGCTCCATATATTAACATTTCAGAAATTTCTAAAAGTGGGCAAACACACTGCCTTTCACTACAATAATTATATAATAGTTTACTTCATCAAGTGCCATGTAAAGGTCAAATGGAAAAATCATAATGTAATGTGAGGGATTAGTGTTTGCCAGTCACAAAAATAGACTTAAATCTCACAGTTCAGCTGAAGAAACAATTCACATGGCCCTGTTTCAGAGTTTGGAAGGAATTGCAATATTACCTTGAATTTACATCTCAGCACAAATCTCAACACTTTTTTGCAAGTAACATTACCTCTACTTTCAAAAGGGGAAAACAGTGCCTATAACAAATCGCAGAAAGTAGTGCAGAGCTTCCCAAACTGCTGCCAACTCACCCAGAAAGTATTCATGACCAGGTCAATTTACTGAGAAAAACACCATGCAATGAAGTTATGCAGATTGCAGATGCAAGCAGGCTCTAGGACAGACAGCCTGAGCTTTTCTGTACCATTTTTAGCGCTAGCAGCCTATTGGTTATAGCTCATGCAGAACCAGTTCATGCAGATGAGGCCACACCTACCAGGTAACCATGCCAGCCACACCAGACCATAACCTCCAGGGAGATACCAGACTTGAATTCAAAATTTCTGAATCCCAAGAAATTGATGAATACTTCTGAATCCTGAACAAAAAATTTGGTGGCCTCTAGGTTTAGGTTAAATTCTGCAGGTTCTGGAAGTTCAATATCTTTCCATGACATAGCTATGAAAACGTGGTGCTGTTTGGCTCCAGCTGCCTCCAAGGATGGATGGGGATGGTTAACATGAAGGAGAGGACATTCATGAAACAGTCAACAGCTTCTGAGAGAGAAACAGGAGCCCAGCATGGAGCAGGCATGGGAGAGGAAATTTATTTAAACCAAACTGCTGAATCTTTGGAGAGCTGTTTCTTCTTTTCTAGAAACTGCCACCACTGCTGAGCAAATTCATCAGCTGAGTGACTAATGGGAGACACCCTGAGAGGCAGAGGTACAGCTGAGCCAAAACTGCTTGCCATAAAGCCCTGTTCAGTGCCTGTTTGTCTCACTTATTGCTGCATATAGTATCTGCCATGCGAAAGTGACTGACAATTGCGCTTTCTACATATATCTTTATACTTTGCATTCTCATGACAAAAATAGGTAACCTCTGCCTTCAATCCGCTTCCTTCAAAACTACCTCCTTTCTGTTTTCAAATACTTAATGAAAGAAAACTCCATTCTCCTGATTTTTTCATATCTCTGTTTCTAAAGGAGCCTCTTAATTTTTCATGGCCCTGTACTGCCTACTCTGAAAGAAATTAATTATATCCCATCCAAAACCAGCACACATCAGAAGTAATGTTGGCCTCAACTGGAGTATAAACCCACAGCCAGAAAATTCAGTTCCCCAGAAAAATGGGAGAAGCAGGAGGAGCAGATGAGAGGCTTAAGTGCCTTCTATTGCCATAGAAATCAGGTAATGAGTGACCTCATCCCCTGATTTTGCTCCAGGAGCAGGGAGTCAGTTTCCAAGCATGTGAAGGGAGAACTTGGCCAGTCTGTCATGATGTGACCAGTGAAATTGGCTTTATGGCGCCTTCTGTTACTTGAGGTTTTAAACCTCTGAAAGCACAGCCAGCAGACAGGTATTTTGTTCTCAGAACAGGAAACACACACACTATTTGCTGTCTTACAATAAGTTTCCTTTCTTTCTGTTGCTGCTTGTGACCTTCTGTATTTCCACAGTGCTCCCTGTTTTGAACTTAGGTATCTAGTGGCTTTTGCCTGTCTCTGATCTCCTCGTTTTAGAGTCTCTCTTATCTATAACACTTGATTCTGTACGTTTATTTTGCTTTCTGTTGAGAACATAAGGTAAAGTGATGTACTAGACAAGTCACTGCACTGAGGTTTAGAAGAATTGCATTAAATCTGGCTCAGGCCTTGAACAACAGTAAGTTATTTCATCTCCCTGCGGTCTCCTTGTCTGTTCAACTGGGACTGTAAGCTGCCTCAAGAAAGGACATACAACTGCCTATGTCCATACCATCATTAGGAAAAAGGTCTCAATTACACTTGCTGTCTGTCAGCACCATGCAATCAAACTTGACATGCCATCATATGACACCCAAACAGGAAGGGGTTTTCCCTACGTCGTAGGCACTAATTTCTTGAGAAATTGCATACTTTTTGAACTGCAAAGTAGTATTACACTTCCTGTGAGACTGCAACATGTCCTCTAAGAAACCTCTCCAGCATTTGCTTTTTGCTTCTGGCCATGTCTGCATCTCACCAGAAACCGAAGTTTGTGACCATAAAGAAAGGTAGGTATGAAATTTAACAGATTGTGACTGCAACTGCAAACTTCAAAATACAAGATCAAATATTCATATTAAGCTTTAGTAAACAACTCCTCACTGCAAATCCTTACAAGCAGTGCTAGGTGCTTTTTTTAGGGTGCGATATTTTGCAGGTGGCCTCCGACAGGGAGTAGATAGCAACTACTGAAGCCATGATTGTGATTAGCCTGGCATCACACACAAGCTAGCAGCACTTAATGCACCTTATTAGCTAGCACCTGACCCAATACTTTATTCACATCAGTTCCAGCCAATTTTGACTGCAAGAGCTGGTTTGTTTCCTCTTGCAAAATACAGTATAAACAAATTTCCAGTCACTTGGTACTACAGAAGGAGTTAGTGGTTTGTTCCCTGGGTGAATTAATATGGCAGTACATTAGTTTCAAAGAATAAAATGGTAGAAAACTTGAAATTTATGAGAAAAAAAAAAAGAAGAAAAAGACTAAAAGGAAGCTTCTAATTAAATTATGCAAATGTAAAATAAAGTTAAATATTTAGATTTTTAAGGTTATCTTCAAAATATCTCCTCTTAGGAGAGTAGAATCTGTACTAAAGGACCTAGCAAATGTATTAATTTTACAGAAAGTTCCTTGGATTGAATGCAGTCCACATTTAAAATGGGCTGTGACAAGTAATTCAGGAGTTTCAGTGTACCACATGACATTTTATTTTTTTATTACCACTGACTTGTCAACAGATTTGAGGGAAACATTTTTTTACTAAGCACAGCTGCTATCAATTTGGATAATGATAGTCCATCACCATTTTTTCTGTGTACAAACAAAGGGAGTGAATGTTCATGCAAAACAGGGAGTCTTTATAATTCCCATTCATAAACCATTTACAGAATGTACAGGGTCAAGGAAAAGATATTATTTTAGCTGCTGGCCTCAGCAGTACAGATGCAGAAATAGAATACTTTTCTGGTCTTGCTAAATTTAATTTCTATGAACTCTGTCCTCATGATATCGTATACAAATAATAAATAGGCACCCTCAGAGCTCCTATCACAGTAACAGCATATCCTGCCAGCATAGCCATTCACTGTATATTTCTACTGCTCTACTTTTTATATTGGTCTATTTCTGACTTCTCAGTCTGTCTGCCCAAGATCAATGATGTTCCTGCAACAATTGTTGCTAGTGGCTGCTCAATAAAAATGTACCTGGGTGAGCTAAGTTTCTTTCTTTCCTTCTTGATTACTCTGCAGTGAAGGTTTAAGTGTAAGATTCTTCATCCATCTCCATACCTATAGGTAGCAAATTTTAAGGCTAATGCTAAGAAAATGTGAATATTTATGACAGTTCCTCATTAGCACAAAACTTGGATTGGATTTCCCATAGCTCAATTGAATTACTTATGCCTTATTTTAGAAGGCTATTGTTTATTTATGCAATTGCTTTTTGGAACATCTGGCTGCTTGGAACTCCTGGCTAGTTGGAACTCTCATAGATTAAAACATTTGCAAGAAATACTGGTTTTCTCTCTCTCCCTTTCACATGCAGAAAACTTGCAACAATTAATTTCCGTGAGAATAAAGGCTTGGTTTTTTTAAGCTTCATTGCAAACAATTATTTTTTATCTGTATTTTAGATAACATCTATAAAATGGATGAACAAATCAAACATTTGTAGCAGAATAAATTCCTAATCTTCCAGCAGCAGGATTAAGTCTCCTTGACCTTCCTGCCATACATTCCAATAGGAGATTGTAGGTGGAGGAAAATAGCTTCCCTTTCAAACTCTGGGTTCAAAATTTAGCATGCTAAAAAAAAAAAAAAACCAAAAAAAAAAAAAAAAATGCAACACAATTGAGCATAAGAGGAGAAATTCAACTTAATCCACTCCACTATGTAACCCACACCTCTGGATATTTTTATTATTTTCTAAACCAAAATGTTTCTACCCAATTACTTTTTTTTCCTTAGAGTACCTCTTTCCACAGAAGCCACAGGTAACCTATCTGACAAACAGCTATATTTAACCATGCTGAATATAGCGTGTTTGTCAAAAAAAAACAGGAGAGAAGTCTCTAGTGTATCTTTCCTTCATGGGAGAAGTAGTCTACAACATTTAGAATATTTCCACTTCTTCTAATGAAGCATAACCCACACTACAAGCATCTAGGGACAATACACAGAAGTGGAAGAGATCTCTAAAATTTTGAATCATCTTCCTGTTCAGGTGACCATGTCATATAATCTCATTAAAAATGTAATAAATTCCATTATGAAATTATTTCACATTTTTATTCTTATTGATCCTATGGGAAGGCTACTTGAGAACTTCATGTCTCTGGCGGTTAAAATATTTCTGCTATTATCTAGATTGAATTTATCTAGGCCCCATGAGAAATTATTTGTCTTTTAAGCAACGTCAGGCATCAGTTTTAGTTTCTTTTGAGTGTAAATCTAACCTTTGTTATGATCAACTATAGAACTGAACGTAATTCCAGATGGAGCTTCATGTGGTAGTTTCCAATGTCAATATACTTCTCTGCAATATTTGGAAATGTTTCTACTGACGCATAAAAAGAATGCATTTAACTTTTTCGTGGATTCATCATACATTCATGGTCATTCAGTCATTCTAAAATAGTCTTGTGCTCCCAGAATCTTCCTTTCCTTTGCTAATTCTTGCAGATGGGCCTCTGGTTTTCACAAGAAAGCTCTTGCTACAGGTAGACTTTAATTTCCATTGTACACTTATAGTCAGACCCTTTCTATTACACAAAGGTCTCAAGGTCAACTAGTTCTGAGAGATTTTTATCTTCCTATGTATTGCAACACCTATTTATTGTCATCATCCCATTTTTAGCAACCTCTAAATTTTTTTGCAGACATTAGTTAAAATATTAAATAAGGTGAATCTGAAAAACAGTCCACAAGAAACATCAACAGCACTTTGAGACCATTACATCCTTCAGCACAACCAAATGCCCTTTTCTTTGAATATCTTAGAAATTGCTGTAATCTCTCTTTTTCAGTTTAACTAATAATTTTCAAGCAGTGCTTTTATAAAAAAAAAAAAAACACATAATTGCCTGCAGGTCCCTTCTGCTTCCTCTCTGGCTACAATGACAGCAGACAGAAGCTAGACAATTACCTCTGAATAGATAGCTAATTTCTGTATGGATGAAATTAAGGGAGATGAAGGCAACCCTATTATCTGAAATTGTGTTATCCCATTCAGACAGAACATTCAGATTGTATTCTTGTTGTATATAAATCATAGAACCATAGAATAGTTTGTGTTAGAAGGGACCCTCAAAGGTCATCTAGTTCAATCCCCCTGCAATGAGCAGGAACATCTTCAACTAGATCAGGTTGCCCAGAACCACATCCAGCACGGTTTTAAATGTTCTTTTGAGTGTTCTCTTTGTCCATACTATAAGACCTCTTTATGAAAGCTATTTTGCTTTCATAATGAGGAATAGAAACTAGATTATTCATTACCATGTAAAATCCCAACCATTGGTAGCTCAACAAAGGAAATATTCACAATATTAAACTGGGTGACAAAAATTTAGGGAACTAGAATTTTTTTATTAAAATAACTTAAAATTTAATCTTTTTTTCCCATTGAATAGGTCACGATAATGTCATTATTTTCCTTTAAAAAAATATCGGGGAATGTTTACTTTGTTTGAAGCTGCTGCCTAAAATAATTTTTATACACAAATACATTATTGTGTATTTTGTTTATTATTTGGATAACAATCAGAATAGGTCAAAAGTGACAGAAAAATTAATCTAGTATACTTTCTTCTAAGCCGAACTAAAATATTTTGTGAGATTTTTGTCATTAAATTTGTAGCTTTACAAACATTTCTTATTTAGCAAGGAGAAGGGGCCTTCACACCTTTCAAAAGAGAACCTAGAGGAAAACATGCAATGTATTGTTCAAAGAAACATAACAATTGCATGTAAGCAAAATATTTGACGTATTGTGGATGTTTGAAAGTTTAAACAGTCAAATTACTATGACAATCAAAATATTATGCATTGTCTATGACACAGGAGCTATCAATATGCATGTTCTTATTCAGTGGTAATTTTTTTTTTCACTTTGCATAGCCCGAAAGTGCAAGAAAGCAGCAGGAAGCCTTTTTCCTTCAAGAGACCCGTATCATATCTATTCTACATACTTCATATCTAATGAACCCAGTTATGTTGTCTAATTTGGAAATATCAGCTGTGATCCCAGAGCTTTTTTTACCCTTTTTTTCCTGTATTCTGATTTCTGAGGAAATGTTTTCTTTAATGCCAGAAAGAAATAATTGAAGAATAGTTGTCGAATATGAGCAAGAAAAAAAACAACGTTAAGAGCTAATCATCACTTCTTAAATTCACTTTATTCAAATAAAGGGATCACCTATGTTTTTTTTTTGTTGTTTTTTTTTTCTTTTTAAGATAGAGTTCAATTAATTTACAGAGACTTTAAGGTTTGCCTAAACTCAGTGGTACAGATGCAAGCTTTGATTAGTTAAGCAGATAAACTTAGATTTTAAATTCTGGCTTCAAGTTTCAAAATGCTGGTCTAAATTCAAGGTCATTAGCAAAAAAAAGATCCCAACAGTATTAATCCCAAAAGAGCAGAATAATTTCCACTGCTATACCTAATATTAAAATGGATACTACTACTGTTTTTCCTGCTACTAGAAATAAGTGAAGACAGAAAAACAGGGTCTACACTTAAGCAGTAGTAATTGATTGTCCAGAGCATTAAACTCTCATCATGCTTTTGTGAGCTAGCATTCTTTCAAGTAGAGCACAGGCATCGATCAGAAGCTAACACATGATAGAGATTTATTTTTTTTTTTTACTTTCAATAAGAAGCAAACCGCACCAAGTTTGGCTCCTTTTTCTTTCAGAGTTTGCTACATGTCCCCTGTAGACTTTGCATCCTCAGATATTTCCACATGACCTCATGCTACAAACCAGGACATGCAGTACTACTTTTCCTGGTATGAAAACATCACTCTCATGGTTTGAAACACAGCTTTTATATTATTTCAGATACTTTCAAGCAGTAGTGACTTTTATGTTTTCTATGTGTTTGTATCTCAATGGAAAATATTGCAGTGAACTTGGCAGGGAAGGGGGGGATAAAAATATACAAGGGAGGGTTAAGAAAAAAGTAGCATGCAGAAAAAAACAGTATATGTGATTCATTACTTCTTCAAGATAATACTAACAAGATAAGACTTTTCAGTTGTTATCAGAAACTGAAAAGTTGTCCATTAGCTTCAAGGTGCTTCATAAGGTTTCTCCTGTGTACCTACCAGATTTCACACTCAGCCTGAGTTGTCATGTACTTGTCTCTGCAAGTTCAAGGATAGCCTGCAAAATCTGCAAGAGCTACACAAATGCCCAAGAACTCTGCAGCACATTTACTGAACCTTTTTTTAAATTATTTTTAATTAAAAAATATATATATCTGCTTCACTCAATGTCATCATAAAAAGTAGGGCTGAAGTACACACTTGCATAATGAGATCTCAGCATTCACATCTTGAACATCTCACAATATGTGCTATTGGGACCTCCTAGCATTCTGCTAAAGAGCTTAAGTTGCCCCATATCCATTTCTTCAAGATAGGGAATAACCAAGGAAATGCCTTCTGAAAGCTGATATATAGGTACTGTGTGTCTCCTGTATGGTGTATACTCCTTGGTGCCGCTGCTTACCATCCACACTTAGTAAAAGAGGCAAGTGAGCCTTGGAAAAATGTTACTAAAAATATAAAATTCTGGTAGAGATGGACCCCACTGACTCACAGGAGGTGTCTCTGAGCTCCTCTATGACTCCATTAGTTTAAACTTTTTTGTATTTTTGCAAATAGATGCCAACATTTCTAAGTGACCCTTGAAGAATGTTCTTTTTTCACAAAGCAGAAGCTCACAGGATGAATTCTTAGTCTGTATCTAAAACACTGAACAAAATAAGGCCAGTGTATTTTCCCTGAAGTACATTGGCACTGATTTACTTCAACTATGCTGCTGCAGAATTGGCCCTTGTTGCCTTCTGGTCTCTTTATGGTGCCCCAGTGGCTGTAGGGCGTAAATAGAGGGTAAGGTAACTAACTGAGGAGTAGGTAAAACACCCTCTTCTTAACTCTTAGTTCTGCAAGTGATGCTAACAGGCTCCCTTCTCCCATTCCCTCTAGAACTGGAGTCACCCTGAATTTGGCCTCATTCAAAAAACTAGAGGGAATATGCCAATCGCTACCTGGGCAGAAACCGCAAGTAAACTGGAAACTGATTGGTTAAACAAACGGTGAAAAGATCATAAGAAGAGGCCACAAGGGCATAGTAGGAGATTTTACGTGTATAGATACAGAGCAGAATAGAACCTATAAAATGCAAAAAAAATAAAGCTGAGGCATAAAGAGTCTGACTTTTAAAGACTGATAGATTTGCTCCAGACGCAGGTCACTCACAGCTGGTTTTGGAGTGGGTTGTGTCCCTTCCTGTCTGGTGGGACCAGAAGCAGATCCTTTACCACTCTGCACGGCCCACAGGAGAAACCCCAGGCCCTCCAGAGACTGAAAAAATGAGACAATTAATTTTATCATAAAATTCCCTAAATTGTGTCAGGAAGAACAAAAGTTTTGGCAAATTCTTATTATTATAAAAGATCCGAAATAGAAGGAGAAACAGAAGAAAGTAAGATAGAAAACAGAAATATAGGCTCACCACCCCATGGATCCAGTCCACATTTTGGTCAGCAAGTGGAAGCCCTTTCAGCTGTAGTCCCTGTAATCAGAGAATCCACTGTGGTCCAAGATGCACACCACACAGCTGAAGGACAGTTTTACCTTTTTTAGGGCCAGGCTCTCCCAAAAACTTCCCCCGGGTGAGATTCATCCACAGGGGATCTGGTGAGCCCCAGAGCCAGCTCACGTTGTGCCCAGGCAGGCACCACGGTTTCTGTGCCACTGTCTCTGGGCAGTTCCTTGCAGGGCAGTTGATCTTCATGACGTCAGGGCAGACAACACAGGGAAGCATCACCTCCACCTTGGAGGAGCCGATCCCTGTTCTGCTCCCCTGGCCGTCTGCCGGAGAGATAACGAGCTGTCAGTTCCTTTTTTCTTTTGAGTTGTTTTGAGACAAACACAAGTGTCTCTTCACCACTGCAGGTTGCAAACACCACTCAGGTTGATGCACATACCTGCACTTGCACATTTTTTATCTGTTGCTTTTTGGTAACATAGAGAAGTCCAGCAAAAACCAGTTTTTGCTGAAGATCTCCACAGCTTGAAATTCTTATTCATTAAGCTCCCTTTTATCTTTTTATAAATTTTTTATAGAGGAAGACCTAGGCAGAGGCTCAGATTGTGCTGCTGCTACTATCCTGGATACAATGGCTGACCTCAGCACATCTCCTTCTGTGATATTTATTCCTATGGAGCTCCCAGAAGAAAGCAATGTAGCCTACTGCAATCAGCAGCAGCAAAGTGTTGTTTTCATGGCACATTTTTAAACAAATAAGGGAGACATGTTTGTAGAGACCAGACAGCTTTTACTGGTTGAAAGCTCAGATGGCTTTATCACCACCACTAAACGTCACCAGTAAAACATGAGATGTGTCTTTCTGAAACCCTGCATAACCAGTTAGTCTTTAAAATAATATTTTCTGTTTATTGAGAAGGTCTACAACTGAGACCGAGGCTTTCTTTTTAAAATGTTATGAGAACGGCGCAGGAATGAACATCAGCAACCTAGCCCAGACTCAGTCCTTAGAAGTTAGAAGATGAAACAGTTGAAACTATGACTATGGTTTGGAGGTGTATCCTATGCACTAAGCTTAGCTTCCACAGATGTTCATTCTCCTGGAACATCTGTATTAGGTGCTTTTTAATGGTCATCACATGTTGATACCTACAAATTCATTTGAAAGCTGTTTCTAACATGTTGTCATAGCTTAACCCCAGCTGGCAACTAAAGCCCACAGAGCCTCTTGCTCCCCCACAGTGGGACTGTGGAGAGAATTTGAAGAATAAAAGAGAAAATTCATGGGTTGAGATAAAAACAGTTTAATAGGTAAAACAAAAGCTGTGAATACAAGCAAAGCAAAACAAGGAATTCATTCTTCGCTTCCCATCAGTAGGCAGGTGTTCAGTTATCCTCAGGAAAGAAGGGTTCCATCACACACAACAGTTATTTGGGAAAATAAATGCCTTCACTGACACTATCCCCCTCTTTATTCTTCCTCAGCTTTATATGCCGAGCATGATACCATATGCTATGAGATACTCCTTGGGTCAGTTGCAGTCAGCTCGCCTGGCTATGCTCCCTCCCAACTCCTTTTGCACCTTCAGCCTGCTCACTGGTGGGGTGGGGTGAGGAGCAGAAAAGGCCTTGACTCTGTGCAAGCACTGCTCAGCAGCAACTAAAACGTCCCTGTGTTATCAACCTTGTTTCCAGCACAAATCCAAAACATTGCCTCACACTAGCTACTATGAAGAAATTTAACTCTATCCCAGTCAAAGCAGGACACACCTATAGGGCATTTTCTCAAACATACGTGTGTCTTTAAAAATGTCTTTAAAAGGACATCTAGTGTTAAAAGTGACTATTAAATATAGGGAACTATGACTCAATTCTGCAGAAACTGACATGTACTAGGACAAACAAAAGGAACATGGAAAACAGTAGAATCACTGATTATGTATTTAGCCTTAGGAAGGTCAGCAGCATAAAAGCAAAGCAACTTTCATTTCAGAAAATGTACCTAACTTTATTGGATTTATATCACATAGCTATAGGGGGGGTTCCTATTTATTTTTGTCTCAGCTTTGACTGTGGACTAGGAGTCAGATGGCTATCCTGCTAGGAAAAGCTATAACTGCACTATGCACAGTCCCATTCAGGATCTTTTCCTAGACATAAAGGCTATTGACTATAGATCTTATTCTCTACTCCTCTGTGCTATAGGGCTGCTGCTGACTACCACAGAGCTCTGGGCTGGTAGTTTGTCAGCTGTTTCTTGGGACAAGTTCCAAATTTCAATTTCTTTTATTAACCGTTTCAATATTTCTTCTTTCCATCTGGCTCTAATGCTTATACCCCCATGTGCTCTTTATGGGCTTTGCAGCACCTAGGGCAATGCAGCTTTAATTTTTGGCAGCTACTGAGAGCCATGGACTCTTTTGCCTGCCTTTATTTCTGCATGTCATATTAGTATAAGCTAGTGTAATTGACTGTAGCTGGCATATGTTGCCAGTGTTGTTCAGTTGGCACAGTGAAGGGACTTCCTGAAGAAAAGCGAATTTTTCCATAGTGTTTTCAAGTCTGCCCATGTAGACTTACAATTGCCTGGAACCTGAATGTTGGAGCAAGGCTCTGACCAACAGGCAAGCAGATCTCACACTGTTCTAACAGATGTAGATGAGCAGAGACTGCCAAGTGACTGTATTTGCATCAGTTGTGTTAACTGAAAGCATAATTTTCAGCTGAAAAGGCTACTTACAGTTTAGAAAGCTTTAGGCTTAGAACTAGTTTACTGACATTTAGCAGATTTTTTCCTTTAAAACTCAGGACCTCTGTAAACTTAGAGCTAGGTGATGTCTTGGAGTCTAACAGGGCATTATCATGGAAAAGAGCATGGTCCCATTTAGGCATGCCTTCCCTCTCTTCTCTCTTTTAATTCACCATCTGAAACTAACCAAGACAATCTTCTGCATTCCTACTGAGTTTCATCTGACGAGGTCAGCAGTCTTGTTCTCTGCATTTTTTTCTGCACAACAGGGGTACTCACAATATAGTGCAACCCCCTGGTAAGGGTGATACTACATGGATTCTTGAAAAGAAAACCATGTGTGCCAATTTGGCTTGAATTCTTTGAGCACATTGTTGGATTGTTAATGCAGGGGAAAAAGGACGGTCATATAATCTGTCTGCATTTCACAACTGCTCCTGGTGCCACGTGACACTACAGAGAGATTTTTTTACTAAGTCAGAGAGCACATTACAAAGGGTAAATGCACTGAATTGGATTAAAAGCTGGCTTGTAAAGAGGAAATGGTTTGTGCTGGAAAGGAGCGGACTATTCAAGATGAGGAACAGTAATGACAGGGTTGTTGCAGCAAAGCTCATTATTAATAACATTGGCAATGATGCATATTAATACTTTGCACTTCTATAGCTTTTTTTGTGTTTTTTTTAAGTACTTTGCAAACATCTAATTAATCATTATCTAATTAAGAATTACTCTGAAATAGGCTGGGGGGGTGTGTATGACAATATTTAAAATATGCCTTTGTTTGATAATGGCACAAAATAGGAGGAGGGCAGCAGCCACAAAGGCACAGAGCATACACATTCAAAATGTTTTGGATAGCTGAGGTTTATGGTCTGATAATTGGCTTATGCAGTTCAGCATAGAGAAGCGTAAAGTAATGAGAGTAGGGAGGATCAAAACTATCCACAGAGACTATAGCCTAAAATGAAGCACAATACAAACCAAGAATAGACTTGGACGTGATAATGGATAATGCAGTAAATCCCTCTCTACAGTGTTTGGCAGAAGCAGAAAAGGCCTTGGGATTTACATTGTATATATAATCAGTGTCTTTTTCTGTTAAATAGGGCAGTAATGAGACTACATTAGGAATATTGTGCACTTCTGGTCTCCTTAAGCCAAATTCCCTACTAATTTACCTGTCACACAGCTCTTTTAAAGCCATCAGATTTACAGAGGCCATAATTTGACATCATATTTTTAGTGTTGATCATACTGTTAATGAAATTCAAGACCAAATCAAGATATAATTTAGTTACAGGTCAAGTCCATGGGCAGAGAAATAAGCCAGCATATTCAGAAGCTTCCACCAGTGCCCCATCTGTCTCCTAACATGGTGAACTGGAATCTGTTTGAAGGGGCTGAAGGGGCTCCGTTAACTCACATTACTGTATCTTAGGCAAATGCAGAATTTTCTCCCCTCTCTAACATTATGTTGAGGAGAAAGTGTTAGAAAGCGGTAGGATCATACATAAAGTCAGCACAGTGTACAACCAGGCATAACAGCCAGTTCACAACTACCTAAACTGATATTCAAAGTCATTGAAAACCAGATGACACTTAAGTTTGGAAGATTAGATGGCTGCCTCTCTCACTTTCATCTCCCATAGCACATTCACTGGAATTCCTCTGAATATTGCAGGAACATTTGGTATTTGGAGGAGACAGCATATCTAATGAGTATCAGCTGAATCAACTCTACTTATTATAGGAAGGACATTGCTGATAATGAAAAGGCACAGCAAAGGCCATGCAAAATGATTAAGGGTCTGAGTGCATAAGTTATGAAGGAAGATTGGCTTATAGTAAAGAAAAAAAAAGCTATCTTAGAAGTATATATGAGTCCAAAGGGATCAGATAGACACCAGCAAGCTGATTAGAATAGTAATTAATTTCTTTATAATACTAAAGTTTATGTTAAACTCGTGCAGGAGAAGTAGCTTTCACGAGAAGAAATGCAGGCAATATTTCTTCACAGAAACGTTGGTGCAAAAGAAACTAGTAGAAAAAACAGCAATTAAACAAGGACAATTTTCTTCAACATACTCATAAGAGCAGTCACACATGAATTGAGTATGGTGTCTTGGTTTGCTGGAGGAAAAGGATCCAGTTTCTGAGACAAAAAATGTAATGTGTGCAATTTTTCCTATTATACTCTCCAACTATCTCACACTTACGTAGGTTAATTCCTACTTCTAGTCATGTACGCAATTGAAGGATATACCCCCTGGAGAAACAGTGGTGTTAGGCAGCTCTACCCTGAGCTGAAGTATTGTGTAGATGTAATTGCAGCTACCAAGGAAAGTTCATATATCTTAAACTCAGTTTTCCCTCACTGGGTTACTATTAGTCTTATCTTAGCTATTTGTACTTCTGCAGGGCATTGGTGGGAATGGAGTCTTAATGTAATCAGGTTACATGCACTGAATGGTTCTAGGCTCACTGATTGCTTTCACTCCTTAACAGCCCTCTTCTTAATCACTGACCTCATTCCTATTTCTGCACTTTTTATTTGACCTCAGCAACTGGTTGTTTTTCCAGACGAATACAGGGATCATACTGACTGTTTTGGTGGTCCATTCTCTCTACTGTTGCTGTCATGACAGGAAGCAAACTCTGTATCCACAAATGAATAGCCATTCATGTCTGCTATAAAACATGTTACAAAGCACCCTAAGTCAGATTCAAAACCTTGAAAACAAAAGACCATAAACCTGGAGAACTTCCAAACCCACAGGGGGAGAACAGACGGCATGAAGTGCATTGTCCAGATCCTTAAGGCAAAGTGGTTCCTGAAAGTTCAAGGAAGTAGGTCATGAAACCATAGAAAAGAAAGCTAATAAACAAACAAACAAACAAACAAATAATTATTGTTTTCAGCCTTATGTGAGACAAAATTCTTTCTTACAAGATGTTCAGTAATCAGCTTGACCCTGAGAATGTGAACCTCCACCAAGACCATGCAACACAGCTTATGGGTTAAGACAACTTCATAGGGCAAGCAAAGGGTGTTCATGCAAGCAAAGCAAAACAAGGAATTCATTCACCACCTCCCATTAGCAGGCAGGTGTTCAGCCATCTCCAGGAAAGCAGGGTTTCATCACACAGAACAGTTACCTGGGGAGAAAAATGCCATAACTCTGAATGTGTGCATGCGTGTGTGTGTCCTACCTTCTCCTATTTCCCCATCTTCTATTCCTCAGCATGATGCTGTATGCTATGGAATATCCCTTTGGTCAGTTGGGATCAGCTGTCCTGACTGTGTCCCCTCCCAACTTCTTGTGCACCACTAGCTTACTCAGAGCAGGGCAGCACAAGAAATACAAAAGGCTTTCATGTCGTGTAAGCACTGTTCAGCAGAAGCTAAAACATCGGTATGTTGTTAGCATGGGTTTGGTCACCAATCCAAAACACAGCAACTTAAGAGCTACTGTGAACAAAATTAATATCCCAGCCCAAAGGCCTACATTCTGTCACCTCTGTGACTCACAATTCTTTTAGCTCATCTTCCCCATTTTCTTTGCAAGGATTTGTAAAGAATTTGTCAAAATGATTTCCCCACAACCAAGGTAAATTTATTTCTTTATTGAAACTTTAAATTGTAAAAAATAATAATAAAAATATCTTACAATATAGCATGATTCTATTAGTCTGCTTGAATTTACATATTTAATCTTTAAAAGTATCCAAAACTAAAAAAAATCCCCAAATCCAAATGTTAATACAGACCTAAAATACTTTTTGCAAAATATCTAGTAAGAAGTCAGAGATGGGGGGGGGGGGGGGAATAAAAAATCAGTTACTTCAAATTCTTCACATTCTTCTTTCATAGCAAATGGATAGATTAAAGGAAAAATCATGCAAGCTTTTTAGAGAAAAAAACAGACTCTAATGTCAAGTAAATGAATTTGAGGCTGTCAAAGAAAATTTGATAATATGGTTTCTAGGTGATTCATTTGTTAATGTGCAAAGTATGAATAGAGTCTCTAACCCAAGTGTGTGTCCACAAATTTGACATACACCTGGCATCAAAGGACATCCTGACAGAACAACTTAAAAGTTCTCATCTAGAAGAATAAAATTAAATTAAATGAAAAAATACATAGCAATTACCACACTGAGAAATTCAGAAGAAGAAAAAAAAATACATTAACTTTTCCACTAGACAAGATCTTAGAAAAATATGACAACTCATACTGTCTCCTATGCAGGCAATGTCATTTATCAAGTCCAGGTAAAATGATAGTGAAGCCAAGAATTCAGACTTGCCTTTAACTCTGAGTTATTTTATTAGACTTCATCCATTTTGCATTGTTATTGGACCATATCAAAAGCAAATTTAGCATTAAAATTGCTTTTTGCATAATACAAAAAAAAAAAGAAAAAAGAAAAAGAGAAAGGAAGGGTTTGAACCGAACAGTACAGGTGTGGAGTCTAATATCATGAAATCTGAACTTCCAGAGATGATTATTTTAATGCACTTAATTGTAAAAAATTCTTTCTTGCTATGACAGCCATACAGTGACACAAGCATTACGTACCGTACTAGCATATTATGGCTGCTGTGCTTCAAGGCCAGGATATTGGGAATAGGATTTTAGCTTTTTGAAAGCATAATGACCTGAAACAAGCAAACTGTCAGCCTAAAATTAGTTCCCCAAATGCCTTTATTGAGTTACATTTAAATACAAACCAACCTGTCTGTGTCTGTGAAAGGTTATAGATATAATGTATCCGTCTGCTTAGCCACACATACATACATATAAATTACTTTCACCTACCTGGAAAAATACTTTTCTTGTGTGTCTTTATCCTCCTTTTTCTCCCTAGTTTCAGTAAAATAAGTCAAGTTCCAGACAATAAACAGCTTAGTTAAAAAAATATGTAGGCCATTAATCTTAAGATTCAGCTAAACCTCTGTGGGTCTTCTTAAATTTCCCAGGGG
This sequence comes from Neopsephotus bourkii, assembly GCF_033783945.1. NCBI lineage: Eukaryota > Metazoa > Chordata > Aves > Psittaciformes > Psittacidae > Neopsephotus > Neopsephotus bourkii. The sequence goes on along the minus strand of NW_026902076.1, from coordinate 6,663,494 downwards.
ATTTTTAAAACCTCAAATTTTAGGACCCCAAATTCTAACCCTGTTAATTTAAGCCAGTCTAAGAAGAAAAGAGAGATATAGCTCACATCTCCATATCCCTTCCAACCTCTCCCACTTAGCTGGCCTAATAAAAACAGGGAAGGATGATACAGGTAGTGTTAGAAGGAAGAAACAGTGGTATTTTTAAAAGCAATACAGAAGGGAGAACACAATGATGACCTTTGTATCCAGAAGAAAAGGAAAAAAGAATTGTTGTCCAGCAAGTGAGGTTAAGGATAAGCCTGTGGACTAGGTAAAAGCCTTAAACATTGAAGAAATGGACTAAATGAGACAGTTAGGAAAGAGGGAGCTGTGGTCTACTGGTATCAGGAGAGACTTTGTGCCTCGTCAGCTTCAAGACACTTTACTGCATCATTATTGTAATGCATATGCAGAAACCATTATTCAGATGCCTGACAACTACTTACTGGGTGATCAAAAAAGAATAGTCGAACTCCAACATTTGCCATCAATTTTAAACAGTGAGTAGAAAAAGAGGTTAGATATAGCAGTTCATGACCTATTAAGAGGAGCATGGTTCAAATATGGAGTAATAAGCTGCTGCTAGTTTTAAGCTGTGTTAAATAAACACATAGAAAACAATTTTCTGTCTCTGTCCATTTATATGCTAGCATGTGGTCTCTTTATTTGTCTTCTGTAGTTTTCTGTATATCATTCTTCTTTTAAAGTGGAATAAAATCACTAATTTAAGAACCTAACCTTGTACTGAAGCCTTGCAGGCCAGAATCCAGTTCTTGAAGAAGCTCTGGATTTATGCATCTGACATGTTCTAAGGGGATTTTGTTTTACTTCCATCATGTGATTCTTTTTCACTCTTCACATATACATACTACAACCCTAGTAGCTGCATAGAGGTGAAGAATAAGATCTTGGCTTGAGGGAGACAAAAATATTTCCAGTATATATTTGATATCTGTGAAAGTGGCAGACTCTGAGGTTGTCATGGATGCCAGGAGCTTCAAGGAACATTTTCACATTAGCAGTGTCCAGAATTTGCAAGAGAAGCTCCCAATTACTTTTTAGATTTTATAAAATCAACATTTATTTTCATGATGTCCACTGAAATAGGTGATTGATCTGAAATTAAGAAGCTCTTTCTGCAGTTTGATTCTTCTGTGTTGCATGGGTTTTTTAGTGCCCCTCTGGCTTCCTACTAAATCCAAACAACTTAGTTCCTTTGTTTATAAAATGTTACATGTGCCAAAAGATGCACTGTTTTGTTCTAATGCAACAAATAGCAAATGATAGTACCCTGGGGAATTCCAAAGAAAAGGAAAACAAGCACAAAATGCTAATGTGCTTCTCCATTGCCTTTCAAGATTAGAGGATCCTCCACCAATATTTTGACTGTTATTGCACTGTAGATAATTTCAATGGTATTATACACTCATAGAATAACTGGAGTTGGAAAGGATGTCTGGGGATCTTCTGATCCAATCCCCAGTACAAAGCAAGACAAAATTAAAGTAGGTAAAAGAGCACTTTGACCAGCTGCAGACTGAAGGCAGAGATTCCACATCATCTCTGGTCATCCTGCTCCAATATTTGCCTGCCCTTGTGTAAATGTTATTCTTCATATATCAAAATATCTGTTGTTGCATCTTCCATGCTTTGCTGCTCCTCCTGTAACTGCTCTTCTCTGAAAGGAACCTGACACCATCTTCTCTGTAAGTTGTATAGGACAGCAATTAGATTCCCACCATCCCCTTTAGTTTACTCTTCTCCAGGTTAAGCAAACCCACTTCTTCAACTTCATTTCACCTGCCATATTCCACAGCCTCCTAAACATCTTAATGACCCTTTCACTTAATACTTTTCATTTTTTTAATATCTCTTTCATTGGGGGCCCAAAAGCAATCACAATTTCCTTTCTCATGTTCCATGTGGCAAGACAACAGAAAGGGAAGAAATATCTTCCCAGTAATGGTGCCTATACTGGGCACTTTGACATCTGTCTCAAGAATAGATCCTTACAGAAGTAGTGCTCCTGATTTAAGAAAAAGCTAAAGCTAAAATCACATTCAAATGAGCTCTTGTTATTGAGGTAGGAGAGAGCAGGTCTCCAAACTTGTAGATTTAGCTGTTCATATCAAAGACATGCATGGTGAAAATTTCTGTAATTTTGTCTATACTAGAGAGTATAACAGCAGAGTAACTTCAGTTTTAGCAACTAAATTTAGTATGCCAATTACATATTGCCAAAACTGGACCATTTAGATAGCTGATCATAGGTGGCATGGACAGAACAAAAGTTAACCCAAATGCAGGGATATGCAGTTTTGCAGTCTAGCATGGGAGGTACAGAACCGGACTGCATTGCAAAGTGTTCTACATGTCTCCTGTTTTTAATAGATAGTCCTATACTACAGATTTACTGTACTACACAGAGACCTAAATGGGGTAAACAAAATACCAATGACACCAGCACTTTATCAGAAGTGACCCTGCTGATGTAACTTTCCAGAAGATGGAGGCTTTGTTTCATTTGAGTGTCAGTAACTTGGTCAAGAAATTCTCATCACAAAAATATGAAGATGTCAGTACCCACCAATGCTAAAGGGAAAATCTTAAAGAAAATTCCATTAGTTTTCAACTTATATCAGTAGCCTTCTAGTACACTAGTAAACTACATTGTGTTTATTTTAGCCCTGCTGACTAGTGTGTAGTTTCCAAACACTAGCAGCCAAGCATACTCTCAAGCTTCTACACATTGGCTTCTCCCCAGTATTGTATTCCAGTGGCTTACTATGTGTGTGCATGTGTAGGCAGAGGGGAAGGCAGATAGTGAAAACTGGAGAGTTTTAGCACACTTTTAGAGCATCCAAGCCTGAAGTCATGGTGTTTAATGCTTGGAATGGGATGGTCGAGCAAGATGTTATCACTTTTATCTGGAATCTGGGAATAAAGCCAACTCAGATAAAACAAAAATAAACAAAACTCCAAACAACTGACTAATCTGACAGCTGTGGCAAAGCAGGCCAAGAACTCAACTACTGTACTGCAAATGGAGCATGCTTATACTGTACATTGGTAGTGTATAGAGGCAGCTGGATGAAGGTCACATATAAACAAGCGGTAGGTGCACAACTGCAAGAACCTCACATTCTCTCAAGGATGCCTGCAAGTATATTATTTCAGTTCCAGTTTTCATTTGCAAATATTTTTTGACATCTACATTTGAAAGAAGTGCTCAGTCTCCTCAACATGGACAACAAAATTTGAAGGAAATGCCTGAAAATCTAGAGGCAATGTTTCAGATTTCTTGATCAACAGCTCTCCTGCTGCTGTTGTGCAAGACAGAGTGGCGTGGTTTGGGTGATTTAGCAGAAAAGACTTTGTACTTAGAAGTCCTCTGACATAGAGGCTTCCATATACACTGAAACAACTTCAAAGCTGATGAAAGATAAAGTCTTCCTGTATTCTCTTGCAATGTTACGAGATAAAGACACTGCCAACAAGACAGTCAACACCAGCCCCAGTGGAGGAGAGAGCTTTGTGACACTCAGTGAAGCAGTAAAGAAAATCTTCAATGGAGATTTGGGGAAGAAAGCCTGGGATTCAGATGCTCTGGTGATGTATGGAATGAACAAAATTGGCAGAATAAATGAAATGGGTAAGGCAGCTTCAGAGTTAAGCCTGAGGTAACTCTGGTGTTTTGCTTAACACAGTGGTCTGAGGTCTCATAATGACAGAAAGTCTCTTCAGCAGGAATAAACTGCATATTTGGTTTTCTAAGTGTGAAATCCCAAAAGGGACTCAAATAGGCTTTATATTATTACTTGGATGAAGAACATGATATGGGTGTCCTTGGTTTACCTGTAATAGCTTTTAGATATGCTTTTACTCCATTGCACTTAATATATCATTTTATTATTTTATTTATATTCGTGTTTCATACAGTAAGTATGCCAGAAAACGAAAACAGAAAAAATGGGATGAACCTGTGTTTGGAATTTCCCCAGGTTTGTTTTTCATTAAGGGTTTCATAATGTTATTTTTTTTTTTTAATTCTAATCCAGCCAGCACGTTGTTGGGACCAAAACCTGGTAACTTGGAGGTTCCTTTAACTGAGAGGGGGTATGTAGGCTTGAACATGAAATCAATTAATCCAGCCTAGTCATTTGCCAATTTCAGGTTAATTACCATTTTGTTCTACTATCTTGCACAGGAACTCCCATGTCGTCCTGTAGGGAACTCCTCCATCTTTTCACAGTTTTCTTTGTCACATAGACTTTCCAGCCAACCAGCCTAATTTGTTTTTCCTTCATTTTGAGTTTTACATTGTATTCCCCAAAAGGACTCACAGCTGTGTCTCTGAATCTACTTTTGTAATTTCTTGCTACATTATGTTCTTTCAATATTTCTTTGTAGCTTGTTCTGCATCCTTCATGACACCGGCAATATCAGCTCTGACCTATCATCCTAGAGCTCAAAATCATCCCCTTCTACCTTCCAACTGAATATATGATTCCATTTATAGTTATATCATTTAATGGGCCTTCTGCCAGTTTTCAGAGAGTCTTAAAATGGTCTGGGTTGGAAGGGACCTTAAAGATCATCTGGTTCTGTTCCCCCTGCCTTGGCCAGGAACACCTTCCACTAGACCAGGTTTCTCAAAGCCCCATTCAAATTGGCCTTGAACACTGCCAGGGATGTGGCAGCCACAGCTTCTCTGGGCAACCTGTGCCAGTGTCTTACCTCTCTCATAGTGAGTATTTCTTTCTAATATTTAAGTCTACCTTCTTTCAGCTTAAAGCCATTCCCCCTTCTCCTGTTACTACATGCTTTTGTAAAAAGTCCTTCTCCAGCTTTCTCGTAGGCTACTTTAGATACTAGAAGGCTTTTCAAAGGTCTTCCCAGGCCTTCTCCAGAATGAACAATCCCCAGGCACTTGGCCTGTCTTCATAGAAGAGGCACTTCAGCCCTCTAATCATCTACATGGCCTCCTCTAGAATCATTCCAACAGGTCCATGTTCTTATACTGGAAGCCCCAGAGCTGGACACAGTACTCCAGGTGGGGTTTCATGGGAGTGGAGTAGAGGGGGAAAATCACCTCCATTGATCCACTGGTCATACTTCTTTTGATGCAGCCTAAGATACAGTTGGCTTTCTAGAATGCAGATGGCAGAAAATACATGAATTGCATATAATTACCCATATTACATGAGCAGGTATTAAGAAGCTCTCCTTTGGCCAGCATTGGGTCTGTTCTGGAGCTGGCTGGAACTGGCTTTGTCCAACACAGGGCCAGCCGTTAGTCTTTCCTCACAGAGCCCACCCCTCTCTGCAGCCTCCCCTCTACCAAAACCTTGCTGCAGAAGCCCAACACAAGTTCTCATTACAGTGTTGACATTTTGACTGTAAATAAAACACACGAGGAACCATCAGGATTTAGTAGGGCAATCCTAGTACTCCAGACCTTCAAGAAGTAATCTTCCCAATTCAGGCTGTAAAAAATGTCAGAACCCATTTTTTTCAAGTTCTAAAACATTGTGATTTCTTGGGTTCCATTTTCTGTACATATGTTTTCCCTGGAAAACCATAATAAATATGACAATGGCATTTGTTTTCATTTGCTTATTTTCAGCAGACAGTATGGGGCATGGCTAAAAGTCTGCGGCTGCACTGCAGAGGCTGCCATGTGCCCCAATGTAGTGAGGAAGGATGAGGAACACTTCCAAGAGTAAAAATGTTGAAACTGGAAATGCCTGAGGGCTAACAGAAAATTCAAGGGAGGACAGGGACAACAAAAGTAACTAAGACCCACAAAGGTGTAAGACTTATTTAATGTTCTCTTGTGCTGCATTTATCCTGCAAGGTTATGAGTAGCATCTGTGAGAAAAGGTTGGGGCTGTCCCATCCTGTACAGTTTAGTCCAGCCATCTCAACTACAGACCCACTGCAGAACAAAGCTAAGCCCATTGTGAAGTCTGTGGCACCTCTGGAAACACACTTAAGGAAAAATATCAAACATGAGGGGGAGAGAAAGCCTCAATACTGTATAAGCACTGAGGATGGGGAGTAAGTCAGTAGCTAGATAGATGCAGATCTGTAACACCTGAGAATAGGTAGCATAGCTTATCAATTTCTTAGTCTTTTCAGGGTGTTTGTTCTTGGCAAATTCATCTTAGTGCCTAAGGTCTTATCATTGCTAAACAATATGAACCACTCCTGGCTGCATTTGCACTTCCTGAGAAAGCCAAAGTTTACTCCTTGAAATAAGAAACCCTTCTTTTGTGGATGGTTTGGACAGATTACATAAAGCAAAATGAAGGATACAGTTTTAAATTACCATACCTACTTTTTCATTCAAATACTTGAAATTCACCTCACTATTATATGTCTTATTTATTTTTAACCCTTAGAGGTAATGCTTCCTGACAGGCTTATGTTCTGAGCCTGACTTTTCTCACTTTGATTGTTGACTTCTACTGCCCGTACATGGACATTTAAGATAATTTGAAAACTTCTAGGGTATCCTCTCTGGCCTCCAGCTGAGAGATCAGTAGTGTTTATCTAGGCCTTGCATCTAATTGATGATATGCAGATACCTTATTCAATCCAGGACATTGCAAATGACACTAGGCACCCATATTTGGGAATGTAGTTTAGCTTTGAGTCTCCTTTTTATTATAGTTTTTTAACTGATGTGAGTTCACTGATAAAAGTGGAAACAAAATAAATTGCAACAATGCAACAACGCAGTAGTTCCCAAACCCCATTGCAGATCTTGCTATGTGTAATTGCATAATACTCTGGGTTTTGGGTCTTCATCTACAAGTTCAACAACTAGATGCAATCCATGTGACCCAAGGTAGATAATTGCAACACAGAGGGTTAGTCTTGAACCAGTGAGCACAGGATGACTTTATTATCAAAGAAGTACAGATACTCATTATCTTAAAATACTACTTTTAGCCTTCTTAAAATATCATAAAAAATTAATCCCATTGAACCACACATTAAATGAGTCTTACAGTCACTGCTGAAAGCAACTGTTGCATAGTCAACAGATTGACTAAAAAGGGAGCCTAGGATGGCTATTCACTCTCAGTGTTTAAAGCTAGGTGGGCTAAATGTCTTATCTAAAGTCTTTGCAAGATATTAGCTCACCATCTGAAGAATTTATACAGATCCAAAATCCTAAAGCTGATTCGTTCTAACAGGAAGGGCAACGTTCAGTGACCATAGTATTTTGATCTCATTTGCTCTGTAATTTTCCAAAATGAGATACAAAATGAGAAAACCAGATCTTGTCTAACATGATCAAATTTAAAATGTTTAGGGAAGGAATTTAAATAAATATAAAGAAACCAACAGCTCAGTTGAGTTTCCAAGATAAGATTGAAACAGAAATTCGAATCCTTGATATTAAGCTCTGAAAGATGCCAAACACATTTCCAACCACAAACACCAAGGGATAAGAAGTTATTCAAGATTTTATATTGAAGTTTTAAGAGATGTCATTTCACTAACATTGGAACATTTTTCATTTACAAGTTTGTAAGAAAAGCATTGGCTCCTTTTTTTTTTTTTTTTTTGACTCTGTACTGCCTATGAACATGTTTCATTGGTCTTTAGGAAGCATAAAATGATATGCTTGGGACATTCTGCACAGGATTTTACTGAGACCTACTCTAACAGAGTTCAAAAATCTATCAATTCCAACCATATTAACTGGTGCAAAACAATGGAGCAAATATGTTAGAAAGTTTTAGCAGGAGACATTTTTTTGCATCTAAAAAATATTAAAGAAAATATCTGAATATTCTGTTTGTCTTCAGGCTGATCAGGCTTCAAGTTCATTAAATAAATAAAAAAATGTCATATCCAAGGTTAGGAGTTCTGAATGCAGAAAGTATTTTTTTCCGTGCTTAAGAGGTAAACTGTGGAAACACGATTTGATTTGGTAAAGAAACTTTCTGTAGCTCTTTCCACCCTTAGGACAATTCCAGTTTCTCAACTGCAGTCATTGGCCCCTAAAAGTCTTCATTAAATCATTTACAGCTTACAGATATTTCATCAGACTTCAACAAAATAAACCTAATTCTTTCTCATATTAGCTTTACTTTCTGTCTACATTTGAATGCAAAAGCTTATATCTGCCCCAGAATTTTCTACCTAAAACTACATAAGCCTGGGTAAATACTTGGGAATGAAGGATGCACTGTTTTAAGCAATTTTATATTCAAGAATTTCACTTACCAATCAAGTGACACATGCCAATAGACGTAATTTGTTGGATTGCTTAATATAGGAATAATTGTGTTATGCAGTATTTGGACTGTAACTGGTTATCTATCACGCAGGTTGCTGACTTAAATATTACAACCTGCTTATTCCCACAATGTGATTCATTTATTCATAAACCTAGAATGATTTTCTGAATCTAGACCATATTCAGCAAAATGCATAAGAATAGATCTAACTGTAAGTATGCAAATGTTTCCACAGACTCCAAGCATATATTTAAGCAGTCTGCTGTCTCAAAGCCTAAGTAAATCTTGATTCTTGATCTAAAATTTGCTTTTCATAAACATCTGTGAGCTTCATTTTATACAATTGTTAAAGAATAAAAAGTTTAGCTACAAAAGTTACGAACAAAAGGAAATTCTGTTTGAAATCCACCAATATGTTTGCTAATCATTTTTTCAGTATTTGCCCATTTGTCTGTTCACATGTCTGGGTTTGGCTTTTCATCTATTTCAGGAATATTTTAAGCAAGCTATGCAAAAATCTTCCTTTGTGCTATATCCTGCATATCGCAGGAAGGTTGAAGTTTTTTCTTCCCCCCCCCCTTTTTTTTTTTTTTAATGCCTTCATGTACCCTGTGGAAAGCTTAAATCACTTGAACTTTCTTCTAGTACTGACTGTTTTTCAAGTTCAGTCAGATGTAGCTTATATTTCTGGTATGTTGTGAGGAAAGATGCCTTTATTCATATAAATGGCACTACTAAGACCTGGGAAATCTTATATATTTCTTTTAATATGAGTAGCTAGAGGCTTTCCATCCCAACATTATTTAATGAGCTGTTCTGTGTCTTTGCCTTACTAAAATACAAGCACCTTAAACATTAATTGGGGGAGAAATGGCATGTGTATAGAAGCTTACATGAAAATCACAAAGCTTAATTCTTTTGTGCCTTTGAAATAGCTACTCAGCCCTGGCTCCAGATCAAAATACTAGCATTAAATGATTGCGATCTTCAAAGGTTGTATAATTTAGTCTAAATATTCTACCAACACATAATGTAACTACTGTAAAGACTCACTGGTGATTGGCCAACCTTTCCATTTCCAGGGTTATATCTGAGAATAGATAAAATTACCTCCTACCTGAAAAAATAAACAAAATGTTGCAGAAAACCAGATTAGCAAATATAAAACATTTGCTATTGAGCAGGAAAAGCCTTCTCCTTTAAAAGGTACAAATTGGCGTACATGACATCTTATTTTCTTTGTGTTTGATTGGAGAACTAATAAACAACAGAAATCAGCAGAAAGCATTTCAAGCTACTATACAAATAGGTTAATATCAGTACCGCCTACTCCTAACAACTAACCTGAGGTGTAATTACTTAACTGCACTGCTTTTTTTTTTCTCTTGATTTACAATGCAGTTTTATAATCCAAGCGTACTGTTAATAAAATACAGTACATCAGAAATCTATCACAAGGCTTGTCAGCTACACAGAAAACAGTGAGCCTTTAGAAAATGACTGTCCTAGTTCTGTTATGCAAAAAGGGCAAGGAAGAGGAACTTCTTTGTTTTTCTTAAGCAGTTCATTGATTTATATACTTCTATCATGACTTTTTTCACTCTTGTTTTCTCCAGATTAAATAAAAAAAAAAAACCTCCATCTTTTCAGTCTTTTTCCCCACCTGAGTCTTTGTTACCCTCTAATTATATTGTCACAGGACTTCATTTATTTCTGCTGTTTTGTTTTTTGGTTTATTTTCACTTATATGACCAGGAGACCAAAATATCAAGAGTACATGAGGGCAAACATGATGTATACAACGTCATAACATTATCTTCAGGATTAGTTTGTATCCTAATCCTTACCATAGCACGGCGTGTTGTTTTGCTTCGGCTACTCCTCCACTCAACAGAAGATCTCCTCACACCATCTGCAGAATACCGGAGCTTGCTAGCATAGTTTTCCCTTCCTGCTCTCACTTCAGCAGTTTAAGCCAATTGCAGCTCTTATATCTCCCTTACCTATTTGTCTTCACCAGTGAACAATGAGAGAAGAAGAACCAAGAAGGAGTAAAAGACCAGCGTCAGCTGTCTCATCACATCTTGCCTCCTTGTACTTGGCACTTGGCCAGCCTACTCACCTCACCCTAGGTTTGCCCTACTGCTCACTGCAATGACTTATCTTTGGTGACCAGGAGAGGTGCAAGGCAACAATGATAAGTTGAGTAGGGAAAGGAGGAGTAAAAAAACATCTGGCTTTGAAATAGGAGGTGTAGAGAAGTGGAGAGGGAGAGAGTAGTGGGTATTTTTCGGTGGTGATGGTAGAGTGGTGGGCAGTAGGAGAAACCACTGTAATAAGATTGTTCAAGGATTGGTTGCGAATCACAGAGATACAGAAATGATAGAAGGGTTGATAGGTTGGAGAGTTAGAGTTTGTTTTTAACCCACAATTTCTTCAAATTATTCTTTTGTTTCAATTAGAATTGAAGTTTAATTTACATTTGTTGTACCTAAACAAACACTTCTGAAGATTTAATTCTTTAGTCTTCTCCACAGAAAAAATCGCATCACATTTGTTATCATCTTACACAGTTTATCTCTTCTCCAGCTCATTAATAACTGGTACATCAAACTAAGCAGAACATGGTGCTTTTCATCAGGTATCTCTATGTTGAATAGTAAGGATGAAGTTTACCTCATTAAATGTTTTTGCTGTCTAAAAGTAGAATATGTAGTCCAAACTAGTCACCAAAACTACCTTGAGAAAGCCAGATGCCATGAAGCACTTCCACAGGGTGAGCCATCTCATCTAAGATAAGACAATTTGCCCCTTGTTTTCTGTCTCTTTAGCAGTTTCTGGTATGTAAGTGGAATTCACCTCTAATGTATTACAGCTACTTAATTTCCTTGAAAGCCTCCTTCAAGGGTCTCATAAAACGCTTGTTGAAATTCCAAATTAGTTACAATAACTGCCTTCTTGTACCTACAGTTCAGTTCAAATACTCTGGAGTTAGGGAAGTGTGATTTTATTTTATGGCAGCTGTTTTTTTCAGCTTTACCATTTGATACCAATCAAGATGTGCTGTAAACAAGAGACCATCATTTATAATTCATATCTTTTTTTCATACTGAAGCAAATCTGAAATCTAAAATTTCTAACTTTTTAAAAGGAGATTATACTTTCTGCCATCAAACTCCCCAGGTGGGGTTGATTAATTTAATGAGGTATTACGTCTATTTTGACAGCATTTTCCTTAAAATCTTTCAGCGTGTCATCCAGTCTTGCTACCTTGTCACCACCTAGCACCTCTCCAGAACTTTAACCACTGCTACCGCTTCCTTGTATTGACTCCAAAAGCTATTTTAGGATACATATTTTTTCATCATGCTTACTGAGAAAGACAGTCTGAAAGAAATGTAATTATTTCTTGACACCAGTACCATATTTAAACACATTAATTTACAGTAGTGGGTATTATAATGGATTGCAGGTTGTGGAGGGGGAAAGGAATCAGGAATCCAGTTTCACTCCTCTTGAGTATTTGAAGATCATAGAATCATAGAATGACTATATACTGGAACTGTAAAAGCATGTTTACAGTTAGAAGAAAACAGAACCAGAAACTTGAAATCAGCAAATACAAACCTCCTCCACATAATACTTGGCTGTGGGACACAAATGGTACTCAGTGATTCAAAAGTATAACAATTATTTTGTGGTTGTTTAGGATTTGTTTGTTTTCCCTTGTCGTTACCACAGGTCATCAATTCAAAACTATGTAAGAGGAATCTCCCATGTTACCATTTATTGTTATTTTTCCCACTGTATTTTTAACTAACATTTCTACTGTTCCCTTGTCATTGTTCATATTTTTCTTGCTCATTTTACTAGTAGAACAACCTTGGATTTCAAAAAGGGGAGGGCCTCTGTTTTGAAATAGAAATTATCAGTTCAGTGTAATGCATCTAATTCAGTATATATGCATTTACTATTTTCATAGACAAAAGCAAAATACTGCAAAGCAACTTCCATCACATTTTTCTAACACCTGCTCAACTAGCCTCATTTATTTAGAGTTGAATGCCCAAAGGAAATATCTCCCATTTATGCAAGAGTTAAACTTTCAGACTAAAATATAATCTCTGCACAGTCAGACTAAATTAAAAGATACTTCAGCAATCCCAGGAAGTTAAGAAGATCTGAAGAGAAAACAAAATACAGCATAAGTTTTAGAAAGCTTCATCATCTGTCATGGGTTCTTTTAATTTTCCCCCCTTCTTTTTTAATCCTTACAATAAAAACGATCCTATAAATATAGAAAGAGATTTATCACAGATGACAAAACTATGAAAGGCAATCATAATTTCTGACACTTCATTCCAATTCCTTCTTCTTACTCCTAGCATAAAATTTCCAGACAAGTTTTGTAATAACCTACCAGGGGTTGGTTGTGCAGCTCCAGGTAGTGTCACAGTTCACAGCCATAATGTACTGGTAGATCTCCACCAAGAGTTATAACAGTACTTGGGTGACTTGCAGTCTGCCATTGCTGTATGTGTTTTTGCAATAATGCTTCATAAATACCTTGCTGCCTCAGCATCTGATAACTGACTGATTCCCCATAGATTCCTTATGGAAAATATTTCACATTTAAATTATTGTGAAATACTGTCCCTTCTTATCTCCCAGACACATTATCCCCACAAATATTGTAAATGCTGTAGCAAAAGGTTTATCTGTTCTAATTAACATGTATGGATGAATGAAAACATTCATAATTGCATTTTATTCCTCTTGAGCATTTAATTCACCATGTGTCCACTGGAAAAAAAAAAATACCTTTAGCCTGAAAAATATCAGAATGTCAACAATTCACTTTTTAAAATATTGAAGTTAGAGTGAGAAGAGCTGATTAGCCAAGGCAAAGTTTAGTAGGATACAAAACCTTGTATCTGTATTTTGTGGCTTCAAACCCAGTTTCTTTCAGTGGAATCTGAAAGGTTTATCAGAATCACAGCTTTCAAGGCCAAAAACATACCTTTTGATCAAATATGAAAACATTCGATCAAATGTGAAAACATTCGATCAAATGTGAAAACATTCGATCAAATGTGAAAACATTCAATGGATGAGAGATCCGGAAAACCCAGACTTGCCAAAATTATTTTTTGTTTATTTTTCCAGAACCTTTTGGCCTGTAATATCAGGCATTTTCTTTGCATTGCTGGATTTGGACAATACAGGCCACTACATAAACTAGGCCAGCTGCTTTTTCACCTCATTTTTCTGGTTGTATTCTATATTGTTTTAGCTTTTCAAAATTATCTTAAACCCCGAAACATGTCTGCTGCACATAGTTTTCCAACATAAGCCTTTCTAGGTCAAGTTCCCCTCCTCACTCCCAAACATTGTTTCGCTATTTATGCTCAAAGTGTTATACAGCTCCTTTTCACAAGAGAATGTTAGGTGCTTGTGTTGATTTGCTTGCTCCCTAGTTTTCTTTTCAGTGTTCTTCTTTTAAGACACATGGCTTAGCTATGGTCAATACTCCAGGAATGAGGCCTAAGTTATCCAAAACTCATCCAAGAGCATGACACCTACCACGTACAACTCATTTCCTGAACTTTCTAACCCATAGGCAATGAAATTCAGCAGAACACTCCCTTGTTGGTTTGGAAGGCCCCTGAGTAATGAATGTTTTTGGCCCACACATGTTCGGAAGTGCTTGTTCAGATGAACATAGCACCTGCCTGTCTCACAACTAGCTTAGGTATATGGTGGAAATGTTACCTCAAGTTTAGAAACAGAGATAGATATACATTCAGTTTTAAAATACAGCATTTTCACAGCAGATTGTCACTATTCAATTATTTTTCCTGTAGTGTTTTGCCTAAGCAGTTGTTCTCCAGTTCATATTTTTGCATTTAATTGTCCTCCTGCACCTTACAAGCATAGTAAAAATGGGGGTTTGTAATAAACCATATTTTTACAGTATTGCTGATTGATATGGCCTATATTTATCACTTGTATTACATTAATGCATAGCCTTAGGGCCAGGAATAGGGGCCCTTCTGTGCTGGATGCCTGCCACATATTCAATAAAAAAATAATTCCCTGCCCCAGAGAGACTACTTTCTAAACATAGAGTTGGATAGAACAGGTGGAAAAAAAAAAAATAGAGAAGGCAATAGTGAAACAATATTTTTTCATCTTGCAAAACTAACTGCTATACTACACAGCAACTTAAATCTGTTTTCCCATGTACCAAAGGCAAACTATTTTCTAGTTTCAATAGCTATCTCTTTTCCCATCAGTTAAAAATATTTATATCAATCTTATTTCATTTGACTTAATCATTTTTAAATCACTTTCACTGAAGTAGAAAAAGCTGTTGAGCTCCTTTGTTTAAACATGAAACATAGCAATAATCACTCTTTGGTATTCTTCTAATTAGCTAGATCTCCTCATGGAGGATAACAAATGCATACTAACTCAGGACAATTAGAAAGATGCTAGTAAATGTGACACCATAGTTCCTCACGGAATACAAAAGTAGAGCCAATATGTAACCAAGCAGCTTTCAAAGAAAATTACCACATTTCAGGAGCTAGAACTTAAAGCTTTAATCGGGATGATTTCAGGAGACAGGGACTCATTACACTTATCAGTCAGTATTCACCCAGTTACATTTTGGTCCCTTCAGTTGGTGCTAGACTGCAGAGAAAATGAAAGTTATCAGTATTAAAAAAATTGGCAACGCTGTTGAATCAGTAAATTTCAAAGTGCTGGGACTAACTCACAGCTAGCAAAACCGGCAAAAATCCTTGAACTTTCATGGAATTCCAGTATCCTCTCCTGTCAATGTTTCTTATGTATCTGACACAGTATACTGTTATAAGGTAATAAAAAGTCTGGAAATTAGAAACAAAACCACAACTGATCAGAAGGTAGACTGTTTCATTTTGTTAATTTGCTTTTTCCCAAGACCAGATTTGTTTCAAAGTGTAATGCTGAGGATGTCTCAAGGAGAACACTGTAGACATCC
The DNA here is from genome assembly GCF_033783945.1 of Neopsephotus bourkii. Lineage (NCBI taxonomy): Eukaryota > Metazoa > Chordata > Aves > Psittaciformes > Psittacidae > Neopsephotus > Neopsephotus bourkii. Next base: position 6,648,188 of record NW_026902076.1, on the reverse strand, counting down.
TTCCGCTCATAGAAGCTTAGTTGTCTCTTCTTGTGACTACTTTGAGACACTGTACACAACTCAGAGGCAGCTCCTGAATGTTTTACCTTATCCTCTATAATTCGGTATGTATCCACTACAGAGCTCACAGATTCCAGTAGAAATCATTCTGCAGGCTTCAGTATTCATTGGATCAGACCACAAAAGATAATCCAACTAAAGCTGTATTTTAAAGTATGAGAATTTAAATTATTCTATTCATGTGTAATTCCAAAGAAGCCCTATCCCATCAAAAGATACTTGCTAAATTCAGCATGAATCTCTCTTTCAATAGTCATATCCAAAGGGAAAGGACAATTCTGCTGGATTTCAAAATTAAGCCTTTGGGACCAAACATTGCTGTCTTATCTCTATGAGAGGTCCTCACGACTTTCAGTCCAACATCATGTCCAATACCCAAGATAAGCAATTAAGAGTTTGAAACAGTTTAAAACTAAGGCACAAGTTATAAAACTGCAGTATACCTTTGAGAGCCAGGCAAAATATTTGCTACTGTAACTTTCCCATCTTGCCAAAATATTTGTTATCTCAGAGTCAAAATTTTTCAGATCCACACTCAATGGCATCTATAAGGTAGTCCCACTGGTGTCAACCTGGCACCACAACAAGTACAATAATAGTCTGGACATCCAGAATAGGACTATAATAAACATGTAGTTCCAGAACATTACAAAACCAAGAAGAGCTCCAGGTGATGCTAAGAAATATATATTTATGTTACAAATGTAAGGCCTGATCCCATCGTCTTCATTCAGGTTAAAAAAAAAAAAAAAAAAAAGCAAAACCACAAAGACTTTTCATGTAATACAAAACATTTCCTAACCACAGAGGTATTTTTAATTGTGAAAGTGATTTAATCCTTATTTTTCATTACCATCTTATAAATAATAGAATTCTTGATTTAGCAATCCTTTCTTACATTAAGGAGTTGCCTGTCAAAATAATCCCTATCATTTCAGTAAGTGCTTATGGATATATGGACTAGTTAATTTAAAGCTTTTAGAATTGGGGCCCATTTTAGAGAAAATGGATAAAGGAGAAAAATCCTACCAACTTGATAATGAAAAGACAAGTCTGAATCATAGACAGGATGCTTTAAAACAGGAGGTGAGGCATTCCTGATTCTGCATGCAGCATGGCATGTAGGGAGTCCACAGAAATCTCTATTTTGTGTCTAAAAACAAAAGAAAAAACTCTGCTTTTGGAATTGGCACATGCAAATTTAAGGAAGTGACTTACCTGTTTATTTGCATCACTGGCTAAAGAGCAGTTTTCCCCACAGGCTATAAAGCCATATATTTGCATCTTGCCTAAGATCCCATCACTTTCTATCCATTGACAGACCAGCACGGAAGAAGGTGTCCTTGAGTGTCAGAGCAAAGTGGTCTCATCTGTGAGGAAGGGAAGAGATACATGCAGAAATTAAAGGTACTATGGAAATTTCCAAAGAAAGAGAAAGTGTCCTGGAGTGGCCTCTGCTGTGCTTCTTTTCCCTCATTTTGTAACAGCACCGATCAATGGACTCATTGCCTACTGTAATTCCCTGAAGTCATTACTTTACAGGTGAATAATTTATGGCTTTATAAAGAGCTCTGGGATGTTTGGTTATGTCAAAGGTGTTATTGAAGTGCAGATTGTAGTTGTATCCTAAATAGGACAAGATTACCACTGGGATTTATATCATTACTTTCACTAATTATTTACAGCATGGTGCCAGTCACATTGTAGGTGTATTTGCAGCAAAAGAAGAAATGATTCTGTGTAGGTGAACACAAACACTATTAGGTAGTAAGATATCCAAAGGAGTGCATGGCATTGACCTCAAGTGGTAGAAGCAATGATAGGCCAGACAAGGAAATCCAGTGTCAAAGACATTAAGCAGACTTCTCAATTAGAAGGGTTAATTTTCACTGTGTGTATTTCTTAGTCCTCGTCTGACCTAAGTTGCCTATCTTGTGACAGTGTGGAGTAAGGAATGGTTCAGACTACACCAGAGCCACAGCATCGAAGAGTGACTAGAGAACAGCTTAAGAACTACTGTGTAAATGTCTGCTTATGGGGACAAGTACAGCAACTGTGGGCAGAAATTTCATTGCCTCCCTACTAAAATGGCAAGAAAAAGGAAAACAAGACATGATTATTCCCCACAGAATTCAAGTTCTTATCCCTGCAGAGTCTTCAGAGTAGGAAAGTACATACCACATGGTAATAGTTATCCAATGTGTCTATAAGTGGGCTGGGTCCCTGAGGACTACAAGTGTGAGAGCATCCTTAGATCCAGCCCCAATGACAGAGACATGGGAAAGCAGTAAAATTTTCTTTTTAGTGTCAGGTACTACAATGATGTAAGGACTCCTTTCCCTCAGAGGGCTCACATCATTAACATTTTCTCTCAGTCTTAAGAGTAAATCATGCCATTTAGTCACAGTCTATGACAAAGCACAGCCATGCTCTTTCTGAGCTCTCACACCCTCACCTTCACCTTTCCTATATGATGGGAGCATCCCAGCTTGAAATAAGCTGCAAAATCCAAGTCACTCTTTTCAGTGGGTCTTCATGTCTTCTATTAGAACCACAGAACTCCACTTTCAGGAAGCTTCTATTTCTACTTGCAATGGAGGGGCATAGTACAAATAAGTATTCAGAGGGACCTTCAACAATAGTGCCATCACTGGGGACAGATTCACAAAGTGAATTAATCATTATCAAACCAACACTGTGTTATTTAATTAAGGACTGTGCTCCTAGACTCACCAGAGCTTAAGAAATGTCTTAATCTTTCTTTTCATTATTTAGCAAATAATCATTTGATATTTGGTAGCTTGTGATTTACGGAAAACAAATCCCTCCAGCATGTGTGTGGAGGGGGCAGAGGCGGAATTCTACTCTGTTTATTCTGAATATTGCCTAGAGTCAACTTTCAATTGTGAGAACACATTTCAAGGGATTAGTTACTGGATTTGGAAGAATTATGGTTTCAGGTTTCTGACTGAAGAAAAGGAAAATCTAGCCTACTAAAAATTAGAGGGTAATGTTGAATGCATAAGGCAGGACATCTGTGGCAATATGTAACTGCAGAGGGCATTGGAGATTACATAGTGTCTGTGAAGAATTGGAAGAGAAGAACTGGAATGAAACACATTGGACTTTTTTTTAATATTTTCCAGTTATAAAATTTTTTTACATTCCTAACAGTATATGTCTTCCTGCACATTGAGTGGAAGACCTTAATTTCTGCTCTGTAATTAAGGAACTATACTTGGGAAGACTGTTTCAGGTGGGAATATTCGGTCGTTGGATTGTTAATGCTGTAGCTTAAACTCAGCTGCTAAGTACCACACAGCCGCTTGCTCACCCTCCCCTTCCCCTGGATGGGATGAAGAGAGGACAATTGGAATCATGTAAAACCTGAGGGTTGAGATAAGAACAGTTTAATAAATAAAGTAAAATGCAGTGATAATAGAAAAAATACCAATAATAACCATACTGATAATAATAGTAAGGAACAACAATTTTTTCTAATAACTTTGTTTAATAGGTGTTGCTTTCCTACTATTTGGAGTACCTACTGAGGAGCACCTCCAGTATGAAGACAGGGTGAGAAAATTGGGTCTGTTCAGCCTGGAGAAGAGAAGGCTGCGTTGAGACCTCATAGCAGCCTCCCAGTATCCGAAGGGGGCCTATAAGAATGCTGGGGATGGACTCTTCATTAGGGACTGTAGCGATAGGACAAGGGGTAATGGGTTAAAACTTAGGGGAAGTTTAGATTGGATATAAGGAGGGAGTTCTTTACTGTTAGGGTGGTGAGGCACTGGAATGGGTGTCCCAGGGAAGTTGTGAATGCTCCATCCCTGGCAGTGTTCAAGGCCAGGTTGGGCAGAGCCCTGGATGACGTGGTTTAGTGTGAGGTCTCCCTGCCCATAGCAGGGGGGTTGGAACTAGATGATCTTAAGGTCCTTTCTAACCCTAACTATTCTATGATTTATGATTCCAAATTCAGAAAACACAAGTGATGCACAATGCAATTGCTCACCACCCACCAACAGATACTCAGTCCAACCAGAGCAGCAATCGCTCCCTTCCAGGTGACTCCCCCTAGTTTATATAGTGGGCATGATGTGCTGTGGTATGGAATACCCCTTTGGTTAGTTTGAGTCAAGTGTCCTATTTCTGCTTCCTCCCTGCTTCTTGTGGAAAGTCCTTGTGAAAAGTAAGCACTACTGAGAAACATCTAAAATATCAGCATGTTATCAGCATTATTCTCAGGCTAAAGCCAAGACCCAGCACTGCACCAGCTACTAGGAAGAAAACTAACCCTGTTCCAACTGAAATCAGAACAGTTGGGAACCCCCAGATAAAGAAAGAAAACTAAATCTGACATGTGTGATGAATGTGCTTTTAAGACATATTACAGGTCAGCATCAAAGAAATGCAGAGGCAGAGAAAAGCATTCTGTTGTTTTTCAGGAAAGAAAACACATTGAACACTTACATTTGTCTTGGATGTCAGATCTGAATACTGATTATTATCCGACTAATTGAACCCAGCTTATTTGGGATTGAATATATTCATTGCTAGAAGTTACAACTGGATTCACTAATGAACCAGAAGACTGATGCTCCTTCCAGAGTTTAGCTAAGGGCAAATCATAGGCAAAATAAAAAGTGAAGAAGGAAAACAGTGATCAGGGAGCCATCATGATGTAGAAAATGGCAAAGGAGCAGAAACATATTTTCCAAGGGAACAAATCCTCAGGAAGAAGAGCTGATAATATATGCAAAAAAACAAAGCCTTGCAGGAGGTCTGGCTGCAGAGACAACACAGGAAGGAAAACCCAGGGAAGTTAGAATTGCACTGGGAGATAAGCATTGCAGTCTGTGAACTATCACCGCTGAAGTTGTGTAGAATCATGGAATCACAGAGTCGTTTCAATTGGAAGGGACCTTTAAAGGTCATTCAGGTCAAACCCCCACCCTGTAATGAGCAGGAACAGCTTCAACTAGATCAGGTTGTCTAGTTATGCTAGATGTAACTAGTATAGAGGTGGCAGTATTCTGGGTTAACTTAAAAATTAAACCCTTGTTAGATACATGTGTTCTTCCCCCTTTCCCATAGTCATGACTATTGCTGTATTTACCGAAACTTACATACTTTTTGTTATTAAAGTGATTTATCACAGAAAAGCTGAATTAAAAAAATGAAAAGAATATGAAAACACATAATCCAAAAACTCAGTAACTAAATTCTAGACTTGGCCAAAGGTGTACTGATATTTCCCAAATACGGGTGGCAGCAATTTGTGCTCCTTTGTTTGTTTGAACAGAAATAACAGCAAATTACCAGGATCTATGAGAGAATTAAATATCAAAGATTCATTGTTTCCTTCATTAGCCAGACATGGGGTATGTCTACACGGCATTTTCCTAGCAGAAGCCATATCATTCTACCCACCTCCCGAACCAGCTTCAATTTGGGAGCCAGTATGCATGTTTATAACCCAGACGAGCCTGAGATAATTTGCCCTGCCTCCCTGCAGGCCTTATCAGCTTGAACACATCCCACCTCAACCATACTGCACCACTGCATCACTGCATCCAGCTACCTCCAAGCACAAGCAGAGACCATGCTTGTCCTCCTGCAAAATTTTCGTGAATGCATCTACTGAGACCCATGTGCAGAAAGATAGCAAGCAGTAAGTACCTTACAGCAGCATTGCCAAAGGAAAAAATTTGGCCAGCTGGCATAGCACTAGGATCTATAAATGCTTTCTAGCTGGTCATCGCTTGTACAAATCTGACAGAGAGGCAGGGAGGAATGATAGGGGAGCCAAAAAAGCAAGAGTGCAATTTCAATACCATTGCATATAAAATAGTGCCATGACTGGAAACTCACAGATCTGAAAATAACAGGCTGGAAGGATCTACAGCTTCACTGGTTCATCTCAGCATCATTTGCTGCTCTACTTAAACCAGGCGGACCACACAAAGAGGTTGTAAGAGGGAAAACATGATAAAAATACTGACATATTCCAGATGGTCTCATAGAGCTGTGCTTATAAAGGACCAATATTTCATAGTACTGTTTCTGTGCCAGTTTTGGAATGCTCAGTGACAGATAAGGAAGAGATGGAGGTCATTGTCAATCATTGTTCTAGTGGAAGGTGTTCCTGCCCATAGCAGGGGGTTTGGAACTGGATGATTTTTAATGTTCCTTCTAATTTAAACCATTCTATGATTATGGATTAACAAAAAAAAAAATTACTGATGGGTATGCATTTGCACCCAGCCTCCCTAAACAACTCTCATAAGGATGTAGAAAGCAAGCCTGCTCTGTGATGGGTGACTTTAACTTAAGTGCTATTTGCTGGACAAGTGGCTCATTTTGTTACTAAAAACTTAAAGGTGAAAATTTAACACTATAACACCGATGTCTAAAACTCAGTATCATTAAGTCTCACCTGGGTACCTCAGGGGAGAAATAAGCAGTTCCAGTGAACAGTTCATACTATCCTAAAATAGATGTCTAAGACAAATCAGTTAAATCACACCCTAGAAGTTGCTTATTTCTATCTGCAAAATATATCAGAGTGGTTAGCTGAAATTTAGTTGTCTAATTCCGAGAAATCTAGAGGAAGTAGAGGTGAACCTCGCTCATGATTCTGTAATTATTTCTCAGGTCAAAAAAGTTTCTTTCTTACTACAAGAAGGCCTATGTTTTATAATTAGATTTGAATTAATGATAAATCATATGTAGCATGGGTAAATGGGAAACGAATGGTGTACAATTTAAAATATAGGTGACTTCTGATTTAAATTAGTTAAATTAGTTGAATCAATTTATTATTAGGCATAGCTAGGGTTTCAGGAAATTGGAATTAATGTTCATATGTATTAGGAAGAAGGGTCATCTTAGGTCAGCTGTAAGTCTTGTTTCAGGAGATGTAGATGGAATAATTATAAACAGTGATATAGAAAAGAGAAATATTTTGTATTAATGAATTTGATATCTGAAACAAAGAAGTTTTTTTATACACCTTTTCCATCTAAACACCATCTCTATCAAAAGAATTGCATGACATAATATCTGCTAAAAATAGAACCTTTCAGATTAACTCATACCTTAGAGCCAATTATTTTGAAGGGGTTAAAAATGGTTTTAATCACTTTTTAATTTCTAATTTTAACAGATCTTAGAAATCTTGGATATTAAAATGACTTGGAAAACTGCCAAAGTAATTCCTATGTTTCTTAAGGGTGAAAAATATAACCTAGGAATCATCAGAAAAATTACATCAATGTGTATTCCAGAAAAAGAAAATATGGAACTGTTAGATCAGGATTCTATCAACAAACAGTGCCTAAGCATACAATTAATGCCAGTAAACACAGTTTTGTAGAAAATAAATCTTGTCAAACAAACCTTTTTCCTTTTTTTTTTTCTTTTTTGTGACAGGGTCACAGGTCATATTGATAAAGGTGTCCATGCTGGCACAGCAGTCTTCATTTTTAACAAGGCATTTGACAAAACACTTTGGTTTAAAACCAAACTTGAATTGGGCAGAATTAACAGAGTGTACGTTAGATACAATAACAAATACCTCAGAGTTCAGAAACCGGTAATTAAGAAATCAGTGAGCACAGCTGCTTCTACAAGGTTACCCCAAATAGTAATTGCTCCATATATATAAAGAAAGAGCATATGTACAAAGCATAGCAGGGTAGTAAATAACAAAGATGATGCTCAGCTGCAGAAATATCTGAGAAGTCTGCCAAAACAGCTAAATTCCAACAATGTAATTTTAAGGATGACTAAATGCAGAACATAATGTCTGGGGACCAGGAATGCAAATTATAGGTACAGAAAGTGGGACTCCTGGAAAGTAGTAGCTCAGAAAAGGACTTGAGAGTCAGTGTAGATAATCGCCTCAAAATAAGCTCTCAAAGTAGTGCTTTGGCTAAATGGCTAATATGATCCTTGGCTACATAAAAAGTAATTATAAAAAAGAAGCAAGGAAATGCTACTGCTGCTCTACTTTGCTTTAATGAAACTACTGCTACAATAAGACACCTAGACTGGAGTTAATTCTGCCAGAAGAACATGGAAATCAGAGGAAATTAAAGACAAAGAAATAAACAAACAAAACCAACCCAGGCCAAAGACTGGAAAACAAATCTAAAGCTGTGGGGCTTAGAGCTCAACTAATTTATCAGAGAAAGTTGAAAGCTGACTGACTCTTGCATATAGGTATTCCACACAGAAACAAAATCCAGTAGGATTGCTTTCAAACCTTCTGGCAAAGACATAATTAGATATAATGACTAGAAGCTGAAGTTAGAAAATTTGACCTTGAAATAAGACACAACACAGAAAATGAAATTTCATGAGATGAGGTGGCAACTTACCATTAGTCTGTTTTGTTAAGGTGGGTTTAGATAGCTGTCTGAAATAGATGGTATAATTCAGCTTTTCAGAGAAATTACATCTCCAGTGTAAGGAAGGCTTTAGATAAGATAGCCATAGGCCGCCAGTCTGGCCTTGAAATTGGTCACACCATAAATACCATCTTCTCTAACCTCAATAATCATGTGCTACAAGATAACCAGAATTACCTGCATTACTCAGCATAATCATTACATGGGTATATATGTGCACATAGACTATGATTGTACTCAAATGCCATAGCTAAGGGTTTCAGCTAGCTGTTCAATGGGATCCAGAAACATTTATTTAAGTAATGCTCCACTGTTCCGATATGATCTGTTTGCACTGGGTGGAAGGGGAAGTTTGAATTTGCATCTGTGTGTTTAACAGCAAAAGCATTACCCTTCTTTGTACATCTTGATAGACTGCGGGTCACTCATTTTCTTTACTCTTCGGTGTATCTTCTAGGGCATTTAATTATTCCTGAAAGTCATACTGATCTTCAGTCATTAGGTAAATGTGTATGTGTTTAAGTTTCCTTTGTTTTTAACGAGTATAACTATGCCAAAGTGTCCTTCTCTCGTAGCATAATCATGTGCCTTTCATACCCAACAACAGTGAAAACATAGATGTTGCATTGCAACACCCATAGTTTAGTCCATTTCCAAGCAGATATAAAAATATAGTTAGTTCATTGTTCTGAAACTGTGGAAATGAATATTTACTGTAAGGTCTCAGAACAGATTTTATCTTTGTATCCATCATCACCACAGAAGACAACCTGGCTGGACTGGACTCCAGCAGGCATCTCCACTGTTTGCATGCTGGGCCTACACAGATGCCTGCACAGAACCATTGTTTTCTATGTGCTAGCACAGGTGCCTTATGGTTGGAATACCATTTGCAGTAGCAGAAAAGATATTCCGCATGTCATCTCTCAGTTGGCTCTGCAAAACTAATAGGCACTGCAACTTTTTTTTTAAACACTCTAGTAAGCAGACATGACTCTAAATACACACAGCAGGCAGAGATATTGGGTAGGAAGGTGCCATTTTCAGCCATTCTTCAATGAAACACCATCTGTTACAACATATGCAAGTGCAGTTACACATTCAGTTATAGGAGGTGAGAAGGGTGATTCTCTACCTGAGAAGTATGGTTCCTGCCTGATCATCTCGTTTCACCAAGCCTCAGCCATTAGCACCAGAGACAGTCTACTGGAAAATGAAGAAATGTCACTATTTTTCTGTCTCCCCCTAATGGAAAAGGAAACTCAAATCCCTTGCTCTGTACTGTAACGATGGCAGAGGTGGTTTCTATATGTAGACCAGAAAGGTTCATTTCAAAGGTCTCTCATAACTGAAAGATTTTGAGAGTAGGAGAAATTAAAAATGAGACTAGAAACAGCAAAAAGAAAATTAATAGATAGAATTTAAACATAAAAAATTAATAATCCTGAGCTTCCAGCTTCATTCATTTGAATATTTTGGCAGATACATTATTAATGTTAACCTTATTTTCTTTGCTGAAAAATTAACATAAACATAAAAATTATGATGTGCCAATGAAAAACAAAAAAAAAAAAGAAAAAAAGAAAGATATGGCTTGGAGACCTTTTCTTTGTATGGAAACACTAGATTCTAATTTAATTCAAAAAAACCCTCTAGTTTTCTGCAGCCTGACAAATCTCCTCCAAAAAATTATTTCCTCACTGATTACAGACGCAGACAATTGGTGCCCAAACAATCAAAGAAGGTTGTATTGTCAGCATGTTAATCATAGTGTTTCTTAGCAACCATATTTTATTTACAAGTAACAATACTTCTTCAGAGGCCTGTCACATTTAATGACAAGAAGCTCTGGGGGAAGGGCTGGAAAATGCATGCACAGCTCAAGCCTTTGATGATAAGCAGTTGGTGAATAGGATAGAACAATGCTTTTACTGATAACCTGGCACTGATATATACAAAGAAGTGAAGTGTGGGAAAAGGGCTTACATAAAACAGGGGCTTGCCTTGCCACAGAGGTTAGTGGTTTTGCCCATGTGAGTCTGTAGGTGTCTCTCCTTTAGTCTCCTTAAAGCTGTGAATTTTCAAAAAATTCACAAGATAGCTAAGAGTTTGGGGATGAAAAACTTGTTTCTTTGCCCATGGATGTCCCAAAGGACCTAGCTGTTCTCACAGTACTTTCTTCTCAGCAGCAGCCAGGGCAACAGCTCTAAATCTTCCATAATCTCACATGACTGCCAGTTGCAATCATCAGTGCTCACGTATCTACACCCTGCTAAACATAAAAGACAGTGTCTGAAAAATTCTGTTTTACTCTGAATCAGTTTTCTTCTGCACTTGTTGAACAGGGCCTACTTGTCATCCTCATATTAAATACCGATAGTTTAGGGTGCTTTCAGATAGAAAAAGAAAGCATCTAGATGCAGTGGTCAGAGAGAGAGAGAAAGAAATATAAAACATTTTGTTGCTCAGTGGGGAAATAGCTTGCAGCAAAATTGTACATTGGATGGGACAGTAGAAGCACCAAACAGCTCCCCTCAACTTCCTTTGCCCGTGATCAGCTATAGTGATAGGAAGGACTGCATCATTCGGTAATAATCACTTCATCCCACGTTGATCTATTACAATATCTTCTCTCTATTTATGACCGCCACAAGATGCTTCAGAGAAAGCCTTAAGGAAAGATAAAAATAATCCTTTTTCCATAAAGATCTCATCCTAATCTTTTGGAGTTAGAGTTATCCTTAAATCCTTCAGTATGAGTTCTTACTTTACTTCAAGAAATATTGGTAGTATGAGCTTGTATTCTAGATAACCTTGTTATCTGTTAAATTGCCCAACCCTTTTAAAATTCCAGGATTTCCACACTCAAATGTTGGGTTGCTTGGCCCTTCCCTTCTATTACCCATTTTGAAATAATAACCTTTACATTTCAACAAATACAGACTTATTCCTGAGATATGGAGAAGAAAAGCAGGTTGAAGAATCATGATAATATACCAGTAGTAATACATGTCTGGACTGAGATACTTATGTATGATAGACATGGCAGAAGGACAGCCTGGGCATCACCACAGCTTAAGTGGAAACCTAATAGCTCTTCTGATTATAGAAGCCTTTGCAGACCTTCAGAGACATACAACATCTAATAAAAAAGGAGTTTGGAAGAAGGGAAGAGCAGGCTAATTTTCTTGTGATATTTTGTTAGTTTGGAGAAGAGAAGATTGAGGGGTGACCTTATTAGTGTATATAAATATATAAAGGGGGAGTGTCACAAGGATGGAGACAGGCTCTTCTCAGTGGCAAACAATGATAGGACAAGGGGAAGTGAGTACAAACTGGAACACAAGAGGTTCCACTTGAACTTGAGAAGAAACTTCTCAGTGAGGGTGACAGAACACTGGAACAGGCTGCCCAGGGAGGTTGTGGAGTCTCTTTCTCTGGAGACATTCAAAACCCGCCTGGACACGTTCCTGTGTAACCTTATCTAGGTGTTCCTGCTCCAGCAGGGGGATTGGACTAGATGATCTTTTGAGGTCCCTTCCAATCTCTAACATACTGTGATACTGTGATACTGTGAACTTGCCATTTATTTTAGATATTCTGTCTTCTTGTGATAGTATGTAAGTAGGAAGAAAATTTAGGGAATGGGTCCAAATCAAAACAATAGATTATAACTCTGGGAACTCTAGCACCTCCTTAAAATAATTTCCCAAAATTACAAACTGCTAGTTCAAACCCACATCAAATCTTTGTGTTTTATACCTGCCCTAATAATCACACTACACATACTTTTAAGCTTTTGGCCACAGCTAGAAAAGGAAAGCTATTCCATGTAAAGCATAAGCTCTTGTAAAGGGGTCTGCAACTCCTTAATCTGCTTGACTTAGTACTAATTACAAAAGAAGTGTAGTAGGTAAAATAGTTCTGAGAATTCATTCTTGCAAACAAACATATGGGAGCCAAGGCTAGCTATGGAAAGACTTAAGAATTATATTAGATGATCTCTTCCGTTATCCAGAAAGCTGTGACATCAACAGCAAAGGGAAGGGCAGAAGATTTCTGAGAAACCTGAGACCTTCTTTAGCCTCAGTCCCATCATGGAACCTCTTATCTTTTCACTCATTCCCCAGGCAATGGTGGGAGCTCCTTGTGGCTCCACACAGTGAAAGACATCTACGTTCACTGTAATCCATCTACTAGGGGAAATAATGCCAGATCATAGCTGCAGATTACACTCATTTTTAAAGAATGCAGCTGGGCAGCAATTTGTATATTACTATCTACAAGAACTCAGCTATATATGGCCCTCATGCACACATCAAAGATAAATAAGCCCTTTTCACCACTTTCTTCACAGTTCTAAATAGGGACTGATTTGGAACAGAATTTATTATCCAGCTAGAACCACTCACCTTTGGAGGATCCTTCTGGCTACCAGTGCTCCTGCACTGGACCTACAGTATTTATTTTAGAACAATAGCAACACCTGGCAGGGATAGTGTTTTCTCTCTAACAGTTTATTTGGCTGTCCTAATGGTACTGCTATGGTGAAGTAACTAAATGTTAAAACAAAACAGCATTTCAAAGCACTGATGGTTAGTGCTATTGCCAATGAAATTCAAAAAAGCATATTGAACAAACCTGACTGCAGAATGTTTTAATAAAATTGAAAGCATCAGAAAGCTTTGAAGTATTCTAAGCATACAGCAAAATCAGTTATTTACTATTGCAGCATCAAAAGAAAGATCCACCAATACACTGTATAAACATCAGGAGGAAAGACTGTCATGGTCTTTGTTTGCAGTTTGCTTGTTTGTCTTAAAATCTGTCCTAAAGGAAGATTCATGACTTTTTATGATATGGCACAGCCCTCATGTTTATTCCTAATACTTTTGCTTTGAAGATCACTTGGGAACAGGAGTTCTTACATTGACTGCAGTGACAGGTGAGGTTAATATCTTCCTGTTTTTACAAAAACAGTAGGAGCAACATGATTGCAAATGAAAAGAATCCTAATAAATATTTTTCTGGCATTTCATTGTACATTGACTTTTTAAAATATCAGCTCTGATTTGAATATAAGCAACTGCTTTAATAAAAATAAATTTTCTTTTTAAAGACCATTAAATATTTCAGGAGAAGAAACTAATCTATGGAAGTCCCAAGTGTTTGAAGTTCACAGTACTTTCAGTAGAACGAACAGTCATTCAACCTTTGGGAGAGTCAGAATGCTTGTATAGGTGTCTGAATAAATGGTTTGCTTCATTAACTGTTGACCAACAACAAATAGAATCATAGAATCATTTAGGTTGGAAAAGACCTTTAAGATCATTGAGCCTAACTGTTAACCTAGCATTGCCAAGTCCATTAAACAATATAATTTCATGACATATCTACGTGTTTTCTAAATACCTCCAGGGGTGGTGACTCAACCGCTTTCCTGGGCAGCCTGGTCCAGTGCTTGACAATGATTTCAGTAAAGACATTTTTCTTAATACCCAATGTAAACCTACCTGGTGCAACTTGAGGCCATTTCCTCTTGTCCTATCACTTGTTACTTGGGAGAAGAGACCGATCCCCACCTCACTTACAGCCTCCTTTCTGGTAGTTGTAGAGAGCAATAAGGACCCCCCAAGACTTCTCTTCTCCAGACCAAACAACCCCAGTTCCCTCAGCCATTCCTCATCACACTTGTGCTCCAGACTCTTTAGCAGCTTCATTGCCCTTCTCTGGCTCCCCTCCAGCACCCCAATGTCATTTTTGTAGTGAGGGGTCCAGAACTGAACAGAGGATTCAAGGTGCTGCCTCACCAGTGCTGAGTAAAGGGGGATGATCACTGTCCTGGCTCTGCAGGCCACACTGTTTCTGATACAGGCCGGAATGCTGCTGGCCTTCTTGACTGCTTGGGCACATGCTGGCTTATGTCCAGCTCCCCATTATACCTTCTTTCCCTGTGCTGGGCCTAGAAAGACCACAAAACTGTACAAACATAGAAGGGTTATAACTGACTTGAAGGGATCATCTAATTCATTCTTTTTGCTGCAGCAATGAACTAATATAGTTGCCATATTCCCAAACTATCTTATCAATGTTTTCTTAACCTGTTCTTTAATATCTCTAATGATGAGCATTGTGTAAGATTCTTAGGCAACCCCAATGCCTACCAATTCCTACTATTACAAAACCATTCCTAACACTTAAAGTAAATATCTATTTCTGCACCTTGAGCTATTATTTCTTCCCTTAACATTCATGGTCATAGAAAAACATTCTCTTTGCAGCTGTTCTACGTAATCGGGTGCTGTTATAACCTCTCCTCTCTATCTTATGTCTTCTACGGTGACCAAAAATGCCATCCTTTGTAGATCCCCAGACTTTCCTCATTAACCTTCCTCTGTACTGCATCCAGCTGGTTCACATCTCAAACCCATAACAATGTTGTGATGAAGAATTAAATTACGAATTTTATGGCCTATGCTGCTGTTTATAAATCCCAGTGCAGTGTTTGACCTCTGTGCAACAGTGTGAGGGGTTGTGTCTGGCTGGACACCAGGTGTCTGCCAAAGCTGCTCTGTTACTCCCCTCCTCAGCTGGACAGGGGACAGAAAATGTAACGTAAGGCTTGTGGGTTGAGGTAAGGACAGGGTCACTCAGCAGTTGCCATCACAGGCAAAACAGACTTGACTTAGGGAAATTAGTTTCATTTATTGCCAATCAAATCAGAGTAAGACAATGAAAAATAGCATAAAACCTTAAAAGCACCTTCCTCTTTCCTCTCCATTCTTCCTGATCTCAACATCACTTCTTACTTTTTCTGCCTCCTCCCGAGCAGTACTAAAGGAGAATGAGGAAAGTGGGTTGTGGTCAGTTCATCACATGTTTTTGCTGCTCTTTCCTCCTCAGAGGAGGACTCCTCACAGGCCTTTTCGCCCACTTAAAAACATTATCACAGACGTTACCAACATCACTGATGGGTTTGTCCTTGATCAGCAGTAGATCTGTCTTGTAGTCAGTTGATATTGACTCCATTGGACATGGGGAAAGCTGCTAGCAGCCCCTCACAGAAGCCACCCCTGTGGTCTCCCTGCTACTGAAACTTTGGCATACAAAGCTAATACAAACAGCATAATACTCTCAACTCACATTCAGTTCATGACCTACTGTAACCTCCAAATACTTCTTTGCAAGGCTGTTACCTACCTTATGTCAACTTTTCTCATTGTATTTTCTCAGCTGTTTATCCTTGCTTAAGTGCAGAACCATGCATTTGTTCTAATTAAATTCTATGCTGTTTTCAAGACCATTTCTCTAAATTGTTGTGATCATTTGGAATTAATTCTTATCTTTCAATCTGTTTGCTGTCTCTTTCAGATTCATTTCATTTGCAGATTTAATAAGCATATTCTGACAACCTAGTTTTGGATTATAGTGAAAACATTGAACATACTAAACCTAGGATAGATCCTCGTGGAGCCCTCCTCAATTCATCTTAGCAGTTTGGCAGTGAGGAGCCAGCAACTGCTCTGTGTGTAGCATCCCCAGACACTTTTGTCCCTGTTTTACAATAATCCTAACTTGCTCATGTAATATGAGACAATGTAGGAAGTTTGAACAAAGCCTAGCTATACAATGTCTATACCCTTAAGGCATGTTACTTTGCATAAAAAGATTTTGGGTTGATATGGTACAATTTAATCCTGACAAATGATTTAACTCACTGCATTTGCTGCCTACTCATTTACTACTTACTCATCTGGTGTCCCCTATAAAAAGACTGTGTGATTTTTTTATCCAGTATGTTCCCACAAAAGGAACTGTCATTCCACAACATACTCTTTTGCCTTTAAAAAAAAAAATTAAGTCTCATGTTTGCTCTTTTCCAGTCTTCCAGAACTTGATCCACCTTCACACTGCCTCACACTGACAGAGTGCTGAGATTGCTTTAGCCAGGACTTTCACAAACCTGAGAACGATTTCATGAAGGCTGGAAAATCAGAAATATCTAAGTCTACTCAAAGCAGGTCTTTTTTTTTTTTTTTCCTTCCTCTTTGTCATTTATGTTTATTGGGGTAGCAGTTTGCATACAATTGACTATGTATGCAACACGCAGTACAGTAGATCTATGATATAGTCCCTGAGCCCTCTCCTGGGCTCCTCACAAAGCTTCTAAAGTCAGCACATATAAACTCTGCCTCAGCTCTTTCCAAAGCATCAAGACAGACCCAAACCAGACTCCAAAAAAAAAAATCTTCAACTCACCAAAGATATATCCAGAACTGGGAATCATATTTTCTCTACACTCTTCCTCCTGCTCCAAACGTGAAATAACAAATGCACTTAGCTAACTTGTTAGCTCTTGCAGAAAAATTAGGCAGTGCTGAAGGCTTATAGCTCAAAAAGGTTGTTCAGTTTCCAGGTAACATATTTTTCTGTTTGAAAACATAAATAAACAAAAACAAAACCCATAAAATGTGATCAATTTAAAGCCAAAATACATTTTAAAAAAATCAGAATGCTCCAAACTGGAGGCATTAGATTTGTGATTTTCCATTTAATTTTTGTTTGTGCACAAGGATGATGATTTTTAGCATGCAATCATTTTTCAGAAGACCTCAGCCTTATTCTTCGTAGAAGAGACAAATGATAAACAATACCTCCAAAAGTCACACTTAATCTGGTAGCACTTAACTACTTCCATCTAAATATTTTGTAACATATTTTTGAAAATACAATGATTATATCCTGATCTCACTTACATGGAAGACTTGCATGCTGTTTGCATTCAAGTCTGACAGATACCTTCCACTGGCATGTGGGCAAAATTCCCATTATCTTTAATAAGGGTAAAGTGCAAATGTTTCGAAAGACAAGGCAATCTCATTTGTTGCCATAATGGCAGCAGGTGGGAAGACAGAAAAGTGTTCTTCAGCTACATCCAGCTTCAAACTTCCATACTATTATGAAAAGACAGCAAATGGAGTGGGTTTACATCCTTTACATAACTATAGATTGTGACAAAGGACTTGCTAATACCACTTGGTAAGCCAACCTAAAAAGTCAGCTTGTAATTCTGTAACTACAAACAAATTACTGTGAAATGTAGCCAAATAAACTGTGGGTTTTATGAAGAACGGTCTGAGACAGATCTGAAAAATAAAGTAAAAATCTAACTGACCCATAATTTTTAGGGTTTAGTGTACATGGATTCATCAGCAATTAATGATGCTGAAAGAACTTTAATCAAACTATATTAATTACAGTGCTCAGGTTCCTACATTCAGGAAAACAATGAAAAAATTTCATAATTTCATAACTTGGTCAGTTGCCTAAAGTATTTAGAAAAACTATTTTTTTGTTAATTCTGTGGCTGGGCAGGTATTTTGCAACAGTTTTAACAGGAGTTTAGAGATACCTGCCAGTTAACATATTTGCCCAAGAAACGGGAGTGTTGAGATCATTCCCATCTGTGCCCCTACCATATGCAGAAGGCTCTAACCGGAGATGATAGGGTATTCCGAACAGGTGCACACTCTCACCCTGCTACCACAGGCAAACTTCTCTGTAGCTTTGTGCAGGCAAATGATGATGGGAAGGTTTCTTTACACTAAAGCTGAAATTACAGGAAAAGGTCATTCCATGTATAGCAATGCATCAGGAAGACACACTAGTGTCTGACAAAAATCTGAAAATCACATGGGGATTTTTTTGTGGAATATGAACAGGTATTCACTTTGGCAGCAGATATACTCTTGTGTACCTTGTGTTTCCACATCTGATCTTGGTCTCTTCTACTGAGCAGAATCAGCAGCTCAGGAATGATATTTCTAAAGTTCCAGAGCAGAGTAAGTATCTATTCAATACCATCAAAGGAACTGAAAAAAATCTGCAACTCCAGGATGTTTTAAAATATGGGTTTAAATGCATTTTGATTATCTGTTTGGGTTTTTTTCCTAATTAATATTTTATTGAGTTTTCTGCAATGGAAGACTATATCAATCAGCAAAAGTATTAGTATAATATTAATTCTACTTTCATCATTTACTTGAGCCAATTTATTTATTTTTCTAGCGGACCAAGTAACTGTAACTTCAGGTCTAGTCAATTACATCTTTGGGAACATTAAAAAGAGGAGGCAATAAATGAGAAGCACCAGAATTAACCAGAAAAAAATCCTAAACAAATACTGAAAAGAAAGCCAAAGCCAGTTTACCAGCAAAATCTGATGTGCTATATACATGACAATTTGAAACATTAGAATTCATGAGTCAGCCATTCGAGGAATCATATGAAAAATCTAATGAGTTTGTTCTTACATGAGACCCCAGGAAAAAGAAATTGGTCTGTGAAGGCAATTCCAGAAAGCCAAACACACTTTAAACCACTTCCAGGCAACCCATCAGCTCTTCCCAAGACGAATTAGAAATGTCTCTTCCAGGGTAAAGGCTGATTGGCATGCTGGTCATGTAGCCCCATGCCTCCCCATCACCTACCCCTATGCAGAGCACCCATAGCCTGTCATCGCTTCACCACTTCAATGGCTTCCCTGCCACACCCGCCAAAAACCACTACACAGAGGTCCACCCCAACATTGCAAAGGCTGAGCCATCTTGGGTTAACGTATTTCTGTAGGTTCAGTGGCATGAATTCATTCAAATGAATGCATCCTGCCATTCACAGCTGTTGTCACTGCAACTGAGTTTTTGTACACAAAGGTATATGAAAGGGGATGTTAAGCCCCAATTTTTAGAATGAAGCATTTCTGTCTGAGAAAGATGTCACAAGAAACTAGGAACAAGATGGCACTCTGCCCAGGCCCAACAGAGGATCTGGGAGATGCTGCTTTCTTTAGGTACAGCTACACAAAAAAAAATCAGTCATCATGGTAGAGAAGGCTCAGGGGGACCTTATGGCTCTCTACAACTACCTGAAAAAGAGGATGGAGCAAGGAGGTGGCTAGTCTTTTCCCTCAGTAGCAGGGGATAGGACAAGAGGCAACAGCTTCAAGCTGTATCAGGGCAGGTTTAAACTGGTTATTAGGAAAAATTTCTTCACTAAAAGGCTGCTTAGAGAAGTAGTGGAATAACCATCCCTGGATGTTTTCAAAAACCATACTAAACAGAGGCCCTTAGGGACATGGTTTAATAATGGACTTGGCAGTGTTAGGTTAATGGTTGGGCTAAACAATCTTAAAGGTCTTTTCCAACCTAAGAATTCTATGATTCTATGATCTTAGCCCAGGTCCCAGTGTGTCTGAATAGGAATTATCTGACCAAATGTGTAGGCTCACCCTTTTCTTATCAGGGAATAAGATGCAGTTCAGCAGCCCTTTTTTAGATGTCCGATTTTATATGAGATTAATTACACCTTTGAGAGTCCTTATTTCTTTCTACCAACTATAAGGAGATCTTAAGATAACTAATTCAGATGTACATATCAACACCAAACACTTAAAGGCAGCCAAGAGGAATCCATGCTGTATGTACACAACACCAAAAAGTGCACTGCAATTAATGACAGCTAGAGACAGGGAGTTTTGCCAGTCCTGACAAGGAGCCACTCTTAATTATTCTCTTCTTCCTTAGGAAAAAAGAGAGTTGTGTGAAGAAATTTACAGCAGTGATCATCCAACATCAGTCCATACTGGCAGGTTTCTTGTATAGAGTTTTTAATTTAGCATCTTTCACAAGAAATATTATATATATACACGTGTGCATGTATAAAAAATTTAATTAAAAAAAACAATAATGAAATATAAATTAAGCTATTCCTTGATCTAAATTTTAGCAACCTACATTAGGGGAATATTTATTATGTTTTGGAATATGTAAAAATTTAGGTTTGACTGAAGATGAACAATAACAGAGTAAAATAAAGGTTTTAATTAATCACAGAGTGCTTGTCATTTTGACAACTAAAGAATCAAGAAGCTGCAAAGAACCAAAGTGAAACAACATCAATCATCCAGCTACAATAAATAATTTAATAAAAAATCACTGAGTAACTACAAGGTCTAAGGAGGTAAAATATAAAAAGAAAAGGAAAACAGGAGCATCAAACAGACTATGTACTGCTGACCCTACTTATGTTATTTTCACATAACACTAGCAATCTCCACCACATCCTTTGCCATGCAAAGTAAAACACTGTATTCATTCACATAGGAGACAAACATCACAGCTTTATAAAAAGCAGAATAGGACAGGTTTGAAGTGACATTAATATATTATCATGTTTTGTATGAAGTTAATTACTTTCATCAGCAAACAGAGGAAAAAACCTGAATAATTTAGTTGTCATCATGCAGCATCACAGGCAAGTCCAGCACCCTGCTTGGTGCATGCCTCAAGGAACCTAAAATCAACCAAAGCCAGCAATGGGGAGTTCAGACAAAATTAAGACTTAACAAATGCCAAGAAATGAACACACTGAGGAACAACTCTACATCACCAGCAGTGACTCACACTGGATAGTTTTCTGAAAAATTCAGCTCAATGTTCAGCAGTGGTCAGAATGATAAACAGACCATTAAAAGCTGGCATCATAAGGCAGAGGATAAAATGGAAAACAACATTATGCTGTTGTAGAAATCCACAGTGTGAAGAATAAAACTTTCCATAGGCAGCCATAATAGGGTATCATTAGGGTAGCGCTGGGGCAGCTGAGCCTGCAGTCTGACACAGTGGAGCAGTTTTGGTGGTTTTGCATTCTATAGGATTTATTTAGGTACAACATGGGTTTAAAGAGAGAGTAAACACTATATATTTTATTCAATATCTATGGGCACATGGGGCATCATTATGCCATGATGGAACCTTGAATGAAAAAGCCAGACTATATTCCTTTACACTTTTCATTAGATTAAAACAATATTCCACCACCCCCCACCCCAACAAAGATGCTAGCACAATATAATTTCTTCTTTCTTCTTCTTATGGAACAGAGAGGCTCAAACCTAACCATGCAGAGAAAAAGTCCCATCACTTTTCCAAAATGTTGCAGTACAAGGACACTGCCAACAGCACTGCAGCACAAGACTCCAGCAAGGCAGCAGACTGGCAGGACAAACTCACAAGTGGTTGCACAATGTACTAAGAAGATTCCGATACATCTGGGGTTTTCCTCCATGAGAAGGTTTCACAGTAAAACTCTGACATCATCCAAAAGCACGGTGTGCTGCAATCCTGCAGTCAGCTAGTGGCCTTCTCCACAAGAGTTCTTCTCTAGGAGTTCAAGTGCTCAGCTACCAGCATGCTTTCGGCAGGCTGCAGCATCTGCTGCTCTTAATTTTCTGCTCCAAGTCTGCAGGTGAATTGGCATCTGGTCTGGCATGGTAGGTAGGAGGGGATGGCTGTGAAGGAAGAGTTCTTCTACCCCAGCTGGTTTCTCTAGGGGTAGTCTCAGCAGAGCCCTAATACCTGCAGAGAACTTTCTGAAACAAATATTATGAACACCTTCGTAAATTGACACCTTCTCCATATAATCCATCCTATTTTCTTTATTGAGGATGTTTTCCCCCTTTAGCCTATGGTCCCTTTTTGTTTTAACACGATATCTGATGCAACATGCCTTCCAGCTTTTCACAATGCTGCCAGGATGTGGACCATAAGGGCTCTCTAGCAAGTCAGGGGTTGCAGAGCCAATGTCGGGAGGAGAGCATATACCCTGAACCGTAGCAAGGGACAGCTTGTATCAGGAGGCAAGGAAGGACTCACTGATGCCAGTGCTGCAGCTGCATGGTGCAGAGAGAGCCAAAGGCTCCAGTGTGGTGCTGTGGAGGAATGGGACTAGGAGCGGATGTCATTGCTGCTGGTAGGGATTACAGGTGGGCACAATAATTGGGTTAAAAGATTTTCTAGTTGTCATTTTGTTTCTGACAACTACACATCCTCACATTCAGGGTGCACCTCCCCTGCCTGCCATCCCAGCAGCTCTCAGGCATCCCTTGCTTTGCTCCACACTGAGAACGCTGTACAAATTCACTTGGCTGGCTGGCTGCTCGTACAACAACCCTGAGGTCCATTAATCATTTTAACCACTCTTCACTCTGCAAAATAACATAACAGACTCCTAAAACTGAGTGACAAAAAAGGCCAACAAAACTATCCAATCCCTCCCCCTGCCAGTGCAAGATTCTTCCCAAGGAATATTTCCCCTGTATATTTTTCTTGCCTATTTTTTGATGTCTTGTGTAAATTCTGCAGCAGTTCTGCCGATTATTCCACTTTGTTAATGATGGGATGACAGATAATAGATTTTGTTTCTGAAACCTCTCCACTTTATTCAGGAGGACTTTTTGTGGTAATCCCATCCGGATTTCATTCAAGCTCATTTTCAAGGGTTGGTAGTGGTGAACAGTAAATTGTTACATTGGTATTCTCATTCCACATTAAACACGCAATGTTTCAGCAGTTTAGTTTCTCCATATGAGCTTTCAGCTGCCCTCTGTGCTGCATGGGAAGACTAAGCCTTCAGGATAAATAGTTATTTCCTTTTCTCACCATACTAACCCTGGTTTCTTCCAAAGTCGAGAGGCTATTGTCACTGGTGCACAAATATGACAAAGTATGTGTAGATAATTTTTTGATATGCCCATCTATCTCCCTAAGTGTGGTAAGACTACCAAAAGGAAGTAATATGTGATGGACCTGAAAGATACTGAAAGTTATGCCTACTTTTTCACATATAGCCCTATGAAACAGATTATCTTAAAAGTTGGTAAGACAAAACTATGATCTCTGTTCACCACTCCTTTTGTGTGTATTTATTTACTGGTTAACAAAATGGTCATAAAATTCACATGGCCATGAGCACATTTATGTACACAGAAAACTATTGAAAGGACATGTTTCTTCTGCTCTGCCACATGCAAAATTCAGTAGCTGCTTAATAGTCTTTCCTGTTCCAGGAAAACCTTGGGTTTCGAAAGAATTCTTCTCTACAGGAATGTGTGTGAAACAGTGTGAAATCTTTAAGACTGGCATTTTCACATTAGTTTAATGGGTTTAGGTATCTTATACCTCTTGAATCTCAGGAAGAGCTGTATGAAACTCCTACAGTTACCCAAAACCAGCAACAGGTCATGCACTGCATGGTGAAAGCGCACACTTTAGTTTTCTCAGAGCATGGTACATAGAGTTCCCAGCTCTTTCACTAGATTCTCCTCTCACTGTTGTGCGGATATTCCCTAGTTTTATTCTTTTCATTTTATGAATGGGATAACCAAGATGAAGCTCCGCAAACAGAAAGCAGAGACATAGCAGTTTCATGTTCCATATAGAATCATAGAAAGCAGAGACATAGTTAGGGTTGGAAAGGACCTTAAGATCATCAAGTTCCAACCCCCCTGCCATGGGCAGGGACACTTCGCCCTAAACCATATTACCCAAGGCCTCGTCCAACCTAGCCTTGAACACTGCCAGGGATGAAGCATTCACAACCTCCCTGGGCAACCTATTCCAGTGCCTCACTACCCTAACAGGAAAGAATTTCCTCCTTATATCCAATCTAAACTTCCCCTGTTTAAGTTTTAACCCATTACCCCTTGTCCTACCACTACAGTCCCTAATGAAGAGTCCACCCCCAGCATCCCTATAGCCCCCCTTCAGATACTGAAAGGCTGCTATGAGGTCTCCACGCAGCCTTCTCTTCTCCAGGCTGAACAGCCCGACCTTTCTCAACCGAAGAATATGTAGGAGTGGTCTTCCCCAAAATCTCAAGAAATTAGTCTATGTCCAGTATTTACCATGAATAACTGTACCCCTCCATGTTCAAGCTTTTTACTGAAAATACAACAGAAATTAGAAATTTTTTGAGCACCTGTGGATCTACAGCTCAACAACCTACCAGTATAGCTCACAAACTAGTCCAGGATTTGCCGTTCAAGGCCAATAACAATGCTTTGCTACATTAAATCTAGGAAATTCTAGATTTAAATGATTTCAGTTTGGCCCATGCTGAGTTCCCTCTGTCTCATCATTTACTGTAATTACAAGAAGCTTGAGTCCAACAAAAAAATTTGCTTTTCATAGCTTTCATTTTACCATATTTCAGGGGATCTGTGTGGGTTGTTTTGGGTTGGTTGTTTTCTTTTTTCAGATATCTAAAAGATATTTGAATAAATTGTATATAGTTATATTGTAACATTTAATTATTAATTATATCATGTATGTTATATTATAAGTATTATACAACTGCAGTATTATAAAATTAAAATTAAATGTATGTCCTTAAGAATATTGGGCTAAATATTTTCCAGGAAAGGCTTTCAATACACTGTTACCTGCTAGTCTAAGTTCATTTTAACATTTAAAGACCCCTTCAAAACTCAGATAATCAAGGAAACTGCATTTGAGATAAACAGCCACTCTCTTCTTTCCTGCCTGCTATAAATCTTAATATCCCAGAAATGTCTTTCATTGGAAAAGTATAAACAATAAACAGCCACAAAAACGGAAGTAACACAACAGAGTCAAACTTAGATGCCTTAAGTTTAATATCAGCATCCATGTTTAAGTGAGTGGACCATAATACTCGGAGGTATTGAATGACAGCAGCTCCTACTGCCTGCTATCAGCAGAGAGAAGTAAGGACAAGAATCAAAGGGGAGAAAGAAAAGACAGGTATATGAAGTTGACAAAGAGAGGTTAGATTTATGAACACAGTTATTGCAGTATGGTAAATAAGGCCCTACTGTATGATTCTGTGTCTGTACAATCTAGTTGTCCTATTTTGAAACGTGCTAAATATAGAGTAAACGTACCACCAAAGAGAAAATGAATTGATAGGCAAATAAGCACAGCAGTAGCTTGCAAGGAATGTAAAAAACAGAACTCTTTAAGAGCTCTTGAAAACGTACTGCTATTTTTTTCTCACTCTGAAGCCTGGCTGGGAATCACTTGGCCAACTCAACCAGGGGTCAGAAGGGAAGATGTGTGAAGGGGATTGTGAAATTTGTGTCAGCCCAGGATCAGCACGAGCATTTCCTGAATTGCAACCAAACAGAAGCCTGACTTCAGCCCAGTCTCACACTTGTGTTCAGCCAGCTTCAAGCTGGACTTGCCAACTGTAACCCCAGGCACACAGATGGCTCTTTACCACAGTATGGTGTGAAGTGACCTGAGTACAAACAAGACAAATCAGTAGGAGAAGGGCTCCTGCAGCTCTGCAGGAGGGCTGGGCCAGCAGAGGCAAGGTGCTGACTTACCATACATTTATTTATCTTATCACATTTACTGTGCTCACCTGTGAAAAGGGATGCAGCTTTTATCAGTCAAACAGCCTTTCCTATCACCTTGCAAAAAAGGTGTTGCATGTAGTGCCCATGTCAGGGACTCACAGTTAGCTCCTGTTGTTGGGTCAGCCGGCAGGATTTCAGTTAGGTGCCCAGCAGGAAAAGGAGTTCAGGTGTCAAGCCACTCAGCCTCGTCAAAGTCTGGGAGGTCTTTGGACTGAAGTAGTGGTGAAATTTAAGACAGATGGCAAAAGCTATGTATTGTCTGTAAAACCTTATTATTCTGCTCAATTCTCAGGACCTGCATTGCCTTCCAGCAGTTGTGTAACTTATCCATTGCATCACTTACAAAGTAAAACAGGAATACCTGAGTGCTTAGGTGCTGCTGGCAAGAAAACAGAGCGCTTATCTGAAAATCTTTGAAAATCCCAGATGAAAAATTTGTTCCATCTCATCCACAAATAAAGTTCTTTTCAAACTGCAGATAGTATGCAATAAAAATTCATACTCACACCTCAATTTTTCACTTCCTCCAAATCTGGACTCAGGCTTTCCAGACCAAATACAGCTCAGTGCTACGGATAATTGTCCACATTATACTAGCATTAATTGACTGTGATGACTAACATCAGCCTTCCTCTGGGGAATATATTTCCTAGGACACTATAGGGTAGCCTTAATTTCCACTACTTGAGTTAGACAGCTCCAAAGTTCCACAATTTCCAGAGCTTCCAGAGATTTTTTGCAGCCCAGAAAACCAACCATATCCTGGGCTGCATCTAAAGGAGAATGACCAGCAGGTTGAAGGAGGTGATCCTGCCCCTCTACTTTCCTCTTGTGAGATCTCACTTGGAGTACTGTGGGCAGTTCTGGTGTTCTCAACATAAAAAGGACATAGAACTGTTGGAACAAGTCCAGAGGAGGGCCACGAGGATGATCAGGGGACTGGAGCACCTCTCATATGAAGATAGGCTGAGAGAGTTGGGGCTGTTCAGCCTGGAGAAGAGAAGACTGCGTGGAGACCTCATAGCAGCCTTCCAGTATCTGACAACGGCTGATAGGGATGCTGGGGAGGGACTCTTCATTAGGGACTGTAGTGATAGGACAAGGGGTAACGGGTTCAAACTTGAATAGGGGAAGTTTAGATTTGATATAAGGAAGAAATTCTTTCCTGTTAGGGTGGTGAGGCACTGGAATGGGTTGCCCAGGGAGGTTGTGAATGCTCCAATCCCTGGCAGTGTTCAAGGCCAGGTTGGACAGAGCCTTGAGTGACATGGTTTAGTGTGAGGTGTTCCTGCCTATGGAAAGGGGGTTGGAACTGAATGATCTTAAGGTCCTTTCCAACTCATAACTATTCTATGATTCTATGATTTTATAAATCTGAAGCCAGATGAGCTCCTTTCCTGCTTTCATTAATAAAATGAAGATGCATTTCTTTTCTTATTCATTCAGTGATTCCTTGCAACCCATATCAGCCGTTAGTACGACACTAGCAACATGACACCACAATTAAAAAAGGTAGAGATCACAGTTCTCCTGAGATGAAATTCACTGCAATGAAAGTCCTTCACACATCAATAACAGAGAAAGAAAACAGTGAGATTCTATAATTATACTCAGAAAATCAAAGAGCAGCCCCTTTTACAAATCAATGTCACATAACCCATCAAGAGTTGTGTGCATCTAATCCTATTCTTCCCTCAGAGGTCCAATGGAAATACATCAGTGTAGACAGGATATCTTCTGCAGTACATCTAAAACTTATGATCCTCAAAGTGTATCTATCTGTGAAAATAAATTCCATTACCATAAGGTACACAAAATGTAATTGCTCCGGTCAATTATAACATCACGTAACACCACAACATCTCATTTTTATCCCTCTTATTAGAGCTCTTTCTAAAAGACTTCCTCTCACCTTCAGTCCTCCAGCCCAGTCCCTATTATTGTTATTTATGAATTGTACTGCTGTAACAGAGATACAGGACAATGTTCAAACTGTTCCTGCTTTTTAATTATGGATGTGTGTCACTTTTGCCAGTAAGAAAGGCATTTGTGTAACTAGCTTCTGGAGCCAAGAACTGCCATTCAGGCTTATAATGAACTTATTGCTACAAGGCATCAGGAGAGCTGCAGCCCAACAGGTCTTTGAAGCACCCAGGTATACACAGTATGTGTGGGTCACAAGATATACGAGAAAGGTCAATGAAAGTAGGTCTCGTGGTTTAACCCTAGCCAGACAGCTCATTCACCCACTCCCCCCCCCCTTCTTGCACTCCCCCTACTCCTGGAGGGACAGAGAGGAGAATCAGAAAGAATGCAACTCCCACGGGTTGAGATAAGAACAGCTTAGTAACTAAGGTATAACACAAATCACTACTGCTACCACCAATAATAGTAATGATAAAGGAAGTAACAAGGGAAGAGAATACACCTCATCACCAGGCGACCGATAACTCGCCCCCCCCCCCCCCGCCCCCGCCCGACCAAGCACCAACCCATACCTCCTCCAACCCTGCAGTCCACTTAGCCCTTCTGGTTAACTCTCCGTTACCTCCTGGGCATGACGTGCTGTGGTATGGAATACCTCTTTGGTCAGCTTGGGTCGGGTGTCCTGTCTCTGCTTCCTCCTGGCTTCCCCTCCTCCTTGGCAGTGCATGAGGCTCACAAAGTCCTTGGCCAAACCAAAACATCATTTTTTATCAGCTTTGTTCCCAGCCCAAAAGTCAAAACACAGCACTGCACCAGCTACCAAGAAGGATTAACAATGACTGCTACTGCTAAACCCAGGACAGTAGGGCACCTTGTTCTCAGACTGATGGGCCTTCAAGGAGCTGTGGACAATTATGAGGATTACTGTGCTGTCGGTAAGCTGCACACAGATGTCCAAAGTGGAGGCATTTGTGGGCCTTCTCCCTGCTGATTTTTTATTCCTTATACTTTTCTGAGTCCTTGGTGAATGACAAACAAGACCACTACTGCACTTTCAACATACACATGAAGAAGCCCCAGTGCTTGAAGCATTTCTGTAATAATGCAGTCAGTGTTGAGGAGAAGGTGTATTACAGGTCAGCACTTTGGTGAGAACACTGGCAATTCCTACAGAGGGCAAACAGGATAAGGATATATTAGGACTTCAGAAGTTCAATACCAGGGGCCCCAAATTTCCACTTGAATATCAGGTGATGGTAGTATGATAGTATGACCTAAGACCACACTTTTAGCAAACAATACAGTAAACATAAAACTCCCTTTAACTGATACTTTAAAAAATCTTTATTTTTATGAGGCTTAGACAGACAAACAACCTTGTTGTTGTACTTGGATGTACAATAAAGATTTGCAAAACCACAAGTGCAGCAAAGGAAATTCTGATTGTACATTAATTATTATTTTTACCATGACAGAGTCAAACACCAGAACACATACCCCAGAGAAGCTGCAAATCCTTATCTTTGTAGACAGTCAGAACTGAGCTGGACACAGCCCTGAGCAACCTGATCTAAGCTGGCCCTGCTTTGCAACAGAGCAAGAGACATGGGATTTGCAGTGGTCCCTTCCAACTTAAATCATGCTACAGTCCTAAATATCACTTGTAAAATTTTAGCATGGAAATGTTTTCCTGCGTCTCCCTGACCCACCACTGTGAGCCCCTTTCAAAAAGGTCAGGTGCACATGTATAGCCACAGAAGGTGCCTCATGTCTTTGATTTCCATGAAGGTCCTAGTCCAGCCAACCAGGCTAACACCATTGCTTTTAAGAAGTTCAGCATATTGAAGATCAGCTATTTGCAGGTGTCTGAGCTACTCTTACAATCTGTGGCCAAAAGGGGAGTAGCCCACAACAGGGAGTGATGGTTTAATAGGAAAAATAATCCAAACCAGACAAATAATGCAAACTGTATGAAGGCCACCATTCTTAATCTTGTATTTCACGTGGGTTGCCTAAATTACAAGCAGCAAATGACAGCTTTGTCATCTGTGTTTTGAACAACGACAAGACAGGGGGAGGATAATCTCAGAGAGTGCTTACAAGCTAGCGTCTGATTTTGATTAGCTGTAAGGGGTAACTTATCTTCCGTACACTTTGGCATGGCCCCTCAAAGTCTAATCATAGAATAGTTAGAGTTGGAAAGGACCTTAAGATCATCAAGTTCCAACCCCCCTGCCATGGGCAGGGACACCTCACACTAAACCATATCACCCAAGGCCTCGTCCAACCTGGTCTTGAACACTGCCAGGGATGGAGCATTCACAACCTCCCTGGGCAAACGATTCCAGTGCCTCACCACCCTAACAGGAAAGAATTTCTTCCTTATAGCCAATCTAAACTTCCCCTGTTTAAGTTTTAACCCATTACCCCTTGTCCTATCCCAACAGTCCCTAATGAAGAGTCCCTCCCCAGCATCCCTATCAGCCATTGTCAGACACTGGAAGGCTGCTATGAGGTCTCCACGCAGCCCTCTCTTCTCCAAGCTGAACAGCCCCAACTTCTCAGCCTATCTTCATATGAGAGGTGCTCCAGTCCCCTGATCATTCTCGTGGCCCTCCTCTGGACTTGTTCCAACAGTTCCAAGTCCTTTTTATGTTGAGGACACCAGAACTGCACACAATACTCCAGGTGAGGTCTTACGAGAGCAAAGGGGCAGGATCACCTTCTTCAACCTGCTGGTCACACTCCTTTTGATGCAGCCCAGGATACGGTTGGCTTTCTGGGCTGCAAGCGCACACTGAAGCCAGCTCATGTTCATTTTCTCATCGACCAGCACCCCCAAGTCCTTCTCCGCAGGGCTTCTCTGAATCTCTTCTCTGCCCAGCCTGTAGCTGTGCCTGGGATTGTTCCGACCCAGGTGTAGGACCTTGCACTTGGCATGGTTAAGCTTCATGAGGTTGGCATCAGCCCACCTCACAAGCATGTCAAGGTCCCTCTGGATGGCATTCCTTCCCTCCAGCATATCAACAGAACCACACAGCTTTAAAATTCAATAGTGAGTGTGGCATGTTAACCCATAGGGAAGACCTATTGCTTCCAATACTTAAAATTAGATTGGACAAAGTAACCCAGGAGACTAAAAATAAAAGTCTGCTTTGTCTGACATGTCCTTTCTATGTCTAATTTTGGTGACTATACGTTAGTATAGTGTATGACTCAGGATCCCTTTCAATTTGAAAAATGTATGCCACCAGCTCTTGCTCCACTCATTCATTCATTCATTCATTTGTTCATACTTCTGTTTACCTAGAGCTTTCTGAAAACATTAACTACCCAAACCAGTTTATGTATACAGGTCTGACATTTCAATAGCCATCTGCAAATATTTATTTAACTAACTGCTTCTTTCCATTTTATTAGAATTAAGAATAATTCTTCTAAAAACATTTAAGATATATATTTTAGTGTTGCACCATGTATCAGAAAATAGGGAAAGAGAAAATTACCTTTACAAGCAGGTAATTTTCACTGGTTACTTGCCTTGAATTCACATGCTACATTTGGTAATGTTCATTTTTACGTCACAGTAAACTGCACATCTTTTTCTGGCAAAATTGAGTTTAAATACAAAAGGCGATGAGAGGTATTCAATTTTATCATGACGTTAAAAACTAAGTGCAATGGTGTTCAGAAAAAATAAACAGCCATGAAAATTTGAGTGGCAGAATATTTTAGTGTATTCTTTTGTAAGTTACATAATATTTTAATGTTTCTCTTTTTTGCTCATTTCCTCTCTTCTTGTTCTGTAAGAATGGCAGGCTGAAGAGGAATAGATTTTCTTGATAATCACAGCTCTACAAAGAAGGCTTTCACAAGTAACATACAAAAAGTGGGAATCTTTCCACTCAGAGAAACAGGAACACCTTTTCACAGCTGCCTGGGCTTGCTTTGGTTTGCATCAGCACCACCCCTGAGCCAGCTACACAGCACTATCCACCCTCTCCTTATCCTGCTGGATGAACGTTATTACAAAGGCAGTTTGAAGATGGCTGCACCAATGTAAACTCACAAGGCATTTCCTGAAGGAGCTAGATGCCTGCAAAGCAGATCAGGCCAGGATATTCCTGAACCTCCCTGCAGCTGCTCCCTGCTGCCAAAATGACCCCATGTAGCTGCTGCACATAAGGCAGAACAAACCTTAAGATCCTACAAGCTCCAGAGATGAAAGCAGATCCTGGCAGCTCCTGAACAAAAAATTAGTGAAGAGAGGGTAAACAAACTGCTTTTCCTCCTGTTTTGATGACTAAATCCACTCTGGTATAAAGGATGGGTTTAGCTGTAAATTTTCCTATTTCAAGGACAGGAACAGAACAAAATTTGCTTCCGCTAACCTGGAAACATGTAATGCTGTTCTGTCTCACTTAGAGTTTCTGTCTCTCCTTCCAGCTCTTTCTTTTTTCTGTTCAACTGCCAGGCAGAGAGAGAAAGATCACTAATGAACCGCAGCTTCTGTTCAGGTCATTAGCTGTACCAGAGAGAAAGTTAATGAACCCTACTATATAAAGACAAAATCAGGTTTTCTTTAATAGTTTCCATAGCAAGAGCATCATTTTCTGTTAGTGTAATCCCTGCATGATTTAGTTTGAGTCCCTTTTTTTTTTTCTCTCTCCAGCTTAGTTTTGGAGGAACAGTGCGACAGAGAACATCTGGTCATTAAGTGCATACGGAGGATGTTCAGATGCTGTGGAGGAAATGCCAGAGGTAGCCAGAGAGGGTGGGGATGGTAAGCTACCTTGTACAAGAATATCTTTGGGAAATCAGAAATGAAAAGTGGCACTTGCTGCAGCATTGTCCTACAGACTGATTTCAACAGCAACAACAAAAAAGATAAGCACCTGCTGAGTCCCTGCCATTCACTGACCATTTTGTTTCCCTCTCCAGTCTTCTCCCACTTGCAGACATTCATAAATTAAAGACTTGTGTATCCTTATGCTTTATCTGAGTAACTTAAAGACTTTTGTGTACCTACCTATCACAGTGGTACATGGGGATAAGAAAATGTTATTTTCACTCTATGGGGATGCTTAGGGTTTTCCAAACAAATCATGGTCAGGCAGGACTTATTTTCTCCTAGATTTCCAGCATCCTAAGCACAGGAAGAGCCTGTCTTTGATTCACAGCTGCAACAGGGCCAAAAGAATATGCTGCATTCCAGAAGAACTTTCCCTCTCCTAGATATGTTTTTCTTTCAATATAAACGTGCTTGATAAGTTACACAAATCAAAGTTGTGGTGGTAAGACAATGAAAGAGAAGCAAAAAACACCTATAAATATCCTATGAATGCACGCATACATCAAAATCAAAGCCTAAGAGTATGGGCCAGAAAGGTCCTCCCAGGTTCAGTAAGTCTGAAGTCACTGTACCGATGAATCTCTTTTGGTAAGTTTTATTTGACAGTTCTTATAGCCAGCAGCCTTACTGGGACACTGTCTGGACTGTTACCCACTTACAAACATAGGGTCTGCAACCCACTTCATGGTTACAGACCCTATGTTATTTTTTAGATTTATTCATGGACCAGTTTGCATAACTTACATTCCACACTACAACCAGACAGAGTGTACAAGGAAATTGAGGTGCCATATAATGTGAGAAATGTGGACTGATACCATCTGATGTATTCTGCTTCCACTGAAATTTTCCTGTTCTTCTGTATTCTATTTTAGGGAGCAGCCCAGTTTTGAGGTGCATAGAAGGTAATAGCAAGGTTCGCATCCAAGTGAAGCTTTTCCAATCTTTTTAATAGGTGCTGATCACAAAACAGGTTACTCCACGACAACCCTTTCCAGAAACAGCTGTTTGTCCTTCTCGGTGGATATTAAGAGCACTGCCCACAAATCCTAATCTCCTGTTATGTGTGTTGCATTAACATCTACCAACACTGAGCACTGGGGAGGCTGTACCCAATTTTGTATCAAAGATGGACCCAGATTCACTATTACAGCCTTCATCTTTAAGCAAGAGAAATTGATGCAGCCCAGGAAGGAGAAATGCTTCATCCCTCCCCACTTTTCCCTCTTTAGTGAGTAGTTCTGAATTATGGCACAAGAATTAGCGTATTTCCCAATCTGTTCCAGGCCTGAAACTCTTCAGTCTCACTCATGGGCCAATGGGCATTGAGAAAAACAAATCTGGTTTCATTTTTTCCTCCATTTCCCAACCATTTTCTCCTCAGCTACTTTTGATAATAATGAGCAAAAAGATCAGAAAAGACTTGGAAAAGCCTAACTGATGTTGTTTGCATGCAAGCATTCTTCCAGTAACATTAGTTTTTCATCAGTATTTCTCTGGAATAGCTAAGCATGGTATTTTTATCCAAAGACAATTTACTGGTATAGAAAAAGTACATCAGACAATGCATTCTTACTCTATTATGCATGAACACCCAGTATGTACTCACCTTTCTATCTTATTTATCACACTGTCATTAAACCTGTGTCACTATTACTGTTCTCTTAATACATGTCACAATAATGTGTTCTTACCAGGTCTCCTTTCTCATCTATTGATCTAATAATATACTACCTAAACATTTTAATGCAAACAAACAAAAAAAGATTCAGGCACAATATACTCAGGAAAACAATGTTCATGTTTCAGCATAAAAAGCCTTTCTTTTTTTCAAGTCAACTTAATGGTTCAGCACTGCCGATGGAATCATTCAATGATGCCCAAGGAAGGAAGATGCAAGCTAATTAAAACACGTGGTTACAGAAGCCTGGTTGGCAAATATTGTTAATATTTATGGATTTTGAGCAAGAACTGCTGAACTGAATCACATGAAAATTTGCTCTGACTTACAAGAAAGAAAGTTATACTTAAAGCAGCTCTCTAAGAGCAGTACTCCAAGGTTTTGTCTGGCCTGATACTCTGAAAATGCCAGGGACTCCCATGACCGAAACCCAACTGACCAAATGGTGAAATTGCCAGGTTGGTCATGGGGGGTGGTTTTGGCTCAGGCCAGCAAACAGCCTCTCAAACTGAGTCTGTCAGAAACAGGAGGAACCACTTCTGACATGCAGTCCAGATGCAAACCCTCCTGTTTTGGAGAGAGTTTAACAGTACATCCACCCATTGGTCTCTGCACCCAAGAACAGTCCCAGGCATGTTTAATTTATTAGTATAAAAAATGCTTGGTAGTCTCCGGCTTTGCTTTTGTCAGGTAAGATGGTGGCTGTCAGACTATCCTGAATTTGTTTCAAAGCATTACCTTGTGTCAGGACTGCACAACACTCAAAATTGTACCAGGCATCTGAAGACAAAAGGGACACGGGGTTCTGGTGATGTGTTTAAATAGGGCTTACTACGCTGTTTTATCATTTTATCATTTGTCAGTGCAGGAGAGGAAGCTTGTGAAAAATCATTACAATGAGCAAGGGGGATGAATAAATTAAATAAATTAGCATCAACAAGGCAGCTCATAATCCAGTTGGAGAAGGCGATAATGTATCTTACTCAGTTAAAGAAAAAACACAGGCAGGAAGGACCCACTGTGGAAACACAAACTCCTCTGCTTAAAAGAAGTTTGTGGGTAGAAAAAATGAATTCAGAACAGCATTTTATTAGCAGAATTTGCCTCAACTAAACTCTAATAGATTGAATCAGTGCAGGAGATGTGGACAGGCACCATGTTGTTATTTTACAGGATGGCAAAGGCATTATAAACCAGGACAGCGATTGCAATATTTTTCACCTTGTTAAGCCACTTAAAAAGCTAGCTGATTATACACTGTTTCTTTAAAAATCAGAAGGCAGGGAGACAGTCTAGTAGTGGAAAAATAACTAGTACTGACTTTAAAGATGCTTGCAGGTATGTGCTAAAAGAGCCAAGTCTGCTTTTGAAATGTGAACTGTGATTTTAGTTACAGAAATGACACTGTATTAAACTTCTGAGCCACCAGATGAACATATCTCTAGAGCAATATATTATAACAAGAAAAATGTGAATTTCAGTTCAGAATCTGAGTTTGCACACCTGTCCAGTACCATGTTGCTTTTCTGCTTGACCTCCATTTTTTACCCAAAGTTGTATTTATGTTAGCATTTCAATATTACTTGAAAAGTCCTGACCCATTCATTGGCATAGATGATGTTGAAATCTTGTGATTATTGAAACTATTAATTCATATCATCACTAGTAACTCTACTAATATTAATAACCATGAAAATCAGAACTATCACCATCATAGCAGTGTCCATATGCTAGTAACTGGGCTGCAGTTGGCTGTGTACTATGTAATGGGTATTGAAAAATATAGCGCTGTCCTTAGCTGTTAGCTGTCTAATAGAAAAGGTAACTAAAAAGGTAAATCATCTTGTTATTTACACTGGTTAGCCAGAAGATCTCTTCAGGTGAATGTTAAGATGGCTATTTTTATATAATTCAACCCCAGTTCCTTCAAACAGCTGTGCATTGTCACAATTCTGCAATATGAGCTCCTCTGGACCTGTCAGTCTATGCATTTCATACAGCCCTCCATTCTGGCAAAAGCAAAGTGATGTATCATAGAATCATAGAATGGTTAGGGTTGGAAAGGAGCTTAAGATCACCTAGTTCTAACTCCCCTGCCATACCTAACTTCTTTAGGGCTAACAGTAAGAGTAAAATATGAATATGGGGTGTGTCGCATGAGTAATCATCATAGGAAAATAAGGTGGTTCAATTTCAGTCAGGCATCCTACTCAGTAATGGCTTTTTAAAATTCCTGAATCATGACAAGGTCCATATTTTCTATCAAAAACTGGAGCCAAATTCTCAAGGGGATTGCAGCTTCTGTTGTGTATTTGACTGCTGGGAAAAGATTTGGATTTATATATTAAAGATATAATAATATTTAGCTGAAAATGTTTCATAAATCTTGAAATGTTTCCAACCATAAGCTTTCTAAAATCATGAGTCAAGTCATGAAAATCATGAAATTGGCTTTAAAATTATGTTTTCTGTTTTCTTTCAACTTAGTAAATAGCTCTCTTTTTAAATAATTCTCTCGTAAGTAGTTCTATTTTCTCTCACACAAGTTCCTTTACAAGGGGCAGGGTTATAAACATACTGTATTTTAAAATTAAATCTGAGTCGCTCATACGACCTCCTGATTCTTGTGTCTATAAGAAAAAGCATCAGTAAAACTTCTCTTTATCCCAAAATGCAAAGCAATCAGATTAAGTTACCTCTCAGGATTAGCCTTGGTCTGTGTTATGTGCCATATTGTTCACAGATATCTTTTGGGAGTGCATATTTGAAGCAGTATCCACTGCCATGACAGATTGGGCATAGCAAAACTAGATTTTTCTGGGAAAACTTTTCTCAGTGTGGACATGAGCTAGACCAAGCCGGTAGGTCGGAGAGCCACAATTTCCCATGTGCAGCTGTAGTCATTGAGACACATCAACTGTTCAGCGTAACAGTTTAATTCTAAAGGAAAAACACAGACATTGTGAATATTGACATTATTATGCACCCAAGTGCTGCAGTACTAAGAAAAACACTTAAATATCAATAAAGATTCTTATTTTGGCATCTTTACAGCAGTTAGTACAAAAATAATCTGCTTCCAATCTATTTCAACATTTTAATGAATGAATTTCTGTGAATATGCAAGCCTCACACCAGAGAGGAGCTCTGCCTAAACACCTGCAGTTGTCTGCTTCTTAATTCCTTATTTCAAGTGTCAAGAAAAAACTCTGAGTCTGAAAATGAGAATCTCTCATCCTGATTCCTCCATTGGTGTGGAGAATCCACCATCTTCCTGGGTAATACCCTCCAATATTCAGCTTTTCTTTGAAGAAAAGACACATTGTTCTAAGGACTCTTGGTGCAATTCAGATTCATTATTTCTTATTCTACCTACTGTGGACACACAGAACTGTTTATTTCATTTAATTTCACCTTTGCAGCTACGTTTTATGTATTGAAAAGTTGTTTTCAGATCATCTCTTTAGCCCCTATCAGACTCTCAAGATAAGGCAAACCCATTTTTCCAAGCTTGCAGGCTTATTTTAAAATTTTCATTTCTTTCGTCTAGATATTCTTTAAGAGATCCACATCTTGCCTGAAGAGTGGCGTCCTGTCGAAAGCTTATCAGCCCTGAGGAGAAGATTACAGCTTGGACACAACATTCTCATTTAAAGAGCTCAAAGTAATAGCTGCTTTACTGTATGTAGCAAGTTCAACTTTCCCTACTGAATTATTTTACATGATCATTTTATTTTCAATATACATATTTGGAGAACGTGCTTGGTTATTTTCCTCTACCTGACTCTAAACTTTCTGATTTTTTTTACTACATGCATTGTGCTATTGCATTTGTTCCTAATTACTGAGGATGTTTTTTCTTGTGTATGATGCCTACTAAATGGCCATGTTTTGAAAGACATCATGATTTTGCTAAGTCACTATCGCTACCCTTCAATGATGTTGTTCATGACAAGATAATGATTTCATTAGAATACTTCCAGACCACTTTCTAGTATATTTACTTCCCTGCAGGTTATTCTGAACAGTTGATTGAAGACTTCTTTCCTGAAAACCTTATTTTATCGCTCTCCATCCTTGTTACTCCTGTAAATCAAGAATTTAGTATTTAATGCTTTTGGTCACCCACGTGGCCTTTCACTTTCCTTTTCCTGAGTAGTTTTTTTTTGCATTAATCAGGATCAAGCCTACAAGAGCAGACTTCCTCCCTCTGCTTTTTTTTTTTTTTTAACATCACTTGTTCTCACCAACAAGTTTGAATAAGATTTCTCCTTTTATGTTTCTATATTGACTAATGCATGGGTAATTTAAGTACCCCATCAATACTAATTACTCTGCATAGGACAAGTCAATGAGTTAAAAGCTCAGTCTCCTGGTTTTGCTCTGGTGCACAGCTTGCTTCCAGAAACATCAAGCTCAATAGCAGCTGAGTACTGCTAGATATCCCAGAAGAGCCACTAAGTACTCTCTTCTTTGTTTTCTCTGGGAAAAAGTGAACTTCCAAGACTTTGAGGCATCAGACATTCTTCTTCGTTTGTATGAGTTCCCTTGTTGAAGGTAAAAGCACAACTGGGAACAGAGTATGGTATGCTGACATTTTCATTGGACGTACCTCAGCTGGAGGCTTACTGGGGTGTTTCAGGATGAGGTGAGTACAAAGGAGTGAAAGGTCTAAAAGGACAGAAACAGAGGTAATGGAAAAAGAAACAGAAAACAGAAGACGGGGGGGGGGGAGGGAAGGAGAAAAAAGAAAGGACTGAGATCAAAAGATGAAAATGGCAGTAAATGAGCTTTTGCTTCATAATAGTATTCACATAAAAAGAATTGTTCAAAAGTACAAATGTAGAATCCTTGATTCAGTCCCAAATGACCTATGAGATGCAGCTTTTCCCTCCACTTTTTGTCCTTTTTGTACGGACACAGCACTGAAATCTCAGTCACTCCGCTTCCAAAGAGTTTGTACCAAGCATCTTTTGAGATTCCTAGAAATAAGTCACTTCTCCATTTGTTTTCCACAGCCCTCAGATAAATGAGGTTCTGTTAATGTTTTAAAATAGTTTGGCATTCATAGACATTGGAGTCTGCATCTTCACTCACTAGCTTGCTGCAGCCTCAATAGTCTGGCATATGGCTGGATAGGAGTCCTTAACAAAGAGGCTAAAACTTGTCTAAACATGATTTTATTGCAGAATACTGTGCACATTGTGTGTGGAGATGAAGAAAGAAGCCAACAAGCAGGTCAGTCATATCAAATTATCTGTGTAGGCTTACACAAATTTACTCAAAACTATGCAGAAACATAAAAAATTAGTGTCTAATAGGCCACTGTACATATTTCTGTGCAGAATTTTTACAGGAGTCTGGTTGCTAACATGTAACTGCAAGTTGTTCCAATACATCTGGTAAGAATGACCAGGATCATATGGTTTGTTTCTCATGTACTTAGAATACAATTATTTTAATTAATTACAACTTTGTAATTTCTCCAGAGGTATACAAACAATATGGAAGAAATAAGCAGAGTATACTTATGCCAAATGGAAAACAAGGTAATACGTGAAAGATTAAAAATGCACAGAAGTGAAATTTAAGCACACAAAACCAGAGAGTAGAAATAATAGAGCTGGCAATGAGCAAGGAAAGCAGCAAAGAAAGATAGAACATTTTTGGTTAGAATAACTCTGTCTTCCTTGTGTCAGCATCTCACATCTGCTGTCATACACTAATGAGAGCTGAGGCCTCTATAATGCTGACCCAGCCATAGGTAGATGATTCATAACTAAACTGTATATGCATATGGAAAGCTGTCATAGCTATTCAGCTAAATCTTCAAGGTAAACCAATTTAAGATCCTGCACCTCAAGAAATGAGGACCTCCACCCTGAAATAAGAACTTTTTATTGACTGTAGCACTGACTAAAATGGAACCGAAAAATATATTTTAAACCCCATCCATGCCACCACCAGAAGTTCCATAGTTTCCTGGTTTTTAGGAGCTGGAGCTCTACTGTCCCAAAATAAGCTCTATGTAAGGTACTTTTAACTCCCATCCAAAATAAGCGGGTGGAGTAGAATCCACCACACTCTCTGGTAGTGTTTGTTTTTTTTTCCTCTACAGCTTGCTAAGCTCATTCTTGTCCATATTGTAAATCTTGGCGGATTTTACCAAACATAACCAGTAATAAGTTCTTCAAACTGTTTTTTTTTATTTCCACTTGTCACTCTTAGGAGCACAGAAAAATCTAGTGGACTGATGTAGAGACTAGAGTATTTTCTGCAAGGTGTAACCTCCTCCCCACAGAGTGCAAGTGCCCTGTAGGTACACCTGCAGTAGAACTGCATTCATTAGATGAGATCTGGAAAACAGTTTGGACCTGTTGGCTAAACCCAATCCAAAACACCCCAAGGCAGTGGGCTAACTCAGCCTTAGCACACCTAGTCCCCATGCTTGCGCTTATAGACCATTCCTAAGCAGCTCACTGCTCGCGGTTATCATTTCAGCTCTGTTAATTCACTAAACATAAATGCTCGTTACAGGTAGCTCATGCTGTACCTACAAAACTTAAACAACTCCTCCATTCAAGAATGCTGGCAAAGGAGCTAATATAGCCCACATAAGTATTCCAGGTATATCTAAGTTTCATTGTTACTTGTAACAATTGGAAAATGCCAAATTCTAGCTCAATGATCATAGATTATTTACTTTTTAAAATGCTAACATAAAATTATGGCATGATGTGTCTGTATCATTTTAAATTCTAGGCCTTTACCAGCAAAGAATTCCTTCTTTGTTCTAGAGAAAAATTAGTATTTAACTAAATCTATATTTCTAAATCGATCAGTGGCAGGAAGCATTCCTGGAATTTAATCATACAGACTGTTAAACTGCTAGAACAGTCCCTGGGACAGTCGTGGCTTGTGCCAACTAGCCAAACTAACAAATTCACAGATGTGGTCTGGCAGTTAGCTGAGTTTGGGGATCACTTCCAACAGATAAGGTGAATGTCACCACCCTGTTTTGGAGGCTAAGAGGATGTAATGACACAAACATTGCTGAAGCAAGCCAGCTGGCTATCCAGTGAGAGAAGAGCCCTACATGCTCTTGCTGGAATAGAAGCAGCTTTGGCTAGATTTTCCTGTTGATCTAGCTGCTAAAGCAGGAGGCAACTCAAAACCTTCCAACCCATAGGATGATGATTGAAACTTACTCTTTTTTATATACTTGCTTAAAAGAACCATGAGGCATCCAGCCAATGAGCAGGAAAATCTTTGTCATCATAGCACAAAAATAGTGAATAAAAAAACAATGAAGAGTTGATGAGTTTGTCAATAGTCCACTACATTGGAAAATTTTGTCTAGCTGATTCAGAGAATACTTACCGTAAATTTCCTGTGTATCTTTCTCCTCTGTTCTCAAGTTTCTTTCCAATTTTATCTCCTTTCCTAACTTCCAGACCATTTTGTACCACCCTTCCTCAGCTCTTTCTAATCCTCTCCCTAGAGGATTCAAGAGACAAAGTGATATTGGGGTATGGTGGGAGTGAGAGGAAGGGTCAGCAAGACCTGGACCAGAAGGAGGGAGATTTGGAAGGAAAGCAGAAGGGGAAAATCCCATTTTTTGACCAGTCTTAATTTTAAGGAGATGATTGAAGGTAAGAAATGAGGGGATTTTGCAGATGTGGTCAGGAGCTCTTGATCTTATACATAGGGACAAGGAACAGGGAGGAAATTGAATGTACGGAAGACAAAAGGGTAATGGAAAAGTGTAAGACCCCTGGCAAAAGTTTTATATGTTAAATCAGAAGGATTCATGTGAGCCTTGTATGTTTTCTTGAGATCTAGCAACAGATTTTACAGTCCTGAGAGGTTACATTTAAATTACTTGCTATCCAGTGATGTAGTGTCTCTACAGTTTCCTCCAACTGGGAAGTAAATACTGCAATGGAAAATATTAGTCTGAATGAAGTAACCACCGCTGGTCTTTTTCCTACTCCTAAAGTTAAATAGTATATCCCAATGCCTTGATACAATCCAGCAAAATGAAAGCAACATGAGAAGGGGAAATAAATCTATAATACCTGCTGTGAGTTACTGAAGTGGAAAGAAAACCCTCTTCATCTGCTTTCCTCCTGAAATGTGTGCATCTTCTCATTCATGTAACAGATGACTCTGAACTGTGCTCTCACCTCACCAGAAGCACAGGCTGCTTCTGGCAGCAGGAAATGATTTTTGCAGCCCTCACTAAGCATTGGCAGATTCTTTGTCAAACACCACAGGAAAAAAAATGCCATTACGGTAAAGGACACACATACAACAGTCACCTTTAAAATAGCTATTTCCCTCTCTTTTTTCTTCTTCTTTTTTTTTTTTTTATTCCTAAATTGAAAATCACAGACATATCAGGGAGATCCTGGTTCAGTTTTTATGACCACGTTTGTGCATATCTCAGGATGAAATGAAGAAGTGAAAATACACAAAATGAATAAGATTTCCCTCATTAGGAAACGCCAAGTTCCGTTTCCCCTCAAAGATGCTTTCCTGCAGAAAAGGGAAGCCCAGAACATTGACACCTTTGTTAAATAAGTAATTGGTAAGCGGCCAAAATTAAAGTAAAATAATCTGCAGAAGCTCAGGATTTGAAAGTAGAAACACAAGAAATATTCAATAGACAAGCACACTTTTGTGGAGGAGTATCAGCAAGTCTGTACTCCTGACTTCCCTATTCAGAGAAAATGTTATGTCTAAAACTAGGTCTATAAGTAACAGAATAAAGTTTGGATTTTTTTTTTTTTTCACTAAAAGTACCTCATTTACAAAAAATGAAAAGTAAGACCTTGATGTAACTGGCCTCTGAATAAATTATAATCTGAGTTAAACTGTCAAATGTTCTTAAAAGATTCAGGTATCTATTTGTTATTGACCCTAAAATAGCATTTAAGATTATTTTGAGAGCTCTATCCAGGATAATTGACAAATATAACAACTAAAACCAGTGCCTGCCCAATATTAGGACTACTGTGAAATGGGTGAAATTCATTAGGCAAATATCGATTTTTCAGACCTCTAATACACGCTTGGGCAATACAGGCAATACATTCATTGAGAAAGTGGTAGGGGAGGACAGACAGTGTGTATCATGAGTCATAAGTGACTGCTGTTCTTAATACATAAAGTTTTGTTTATTCTTCAAGTTACAAAAATAAATGTGTGTACTTTTCAGGGTATTTTTTTCCCTTACCTTCTCTCTCCCCAAGTGTGCAAGGGGCTTTACAAACATTTCCTTACCATTTCAAGCAATGTCTGTCATGTGGAGATATTCAGGTGAACTGTGAACAAAACAGCAGCAGTTTTGTTGTTTCAGTGCAGTTAGTTAATGCATGCAGAGAACTGTGCAAATGCAATTAATGTCTTTGTACAGCTCCAGTGCTCAAAGTAGCATACTCAGACCTAACTTGGATTCTCCACACAGAACTGCACTCCTTCAGCACATATCCTGCCCAAACAAAGCAATCAAACTGAACTGGTTAAACCAGTGGTATTGGACATAAGACATGTTATGTGCTGCTTCCCTTATGTTCACTTGCCATAGACAAGATCTGCAGTCCTGCACCCAGCTTCAGGGAGAAGGTCTACACTAGAGAAAAAAAAAAAGAGGCTGTAAAGCAGGATTATTGAAGTGAGCCTGAAATTATTTTACTTCCTTAATACAAAGCAGAGACTGCTGAAGGTAGACATGGTAAGTTTTAGACTATGTAAACAGATGGTTTAAAAAAGGAACAAGATTATTTCTATGTCCCCTAGAAACAGGGCAGAAATTAATTGACTTAAATAGGAGCAATGGGCATGAGATATTAGGAATAACTCTCTAGCTGGGACAATAGTTACATATTTAACAGATTAGAGAAGGTAGCCCCCAACTCACATCACTGGAATGAAATAGATAAACATCCGTAAAGGCTGATTAAAGAGCAGATGGCTTGGTATTGGGCTGAAATAGCCTAACAAGACAATACGCATACTTTGCAATACTAAACTGAATACTATT
Source organism: Neopsephotus bourkii (assembly GCF_033783945.1). Taxonomy (NCBI): domain Eukaryota; kingdom Metazoa; phylum Chordata; class Aves; order Psittaciformes; family Psittacidae; genus Neopsephotus; species Neopsephotus bourkii. The sequence continues at coordinate 6,603,977 of NW_026902076.1, read as the reverse complement.
TACTTTTGGAGAGGAGTGAAGCAGTGACTTCTCTGAATCAACAGAAAAATTGCTGGCTCCAAACCCTGACCAATTTAACATAAATAATTTCAAAAAAGGTTTTGTCTAGCATCTTCTGTAGTTGCCACAGGCAGCGAAATGCCATTGCTACTTATTGATAAAGCTGCTTTTCAAGCATTTATATAAGGCTTTTTTTTCTGTGAAACAATCGGAAAACATCACTGAGCTTTTGATGAGATGTTTATTCCATTGGTCTTGGATACTAGACACCAGTGATGATCTGTGCTTGGCATTTATAAAACGAAGAGAGCTTGCAAATAAGATGGGGGGAGCATTGTGAAAAGAAGCAAACAGCTGAGTTTTAACACTTCAACAGCAATCTTTTTGTTTTCTTTTTTATTAGCTAGCGTTATTTTCTTTCATATCACAAGCACATTTATGACCCAATCAATCACTGTCTTGCATATAGCAGAAATTTTGAAAGAGCATACGTGTTTAAGCCTCCAAATATGCTGTCTAGATTTGGACATGCATGTGCATAAGGCGGCTTTTGGGGTTGCATATATTGACAGTTTAACATACTGCTGGTGGCTTATTAGTTTACTCATTTGGCCATTTTTATATGCAGCCATATATACTATGATTTTATGAATAATGCTGTGACTTAAAGACCCTTACGCTCAGGAAAATTAAGAGTGATTCCATGATCATAATTATCAGGAGAATAAGGACTTAATGTAGCAGAATAACTTGTCAGAAACATTTTTCATTCCACCTAAACATAGATAAAAAATAATCAAAGATTAAATTCTCTCTTTTAGATAACACATGTATACTAAGAACAATCTAATGGTATCTTCAGAGGTAGTGACATCTCCTTGAAGTATCCGGTTAGTTTCAGAGGGAAGCAAAACTGTTGAAAGTACTACTTTGAGAATACAGTTATCCCAAATGATCACTGAAACAGACTGCATTAATACAAAAGTAATATCAGTGTATAAATGCTTTCTTACCCAAACAGGCCATAGCATAAACAAAATATTGAGAGTTTTCCATTAAGTCTTAAACTTCATGTAAACAAAATCTGACTTTTCAGCACTTGAATCTGAATTCTGATATTTAATGATACACCGCTTTTAATTTCCTTCTGTAAGTACATTTCCAAGAAGCAAGTTGTTGAAACTATGATGAAAGGACATTTTCATTCAGATTTAGCATATGAATACCTGAGCTGAAATCAGCTCAGCCAGAAGTGAAAATTAGATCTTAACATTTGGATATAAGATCTGACAAGCTTACTTCTTGGCATTAATTTTCCTTCTTTGTTTCTTATTTTTAAAATGTTTTCCTATTTACTTTCCTACATTGGCACAGCCTGTTTCACTTTCTCCTCCCATTCTCTCATTTTCTCCCATTTTCTTTTCCTCTATGTTTTGCTTTCATTCCCTTATTTCTCCTTCATTACCTTAGCCCTTCTTATTTCAAAAGTGTGCTCCATTTTACACTTATACCATTATGTAAACCAGAACAATAAGCAGAAGACCAGGATAGAAATACAACATGGAAATCCCTGATAAGGCTGGCTAGAATGAACATTTGTATCACATTAATGTCTTTTGTATTATAATAAGAAAAATATCTTATTATGTTACTGAGTACAATGCACAATATTTTGCTAATATACTACACTGGTCACTAAGCCGATGTGAAGGTCATATACACTTCATCTATTAGCTTTTACTATTGCTTTCTGTATTATATTGATAACCTGGCTTCTGAACCAACCTTTTACTTTCTTATTCAGTTTATATTGTAATTGAGGGCTTTTTAGAAAAAGGGGGAAAAAAAAGAAAGAAAGAAAAAAGAAAGACAAATAAATGCCAATGAGACTCTTTTATTCCCCTGTGCCTCTGCAGTCTGATTTATTGCAAGGTATTTGCCATTCTACATCCTATTGTTTCTTCAGGTATTGAAATTTGCTGTATCATTTTTCAAGAGTTTAAAAATTGCATTTGCAAATTAAGAAGAAAAAAAAAAAGAAGCAATAACAATGATTTTCAGCTGTACAGCTGTCAAAGAGACACTGTATATTCCAGGACAGTCAAGAATAATAACACTCTGGAAATGTATGATCATCTTTAATTTGGAAAGCTGTCTGAAATTAAATACATTAAAGAAAGATATCTGACCTAGTTTTGTGATTCAACGTCCACTCCTGTCCTTTATGATATCAACCTTTCTAGATATTTTTGGCTATGAAAACAATTTTCATGCAAGAAAAACATTGAGCTTAAGCAATGGTTAAGGAGCCTGACAGAAACAATAGCTTTTAGTGAAATTGTACTTTATTAACTATTGGTCCAATCCTGTCCAACATTTGGTAGTAAAGAATGCTAGTTCTCCTCAAAAAGCATACATAGATTGCTTCCAAAGGAAAAATATTGATGTACAATCATTACCAAGGCTCTGAGAAATTAACTACTGCTGTTGTAGTATAGAAAACATTTTTCAAAGGTTTACTTTTGTCCTTTACTTCAGAAATGCTTTAGGTTTTATACTAATGATTATTTCCAAGCCTTTGTTTTTACTTCAGTATCACTCAAGAGAGTGCTGAATTAATTGTGTTTTTTGTGTGGTGAACTACTTTGGACCCACAAAAGGTCTGAAAGCACTGTAATATGACACCTAAGTCTGTAATACATTTAATTGATATACAACACTAGATGTAGGAACATCAAGTTTAGAGAACAGGGTATACAACTTAATCTTAAAGCCATGCAAGCATGTAAGACATATTTTCAAAGCTAGCATAATTAAAGTTGAAAAAATAAGATAATACATAATCTGTGTACAACAAAAACCCAGGCAGCTTAGGTCACCTATGTTGACTTGTCTAGGTAACCTAAACAAACGTGAGGCATTAGCTTACATCCGTTTGGAGTTCAGTAAAATACCGATGTCATAAGTAAATGTCACAAATACAGCAAATGTAGTGTCATATGAAGAAGCATTAATGTTGGTTGGGAAAATGGGGATAATACTGTAACTGTGAGTAAAGAACTGACTAGTAAAGAAGTATTGAACAGGAAAATCCTAGTCTGACAAGAGGTAACAAATGGTTGGCCTTGGACCAATCTTATTAATTTTTTGTGTAAATAACCTTGGGTTAAAAAAAAAAAGAAAGAAAGAAGAATTCTTAAGACAAAAAAGCTAAAAGACATTGTCAATACTGTAGAGAATTGGGGTATTTAACAAAAAGAACTGCATGGCCCTGAGGGTGGAAGTAAGCATAATTAAATTAAATGAAATTTAGAATAAAAAGAGGAAGGTCACTGGGGACTAAAAATGAGCATTCCTGCTACTGACTAAGAACTTGTCAGATAAAAGTGACTAGGAAGAGAGAGACACAGGTGTACAAGCTGATCACAGGATGACTATAAGCTAGTGAGGGATGGCAAGCATGGAAAAAGTCAAATGCCATCCAGCAATACATTGGCCAAGGTGTTTCCATCTGAGATAGAAAAACATTAATCCCACTATATTGAGCCCTAATGGGACTTAATTTGTAATAGTTTGTACAGTTCCGGTCATCTATTTTGAAGGAAGATATGAAATTGGAATAGGCATAACAAAGGATCGCTATGATAATGAGGGGAAGTAAGAGCTTATCAAAGAGAAGAATTCGTCTTGTAATCCAAACGCATGTGATTGGTGACCATACATAAACTAGTGCACAGGCATAAGAGATAAAATTGTTATTTAAATTCAAGGAGGGTGTTTACACAGTAATAAAGCATTATAAACTGCTGTTAATCTGTAAAATATGAAACAAGGGAGATTCTGAAACCATCTTCCAGGTAGAGCACCAGGGATAAAAAGTCTAATTACTAGATGTGTACTATTAAGAAAAAATTATGTAAGTAAGTATATGACACCATGCCCATAATGTCAGGGGGTTCCAGGGGAAGATTAAGAAACCATTTCCAATTCTACATTTACAGGATTCCAAGAATTTCAAGAATTAAGGTATTGAATATGATTTGTTAAACCCACAAATGTAAGAGAAGAGAGAGAATTAGTATGAAAAGTGCAGATTGCCTTCTAAACAATGCTTAGGCTGCCTAAATCATTCAAATTTCCTAAACTGAACAGTCAGTATAGACAATGGTCTATGAGGATTTATAACAGTCTTTGTGAGGTTCCCTGGCTTGTAGGGTCATGGCAGCTACACTCCTCCAGACCTGGATGTGATCTACACAAGTTTTTCAGATTTCAGAAAGATTTGAATCAGGCTCTAAATGTACCTATCTATAAATATATTTATATAAGATTGGAAAAATTAATTCCGTCAAAGCTTAAATTTATGAAAGAGACAAAGATCATAACTTTGTGCCCTGCCTTAATCATATTTTAACTCAAGCAAATTAAAGCCAAATATTCCAGCATGTCATTCATGGAGAAAGTCTTATTCACAAGGCTGATCTATTCATGATGGAGTCTTGCACATGTTCAAATTCATCATAATTTTCTTAGTTTGAGGTTCTTATTTTCACAGAATAAATTCATAATTAACATTTTAACAGAAGAGCACCTGTTGGCACAGTAGAAAAGTATTACAACTAAGCAGGATTAAGAATAAATGGAAATATTTTTAAGTGGAAGTAGCTCTTTATTCCTTCAAAAATAGCATTCACTCTATCACAAAGTTGCAGTGCATGGGCATACTTAAGCTCCCAACACATACACACACACATTAAAAAAAAAAAGGTAAAATAAACTTTTTGGCATTAAAAATAAATTAATAATTAGGTCCAAAAAGTATTTTTTAAATACAAGTAATGGGTAGTTGTATTTGGAGCTGAATGACTGAACTCTTCACTGGCACAGGTAAACAAGATTAACCTGCCTCGGTGCCTTAACTCCAGTGATTCCTTCCAGTGTCAATTCTTCTCTGGTTCTAGAGCAGCTAACAGAAAAGAGCCCTTTTGCTTAGAAAATAAGTTACTATTACGTTATTATATTACTTGGCTGAGTGTATGTTTTAGACTAGAAATATGTTAGTCTCTCTCCTAGATAAATTTTAGTCACAGATCACTCATAAATATTACAGTGCAAAATACTGCCTGGATACTAGCTTATCACTGTTGGAAGCAGAAAGATTATTATAATCTTTTACCAGACCATTGCCAGGAAAGTCAAGTAGCTAAACAGTTACCTTCCCTCACTGTTAGAGAAGGGTTGACCACAACAGATATTATAAACTGTCAAAAGGAGTTTTCTAATAGTCTTCAATGTAAAAGTGAAGCTAGACCATAATGTTAGAATGAAGACATTACAATTAAAACAATTTTCTCTTCCTCAACTTTTCCCAAAATTCAGTCACTTCTTCTTTGAAAGTGTTTTTAAGACAGTTGTATAGATCATGGAAAAAAAACCCAAATAAACAAAACCAAACAACCTACCACCTTAAAATGCCAGATTAGAAAGTGAGGGGAAATGAAGTTGAGCAAAACTCATTTAGTTTCTGAAATAAGGAGCCTTTCTTAAGTGCCTGAAATACCTGTAAATTGGAAACAAGCTCTAATCAGAATTAAAAATATTAAAACACTGCTCTTATATTACCTAGTGCTATTTAGAGACCCACCTATAATACCATAGTATGTTAGTATTCTTCTAAGTGTTAAAAATAGTGATTTGGCAAATTCAAGAAACCAGAAGAGGGAAGACAAGGCTTAGAACTATCATGACAGTGTTATTACTGCTGGTAGATCACTTTTCTTTTTAAACTGCAGCATGCACCAAATGGAGCTAAAGCATCCCTACCATAGACTCTGCCTATGTGTTGCACAGATATTAGCAAATGACACTAATTTATCCTGGTCTCTGCTGAATCAGGGCTCTGTCATACTCTTAGACCTTCATATCATTGTTGCTCACCTGGTGAATTTTTAAGGTCTAAATCTTAGTTGCTTAGGGTCTGCAGAGAAGTCATTGACATTCTTGTGCCTATCTTTAGCATCTAGGTCAAACTGCAACTGTGATAATTACACTATGAAGTCTATCTTGCTACTGGCTATTAGTATAATTTACCAGGTTTGTTAACTATCAGCCATTTCATGCTCAGTTCAGCATTTGTGTCTGTGCTTTTTTTCTCTCAGTGAAACATAGGGCTTATCCTAACAGAAAGTATTAATTTATTTGCTGCGTATGAAAGGGTATAAATGCATTTATATATTGATTTTTTTTTAGATGGATTTAACTTAAGTGCTTACAGTGTTCACTATCATACTATTACAATGCCTCACAGCACATGGGCTCTTGCAGTTTTGTATTCACAGCTATGGAAATTTATACATAGAATCATGGAATGGCTTGGTTTGGAAGGGACCTTAAGGATCATCTGGTTCCAACCCCCTGCCACAGGCAAGGACCCCTTCCAGGTTGCTTAAAGCACTATCCAACCTGGTCTTTTAATTCTTGTAACCCAATTCATTCTTGTAAATCTGTGAAAAAAAAAAAAAAAAAGGCAGGCAAAGACTAGAAAACAAAAATAAAATGATCCACTGATTGCAAATTCAGCAGTCTAACTTTCAATTCTCATATGCTGTAGGTGGAATATCCTGCATAAGCACACAACAGTGTACAATGAAACCTGTCCTGGACATGTGTGAGCCTATTTACATCAGCAGAGTGATGCAGGGCTTCTTATATATTGCGTATTGTATATTGCAAACCCAATGCACATCTCAATGATAACTTTTGCCTCTGTCTGAAATATGGATTCAGAAGCACTTCTGAACACCCAAATCTGTGCATATAACCTGACAGCATCACTGTAAGGGTGAAACCTAGTAAAAACCAGAAGTCACAGACGGGAGGGAAGCTTTAGCGCATCCAGTGGACAGCAACTTTCATGTGCTCCTGTCTGGTGTTAATTTGAATAACCAGTGTGAATCTGCCTCTCAATCCAGAGTCAGTCCATAAATCTATCTCCCTCCCTAACAGCAGTGCCTGCTTTTCCCTTCTTTATGTCTGAAAGGCACTGACATAATTTACAGTTGCAGTCATGTAGATATCCAGTTAGACAGGTAGTAGTAAATGCATATTGGACATCACAGTTACCCATTTAACAACAAATATAATTACACTCTGTCTACCGATGCATAGAAGTAGAAGTCTCTTGAAACTCAGTTGAGGCAGGCATATTTTAAAGGAAACAGCAAATAACTTATCGGAGGCTCTTCCTCTCTAGAGCAGTCCTTAGTGAGATTCAAAAATTGAATAAATGAGATCTTGCTCACCAGGTGGGTTTTTGCAGGCTGTGAGGTTGGTTCTTATAGTGCTAAAAAGGAAGTTATAAGCTTTCAGTATGGAATGTGAGTGCTCTACAGACAGGAGGATAGACAACTGAAAAGAGAAATCCCCGCAGTGAGGGATTTGTGAGATTTGGCAGAAAATCTGCATCACAATACTGCACTACTTCCCACAGGGAAGGAGCCCAAAGAATTTCTCAAGAGAAAGGCACTATTCCACCATTGCTGCTTTACAAGTGACAGACAGAAGACAAATCGGGTACCAACACAGACAGGTAGCTTCTTTATTCTTTTCCTTGGCACATGGAAATCTGAAAGGTCCAAGACACCAGTTACACCCCATTACACTTAAGGTTTATATGCAGAATAAAACTGCAAGTTGGTGTTATCTTGGAAAAATCCATAGGGAGAGCAGAGCTCAGGTAATTTCAGAGTTTGCTAGACTTGCAAGTTTAGCGCAAGTCTTTAGAAGCAAAAGGGAAAAAAAAAAAGGCCATCACAAAAGCCTATTATTTTGGAACTTACAATTGGAAGATGAGATATTTTAACTACTCCATTAACTGGTACTGTAGGATTTGCTTTGTGAGCATTTTATTTCTTAATCTACAATGCCCTTCTCTCACCTCTGAATAACTTTTTACTCTCCTTTTTATCTGTCAGTGACTTAAAGGCAGCAGAAGACTGTGAGTTGCAGGACCACCTCTGTTACCACTGAAAGCTGTTGCAGGTAGTAAGAGTATTAGAGATTCAGGAGTAAATTGCAAAGTTGGTTCACAGCACAGTAAAGCATTTAGTTGCAACTCAGTTGGGTGGAAAAAAGAAGTCACACTCCAAAAGAGACAAAGAGCTTTCTCTGCTTGAAATTATTGAATAATTTATCCAAAACACAAATCAGACTATTAAAATGAAGGTGATGGTCTTCAGACAGAGGTCATGCAGAAAGTACAGGGCCAATAACTGACTTTTCCCCTCTTTCACTGGCTATCAAAATACTTGGTTCTTTTAAAAGAGAAGTTAGTCACAATCAATCATTTTTATATCATCTTCGTTGTATATTATTTCTACTCAGCATAACTGGATTTGAAAAGTACTATCCCATAGAAGCTACAAGTCATGCAAAATGTCTCTTAAATAATGAAGCCAAAATGAAGATATATCACATAAGTCCATTGAAAACTCAATTTCCTTCAAATATCTTGCAAGACGCAAGTTTTTATGGTACACATTCTGCTTTACTACACAAACAGCTGCCTGACAGAGCCCAGAGCAATGCAGCCGCTGTGCAGCAGGTAACACACAGCTATAAAGTAAATGATTAGCTTTCAAACACTCAGTGCAGATCATTTTCAAAGGTAGTTTATGTAAGCACCCATTAACCCCTAAACAGGAGCTAAATACATGGTACAACCAAGCACTCGTGAAGGGAAACAGCTCTCCCGATTCTTACTTTGGCAAAGGAATGCTCTCAGGCTGTGCCTCTCTTCCTTCTCCTCTCATGCTCTGCTCTACTGCTTTAACCAGTGGATTTCTTCTTCATCCTGAGCAACCACTCCTACAGAGACCAAACCTCACTTACAATGTGGAAGAAAATAACAAATTCCTTTCATGTCTGTGTGCTTTCTTCATCACTGTTTTTGATAGCTACCCAAACAGCTACAGATTGCAAAATTACCACTCCGGGTTCCTTGGCACTAGCCTATAGAGGCTTAAAACGCTTAATCTGCTACTTGTCTGTAGTAAGCCTTTGGTATTAGCGTTGGGAAGAATCCTTATCAGTCAGCAATCTGATTTAGCTCTCGTTCCCAAATTGTTTGGGTGGTTTTTACCTTGTGGGAAACAACTGGTTGAAGTTGTTAAGCTTCTTTTATGCAGGGCTAATAAGCGTTTGGATGTCTAGTTGTCACTTTTGAAAAATCTGCTGTGTGGAGCAACATGATCCTGGCCAAGGTCTCTTTGTCAGAGAAAAAAATCATATGTCTTGAGCCATTTTTATTATTTTTTTTTATTCATAGAACAAAGATAAAATTTTGAACCTTCTTTTTGTTTTTGCTTGGTGAACAGCATAATTTTCTCACTGGTTTCCAGACACCAAAGCTCCAAAAATTTGAAATACAAATATAACAGAATGTAGACATTATATATTCAGAGATACATAAATTCTGTTTTATTCTCTGTAGCCTGGAATGTGAGATTAACTCTTAGTAGTATCACAAGCCAGACTTTCATGTATTCAGGAATTTTCAAAACATTATAAGGGATTAGTTCATGCAAATTTCTGATAAAGACATGTTAATATTCTGAGAAAAGAACATATTAGCTTTAGTAAAACAAATATTTAAGGCATCCCTAAAACCTTGTAACAAGTCTGAAACGCAGTAAACATTATCTGTATATTAAAAAACCACTATCAAACCATAAATCTTCTATCTGTGACAGACTTCCACATCTCGCTGTTATTATGTGTATTCAAATGAAAGCCTTCTAAACAGCACACATGCTGTGCTTCAGTCAAAATATACACATATTCCCTTCTGAGCCAAAGGTGACAGTAATATGTAGCGATGTTTTCCTTGTCCCCCTCAAAGTTTGCACCCTGACTGATTCAGCTGATCAAGGATGACTAGATGTGAACTGCCAGTAGGATACCTCCCAAGAAAACCTTATCAATAAAAGCTATTGAGCATGTGTGAGAGCTGAAACATTTTCTGGTGTTTCAGAATGTTCCTAGTTGAGTTGCACTGACTTGCTCTTTGCACAGGTGGCAATATCTGTAATAACACCTATCTTCTCTTTGCTTCTTCTGCCTCTGTTCTGCAAGTAGAGTAGTTCAAGAAACCAGTTTGTAGCTAAGAATATCCTTTTCTAAAGGTTTACTATGTGAATATTGACAGAACACACAGTCACAAAGTATTACAGCTGAAAGTGATGCAACTTCTTTTGAAGAGGTCTGCATTTTGTTTCATGTTTCTAGTTCTCAGAAAGCAATTTGATTTCCTTGCAGAAATAGCCAGTCTAAAGATTTCTTGCTCTTTGATACTATTATGAACTTATTAATTAGTCTACTCTTGAGTCAATTTTCAGCTGTTGTAAACTGTATCAAGACCTGTGGGATTAAACAACTAGATAAATATTGAGCCAGAGGGGCCAGATTTTAATGCCTGTATTTGCGCTTTTTCCGAAAGAAACCTTCTTAGGCTTCAGTAGTGGTTTTGTGGGTTAACGTGCTACTCAGTGAAACTATGATGATCAATACTGCAGTAGAGTTACCATCAGCTAATACTTTATGAGACCAGAATTATTTATCTGTATCCTAAACATTACTAAGTTTGTACATAGGTAGCTGTTGCTGAAACACACAGGAATTTCCAGAGTGGATTGAAGCCAAACACCTTCTAACCCAATGTTTACACTTCACTGATAAACAACAGTTTCAGAAATATGCAAAAACTCACATGGGCAGCACCAGAAGAAATCACAAGAGATCATTTCACTCAAACCTTTCTGTTTGGAAAATACGGATGGGAGATTCTTTCTTTCCCAAGGTAAACCTAATTTTCATTGTTGACACAGATAAGTTTAAAACTTTAAATGTGAGATTTAACATCCCCTGCAGACACCTGTGCACTTCTGTTATAACAGCATGCTCTGCACTCCTTGGTTCTCTAACTTTGGTTAGGTTTCCTTTGAAGACCTTCTCTTTATACTTCCTTCTTAAAATATCCATTGAGTGTTTCAACTGGTCTTGGATATAATGGAGATAACTGTGATAGCTTTGTTCTTTCTTCGTTTAGCATGTTCATTAATCAACATTTCTTATTTAAAATAAAAAATATCCTGAAACTTTATGGTTATGGTCGCCTAGCAACAGAATTTCCTCTCAAGAAGCTACTTGTCTTTCAAAGGGTCCATGCGTGGAACATATTTGACAGCACTTTAAAAAAAAAATTAATCAACTGATTTCTTAATATGAGTTAAATAATTTTTCACAGAGTTGGCAACAGTATTGAGTCTTGCAATTTTAAATCATCATAAATAACAGATCACAAAAAGTAAGTTCACTGTCCATAAAAATAGCAGCTAATTATTATTAACACTTATGAACGTTGCTGTCACACACCAGGACATCTCTGGGCAAAGTGCTGTAAAACAGGAAAAATAATGTACTTGCCTCATGCAGCTTACAGATTCTCCTGATTTCTTTCAATATTTCTGATGTGTAAGGGACAACAAGCAGATTCTGATTTCAGTAAATTTACTTGTTTACCAGGTCTCTCATCCTCACAAATAATTCTAATTCATTTATTATTAATAAAATTTAATTTCTTGAACTCAAAATCACTTTGAATAGTCATGCTAAGTGCAAATGCCAGACTTAAAAATGTGAAACCACCCTGTCCTGCAGTCACAGCCATAGTGTGCTACCCTCCAACTCATTTCCACTAATGTTTTCTGATTATAATTGAATGACTTGTAAAATCAATCTGGTTGTAAAGTGATCATTTGCTATGATTCCCTATGATAGCAAAGTACACAGCTTAGAGATAAGAGATCACTTCCAGTTCTGTGCACCTGTATATCCCAAACATGTCAAAACAGCAATCCTGAGAGAAGTTACCTGCAAAAGAGCAGCTGTAGAAACATTTTGCTTGTAGGAATCCAGATTTGTAGGAGGTCCAAAGATCAAAGAGAGTAAACCATGATGTGGTTGTTACAGGCGGTGATTTTAGTTGCAGTGGAGCAAATACTCCTGAAAGATGGGATGGAGGTAGGTGAGTGAGGCAGAGGAAAGAAGCCAGTGGTCAGAAACAACTGGGATGAGGAATCAGAGGACTTGAAATCCTGTGTCAACAAGAATCATAGAATCACAGAATCAGCTAGGTTGGAGCTTTTAGGTCACCAGATCCAGCCTTCACTCCAGGACTGCCAAGACCACCACTAAACCATATCACTGAGGGCCTCATCTACATGGTTTTTGAACACTTCCAAGCACGGTGATTCCACCACTGCCCTGATCAGCCTGTTCCAATAACTGATCACCCTCTCTGTGAAGAAATTTTTCTAATATCCAACCTAAATATATCCTGGCACAGCTTGAGGCTATTACCTCTTGCCCTATCACTTGTTAATTGGTAGAAGAGACTAACTGTCCCTGAGCCTGCTTTTCTCCAACTAAACAACCCCAGTTCCCTCAGATGCTCCAGACTCTTCACCAGCTTTGTTGCCCTTTTCTGGACCAGCTCCAACACCTCAATGTCTCTGATGAGGTGTTGACCTCAATGAGAGGTCCTGAACTGGATTTGAGACGTAGCTTCACCAGTGCCAAGTACCGGAGGACTATCACTTCCCTAGCCCTGCTGGCTACACTGTTGATGATATAGGCCAAAATGCTGTTGGCCTTCTTGGCCACATGGGCAAATGCTAGCTCATGTTCAGAGGCCATCAATCAGCACACCCTGGTCCTTTTCCAACAGGCAGCTTTCCAGCCACTCTTCCCCAGGACTGTGGTATTGCATGTAGTTGTTGTGACCCAAGTGCAGGGCCTGACATTTTGTCTTGTTAAAGTTCATACCACTGTCCACAGCCCAGCAACCCAGCCTGTCCAGGTTGCTTTGCAGGGCTTTCCTATCCTTCAGCATACCAACACTCCCAGCCAATTTGATATCATCTGCAAATTTGCTGAGGGTGCATTCAATCCCTTCATCCAGATCACCAGTGAAGACACTAAACAACACTGGCCCTAACAAATGTAGTTGGCAAAATTTGATATCATTTACGACCACTCTTTGGGCTCTGCTGTCCAGCTGGTTTCCAGCCCAGCAAAGAATACTCCTATGCAGGCCATCAGCAGTCAATTTATCCAGGAGAACACTGTGGGAGACAGTGTCAAATGTTTTACTTACGTCCAACTAGACAATGTCCACAGCTTTTCTCTCGCTAACCATGTGGGTCACCTTATCATAAAAGGATATCAGGTTGGTCAAGCAGGACCTCGTGCTGACTGGGCCTGATCCCTCTGTTTTCTCACAAGTGCTTTATGATCTCACTTAGGACAGTACCAAATAATTCTCAGGTGATCTGCTCACTGCATTGGCCTGGATATCAAGAGTCTTTCCAAAATGGGCAGCATGATAGGAAGCCAGTCTTACAAGCTACTGCTGCTGCTATTTCAAGCAGCAGTCTCCAAAGTTTGGGGGCTTCCATGCTGATGTCCTTCAATCTGCCAGAAAAGCTGTTGAGAATCTGACAACTTCAGTCCTTCCCCAAGGAATAGTTCTGAAATCTCTATAATCCATTCCCAGTACTCCCTGAGAACCAGCAGAATTCAACTGATTCCCTGAGGAATTAATACTGAGTGGAGTGGCTGCTAAATGCTTGATAGATGAATGATCATTGCTCAGGTGATTTTCTGTCAGACTTATATAAGAAGCAATTTTGACCTTCAATTCTTCATACTTTTGCTTTTCATGTAAATCCTCATCATGTTGATTCATCTGATCCGTTATCACATCACCACCTGTTCAATCATCAGCCTATCTTGCAAAGATGAACCTTTGATGAGAAGTGGGTTGATGTGTTTTGTCACAAATATAAATTTTTTTAACTTAATCTTTATCAATGCTTATTTAATGAATGGAAATAAGAAAAATCCATCATAACACTGAACATAGAACCAAATCTTATTGGCAACATTATTCCAGATAAGTTCTGATCACAGACTTCTACAAAATGAAAATTGCAGAGTTAACCACTGTTACTTTTATAGCAAATGGGTAAAAATATTTCTAGACCATGATTACTGTTACTAAGTGGATATCTAAAATAGGTTAGATAAATAAGACCTTCTTATTGTCTATTTCTCACCAGTGACTGTTCAGGGATCACTGTGAGGTTACCTAGATGTGGACATTTAGACACACAGCACTCAAAACTGTAGGGCTTTAATCTCATCTTCTGTGCTTTATTTTGGTAAATGATTCAAAATTCAATCTTTGTAGATCTCATGCCCTTTCTTTACTTTTTTTTCAAGTTTGTTGTTTACATGAAACCGCATAAAAGTACTTCAGACGTTAATCTCTCATACACACAATTCAATTGAAAAGAAAATCAGGACCATCAAGTCGGTCGCTTGCTGTTCAAGGCAACAAACTGAGCAAGATCTATCTTGAAACCTCTTAAAACTCTTCATCCACACTTCATACGGTAAAAAAGTGCTCTCTAATTTCCAATCCAAATATATTCATGGCCCATTTATAACTATTTGACTGTATGCCAACACTTCATTTTATCTTTACAAACTTCTCTCATTCTCATGATTAAGGGAGTGGAGCATCTCCCTCATGAGGAAAGACTGAGGGAGCTGGGTCTCTATAGTTTGGAGAAGAGGAGACTGAGGGGTGACCTTATTAGTGTATATAAATATATAAAGGGGGAGTGTCACGAGGATGGAGCCAGGCTCTTCTCAGTGGCAAACAATGATAGGACAAGGGGAAATGGGTTCAAACTGGAACACAAGAGGTTCTACTTAAACTTGAGAAGAAACTTCTTCTCAGTGAGGGTGACAGAACACTGGAACAGGCTGCCCAGGGAGGTTGTGGAATCTCCTTCTCTGGAGACATTCAAAACCCACCTGGACACATTCCTGTGTAACCTTATCTAGGAGTTCCTGCTCTGGCAGGGGGATTGGACTAGATGACCTTTTGAGGTCCCTTCCAATCTCTAACATACTGTGTGATACTGTGATATACAGAGAGAGAGCTGACGTAATCACAAATTATGAAACCACAAAAAAGTGTAACCTCTTGGAACAGCTGAGATGTGTTATCACCCCATCACCAGGTAGTTGCTTTCTCTCTTTCTACACTGTTTAATACTGATGGATCTCCCCTTCCAGCTGCCTAGAAACTCTCTTCCACTCCGAAAAATCATTCTTCTGAAATGCCTGCCAGAAATCTGCTTATAGTGATACCAGGATTGAATAGCAGCTAGACAGGAGTTTATTTTTGTTATGTTTACATAACAAAGCCACCTCTCTGAAAGGCTTTAGGGGTCTGAACAATTTATTAAGCTTAAAATAACATAATGATCTACATAAAAGACCATTAAATATTTATATTCAGGAAACACATTAACTGAGCCAACAACATTAAATAACAATGTGCAGGTGACAAATTACCAATCAATATATCAAAGTATTTTAAAAGCACTTTCATCACCTTTAGAAACATTCTCCTATTAAAAAATACTTCAATAAATTAAATACTCATTAATTAATTTTCTTTTAGTAGACTTTCAAGAGTTCCTGTGCCATCAGGGAGTGCACTAATTCATCTGTATTACCTAACTACAATTAATTTTTTCACCCTGCTGCTTATTATATTGCTACATTTTGTCCAAAACAGGTTTAATGGGTACCATTTCCACACCAGAATTACATCTTCTTGAAGGTCTGCTCCCTGGCACTATCCTCATTAGGGCCTTCGAACCTGTACATTACTACCTCCTATAGAAATTAAGAATGATCCCAAGAAAACCAGGAATAGTGAAGCTTACAGTGTTTTCTCATGTGCTTCTACCTGGGCAGAAGGATTGAGGGATTGAGGGGAAGCTGTGTTGTTTGCTTCTTTTCCTGAGGCATGGTTAAAAAGCAAGTTCTTTAGACCAAAAAATGAATTTCTAGCCAGTTCCTTGTCTTCAGGCCTGACTTACGAGTCCCTAGTGCAAATGGCCATCAATAGCATGGTATCCTGCTGATAATTATTATAATATAAACACCAATGTCTAAAGTGCAATCTTGTGGAACTGGATCAGCAGTGCTGGCCAATGTTGAAATCTCCCTCATTTCCACTGCCACTTGGGCTGGATTGCCGTTGGAAACATAAAAATAGAAGACATGGTACTGCTTTACCTTATGCCAGTATCAAGTATTTGAGGGAAAAACTGTGGGACATGATAACAAAAGACAACATTGCTTAGATTTTTCTGTGAAAATTTTCTTGGAGATGAGAGAGGTCAGTTCATTGTTCATATAAACTGCTATATTAAGAGTTACAGAAACTGGGCTTTCCTCATTCTTTCTAAAATGAGCAATGAAGACAGCACTTGTGACACATCCTCCTATCTCAACTTTGTTCTCAGTCTCCACTTTGTATGAACCTTTTATTGAATTGCCACCATGATATAGGTAGGCCTCTTACTCATTTCAGGCCTCTTCACTGATATCAGTTACAACTTGTGATGACACATTACAGCCTCAACACCCACGTGCCAGAAAATGGTCTTGGTTTACTGCCCTGTTCAGTGGTCACACAAATTTGAAGTATTTAATTGACACATAAGTGTCTTTCACATGGAATTTCATACCCTGTCCCTGATTCCAATCATCAGGTAACAATTCACCACAACACAGGTCCAAGATAACTATCCTAAGAGCCAGGTAGCACTGAAAAATCTCAAAAACACTCACATGTGTTCCTTGATGGGAACACAGAAACATTTAATTGAGAGAAAATGCTATTTGCTTGATTTTTTCCTTAGTATTTTTGGTTCCACAATTAAAGATTTCTCTTGCTTCAGCAGTTTTCCCTGCTGATTTGTGGTGGGCTCACAGAGACTTTGCTGCCTCAGCAACACCTGGGACCAGAGGTAAAGCTGTTTTAAACTACCTGGCCTATAGAAAAACAATTTGAGCATTAAAGCTGAAATTGCACTAGATTTTCTCAGCTGTCCATAACCACACAGATTTGCTGTTATATGAACTACACTGTGGGGAGAAAAAAAAAAAAAAAAGGCCAAAACCACAGAGAGTGCATTTTGACAGGTTTCTCACTAGAGAGGGCACATGTTTAGTTTTAAAATGCTGTAAGAAGCTATATATTTTTTAATCTCAGGCTGAATGCTTTCGTTGCTATTTGTCTTTTCCCAGCTCCCACCATATCAGTTAAGGCCAGTCTGATACCTTTTTGTCCAACTGATTAATATATTCCTTCATGATTTTCTTTTATAATAATTTTTATTATAATTACAATTACATTACAAGGCTGCTCAAGAACATTCATAAGCTCCAAAATGAGTGAAGTAGTTCAAATTGTCTCTAAGGCATTCAGAAGCAAAAGGCAGGTGTCTTCCTGTGCAGCAGAATGAGAATGACCTGTTCAGATATATACTTGCATTACCCTTCATTTGTTCTCTGCACAGAGAAGTAAAATCTTTTGTCCCTTGGACAGCCCACACAAAATTTCATCTCTTTTGAGCAAGTGAAGGGCCAGTTCCTTGACTCAACTGTGAGGATTCAAGAGATGTTACTAATCCATGAAACCGTGGGCATGTCCTCCTGGTGCTGGTTGTAGATCTTTTGTTACGGAGAGTAGACTACAAGGCCTCTTAACTCCAAGCCAGACTTCTGCCATATTCCTCAACATTTTCATTAAATAATAGAAGCCTTTTACACTACTTATTTAACATGTGGATAGCCACTCTTGCTTCCCAAAATGCTCAGCTGAAATTATATGCTTCGTAATGTAACATTTTAGAGCACATACTTTGGCTGATTATGCAACATACCCTTGGAAAGGGAGCAAATCTCTTTCTTTGAACAAAAACTTAGACATTGGTCACTTAAATCAGGTTTTGTTCCATATGTCATTGGGAAGCATGGGATGCAAGAAAAAGATTAACAGTGTGGGCATTGTGATACAGAAAAAAAAGAATCAGGGAGGTGGGCATTTATTAGTATACAAAGTTTCACTGAAGTTATACGTAGTACAAGTAAGTGCTTTATTAATTTGAGTGCAATTTGTAGATTTGGCCCTAAATGAGGGTTTATGTACACAAACTGGGAAGATTAAAGTTTTATTCCCTGCAGTTGTTACAGCATTTCTACTTTGCCCAGACACTTTAGCAGAGTATAGCATTACAGTATCACCCATCATATGCACAAAATACAAACTATTAAGTTTGTGCATGTATAGCTATAAAATGTTCCATTTTGTAAAGACAACTTATTTACCGATTTTATCTTACAATGTAGTTTTGAAGAATATGTTTATAAATAATGATTTTTACAGGGAGGTTAGATTGGCACAGGCTGCCCATCTACCAGTAAGAAATAACCATTTGAAGAGCTGGGAATTATTCCATAAAACCATCTGGAAAGATGCTCAAACCCAGCAGATAGCTATGGTTATTCCCAAAGCAAGTGATACTACTGAAATCCCCCCAAAACTCTAAGTTGTATGGATATGAGCTCAAGAGAAGGCTCCAGTAAGAGCTTCTAAATGGACAGATCATACCAGGCTCAAGAATAGAATCATAGAATCATAGAATAGTTAGGGTTGGAAAGGACCTTAAGATCATCAAGTTCCAATCCCCCTGCCACGGGCAGGGACACCTCACACTAAACCATATCACCCAAGGCCTCGTCCAACTTGGCCTTGAACACTGCCAGGGATGAAGCATTCGCAACCTCCCTGGACAACCTATTCCAGTGCCTCACCACCCTAACAGGAAAGAATTTCCTCCTTATATCCAATCTAAACTTCCCCTGTTGAAGTTTGAACCCATTACCCCTTGTCCTACCACTACAGTCCCTAATGAAGAGTCTCTGCCCAGCATCCCTATAGGCCCCCTTCAGGTACTGGAAGGCTGCTATGAGGTCTCCACGCAGCCTTCTCTTCTCCAGGCTGAACAGCCCCAACTTTCTCGGCCTATCTTCACATGGGAGGTGCTCCAGTCCCCTGATCATTCTCATGGCCCTCCTCTGGACTTGTTCCAACAGATCCACATCCTTTTTATGTTGAGGACACCAGAAGTGCACACAATACTCCAGGTGAAGTCTCACGAGAGCAGAATAAAGGGGCAGGATCACCACCTTCAACCTGCTGGTCACACTCCTTTTGATGCAGCCCAGGATACGGTTGGCTTTCTGGACTGCAAGTGCACACTGCTGGCTCATGTTCATTTTCTCGTCAACCAACACCCCCAAGTCCTTCTCTGCAGGGTTGCTCTGAATCTCTTCTTTGCCCAGCCTGTAGCTGTGTCTGGGATTGCTCCAACCCAGGTGTAGGACCTTGCACTTGTCATGGTGAAACTTCATGAGGTTGGCATGAGCCCACCTCACAAGCGTGTCAAGGTCCCTCTGGATGGCATTCCTTCCCTCCAGTGTATCAACCAAACCACACAGCTTGGTGTCATCGGCAAACTTGAAGAGGGCGCACTCAATTCCACTGTCCATGTCAGTGACGAAGATGTTAAACAAGACCGGTCCCAACACTGATCCCTGAGGGACACCACTGGTAACTGGTCTCCAGCCGGATATTGAGCCATTGACCACAACTCTTTGTGCGCAGCCATCCAGTCCGTTCTTTATCCACCGAGTGGTCCATTCATCAAATTGATGTCTCCCCAATTTAGAGACAAGAATGTCGTGTGGGACAGTGTTGAACGCTTTACACAAATCCAGGCAGATGACATCAACTGCTTTACCACTGTCCATCAGTTCTGTAGCCCCATCATAGAAGGCCACCAAAATGCTCAGGCAGGATTTCCTCTTGGTGAAGCCATGCTGGCTGTCACTAAGCACCTTGTTGTTTTTCATGTGCCTTAGCATGCCTTCCAGGAGAATCTGCTCCAAGATTTTGCCAGGCTCAGAGGTGAGACTGACTGGTCTGTAATTCTCTGGGTCATCCAATTTCCCCTTCTTGAAAATGGGGATTATATTTCCCTTTTTCCAGTCGTTGGGAACTTCACCTGACTGCCATGATTTTTCAAATATGATGGCCAGCGTCTTAGCAACTCCATTCGCCAGCTCCTTCAGGACCCGTGGATGGATTTCATCAGGACCCATGGACTTGTGCACGTTCAGATTTTTAAGATGGTCTCGAACCAATTCCTCTCCTACAGTGAGCCCAAAGTCTTCATTCTCACAGTCCCTGCGTCTGCCTTCCAAGACTTGGGTGGTGCAGTCAGAGCCTTTGCTAGAGAATACCGAGGCAAAGAAGTCATTCAGAACCTCAGCCTTCTCCAAATCCTGTGTAGCTAGTTCTCCCAAGAGCTTCCTGAATGGGCCTACGTTCTCCCTAATCTGTTTTTTATTTGCTATGTACCTGTAGAATCCCTTCCTGTTATCCTTAATATCCCTAGCCAAGTTTAATTCTAACTGGGCCTTAGCTTTCCTAACCTGGTCCCTAGCTTCCCAGACAATAACCCTGTACTCTTCCCAGGCCGCCTGTCCTTGCTTCCACTTTCTATAAAGCTCTTTTTTCATTTGAATTTTCCTCAGGAGCTCCTTATCCATCCAAGGAGGTCTCCTGGCCCTCTTGCTGCACTTCCTTCTAGTTGGGATGCAACACTCCTGAGCTTGCAGCAGGTGATCCTTGAAGACCAACCAAGAGTCTTGAGCCCCCCTGCCCTCTAGGGCTATATCCCATGGAACCTTACTAAGCAGGTTTCTGAAGAGGCTGAAGTCTGCTTTTTTGAAGTCTAGGGCAGTGAGCTTGCTGCACGCTCTTCTCACTGTCCTAAGGATCTCAAATTCAACCATCTCGTGGTCGCTGCATCCAAGGCTGCCCTGCAGTGCCACATTTCCAACAAGCCCTTCCCTATTGGTGAGCACAAGCTCAAGCATGGCACCTCTTCTTGTTGGTTCCTCTATTACTTGCAGAAGGAAGTTGTCTTCCACACGATCGAGGAACCTCCTGGATTGCTTGTGCAATTCCAACAGATGTCAGTGTGGTTGAAGTCACCCATGAGAACGAGGGCCTGTGAGCGTGAGGCTTTTCCTATCTGCCTATGGAGTGCTTCATCCGCATATTCCTCTTGATCGGGCGGTCTATAAGAGATCCCCACAGTAATGCCTCCCATTGCTGTTTTCCCTTTAACCCTGACCCACAAGCTCTCTGTTATCTGCTCACCTGTCCCGAGACAGAGTTCCATACACTCCAGCCTATCCCTAATATAAAGGGCAACTCCCCCTCCGCACCTGCCAGGCCTGTCTTTTCTAAAGTGTCCGTAACCTTCCATTCCAACACTCCAGTCATAGGAGCCATCTCACCATGTTTCTGTGATGCCTATAATGTCATACTCCCGTAGACGAGCACACATCTCTAATGAACTTCAGTATCTAGAGGCTGGGTGAGCAATAAGGGGAAATAAATTGATTTGGCCTCTTCTTACCTTTCTTTTCTGAGTGAAAAACCTTCTGTGATAACTCTAAATGTATTTCTTGAGTATTGAGGACTAAAACTGACCTTCTCTTTGCATAAATGTATTGTTTCTCTTTAACTTCCCCCCTAACAAGAGGATTTCAGCAAACATTTCCACTACTAGAATACTTAAATTCATTTGTATGTATATCCCAGGAAAGCAAAAGAATGCTATCAAACCTTCTGCATACATTCTAAGCAAAGGAACCTCTGGCTTAGAACAGCATGCACATTTTTACACCATAGCATAATTGTTTTGCAACATGGTAGCTGCTAATAAAATTGTATAAATTTAAAAAAATATACAGTCTTAAATACACCATCTATAAAAAACACTTAATTTATAAATGTATTTGGGTAAGGAAAAAAAAAATGACAGTCACAGGAGTATTCAAGCACAAAAAAAAAAAAAAACAAAAGATAAAACACTTTTAGTTAAGGGGAAGCCCTTCCAGCAAGAAATTAACACGGCAGAAAACTTTCTTTACTCAGTTACGAGGCACTGTAGTTCTTTAATCGGTATTGAAGATTTGAGGCCTGTTTGAGGCCATTAAGAACTCACTTAATGTCCAAAAGGCAACGTAGTTCCACACACACTGGCTCAACGTAGTTCCACACTGTATCAGGCTCAGCTCTTAGTCTCATAAATAGATCAGGTCCAGCAACACTTACCTTTCACAGCACATTAAATCAGGCCAAATAAAAGAAGTTCAGCCCCACCTTTGAAATCCATCCTCCACTGGTCTGCATTTAGAGATATTGGAAGACTTCTCTAAAGCTGTAGGAAACCTTCATGTAGGCAAGGCTTGGAGGGAGTAGACAATGCTGCAGTCCTCTTCCAGAGGAAATATAAGAGGGAATTAAACCCTGTCCCTGAGTGTTTTATGAGTATCACCTCTAACATTTCAAAGGATCTTCCTTCTCACAAAGCAGAATACACATTTCTACTTCATGACTACATGCACATCAGGTATGATGTTTTTAAACAAGACTGAGCTACCCAAGCATGAAATAGCTGAAACAATTTTCTTAACAGCTGAAAAACACTTCACTAACTCAGAAATAGCTGAACCAATTTTCTTCAAACTTTCCAGTGCAGTACACCTTTGAACTAACACTATACTTGCTAAACTTCTTCCCTTTGCATGTGTCTTTGCTTTTACCTAGTGACTAACAAGAACATAAAATAAGGATTAAAGATCCAGTCCTGCACAAACACAAGCACGTGATTAAAATTACTACTACAATATTGAGTTAATGTTGGCAGGGTCAAACCCTAAGAATGTTTGTACTATTTCTACTTCATAACAGTCCTGTATTGACACTATAGCTCATAAATATGGAATAGGGTAAAGTCCACTATATTTTATAAGGCTGTAACTTTTCATGGGGTTCTCCTATTACTCTCAATAACACTGCAGGGCAAATCTAGTTGAGAGAGATTGCTTTCTAAATCTGCTTATGGCTGCTATTCCCCATCAGTTGTGCATGTAAATTGGAAATGTTTTTATAAGAACAAATCATGTGACAAGTCTGAATCAAAATGGGATGCATTTTTGCAAGCAATCATGCTCTGAAATGAACAAAAATGCTCACAAGTCAAACAATAGCATTCACCTATTTTAAAGCCAAGGGAAAGTTTTAATCCACAGCCTGTCAAATTTTTTTTCCAAATCACTGCAGGTATCATTCCCAGTTTATACTCTTACTTATGATAACTGAACTGTGTCCTGTTATACATTTTCCTCACTCTGAAAGCCAGTCATCTGCTCTGTTCAGAACCAGTAGTGCAAAACATATGTAGAACCTCACACTCTAATCAACCTCTGCTGGATTTTCGCATGTATTAGACATTTATTTAAGTCAGAATATATGGATGTCCTGGGTTCAGCAGTAGCAGTCATTTTTCTCCTTCTTGGTAGCTGGTGCAGCGTTGTGTTTTGACTTTCAGACTGGGAACAGAGCTGCTAACACTGATGTTTTGGTCTGACCAAGGATTTTGTGAGCCTCATGCTCTGCCAGGGAGGAGGGGAAGCTGGGAGGAAGCAGAGAAGGACACCTGACCCAAGCTGACCAAAGAGGTATTCCATACCACAGCACATCATGCCCAGGATGTAACTGGGAGTTACCCGGAAGGGCTAGTACACTGTGGGGTTGGAGGAGATATAGGTCGGTGCTTGGTCAGGCTGGGGGGGCAAGTTATCAGTCAGCAGGTGGTAAGATGTTGTATTCTCTTCCCTTGTTATTTCCTTTATCATTATTATTATTGATGGTAGCAGTAGTGATTTGTGTTATACCTTAGTTACTAAACTGTTCTTATCTCAACCCATGGGAGCTGCATTCTTTTGATTCTCCTTCCCATCCCTCCAGTATCAGGGGGAGGCCAAAAAGGGGGTGTGACAGAGCAACTCTGTGATTTACGGCTGACTTTGTTTAAACCACGACAGTTCTTTTTGGCGCCCAACGTGGGGCACAAAGGGTTGAGATAACAGATCTGACCAGATTAATAGTCACTCATCACAATGCCGATTTACTGGCTCTCAAAGTTGTTTTTCTTGATCTCAAGTTTCAGAACGTTGTAACTTACTTAGAGCCGGTATTTGCTGTGTTAGTGTTTATCAAGTGTGGGGCTTGGGCTAAGCTTCTTGTCTCACTGTACTTTATGGGAATGACTTGTAATATGGGCAGGCTCCAGCAGCAGGGTGGGACGGACGTGGCCATGGACTGGTCACTGGCTGTCCGGCTGCTCCTCACCGTCCTGGCCCTCGTCCTCACCTCCATCTGCGTGAGGCTGTGGGAAGCCGAGGGGGAGCGGCCTCGGGAGCCGGCGGCTGCTGAAGCGGCCCAGGAGAGCGGCCCCGGAGACCAAGCGGCGGCGGGAGCGGGGCCGGAGGCCAGCAGGGAGCAGCTGCCGGTGGAGGAGGTCGGGGCGGTCGAGGAGCGGGAGGAGGCGGCTGCCGAGCAGCGGGAGAAGGCGGTGGAGGAGCCGAGCCCCGCGGAGGAGCCGAGCCCGGCGGCCGAGCCCAGCCCCGCGACGGCCGAGAGCATTCCCCAGAAGCTGCCCGCCGAGCCCCAGGAGGATGCAGGAGACCCCGCAGCATTTCCCAGCAAGGCAGAGGAGGAAGAGCTGGACTCAGAAAAAGAGAAGCTGGTGGTGGGAGGGCCGTCAAGCACAGCAGCTACACCAGCCCCAGTAACAAGTACAGCAGCATCGCTTGAGAGTTCTGAAGGTTTTGAATGGCCTTTGGGCCTGCCTGCTGATTGTGATGGGGATCAGCATGTTGGCACAAATACAGACTGTGTTTTACCCACCACCATTTTGTCTGATCTTGAAAGTTAAGCAGAGTCGGGTTTGGGTCTTGTCTAGGGTTAGACAGCGATATAGGAGGACCAGGAGATTCTCCCGAAGGCTGGATAGTCATGAGCGGCAGGGTGTGTGGGATAGTATGGGGAAGTATCTAGGCCATTGGGCCCCTCCAGTGCTTTGGAAGTGTCGGAGATAGAAGGCAGCAGTATGGAGTCTCCAGCAGCAAACTGCAGAAACTGCTGGAGGGGACAGTGAATTATTCTGAGCTTGGTGGGCCCATGGCACTTCAGACCAACAGAGCAGAGATGCAACATCGAGATGGACTCATGACTGAGGGGTGGACTTAGCAACGGACACTATTGGCCAGGTGATTCATGAGCGTGAGCACTGCACACAGCCTCTTGTGCTCTGAAAGACTGTTACAAGAGATGGAACCCGATACCATGGACTGAACAGACTCAGCAGCTTTATAGGGACTGGTCCATGCATTAAGATAAGAGTTCACTGAGATAACAGTGATGGTATATTGAAAATGGGGGATCTGAGCATGATGTGAATGGTATGGAATAAGGGGTGAATAGTGACCTGGGTTTAGCAGTGGCAGTCATTTTTCTCCTTCTTGGTAGCTGGTGCAGTGCTGTGTTTTGACTTTTGGCCTGGGAACAGAGCTGATAACACTGATGTTGTAGTCTGACCAAGGATTTTCTGAGCCTCATACTCTGTCAGGGAGAAGGTGAAGCCGGGAGGAAACAGAGACAGGACACCTGACCCAAACTGACCAAAGAAGGATTCCATACCAAAGAGGCTTTAACCGTTTGGCTTGTTTAATTGCAGCACATGTTTCACACTCATTAATAACCACAATAATAAATTATTATATAAGAATTTAATTTGCAATCCATTAGTTTGTTTTCTCCATATTCCTCATCAGTTCCAGCCAGCTTCTAAGAACAACATAAATCCATTTAGTAATCATGTCAGTAGAGCACATCTGTTTTTCTTAAAACACAGGGATAACACTGGAAATCTCTAATCAGGTATACTTGTGCAAATTAATCTCGACTTCCAGTATTGCTCTTTCCTTGGCTTGGCCAGGCACAGAATGTCCATTAACCTGGATTACATCTTCTACGTAAGTAGATTAAACTGGTGCTTATCCATCTATAATAAAACTCCTGATTACACTGACTTCACCAGTGAATTTGTCTTCATAAGCTGTATTAGCTCTCAGCTGTTGTTTTAAGATGTAAACCAACTGTGGCATATTTTGTTCTGAATATCTGGCCTTCCTTTGCAGACATGCATAGTCTTTGCCTAAACCAGAAGGCCAAATCTAGTGTAAACTCTATACATTTACTTAGTATTCCCCTGTATAGGTAACCCAGGCTTTATGTTGAGGTCTGTACTGCTGTGAAACCCATAACCATGTGAACTCCTTTACATTTCACATTGTGAAACCTAAAGATTTAACAAAAGTTAAGAATTCCACTGATTTTTTTACAAAATACCATTGAAAAAAAAACAACAACAACCAAAAAAACCACAACAAACCTGAAGTATTGCAGTATGCTTTATATATAGACTGCTTTTATAGTTCTCCTATAACTGATAAATGTCCTGGATAGGCACAAGTATAGTTTAGATTCTCCCCAAGCAAAGGTTTAAGCATAATGTGCAAAGGAAGCTGCTGAATTCCTAAAACAAAATAAATTCCATTGTAAACCCCTGTGTGTTTTGATTCAGAATAATATGATTTCACTTAGATGGTGCCTTTGCTTGAAAATCAGCATTATGTTTCACGTCTTAAAAAATCCATAGTCAATTCAAATTACTTTAATATTCATTTCTTTGGTACACTCCTAATTTTTCAAGCCTATTCATATGGGAAAATTACCAAGACTTATTAACTGGATTTACATACTTTTCTTTAAAATTCAGCAAACAGTCCTTTTAAGAGACTGAGTTTTAATCTCCCCTGCAAGGTCAAGATGTAGATTTTTTATGTGCCAAATAAGCTGAAATCCAATTTATGATCAGCTTCAAATGAGTAAAATACACCACTTCCAGTCTGCAAAAAATTCACAGAAAGCGCTTCTCTATGTCATTTCATATAATTCTGTATCAACTACATTCTTTATTGGCAGTTTCAATAAAATACCTATTAAGTCTCAAAAACCCCACAACATTTACTTCTCACTCTAAAGCACATTTTCTCTCAAGCACTGGGCCTATTACAGAATGAAGTCACAGTTACTTAAAAAAGTTTGCTGAGTTTATAAAAATTTTCAACAGCTATCATTCAGTTTCAAAGGCATCATAAAATTTGGAGTACTAATGTTCTATGTAAATTTAAGATCTGCTCAAATCTTAAATATGAGACCATAATCTTCAGTTAGCATTATAGAGTGTTTTCCTATTTATAAAATTGTATTTCTTAGATAGAAAACCCATTCCAAGAAATTTTATTCTTAAACTCATTCACAGTGTCATAGCTGTCATATTTTACTGTAAACAGAAAAATTCAAAGCTTCATTTAATGGAGTAAGATTGTTCCCAGTTTATTGTCTATAACTGAACCTGAAGTCTTAGATTAATGGGACTAGAAGAGATTTGAACAGATCATGTAAACTCTCTCCATTTCCTAGACAGGATCAATTAGGACTGTGACATTCCCAACTAATGTATTTGTAAATTCTTCTATCAACCATGCTAGAACTGCCACACAGTAATCTGTTTATTACTTCTCCTTACTACTGAGAAGCCTTATTTTCTAATTTCAATTGTCCTTCCTGAAATTTGCACATGTCCAGGCTGATGATGTCAGTCACTCTTCCCTTATACACCAACACAGTGGCCTCATCCTACAGGGCCACAGAATTGGTCAGGCACAATTTGTCTTTAGCAAAGCCATGTTGGCTGTCACCAATCACCTCTTTTTTTTTTTTTCATGTGCTTTTGCACAGTTCCAGGAGGATCTGCTCCATGATTTTGCCAGGCACCAAGGTGAGACTGGCCAGCCTGTAGTTCCTTGGGTCTTCCTTTTTTTTCCCCTTATTAAAATGGGCATTAATTTTCCAGCCATTGGGAATTTCATTGGACTGCCACGGCTTCTCAAATACAATGGGTAGTGGATTAACCACTTCATCGGCCAGTTTGCTCACGACCCACAGATATATCTCCTCAAGGCCCATGTACCTGTGCACCTTGAGGTTCATTAGATGGTCTCAGACCTGATCTTCTCCTGTAATGTGTGTTTTTTCATTCTCCCAGTCCTTGACTTTGCCTTCTGTGACTTCAGCAGTGTGGCTAGCGCAGTTGCTGGTGAAGACTGAAGAAAAAAAGTCATTGAGTACCTCAGATTTCTCCTTATTGTAATAGGGTCTCCCATTTCCTTCTGAAGACGGCCCACTTTCCTTTTATCACCAAGGTACCTACAGAAGCTTTTCTTGTTGCCACTGATGTCACTGGCCAGATTTAACTCTATCAGGGCTTTAGCTTTTCTAACCTGATGCCTGCCTAATTGGACAATTTCTCTGTATTCCTTCCAGGCTACCTGCCCTGCTTCTCATGAAACAAAGGTTTAATAGTTTAGAAGAATCAAGAAGAAGCATAAGCTCACCACATGGTATGTAACTTTTTTCCCATTTTTCTCAGTATTCTGACAGCACAGAAACAAAACTAGATAAAGTATATCCCAAAGCAGATCTTGTATGATGGTGAGTCAGTCAGTGTTGTATTCATTATTGGACTGAAATTACTTGAAACAGAACGCACTTTTGAAGAAAGCAAAAAGAATAAGAAAAGGAAATGAATGATTCAGTATATTATCTCCTCAGGCTGTAATATACAAAGCTGTCAGCTTCAGCTTTAAAAGCACTTTAATTTCAAGACAAAGGTCTCATTTCTATTATTATTCCACTCACTAAAATTTACATTTTAACCAAGAAAGACCCTCTGTGCCAACTGATGTCAGAAGTGACCAATTTATATCCATTAAAAAAAATGAGAAGTATTAAAAACAACCGTTGAAATTCTGGCCCAGTTCAAGTCAATGGCAACTGTAGTCTCAATTCCAGCACAGTGCACACAGAGGATTTGGTATTCTGTGTTACACAATTAGAGCAATTAAATTCTGCTCTTCTGCTAACAACAGCTAATGTTCTAGTGAATACATAGAGGTAGAGCTAAAAAAAATTATGCTGCTCCTCCATTAACGCGCAGCTTGTGATTATTTATTACTTTTCCCAACAGCTAGGTTCTTATCAGAGTTCTCATATCAATATCTTTTTTCTCTAAGTATATGCAATGATTTAAATAGGACCTCTGGTGGCATAAGGTGAATAGGATAGCATATTCTGCACCAATGACAATATCTGAGAGCATATCTGAGTTTCATTCCTCAATTTCCCTGATAGTTGAGATTTAGAAAGTGACATTGCACAGAACAGCTCCCTGCAATATCAGAATATGTACAAATCTCTGCAGTTTTTCTGGACAGCAAGATAATTTCCAGACTGTATATTGTAAGTTAAAGTACCTATAAACTGGTTAGAGGCTGAAATCCTATTAATGAAGGGAAGATGGAAGAAATCGTAGATTTCCATTCTAAAGTCCTTGTGAGGCAATCTCATTTTGCCAGGCATCAAAGTAGGAAGATGGTACAGAGCAATAGGAGTGTTGTGAACCTTCACATCAGAAATCAACAGCTACATGGTCCATATCACGTCAAAAAAGCCCAGCTGTAGATTTAGTGATTAGCATCTGAAAGCTGATGAAGTTCTTACAGCTTTCCTTCATTTTAGTCACAAAATCTTCTCCAACTCATGAAAACCTGCTGTCACATCCTTCTGCATCAGTAATAGGGAACCTTCCATTCCCCTTCCAATCTCCAGCTTTAATTGTTTGACCAGTGTAGCATACTGTTTGCACATCTTAAAGCTCTTCTTAGGGTACCACCCTGAAGTCCAGATCTTTAATTTACATTTTACAGATGCAAATTGGGAACAAAGTCAAAGATTTTTGCCTGGTGTCCAAAACCAAAATGTTTCCTTGCCCTTCAGAGCACACACTACATCTATGTCATGTAAAGCTTCCTACATCAGTGCTTTCCTTACATTACTCACATAATATAAGTACATTTACTTACATGCATCTGCAATTCTTCACGTCTTCATGAAAAGCCATCACCTTGAAGTAGGATTTAAATTTATAGATTTGCCTCCCATTCAGCTCAAGGTATACAGATGTGCAAGTACAAAACCTGGTATTTCAATGATGAGATATTTCAAAAATTAGTAGAGGACATAAACAAGTCTATAAAGCAAGCATAAGCATTTGGGATAGTACAAAGCTGTCTCATGCTTAGGGGTGCTCAAAAAGGCAGGAATGTTTCCTGAACTGAGTGAGAAGTAGGTGAGGCATCCTCTTCCTTTGTCCTAATTGTGCATTAGTGAACTTGTCATAGCCATATAACCCCTCCTGACTCCCATTGGCAGACCTGGAATGAGGGAATTACTTCAGCAGATGGCAAAAATACAACCATATTCCACTAGTGTGGAGAAAGGCCTGCACAAAACCAGGGCATTGGGTGTATGTTATGGCCAATACCAAAAGCTGAGGTTTAAGAAATTAGTATGAAGATGAAGCCAACACTGAAACTACTCTAAACATTGGGGTCTTTTGAAATCCAACTTCAGGTCTAACTAATATGGATCTATCAATCCAGCCTAATAATTTGATGCCTGAGGAGTTGTTGTGATGTAATTAATCAGTTGTTTCCATCTGTGGTTCAAACACAGCACAGTATAAGCATAATACAAACACTTGTTACTCTGGACATCCACTCATTTTCAGTCTTGCAGGCACCTAACAAGGATCATAGCAGGCTGGCTAAATCAACTTCAATAAAAGTATTGCATTAAAAAGCTAATCGAACATAAAATCCTCACTGTTCATCCTAATCACATTATAATACATCATATTTACATTTTATGCATTTGTGATAACTGGCCTGAACAGTGCACAAGGAAAATGAGCTTTCTATGTACAGTATATTCATACTGAACAAGTCTGCATTATTTATAACAATGGGCCTACCAATACTCTGCATACAAATCTGTTTTGGTTCAGATTTCTTTCTTAGGGAGACCTGGATATTGCTTTAAAGCATATTCTCAGTAGCCCTACAGAAATTGTTAATGATTTCAATACACAAAATTGCATTTGTAAACTTTATACATAAGTAACATGTTTTTAGACTTGCACAGGCAACTACCTGGGGAGGGATCTATCCTTTCTGTGTTTATATGATAGCTGGAACAATGCAGAGTGGAATAAAAGCACTCTAATAGTAATATTTATAATAATAGGTCAAGAATTTCATTAACTCCTGTATGTGGCTAATCAGAGCTCAGTGTCTTTGAAAGATAAATCCACTTATATATCAGTGCAGACAAAAAAATCAGGTTGCTACATCTGAAAGCAATGCTCCCAGTTATACACAGCTTACGACTCAGTTACTGCCTGGATATTTAAAAGAGCTAAAAAGTCATGCTTATTAATCCCATCACATTTCAGTAGATTTGGGCGTTTATATCTTGTGTGCAGAGAGGTAATACTATGCATTTTTGAAAAGTAAGAAGTCCAGCTGTATTCACCATGATGTAAATATGTGAAAACTAATAAGTAGGTGAGGTGACACAATCTGAAAAACTGCTTGGTTGCATATATGACTAAGCAGGCTACTCAGCAAAGGATATTGGGATCTAGCTTATATCAACCAGAGAAAATGCATCTCACAGAGAAAAAAGTATTAGCTGAGAAACATCCAGATGCAGAATCCAAAGTCATATGGCGGGTGTACAAACCAAACAGAGAAAGTCAGCGATAATTAGCTTTGAGTGCTAAATTCTTCCACATTTAAATGAAGTAAATAACTAATCACAGAATGCAGGATAGGCACTTGATGGTCTGATAACCAAAGGAATATCATGTGATTAAATACATAAAACATGTGGAAGGTGTAAGTACAGCGTCCTTCAGTCACTGGACTTGGCTTTCTGAACATCTGGACTTCACACAGGCAGCATCTCACCTCTAGTTCATAGACCTATGCTTGCTATCTCCAGCTAAAAGTATATGTAGTCTGATACCTCATCTGAGTCTGTCTTCTTACTCTTGGAAAGCAGCCTCATTCTGCAAACTGCCTGCTCAGTCCTTCGAGGATACATGTATCCTGTACTGATCCAAAACCTCTGTGGAGACAATGCACCTTGACCGTGCTTGACGTATTTCACTGCTAGGCAGGCTTAACAGGGAAACAGGTGAAGATGTATTTAGGTTTAAGGTAAATATCTGTGGGTAGCAGCAGTCAAAGTCAGAAATAAGATACTGCAAGTGCTAAAACATGTGTATACAGATATATATAAAAGAAATTTTGCCCTATTCTTACTGACAATTATCTGACTAATAGATCTAGAGTCTCTCAGCTGAAATATAGAATCTCAGAATCCTGCATTTATAGCAACCCTGACTCCCACCATAGATAAACTTCTCTCTTTTAATACACTAGTCTAAGTAGTCTTGATTTAGTGCAAAACAAATGAAGAATCAATGGCTCGTCTAGAGTGGCTGCCCTTTTCCTTATTAAAAGACTTCCTGAGTTTCACACTCCTCACCTTTGTATCACATATTTTTGGCAAGAAATCTTTTTATTCTAGCTCCAGCCATCTCATCTCAGTCCATGCTACTTAATACACATTTTTAAAGGCTTGTCAGTTTTTGTAATATGGCATATAGCATCCATCATAAAAGTGATGCAGGATGATGCAGGCAGGGTGGTGAAGCCACAGCCTCACTACAGTGATCTAGGTTTAATAGAAAACAGAGCACTTTGGAGTACATTACCAGAAAGACCCTAGCGACAAGAATAAAGTACTATTGTAGACAAACCCTAAAGAGCAAACATCCTTCCTTCACCTTCTCCTAATCTTTATTCCCAGCTGAGTTTATCCAGAATCTCTGAGGGACACTGTACTCTTAAAGATTCATTTCCTACAGTATTACAGTCTCTGTGTTACAAATACTTCCTCTCACCAGTTTAACATCACCTTTCACCAATCCTTTTTCTTTTTTGTTTATTCCTCATCTTTCTCAGAAAGAGGAGAAACTGAGAGAATGAACTGAACATAGCTGCTTTTTTTCCTGTTTAGCTCTAAACAAAATGGCAAGGAAAACAAGATGACAAGGAAAGATTGCATTTTTCAGTGACTACTATGATACTGCACCACTAAGACATCTTTGTTCTAATAATACCAAAAGCAACTGACCATGAAAATGCTACACAAATCTTGTACTCAAGGATAATTCATTGTTTAAGTAAACAAGTTAAGCACAAAGAGATGTAGATCTGTATGAGATATGAGTCCAATGCAAAATATGGAGAAAACTTGGAGAACTATGACTTTATTTTCATTGCTTTCCACAGTCTAATTTAATTAAATCAACAACAGAAAAAGAGCTACTTGAAAATACCAGTTCTTTCAAAAAATTAATGTAAGAACCTTTGTATACTTTTATTTCCCTTTGTATACTTTTATTTCCTTTTTTATTTAACTACTTGCATGAATCTCACAGGGTTTAATTTGTGGTACCCCTGGATCTATACTGATACATTTGACTTTGATCAGTCTAAAAGAGGAA
Organism: Neopsephotus bourkii; assembly: GCF_033783945.1. Classification (NCBI taxonomy): domain Eukaryota; kingdom Metazoa; phylum Chordata; class Aves; order Psittaciformes; family Psittacidae; genus Neopsephotus; species Neopsephotus bourkii. The sequence goes on along the minus strand of NW_026902076.1, from coordinate 6,570,459 downwards.
GCTATGCAGTGGCAGGAAATCATGTATTTTACAAAAATAGTCTGCCAATATATATCCTCAGGGTGCAGTGCAACTCAATTATAAAGACTCAAATATAGGGTGCAGTCATTATCAGAGGTGCTCAACAGGTTGTTCCTGTTTTTTTTTAAATTAAAGTTATATGAGAAATTTCAACTGACAGATGCAAAGTGGGGAGTTAGCTGCAAGACTCATGGGAAATAGGTGGTTTTATAGGGTCATGGGATCCCAAAAGGTTAAAACTTTGTATGACCATATGACTTTGATATAGAATAATATTTTCTAAATCATAAGAAGGCCTTTGCTCTCGTTGTCTACTGTTTCTTCAGTCACAGCAAGGGTTATGGGCCTAAAGAGAGAAATGCAAAGGACGTGGTCTGAGTCAGATACAATGTCAGGATGAAGAAACCAATGTCTGCATCAGCCCAAGAACAAGAAAAGTCTTCTAGGATTAAATAGATATCAATCCAGAGTCAAGAACAGGAAAATCAAAAGTCAAGACAGGGTCATACATTCACTTTTACTAGCTGGTGGCAATTTTTACTTTCAATCTTATAATGTGGCTCCTGATCAGGCTTCTGCAAACCCAGAGCTGGTCTTGCTTTTCAGGTCTGTGGCTGTCAAGAAAACTCCTACTGATGATACTGATAGTAGCCACAAACCAGTCACAGAGAAAAAGCTTTCAGTGAGGATCACCAATTGATGTGAACTACATTTCTTTGTTTTATTCTGTGTTGCCCACACTGTATTTTCCTTGAGCTACCTGTCACTATGGCACAACAGGGAGTGCTCTCTCCAACCAGGAAACGATACCTCTGAGGCACTCAGGCTTCACAGTGCCCTGCAGAGTGTTCCCTCATTCAGCCTAGATATCACCCAGAAGCTTCTGCATGTGAAGAACTGTGAATCAGCCACTCAGCATGAGTCAAATTTCCCTCATTCACAGAGCCCTTCTTCAGAATTTCCATGAGACAAACAGAACAAAGATCTTTCAAATTTATACTTTGATACCCTTTCACATTTTGTAATATGATGACATCACTCTAGCAAAGACCTGGTTCCCAGAGGACACCTGTGTACTTATCTTTGTAGACAGAAATCACACGACTGGAATATTTGCAACTTTTCCCAAAATCTACACCTACACTTGTAAATTGCTGCCTGACAAATTATAGGAAGACTAGAAAACTGTGCAAGATGAAGGTTAAAAAAATCTGAAGGTGGCCTATAAAGTTAGCAATGGCAATCTGAGGCAGGTGAAGAAGAAGTAAGGCACTCTTGCCTCTAAAACAAAGTGTTTCAAAAGTCATCACCTGAGGGATGGTAATGCCTTCTCTCTGAGAAGATGGGTGAAAAGGAAATAGCTGGAAGGAAGGAAAAATGTGTAGCTTACGCCTCTAGGGATATCACAACAGAGGGCAAAGGCTAGGTAACTGACACTTTACAGGTGACCATGGCTATGGATCCAGCCCAACAAAACATTAGCAATGCCTCTTCCCCAGTGTGCCTAGACTTGTCACATAGCTAGGCAGAGCAGATGCCTGTAAAGGCAGATCCCCAATCCCATCCTTACAGGAGTGCTTTAACCAGGATGATTTTAACAGCAAAACCAGAACTGTATTTATGTCATCTGTAAATTACTCCAGGAAACCTGACACAAGCCCCTGTCTAGAGGGGATGTATTTAATCTCTGCAGGTTCTGCAGTATTCCAGATGGCCCCAGGAAACAAGTAGGTTATCTATGAAAATATTTTCTTGACTGTGATTTACAAATAACATGATCTGGGTCTCCTAAAAGCTGCTGCCTTTCCTGTTCAAACTCTCTCTTGATTATTAGTCCCTCATGTAGCAGGCTGTCCCTGGGGTGCTCCTGGATATACCCTAGATTTCAGGGCTTACCCATAACTGGAATAACCTGCCTCAATAATCAACAAATTTTGCTTGCAGGCACTATCAGTAAGTAGTTTTTACACTCAGAAACAGAAAAAAAAAAAAAACAGAAAAAAAAATATTTATGTGTTTCGTAGTTTGCATCTGAGTTTGGGCTCAGTGCATGCTAGGAGTGCCTATAGCTCTATCAGTACTTTTTCTCCCTCACTGTAGTCCTGGCAGGATAAAATTATCAAATTGTCAGAACTTATACATCCTAAGAAAAACATCTTTAAAGCAAAATGTCATGTATGTGGGAGATATTGTAAGGAGAGTACAGGCTGGAGCACTGGGATCTGGCTCTGGGATGTGAAGAGTCATCACGAAGTGGGAGTTGACTGTAGGAACTAGAATCATAGAATCATAGAATACTTAGGGTTGGAAAGGACCTTAAGATCAACAAGTTCTAACCCCCTGCCATGGGCAGGGACACCTCACACTAAACCATGTCATCCAGGGCTCTGTCCAACCTGGCCTTGAGCACTGCCAGGGATGGAACATTCACAACCTCCCTGGGCCTCCCATTCCAGTGCCTCACCACCCTAACAGGAAAGAATTTCTTCCTTATATCCTTCTTCCCCCAGGGGCTCCCCCGCTTCCCCACTCCTGGAGGGATGGGGAGGAGAATCGAAAGAATGCAACTCGCACGGGTTGAGATAAGAACAGTCCAGCCACTGATGTACAACACAAATCACCACTGCTACCACCAATGACAGCAATGATAAGAGAAAATAACAAGGGAAAAGATTACGATACCACCCGCCGAAAAACGAGTCTGACCCAGAAGACCTCGTGTCATTCTGGGTAACTCTCAGTTACATCTTGGGCATGACGTGCTGTGGTATGGAATACCTTTTTGGCTAGTTTGGGTCAGGTGTCCTGTCTCTGCTTCCTCCTAGCTTCGCCTCCTCCCTGGCAGAGCATGAGGCTCACAAAGTTCTTGGCCAAACCAAAACATCATTGTTATCAGCTCTGTTCCCAGCCCGAAAGTCAAAACACAGGACTGCACCAGCTACCAAGAAAGAGAAAAATGACTGCTACTGCTAAACCCAGGACAAGGGTTTTACAGGTAATGGATGCAGTGTTTATTCCTTGGAATGTTTGTTAAAAAGACAGAAATTCTTGTTTGTGCTTTAGATTGACCAGAAACTCAAGATGAAAGACAAAACAGTCACAGCACCTTTCTGAGTGTTTCTCTAATAGAGTGATAACAGCGTAAGAAATCACACCTAATTCCAGGCTTAAAATACAGTAGCATGTGAGATGTAGAAAAAGTTAACCAAAGGCTAAAATGAAGATTTGAGAAAGGAGAAAAGAAAGAAACTCAGATTTGCCTGAAATCTGGAGGTTCCTTCCTGCAATACAGCATTTGCAGGAAACCATTTGTCTGTGCCTGCAGGAGGAAAAGATTCATTAAAATTCTGTATCTAGGGCTGTTAGCCTCACTTTTGATGGCTGTAGCTCAACAAGAGACATCCACCAACCACCCAGTTCCTGCAGATGGTACCTTCACATACTGTTTTATCTCTAAAGGTCTGCCACTCACAGAAGTTTAGTGACAAAATCAAAATTCATTCAGCAAAGCAATCTTCTCCAAGTTTTCTCTTCTCCCTATCTTTCTTTCATTTATTACACACTAGAAATGCAAGTCTCCTTTGAATCACCACTTGCACCAGTCATGTCTTTGGGAATTAGACATTGAAATACAACTACAAAATGACATTATTCAAGAGTTCTTTGCTATTTAGAGAATTTCCTTGATAACTAGACCATTGTTAAGGTTTTCATAATTGAACTGCAAGAACTATTAATCTTTCCTAAATTCCACTGAGCCCATGATTTCAGAATATTTTAGCTTTGGATAAAGACGACAAAAAAAATCCCATTTCATTTTGAGTATAGTAGGCTATTCCAGTACTGAATTCCTTGTCTAAATCTTTTAACTCTTAATATTAAGAGGAAAGAAGTTTCCATAATCCCTTTGCGCCTGTGAAAATGTTTCCCTTTCTTCAGTTGTGGGATTTTTTTTCCTTCAAAATTTTTTTCAAAAACAAACCCTAAACCCCCAAAACCAAAGCCACCACAGCAAACACTAACTCCATCCTTCCCCACCCCCCCCCCCATACCCCAAAACCAAAGTAATGAATGTGCACAAAGTGCACAAAAACAAAGTAATGAACGTGCACAAGTCCATGGGTCCTGATGAAATCCCTTCACTGGTCCTGAAGGACCTGACAAATGAAGTTGCTAAGACGCTGGCCATCATATTTGAAAAATCATAGCAGTCAGGTGAAGTTCCCGATGACTGGAAAAAGGGAAATATAACCCCCCTTTTAAGAAGGGGAAAATGGATGACCCGGGGAATTACAGACAAGTCAGTCTCACCTCTGTGCCTGGCAAAATCATGGAGCAGATTCTCCTGGAAGGTATGCTAAGGCACATGAAAAACATCAAGGTGTTTGGTGACAGCCAGCATGGCTTCACTAAGGGAAAATCCTGCCTGAGCAATTTGGTGGCCTTCTATGATGGGGCTACAGAACTGATGGACAGCAGTAAAGCAGTTGATGTCATCTACCTGTACTTGTGTAAAGCGTTAGACACTGTCCCACACGACATTCTTGTCTCTAAATTGGAGAGACATCAATTTGATGAACGGACCACTCACTGGATGAAGAACTGGCTGGAGGGCCTCACACAAAGAGTTGAGTTCAATGGCTCAATGTCCGCCTGGAGACCTGTAACGAGTGGCGTCCCTCAGGGATCAGTGTTCAGACCGGTCTTGTTCAACATCTTCGTCACTGACATGGACAGTGGGATTGAGTGCGCCCTCAGCAAGTTTGCCAGTGACACCAAGCTGTGTGGTTCGGTTGATATGCTGGAGGGAAGGAATGCCATCCAGAGGGACCTTGACACGCTTGTGAGGTGGGCTGATGCCAACCTCATGAAGTTTAACCATGGCAAGTGCAAGGTCCTACGCCTGGGTCGGAGCAATCCCAGACACAGCTACAGGCTGGGCAGAGAAGAGATTCAGAGCAGCCCTGCGGAGAAGGACTTGGGGTCGCTGGTCGATGAGAAAATGAACATGAGCTGGCTTCAGTGTGCGCTTGCAGCCCAGAAGGAGAACCGTATCCCGGGCTGCATCAAAAGGATTGTGACCAGCAGGTCGAAGGAGGTGATCCTGCCTCTTTTTTCTGCTCTCCTGAGACCTCACTTGGAGTATTGTGTGCAGTTCTGGTGTCCTCAACATAAAAAGGACATGGATCTTTTGGCACAAGTCCAGAGGAGGGCCACGAGAATGATCAGGGAACTGGAGCACCTCCCATATGAAGATCAGCTGAGAAAGTTGGGACTGTTCAGCCTGGAGAAGAGAAGGCTGCATGGAGACCTCATAGCAGCCTTCCAGTATCTGAAGGGGGCCTACAGAGATGCTGGGGATGGACTCTTCATTAGGGACTGTAGTGATAGGACAAGGGGTAATGGGTTAAATCTTAAACAAGGGAAGTTTAGATTGGATATAAGGAGGAAATTATTTCTTGTTAGGGTGGAGAGGCACTGGAATGGGTTGCCCAGGGAGGTTTGAATGCTTCATCCCTGGCAATGTTCAAGGCCAGGTTGAATGAGGCGTTGGGTGATACGGTTTAGAGCGAGGTGTCCCTGCCCATGGCAGGGGGGTTGGAACTTGATGATCTTAAGGTCCTTTCCAACCCTAACTATTCTATGATTCCATGATTCTAATCTAAAGAAGGCTTGATGAGGTTCTCAAAATTTACAGAAACAAAAGATGGCTGACTTTTGGATTTTTTAAAATCTTGAAATCATAAATAATTTTCTTGTTACATAAGATCTGCTAATAATCACATGATTCCTGTTATGTTGGTTTTGTATTTAGCTCACAAAGTAGGACAGAGATGACAGAGAATATCCTGCAGATGAACTTCTAAACCACTATCCTGTGGGTACCCCTTCGTTTTAATGTGTACTTGACCTTATTTGTGTTAGTCATTATGCAGATCATTTTGCCCAACATGTCTACATTTTTTTGCCCAGTACTGTCATCACTGTTGACATACTTTACGTGTGACTCTCAGTTTTTGCTTTCCATTCTCCAGTGTCAAGGGGAATGATGTCATCAACAAGACAGCTGTCACTTCCCATCTGGAATTCATAAATGGGTAATATTCTATTTCCACAAAAATAGTTCAGTGTTGCCTGATTGCTTCTGTTTTTTTGAGAGTCAGAATATTTTGCCTGCACACACATTCCACTGGGCTTCTGACGTTTTCCATAGTGTCAGCCCTGTGAAACATCCTTCCCCAGCCCCGTCTACAGGAAATACAAGCTTCAGTGATTTACCAGCTTCTTCATGTTTGGATGAAGTGCATATAGACTGGTCTGCATTACTATTAAAATAATGACGATGGCTATGTGTTTGAGTCGTTTGCATTGTTCTTGGCTCTCAGACCGCTGGGAAGGGCGCAGTTCTAAAGCAAGGTAATGATTGCCCAGCCTGTACCTGGCATTGGCTGGGGCAGACCACCTTTGTTTTACTCCAAAATTTGCAGATTATTTTTTTTATGCAGATTTTTTCATATTTTTGTTGCCATCAATCATGTTTGAAAGTGGGTGGGGAAATTGTATCAACAGCTTGGGCATTTTTCAATGTACAGTCTTCCTCCATAATAATTTTACATCACTTACAGCTTCTATAGCAGGGGTAGAAAGTAAGGTAAAAGAAAAAAGAAAAAAAAAAAAAAAAGCATATATTTAGTATCTTTGAGACTACCAGAGGCTGTGAAATTAAGCCTACATGCAAGAACAGGCACAAGTTGGCTTTTCTGACACTCTATTGCATTTCACTGTTCTGTTTCTAGTGGAAACATGCAGCTCTCAAAGTCATCATGAAAAAAATAACATTGTTTGCTAACATTATCCACAACCTCAGTAAACAGGGCAAAATTCAACAATTTGTAAGACCATATTAGACCACATTAGTCAGTTGCAATGAATGGCAGCTCTTCCAAGACAAGGAAAAATCCAGCTGGTAGAACAAGGTGAGAAAAATCTTATGCTGTCATTGCCTTTTCCAATCACATCTTTCAAAAACAAGACTTCCACACAGAAAACTGTAAATTGTTAAAGTCGGTAGTTTGTATAAATACATATATAAGAATTACGAGAATAGTAAATAAGACCCCAGAGAAATAGCACAACTATAATTTTAAACAGATGAGAAACTACTCGCATTTTTAAAAGCTGTGTTGAATCAGAGTTTGAGTTATTATGTGAATTGGATGTAAAAGTACTAAATTTTTGGAGGGCTTTGAATAAACAGACACAGTTCATAAGCTGCCTCACTTAGGTGTTAAAAATTGTTCTTCCACATCTGTGTTTCTCCCAAAGGAAAGAGCAAAGTCAATGGCTTTCTTGTACATTCTTTCTCCCAAACGACTGAGACAACAGAGGAGGATTTTAATGGATATAACATTTATTTCATTTTTTTATCTCCCTAAATGAGCAGCTAAATTTAGTATAAAATGACCTATCCCTTTTCTCTGCGTTTGTAACGCTTGTTTATAAACTATTGCCAAACTGTCTGCCCTTGAACAACATTATTTCTATGCATGCAAAAAAAAAGTAAATCAGAGGCAGCAGCAGTGAAAGTTTCCACAGAGGTCTCCACCAAAATCCTGTAATATTAACATAAATGAACAATTTACATGGACAGAGGCATATGTTCTCCAGACCAGCGGCAACTACATTTTTTTCTTTTCTAATTTTTTCCTTTTTTTTTTTTAATGAGGCCTTTCTGCTCATCATCAGGCTAATTTCAAACATTTCAGAAAATATCAGATTGTAAGAAGCTTAAGTTACTTCTGACTTGAAGAAAATTAATAGCTGCAGTTGAGTCCACATCTAGATGAAGATAATAGCTTATGTCTTCAAAAGTTTCAGCACCAGTCCAGGTAACCTGATTTAAAATGAAACTTTGCACCTAGTATTCCCTTGCATTCAAGGGAAGCTGTGGTAAAGGATTTGCTGACTGGCATTTCTCACGTCTTAAGGCCCCGTTATATTTCATAACCCAGATTCAGCCAACAAGACACAAGGAAATCATCTCAAATGTCTGGGAAGGCTAGCTCTTCTCACTGGCTGCTCAAAAGGATTTTTACTCTGTTGCCATTGGGAAAATAAGGAAGAGAAGCCTTCAGTCTTTGAACTATTTAAAGAAATATAAAGAAGAATAATTTTGAATGGTGCATTATATGATTTTAACTTACAGAAATGTGCTTATATATACAGGCTTCAGCCTCAAGTATTTCAAGAGAATATGTAAATATACCATTACTACCATAATATAAACAGACATGGATATATGTCATAAAAGCTTACATGTTCAAAAAGTACAAATTATTTCTGTACCATAACTCACCCTGCAAACATGCAACAACTTAATCTTTTCAGTCTCTTCTTCAGAATACAGCCTAGAAGCATCACAGACTCCCAATCAGATGGCACAAATATTCCAGAAGAGGACACTCTGCTTTTTTCCAAAAAAATTATAACATGTTGAGCTTTACAAGAGCTTTCACAAGAGAATTAAGTATTTCCATTTTAAGCAACTGCTGCACCTTCTCTGTTTACAGTCCTCTTTCACTATTGGTGTAAGACACCCAACCAGTTAAATACCAGCTACAGTTCTCTTTACAAGTGCTAAGGAAACTAATTAAACCTAATGAAAGCAATCAGCCTGTAAGTGTAAGAATGTTCTCTTTTTCCATTTCTGAATATAGGTATAATGTTACCAAACCTTGGTGGTGGCAGGGCACTCAAACATTGTGCTAATAAATTAAACAAGACGTGAGCTGCACATGAAAAAACCTTCAGTGCTGATTCCAAGTCAATACCACAGACCTGCCAATTTTCTATTTCTAGCATAAAAGCTTACTATTTCTTCTTAAACTTTTATTACAAGGTAAGAAATCAGTACTATGTAAAGGTTAAATCTTTTCACTCGACTACAGTGCTTCTAAGATTAAATTATGTTAATTTAACACTAAAAAGTTAGCCATTGAAATAAAGCAATATATCCTAGTATTTTTTTTAAGACTTTAGGGCTGGATTTTCAAATTCTATATTTGAGGTCTATTATTACATTGTTGAGGAGAGAAAAATGCTGGTGTGCAACTTTGTATACTGTTCAGCATGCAATGTGACCCTCTTCTGCATTTATGGAACTGTAAGGCCAGTTTTAGGTGCTCCTGTTGTCTCAATAGGGAAAAAAATATGCAATCTTTCTTAACAGACTTGAAAATACTATGGGCTTTAAAAACATTTTTCGAACTAGCTGTTGTTGGATACTTTTTGGTTAAAAATAATAGAAAAATATTACATTTGGTTTCATTTTAAGTTACAAAAATTTTAAGTTTAATTTGTAATGCAAAAACATTCCCTGATTTGATTCACTGTAGTTCTTATATGAAACAGGAAACCCTTTCCATATGTTTCGTTCCGCAGTCTCAAAAAAACATCCATCTTCAGAACAAAAAAGTCCATATCAGGAAAATTTAGCATCTGTGCTGCCTGATGTTTTTTGCTGGTTCAACACATCTTAATGTGTGCTGGTGACTGTGATGGAACATTGGAACTTCAGATGAATGCTGCTCCAAGGAACGTCACAGAGTGGATACCATAGTAAAAAACCAGCAGGAGGACAGATGGAGAGAAAATCGTGAAAATTTTAAAATGTGACAATGGCTCACCACATTCCTCTGAAGATCAGACAGCAATGCGGCAGGTGCTCCATTATAATTCATGGAATGTGTTTTTTGGGGCTACACTTAGTCTGACCTTCCATCATGAGGTGCAATATGAGAACTCAGACCCTAGAGAAATGCTAACTGCAGAGCAGTTTGGTAAAGTCAGTCCATTGAGTAGATTTCATCCTTAATGCTCAGACTATTCTGTCTTTAGAGGTTTATTTAGAGATTTCAAAATCTTTCTCTTTGCTTATTCTAACTGATTCTATACTGTTTACTAAAATTGCTAAATGCTGTTTATTAGAAAATATAACAAACACTATAGCATCTTTACAGAAAGTAGGTGCCTCTTTTGTAAAGAACTGTGTATTTTTAAAGGACTGTGCATTCTTAATCCTGTAGAAATGAAGAATGGAAGCAGTAAATGTTGCAGGATACTTACAAGATTGTGTAAAGTATTGCACTGCTTCTAGACTACCAAGATCTTTGGCCACAGTTATTTACAGATAGTCCTTGTGTTTCTGTCAAAAGTATCCTGTGATTCTATGGTTCTATTTTAGTAGAAAACAATGGCAGTCATGTTAATTATTGCAAATAACATACTAAATTTTATACAGTTGCATCTGGCAGTCACCCACTGCCAGGTTATAAAGTCTTAGCGTGGTGACTTCCTTGGTCATCAAAGAAATGCCAAAGACATATATCCTATGCGCAAGCGCATTACAATGTTTAGTTTCATAAAATTCAGTGAGCATAACTAATGCTTACAGTACACCAGGCTTCTTTTAGCATTCTAAGAGCCAGAATTTAAGGCTCAAGTTATGTTTAAAGGCTCAATTAAGAATCTCTTGTGGCACTGGGACAATAACTGAAATTACTGGAAAACCATGTAATTTGGTTTAGCCCTTTATAACTGAATTGTATATAAATAAGCCAAATAAAAGTAAGATGAAATTATTTAAAAAAAATAAATTGTAATTTATGCCTACTTCAGTGGTCTAGACATGAGTACTCATATGAGTGGATTAATAAATTCCTAGGATCTTTCTCATAATCCCAGATAAATAGTAAATAATAAATAAATTTTCTCAGTTATAGATTTGTGTTTTCTCAAGCAGAAAAAGCAATGTAAATGGTAGCCATCTAGGAAGAAGAAATTTGGAGGAACTGTTTTCGCAATGCTACTATTTCAGGTCCCATAACTGCTTGGTTGTATCAGACACAAAAGTTATGTGGGGGAAGAAGGGCAAAAGAGACTCTTTACAGAAAGCAACCTTGTAATCAATCAATTATAGAGGAAGGAGAGCTACTAGGTAAGGACTTTTGCCATGCTGTACACATAGGCCCAAACTTATCCCACCTACATGAAGGCATACAGCAGAGCTGGGGAGGTGGGATACTTTTTGCTGTAGGCTCCCTTTAAGGTCACCATAAGGCAACTTCTCCTGAGAGCAATTTGGCTCACCTTAAGTCTGATTCATACCCAAGATGTCAGCTACTCTTCCTCAGCAGTCAGATAAGATGGGCATGTCTAAAAGATACTTAAAATTAAGTGGGATAAATCTAGTGTCTAAAATAACAGTGTCTAAAAACACCTATATCTGATTTTTCAGTATCTTTTTAGCTTTGCAACTGACAGCAATTAGCATCCAAAATTAACAGATATGAGACCACAGTTCAGGATTTTATTTCACTGAGTAAAGATAAATTTATAAAACTGATACAACTGAGTAAATTTCAGACACTTCTCAGAGGAGTATCTTCAAAGAAAACATTTTTATTTATTATTGGAGGGAATCAAAGACTTAAGTCCTGTTAAGAGTGATAGAATGGACAGCCACATTCATATTAGTTTCAGGCCTTTAAAAAAGAAAGAGATCAAAACATTTGAAATTCTAGTAGCTTGTGAGAAAAAAATGTACCCTTGGTTGGCTCACATATCCTGCTATCATTAAGCAGAATGTCATAGTCAGAACACTTTGAAACGGTAATAAACTGCTGCTGCAATGCTTAGGAAACTGCAAAGGGAAAAAAGGTGTTTCAGGACAAATAAGAATTAGAGATTATAATGGGCCTAATTATCTCACATATAATTTACCAAAATTCTCGCCATAACATTACTAATCCAAAAGCTTTTTCAATAACTTGACATCTGGAAAAGATAAACAACAAGAGAAAAGTGCCTTTTCACTTTAATGTTCAATGAAGTAATTATGGTTGAGAAAAAGAAGACAAGTTCTCACTGACAGGTAAGTCAAATAATTATGGCGAGTACGATAAGGTGAAAGAGGGTCACTGAAACAAAGAGCAGGAAAATGCACAAACAGGTAAATTCAGATTTGAGATTCAATAAGGAAGAAAAGACAATTTATGAATTTAGAAAATTACTCCAGTAATGTTTTGAATATGTGTAGTAAAAACCTTTTTATAAAATAAAAAAAAAACTGACTGAAGAATATAGTGTATCTTGAATGAAATGGAACACCAAATGCAAGAACAAGCTGGTTAGATTTTTGACTCTGCTAACTAACTTAGAAATAGCAAATTGCAGTAGAAATAAACAAGACCTCGAGATGACATCAAGTAAGAAGCTTTTCTAATTGGCTTTCTCTTCCTGACTAGTTCACTAGCAGAAATTGCAATGTGGAACAAAGATGGCATCATTAAACAACTTCACCTATTTGAAAGATTGTGATAATGCAATCGCACTGTGTGTTTTAAAACCTGGGAGCTGGTCCAAAATGTACTGAAGTCAAAAGAAATTTCTTCATTTACAACATTTGGTGTAATTCAGTCCCTGTCTGGTTTAGTAACAGGATTTTGAAGTATTTGGATTGCTTTACTGCAGATCAGTAGATATGATTAACCATTGTTCCCCACCAAATTTAAGCATTGATGAAATTCATCCATTCTTAATATGCAGATATTCTGAATAGACTATGGTTTCACAGGAAACAAAGGCAAGGGGAACCATTAGGTCACCTAATCTGACTTCAAGTCTACCAGAAAAATTATCTCAATAACCTACATATTTAATTGTAATGAATTCTTCAGTCCTCAAAAACTTGAAAAGTATGACAGTATAGAAATCAAGGTGTCCAACATCCATATGAAAGAAGAAAACTGATTATGTGTCAGCTAAAGAGATATATCTGCTACTGAAGAAGAACGTGAAAAGCAAAAGACCCTTTCAGAATAATCTAGGACAAAAATTTCTCAAATACATATCTCAAAACAAATATGACCTACGTGTGTAAGAAAATAAACCACTCAGATACCTGTGAGAAATCTCTGTACCAAATCAGTGACCTATCTAATATCCAGCTGCTACTTATTTCTGTAACTTCTGAGGAGGGGGAAAGGAAAGAAAAAAAATGAAAACTTGGCAGCAGGATAAAAATTCCTCCTTGAGTCTTATGGAGAATTGTGAAAAAAAAATCGTCCAAAAGCCATGAGCTTTGATTATAATCATTGGCTTAATACAGTTGTACACTGGCCTACAAGAAAACATGATCAGGGAATGCAAATCCTCCTCCCAGCTTTCACACAGGCCAAAGAACTCCTTCAAACAGCTAGAGCTAAACATATTTTTCAGCAAGCCGTCTAGTTTTGCCTTAGAAATACCTAAGGAACCTTCCCTGTTATTTTGTTATTCTACCAATCTATCACACATTTCATATCATAGACTAGATAATAAATAAGTAATGTTAAATAGCCTTTTAGGAAAAGGTTGTATTTTGGGGCAATTCCAATGCAAACAACTCCTCTTGTGAATATCTTGCTAAGACCTACTGCACTGTTACATTTCAGTTAGGCAGAGTTTAACTGAGCTCCTATGTACCCTTATTATTACCACATAATGTAATCTTTTGAGCCAAAATGTAGTGAGGTTTAGTCAAGTACCTTTGAGAAAGGTATTTCAGGCATGATTGAAGACCATTTAAAGCTTTACCAGGACTACCTCTATATCTTCTTGTAAGTTACGTTGCCAGCTTTTTTTGTATAAATGTCTTCAAGAAATATTTATAAAGGGGAAAGCTCAGTTTCTCTTCCCTCCAATCTCTTACTAAAAAACTGTTAAATTTTACTTTGGAAACTGGCCTATTTAGCAAATAATCCACTGATCACCCAGGGTAATGAAGCCTGATGATAAGCATTCACGGCTATAAGAAAAGGTAGTCAGTTAAGAACAGAAGTGGGAGAAAAAAAGTGACATCAAGTAGCAGTTAGCATGAGCTAAGCCTGGTCAGCATAGCTGGTAGGATTACACTTTAACCAAAATTTTGCTTTAGTCCACACTTGGGCTTCTTATACATCTCATTTCTCTATCTGGTCAATAGAGAGAAATAGATATTTTTATAGGGAGATTTGTCTCTTTCTATAATAAAAGTCTAAAATAGTTTACATAAAAAGTCTAAAATAGATTGCATAAATCACAATATACAGTGATCATTCCCCTCTGCTGCCTATGAAGTGAACCTGGGATGTTGAGTTCAAATGGATATATCCACGCTTTCAGCAACCAAAAGTTACATGAGATTACTCTCAACCTTACTGTTTTTAAGATTCCTTACCACACAAATATAGTTGACATTGGTAAGACTAATTTAATACCTACACACTTGCTCAACATAATTGCATAAACATTGATTTCTTATGAAAACAGGCAAAAAATAGGAGGTAATAAATCAGTGCCGAACGGTATTAATTTCTTCTCTTAAGTCTCATTGTTTGTTTATGGTCTCTGAGGCTGTATGGGCTAGAAATTCACAGAACTGAGACATTATCCTGGATATTGTTGAATGTTACAGTACCTGAAGATAATTACGAAAATATTTGGAACTTGCAATCATTTGTTTCTGTATGAGGAATGTTTACATGATGACAGCTTCTGTTGAACAGAATATACTATATTGTAGTTTGATAAATGTTTTGTTTGCCTGTAAGAACAAAAGACAACTGCAATTGACTGAATGTATTGGAGCTCTTGTGGGTCTTAATATTCTCCTCATAGCTACTTGCTCATTCGTATTTTCAAGCCAGCCTCTTACCTGGGAAGTTGGAAATCCCAACCTCAAAAAACTTGACACCATTTTAAGAATTAGTGGGAAGTAGGTGGAATTACACCTACTGTGAGGCCAGTTCACACTGTAAATGTGTTAATATTTTTAGTGTAAATGAGAATCAGATCTGAAGTGTTCTATTTCTAGATTTTTTTAATTTTTTTTCTGGAATTTTTTAAGGACATGCTACTTCTGGCATTTAAATTTCTTATTAATGTTAGATTTCCCAGAACAGTGAGCTTTATCTCTTCAGGAAGCTGAAAACCTAGGACCTTTTCTTGAATATTTTCCCAAGTGGTAGTGTTTATTTTTTAATTTTTTCTTAGTTTATTCTGGTATTTACATATCACCTGCAGCAAAACATCTTTTATTTTCTCTCTACTTTCCAGTTTGTCACCAGCCACTTTCATTACTGGGGTTAAAAGCAGCAGTTGCCAGAGCTTCACCTCAGCCAACACTGACAAAGAGGAATGTCTGAATAGAAGTGTTCAGAGACAGGTACCTCCAGAAGGTGATTCATCTGCGCTATCTTAGATACCTCTCGTAGGAAAAGATTAATAGACTTTTGACTAGAATTCTGTCAGTGAGAAGTTTCATATAAATATCTTTCAAAAGTGTTTTTAACAGAATATTTTTTTATCTAAGGAAAATAAATTGCTTCTGTTCCTACTAGCTGATGTATCTGGCTGGCTATGAAAAGTGAGTTTGCTTATCTCACTCCAGCAACCTCTGTATTCAAATGGTACCACTGCCACTGGTTCATGTTACCCCTACCTCACTAGCACTCCTTAGAAAAATAAAGACTGGAGGAATAAACATCCTTATCACCATCTGATGTTCCCTTCATGTCAAAGATGAAGAACTTTGAATGGACAGTTATGGGAAACTACTGCTGTGTGAAATGTATCTCTTAATTTTAGTCCTTTAAAAGTAAATGATGTTTAAAGCTAGTCATCCAAGTTGCTTGTATGCTCACTGAAGGCACACTTGCGTTTTGAGGATCATCCTCCCTGATCTGAGGTGCCTTTTTTAAGACAAGTCTTCTTATATAGGCGATTCTCATTATTTGACTCAGCAGTGACCTAGACAGCTATGTTACAGTAGACACTTTGGTATCAAATATTTAAAGTTAATTCAGAGCAGTCACTGGCAAAATTTACTGTCCATTCCATGGATTTATAGAGACCCAGATAACAAGAATTACACTAAAGTAATATATTTCTGATAACATTGAAGTTATGGGAGTATTTCATTGGGACAGATGGTTAGATCTGGAGTATCTTGATGAGGTTAACTAGTGAGCTTCTGTCCTTGGGAATAGGGCTTGACACGTTTGCTGTGAGACTACTTGGAGGAAGGCTATTCTCTAATTTTCACTAGAGACAAATTGCCTCTTTTCTAGTTTTTATGTTCTCTTACTTGCTCAACTTTGCAGGCAAAATCCTTCTCTTAGAAACACACGCACAAAAGATCTTCTCATAATTTCCTGAACTTTCAACCCCACGGTGTTCTAAAGATTTATATTGACAAATTTGGCTCTCAAGGGCATTCTTAGAGTTAAGGGCCAACATTTGTTTAAAAAGAGAAATAGTTTGCACAATTATGAGTCTACCTACTGACCCCAGCAGTCAGAACATTTATGAAAAATTAAACCACTGAGAGAATGGGGGGAGCAGCAGAAACTAAACAGTGAACCCTAAGATCAGGTACAATATTAATGGGGGCCTGGTGTGCTAATTCCAGTGTTCGGCCATGAGCACTGACAGTAAATGTTCCCAGGCTTACAAAAAACAGCAAAGTCTTGACAGATGTTCTGTGAATTCTCCCCAAACAGTGTGACCAGAAAACACTAGCCAGGGACAAACAGGCAGCTCTCCAAGTAGTGCTTACTGTTTCATGTTAGGATCTATGTTCAGAACAAATGCCTCAACACAGAGACAGCAGATATTCATCCAATTCATCCAATGTAGAGAGCAGGCCAAGAAGAGATCAGCTACCTGGCCATAGTGATTGGTTGTGATTGGTAATGTACAAGGGGTCACCTTTTGTCTGTGGGACTTTGTTTTTGCTAGCTATTGCTAGGCTTCAGAATCAGTTCGCACTGGACTGGAGCTCCCCAAGCTGCTCACCTTGTTTGACAAGAACGAAGGCTAGCAAAAGGGTGGAGAAGCTCTGCAGTGGTTGAAAGGGGCCAGACTTGAGGGAAGAATTGTTTCCCAACTTCTTCACACTTTTTCACCTGGAAACAGTGATGAATACATCACGCAGTTGACAGAAATTCCAAGAAAGCAAAACCACTTTATTTCACAGAGCCTGAAGTCCCATTCCTCACAATAATGTTTTCCAGGTTTCCTTCCACATTATCTCATATGGACCTCCTCTAAATGGCTTAACACTGCACAAGACAGCGCAACTTATTACTATGTGACTTTTCCAAGTAAAGTGAAATATATAAAATTATTTACAATGTCATCTCTGCTAGCAGAAGGTCCCTGAATCGTCAACCTTCATTTCAGATCTGTGCGTAATTCCCAACCACAACTTAAGTTTAATCAATCTCATAACTTCTTCAGTTTTCTTCTGCAGAGACAACCCAATGCATAAACATGAAACACCTCCTCCTGTTTTTCCTCCTCAAGGGTATCTTTACATGTGAGCAGATATTGCATGCTCAGCTCCATGGAAAGTACTAGAATTAGATTTATACAATATTTTTTATGGCTGAATCTGCCTTTGCATTCTGAAAGGTCCTATGCTTTTATTTTTATTAGTATAATAGAAGCTTTTTGTGTTGACTGTGTTATTCTAATTTAATTCCCTAGTATAGTCACTACTCCATAGTGTCAACTGGTGTCTAACTGAAGGCAATGATTTTTAATTCTTTACATGTGTTTTTTTAACTTGCATGCATGTATTGCTACCTTTCCTTTTCGACTTTTTCTCAAGAGCAGAAATTAAATCATCAATGCTAGATGCATAAAATGTTTTTATATGGTTCTATGTTTCAGATTAATTTGCAAGTCAGAATTTTCAGTGCATTGTGCTAAACAACAGCCATGTATTTATCTTGACAAATGATGCAGGAAAAACTTATAACAATAAGGCATATAGACAGCTTTTCATCCAAAGATCCCAGGACACATGACAAACTTTACACGTTGATTATAGTCTACACTTAGTATTGTTCAAGCTTTTCATAGGTTTTAACGGGCATAAATGTAAATAGAAAACTATGCACAGGTAACTTCAGTCACTGGTATACAGCTAGGTCTGGGGTAGGAAGTGCAAACAAGAAAGCAATTCTTCCTCATAGTACAACAACAGGACATGAGAAATATTATGTGCAGATAATAGTGGGGCAGCAGCTTTAATTACTCAATGTAAAACCACGAGTTGTTTTCTCAACTTCTTAGCAGCTTTCTGAGTAAGAAACAAATTAAAAAAATAAATACCTAGAAGGTGATCTGACTTTGACTGTGAGCTACATTATATTAAGAGGAGAGTGAAATATGGATGAAAAGTTGTGGTTCTTCTGCTGCCTGAGGACCATGTTAGTTTGAAGGCTTATTTTAAAGGTTGATCCTCATATTTGTTCTTTTATTGATGTCTTCCTCTTCTGTGCTTACATGGTTTTTAAGCAATTTAAGCTGTGTCAAACCCCAGAATCTTATTCATAAAAGTACCAGAGGACTTTCCAGATCACATTGAGCTGAAAAGGCTATATGGCTTGTATCTGTTGGCTGATTCTGTGGGACTGAAAGGTTTGCTGTATTTGATAAGGTGCTTTTTCTCCTAATAATTCCTGAACCCCTAGGACTAACTCAGCTAGGTCAGACTAAAGCCCCCATTTGCCCAGTATCCTACTGCCAGTTCCCTGTCTCCTGAAACAGATGACACTGGCAACAAAGGGTAGTGAAAGAAGTCCTGCAGGAGAAGACAGATTTGTCTCTGTTGTCAGTACAAACCAACAGTCAGCACAACCCAAACAGTCACCTTGCCAACATTATTACCATTGGGAAATGAAAGCGTTGGAACACAGAGAAGTTAGGTTGAATATTTTCAAAGGTAGCTACAAAACTCAGCTGTTTCCTTCTCACATTTCTTCTGATGCACCCCACAGAATGTATTCTGCCTCACCAGTGCTCAATATAGCTAAATACAATAAAATCAACAGCTGGTTATATTATATCATACAACTTTATTTAATATAATATGCTAGATGGGTAGAACAAACTCACAGTGGAATAGGTCACATCTGTAGGATATTTTCTCAAGTGCTGCAATTACCATGGTTAGGAAGTGTTATGGTGAGGCACAAGGGCTAGAAGAGAATGATGTTTATGATGCCTTCTGAACAGATAGCTCCCTGGAAGAAGGCCTTGACCTTACCCCTTGACCTTTTAAAAATAGCAGTGTGCATGTAGCTACTTACCCTATAGTGAACAGAATGACACTGGACATAAAAGCACAAAACCTATGGTAATACATCCAGCTATGCATATAGAATTTCTTCTGTTTTAAACTCAGATACTTAATGGACAGACCTGAAAGCATGGGAGGGAGAAACAGGAATTTATCATTTGACAGCATACACTGCAGCAACAAGAACAGGAGGTGAGGAACTACAACCTAATTAAAAAAAAAAAAAAAAAATCCTGTTTAGTTGGGATTTTGTTTTGTTTCAGGTTCTGCAGTTGTTTGTTGGAAAGGGTTTGACACTAATAAAATGAAAGAAAATGCATTTATCTATCACCAAAAACCTTGTCTACAGCTACTTAATTCTTTTAATCTATTTTCCCTATTTATTTAGTTGATTTATAAATGAGCAACTGTCAAATACTCACAATCACAATCTTAAAAAGAATCTTAAACTATTGGGATTGTTACTCATTCATTGGGGAAGCAAACATCCTAAACAGAATAGTGGTCATTGCCTGGATGTTGATGAAAGACTTTCAAGGGTCCTTGTAATTGCACCTTCAACTGTTCAGAGTGACTCTCCAAACTTCTCTTTTATACTCAGTTCTTACACCCACCTGACCTATGGTCCTACTACATAGAAACTACATAGAACAGATCCCCTATCTTAACCATATACAAAATACTGTCCTAGCTCACCATTTCTGCACCTACTAAAAGACATTTAAAATGTCTTATCTATGTCCAAGTTTACAAATTCTGCAGCAAGAATCACTTTGGGAAGCCTCAGGGATGACCAGATTCTCCACCCTTGATATTAATCAACACCTTTGAGCATAGGGATTGGTCTAGGCACAGTTGGAGCTGCTGGGGAAAAGCTTCAAGACAGGCTGAAATTCCCACCATGAGAGTTCCTGTGCCAGTTAATCAAAGCTTTGTGGTGAAGCAGGCTAGGGGTTAAGTTCACCTTGTCTAAAGTCTTTCCACTGATTCAGATCATAGTATTACTATCTTATCCATGCAGCTGGATAAGAAGTTCCTGGGACACCCAGGGAACTCATGTCTAAAGTGCTCTGGGTTTGCACAGAGACAGACCTGAGCTGCATCAGGGTTATACAATGAACTTGAGCTTCATATTTATAACCAGAATTTCACAGTTCTTGTCACAGTATGCTTTAAAAATATGTAGATAAAATGTTTTTTGTCCCTCCACAAGGAGATACTCTATTTAAAGCAATGAAGGTTCAGTTTCTCCATTCTTTTCAACTAGAAGTAGCCAACAAATTCTATCTGGTCATCTGAATACTTCAGTCTCACAAATACCGTTTTTTCAGCAGCTTTGCTACTCATTAAAAAACTCTGATCTGGAATTACTTTGTTTTGTCTTATTTTCCAAAACTGCCTGAAAAGTAGATCATGCGCTATTGGTCTCTTTCTCAAGTGTCAGAAAGCTAGTGCTTTAAATAAGGTACTTGTCTGTCATCCTTGCTTGAAGAATTTATGACATGGACCTGTTCTCTAACCACATTTCACTGCATCATACTTACCAAATGAATAGCTAGAGCAACTAACCAAACTATCGTTCATATTTATACTGCAGGGATCTATTGACCATAATTTATCAGTGTTATTAGGATTCTGACTCTAGAAAATCTCTGTGTTAATACTGTATGTGTTTTTTGGCTTGAGTAACCATCCATTTTGTTCATAGTTAGAGCACAGTTTCATTAGATATATTAATAATATTTTTTTCATTTCATTTGTTAGCATTTTTCTCTTTTCATTTAAAGCTTTTCACTATCCTAATTTTATCAATTTGAGTAATCTCATTATTTGTCCTGAAGTAGTCAAATATTAAAATGAAATGGTTCACTTCTCTTCAGCACTGTTCCCACGCACAATGTGTGTGACTGGAAAGACTGATGCTCTTTGTCTATCCTGAGGCTTCAAGCATGAGCTACATTTTACTGCCACTTTACTTCTTCTTCATGCTACTCATCCGGGAAAGGGAAATAGGATGTTCTCCCATTACCGTGTGTGAAATTTTTCAAAAGGTTTATGCAGATGCACACCCTGGAAACAGGTTTATTCACTGGTTACCTTCTGCTTTTCTTCCATAGCTGCTCTCCGATCAAAAGTCAGTTTCTACAGGTCAATTTGTGTGATTCCTTAACCCATTTTAATCAAAATAAACTGGATTAGTCATGACCTACTCCCATTACTTAAGCTAATATAACTTTGTGTAACTAAAATGGGTAAAGAAACACTCGCACAATCAGTTATGCTGGAAAATAAGAGCAAGTCAGCACTGATACACAGTAATCTCCACATAAGCAGAGCTGGGCTGAGAAAAGCACATCTGTTCCCAGGCTGAGTTGTGCTCTGCAAAGCCCTATCCACAAAATTAGCCATGCTCTGCTAGACATTGCTATACAAGAGTTTCAGCTTACTTCTGTATTGTTACAAAGCCAGTAATCGCCATGACTGAGAAAACATGAGAGAGTGAAATGTGGGACATTGCAAAGATAAACACCTGAAATTACAGCTCTGAGGATATGGCTTTTCTCTTAGTTTCCAAAAGAATGTTATGTCTGAAACCTAACTACCACCATTTCAATGGAGGCATTGTTAGCTACTTTACTGCTGAACATCACAACAAATCCAGCTAGCTTGTGTGCTAAAATTCCAGAGATGCTCAAATTCATCTGTGTCTTGAAATGGCTGTTAAGGAAAAGCCATCAAGCTGTTGAAGCCTGCATTATATCCTTGGCATGAGAAAAATGGGTAATGGGCTGAGCATAAAATAGATAGAGTTCTTCAAGTAAGCAGAAGATATTATTCAGAATTGTGTCTGCAAGTATTTTCATTCTTACATAAGGTACTGCAACTCGGTCATAAATTTAGCTCCTTTTAAAACATCTCAGATTTTTTACCAGCACAGCAAAGCTCAGGTATCCTAACACAGACTTTGGGCCTAATCTATAAGGAGCTGCCAGCACTTTTAGTAGCTACCTCTACGTACTCAGTTTGGAGGATATTGGGAGCAATAAGTTCCACTGTTTTGCATTTGATGCAGTATGTTTGTACAAATAGTGATAGAGCACAGGGAAGCAGTCAGAAGCTGGACTCTCTGGGCTACAGATTGTGCTACCACACACAGCATTCAAAAGACAATATAGAACCACAGAACAGTTAGGGTTGGAAAGGACCTTAAGATCACCTAGTTCCAGTGCCCCTACCATGGGCAGGGACACCTCTCACTAAACCATGTCACCCAAAGCTCTGTCCAACCTGGCCTTGAACACCACCAGGAATAGAGCATTCACAACTTCCTTGGGCAACCTGTTCCAGTGCCTCACCACCCTCACAGTAAAGAACTTTTTCCTTAAATCTAGCATGAACTCCCCCCGTTTAAGTCTGAATGCCTTACCCCTTGTCCTATCACTACAGTCCCCAATGAAGACTCGATCCCCAGCCCCCTTCAGGCCCTATAGGCCCCCTTCAGATACTTAAAGGTTGCTATGAGATCGCCATGAAGCCTTCTCTTCTCCAGGTTGAGCAGCCCCAACTTTCTCAGCCTGTCTTCATACGGGAGGTCCTCCAGCCCCCTTATCATAGAATCATAGAATAGTTAGGGTTGGAAAGAACCTTAAGATCATCAAGTTCCAAACCCCCTGCCGTGGGCAGGGACACCTCGCTCTAAACCATATCACCCAAGGCCTTGTCCAACCTGGCCTTGAACACTGCCAGGGATGGAGCACTCACAGCCTCCTTGGAAAAACCTATTCCAGGGCCTCACCACCCTAACAGGAAAGAATTTTCTCCTTGTATCCAATCTAAACTTCCCCTGTTGCAGTTTGAACCCATTACCCCTTGTCCTACCACTACAGTCCCTAATGAAGAGTCCATCCCCAACATCCCTATATGCCCCCTTCAGATACTGGAAGGCTGCTATGAGGTCTCCATGCAGCCTTCTCTTCTCCAGGCTGAACAGCCCCAACCTTCTCAGCCGATCTTCATATGGGAGGTGCTCCAGTCCCCTGATCATTCTCGTGGCCCTCCTCTGGACTTGTTCCAACAGTTCCATGTCCTTTTTATGTTGAGAACACCAGAACTGCACACAATACTCCAAGTGAAGTCTCACGAGAGCAGAATAAAGAGGCAGGATCACCACCTTCAACCTGCTGGTCACACTTCTTTGGATGCAGCCCAGGACACGGTTGGCTTTCTGGGCTGCAAGCGCACACTGAAGCTGGCTCATGTTCATTTTCTGATCAACTAGCACCCCCAAGTCCTTTTCCACAGGGCTGCTCTGAATCTCTTCTCTGCCCAGCCTGTAGCTGTGTCTGGGATTGCTCCGACCCAGGTGTAGGACCTTGCACTTGCCATGGTTAAACTTCATAAGGTTGGCATCAGCCCACCTCGCAAGCGTGTCGAGGTCCCTCTGGATGGCATTCCTTCCCTCCAGCTTATCAACTGAACCACACAGTTTGGTGTCATCGGCGAACTTGAAGAGGGCGCACTCAATTCCACTGTCCATGTCAGTGACGAAGATGTTGAACAAGACCAGTTCCAACACCAATCCCTGAGGGACGCCACTCGTTACTGGTCTCCAGGCGGACATTGAGCCATTGACCACAACTCTTTTTGTGCGGCCATCCAGCCAGTTCTTTATCCACCAAGTGGTCCATTCATCAAATTTATGTCTCTCCAATTTAGAGACAAGGATGTTGTGTGGGACAGTGTCGAAGGCTTTACACAAATCCAGGTAGCTGACGTCATCCTCATGGCCCTCTTCTGGACCTGTTCCAAGAGCACCATGTCCTTTTTATGGTGAGGACTTACCAACTGTAAATACGTTTTTTTATGAGGGAAGTTCTTTAAACTGGAGCTAATAATCACCTGCTTGTTGCACAGGGGGGGTTTCATGCTTATAACTGTATAAAAGTTGAGTAAGAGAAAATGGAAAAAAGATCTTTTTCCACGCAGAAATATAACATGAACTGTTCTGATTGTATCAGCTTTTTCAATTAAAGCTAATTCCATACTGCCATATTTGCACAAGCCCATTTTACTTGTTCATTCAGCCTAAACTTTACTTGTCTCTTCAGCTTAATGAAAGTCTACACCACAGTGGGAGCACTCAAAAATTCAATTTCTAGGTAGAGAGTAAGTGCATAGTGGAGTTACAGGTTTCAGGTTTCAGAAAGGATGTGGAACATCATGGTTTGGAGAACCCACTGGGAAAGTAAAATATAACTTAAGACCAGTGGCATTTTCTGATAAACCTACTCTTCATTGTATGGATGCTGCCCTTGGGGGCTGTGGGAAGAAAAGATTTGATTTTATCTGGGAGAAAGTGAACAATCTAGCGAGCAAAATTTCAGTTGTCCTAAGCTGTGTTTATGTTTCTCTGAGTTACGACCTTCAAATAAGTCTCTTCATCAATACACCATGAAACAAGTGAATAGTCATTATGTCTTTTCTCCTTTATTCTCCAAATGAATGTCCCTTAATAGAGAGCTCAAGGCTCATTCTGTTTATAGGAAATGACTTTCACATACAGTACAAAAAGATGTTCTCCCTAAATTGCTGAAACAGATGTACAAACAAGCTGAACAATTGCATGCCCATGTTAAACCAATATAAGCAACTACAAACAGATTACCAGTGACTTATTTAAAGCATATAAAGCTACTCAGTTTAATTTATATGAATAAAAGATCAAGTTTTTTCACATGAACTTTATATAAGCTAGGCTAGATCTGGGGAACAGGAGAGGGAAGAGGGCATGGAAAGACACATGAAAGCAGAAAAAAATCATAAACTTAAAGGAAATATTTAGCTTGCTAGCTAGTCACTGTTACACGATCTCCTTTTAGGTCAGGCTCTTGCTCATTATCAGAACTAGCTCTGGTTTTTGATGAGTGTCCAAGAGCTGTTTTATTACACTCTGCTCATGCGTGTACCATTCTGCCCTGTACTGTCTGCAAAAAGATTCTCAAAGACTTGTTCTATTAAAATTTGTTCTTATTTCATTAAAGAATCACACTTCAGTCATTATGCTCACCTATGCTGTCTAGCTTAAAATAATGTTTTAGCAAACAAGAAAATGTGGCTTATTGTTTCTTCACTATATGCAACTTAAAGTATTTGCTTCAGTTTGTGTACTCCTCCAACAAAACTCTACAAAAATCAATACAAGATCAATTAAATTAATTTTCTTTAAAAGAAACCTGAGAAAATTACCAAAATTTCTATTAAGCACAAAAGTTTTATATCATCATAATAGCTATAACCCAACAATAATATCATGTTAGTCAACATTTTCTCTGAAGTTTTATTGCAGCTAACCTAAATTGCCTTTCTTACAAAATTCTGTGGACTACACTTCTCATCCTTGGGCTCAAACAGTTAGGATTTAGTTGTGTATAAAGCGGCAGGGTTTTGAGCAGGAGGCATTCTATGCTTTCTGAAATCTATGAGGCTTAGAAACAACATAGTCATGATCTGAAAAGAAAAACATCAAAACTATAGGAGTCTAAACACTGGTGCTTGAATCTGGTCAGCAAAATTAAAGAAGAGCCTAATTAATGCAGCCTAAAGGTGAGGAAAGCAATGAATATTCTAGTCCAGCCCCCCTTTTTCTCAACAAAAAAGAATGTGCAGCCAAAAAAAAGAACGTATGTCTGCATAGTCTTTCAGGTGGCACTTTCTGAGACAACCCCAAATAAGCCATTCAAAGACGTACACTAATGTCAGAAAAAGAGAACCATGAAAAGATCCTTGCCTTCAACTGGTCCACTGCTTTTCAACTTTTTTAGCTCACGTCTTATTTTGTATCTAATTTCAAGTGTTTGACTTCTGGAACAGTAAGTTACTTTAAGCCTCGTTTGCTGCAGTAACGCTTTCACCAGAAAGGAACATATCTCTGGCTGAGAATTTTACCTTATGCAACATTTGTCCAAAGTCAGGATCTGTTATATCTAAATCTTTCCACACAGAGACTTCTTCTATCATTACAGTGACATGCTTTTCCCTAATACCTTACCTAAATAACCCATGCTGCATTTTAAGCTGTTACTTCCTGTCATGTCTGTAGACAGAGGGAACTGATTATTTCTTTCCTCTTTCTGGAAATCTGTTACAGAAATGCTACTGTGTCCTCCTCAGTCTTCTTGCCTTTTGGCTAAGCAAAACAAATTCCTCCAGTCTTACCTTAAAGGTCATCTGTGGATTATCTGCACTCTCTGCTGGACTCCCTCCAATTGGTCCATCTGTTACAGTGCACTGACCAAAACTGGGAACAGGACAAGGTCTTAGGAATGCTGAGTAAAGCATAAGGAATAAAACTTTCAGCACATCTGCCATATACCCGAGTATGTGGTTTACTTTTCACAGCGTGGGATTCTTCACTCACATTCAGCTAGTGATTCAGTGGCGTCTGTGTAACTTCTGCTTTGCCAAGAGCTCGTTCTTTCTTATATGTATGTAATTAATTATTCCTCTGCACCTCTCTTCACTGAGTTGTCTCCTATTTCCCCCCAGATCTTTTCTTCAGCTTGTCAAGACAACCATGAATCTTTTTTAATCTTGTTTTTGGTCTTTTAGTTTTTTCCTCCTGAGAGCTTGCAGTTCCCTTCTAAGTATTGTCTACAGGTATTGGAGCTGTACTCCCTCTTCCACCTTCCAAGGTGAGCAATGAAACTATTCTATACACTGCAAGCCAGAAGAATCCCTACAGCAAGCGCTCCTTTCATTTTGAGAATGGACCCTCAATCCCTTCATAAATTTTTTCCCCAGTAGTTTTGCACTCAGGTTATGACAGGCGTATAAACCCAGTTTATTAATAAGAGTGCCCTATTAGACAAGACCAGTATTTTATGAGAGTTAAGTTATACAATCTTCTACTTTCCTGGTACATTTTTTTTCCTAATTAGATGTGTAAATTAGTATTGTCCAACATAATTTGGTTTTCTGACCTGGTTCTTATCATATGGTTATATCTTAGATTCCTAGCTTTATTAGTTGCAACAGCATCTTTCTGTTAATGGATGGTCATCTGAATGACTTATCATTTATCCATTGTCGAGTAGTTCTCAGAGGTCAGAGAAGTACAGTCACTTCATTAGGTCTTACGCAAAGGATTTAATCAAGAACAACTGATCTAGAAACATCTAACTTGATTTTCCTTTTCCATTCCCATAAAAGTTCTTCCCCTTAGCTACTGCGTTAGCTAACCCATTTCTTTATGTTTAATCTTCTTCATGGAGACTGATGTAAAAACTGTGCAAAATCCTAAGTCTTTATATTAAAATCTGCTATTATCTGTATCTATCCACTGATAAACCAACCTATTTGGTGCTCTTTCCTTCTGCAGGAGGGTCAGGTCAAGAAAAGC
The DNA here is from genome assembly GCF_033783945.1 of Neopsephotus bourkii. NCBI lineage: Eukaryota > Metazoa > Chordata > Aves > Psittaciformes > Psittacidae > Neopsephotus > Neopsephotus bourkii. The sequence goes on along the minus strand of NW_026902076.1, from coordinate 6,542,872 downwards.
CTAACCTCCAATGAGATTTCAATCCATCTCACAAAGGTACAAACTGCTTGCATATGAAAAAGTTGCTTAGACAACTTTGAAGACACTAGTGGAATGTGTACAGTTGAAAGGCTGACAAGACCTCTCAAAAAGCACAAACCCTGCAAACAGGAAACAGAAAAACTTTGCAATACCTTTTAATAGGAACTGCATTGAAGACTGCTCCCTCAAAGAATAACCTACAGAATTGGCTAGGAATCACCAGTGGAGATAAATAATGTAGATTTATCACTTGGCTCATAATTCAAGTAGAATAAACTGAATTACAAAATTAATGTCTCAAAAGACTTTTCTCTACCAATGTGTTGTAAATTCAGAGCATGTACACCAAGGAATAAGGTGCATTTATGGTTGATAGAACATGGCTTACAGCTTTGAAGCTATGAGAAGGTGAATAAACTGGAAATGAAGTTCTATGCTCTGAAAAAATAGCCATGCAGAGTAAACAGTCATAAATATCATAAATTCATCTGTCCCCCAAGATGAAAATACTGATCATGGTAATAGGAGCATTATAGAAGGTGTAATGTAGAGGATGACATGTACACCAAGGAATAAGGTGCATTTATGGTTGATAGAACATGGCTTACAGCTTTGAAGCTATGAGAAGGTGAATAAACTGGAAATGAAGTTCTATGCTCTGAAAAAATAGCCATGCAGAGTAAACAGTCATAAATATCATAAATTCATCTGTCCCCCAAGATGAAAATACTGATCATGGTAATAGGAGCATTATAGAAGGTGTAATGTAGAGGATGACAGAAGATAAATTAATCAGTCCTGTATTGTCATTGGCTTAATAAGCAGATACCTACTGCAACTTTACAGATAAAGAACATGAAGTGGCTGGAAAAGCATCCTTTGAGGGCAGCTATCTGCAACTCAGCTCTGAGACAGCTGTGGAAGAGAGAAAGGCATTTAAAATGAAAAGTCATGTTTCTGTATCAGGCAAGTTTTCATTCCTTCTGGGTTCAAGTAAACACTATTGCCAAATGGCTTGAAGTATTAGGGAAATACCCAAATGCTTGAATCACGGCATCCTTATTAGCTTTCCACCAATACAACTTGATGTAACTCCCCCAGGGACACAATTCTGATTTACTTCAAATGTATCTGTGATTGAAGTAACTTTCTAAAACTGTTCAGAAGTGCCAAAGAGAACTTGCAGATGAAATTTCCTTTTTAAGTAGGAATTCAGGCAAACAGGAGATTTCATTTTATGTTTTCTTAGTGGAACTTCCACTACAAATTTCTGAGAGAAAGCAAGCGCCCTGAGGTCACTGAGGTTTGTCTAAGAGCAATAGTGATAACTGAGTAAGAGATTCTTCCCCCTTGGTTGGATTGGAATTGTCCAACTGCCCGCTTCTGAGGCTGGATCCAGCCTCCTCATGCATGGCTGTTTGCCCACAACCTGCCTGTGTGCACACATCATTCCAGGGAGAAAATATGATTGGCACACAGGGGAGTCTCACCAGTAGCATCTGCTCACAGATTCAGAAAGTTTGGAGAGTTTTGATTTCAAAACATGAGACAAGCCACTCTAAGGAGAAGGTAAACTACAAGAACCCAAATTAATTCAAATATAAGAAAATGATATTTCCCTAAGGGAATATGTTTGTAAAATTCTCTAGAGCTGAGATGACAACAACTGACCAAGCAAGGCAACCTGACGTGCATCAGAAGTACTGTTTTTAAGAAATCCCTCATCTCTGCCTTGATTAGATGTCAGCAAACACTTCTGACAGTCATTTTTCAACAGCACAAGAATGTAGTCAGTGGCTGTTCTCAGGCCACCAAAGAACAGATCTACTTCTAGAATAAAAAAGAGAAAAAAAGAATGGAGAAAGAGAGTGAGAAGGGGGAAAAAGACCCAACCAAGCACAACAAAAACCAGCCCTTGTCTTCAAGGGTGTATGGACTTCCCTAGGAACTTTAAATAAGTGAATACACTAGAGTCGTTGCACACACCACAGAGCACAACTGAACAGAAAGCAAACAGGCAAGATCTCATCCTCTCTCCAGAATAAGAAGCCTTCCCTGACTGCCAGTACCATGACTGGTGGGCTTGCCATAATGTCGTGGTTTAAACCCATCCAGACAGTGGATGGATTTTTCCACAGTAGTGGAAAAGGCTAAATTGTTATGTCACTAAGCTGAAGTGTTATCAGCGTATGACTGTTAACAGTAGACATACTGCTGTTTAATGTTCCCACTTGAACTAAGTAGGTTTTTGCAAATCCCCGAACTTTATACCCCAAAATGATACGCAAGTTCAAGTTCAGACAACACAATTTATGTAGATTTGCCCCAGCTCTACACCAGCCTGCTGAGAACAATAATGTTAAAAGCCATTTGTGGCTGTAGTTACTTCCTACAATGGTGAAAACCTGCCCCTAGGCAAAGACTACACAAGTGTTAAAAGACAGGGATACAGAAAACACATCATAGGCTTTAAAAGTACATGAACTTTAGAAAAGCAACCTATTAGAGTCTAACACACATTATTGTGCACTGAGGAAATAGAAGATCTGGGAGTTTTGGTTTTTGCTTTGTTTTGTTTTGTTTTAGGAGTAAAAAAAGTAGAAAAAAGCCCCATGAAATACAAAATGTCATGTCATAAAAACATAATACTTAAAAAAGATCAGAAAATTATATTTCAGATAACACATACCCTTTGGTTTGGGTTGGTGCTTTACTCTTTGATTTGAAGGAAATTCAAATGATCAAAGTTTGCTACTTTTCCAACTGAAATGTCACTTTGAAATGGAAAATAAAAATCTTTTTTCAGTGTTGAAGTATTTTTATTCTTTCAGAAACTGCTCTGGGTTCTCAGCTGAACTTTTGCAAATACTTCGTGATGCAAGCGTCATTTACCACAGAATGGCATGCTTTTGGCAGAAGAAAATTGTCCATTTGCATCAGTTTGCCTTATATACACTGCACGGGCACTAAAGGCACTTTGTGCAAACACTGAGAGAAGAGTCCCAAGCCGGTGGGATTATATCATAACTCGAGCAAAGAGCAGCTGGTATAAACAGACCTTATAGCAGCCTTCCACTATCTGAAGGGGGCCTATAAGGATGCTGGGGAGGGACTCTTCATTAGGGACTGTAGTGACAGGACAAGGGGTAATGGGTTAAAACTTCAACAGGGGAAGTTTAGATTGGATATAAGGAAGAAGTTCTTTAGTGTAAGAGTGGTGAGGCACTGGAATGGGTTGCACAAGGAAGTTGTGAATGCTCCATCCCTAGCAGTGTTCAAGGCCAGGTTGGACAGAGCCTTGGGTGACATGGTTTAGTGTGAGCTGTGCCTGCCCATGGCAGGGGCACTAGAACTAGGTGATCTTAAGGTCCTTTCCAACCCTAACTATTCTATGATTCTATGAACAATGGATACTAACTTTTTCACTCAGCTAGAGGGGGATTCATCTCCATCTCAGCTGGTCATTCTGGCTCCATTTATAGCAAATGTAGACAAATGGGAAGTTTTAAGACAGAATTTATAAAATCCCTTTCAAACATCTATATTAGATTGAGATTAAATACACCCTAAAACAAGCTCTCCTCCCTCTACCCCTCCCTGTTCTACAACTAGGGTAAGCCATAGCTCAGATGCAGACATCTACATTGAAACTAATGAATCCCATCCACCAAAGCTCAGTGAAATCACTGTGGATGTCTACTGAACTCACTGGGCACCAAAAGAGGATCAGTCCCCATTAAGGAATCATTTAACTGTATTTATTACAAATCACAAGTGTATTTATTTTGCTTTGCTTTTAATACCAGGTCAATAGATCTTGCATATTGATAATTACATAACATTACTTCTTAGTGTGATTTGTATGGATACAATACTTAAACAAGCAGTTATAAGACACCACACACCTCTCTTATTGAAAAATCAAATCTTTTTAATGTTGTTGACTGTGAGGAGACTATGAGCCTGATCCAGTATACTTCTAATTCAACAATAAAGTCCCCTGTGAGTTCAACCAGTGCTGGAGCAGATTTTAAAAATGTAGGTGGGGGTAAAAAAATCACAAATTTTCTGTTTTCCAAAGCATTCCAGAAACAAGTTCACTACTTGTACTCAAATTTTTTGTTTTTCCCCAGAGCTCACACAACCCTCCCACTCAGAAATAGTTATTAGCTGGAAGCACATTCTGGCTTTTACTATTCCAAATGAACCTGACAAGCAATTTCCAAAGGAATTTATGTGCTGTTGTATTTCCCTAGGCTGTGTTTTAAAAGTGTGATCCCCTCTATTGCTCTTTGAGAGAGTTTAAGCAACTTTACAATTCCCCTTAAGGAAGAGTGGAGGACACTGTGAACAGAACAAGAAGTGATACCATCTTTTCTGCAGGAATTTTTATGACTTCTCCACACTCATTAGAGCACTGAAAAAAAGGGGGTATTTGCGAATAGTCATTGATTTATCTTAACATGATTGTACTTACTGTCCAGATGTTATTTAAAATAATATTGGCACAGTGAATGCAACAAGAATAATTATAAAATACATATAGAACAATTTACTGCAAATCTCCGTGTGCCACAAATGAGACCTTCCACTTGCTTTTTAGTTAATTCACACAAATACAAAGAAGAAATAAAGCCATGTGATGTAACTGACCAGATGTTCCAAGTTAAACAAGTCAAATATCTAAAGCTACTTGTGCCTTGAGCAGTTCGGAAGTAAACCCAGAAGTTCACATATGTTCATATGAAACCTTTGTTAAATATTTTCAATTAATAAAAAAAAAAATATTTTGGTCCCTTCAAATATAACAGTTAAGAGACTAAACTTGTGCAATGAATTATTTCATGAAAACAGTTCAAGCCAGATAAGCATGAATGGAGTTTGGATCATGCTCCATGGGAACATCTGTGTGTAACACAAAAAAGAGTTATCATTTGAAATAAGTAACTGGAGAAAACAGTAATTAATTACACTTAGCATGTATGTACAATTACAGTGTGTTTCAAGTACCATACCTAATTATGTATACCTCAATGCATGTGTGTGTGCATATATATATATATTTCACATACACCTGTGAAATACATTTGTTTCAGTTATCAAAAATTCGCAGAGGAAGTCAACTAATAAACAGATTCAAAGTGATCTTGCCAAAGCCAAAAAGTAACAGCCGAGTTAGGATGACAATTCAGACCTGATAGGTGAAGTCCTAGTCTCAAATGATGTGGACAACAATATTTTTGTTGAAATGGCTGTATATGTTACTACTACACTAAACTAAAACGGGTCCTGAAGGCCATCTAATAAAGTCTGGCCAGCCCTCTGATGTTAAATTTCCTTACTTTCCAAAACATGACAGAATAGGTCATACCATGAAGGGAATATTGTTTCCCCTGTTCTAAAACTGGTACCATATAATCGTTATCAAAAGCAATAGCTGGTTCAGTCCAAAAGTGGGTGGCCAGGGACCATTTAACAGCATGGATAACCAAATGAGTGCTCCGGTTTGTGATTGACAGTGTTTAATTAGCTAGTAAAGAAATAATCAATAGAGACAGGCTACATCACCATAAGTTCCAGACATGATCTCAGACTCCAACCATCCTGTCCTGCCTTCCTTCTGTATGCTGTGCTCCACCCAAGGATTGTTATTTGCTTCCATTTGACCCACAGAGAATATTTTTTCTATAGCTGCCTCCAGAAGGCCCAGACCTTTCACTCAGGCAGCATAGGTTCTGTCTTTTGCATCTGACATCCAAGGTGCACACTCCAGTGATGACCTAGATACCAGGGTTACATAGAGGTCATGCTTCCATGCTGAATTAGGCACCCTATGGAGACATCATTTGTTTCCCCAGGCAAGAAAGTATTACACATATAAACAAAAAATACCTTCGATTGAAAAGATATTTCAAACTTTTCCCAAATGCATGAGGGGGTCAACTCACAGAAACATAATTTAATAGAATTTTTTAATGAGTCCTATGATAAATGTTTTATGGCCAAAAAAGAAAGTAAAAGCCCATTGTACTTTCCAAAGAAGCCAAAGAATATGAGAGTTCCCAAATTAATTCATAGGTTTCCCTTGAAGAGCAATCCTCAGTGCCCTCTATTAAATTACATCTCTTTATTTTGAGAAAATGGATTTACTTATTCCTTTGCTAGAAACCCAAGAATAGCATCACCGGTGACTTTGTGTGACATCTACATGACAGCAACATTGCTTTATAAGTGACTGAAAATTGAGACTTCTCCTACACCTAGGAAGAGCTTAATAAAATTGACTTAACAGATATTTTTATTATTCCCAAGAACAAGGTTGATGGTGAGATTTTTTAGCTAACCACACTCACTTGACAAATTATGAAGAGATCAATTTTTTTCCTATTAGCCTCACCCTCATCAAAGTCTCAGCTGCGGTCAACTAGCCCTTCACTTGTAGTTAATAGTACACAACCTTTGTCTACAGGTTTTTCTTTATCAAAGCCTAACAGAAGAAAAATCAAAGACACTTATTTCAAATTTGATGGAAAATATTTTTCTTTAAATTAAAAACTCCTCTTATTTAAAAAGACACAATGAGTATGCCTGAGCCTAGTACAATGGCAGCTCAATCAAAGTACTGAAGGCCATCAAGATGAGTGATATTGAGCATCTGGAAATACCACAGTACAAAATATTAGCTCACTGAGAATATTACTGGTAATTTCAGTGAGGCCTGGATGTCATCTTTGGATTTTACCAGGAAAGGTAATTACCCAGTAGCACTTTCTAGCAACATATTAGTATCTAGAAGATATATTCCAAAACTTAGAATATTTAAAACTATGATTGCTTCATTGTTTTTTTATGTTGTCATACAAGGTGCAGAGTGTGTATTTTACACCCACATCCATTCCCTAACCTGCCTAGAAACTCACCATTACCACAGTGCAGACTGTGTGTTTTGATAGAAATATGTAATATTCAAGCCGAGCCCCACAGAATCACATTCTCAGATACTAACTTTCTATCATGTATACGTAAGCCATCCAGTTAGCATAGAAATATGTTATCAAAAAACATTTTAATAATGTTATAATAAGGGCCACTTTCTTCTGGAAAGCTAATTATAATTTTTCACTGGTTTGGCTTAGGTGGGATTTAACCACCTCTCTAGACAGACATGTTAGCCATTAGCTGATTATACAAATCATAATTCAGGCCAGATTCCAAACTTCTGACACTCAGTTGAGGCATTCCCCTCAGGATGCCCCTGTAACCCACAACAGTTTAAAAGTGAATCTCTGATGGGCGAGATCTGCCCTATAGTCTTTTTATTGTCTATAACCAAAACCTAGGGTGGTCTGGCAGGGCTCCTAAAGAGGCAACAAAGGTTAGATTTGAGGAATCTGGATATCTGTATACCGGATGGCTCTAAAAGGAGCACAGATGCATCTCGCCTGATTTAACACTAAGTGTCTGTGTTAACACAGAGTACCATAGCCAACAGGAACACAAGCATTTCCACAAGGACAACATTTTTATACCAAATACAGGAAGGACTGTCCAAATTTAAAATAATCTAAGGTCCAAAGTTCCCACCCAGAATATTATTCGGATTTTTTCTACTTCCACTGAAATCAATATCAGTTACGACCCTACATGACTTTGTAGATCGGTCTTAGGTAGTTTAAGTGCTGTATCAGGAGTCAGACACCAATGAACAATGTATAGAGATTAAAAGTTCCTAACTTACCTTATTTTGGTGATTTTTATTTTTTTTCTTGTTTTTCCTCCGTTTCATCTTACCTTGTAGTACAAAATTAATTACTTTTGGTCCAAATACTGCCAATAATTACACCAGAAACTTTTAGAAATGGGTGGGTGGGTGGGTGGATAGATGGATATTAGATCTTTTCTCTTAATGGACTCTTCTCTTAATGGACTACAAGTACACCAGATACTTAGGGATTTGTTTAACCTCAGATGATCACTACATGAATAAAGCAAATTTTGTGGAGATAATTAATCAGCTTCAGAAAAAAGCTTGCAAAGAGGCACCTTTATTCATTAACTGGATGGAAAGAGCCAATGAAGCATGAATTGATTACCTGGAATACATTATATTTTCCAGATGCTGCCAACTGTGGTTCCTTCTTCCTTTCTGCAGCACATTAAGTAGAATAATGACTTCTGTTATTTGGACTAGAAAGACATTGAGTTTGCATTTCAAGTTCATGCAAAAATCAATACAACCAAAAGACTTACTCAGTCTGTATCGAAAACTTGTATCATCTGGCTAAAATTTGCCACAGAGGGGTACCCAGTACTAGAACAAGACTAAGGTAAAAGAATGTCAGTCTGGAAAATAATTATTAATAAATTAACTGAACTTCCCATACATCCCAAGATCCATGAGAAAACATTTGAAGTAAACAAAAATCTGAGAACTTTGATACATGGATAGATATGTCAAAATATTAATTTTCCTAACCTACAAATTCAAATACAAACATGGACATGACCATCTCTCCCTGGGCTATGATGGATTAGGCTTACAGTGAAATATGCCCGAATTCTCTGCCCTTATGATTGCCTATGGACATGTCACCCCTTGAAACAGAGTATTTTGAAACAATTCTTACCGGGCCAGGTCCAAATCCCCCTTTTTATCTCATAAACCTGCATGTGCATATGTAGTAACCATGCAGTATACTACTCATTTTACAAAATGTCTAAAATATTTAGGCATTTCACAAAATGACTGCTTCAGTCCCAGATATGACAAAAATTTTCAATTATTTGAGAAAATTACCAGATATCATACATAGATACTGTGGGAAACACCTAAACCTAATTCCTCTTGGATCATGAACACGTAAAACAATGTTTCTATTACATTTATTTTTAAAACTGTACACTCATATTTTTACCTAAAGCTAAATAACAATGCACATCATAGAGCTCACATTTATTTTCAAAATTGAAACTAGCTCATAAAATTATTTTTATTGTTGTTGTTTTGTGCTATAAAATAGATGCTTTCAAAAGAAATCCTAACAGGGGCTCGGGGGGGGGGGGGAAGGGGGGAAGGATGGTGGGAACCAGATGTGTATAAAACCCAACAACACTAAATAAAAAGTAAATTCTTCTATGATTTATTTCTTCTCCATCTCTTTATTAATGATTCAGCATTTACTCTTTTGATTTGCTTGGCTTTTTATATCAAATGAGACAACACAAGCTTCTCCAATGATGTGATAAACAGAATCCTACAGCATGTGAATGAATAACCACAAGAGCAACTGATGATACGCTGACCTCCATCAATGAGCGTCATCAGGTGGAGACCATGGTCCAGGAGAGCAATCCCAGCTGCAAAAGCTGTTAAGATTGCCACTGTGACAAAGTGAGTTGGTTTTCCCTGGGTCAATCTTACCCTCTCCCAAACTGAAGCAATTTCTAGCATCCTTCTCCACCACAGCCAATACCAGAAGAGGAGGAGTCTGCAGTCACGTGCCAGTCCTTCCTGGACTTTTTTGAATCCTAATGTGTCCTGATTATCTGAAACTCAAATAAACTCACTAATCTACTGAATAACCTCCTTATATCTCTGGATATAAGCACAATTTTGGTGCTGTGCGAAAGCCAAACAGAAGAGACTCCCACCTAAAGAACAGCTTCTCCTTCACACTCCAATGAACAAATTGAAAGAAATAGCCTATGAAGAATACAGATATTAAAAGACAACCTACTCGGAGAATTTTGAGTGTAAGAAAGTTCTCAGAAGGAGAGCCAACAAAAGGGCATGTTGTCCTAGTGCAAGGAAATTTCTAAAGGACATCTCCTAGGAATGGACATTTCCTAGGAAAGGACATGTTCCAAAGGACAATGTTAGGAAATTTTCCAAAGGAAAAATACATGACTGCTCTTTTGCTTTGTACCACTGCTGTTGTTTATTAATTCCCTGAAGAGTAGAATTGGCTAGAGATGTTATGTCCCGCATAATCACAGTGTGAAGGCACATAGGTAATTCCAGGATTCAACCTTCTGTCAGCTTATAAAACCAAGTAGAACAGGCAGATAACCCAGAACACCTGTAATACCAGTCAGTTGGCAAAAATGCCTGAAACCTTTATTTTATGAAAGGACTGATTTCACAATATGATAGTAATAAACACAGACACACAGATACATACATACATTTTGCAATACTGCAGCGTACACTTACAAGTATATATATATATGCATGCCAAACTAAACACACAGCAACCAGTTGTTAAAGGAATAGCTTATTTCCTGTTGTCATCAGCTGTCTCCTGCCTCTGCCATAATCACTCAGTACAAACAAATGACCCTTGTTCTATAAATAGTTTGTTTTTTCAAAGGTCAATTTGTCAGCTAAGATAATACAACTTCAGCTTTCACACTGTCCTCTACAGTGTTCCTATAGAGCTCCCTGGTACCTGGAGAACAATGAATCAAAAGCACTCAAATTCCAGTTCCAGTTCCAGTCCCAGCAATGGCTGCACATCACATAAAATAATGCTTTGGTTGTTGCTGTTTTTTAAAATGTCATTTTGTATTACAAGAAAAAAAAGTTTCTGAAATTCTCAATTAATTTTTCCACTTCTTTACTGAACTAACTTGCCAGCTCCAGGTTTCTCATCTCATGCTTCACAAATTAAGCACAATGAAAAGATGAGAGTCTTTCATTTTAGGAGAGTAATATCATTTATACTTTTATTTGTTTTATTTTATTTTCACTTCCGTCACAATTTCTTTTATTTCCTCTTGTTGCATTTTAAGATAAAAAGGGATAATCTAAGATGACTGTGTTGTTTTCCCAAGCTATAGCCTGTCAGATTGCTGAATTATCAGTACCTAGTGAAGCAGCACAGTAGAAAAAGATCACATATGCCAATTCTCCCCCACTTGGTAACCATTTTCCAGTCACTGGAGGAATGTGCACAGTCCAATCTCTCTTTTGCATGATCAAAGTTAGTTCAACTATATCGCTTAACAGATGCCCTCAGGCAGCAGGTGGTCCTACGTATTATATCAGAGAAACCAATAAGTTGTGTATTATTCTGGAGACTCAACCCTCTAACTTGTTAAAAGAATACATTCCCTTTTTCTTTTCTCCTATTTTAATGAATTTTCAATCAGGTTGCCAACCTTCTTTAAAAATAGTCTCAAACAAAATACAGCAATGAAACTGCTTTCTAAAAAAACAGATAGAAATCTAACATCGATTGTTGGCACCTGGAAACAAAATGTGGGATGAGAAAATATGCTGAAAATATCCTACAAATACTGTGTACGCTGACATCCCTCTATTCAAACTATTCTGCCTGGAGTTATTCAGACTTACACCAACAGGAAATCCTCCCCAGATTTGTCATGTCAACACAGATCAGAAAGGAGCTTAACCTGTGCTGTCAAAAGCACTTAGAAGCACCCTAAAGACAATGACCACAAAAGTCATGTTAAGTTAAGCGTTCAACACTGTCCCACATGGCATTGTTGTCTCTAAATTGAAGAGACGTCAATTTGATGGATGGACCACTCGGTGGATAAAGAACCAGCTGGATGGCTGCATGCAAAGAGTTGTGGTCAATGGCTCAATGTCCAGCTGGAGACCTGTAACAAGTGGTGTCCCTCAGGGATAGATGTTGGGACAGGTTTTGTTTAACATCTTTGTCACTGACATGGACAGTGGGATTGAGTGCGCCCTCAGCAAGTTTGCCGATGACACCAAGCTGTGTGGTTTGGTTGATACACTGGAGGGAAGGAATGCCATCTAGAGGGACCTTGAAACACTTGTGAGGTGGGCTGATGCCAACCTTATGAAGTTTATCCATGACAAGTGTAAGGTCCTACACCTGGGTTGGAGCAATCCCAGGCACAGCTACAGGTTGGGCAGAGAAGAGATTCAGTGCAGCCCTGCGGAGAAGGACTTGGGGGTATTGGTCAATGACAAACTGAACATGAGCCAGGTTCAGTGTGCACTTGCAGCCCAGAAAGCCAACCATATCCTGGGCTGCATCCAAAGAAGCGTGACCAGCAGGTCAAAGGAGGTAATCCTGCCTCTTTGCTCTTGTGAGACCTCACCTGGAGTTGCCCAAGGAAGTTGTGAATGCTCCATCCCTGTCAGTGTTCAAGGCTGGGTTGGACAAAGCCTTGGGTGAGTTCTTTTAGTGTGAGGTGCCCCTGCCATGGCAGGGGGGTTGGAACTTGTTGATTTTAAGGTCCTTTCCAACCCTAACTATTCTATTCTATGATTCTATGTCATATAAATACACAGAGAAGCCACAGGTCTGTAATACATTGTGAGTTTGTTGGGGTCTTTTTTTCTCTATTGGGAAATAAATCAACTCTTAACCAATATTCTAGCTATATCCACCTTCTTCTCGATATAGCTATGATTCATATTCACTTCAATACCATCCTCAGAGTAACTATTAACATCCATGCCTTCTAGCAGAAGTGATGTTTTATGTTTAACAAAAAGAACAGGGAGCCCAACCATATGCATTCCATTCCCATTTCCACAAGACTGTCTGTGGATTTAGCAAGCTTCACATCTTCTCTGTTCCTCAATTATCTCACCCATGGAATCAGGGTAGCCACCTTTCCCTCATTCAACCTGAAGTAGTGAAGCTTAACTTTTTAGAGAGTTGTTTTAAGCCTGGCTGAAAAGTAGGTATATGTAAACGATTACCTATCTGTATGAGGTTACTGATGCTGAAAAACATAATGTGGTGTACACAGATGAATATTTTTCTGTGTATAGCATTATAATTTCCAAATTTCAGCTGCAAGAATTAACTGAAGAAAGGTTGAGTGATCTACATTTTCTCCTGTTAGGTAAGGGCTGTATATTACAGTCATCTTTAATCAACAATAGAGTTATGCTAATAAAAATGAACTAGAAAATTATTCAGGAAAGCAAAGGAATGGAGACTCAAGGCTCTCTTCTCCCACAATTTGACTTCCCTGTATTTTGGTTTTTGGCATATCAATCAACTATTTCAAAAATCCCCATCCTCAAGAAGGATTTCAGCAGATTGGTATGTAGTGACAGGTTTAACAAATACCTGATAATTGGGTGTGACCTGCTAGGAAGAACAAACTGAAGCAGAAAAGTGGAGTTTGCAAACATGCTGCTTTCTTTCTCAAAGAATAACTTTCCTAGTGCATTCAGGGTTTATACATTTATTTGTTGGCAAAAATAAGTTCCTGCTTTTTCACTCCTGGCTTTGCACTGCCAGCACAGGAAAAAGTATGTGAATGAATCTGTTCGTATCTGTGCTTCATCAATACATTCATTTAGAGTTCCTCATCCTTTCAACACAAGAGAGTTGCATGATTAAATACAAAACTAACACTCTGGAGGAAGTGTCAGATGCCCAGCTATCTTGCACTTTCCCTCCAGTGCATGAAAACTATGTATAAAAAGTCTCTCTAAGGTAGAATTCCCCACTGACATGCATAGGTCAGAGGAGAGTTTTACAGGCAGTTTGCAGCCACTTTTCACACAGGTATAAATGTCTGCATAATGTTTAAGGCAGTGCTGAGTGCATTGTGTTATTATCATATAATGTGTCCTCCAGACCTGTTATTGCTTTTGATGATGCTCAAGAAACAAAGAAATCACCTTGTTGTGAAAACTCAAGCAGAATATGCAGAACTGGTACCTAGCAAAAGGAAGGCAGGAAGGATAAACTTTAAGCACTATGACATTTCTAAACAGTTGCTTTCCTGGAACAGTTGTGTTTGAAGAACTTGATCACAGTTCTTGAGCATCGTCAGCATCCAAACCAGTATCACTGTGCATGTGAAACAAAACACCCTCTCAGCACTGGATAGCAGTGCATGCTCCACCCTCACAAGTGTGTGTTTCAGGCAATCCAAAACAGGATTGCCAAACAGAATGGGCAGATGCCCAGTGGTGACATTTCCTTTCTCACACTGGGGTAATATGTTAGTATTGGTTTACCTTCTCTCATAGAACAGGAAGAAAAGGTATGAGAGATTTGGTGTCTGGAAAAGCCTCCAGGCCCCTGAGACCAAGCCCTAAATAGTTCCTCAGATTGTAGACAGCTTTCAAAAAGACCTTTATGCCCTATGTAGAGAGTAACATACAGGGAAAAGTATTGAAATAAAGGGCTTTAATTGCAGAGGCCATTCATGCCAGAGGAGGATTTCCCTTCCTTTTAAAAAATTGTTCTGTACTGTGATGTTTGAGTGGAGATCTAGTTTGTAGGAGATGAGTCCCTGCCTTGAAATTATGAGTCATATGGCTGCTTTCACTTTCTACTCAGCCACAGAGGATGGCATACAAGAGCCAACTTTTCCCTTTCATCTACGTACACATAGACTGTTATTTTCTTCAGTCCAAAGGGAAGAATTTATCTCTCCTTTACATTATCTCATATTTATGGGATGTCAGCAACTCGTTCCATAAAATGTTCAGCCAGAGTACAGTATGCAGTCACTGTGACCACAAGTATACCCACACACTTAACCTGAGTTGTCATTCTGAAGGATCAGGAGTCGTGCTTTTCAACCTAACTGGATCTTGTCCTCTATGAAAGCTGACATTAAAAATTTCTCAAACTCTCTAGAATCTGATTGTGGCTTTGAGAAATTGCCACAGGGCAATTGAGAGTGAACTCTATAAGTAACTCAGGCATCTAATCCCAGATGCTCTATAAGGGTGTCTGAGGGATTCTGGAAAAGCGAGAGGAATGTCACAGGGTCAAAGGAAGAGCCTTTCAGGGTGAACAGAATAACCTGGCAGAGAGACACTGGAGGCCAGATAAGATATCCTTGGTCCTCCTCTGTTCAGGCAGTTGAATTCCATTTCGTCAATCTTTGCACCTATTTCTTCAGTGAGTACTGACTTAGGTGTCTGGGGCTTTGTTTGGAGAGGTAGGTATAAATGTCTATTAAATGTCTATTAAACTATAATGTCTATTAAAACTACAGGTAGGAATAAACTGGTATTTTCAAAAAGACAGGGGGAGATTGCAGAAAAAAACACTCACCAGTCCTTAGCTGCATGATTAGATGTCCATACAACTCCAAAAATATTGGCCAGAGTCTGCAACTTCTTACAAGGAAAGCAAAAATCAAAGAAACAAAAAAAAAAATTATATTTTGAGAAAGAACCGCATTTCCTGTCTGTGGCTTTACATAATGTCGTGCTAAACCCAGGACACATAAGAATAAAAATAATTAATTATTGATGTTATCGCTACAGCTATTGCTTCATCTTTATGTCAATGTTATCTTATTAGAGATAGTACATTAGCAAAAAAATAAAAGCCTAGGTACAGTAGTTCTAGGCAAAGTGGCATTCATCACTAGTATGTATTTCAAGCAGATGAGAAGAAATTCACCAGTGGGACAGCTTAAAGAGTCTCTTGGCTTATCATTTTCCCTGTCAGTCACTTTTTGAAAAATCAAAACAGGCAGCTCTGAAGAATGCAAACTTTCGCAAGCTACACCAAAAAATGTGAAATACAGTGTGATTTGCCATTACAGCCACAAAGTAATGAAGTACTGAGACAGAGAACAAAGCTGAGTGTTTCAACAGTATCGGATAAGTACAGTAGGCAAAGTGGGGAGAAAATACCTGTTAAATTGCCTTATCCAGATGTGATCGGGTTTCTGCAGAAAACATGGAGCTGAATCTAGTTCAGTTACAGCACTGAAACTGCAGTAAATTGGGTTACTAAAGTTCTTGTCATTTAAACACTAGTAGAGTAGAAATGTTCAGAGAGCACTAAAATTCTGCACTGATGGGGATTTTATTAGTACATGGATGGATGAATGGGTGTAAAACCAGATAAGCAAATTTGTACTTAGAGAAGAAGGAGGATTTTTTTGGCCCAAGAAAGGAAAAAGAGTTTATGACTGGTCTCAGTGTCCTGATTTTAAGACAGATTGATCCAGACTTCAAGATTTTCCACTATGTCAAAGAAATGAAAAAGGCTGTAGCCTAAAAACAAATGTGTTGCAGATAATATATGATGTTGATACCTTTCTATAGAAAAACTTCAGACAGTAGCATATTTCATGATTTAGGAAAGTCAGTGGAACAATTATGTCTGCAATTACATAAGTCTGTTCTATTTTGTGTTTAGCCTAGTTTCGTATTATTTTAGGTTTTAACCTGAATCATCATAGGTTTTAATGACTTTATCAGAGAACCTTTTGCTGTCAGCAAGAGTCTAAATCAGGTGGTTCCTGCTCACATGATTAAAAATAGATTTCGCAGAGCCATTCATGTACCTTGCCTTTATAGCTGAGAACAAGTAGAGTCAACATCTTGTACCTAATAGGAATGCAAAAGAAATTGATTCATTGGAAAGACATTCTTCCCATTTTGATTGAGTGCTCACAAAAAGTACGTAAGTTTCTTGCTTTATAATGCCTGTTGCTATAGACAAAATATTTAGACAAGGATAGTTATAAAAACTGTTTATTATATCATGAAGTCCAGCCACCTGAAAGATATTACCCATGACATAAGATTAGAGAATACACCTATGATATAACTATGATTAAAACCCACCAGCTGTATTACCACCAGAATTACTATTTTCAGAGAAAACTATAAGACTTCAAAGCTATCAGCCTGTAAAAAAATCACTGGGTTCAATTAAAGAAATTCATGTCTCTCAGTGCAATGGAGCACATGCTTGTCCCTGTTCATACCCACTGCTGACCCACTAGTTCTGATGTTCACACAAAGAGAGCAGAACAGCTCTGTGTGCTGCCCACCTGCAATACCCAGTTGTTTCTGTAACCTCAACACACTTTTCATGCCTGAATTTTTTGGAAGGAAAGCTAAGCAGTGTCTGGCACGCACAAAGATGGAGCCCTACCTGCATGTTCTGCTGACAGCACTATTTT
This sequence comes from Neopsephotus bourkii, assembly GCF_033783945.1. Taxonomy (NCBI): domain Eukaryota; kingdom Metazoa; phylum Chordata; class Aves; order Psittaciformes; family Psittacidae; genus Neopsephotus; species Neopsephotus bourkii. The sequence goes on along the minus strand of NW_026902076.1, from coordinate 6,525,943 downwards.
TGTAAATTCTGCAGAACTTACTTCGGTGCAAAGATTGTTAGTTGGGATCTAATGCTGCTGAAATACACGGCTGGTAGCTGACTACTGGCAAACTTCCTAATTTGTACCCAACACTGTATCATGACATGAGGAGATAACAGCCTATCTATGGCAAGCTGTAAATCAATACCTATCTGAAATACCTCTCTCCACTCTGAAGGCTAAATCGCCCCAAAAAAGGTGCCCTAAAACCTAAACCAACAAAAAAACAAGTCTTCAAAGACATCTAAATGACTTTAGTTCAGCTTTCTGCCATATCCAGTGACATAATTGGAGCAACTTAATAAGCTACTAAGCCTTAGTATTCATTGTCCTCCCTAGCAGCCGTGATCCTGTCAGCTGAGAATGGACTGAGAGAGTGCTCCTGCACCTTTTCAAAGCAAAACTAGAAGTACTTAAACCACCCTTCGACACATAGGCTGTTTCCACATACTAACCCAGATCCAGTTTCCAGCATTTGTTCTTAACGTGTTTCCAGCCCTTTTGAAACAGACAAATTATTTTATTCACCCGTTTTAGTCCTGTTTCAGAGTAGCAACCATAGCTTTATTCCACATGCACAGCATCTGTCACAACATGGCGCTGGCCCACATCATAGTTCCTACTCGTTGTCATGATCTCAGTCTCCAAGCTTTCACCTTCCATAAGGATATAGTGCCACCAGAGACTTAGGTAGCCACCATGTATTCAAAAACCCGGTGGTACAGAACATCAGCAGGCAGCCACAGCACAAGTTCACTGCAGAAGCACTGTTTTAAGTAGCCTGACTTTTGACCACAGTTTGAGCATGATCTCACAATTATCAGGTGATGAGCACATATGCCATATTGCGGTTAAAGTGGAATATTTGAAAATTACTTGAAGTATGTGGAAAGGGAGCAGCTAGTATTATTCATATGCACCAAACAGAGTTGAAAAGTAGAAAGAAACTCAATACTCAGCTTTGCAACTGATGAAAGTTTACTGTGCCCGTGTGATACAATGTCAGTGCAATAGCACTGCAGAGAAAAATTGCAGTAAATTTAGAGAAAGCCCTATAAATCTCCAAAGTTTAAACTGTCCTTAATCTAAGGCAAATTAACTCAGATTCAACACTTCATGTGACATTTTAGTGAATAACTGAGACATGGCTTAATATGACGCTGCAAAACAGTTCTCTGGGACATCCCAGGCTGACCCAGTAGTCTATCCTGGGAAACAGAAATGGGCTTTAATACTCTAAAAGGGGGTGGAAGAATGTTGTTATTCCAGCAATAATGTCTCAATAACACATTGTTTTCTCTTAAGTACTTCTCTGCATATATATGATGCTGTGCATTTGTTTCTGCAGCAGGTTTTGCTCTTTTATAATGCACTTAACATGTTGATTCATTTTTAAGCCCTATTTTTAAGACCCCAGTTTCAAGTTCACAGACACTCCTGCTGGCACTTCAGACTTGTAGGACTGATTACATTCTCAGCTGCTTCTTCCCTGAGGCAACCAGGAATTAGAAGTGCCCCTCAAACTATAGATGGTACCAAGAAGACACTATCCAGTGCAAGAAAGTCTGACTTAGTCTGTGTAATAGATAACATGACCATATTCACTGCACAAAGTAGCCAGTTCTAGTCCTTAGAGCACTAGCTAGGAACTTAGACTCTTTTGAATGGAGTGTGCTTAAATCATTGATATTCCATATGGAATGTCTTTGCAACTGGAAACCTTTGTAAGTCTCCTAGGATAAGCTCCAACCTACATTAGATATTTAATCTAAATACAGCTCTTCAAAACATCAGCTCTTGGTAGCAGCAGAGAGGTCCAGATGGGAGTCTGATGCCTGTAGAGCAAACTCTGAGCAACTCAGGAACTGGAGCAGGTCCTTGCATCCACATCAAAACCCATTTCACTGGATTAGGTACTGAAAGTTTGTTTGCTCTGTCTAAGTCAGTCACTCCCTGTTTACTGAATTTACCCAGAAAGAGTAGCATCAACAGTTGTCTGTGCAAAACATTGTGGAACACTTTTAAATACCAAACAAATGTTTAAACATCACCATCTGGTTGTCGATACACCAATACAAACAACTAAACATGATACAGCTAAGTAAGTGTGTTAATCAGTGCCTGATGATTAATTCCCACATCATTTCCCTGCTTCCCTACTGTTCAGTGATTCCTGTGTCTCTTACACCCAGGCTCCTCCACTCAGGGGTGCTTCTGTGTGTGCACGTGCCTACATACACATACACACACACACAGGCACACACGCACGCACATCTAATTAGCGCTAGGCACAGTGGGACACCAGTTCTGATCAAGACCTTTGATTCACCCATATTATAAATTATGAATAATCAAAACAGTGGAAAATCCATGAACAAAAAAAAACCAAGATAAAATGGGATGACAGTTGCCAAGATGCAGCCTGTCCCCAGCTCCAATTAGATCCCAGTAGCTCTGCTGCATGCTTCATTCTTCAGACTATGCTACTGCTGACTTCAATTATGACAAAGCTGGGTGTGAAAAGCTGGATGAAAGACAAACCCATTTTGTCTTTCTGCAGACCCATTGGTTGGCTCAGTTACACTTTGCTGAACACAATAATCCTACGAGACACCATCCCTTAAGAAAAAAAAATGTATTTCAGAGTGCCAAGAACCAAGTGACTTAAACAAAACCACACCTTTCAGTAGTTTTGTTAGTCATATTTCCTCTCATGACACTTCCTTTTAATGCAGCAGAGGGTTCATATTTCAAAGGATGGGTTTCTCATTATCTCATCCCAACCTGAGAAAGAAAGGAAGATAGATAGAGCAAAAGTCAGCTGGAGAGATGTGGTTTTCTCATTATCCTCAACTGCCCTTTACTATTTTGTTTCTCATCTTCCCAATCCTCTGTCAGCTGACGCTCCTATTTTGGCAGAAAATTTCCCTGTGTAAGGATCAAGAACTGAAACTGAATCCCTCCCCAAATTTCCCTCTTATTACCTGTCTGTAACAGGGACTATAAAAGGCATCTTTCTCACATAAACATGACAGCCACAAACTGCATGGATAAGTGTTTCTCCCCCACCTCCATAAATTCTTGAAATATCTTCCAGGTGAACCATAGGAGAAATGATAGCTAGTAATGCTTTGATAATTGTGGAATATTTCTATGCAGTGTAAGTCTGAAATAGATATAAACCCACAGCTTCTTCCATAAGTACTAGTAAGAAAAATATTTTTCTAATGCTAAACTAATTTACCAGCAACAACAGGAATTAAATATATCTACACCTCTCCAATATTCTTATACTGCAGAAGAATTTCGTAAGAGTAAAAGAGATTTTCATGGTTTACTGTGCAAACATTTGAACTTGGCTTTCAGATGGGAATAAAATTTCCAAATTTCAATGCCTGAATTGTAATTTAAATATCTGAATTTAAGCAACTTGTTTAGCTAATATTCCAGCCTTCTTATACAGTCAATGAGAAGAGACAACTGTCTGCCCTGTAACCAGCTCAGACAACTCTAGTAGTGTGTTATTTTAGTGTGGGTTTTGGGGTTTCTCTATTTAAAGATCAGAATTCTGGACAAACAGTAAGTACTGAGTTCTTGAAAAACTTAATCCAAAATTATTTTGAAAAAGGTTTCTTCAACAATCTAAATATAAATAGACTTCATTCTGTCATAAAAACTTGATAGATGCTACAATGTAGGTGAAATTTTCCTTTTAAAAAGAAGGCCTACATTCATGACCAAATTTTTCAAATTCCTTAACTTCAACTCTAAAAATTGAAGTGTTTTTATCATTATCATTTCCAAGAAAAGTGAGCCAAATATATTTGGCACATCCTGCTTTGCAGCTCACTTGTCTTTTCTTAAAGATTCATGAAGAGGAAGTATGTGCCACATAATGCTCTTCTCCACTAACTGACTGCATCGTCTGATCTAATAGATGACGGATGCTCTAAAGTGGCCAGGTTATCTCCTCTGAACCTCTGTAAAACAGAAGTGCCATAACTCCACCTCAAAAAGAATGAATGACAAAGCAATACAAATAACACCTAAAAGTATCTGCCCTCTTCTTGTGGTTTAAACCCAGCCAGACAGCTTTTTCACTCACTCCCCCACTTTTTGCGTTCTGCCTACTCCCAGAGGGATGGGGAGGAGAATCAAAAGAATGCAACTCCCATGGGTTGAGATAAGAACAGCTTAGTAACTAAGGTATGACACAAATCACTACTGCTACCACCAATAATGATAAAGGAAATAACAAGGGAAGAGAAAACAACATCTCATCACCAGCTGACCAATAACTTGCCCCCACCTCCCCCAGCCCGACCAAGCTCCGACCGATACCTCCTCCAACCCCGCAGTCTCTTAGCCCTTCCAGGTAACTCCCCATTACATCCTGGGCAATATGTGATGTGGTATGGAATACCTCTTTGGTCAGTTTGGGTCAGGTGTCCTGTCTCTGCTTCCTCTCGGCTTCCCTTCCTCCCTGGCAGAGCATGAGGCTCACAAAGTCCTTGGCCAAACCAAACCTCATTGCTATCAGCTCTGTTCCCAGGAGGAAAATCAAAACACAGCACTGCACCAGCTACCAAGAAGGAGAAAAATGACTGCTACTGCTAAACCCAGGACACCTCTCCAATGCCACCTAATAGTAATCGAACACCAAGAAGAAAGAGAAACCAACTTCATTACTTAGTCTGACACAAAGAAGTCAAATGTAAACAGAGTTAGTCCTTAATCCTACACATGCACCCCATGACAAGGAATGGAAACCTTGGGTGTAAATGTCAGCCCTGCAGGTGACGATGACAACATTCTAAGATTTTCTTTTACTCATCAAAGCATTTAAATATGTTAAGATATTTCCTCAACAAGCAATACTTGCATATGGGAGCTGCATATCACTGTACTTCAAAGCAGAGGGATTTGAAGCATGCTCTTGGCTCTCACTGGGAGAAATCACTCATGTAACAAGGATGCAAGGTGCAATTGCAGCAGGTGTCTACACTGCATCATATCTATTCAAATGAATTCAACACCCGCTGAATTACTTTGCATATTAAGTGAATAAGGTTGTCAGTTTCATTTGCCTTTAGCTTTTCCTTGCAGATGATCTAGGGCATTTTCTGTGTCCCCTTTTACAGTAGCACAATGTGGATGAAGGGAAATTGGTGTCTTCTCTGCACTTCAAGGATGAAAAGACGAGGCATTGCAGTCCCTGTCTTTGAAGAAGCTTAAACAATGTTCCCTCTCTGCACCTCCAAGTCAGATGAGAATTTACTTTCCTGTTTCCAAAGAATGTGCCAGTAGCTAATGGAAACTAGTCTTCAGCTTCTCTTGGGATTGACTCTGCAGTAGTACTTTCACAGAGGTCTATATCTCCTTGATTTGTAGAAAAGCTCTAAGAACAAGCCAACAAGCTTTAAGTTGACAATCAGATATTCTTTACTGTGGTGCCGAGAGACAAGGGGGTAGCTCCTCCAAGCATGTCCCCCCAGAGCACCAAACCAGCTGTGATTATATAATCAATAAATATACATATTCATTACATTACATGAATATTCATGAAGTTTCTTATACATTACATCATCTCTCTAGAAAATTCTTCCTGCATGCGCACAATAATGTGGTAATGGTCTTTGGGACCCCTGGTGGTAATTTCTTCATCATCTTCCTCTTCATCACTTCATCCTTTGGCTGAACTTAAGAGTTGACCAGCCTTGTTGTCTGTTTGACAGCCCGATAGTTGGTTCTAACTGGTTTCCTTAAACATTAACTGAAGATTTCTCTTCCTTATCATTGTTACAGAGTCACCTGGGGTCCAGGTCGCTTAGTTACAAGCAAATGGCTTGTTCCATATACAATGAGCTATCCTTCATTCTGTCTTTCTTGTTTTTTCCCCATCTCATCCTCCAGTGGACACCATCTGGTATGTCCCACAATAAAAAGAATACAGTTTGGCCAGCCACACTACATCTAGCTCATGACAATATCAATTATTCAGTGCTCCTGAAATTCAGAATACTTCTGGAGGTATATACACCTTCTGGAGGTGTATATGAATGTGTTCATAGGGACTAATGGTTTCTCATACTTTCAGACACTTATTTTTGAAATGCTTATTAAGATCATTTGGAGGAATACAAAGAAGATGATTTTGTTGCTTGTTGTAGTTTAACCTGGTGGGCCTTCTCACTGGTGGAGTGAAGTGAGGAGTAGAAAAGTTTTTGACTCTACGTAAGCAGTGCTCAGCAACAACTAAAACATCCCCACTCTATCAACAGTTTCTATCAAAAATGAAAAACATAGCACTTTAAAAGCTAGTATGAAGAAATTCAACTCTATCCCAACTAAAACCAGTGCATTCTTTAGCCAAATAACCTGCGGGGACCAGAAGAACAGAGTCTTGAGCATATACAGAAAAACTACTTGACTAAAGAGCTTTATTCTGTGAGCACAACAAATGGATTTTTTAATCCTAACTGACTCCTCTTCATATGAAAATGCTTTTTACATGCAAATATTTTATATGTAAATGCTAGAAGATAAATGAGGGTGATACAGAGACTGGGATTCGCTCACTAAAATGGCCTAAAGATTTTGAGATCCTGTTCAAACTACTTCTCTGGTTCCTCAAAAGTCAAAGGAGTGGGACTGTCAATGTTGGAAGGCAGTTCATCTCACTTCTGTCAAGCATCTGCTTATCCTCCACCCAGTGACAGTCCCCACCTCTCCTCAGTGACTCCACCAGTAAGCTAGAGAACCAACTTAGACTCTCTTCCTAGGTTTTGGACTGCTAAAGGTAAGTGACTGGAACCCTAACCATATTTTGGGAACACCATAAGAGTCATCAAAACCAGGTCTGGAATGGAAGACCTTTTGCGTTGCTCATGTGGCATTTGCCATCACAGTCTCCAAGGTGGAGGCTGATTTTCAAACAATGTGTACACACCTAGATCCTCTGAACCCAGTAGCACTTTTCCAGGCAGCAGCAGCTGAGGATCTGGGTCCTATGCATTTTACATGAACACTGGCTGGGGGGAAAAAAGTGTTATTTTGGAGGTAAAAAAAGCATTAACCTTTATTTTTAATGAAATATTCTGAAGTGTCAGCAGGAGCTCTTGGTTGCTGAATGCTGGCAGTGGAGTCTCCCTCGTGAATTTTGGAATATAAGTGTCTTTGCCAAATATACAAATGACCTTCAGTTCTGCAAGAAAACACCTATGGGTTTCACTTTGATGTTTGTCTTACTACCATAATTAGACTAAAGGTGTGATGACACACACACATATAAAATATACACACTGGTGTATGCATATTGAATTGTTCCCTATGTAATGTTATTATGCTGCATTTTCAGCTTCTAAGCGGACAGCAAAACTGAGAACCTGACTTTCAGCTGAATGGAAAAATAGATCAAATATCATTTGTTTTTGAAATTCAGGGGAAAAATGCACAAAATTCAAAGAAACTGTACTTGATTAATGTATTCTGAGAAATTCATTGTTGATGTAGGTCAGGCAAGATGGTCTATGGATTCTGAAGGAAAGATTTGAATACACTATTAAATACAAATCAGATAACTTAAAAAATCAATTTTGTTCAAGGGAAAAATTTCTCTCAAACCAAAAGAGACTCAACTAATTATATCAAGAAAGTGCATGTACTGCACTGTATATGCACTAGTATAGATTTTTTTGTCTGTTCACAGAAACCGGCAGGTAGAAAAATACGGAAGATGAACACAGCCCAGCTCAAGAAGTGAATTTTATGGCCTTTTGCAGATATATCACTCTGACCTAAACTAGGGTTTAATCAATTTCTTCATTGTCATCATTCTCCAAAGAACATGAGAGTAACTATAACTTACAAGCAGAGCCCAAAGGAGAAAGCTATCCCTTATCGGATACAACAGGGACAGCTCAGAAGTGAAACCTGATTCTGGAATGAGAAATCATATGAATCTACTTAAGCCTTAATATTATATACATTAATTTAAAATGTAGTACTTTCCATTTTCTTAAATGTGGCAATCCAATTTAAAGCACACTGTTCAGAGATTGAGTTCAGCTGAACACATTTCCTACCCTTATCTAATCTCATAAGGGGCAAAAAAGGATATTCATCTCAGAACACTTTTCCATCACCTTAGATCCCAACAAAATGAAATGAAGAGGAAGCATTAGTAACTATATCCTGCTACCAAAATCTCATTGCCACTAATTATCAACACAGGCCTCATTAAGGAGGTCATTTACACCTTTGTGTCATTAAAGATTTAATATATATGACACCTGCAGATGGCAATCTGAAAGGCACAACAAAGGTCCTGACTTTTGTAGATCCGTGCCTGTAAACTGTAGATGGCTCTGCAGCCTACACTTTGTCTCAGCCTCAAGCATCTCATTGCATTGTTCAGTATACCTGGAAAATACACTGGTCTTTTGAAATTACAAGGAATCTCTAATTTCAACCAAAAAGAAAAAAAAAAACAAAACAAAAGAAATAAAACAAACAAAAAACCCCACAAACAAGCAAACAAAAAAAAAACCAAACCACACACACAAAAAAAACCAACAACAAACCCACACCATTTTGTGATGCTTTTAAGCACCAAAGATGTTAAAGACTGAAAATTCAGTTCTGAGTCTGAAGTAAGAGCCATGTCTTGGTCTTCTCTTTAATGTCTACCCTGCAAAACACAAATAGGAACCCAAGATATATCATTTACTAGGTAGTGAAGACTTTAGAGGTTTAAGGAGTCTTACAATGCCATAAATATGCAGTTAATTCATTTATTAAGATTAAATAAAAAAAAAAGTGGCTAAAAACTCCCTCATTGGTATAAAAGTACTTTGAATGAATGGTCTCTACTATGTATGCTAGGTAGCAGACATATTAATCCACCAGAGACATCTTGCTATTGCAATATAGTAATATTTTAAATCCTTTTATTTCCTTCTTAGGATTCAGTCCTACATATAAGAGAATGTACCCTAAAGGACCAGACAACATCTGGTGTATATATAGGGATGAATCACAAGATGGATATAAAGTAAGAAAGATCTAAAATTCCTTGGCAAAGTAGCTGTTTCAATCCTTTAAGAAGCCTACTGAAAGTTTATCTTAAATGTGATTTCAGGAGCCAAAAAATTTTCTACACAATTTATTTTCTTCACAAAAGATTATTATTTTTTTTAAATAGAGCTGCCCTGTGGATCCCCACATCAGTGTAGCAATTTTCTTTCAAGTTATGGTTGCTTCTTAACACTGTAATTAAGTTTGAATAATGCTGCCACAGTAAATCACGCACTTTACACTATTACTATACAGAACGTAAAAGGGAAATAAAATATGATGTGGGCTTTGTTAAACTTAAAATGCACTTGACAATCACTTAACTTAATTAGATACGTTTGCCTCCTGAAAAAGTTACTGTACTAAAGGTGATGTTCACCTTTCCAAGGAAAATAAGCCTCTCCCAGAGCCAAAGGTGTACATCTCACTTCTATTTATTATTATTACAGTCACACTTCTGTATGAAGTATCACTAGCCCAGCAGCCAGGGGACACATTCCTACTCCCAATTCTGTCGACGGTCTGGCTGTGTTCTTGGGCTGGTTATGCCAGCTCAGTGCCTCTGTATCCAGATTCATTGCTTGCAAATCTTTTCTTTTTGGAAGTTATTATAATACTGCATACAGCATAATAGCTAATAATAATTACTGTAATATGCATAATTATATTATATGCTATGTAGAGAATAATAGTCATAGTAAGAAACTGAATACTTTAAGAAAATTAAGATTTTGTGGCTATAAATTAACCTAGATTTACAAGTCCCTGGGTTTCATGAGGTTCCATTGATATTTTTAAATACTATTATTCTCAAGGACACATAAGTGTTCTGTTTCTTTGTGGATTTCCAAGCAGATTGGAATATGCATAGAGCTTAGACAATATTGTCCTTTTGTAGAGCTTGGCAGAGCTCCATTTATTTCCATGGGGTTGCATCAAGCTGCATCAGGTGAGAATCAAGATTTTGTTTTCCTCTACCTTTTAGAAACTGATTTATTTTAAGCACCCATAGCTCTAAAACAGAAAGACTCGTCCATTCTGGTTTCATATCTGTGAAACTCATTATTCTTCAGGATAAACCACAGAGAGAAGTTCTGTCTTGGACACCAAACAGCACAGTACTGAAGGGTAAGGTGGTGGGTCTGAGCATGATGCAATTGCCTATGTCCCACACAGCTAAGGAGAAAAAAAGGCAAAGATGACTCATGTATTTTTACTTTGCACCAAGCCCAAGGCCTTCTGAAAGGGCAGCAGATGTACATTTAAAAAAAAACCTGAAAGCTCTTTCAGGTCACACTGTCCAAAGCAGCAAAAGAATGTGCTCCTGTCTCTCCATTGAGGTTGCAAGGTGGCCTAAAGTTGGTGACCTCACCTGCACCACCCGAGGAGTGTCCTGTGTCAAGTAAGAACCTTTTCTTATATCACACACCTCCAAGGCTGCTTTGAGTCATCTAAAAATGGCCAAGGTCTGAACTAATCTCAGAACTATTAATGTCTGTCATAGACAGCTTTAATATAGGCTGATTGTAGTCAGGATACTGACTGCATAAAGAGCGGCCAAAAATGTACCAAAACCTTGACATTATGTGGATTTCACATCAATCAAATTTTCTGTGCTCCTATAGTTAATTGCTCATATGTTATTTGCAGTTAAAGAGTCATCTAAAAAAATGGTCAAAACCCAATTTAATTCGGCTTTTCCCCCTTTTTATCCAGATGTGTGGCTTTGAAAAACAGTTCCCTCAAGCCACAGAATCTACATTTTCCAGGAAACACCATTTCATGGGATTATTCATTATTTAATAATCACATTTAATAACTAACAATTATCTTTAATGTTAGTTATTAATATTATGAACACTAAAACTAAAAAAGCCTAATTCCTTAAGAAATCCTGTCTTGTGGCTGTAGCTCCTGATGTGTAATAAACTGTGTGTTTCAATAAGATCTTGTCCTGTTTTGGAGAACAGAAGATATTATTCCATGTAGATGTTACTGTGTCTGGACTTCAGTCACTCTAGAGCTTTTCCATCATTCAGATGCTAATCAAGACTTATCAGTTTTAAAATTCCCACCACTCCCTAATCAGGCTTGACACTGGTCAGCAGTTTTATGCAAACACAATAAAAAATCAGTGTAAAGAATGAGAAATAAATGACATATCATGGTCATTTAGGGATCCCTTTTCCCAAGAGAGGGCTTTCCTCTCCCTGGAATGTCAGAGAAAGTATGAAAGGAACGATAAACCAGTTCAGTTCAGGTTAATACACAATTTTTCATACCAGAAGGTAAATCGATAAATGGTTGCCTAGATCAATTTTCTGTCATGTCTATGCAACATACTGAGGAAATGTAGCAAGGGAAGCACTTGAGGATGTGGCAGGTAGGAACAGAACTGGCGTTTTGATTATTATATCTGGAGAGTTTCAAATTACTAAATTGGGGGGGGGGATTTTTTCACACATGAGACTGAACTGTGTATTCATTACACGTACACACTACTACATTGGTTGTTTATGTTCTCTGATTAACTGTAAAAAATGTTATACCATTTAAGTGTGAAGGTCTCCACTAAAATTAGAGAAATGTATTTATGGGAGACACAATATGTACAGCAGTTGTTTATTAAGGTCATTGATATAAAATATATGATCGATGCAATGACCATGTATCATTACAACACTGAACATAAAATACTCCAACGGGGCACCTTGCCAAATGCAGACAGCCTCTCCCAGACAGGGCTGAGGCTGATGCTCAGGCAGCATATGTGTGCAACCTCTTCCTATGCTGTACCTTTACCAAACAGAAGTTATTAGAGCAGCATCCTGCACATGCACCAGGTGCTGGCCACTAGTATTAAAGGTGGAAGATTCTGGCTGGACAAGCTCTTAAATCTGCTTTGTGCAATTCCAGTAGTGCAAAACAGACTCAGTGATGGCTTATTGGTAAGGGCACTGGTGTAACGAACTCCCAGGTGGCAATAAGAGCACTTTTTGTATTAGCCCAAGAGCAGAGCATCTGTTTGAGAGATTTCGGACTGGGGTTACTACCTGCTTCTGCTCCTCACTTGCCACTGTGAGAAGAGAGAGCAGCTGGGAGCCTGGAACCATTCCTATATCTTGGTGGGTTTGTGTTGGGTTTCCTTAGTCTCCTTCTATCTCTTCATACTCACTGATGAGTTTAGTTGACAATTATGGGTGCATTTTGATAACTACAGGTGTGCATTTAAAAATACATGTTAATGGCTTCTAAAATAGCCTGTAAGAAAGCTGAAAAGAAAGCTAGGTTTTATTTGTGCACTATGTAAAGCATCCACTTTGGACAGCTGGTAAATCTGCATGAAAAAATTCTGCATTTTGAAATAAAAGCAGACATTCCCCAGGGCTGAATAACAGGGAGAACCATGTGACTGTGGTCCAGGAAAGATGTTGAAAGTAAGAACTCCTGGAAAAAATCTCCAGCTTGCACTCTGATGCCAAATTTTGCAAGCATCCTGTTTACTGACTGGGACATTCAAGTGAAATCAGACCAGTGGGCCATGACTGAAGCTAAAAATAAAATTGCAAGAAGACTGTGTAAAGCTACAGCCCTAATCCCTCAAGAAAAAGGTATGGAATCTTTTTCAATTTCATAAGGATTTTAAGAATCCTTCTCTCCTTCTAACACAGCTTAAGACTTAGAAAAGTCCTTACTTGAAGAAATTGTCCCAGTGCAATTCAGGCCAGGTACAGATGCAGAGCAAAACCCTAACTTCCCTGTCCTGTCACCAAAGAGAATAAGTTTATTACAACATGCAGAGAGAGATATTTGACAGACAGCTGGCCATCCAAGTACTCTATTATTAAAGCCTGTGTTCAGCATGATGCATTGTTTAAAAGCTGTGTTTGCAAAAGCAGTCTCCTACTACCAGCATCTGCATTAACTATCAGTTTTATGAAGTACAAACTGCTTTCAAATGTCATTGACACAAAGCAAGCTTAGCTCTGTGCCTACTTGAAGGAGAAAGAAAAAAAAAACATCTCCTGGGATTATTTAATTTTTTTTCCAAACATATGTTGTGAAAGGCCTCACTGCAGTTTGAAGGAACTCGCAGAGCTACAGCTAAAGGCATGCTGAGACACTCTCTTTTGCAAAGAAAAAGCTGTAGTGTTTTTGCTTTCACATCAGGAGAAACAATGAGGACGGAGTAGGCTGAGGTACAGGTAAATCTTGTTTTGCCTATGCTGTCATGAATGTAGGACCAAAGAAGGTCTTAATCATCCAATAGGTATATTGTCTTGTAGTAGTAAATCCAGGCACAACACACAGGTAGGAGGTTAATACAATTTTATTACCAGAGCTCTGGCAATCTACTCCACAATCCAACTGCCAGCCTAATCTCCAGATGCTCTGGGACTGTCAAATTACAGTGCGTCAGCTATGACGGAAAGTGCTATTAATGGGAGGAGGAAACACTAAAAGGCTAGATTCCTGCCACAGAACTTGTATTTCCCTACAGGCTTACCCAAAGCTCTTGATCATTCAGTTTCTATTACTTAGACTACCCTGAGCATGCTGTCAAAGCTGTACATATTTGGCTCCCTCAAAGAGGGTATTTTTGGCTTTCCCATGCTTTCCCCAAAGGTAGGTTTGGAGCCAAATCCAATCATTGTCCTATACGTCTGTCCTCTGTTTTCCAAGGGTCCATTTTCTTGCTCCTACACACACACACATAAATACAGGACATACAGCACATAGAATGGGAGGACATTAACATACACATGCTCCCATCATATAACATGTGGCTAACCAAACATGCTCATTCGTTGAGAAGACCCTATACCACTTCACTTGGAGTTTCTTTGTGTTGGAATAAAAGCATAAAGTAAACTGCAAGATAAGAATCACAAGAGCAGGGAAGGAACTGGAAGGAATCATCATTTACATCCTGCACCAAAACATAGTCGTCACAGGCAGCTTCAGCAGTCAGATGTTTAGTCTATCAACAGACAGTATTTATATTCCATCTACAGATAACAAAGACAGAGCAGCTGTACCTAAATTACAGGAATCACAGGTTCTTCACAGGTACTTCACAGTCTCAGGGGCTGTGCACGGCCACAGCCTTATCCTCAATAAAATTTGGGAATTTCCCCCTCCATCCTCTGGCTTTCCCTGTTGAAAAACCTCTGCAGACTAGATGCACCTCAGAGCTTGTTTATCCTAGACACCTTATCAAATGAACCACCCACCTATATTTCTGGAGATGACTCACTGGACAGCTAAACTCAGATGAAATGAATTCCCTCAGAAATGTTCTGCAGAATCAGACTCTATTTTACAATTACATGGTATTGTAGGAGTTTGAAGGGTTTTATTTAAATTAAACAAAAAAAAAAAAAAACCCTTGAAGAAAAACTAAAAGAGCTCATGCTTCTAACCTCAGGTCCCTAAACATACCAAAAATGTGATTTTTTTCAGGAATCCATTTTCTGCAGTGGTAGGAACATGTTGACTTCCTCTAGCAAGTATTATAATTGGTAAGAAAAAAACAGGACAGGAAAAGGTCTCTGGCTGCTGTGGTAGCTAACATCTCCAAGAATAATTTTGATCTTGCAGTTTTAATAGCCAATCTACAGCACAGAATTTATATAAGATATCTTTGGCTAGTTTATGAGGGAAAAACCTTGGCACTCTTGTAAACATCAGCGTATGTGTCTTAAAAGTAATGTTCTTGATTTACATAAACAGAATAAGATAAATTGGAAATTTCAACTCTCAGGCACAAAGTGTGTCTAAAAGGCAATTTCAGGTTGAACTAAGTGCCAGAAGTACCAAAGCCTACTAAAATATTACTCGTTTCCTCAAAATTATAATACCTCAAAACCAGACATGGACATACACATACAAACACTCCCTCAGCAAGCATTGCACTGGTCCCTGTACTTGTCACCTCCTTCTATTCAAACACGGGGAATTTTGTGCTAATGCAGTTCAAGTGTCTTTTTTAGCCTAGCCAGTTTAAAAGCTGGTCTACTGTCTCTTTTTGCACTTCATTTTGATTTTAGTGTTGTAAATTGTCAGGCAGACCCATAACAAAAGGTCACAGTGTCCAGTGTTTGCAGTGTGGACCCAGCCAGAAGCAAACTGCTCCCAGGTATATTTCCCACCTCGTAATCTCTCCAGTTTATGGCTTTAATGCAGTTTGATTCCCAGGTCATCTTTCAAGTTAATGTTCACTTACCATTTTTTCTACCATTTTTTCTTACCATTGTGTGCCAAATCTAGGGTATGAAAAGTGCCCCCCCTCCCCCCCCCTTTTTTTCCCCAAATGTGATAATCTTGTTACTTGGCTGATTAAAAAAAAAAAAAAAAAAGTGATTATGGTTCCAAATCTCTTTTGTCATGTACCCTGCCTGTGCATCTGCAGCCAGATAAAATGGAACCAAATTGGATCAAAGAGATGATTAAACCAA
The DNA here is from genome assembly GCF_033783945.1 of Neopsephotus bourkii. Classification (NCBI taxonomy): domain Eukaryota; kingdom Metazoa; phylum Chordata; class Aves; order Psittaciformes; family Psittacidae; genus Neopsephotus; species Neopsephotus bourkii. The sequence goes on along the minus strand of NW_026902076.1, from coordinate 6,510,389 downwards.
ATGTCATTGTTTCACACCCACCTTGACATCTCTTCAAAAGGCTGTAAATTATCAGAGGACTCAGCAGGGGAGAATTGAGCCCAGACAATTAAAGACTCACTGTTCAAGTTTCTCAGATGCCTTATCAAGTTCTGGCTTAGCAAAGGAGAATTTGAGAAATTCACAAATCAAAAAAGTAGTGTTTTGAGGGTCATTCATGGCCTGTTTTATGTTGCTTACTAAAGCCCATATCCATAATTGTAAAAATTGCAATAAAAGACAAGAACAGAGTTTAGCCCTGAGATTTATCCCTGTTAAGAATGCAAATGAAATGCACATAGATCTCTAAAAAATTATTTATTATGTCGAAAGTAATAAGGAAAAGTGCTTCAAAATGAATCCTCTTTCATATCCTCATTCTTATAAAAGTCCATTTACTGTAAATGGCAGTTAGTAAAGGTGTGTTTTATTTCAAACTATAAATAATTGAACTTCACTGGTTCTCTCAGAGGGATGCCATGAGACAGTTGCTTAGTTCACATACTCCACGCCAAGAAGCATAAAATCCCAAGTACCCCCCCCAAGCCACTTTCATTTTTTAAAGGTGTTAGGTATTCAGGCTGCATGCAAACTGTGTACCCCTCCTTTTCCTTAAATACAGCGTGTTTAATTGCCCATTCATCCATTAAGAATTGTGAATAAAATACATTTAAAATTTAAAATAAGCAAATTAGGTTGAAGGTTAAATTTTAAATATTCTATTAAATTACACCTATCAGGCCAAATCCTGAAGTACCTCTGACCGAGATCAAAGAAAGAGCTATTAAGGAAGGAAGGGATAAAAACTTAATACAGAAATTATAAAAGGGGATTCCAGGAATTGTCTTAGTTCTGTCACTTATTTCCTACATGGTCTTGGTTTGCTTGCTTATATTTGTACCATGAGTTTCCTATAAATAAAACACAACATAATCCCATCTGGTTTCTGAGAGGTTTAGGGTTCATAAAATACTTAGTAGCACAATCAATCACAGATCTTATAGGAGTTCCAGCCATTATTATGAGTAACATGAAACATTAACAGGAAACCAACTTTTCAAGAAATTTAGGTTCTATTTAGAATAGAATCATACAATCATAGAATAGTTAGGGTTGGAAAGGACCTTAAGATCATCAAGTTCCAACCCCCCTGCCATGGGCAGGGACACCACACACTAAACTATGTCACCCAAGGCTTTGTCCAACCTGGCCTTGAACACCACCAGGGATGGAGCATTCACAACCTTCCTGGGCAACCTATTCCAGTGCCTCACCACCCTAACAGGAAAGAATTTCCTCCTTATATCCAACCTAAACTTCCCCCATTTAAGTTTGAACCCGTTACCCCTTGTCCTATCACTACAGTCCCTAATGAAGAGTCTCTCCCCAGCATTCCTGTAGGCCCCCTTCAGATACTGGAAGGCTGCTGTGAGGTCTCCACGCAGCCTTCTCTTCTCCAGGCTGAACAGCCCCAACTTTCTCAGCCTATCTTCATATGGGAGGTGCCCCAGTCCCCTGATCATCTTTGTGGCCCTCCCCTGGACTTGTTCCAACAGTTCCATGTCCTTTTTATGCTGAGGGCACCAGAACTGCACACAGTAGTCCAAGTGAGGTCTTACAAGAGCAGAGTAGAGGGGCAGGATCACCTCCTTCGAAATGCTGGTCACGCTCCTTTTGATGCAGCCCAGGATTCGGCTGGCCTTCTGGGCTGCAAGTGCACACTGAAGCCAGCTCATGTTCATTTTCTCATCGACCAGCACCCCCAAGTCCTTCTCTGCAGGGCTGCTCTGAACCTCTTCTCTGCCCAACCTGCAGCTGTGCCTGGGATTGCTGTGGCAATTTCACCTCCACTGTTTGTTGGATCCCAGAATTTATGAAAACAACTCCTCCATCTGAGTTATTAAAAATACTACCCTGACCTTGTTTCCACTTCAATACCATGAACATCATTCCATAAGAAATGAGACAGGCTGGCAAGGAAGCAGCTCACTTTACACTAAAGTCTGCTTGCCGAAGTAGGCGCCGCCAGGCTAATACAGAAAAGAAGTATAAAAAAATACTGAAGTTCTTGTGCTTAGGAAACAATGTCCCTTGACTAAGGATTTCGGAGAATATAACCCACCTGGTTTTGAAGACACGAGGTGAAAGCATGAACACTTCTTTTCAAGATGGGGGGCAGAATTCTTGTGGAAAATGAGCAAAATTTCCTAAGAACTATGACAGCAATTTCCCAAAGTGATGGGAAAAAACTGACTTATAACAACCATCTGAGGGCCCCATCACAGCTGCTCAGCATAAGGCTTCTCACACAGCATGGTTAGGAGGATATATATATATAATTTTTTTTTTATTAAAGTCATAGAGAAATACAGGAGATTTAAAGCTTTTCTAGAGACTCCACTGTACCTTATCAGTGGATGCTGGCATTAAGAGCATAGAGGGCAGGTACAACAAGATGGGACCTGCCTGACCAGTAGGTTTTCTCCTTAGAGAAGAGAAAAGGTAGAAGCACATATCCCATCTAGTAAATAAGAATCATAGAACCATGGAATATCTTGAGTTGGAAGGGACCGACATGGTTCATCAAGTCTATGTCCTGACTCCTTGAGGATAATCTGGAAGTTAAACAGATGTCTAAAAAATTATTGTCTGAATTCTTCTTGAAGGCTAATAATTCTAAAAGGAATTTTTTTATGGCTTTACTATATAGCATGTGCAGACTTCCCCAGAAGGACAAAGACTGATGTTTCATAAGGCTACATGAACGTGACAGCAACTACAAGTCATTACCGGAGACACTGGGCTACTGATGGCAAGGCTCAATTGCTGAGACACCCAGTGCTTCAGAAGTTGCTTCAGGTTAGTTAAGACTAAGACCTGTGTAAGACCTGCACTCTTCCACACCATCAGGTGGAGATAAGCACTGATATTCTGGGCATTGCATGTGGTACTAGCTATTTATACTTAGGAGTTTTTGCCTTGTGAACAAAACTGATGGTGAAAAAAAAAAAAAAAAAAGAAAAAAATCTCTCTGAATAGCCACTTATAGAATGGAATTAGAGAAAGCCTGGAGAGAAAAGACAGAAGTAATGTCAACTATATTAAGAATGCTGATGGCTCAACCCGGGATGTGCAAGGCCACCTTAATTAGCTGTAAAATTCTGTCAGACTATAAGTCTTCTAAAGATAAGGGTTTTAAAAAATTTTTCAGTGTCCTCATAGTAAGTTCACATGTATAATAACCTATATTTAATATAATAACAAATATTCAAGCCAAAGCTGAAACACTCTCAAAATAGATAAATTCCTAACCTTGATTTCATTTTTATGTTTAAACCATTTTAAAAACTACGTTTTCTTTCCACAACACTTGAGTCCTGGTGACAGACAAGAACAAAAGATAAACAAACAAACAAGCAAATAAATAAGTAAATGAATAAATAAATAAATAAAAAGAGAGCAAGCCACAGTTCCTATGTTAAAAATGTTATGATCAGAATATAAAACAGGAGACAGCAGATGGGTTTATTATGGTGGAAGTACACAGGGAAATAATGAGGCAGAAGTCAGTCTTTAGGGATGGGAATGGAGTTAGTGAACAAATAGCTAAACATAATCCGCTTTTTTGAAGGCACCACAGAAAAGACCTTTTTTTAAAGAGGAGTTTGGAAGCAGGTGATGCGATAATTTGCGGATAATTTCTGTGGAGCTTCCATTACCATGACAGAGGTAATGGGGGAAAAGGATGAGTATACTGGAAAATTTATCAAGTAGAGGATGAGGAGCGGCATGAAGGGCCAATAGTAAATGGTTTTAGAAGTGCCTATGCCTGATGGAACACCTTTAATATGCTAATTCAGAAGTGAATTTTCATCTTTCCATGTAAACAAGGTTGGCTTTCATATAGAACCTTTTTCCTACTGTGCAATTTTTAACAATAAAATGAATATATTCACCTTTTAGACACTTGAAAATTTTTATTAGGAAGTGTAATATAACTGAAGTCAAGGGAATGCTCTCCATTCATTTCAAGACTAGACTTCTGCTTTATTAAAAAACATGAATAATTTTTTATTCAATAAATTACTCAGATTTTTATTAATTTGATTATTATAAAGGACAATGAGTCATGGAAATTTAAGTTAGATTTTTGTCCCAAAACTACAATGGCATACTATAGATCAAAAGATAGTTTGGTGATTATTTTTTCTTTGCAAAAGTGTTACTTCCATTGTAGTGTCAAATCATTTTTCAGCATTGAGCTCTTGAGGGAAAATCTGTGGCCCTTACGGAAGTTAGTGGGAATTCTGCTCATAGAATATAACCCTTCTCCTTGGTCGTCTTTGCTTCTTAATACACTTTGGGAATTGGAGGAAGAGTATACCTCAAAAGTCATACTACCTATTCTTGGAGCTGTTCCCAGAATAGAACGGTCAGAAAGATCTTTCTGTGTATTAGTCCTTTTAAACATGTGTGGATCTCATTGCAAAGTGCATCTGATCCTTCTGCAGTCTGTAAAGAGCTGCAAGGCTTGCAACACCTGCAAAAGTGCAAGCCTGCAAAAATTGCATGAATATTACTCACACCTCCATGGGAGCTCAAAACCAAGGTGTATTTCCAATTGTCTTTGCTGCAGCTCTATGCTGTACCTTGTTTTAAAAGTTTTAAGTCCTACATTTCAGAAGCTTGAGGTAAATTTCTCTCACATCAACAAAACGGGAGGCTATCACAGATTCCCAGCTACCTTCAGGTACAGGTACCTCTGCCTAGGACACAACAGCATGAACAGCAGCCCTGAATGAATGTTGTAGTAGAATTCTTTCTTTCTTATTATTATCACTATTAATAAAATTTCTAGGTATATTAAAGTAACACCCAGGTATGTTAAAGTAGCACCTAGAAGACAGCTATAACTCCTGAGTATAGAAATGCATAGTTAAAAGAAACAACCTGACCCCAGCCTACATAGAGACGATATCCAAAGACTGAATGAAGAGAGAACCTGAGGATGGGGAACTGAGGCAAAGGGAGACTAATTCACTTGCCTGAGGTGGCAGAGCTCAGAACTGGAGACAAATTTCCCAATTCTCATACCAGTGCCTTCCCCATAAAGCTAATCCTCTGCAGACCTCTATTTTTATCCTTCATAACTTTTTAAAAACATTCCTATAGGGCTCCATTTTCTTATTGCTTTTAACAAGCACAAGGGTGAAATACTGGGGGCAGGCAGCTAGATGAATTGTGTTTGAGTTACACTACAGTAAGAAAATATGTTTGTCCTTTAACAGTGAAAGATGCATTTTTCATTCAGGTAACTCAAAAACAAATTCTTTTTTATTACATATTGAATGTAGCTAAAAGAGAACATATTTTCTTATATACCTGTGCTCACAGAAAGCAAAAGCAAAGTAATGCGCTAAGCCAGTTTTGTCTTATGCAGCTTGTTAAGAGCTTCCTCTCCTTGTGTCTTTCTCATGATTTCTTCAAACCTGACAGAGACATTTGTCCTCACTGAGAACAGAGGCCAGATTGGAAATGCAGTGATTTTAGACATGTTTATGTTGAAATATAGCAACACTAAAATATTACATATCCCTGAAATGCAAGGCTTTTCACTGCACATTGTTAAAAGCAATTTTGTCATAAACTGACAAGCAAATGTTTTATTAAACCTGTTGGAATTCATTGTTAAATAACAACAATGTTCAACATTTATATCCTTAAATCTCTGCACATTCATAAACCACCAAATCTTGCAACATAAGTGGATCATTTTTTCTTTTATTGTTATTATTAAATCTGTTTTACAACAAGCAGCTCAGAGGCTCAATTTCTCACCATCCAGGTTTCTGCCATGTGTGGTCATTTACATATGTGAAAATTTGTCTTAATTGAGTAAATGTAGCACTTTTCATCCATACTGAACTCACTATGGAGCCATGTAAAAGAAATCATGTAGTAATGAATTGGGATTTCAATCCTCATAGACTTGGGAATCTGGTGGAAGAGGGATATTCACAGCAGACCAAGAAGATCATTGGGTGGTACATCTGGGAGCAGTCCTTGAGGTTTCTATATGTTCATCTCACCAGCCCAACAGCTCTGTTTGTGGCTGGTCCACTGCATTTGCAGAGGTGCAGATCTTTTGCATCAGACAAAATTAAAAGGACATTTATTTAATTTTAAATAACCCTAGCCTGTCGGGTATGTGCTTCTGACTCCTGTGTCAAACATGCAATTGTTCCTCTCCTCCCTTCGCCTGATCGCCTCTCCACTGACAAAGCCTGCAACACACTCACCTGGGACCACCAGCAATGTTTGCTGTGAGCACAGAAACTTATGCTTCTCCATGCACATCCAGCATCTACTCCTTGGTAAAGCTCAGATGTCTTTGCCAAGATTGGGATGCGATATCAGACAAAACTCAGAGCAGTGTTTTGGGAGTGAAGGAGTCATATTTTCTGTGAGGATGATGCAAGAATTTTAAGTGATATGTTCTTTAAGCCTGGCAAAAAAAAAAATAAAAAAAATTGCCAAGACCTGGGGTATCATTAATTATCTGTTGCCTCACTGTTTCATCAGTTCTCCATTTGATCATGCCAGGAACAGAAGGAATCACGTTCTGTCAAGGTTTTGCGTCAAAGGAAAGAGGAATATCATTTTGTATCCAAGTAGTTCACATTTCAGGGCACATGGGTTGATCCCTTGAGAAGAAAAATTACAGTGAATCATGTACCATTGATGCATTCACATATTGGTTTGGGGTTTTTTTTCCAAAGCCAGCACGGAGCTTGCCATTTCCCAGAACAGTTCTGTTGCACAGTTCCAAATACTTTTCTAGAATCTGTCCACAACACCATTTTTTCCTATTTTGGGGTATTCTTTTTTTTTTTTTCTCCTGGTCCTTGGTGAAAATATTTCCCAGGGTAACTCTGGCTCTTCCCTACTGTGCTTTCTGGGTTCTTCTTAGTCCCTTCACACAAAAATCCCTGAGATTTGCCTAGAACCATATTATAGCTTATGATATGATCCCTGACATGCTCAGCTACTGCTCCCCAGACAGCTCTGACTCTGTGCAGTCAGCTTCCTACTCCAGGGATGAGAGATGTGGCCAAACTTTGACAGTAAGTCTCAGAGGACAGTTAGCTTTGAGGCTCTGGAACTTTTTGGATAACTAATATAGGTGTAGTTTATTATTTATTCTTGGAAAGCAGATTATAAAGCTCTTAGCAAATCTGGAAGCAAGGTTATGCAAAAAAAAGAAGGTTCCTTCTAAATTGTCTCCTTGCCCACATCTCCCCTCAAATTTTCATCTTATTGCAAGATTCGCTGCTTCATCTCTCTTCCTTCTGATCTTTATTTCCAGACAAGTTTCTTGGTTAGTATCTAACAAGATTATGGCCTCCAAGGTCTGTATCCTTTGCTAACAAATGTGCACTACTGATAGCCAAAACTTTCCTAGTGGATATGGGCCTTTTGTTGCTCTTGGGACGCGAGGTTGCCAGCATTTGGGTAGGATGGTGTCAAGAGCAGCCTGGTAGGAACATGACCTCTTCAGTCTTCTTCTTCCTTGTTTTTTTCCAAAGTAGAAGCTAATTTAACTACAGCTTTAGCAGAACCTTTTCTTTTTTCTTTACCAGTTTAAACATGCACGGCAAACCCCTCCCTCAATTTTGTCATATTTTGTAAATATCATGAAAATTTTCAATCCAATAACAGTTCTGTTACCTCTCAGTCCATAATATCAGCCTAGCTTTTAGTGAACCACACAGGATACACCATTAGTAATGCACCTATCAGCCTCATCAGCTGAATGATTTATCCAAAACAGCACCTTTTGACACCTGTGGGGGATCCTGGTGAGCAGAGCACTAACACCAACCATTTACACTAAATGTGAGTGTGCAGTGAAAAACCTCACTAGTGTTCCCCACCAATTCTGATCCAAATTTTGGGGTTTGGTTTGTTTTTTTGAAGTGTTTCCTTTTTCTTTCTTTTTTTTTTTTTTTGAGAGCCTGTTTTTTCCAGTTTCAAAAGATTTATTCAAATCCTTGACATCTAGATCGTGCTCTACCTTGATATCTTTCACATTACAGACTTTAAAGAGTCTATGTCTGAGATAATCACCCAGGAATCACAAAAGCCACATCCATTGATACGAAAAAAATGGGGAGGACCCGGACAATGATTCATACCAAGAGGAGACAGGTTTCTAAAGCAGATAAAGGGACTTGCCTTGTCTTTCTCTTTTGGCTATAAAGGAAGCTTAGGATGACTAAGTCATACTTCATTGGCAAGTTTTTGAACACCCAAAAGTTAGATTAAAGGAGCCATAGACCTACTGTGTGGGAGCTAAAATAGCGGATTATGACACTATGGTGCTGGTCACTGTCCAAAACTATTTTGGCCAGCCCACAAGAGTCATCATTTAATCCTCTGAACTTTGGATAATTGGTTTGCCAGAGGTTTTCATTGTACAGGAACATAGCTCTGTTGGCATACACAAGTGGGAACAGTAAGGGAGATGCAGACATAGGAAAATTAATTAAGAAAAGAGAGGGTAAGTGGGGAAGCTACGATCTTTAACAAACCTGAAAAGCTACAGAATACTCAGTGTGCTGTAGAGATGCAGATTTACCCACAGAAAGACTGCATTGCTCCTGCTACCTTGGGAACAGCCTTTTCCCATTGAAATGGTGCATTTCAGCACAATCTCTTGTGTACCCCTGCTGCCATTTCTCCCTCAGGCTTCACAGCAGTGACTAATCTCTCTTTAAGTTTCTCCTTGCACAAAGTGAACTGTAAGCAGAAATACCAAGAACAGAAAAAAATAGAAGGAGCAAGCAATGAGAGATTAAGGCAATGAGAGATTAAGGCAACTGATACAGAAGCCTTCTGAAAAAGGATCAAAATATAAGTGATCAGCAAGACTTGGGATGTTAATTAGGAAATGATCATAGAGAAGTGAGATTTCTTTCAGAGGTATTTATAGCAAAGCAGAAGTACAGGGCCACAAAGCAACAGTGGGGTAAGGACGGTAAGACATATCCCTGTACAAGGAAACAAGAAGGAAAGCTTGCAAGTGTGTGAAAGATGGAGTATGTGAACAAGGAGTGAGAAAGGCATTTGGTGAATAATGGGCTACGAGGCGATCAGGAGAACAATAATTAAAAAAAAAAAAAAAGATGAAATTGGAAATTTCATGCAACTGATTTCTGAATTAATGTTAGAGCACTATTAGGAAAAAATTCTTCATTATGAGGTGAAGTAGTGAGTAGTGAGACAGTGGCACAGGTTGCCCAGAGAAGTTGTGGTTAACCCATCCCTGGCAGTGTTCAAGGCCAGGTTGAATGGGGTTTGGAGCAACCTGGCCTAGGGGAAGGTGTCCCTGCAAGCGTGTAGCATGCACAGTGCCCACAAAAGACCTTATCTCCTGTTCCTGGCTACAGGCAGCATCCTGTGACTGCTGGACTGTACAACAAGGCTGTTGGGGTTTCATAAACACCATTTTTCAGAGGGACCTTGATCACAAATGGTGGAAGTACTAGACTGGGACTCAGAAGACCACAATTAATCCCTATGTTGCATTAGGTCTCCTGACAATTTGAGGCACAACCCAAACTCAATTTCCTGTTTGTAAAATAGGGATAAAAACTCATTGTCTATTCAAAACATGCTTTTTCTCCTTTTTTCATGCAGTGCCTCACATCATGGGACCACCAATTGCAAGAAAGGCCCTCAGTAAAGTTCAAACACTAAAGATAATACGCCATAGATTAAATTCTTTGAGGAAAGAGAGGGTTTAATTGTACCAAAATTTCAAAAAGTATGTATACACAAAAGGCTTTTAAAAAATAATTGTGTTTATTTTTAATCTTATTTGTCAGTCTAATCTTTCAAGCAGTCAGAGATAGCACTAATATAATCTGGCAAAAGCAACAGTAATTTAATGGAAGGAATAGATAAAGTGTCCAGATGCATGTCCAGCATGTAAATTGAAGGAATTGATTCAACATACTTGCCAGATTTAGTGAAGAAAAGTGTGAAATACCTTAATGAGACAATTGTTAAAATTTGTAGAGTTGGTGTGTCTCCTACATGGCTAGAAAAATAAAAGGGCACAAAATAATAAAGATCTATATTATTCCTAAGTAATATAGTGGTACAGAGACTTGGACTAATAAATACTCTAAACTAAGAATGACGTGAGCACCATAAACAAGTCATTGTCCAGAGAGTGTTCCCAAAGTCTGTAACACATATTTTAAATCAAAAAGCTCACAAAAGGTGCTGATACACAATTCCACTGGGAAAGACAGATCCAGAGGTGCCTGTGGAGCCACCATAAATACAGCTGCTTCGCAGAGATCAAAAACAATCACCATACACAGTTCAAGACCAAGTGCATTAAATGAAAGACTTAGTTGATGAAGGAATCCAAACGTAACAGCAGACATATGGGAGCTGGTATTTATTTCTTGTGTTGTTGTCTGACCTTGGAGAAGTTATTCTGGGCTTAGACCTGAAAAGTACTAATCATTCTGCTCCTAAACCAACAAAGTCTTTAGAAACATGCCTTGCCAACACTGTTGTTTCTTGTAGCACAGACAAAGTGCTTCTCACCCTAGGACAGAGACTGCCAAAGTACTCTGTTATGAATTGTAAGGATGGCATCTGTTCTCAAAGCTGTATTTGCACTGGCTGTGAATCGCACCATCAGTGTGGGTAGGCACCAGCTGATCACACTCAGATCTCATCTGCACGCACAGCACTGAACTCCTGGAAGGGGACCAGGTTTCCACAAAATCCCTGCACCAGCTTTGCTTTTGTCCCTGTGCACTCACCTTGTGGATATCCTATCCCAGATCCTGGCCTCTTTTGAAGGCTTGCAAGTACCCAGGCTGTAGGCAGAGGGTTGTTTGGAGCATCTCTGCTAAATGTGACTTCGTGTACCTCCATTCACCAGGAATCCTGCAGGAACTGGCTGCCCCTCAGGCCCCAATTGTATGGGCATTTCAAGACTTCAGTAGACCCCACCTCCAAGACATCCCCCATGAAACTTTCAATCCCATTGACCTCTCAAAGTGCCACGAAGGAAACATACATCTAAGCACAGTTAATCTCAGGCTGTGTATTTTCTGGACTGGATTCCTCTTTGACTCATATCAATTCCACAGCAGGATAACACTATTGATTTTAGTGGAGATACTGCTGATTTACACGAGGTTGAATAAGAGAAGAGTGCTGGTGACCCCTGTAAGATGGGGATAATAATCTTTACCTACAACCCAAGGGAAATGTGAAAGTTAATTAATTAGTATTGCAAATCTCTGTGAGATCCTAGCAGTCTATAAATGAATTCAAATGGCACCACAGAGAGGGCATAAAAGTGTTCTTCTTACAAAAGTTTAAAAATACAGACAAGGAGGAACAAGTGGAGTACATATCCAAACATTCAAACATTGAGCTGTGTGAGTGCACTTCAAGCCCTATTCCAGCAAAATGTCTAAGAAACATATAACACATCATAGGATGATTTCATTCCTGAAAGCAAGATTTCCTGACATTTTCTTTAAAATAAATTATTGTCAGTACAGCCCAAAGAAGTTCACAGAGGGCCTGTTTTAAGTTTAGTCAATTAAAGATGCCAGAAAAAGAACTTTAGACATCATTGACCCAGTATTCTGTGGCATTTATATTCATAAAAGAATAGAATACAGACACAATGAATTGCAAGAAAAATTCCCAATACAGGTGGTTAACTTGCCGTTTTGCCCTTCAACAGTGCAGAAGTCTGAAAGGTGATGAAGTCAGATGTAGAGAGCTATTCCCTGATCAAGGGAGGAAAGTGTGCTATTTAGTAATAATGAGAAAGAAAAGGAGGATTTTTTAAAAGCTGTTGGAGTGTCAGAATGATGCTCCAATGGAGCAATGTCTCCCAAAGGCTGTATTCTGTTCAGACAACCAAGACTATTTCTGAAACCTTAGTAAGACACCTTACTATATTTGCACACTCAAATATTTAAATGTGAGTGCACACCTGGTTTGCACTGGATCTTTGTGATTAGCTGCTCCTTCTTCTACATAAGTATGCAAGGACTTCAAGTGAAATAAGGCTCTTTTTTATGGTGCTAAACACAAACAAATGGCACAAAGGACAAAAATTCAGAGTGTCTTTTTCCTATGAGAGACTGAGAATGTGTTCAGTCACGCTGTTCCTCTCCACTGACCATAAAGAAAGCCCTGGGATACTTGTTGAATTACTTGAGCAGCCAAACTAAGTCCTTACAATGGGGCCTTATAGGCCATTCCATGTGCTTAAGTGATCATGTTTGAAAATACTATCTGAAAATTAGTCAGAAGCCTAAAAAGGCTAAGAACATGTGACCTGTTGCATTCCTTAGGTAGTGGCTTGGGTTTGGTTTTTGTTTTGGCAAGTGGGGGATGCTTGTGTAGTTTTTTAACTCATCACCTGCTGTTCCCCAAAGCCAGCAGGAAGTGAGGTAAAAATGTATAAATTCAAAGCTAACATCATTGGGAAATCAGCAGAGTTCTTCATTTAGATGATTTCATGGTCTCCATCTGGCTCAAGTGTATTTGAAGAAGCCAAAGAAAATGCTTATCCATGAGCCATCATCATCCAACCAGTGACTAACTCAGAGGAGACTGGTTAAAGGTCACCCTTCATGCTGAGTGTCTAGTCTAGGATGACCATCTAAAGATAATAAAGACAGCTGTAGATCTATATAACAAACTAGGGGAAGCACTGCTAAATTAATTTGCAGCACCATGTTGATAAGAATATGCTTTTGCTGTTAGTTTTTAAATGTTTTTCCCACCAAAGAGTACGCTTTTTCCCCTTAAAGAGGCATGTGGCTTCATTCACACAGATGTTCCATTAATGCCTATTTGTAGCTAGAGTTCAGTGATGACAATTACAAATATAAATCCTGTAACTAATAGCTTTCTTAATTTCACAAGTGACCTGGCCAGTGTGATCATGCTCGCTTGTGTAGAAGCAAAACCTTAATTGATGAGGCATTTTAATAATTGCTGTGTTGTAAAGAACCATTTTCTGAAGGTATGGTATTCAGGCAGTGCTAAGAAAATCACCCTTAGCAGGAGCTGAAAACATCAGCATTTTTCAACTGCCTTCTGTGATCAGTGTGCTATACCAGGTATAACCCAGGAGAAAAAACAAACAAACCATGTGATAGCTGATGATTCCTTTTGAAATGTCTTTGAACCAAATAAGCTCAAAAGATTTTTGTAACCAACAAAAAAGTACATTATTTGTTAACACTGAACCGTTCAGCTAGAGAATACACCTGGATCCTAACCCCAAAAGCCCAATGATCTGTGTGTTCCTTCTACCTTAAGAACAAAATGCATTTTCAAAGCAACATGAGGAAGCTTCTCTGATATTGATCTGTGAGTAATTGCGTAGACCAGCCTGTTCTCTGGACTCTGAGTCAAGTAGCCTTCCCTCTTTTCCATACCTGGTGATCTAACCTGCATGTGCAAGTAGACCTCTTGATGGCCTATCCAGATAAAAACAATCTCTTACGTACAGTGTGTAACAGAACTGAAAACCTAAAGCTGGGTTCTAATATAATGTACCTATTACAAATAGATTATTTTATTTCCAAGGGTACCTGATCTTCCTAATGAAGACAAGCGAAGGACATTGATGTATTAAAATAAAAATTAAATAACAGGTACAAAACTATTACAAAGATGTTTAAAAATAGTATAATGTCTTAGGCTAATAGAGCCCCTTCTTAATATACCCTATACTGTGATAAAGTGTACCTCTACCTGTCAAATACTGTTTCTTCTTCTTACACATATTTTCTTTAATCTTTAGGATTTGTGAAGGTCGAGATTTTGAACATTTCTGTGGCAGCCCCATCTATAACATGTTGGCACATTATTGTTTTTTATATAACAATAGCGCCTAGAGGCCAACCAGCTCAGTATCCCATTGCACTTTGGTAAGATATGGAAAATTACAATCTCTGCCCCAGAGCTTAAAATTGTTTATCTTCATTACAGACCTCTTATGGAGCTTAATGCTTCTGAAGTACTTAGAAAGCCTGCAGTGAAAGGTGGGTTATAAATGCAAGGAGTAGTACCAGTGATAATAGATTTCTTTGACTGAGGTAAAATCACAAACAAATATATAGCGTGGTGCATTAAAAGTAAAGAAAACCCCCCAAGGATTTAGTAATCAGTTATCATCGAACTAAAGAAAAATATCTTTGTCACCAGGGACTGCGGCTTGAGAGTGATGGGTGGACTTCAGTTCAAAAGTTCAATTATACAATTTCAGATTCAAAGGAAACTTCAGCTCAGCTATTGCCTAGCGATATGATTACCAAAACCTTGAAGGAATGAAATTGAGTTTGAGCTGTGTGTAGGAGCAGTAATTTAACAGGTGGAATATTCAGAAAACATTAACCCTGTAAATGCCATTGACAAGGAAAAATAGATTAATGCAACAGTGTCTTATTAACAGACAATTTCTGAATCATAAGATAGAAAAAGTATATTGTCAACTTAATCATTGCTCAGAAACAGGAGTGAATTTTGTCTAAAGCCTAAGGAAATTCTCTCCATCTTGAATATCTGATAGAAGAATTGCTTTCCTGATCTAGTCAGAGGTCCATCTAACCGTGGGTCCCCAGTGGCACTAAACAGCATCATCTGTTTTGAGGGAAGAATAAGAAATCTTTTAATACTGTTGATGTGATAACCTGCCTCACTGAGTTCCCTTCTTATATATAGGTTATAAATGAATTTATGCTCCAAGTTACCAAGTTGTCGGTATTACCTAAAAGTCTGTTTTGTTTTTTTTTTTTTTTAACTATTGCTGTTTGGTGCTAAAATTCAGATTTTGTTATGATATTTATGGATAGTCTTCCTGTTCATTTTGGTAACATCAGTCTTTGACATTTAAAAGTGTCTGTCTTCACATAAGCATGTGATTAAAACGCTGATGATTTGATTTTGCATTTACATGATAATTTTTAACCTGCAATGCTGAAAACTTCAATATTAGCATCAGTCCTACCCTTGAAGAACTATCAAAGCTAGAGCTTTGCTTTATCTAGCAATAATCTAGTCCAAAATCCCACTTAAGAACTGAGCATTTCAACTCTCAAGTCCAACCCAAGCCAACAACTCATGGCTGAACCACGGATATATACTTCAGAAAGAGATTCACCCAGTCAAGAGTCAGTCCTAAATTCCAGATGTCATGGAAAAGAAAGCTTCTTATCCCCAGCAGTATCAAGACAGTAGATTGATCAGAGGGCAGTGAGGCACTAGAATGGGTTGCCCAGAGAAGCTATGAATAACCCATCCCTGAAATTGTTCAAGGCCAGGTTGGACGGGGCTTTGAGCAACCTGGTCTAGTGGAAGGTGTCCTTGCCCAAGGCAAGGCAGGTTTAGCTATATGATTTTGAAAAGATCCCTTCTTCCAACCCACACCATCCTATGATCTTCCAGTGATTATATGCAAACCTGATGTAGAATATTTTATTCTTGAATAACAGCTGTCCAGCCACAGTAGGGGAAGACAGCAGACAATAAGCTGAGGCTGAATTTTGAAGATACTTATTCAATGCACATGTTGAACAGGGCTTTAAGCAACCTGGTCTAGTGGTTGTTTTAAGCAACCTGGTCTAAGCAGCACTCCAATGGCAGAGGTGTTGGAACTATATGATTTGAAAGTTCCCTTCCAATCCAAACTATTCTATGATTCTGTGAATTCGTGTCCTGTGTAGGTGCTGAAATTCCATGTTTAAGTCCCACACTGGAGTTCTGCCACAGTAAGTTATAAAAAGAAAATTCCAGAATTGATTCTGGATCATAGATCACCAGGTTGGAAGGGACCTCAAGGATCATCTAGTCCAACCTTTCCTGGCAAAAGCACAGCCTAGATAAGATGGCCCAACCAAAGCTTTCCAAATTTTCTAGCTAAAACTTCGTGTCCAGTATTAGAAAAGAATTCTGATTCTAATTTGCACAGGACCTACAAAAGCCACAGTTTTCAGGAAAAGTAGCTGGAGAAACAAGCAGGACATAATACGGTCTCTCAAAATTTTATTATCTGTCTTAGTTAGATAACTGGATCAAGCTGCTACTCAGTGCAGTCAATGAAGTATAAAAAGGCCTTTAAATGCACATCCTATGGACCACTCAAACATAAAAACCCTATGCTATATCAGGCACCATCAAAGTTCCCCCACTAGGGGACACCTGTCATTCCAGAGGGACACGTCTTTCCTGTATATTGCATAGATCTGCCAGCCTGTTCAGTAGAAGTGGATGCTGTAGGGCATCTCAGACAGCATGATGCACCTCATGCAAGGCAGTGAGCTCTATAGGCCAAGATTCAAGTGCAGAGTGTGAATAAACTGTAAAGGGAAACAGACTTGACTGACCACTGACCAAGTGCTTGTTTTCATGGGCATTAAGATTTAGCTCTCCCAAAATGAAGAGACGATACATGACTGGTCCTACGGGAAGTAGCTGGATGACCCCTGGAAGATAACAGTTTGAAACAATGGCCACACCTTTGATTCCAGAGGAGCTGCCAATGCAAATAAATCCTGGACTGTTGGTGAACTTGGCACTCAAGGAAAAAAGCCCTTAATCTCACTAGACAGCTGGGATAAACATTTATAAAGGAAACATTTTCGAAAGACTAGGCAGATTATAAAGGCACTGGGAGTCACTGAAATCTTGTTAAACACTGTTCACTGCATTACTTTAGATTTTAGTTTGAACTTACACTGTCAGATAAATTCCATTTATCTCCTGAATGCTTTTCTCACTGTGAGTGTTTGTTGCTATGAATTCACACCTTCAGTGAAGATTTACATTTCGTCCTTGATTGAGACAAAGATAATGCTCAGCTTCAATCATTCTAAGGCACCTCTGTTGGGTTTTCTTTTTCACTTAACTGGGTCAGCGTTTCTTAGTGTGACACTGAAAACATAGGTTACTGTGTTCAGCCATTAGTGCAGCAAAGAAGGATGGTCTTACAGGTAAGGGACTGAATTAGTCCCCAGAGAGAAAGTCTCTCTCAAACATTTCCACAGGCTTCCAGACTGACCTTGGGGAAACTACATTAGTCCCCCTGCACATCTATAAAATTGGGAAATAAATGTTTTCTCTTCCCCTTCTTCTGACTTTGCCTTTTGCTATGCACAAGACCAAGCACATTGGCAACAAATTTTAATCAAGGCTTTGGGTCATTCTTTCAATACAGGCAATAATGAATCATAAACATAATGGTAAATCTGGTGATTTAACCAATGCACTTGCTCCACTATAATTCAGAAACATAAAGACTTAAATTATATTTTTGGAAGAGCTGTAGAAGAATTCCCTTGAGCACTCCCACACTTCCATTTGCTATCCTATCTCACTTGTCATTAATTACAAACTAATGAGTGCCATTTTCTGTTCTGCATTGATACTTTACTTTCTCCTCCTGTGGGGCTATCAACCAGCATTGAAGGACGTGTCCAGACTGAAAACATTTATCTCTGCCATCACACAAAGCTCAGCATTTCAGATAAAACAAGACTTTAATACAAAATTACCCTCCTTTCAAAAAACTAATGATGCTGATAATACCTTTAGTTTGGATCAGTCTGTCCTAAAATTTAGGTTACCCTTCTCTTACTTGGATGTCCCCTGACATTTCCCACTGCCCTCTGTGCTTTTTCCTGTTTTTGTTAATAACATATTTTGAGCAAAACTATACTTAAGCAATTTAGATTGGTTTCCTGTAAATTTCACCTCCTTGGCAATGCAGAAAAAATTATGATGATCTAAATTCCTCGTTATAAACTGCGTGTGAGGCAGTGGAGTGATTTAAACTAATAAATCTTGATCATTGTCTCTACGTACTTAATGACTATGTCTACAGTAATTACCCATGCTACTAAATCTATACTTTTAAATTGCTACAGTAGTTGCTGGCATGGTTTTGGCTTGAGCTAACAAGCTCAAATAACTCCTAGGCAGAGTGAAGGCATTAGCACGATCCAGGAACCACTCCCGGCAGGCTGTTTGGACACAGCAACTTTATTCTGGGTGTTTAGAAAGTTCAATAGTGCAAGCATGGTCTGTTCTGGGCTACCTGGCTGACAGGCCACAAAATGGTACTGGTTGCATTTACCAGCATGCACAGCCAAGATAGCGTCAAATGAGGAACTGAAAGTGTGTCTGGAAAAGCAAAATTATATAATTGTCACTAAAATGCACTGTGGATGGGCTGCAGACCCATATGCTATGTTACCTGATGACACAGAAAGGGCAAAGATGGCATCTTTTATATCACCTGGAGTAAGGGAAATTAATGGGGATGTGGATTATTTGAAGTGCAATATCTAAAACAGTCCTATGACAGCCTGGACTCTCCAGGGCTTCTTGTAACATGCTTAGCAACCCCACGTCTTCATGGGCTCTGAACCTCACAGCCAACGGGGGGGGGAAGCATCAGCACCTCCTGCTCCTATGCTAGGATTCATCATTGCCCATTTTGTGGCTCAACAAAAGATGCTGGGGGCTCCTAGACATCAGAGTCTTCCTCAGTGCCAACATGGAAAAGGTAGTTTTTATAAAATAAAACCTTCCATGTTAAAAAAAAAAAATAGAATATCCCAGAAGCTAAGTTAGGAAAGCTAAGGTCCAGTTAGAATTAAACTTGGCTAGGGATGTTAAGGATAACAGGAAGGGATTCTATAGGTGTGTAGCAAATAAAAAACAGACTAGGGAAAACATAGGCCCCCTCTGGAAGCTATTGGGAAAACTGGCTACACAGGATTTGGAGAAGGCTGAGGTTCTGAATGACTACTTTGCCTCGGTCTTTACTGGCAAAGGCTCTGACCGCACCACCCAAGTCTTGGAAGGTAGACGCAGGGACTGTGAGAATTAAGACTTTGGGCTCACTGTAGGAGAGGATTTAAACTGAGACCATCTTAAAGACCTGAGTGCACACAAGTCCATGGGACCTGATGAAATCCATCCGCGGGTCCTGAAGGACCTGACAAATGAAGTTGCTAAGCCGCTGGCCATCATATTTGAAAAATCATGGCAGTCATGTGAAGTTCCCAATGACTGGAAAAAGGGAAATATAACCCCCATTTTCTAGAAGGGGAAAATGGATGACCTGGGGACTTACAGACCAGTCAGTCTCACCTTTGTGCCTGGCAAAATCTTGGAGCAGATTCTCCTGGAAGGCAGACAAGGTGCTTGGTGACAGCCAGCATGGCTTCACTAAAGGGAAATCCTGCCTGAGCAATTTGGTGGCCTTCTATGATGGGGCTATGGAACTGACGGACAGGGGTAGAGCAGTTGACATCCTCTACCTGGACTTGTGTAAAGCGTTCGACACTGTCCCACGCAACATCCTTGTCTCTAAATTGAAGAGACATCAATTTGATGGGTGAACCACTCGGTGGATAAAGAACTGTCTGGATGGCTGCGTGCAAAGGATTGTGGTCAATGGCTCAATGTCCACCTGGAGACCAGTAACGAGTGGTGTCCCTCAGGCAGGGATCGGTGTTGGGACCAGTCTTGTTCAACATCTTTGTCGCTGACATGAACAGTGGGATTGAGTGCACCCTCAGCAAGTTTGACAATGACACCAAGCTGTGTGGTTCAGTTGATAAGCTGGAGGGAAGGAATGCTATCCAGAGGGACCTTGACACACTTGTGAGGTGGGCTAATGCCAACCTCATGAAGTTTAACCATGCCAAGTGCAAGGTCCTACACCTGGGTAGGAGCAATCCCAGGCAGAGCTACAGGTTGGGCAGAGAAGAGATTCAGAGCAGCCCTGCGGAGAAGGACTTGGGGGTGCTGGTCGATGAGAAAATGAACATGAGCTGGCTTCAGTGTGCACTTGCAGCCCAGAAAGCCAACTGTATCCCGGGCTGCATCGAAAGGAGCTTGACCAGCATTTTCAAGGAGGTGATCTTGCCCCTCTGCTCTGCTCTCGTGAGACCTCACTTGGAGTACTGTGTAGAGTTCTGGTGTCCTCAACATAAAAAGGACATGGAACTGTTGGAACAAGTCCAGAGGAGGGCCACGAGGATGATCAGGGGACTGGAGCACCTCCCATATGAAGATAGGCTGAGAAGTTGGGGCTGTTCAGCCTGGAGAAGAGAAGGCTGCATGGAGACCTCATAGCAGCCTTCCAGTATCTGAAGGGGGCCTATAGGGATGCTGGGGAGGGACTCTTCGTTAGGGACTGTAGTGATAGGACAAGGGGTAACGGGTTCAAACTTCAACAGGGGAAGTTTAGATTGGATATAAGGAAGAAATTCTTTCCTGTTAGGGTGGTGAGGCACTGGAATGGGTTGCCCAGGAAGGTTGTGAATGCTCCATCCCTGGTGGTGTTCAAGGCCAGGTTGGACAAAACCTTGAGTGAGACGGTTTAGTGTGAGGTGTCCCTGCCCATGGCAGGGGGGTTGGAAGTAGATGATCTTAAGGTCCTTTCCAACCCTAACTATTCTATGATTCTATGATTGAAAACTCAGTGTCATAACTTCCCAGCAGCAGACACACTGAAGTTATTGGTAAACGTATTAATTAATCACAAAACTTAAAGGTCTGTGTCACTGTCAGTGCTAAAATAAATACAGGACAGTGCTATTCCTGAATATTGGATGTGTTATTACAATAATTAAGATGAATAGTGATTACCTGTCTTGTTTGTTGATGCGTTCTGGGGCAGATAACTATTGCTACATTAAATGACATTTTAAACATATGTTTGGATCATCATTCACTCACGCATTAGCCCCTTTTATATGGCAGGCATAAGCCACAGATATTAAGAGCTAATGTTCAATAATCAACTTACATGAGCTCCAAGGAACAGTGGTGGGAAATAAACTGTATGTAATCTACAGAGTGAAATTCAGTCTAACTGTGTTGTTCCTTTATCACTCACTCATGGACATGAGATCATCACTTACTCAAATTCGGAAATACGGGTCTTCTTTGCAAAAATACAGCATACTGATAAAAGTGAGACTAGGCACATGCAGTCTTAGTATGGTTAGTATCTGGCAGTGGAAAAGATCAAAGACAAGAAGATAAAATTACAGCAGTTTACATTTCCCCCAGGAAAGAGGCAAATTACTGGATTGGAGTCAATTTGAACAAAAATGGACTTTCTTTGTAAGCTGGAGGATAAATACCCCAATTAATTATTTCAAATTACTCTACTCCAACGCATCTTACCATAACCGAGCATCACTTTAGAAAACTGGCAATATTTGGCACTTCACAGGATTAACCTCTGCCTCCCATTCTTTCAGGACATTAGTTTTGCTTCCCTGTCACCTCTTCTACACTCAGGTTACGTGGCCTGTTTCTTACTCCTGCAGCAATATCTTTATTGTCAGTATCAATAACAACCAAGTACCAGCTGTTTCTCCAGGTGGCTTTGCATCCTACTTCCCATCAAAAGATAGCAATGAGTATATGGCAATTCTTTCTGCTTGTATGGAGTTTCCATCCAAAAGTATTGATGATTCTATGTTCTTAGTTTTTTCCATTCCAAAGGAAACTGCAGTTCAGCACTGGGGGAAGAGCTAGATTAGATTAGACTGTTTGCAAAGTGCTTTAGTATCCTTTGGAAAACAAGACATTAGAAAAATTCAAGGTTCTGTATTATCATAAAAGTGATTAACTGAGTTACCATTAAGATGTAGAAATAATCAACAGGCTGGGAGTTTGTCAATTAGTAGAATCCCCATTTTACGGAAGCTGTGCTTGAGCCGATTTCTAAATGTGCAGCCGTAAATGTCCAGCAAACATTGAAGAGGTGGAAAGATGACACTGCCAGAATATGCTGGCAGAGCAAAAAACAAAAGGACCTATCTGCCTCCTGAGCTGGGAGGAGCACTTAGGTTATATCAAATTTTTATAACACAGGAAAGTGGGATCCCAGCACATAAATGCTAAAGAGGGTAGTAGCAAGTGTAGCAAGTGTAGCTGAGAAGCACCACAGTTTATCTCATCAGGCTCAAACAGAGCATTATCTAACAAGAAAAACTGAGCACAAGCAAGAAGTTATAACTACTCAAGTGGA
Source organism: Neopsephotus bourkii (assembly GCF_033783945.1). Classification (NCBI taxonomy): domain Eukaryota; kingdom Metazoa; phylum Chordata; class Aves; order Psittaciformes; family Psittacidae; genus Neopsephotus; species Neopsephotus bourkii. The sequence goes on along the minus strand of NW_026902076.1, from coordinate 6,488,251 downwards.
GTAGTAGAAAACCCTATGTATATCTCAAGTTGTTCCATGGTCTTGAGAGGCTTAAATAATTTGAAGCATTAGAAATAAGAGACAGACAGCAGCCTGCAACACAATATAAATAGTGAAGTATTACAGAGTCCTTTAGAGCAGCTGTTGGGAGATGAGTAAGGACATTGCAAGGGAAGAGGATGCTAGCACATAACAAGGGCATCAGGGGAACCATGAAACACAGGAATGCTTATATTCTTCATGCAGTAGCAAGGGATCAAAGGACAAATCATATCAGGTAAGCAGATGTAATATTAAAGGGAATAAGGAGGGCTGTATTGTTCAGGCAGAGAGGGAAAACAAAATCAGAGCTTGTATAAGTAATACCTAGGAGGGTCAGACCAGTTACTAAAGGACTTGCTTTGAACTCAGGTCCCATCCTGCTCATTTTGCAGCTTAGCAAGTCACCTAGATCCTTAGAGCCACATAGCTACCTTGTTCCTGTGGTTCAAATAGAAGGCAATATCATTGAAAGACCAAACATAATATTTTCTGAACTTTATTTCCCCACCTATAAAACAGGGATAGCAACACCTCTCTCTGCCTGTATTTTAAGAAGAAAAACGCATTAAAGATGATGAAGAGTTTGCTTACAACAGTAGCAAAGAACATATGAGCAATGAAAGTAAGCTAAACAATCAGACACTAATAATTTTTGTCTTACTTGTTTGTAAATACTGTAGACATTGAGTCCCATTCATTCCTGGTACAATCTCATTAATGAGGCCACATTCTGCATTGTCTGTCTTTATCTTTTTAATGATCCCTATGGAAAATTGGGGCAGAGTAAATGAGAAGCTTTATTGTGCTTAATATCCAAAGTGACAAGTCTTTCGTGAAAATGAAATTCTTCTACATAGGTGTAGTGATGAGCCTTGAAAGAAGTCTGCTGCTGGATTAAACAGGGTAATTGTAGTACAATTAGGTACAAGCACTTAACTCCCCTCTTCCAAATTCTCAATTATAGTAATAAAAATGCTTTTGTTTTGCCTTTTGTGCTTACAAATGCTTCTGTCTTCTGCAGCTCAAGAAAAAAATAAGGGAGAGAAAGAAAGAGCTTTGACATATTTCCAGTGCAAGTGGTACCACGTTCCTCATGATACATTATAGCGATGCATAAAGCCTGACAGCCTTAATGTAACAGCACAGCTAAGTCTATCACTGTACTTTCCTGCCTTGTGAAAAGAGGTTTGGAGAAGATGCAAAGCAACACCCCTGAAAAAACCTTCCACTGTATCCAGAATTCTCTCTTGGACTCATCTGGTAAGTCATCTCCCACTTGCAGAGTGCATGGGAGACAGCTATTCCCCCAGGCTGAGAACAAGATCTTTATGATTTAGTCACTCTAGTGTTTCACAAGCATCATTCCTAACAGCGGGCAAATAAACCCTGATTCCTACAAACATATCCATTATTAGCAAATATTCGTTAAGTCACCTCTGTGAAGAAAAAAAAAAAAGAAGATGGGAGAAGCTGATTTATCTGCTTCCTGATTTGCAGTCCTTTTCTCACAGGATTTGAAAGGCAATTGTGTCACTTGATACTGCTTCATGGCTTGATGGTTTGAACTTTAAAAAAAAAATATATTAATTAGGCCAATAAAAAAATTACCACTGATGAATAATAGATACCTTTATGCGTTGTTATATTTCTTTGCATATGGATATGGGTATTTACCTAAAGTTGGAATGGGGAATTGCCATGCCCTGGCTGAATTCGACTTTGATTATACGCTGTCCATTGCACTGCTCATCACAAATGCCCACCTTCAGTTCATAACTTTTGCTTTTTTCTGTCTCCCTTTGCTGCTCTAAAAGACAGACCTATCTTGAAAGCCTACTTTTATTATACTGCTTAGTGCTTCCTCTTGATTTTGGTGGGGTTTTGCACATTGTACAGTGAACCTCTTTTGTAGATCCTTCTTCATATCTTTATAGCCTCCAAAAAGGCAAAAAAAACTAGAAACAAACATCCAAAAAGGAGGGTTCACCAAGGCCCCAACAGGACACAGTGTACAGGAGTATAAAGCACGACAGGATCTTTAGGACCTGTAACAGAAGACCATTTCAGATATGTCCACAATTTCTACTAAAGAAGAAGAGGGTAGTGATGGGTTTCCAGCCCTACAAAGGAAAGTTGGAATTCCATCTTATCACCTTGCCATTTTTCTTTAGGGTTAGTATTCAGGAACGCCCAGGCATATTTCATGCCTTCTCTTCAATCTGTTTTGGAGTGATGTTTGGGGAGGTTACAACACATGGTAAGACAGATGTACAGTACTACCTCAGACATCCTTGCTCCAAGTTTTAAGATGCACCAAGACCAGTGTTCTTAACCAGCCAAGAACCATGTATATGGCCATTTAAAAGATATTAGGGAAACCTGTTCTGCCAAAACAAAAATGGATTCTCAGCCCTTCAAAAACTATTACTTCTCTTCAAGTCTTTTAGCAAAGGAAATCTCTCACAAATACTATGGGTGGCCAAGCAGAGCAGATGCTCAGAACTGGAATGAATATTCATGAATATTGGATTCCTGGCTATAGAAGACTCAGTCCTGAAGAGCACTTAAGTATTCACTTAATTTTATTCATATGAGTAGCCCCAGTGACATTAACAGGCATGAGGTTTAAATAATTGCTGGATAACTGCCCTGAGTTACTGAACAAAAGTAAGAGAAAAGAGAGAAGAAATGGAAAGAAAAACAATGCAAAGATTAGCTGATTTATTATTATTATTATTTCATGGGAAATTTTCTTTTGTATATCATTATGCTAAAATCGATGCATAAATATGTATGCCTGAAATTTCATTAAGACACATTAATCCTATATTTTATTATCTTGCACATTTCAGATGAGTAGGGAAAAAGATTCCTTGACCCAAAGAAAAAAATTGATTCTGTCTATAAGTTATGCAAAGTTTCTGCATATTTCCTAGATTTTCTGCAAGAGAAGAAGAGATAGTAATTAATTTTAAAGGCCTCTCAAAAATGTTCATTCAGTTTACTCTTGAGAGTGTGAGCTTCTAAGCTTCTGCTTTTTGTCAGCTTTCAGTCATTCCCTACATTCAGTCTTGCCTGCTCATTTTTAGAGAGAACCTGGAATAACTTCAGCCTCTCCTGGTCAGTCAGAATTGTAGTCTCTTTTAGTTGCCCATAACCAACCTCTACACCCATTTAAGATGCTCTGCAGCCTCCAGCTGCAGCTTCAGAAAGACATGCAAATTCCTCTTTAGTCAGAACAATGGCACCTAGAGAGTGACTTAGGATACCCTAAAATAGGTGGAGGTCCAACTCAGTTGTCTAAACACAGTGTCATCTGAGATGTCCTGGGGATTCAATACATCATATGCATCAGGGAGCAGCTAGGGATGATACTGCCCCAGAAGTGAAGGGGAGCTAGGTGCAAGGCTGACAGCAGGGCAGGTAGGGCAAAGATCTCACCAGCAAAGGGGCAGCACCATGGTACCCCAGAAAGGTGAGCATAGCAGGTCCAACGATGGTATCCAAGATGAGTCAAGAGCCCACTGCCAGATGAGACCATAGTGATGAGGTAGATCCAGGACAGGGGAACAGTCAATACAGGCCAAGTAGATAGATACTGCTTAAATGCAGCTCCCAAGAAAAGACTGGTAGCTCCTGCTGCTGAGCCTTAAAGCAAAGATTTCTCAGATAGCTCCTTGAAATCCCAGAAACCTCATGTACATTGGTCTGACAGGAAAGAGGAGTTCAGGGTAGCCCACCACTCCTGAGGTGACACCAGACACCTATGCTTAGGCAGCTGAACAGGCATATATATTGTCATCTAATGCCATATAAGATGTCCTCATTGAGCTGGCACAGAAACCAAAGCGGTCTTATAGCCTTCCTATGCAGGTACAATACCCTGGTCATTTCAGATGTCACTGGATGACTGCATGGACAACTGAATCATTATTCTAGCTGCTGACCATCTCAATGGCCCTGTAGGCTTCACTGATTGCTTCTCCTCTGACTATAAGTGTTTTCGTAGTGTCAGTAAGCATCTGCCTACAGGTGCATAAATTCAGATTCTTAATCTCTTCAATATAAAGAATTTGTCAGGAAAGAGGTAGGCAGTTGGAGAAAATGGTCTCTAGAATGGTTCCTGTTCTCAGTCCAACAGAGACATAAGGCTTTTACTATTGTTATTTGTTTGATCTTAGCTGTTAGCCATCTGCACTCACCAAATTAAAATCAAAATTATATTATATATTTTATATTTTATATGTATTTGGACATATGTGTGCATAAAAAGCACTTAACTATAAAAGAAGACCAGAAAATCTTACTGCATTGGTGGAAGTGTTTAAAAGTCTCACCGATCTCATTTTGCAATAGTCCTTTCCACATGTCCACTGCAACAAATTTCTTGGTGCATACATCCAGACTCAGCAGGCTGAGAAGTAAACTTTGCTATGTTCTTTCTGGATAGAAGTTTAAAGATGCTTGGCTAAATCTAGCTCTAGTCTTCTAAGACATTTTTTTCTTCTACAGGTCATGTTAGGGCTATGTGAGAAAGGAACAACTTCATGAGAAGAAGAGAACTGGGAACGTGAGAAATGCATGGATGAGCGACTCAGGGTAAGAAACATCAGACACTCCATCTGAAGTCATTGTGTGGAAATAGCTGCTTAGGTCTGTGTGCTTCATCAGCAGTGATGAGGAGAAATCCTTTCCCCAGGTTTGAAAGAAAAAGAGCATTGAGGAATATGAATTGTTGGTGTACTTTGGTTAAGGCAGGTTATGTAAGCCATACACAGAAAATTTAACACACATCTACTTAGAGGTTGTTTCAAAACAACGTTTCCTCTTGCTTAACACATTGTCACGTTTTAGGGGGACTGCCTTTGCTGGAAATGGAGGACCACTCAATCTAGAAAAAGCTCTCCTCCAACATCATACACCCTCTCTCCCTTTAAGATCATATACCATTTCTTTTCCATGCTTCTGTCCCTCCTAACTTCTTGCTATGAATCACAAATAGCTGTAATTACTGTTTTTTAAAAGCAAGCTAATAACCATGGCATATGGTGATCCTACCAAAATGCCTCCTCCTGCCCACCACCATAGTCCCTTTTGAACTCTATTGTTACATTTTTTTAGAAGATTTGGAAAGCTTCTGTAAATTTTCTGTCTAGAGTACACTACATAGATACTTGTTCTCCCAGACATACTGGGAGTGCTGTGTATTAGATCATAAATATGTATTTACATGAGGCTGATGCTGATAACATCTATGAACCTAATAGAAAATTTCGCATTCAACAAGAGAAAAGATTTTCGTTTTTCATCAGCCTGTAAGTCTTGCTCTCAAATTCATTTCTTTCCACTGGATACAATCTAATATGGTTTGAGAGTATCATTGCAATCTTGATGCAGCACCTGTTGAAATATACATGGCCACCTCCTGGGGTGTGGATAAAACCTCAAAATGGAGAATAAATAACTTATTATAAGGAACTAGATTTCCAGTTGTTATTCACGGTAATATAAAAGAACTCCTGCTTTATAATTTAGAAACTCCATCGGGTTCATATGTTTATAGTATTTTGAAAGCATGCATCAGGTGGAAGGAAAGAATAAGCATTTACTTTTCCATTAAGAAGGGTAGAAGGAGGGGAATGCCATGCTGCTTTATATATAAAGGTACTAGTCAGTGCTGAAAAACTGAAGATGAAAAAGCTACATACATTCTCATAAAAATAAATAAGGAGCTCATTTCTTTCATCTGTGAAAGAAATATATTAGAGAAAAATCCCATGACATTAAAACTTTAAGAGAAAAAAAACACAAAACAATCAACCAACCAACCAACCCAAAAAAAACTTAAACAAAGGTGTACTAAGGCTTTGGGTAAAGAGTAAGGAGACATCAGAATGAGAACAGATTTGTGCTCCTGACCCCAAACCAGGTGGAGAATGAGTTCCTAGTGGGGGTTATGGGTTCCTATTGCATGCAAGGTGGGACACTTGCTATATCAATCATCCACAGTGTCTCAGTGCAAACCACAGACCAGTGAGACACATGACACTGAACTAAGCTTCTTGGCCTCTTTGTCAGAACAAAATCAAATGCCATGATATCACAGCAAGTGGAAATGAAAATGCAATACACTGAACAATAACATGTAACAGAAATCAGAAAGAGATTTAAAGATACCCAGAGTAGGCTGACATTTGGACGTTGTATTTCAGTTTCAAAAAAGATGGCAATTACGTGAAAGCTATGGAATGTGATATTTTTCACCAACTAGGACTAGGTTTCTTGTTATAGCTGTTACATACTTTCTTTGCATGCATCTGTGCCTGTGTGCAACTGCAAGAGAATGTAGTTTTTCATTACAACTTTGCACTGCTTGAATCAATCAAATTATCTCATATTCTTTCTCTTTAGATTGTTTTTCCTGTCCTAAGAAATGGGTTGGCTTTTTGAAGCCACCTGGAGAATATGGATGAATCTCACCATTCACTCCTTCAGCCATAACCTTGATCTAAAGTACAGAAACACAACAGGAGCTGTCTCAGGATGGTGTATGCGCAACACGAAAAGAATCTAATTCAAGACACCAAAACTCACTCTACAGGCGATATCTGTACTGCTAAATTAAACAGTGGCAGGACACAGGCCCTGGAGCCCAATTGTCTGTCCTGTTAAATGGGTTGAACAGTCTGTGGCATGCTTTTCCCAAAGCTGACTAGTTTTCTCCCCCAGAAGATTGCAGACACAGTTTAGGAGTTAGTATGGGCTGCTGTTCATTCCCAGTAGGCACGTCGGATGCAGCTACCCTATATTAAAGAACTGGTATTATCATGCCATGTCCATAGCCAAAGGCTTTAGCACCATCTAGTTTGCCATATAGACGAAACGACTTCATCAAGTCACCATGGCATGACTACAGGCTCTGCTAATGTTTTTTAGCACATCACAGACTACAGCTACTCCAAGCAAAAGAACCAGTAAAATACAATGAAAAACAGTGATCAATTATGCATACTTTTGACAACAAATGGGAGCAGTTACTTATTTACATTTAAAAACAAAAGAAGACTCGGAGGATACTCTTGTGCCCAACCACAGATCTGGCTTGGCAGTAGATTCAGGTCCTAGCTGTGCTGAGTCTTGCTGTGTAACCCTGGGAGTTAGACTTCATACTCATGAGTTGCAGCTCATCAATAAAACTGCAATGGCAAAACATCTCAGTTCTCGGCTAATACACCAAGCTCATCAGGGCAGTGTGTGTACATCTCTTAGCATCATTTTGGACAACATGAAGCTCAGTGGGCTCTCACTCTCAATTTGGGCCTCCAAGCTTCTGGAATGCACCAGACAATAAAGTTGTATATTTTGAACAGCCTAGTAAATCATCTATTAAAAAAAAAAATAAAAAAATTCACGGAACTCTCTGTGTGCCTCATCATGGGATGTACTGCCAAAATTGCGACAATTATCTCTCTATCTTAAGTACTTTTGCGGCTCTCAGAACCATAGTATACCTGCATATCACAGACTATAACTGATTTTTCCTTTCCATACAGCTGCGAGACTGAGAAGGCAGTTTTAGCATCCCCATTTTACAGCAGTCAGTGAGACCTGTATCAGAACTAGGAGAAGCTGGCAGCTTGGGAAATGTAATGTGTGGTCCCAGTGCCACCCTTTCCCTGCTATATCCTCACCATAAAGAAAATCCCAGCCTGGAGCCTGGAAAGGGCTATAACATATCCTATCCAGACCCCAAATATGGAGGGATGAAGGACCAGGATCTCAAGGTGCATTGCAGAACACATTTCTTCAGCTGCCTGGAGCTAGCCAGCAAGACTAAATCATTTGGAAGTCCAAATGCCAGTGATTTCAGTAAGGTTGATTTTAACTGTACCTATGAACCCAGGCTGAAAGACAAATCTGTGCTCTTAAATTGCAGCCAGATCTGATCATAATGTAAAATAGCTTACGCATGATAGCTACAAATCAAGCCAGTTTAAGTACAATGGCCTGCATAAGCTGTGGGACTGACCAAGGCTACAGAGGACACTACTGACAAGAAAAGGCATTTCTCCTCCACAAAGTCCAAGGCAGATTCTGCAACCTCTAAGCTATTTTACCTTTTAGATATACTTTCTGTCTTGGGTGGGAGTATCTAGGAGTCAGAATTTTGTTTTCAAAATACCCTTTTCCCATCTTGATGATAATTGACTGGACAAGTTGTCTTCCAACTTCTGCAAATAAAGTGGTTACCACAGATTAAGTAGTTTCTCATTTCAGGAATAGATTTTACTCAATAAACTGTCAAACTAAGTCCATATTTCAGGAATAAGCATCCTGTAACTTTTGTCTTGTTTGTAAAGATGCCAGGAATTGGAATGGGACTACCTCTGGGTCCTTAGTGGGTCAGACAGGCATAAGGAAATATGGTCACTGATTTCTTCCCACTAGACCTTGGAACTCTAGGAAAGATCCCTAAGCCATCACCTGTGGTGGAGAAGGGACAGAAAGAACTGATGTTTTAAAACATATTTTGGAGTTATATGAAGCTGCAAAAAAAGTCTGCATTTTGAAAGAAAATTAAAGATCAATTAAATGCTATGTATGTTCTTTTCAGGTGTTTTTCCTAAAGAAAATATCTGTGTGTTTGCTTCCTGGCAAAGAACTGTGGCCTTCCTGGTTCTTCTGCAACATATGTCAGCACTGTCATTATTTTGCTAAGGAGACGCACTTGGCGAACAAGACAAAGGTAGAAGCTGAGGAAATGGTTGGTTGAACAAAGCCATCCTTTCTTTTCCCTCTGTTAGGCAGCACTTAAAAGAAACCAAGGTGTAAGCTACTTTTCTTTTCAGCATGAGGTTGGAGAACACACAAGATCTTTAAATGCAGGTCAGAACCTTAGCCAGTGAGGAAGAAGTAATTAAATTATATTTGTCCAGGCTGGTTGTTAAGTTGTCCTGGGTGGCTGAACAATAGGCTTTTCTGAGCCTGGAGAAAATACGTGTTTTTCCAATTAGATGAAGCAAGAAGAAAACAAAGAGGTATAGGAAGAATGCTTTAAATGACAAGAGCTACAGAGACAGAAGTTCTCAAGTTTGTATTGCTAAGACAGCATAAAAGGAATTTAAGAAGCCTGTGAAAAAAGAAAGAGGATGCAAGTAAGGCAGAGGAAATTCAGAGGCATATGTACCAACAATGTATAAAAAAAGACCAAAATTTTCTTATTATCTTTGTATTATACTTTCTCAGTCTGCAGTGGAGTTACATAAATATAATACCAAGAGCTGCAGTACTACTAAGAGTATGGAGAACCTGCAAGCAGCTCCTAGTCCATCTGCCCCTGCTCCAGGCATTCCTCAGCTTCAGCCTCTCAGGCTCCAGTACATGCAGGGCTCAGTGTCACAATCTGGAGAAACATTGGTTTAAAAGGTAATAATTTGAGATTTATGTTCTTCACCAAAGAACATAGTCTTCCAGGACACAAAAATCTTCAAAACTTCTATTGTGGTGATTTAAAAATTAATATTTTCTTTTACTTTTGGGAATGGAGACTCACAATTTATGTTATGGTAACAGTTTTCGCAATATGTTGCTCTGAAAACCTTGTGTTGTTTTTTGTGATGTTACTAATTTGCCTTTGTGTCTTTTTCATCATCCCATTACTGGTAGCCTATGACACTGTGAGTGATCATTCGTGTGTTTGCACATCTGTGCAAGTCAAGATCCATGTCAAAGGGAGCAATAATCCCCTGGCACACATACTTCGTACAGAAGGTTTTCTATGTTTATATAGTCTTTTGTCCCACTACTTTATTTCAGGTCTTCTCTCTTCCACATAGGAACAACTGCTGCTTTGATAGCATTTAGGATCCAATATGACAAATAAGTGTTTGTAACAAATATTCTTATTCATACAAGATGATTCACTCATGTCCAAGAGGCTCTTCCCAGACACATGAGGGCGGCTTTTGGATTGAAAACAGCAAAATTTGTGTCAAAAAGTCATCAGAGAAACAAAACAAAACTACAAGAAAATAGACATGATGTGGCAAATTCAAAACACAGCTCTACCTTCCTTTTAGTAGCTATCTCAGCTGGGGAGAGTTGTACTTACCTAGTTTAATGTCGCCATAAGACCACCGGTGAGTTGCGGTGTTCTGCAGTTTTCTGTTAATAGAAAATTGACAGAGATCCAGAATATATTTTAAATTGGTCATGGACTTAACACTCTTACTTATGGTATGAGAAAGCCAAGAATATGATATATTTCGATCCTTATGCTTCTGATATATTTCCTGTCTTCTTCTGTATTCTTTTTTTATTACTATTAATTTCTATTTAATTGGAAAGGACTGGTCTCTTTTGCTCTAAGCACCATATACATTAATTAAAGTATAGAAAGAAAGATTAAAAAGTAATTTGACATTTTTTTTATTAGACCAAATATATGAGTCCAGAGGTCATCTTAAAACATTCCTCAAAAATACCCATCACAGCAACTACAAATATAGCTTTTTGTCCTCTCCATGACAAAGACCAAAGTAGAAGGCCAAACAGATTAAGAAATACAATCTGAAGAGGAGATCAGAACACACTGTTTTAAGCTATGTTAGGGAAGAGATCAGTTACAATTGTTGCCATGTAACAAGAGCTACAATTGCAACTAAATAAGCAAATACAATATAATAACAAGAAAAATCATAATATCAATATATGAAATAATGAGATGAGAAAGTTGGGGCTGTTCAGCCTGGAGAAGAAAAGGCTGCATGGAGACCTCCTAGCAGCCTTCCGGTATCTGAAGGGGGCCTATAGGGATGCTGGGGATGGACTCTTCATTAGGGACTGTAGTGATAGGACAAGGGGTAATGGGTTAAAAATTAAACAGGGGAAGTTTAGATTGTATATAAGGAGGAAATTCTTTCCTGTTAGGGTGGTGAGGCACTGGAATAGGTTGCCCAAGGAGGCTGTGAATGCTCCATCCCTGGCAGTGTTCAAGGCCAGGTTGGACGAGGCCTTGGGTGATATGGTTTAGAGTGAGGTGTCCCTGCCCATGGCAGGGGGGTTGGAACTTGATGATCTTAAGGTCCTTTCCAACCCTAACTCTTCTATGATTCCATGATTATAATGCTGTATCCAAGTCAGATCCTGTAGTCTCAAAAAAGTTATTAAAAATTACATGTTCAGAGGCAGGTTGAAAATCATTAAGAGCACAGAGGTCACATACATAAAATCAGAATGAAAAGACTGGAATTGTTGACTTTGCAAATTATAAGACCTAGGAAGCCTACATAAAAGCATATAAAATAATGAATTGCTCAAAAAAGGCAGATTGCTGGCTCTGTTCTCCTTTGCCAAGGAGACATTCAATGAAAATGAAAGATAATCAATTCAAAGCTGATAAAAAGTAATCATTTTGCATCCAGTGCATGATAAGACAGTGGAACTCACAAAGAAGTCTTGAGATCAATAGTTTAGTAAAACCCAAAGAGGAACTTGCTTTCTTATTGACAACAAAAATATCCCCCCTTTTAACAGCAACTTAAAAAAAATATGCTGGAAGGAATAAACATTACAGGGTTTAAATCAAATTCTGGTGATTGTGGACTTCCTTGGACACATAGCCTACAACATTCCCACATGCTCGCTGGCTCCTGACAAAGACCAAAATGGCCTGAATGGACCATAATTCTGATCCAGTATGAAAGTTCCTTATGTTCCCATCTTTCCATAAATAAGCTTCAAGGACATGCTTACATATACATGCCTCTGTAGGAATCTATCAGATGTGCACTGTGGTTACTTGTTAACTAGCAGGCCAGTATTTTGGGGAGCAGTTTCCATGGCACGGCCTTCAAAACAGATTTTCCTGTACTGCTTCTTTCTTTACACATCAGGCTGCAGTACCTAATGAAGGCAGAAGCTTATGTATTGTCAAATAGTTCACAGAGTGGATTTTCTATCTATTCTTTTTCTCGTGATAGATAGCACAACTCTCCTTCCTCTCATTTACAAAGATTTTTCTCAAATGAACTATGAATAATTAAAATCTAACTCCATTTGTTCTTTTTTTCTTAATTGAAGAAATTAAAGATGTATGTAGTGTGACTTCAAGGACTGCATATGAAAAGACATACATTATTTTATTAAAGTATAGCACTTTAAATGGTACAGCACATATTTTTTTACTAAATCATGCCTCATTCAAGTTAAATATTTGCACTATATGAGGCAAATTAAGCTAATAAAAGCAATTTTATTAAACACTAGTGTTTTTGTCACATCTGCAAACTCTAATTTTTCCACCCTTGTGCTCACTGAGCAGTCACAGTTCCTGTTTTACATTTTCTTCTCCCTGTCTTTTTTTTCCAACCCCAAAGTTGAGTTATTGCATTTATATTATTAATAAGACTGTCCATAGCTAAATGACTGAAGTATAGATTCGTTATGGACATAAGCCCTCTTGCTGCAGGGCACAAGCGTATCACTGGCTGTTTGGGGTTAAGAAGAAATCTCCCCAAAGGTCTGGTGATACAGTTATTCATTAGGAGATTAGTTTCACACTCCCTAGACGTACCTCATTACAATGACTTTTTGAGACTGGATACACGAACAGACTAATAATTTAGTGGGTTCTGTGCTGCTGTTCCTCTGATCCTAACATGTCATTGCTAGAAAACTTATTGAAGATCATTAGTGGACGCTAAAGAATAAGCAAAACCTAGTAGCAAATATTTTTCATATGGATCACTTGTTAATTAATTACATCTATGGCTAATGAATAGATGACAGACCAGCAGATCATTTGATCATTGTATGAATTTATTTACAATGCACTCTTAAAGACCTTTCTTTTTCTTTTCACAGACATGCAGGTGTTAGAATTTTGCATCTCATTCTATTTCAGTAGTGTGCTACCTACACCCATTTTTAAGCCATCCAGATAGTTATTGTATTTTCAGTTAATTATACATGACAAAACATAGAAGGATGAAGATAACTTGTTTTGTGAATAAAGAATTTAATTGTGTCTCAATGGCAAAATCCCTTCCATCAGACTATTTGTAGTTCCTCCTTCTCTTCTGAAATATAACACTGCTACAACACCCCACCATTCCTTATGACATAAAATCCCTATCAGTTTCTCAAAGACAGCTCTGGACCTTTTTTCTCCACTTTGCTTGCCTGCTAAGGTGGTGAAAGATGAGTTGGGCTGCAGTTAGCTCAACACTACTTAGTGCTGACCAACTGCAGCACGGGGAATGGCCAGTTCGCCATTGCCAAACAGAATAAATAAGGATTGAACTGTCCTTGACATGACTCCAGCTGGAATAAGTTTCATCTACTGAGCCGCTGACTTTCACAAAACTTGTGAGAATGCAATATCTTTGAAACCTTTACTCCTCTGTCAAATAGAGCTGAAATTGGCCCCCAGGTTCAGAAGCTATAAGGAGGGAACAGACAGTATGACGGCATAAGCATTGTTTCCTTAGGAAACCTGGCTAAAAATATCAAACCTTAAAAGTAACAAAATGAAGAGCAAAAAACATCATAAACTCTACAGTGTTCCCATGATAAACAAAAGGACATTATTCTTGCCAAGTGCAATGGAATGAGATTTCACCAACACATAACAGCCTGTGAAGTGCTGACTGCTTGTTGAAGTCAAAGGTGCAATAAGAAAGTGACACACCACAGAATTAGCAGCACACTTAACTAGTCATTGCTCTCAATTAGATGTTGGAAGCTAACGTGTCATAAATCAGTGTCTGCCTGATCTTGCAGGGCTTATTGTTCTGTGATCCAGTGTCTCCCATTACAGGTAGGAAATGCTGGTTTATAGCTACTCTTTAAACTTGACATTAAACAGTTGAAGTCCTCGGTGATGTTCACCTGGTACGAACTCAGACACCTTCTTGGAGGTGCCCAAGATAGAAGGCTGGTCATCCTAGCCTCTCATTAGAGGCGCTGGAGAAAGACTGGATTTTCTGAAGAGCATCTCAAATCAGCTGCTGTGCTGATTTGTCCTCTGAAGGATTTTCTAACTCTCTATTGACCAGCAAAAGAGGCTTACAACACTCGTCTCCTAACTTAAGCTCCAAAAATTGATGTCTATGCTTATGTAGAAACACCACCACCCTTTAAAATGCTTGCAGAAAGACTGATTTTTTTAACTTTTTTGCTTTTCACTTCTTCTCTTGAACAGCAAAGAAAAACTCTTAATTTGTTTATTTTCTCTTTGAACACCAGCATCATATATTCCCTTGCACTAGTCTATAGAACAGGTATATTAATTGGTCACAATTCCCTTCTGCTGGGTCTGAGAAAATAGAGCTCAAGCAATGCTGATCCACGCTTCATGAAAGGTGAGGTCTCTCTCGGGCTCTGTTTTTGTTATTGTTACAGTTTTGATGAAACAACTAAATGTTGGGCAAGAACAGTCAATTTTAACTAATTGTTTCTATGTCTTTCTGCACGAAAAAGTTTAGGGCCTAATGTGGTTTCTGTGAAAGTGGTAGTTTAAATAAAGTATTTAGACCCAGAAGAGTGTATCTTAGCACTCTAAAGTCATTAAAAAGCATTTTGAGTCTGAACTAAGAGACTGTATCAATTAAAGGGCAAGAATAATAAGACCAATCTGTTGTAGCCTTGTCTTGTAGGGTAATTATTTATGTATATAGAGGGGGAAAGCTAGATGGGCTTCTAGGAGTTATGCAATTTCAGTTCCCTCAGCAAAGCCTAGACACTGTCCAATACCAACGTGTGCATACTTTCAAAATGGTATCATGCATATGCTTAAAACCTGGTCAGCAATGTATTGACTTTCAGGCAAGCTATCCTCTACCAACAAGGGTTCAACAAAGTGGGTAATTATATTCATAGACTCACAGAGGCCTAAACTGGAGGAGGGACAGCAGGACGATTCACTGCCAAGGAGGAGAACGGGAAATGGGCTGTGTTTCAGAGGCCAAAATCTTTTCCCCATTTCCCTCCAGCACAAACATTTCAGCTCCATTATTTTGAACAGCTTGCTTCCCCTCAGGCACTTGCAATACTCAAGTCTGCAGGAGGTGCAGAACCATGACCTAATCTATCACCTCTGCACGTCCACAGGGAAGTCACTCCTCCAATGAAGTCGCTCTCTACAATGCACAGAATCAGAATCATAGCACAGTTACGGTTGGAAAGGACCTTAAGATCATCTAGTTCTAACCCCCCCCATGGGCAGGGACACCTCATACTAAACTATGTTATCCAAGGCTCTATCCAACCTGGCCTTGAACACCGACAGGGATGGAGCATTCACAACTTCCTTGGGCAGCCCATTCCAGTGCCTCACTAACCTTACAGTAAAGAACTTCCTCCTTATTATCCAATCTGAACTTCCCTTGTTTAAGTTTTAACCTGCTATCCCTTGTCCTATCACTACAGTCCCTAATGGAGAGTCCCTCCACATCATCCTTATAGGCCCCTTCAGATACTGGAAAGTTGCTATGAAATCTATGAGTTGATGGTCACCCCACACCAGAAAATGGGAGTAACACTGCACATGTTGCACTAGATTCCATGAATTAATATGGACAGGGGAAAAAAAGGTGAGTGCCTCCCTTTTTGCCTCCATACTAGTGAATAGTTCACGTTAGGGCAAACAAGGCTGATAGCCCACACTGAGGAAAATCCACAGCCATGTCTGTGCCTTTAGACCAGAAACATTCTCAGAAACCCTGCCTCAGATGTAATAAAAACATTTCAAAAGCCCAGCAGGTACCAGAAGGATGCAAGCAAATTTTGGAATTTCCACCACCCATTAAATTCCTCACTTGGAAATGAAAAACAAGTGAGATTCTTATTTATAGAAAGGTCCTTTTACATTGCAGAAAGGTATGAATAGGAATCAAATATACTGTGTTGCATATATACAGCTAATATATCTTTGCATGTGTGCAGAGTATCTTGTGTGAAAGAAAGCACTCCAATATTTGTTCAGTATTTCATCTCCCAATATAATTTCAGTATGTAAAACAAATGTTACTTATACAGCACACTCTTGTAAGTCATGCAGATGTAATTTGTTCCACCAGGGAGGATTTATTAGTCCCAAATCCTAGCCATCCTGTTTCTTTTTCTTGTATGTTGTAGTATTTGTAAGACAACTGAGTCGGAGAACTGGAAAACACCCTCACATGCAAATCTACATATAAAGCATACCTTTTAATTTATTGTTTAGATATTAGGTGCTGTGACAAGATAAGTCATATGATGTGTAATTGGCCTGGTGAGGATTTATTGATGTGTATAACATATACACTTTTATTAAAGTACAAGAAGAAAATTACTTTGTCAATCATTTCTAAGATAAAAAGGGCCTGGAGAAAGCATTAATTCTTCTGCTGTCACTTTTGGCACTGTAGTCCTTTCTATGCACAACTACACTTTTAAAAATATTGCTACTGTGCTTTAGTCATAAATAATACAGAAGTTTTCTGGTTTCTGATTTGATGTAAAAAATGGTCAGATATGTTCACACATGCAGGCGCATGCGCACATGCATCAAGCAGCCAGTATCTGAGTTAATAATTTATAATTAAAAATCCAAATAGATAAAACAAAACATAGGAATGACACTGGTGTCCCTGTTTTGTCAGAGGAGAGGTAAACTCCAGCTATAGATATAATCTACCCAAGACAATATGCATATTTGCATCTATGTTGGTGTTTTTCCACTTTGCTGGAAATAAGACCCGTATAATCATCACAGGAAATAAAGATTTTATTTGCTTTGCTTATATTTCACCCTTATCCACACCATTACCTTGCTCACAAACACCTAAGGAAAAGTAAGGTCTTTTCTCTTGGAGAGTAGATCTGCAGTCCAAGCCCTTTCAATTCCACCTATCACTGCAAGCAACAAGATTGACTCTGCTGCTGCCTCCTTGTTTCACGTCCTGTGTCAGCTTAAAATTGATTGTATGCTGTTCTTGGGAATCACAACAAATTTTGTCACAAACCATCCACAAGATAGATTCACAAAACAAAGCAGAAAAGGTTCTGCCTTTTGTCATACATGGAACAGATTAGCCTGGAATTTGACTGGAATATCTGCTGGGACTTTTGTAAAGGAAAAATTACACTAACTTGTCCTTAGGCAAAGCTAAAGTCCATCTCTGGCTCCATAAGCTTCTATGTGCAAACACCTTATAGTTAAAAAAGTTTACAAAGTACTGATTTATACCACCCAATCCATCCTGGGCCACAACCTCCTTGGAACTCAAAACTAGTTCTTGTTAAACTAGATGAACATCCGTTTGGACTGCTCAAAGAATTTCAAATATAACAACACTCATTTGAGCTGGCATTTTGATAATATAAGGAGCTGAGGATTCCTAGTATAGCAATTCTTTGGATCACTTCCCAAACATGTTATTTAGGTATACATACACGATCAGTCATAGATCTATATCAAGCCTGGGGAAGGGCTGTGCAGAATATGCTAAGCCACTTAGTAAACAAGTACCAACCCAGTCTTATATTTATTGGCCACCCATTTTGTAGTCCATTCACTCAGAGCCTGAACTAAGCCATACTGGGAGGCTGTGAGCCCACATCAGTAATCCCAACAAAAAGCATGCAGCCAGGGGGTCTGCATGGGCCCAGGTCTGCTCTTGGAATGAAGAGCTAGTGGCCAACACTTCTTAATGGAATGTCTCCTGAGGTCTGAAGCTTGAAAAAAGCAAGTGTTGGCCTAACTCTTCTGTTGTAGTGCAACTCTGACTTAACTTCAGAGGGAAGAGAGTCAGAGCCATACCAAACAGTCTGGCATGGAACAGCCTCTTCCATTCTCTCATGCCACATCACCTCCCTTTTGTGGCTAAATATTCTTTTGCTGTGGGTTTTTTTCCATATGTAACTTCCAAAGCATTCATGAACTTAAGCCTTTAGAGAACTGTAAAATAACACAACATCACATTGCCTCCCCTGTCCTCTTTCCAGCTTGACAGAAACCTGTAGATCTGCTTTATAGAGCCTGCCAACAGAGGTAAGAGAATAGCTGACAGTAGCCACTGCTTCTCATCATCTGGATGCAGATAAGGGGAATAAATGGGTATTTTTCCATTGTGGTTTACAACTAAAGCCAGATGGAATGGGATGGTTCATTTCAAACCAATTAGCCTTCCCCATTACTCCAGAACAGGGGGCCTACGCCCAAAAAGTCTTGCAAATAGTTTGTGACACATCCTAATCCTAGCACCATGCCTGAACATCATTTGGGAGTGTGATGGTTTATGAGGACCAAAACTGCATCAGTACTATACACACATCTTCCCCCAGTTCTTTACCAGGATTTTTCTACTTTTCACCTCTACTTCCAAGCCTCCAAGCTCCTGATCCCAACTGCTATGGCCACATCCATCTTCCTCCTCCTGCTGTGCTTCATGTCCCAGCCATTCTCAGTGCAGCAGTCCCCAGCTTGCCTCATCTTTTCGGGGCGCCCACTGGATTTAAAACCTTAGGAGCTAAAATAACCCTCTAGTGACAAAAAAAGAAAGAAAAAAAAAAAGGCACGTAAAGATGTTTCAGAGACTAACAGGTTGTCTAAATGGAGGTAGCTGTGTGCAAGGACAGCACTTTCCTGACACACAGGCAATCTAACTGCCAAATTTAAGTCCTTGCCTGAAATAACTGTTAAAAGCAGAAGAGGCAAAAACTTGTTAATAAAATGACTGTAAGATTTTTGTTTTAATATTAGCAGAAAACCATATTTTCCCTGACCCAGTTTTTAAAAGTGCTGATTCACTTTTCTTTAAAGCTTCCTAAAATATGCAGCTAAACAGAGATGCTTTTCACATTTGGGGAAAGTTTTAATCCAAATTATTACAGTCTGGTAAAGTTATAAGCCACTGAAAACAGAATTCAACCATGATAAGGGCTGAGCAACCTTAATCACAGGCTTTGCTACTGTAGTTAATCCTCAGAGGGGGTTATTACACCAATAATAATTTTAAAAGATTATAGAATTACTTAATTTTTTATTTCTTGACTTGGAGAGAATTCTGGTCTAAACATTTTTGATGTCTAATTATGATAGGAGAATGCAGCACTAGTAAAAGTTATTGCAGCACACCGCTCAGACTGCTAGATTTTGCCAAGAAAAGAAGTTTCTTGGTAGGGAGGACAGTGGAAGAGTTGCAGAGATCTTACTGTTCTTCCTAAGCCTGGATTTTCTTCCACAGGATAATACAGTCACTGGTAACAAAATCACATTTCTGCACTGGAATGCATTATTTTGCTATCTTATGCAAGAGAGGGAAAATTCAGGAAAAAGATATATGTACATCGATTTTATTGCTTTTTAAGTGCCATAATGCTGCGAAGATCATCCCTTAACTGGCAGAAAGATGGGCTGCCCTGTACCATTTCAAAGGAACACACATTTCAGACTAGAAAGCAAAAAAGTGATAAATCTCCCTTTCCAACATCAGCCACCATTCTGAGCATCGTTGCATCAGGCAAAAAGCATTTTGGTTTTTAAAGCTTCAAATCAGGAACGAGGAATAGCTGGTTTTAATTTTGTTTAAAAGCTGGCCAATGTTATATTTGCTTATTTAAGCTTCATTAAATTCAGATTCACATCTGCATCTCTTTCGTACCGTTTTCACATCCTAAGTAAAAGCATTAGTCCTTTCTGCTGGTTATAACAAGCCATTCCTGTCAGTTATTCATCTCTTGACAAAAAAAGACAAACCTCCACCCTTAAAAACTCAATGTAAAAAGCAGCAACACTACAAAAAAAACCAACAAACGCAACACAAAAAAGCCCCCGAAATCCACACACTCCTGGCCTTTCCAAACAGGACAATATATTTGTAACAACATCTTTACCGAGTTCATGTATCTTCTTTATTGCCCTTCATAAACAGGCTATTGGATCCTTCGTACTTCCAACGTGAAAAATGAAAGAATTTCCTCCCATTCTTGCCTCTCTTATCTCATAATTGTTTTGTTCAGAGCAGTAGGAGAGACCAATATAAATGTCTCTGCTGTTTTATTTGCCCTTTTCAAGCTCATTCATACTTTTCTCGAGGGCATTTTTTTCCCCTTTTCCCTTTGAATTTGTATCTGTTTACTGCTCTGTACACACAAGCAAGCTAAATGGTTCAAGATTTTATTCCAGAGTTTTATGTAACACAGGTAGCAGAACAAAATATTTAACAGTGAGATTTCACAGTGGCTTGTGATGATGCTACAAGGTAAAAAAATCAGGGATGTGTTCAGCCCCGAGGAATACCTGTGTCACTGGACCTTTGTTCTCAACTGTGTTAATCTTCTCAGAATGCAACACCAACCATCCTTTCTTCCAGATATCTTAGGCTACATTGCAACAGCCCTTGTTTTGTTTCATGAAGAAAAGGATGCAGGAGGGGGCTGGATACCAACAGCTGAAAGCTCTGTCCTGCAAGATGGGTTCACATCTCATGCACGTCTTAAAGTATGGCAAATACGACTAGAGAAAGTAAAGAGGGGGTTTCAGGGAAGATGTTATTTCTCATTATTTCAGAGATATAAATTGTGGCGTGGATCTTCAAAGAAATCCCAGGACAGGATACTGGTCATATTGATTTTGTATAGCAAGGTTTTGGTATCAGAGGGCGCTACAGGGGTGGCTTCTGTGAGAAGCTGCCAGAAGCTTCCCCTGTGTCCAATGAAACCAATGACAGCCAGCTACAAGGTGGACCTGCTGCTGGCCAAGACTGAATCCATCAGAGATGGGGGCAGTGCCTCTGGGATAATTCATTTAATAAGGGGAAATAGTTACTGCTCAGGAGCAACTACAGCTGGAGAGAGGAGTGAGAATATGTGAGAGCACCAGCTCTGCGACACCAAGGTCAGTGAAGGAGGAGGTGCTCCAGGCACAGGAGAAGAGATTTCCCTGCAGCCTGTTGTGCAGCCCATGGTGAGGCAGGCTGTGCCCCTGCAGCCCATGGGTGTCCACAGTAGAGCAGATCTCCACCTGCAGCCCATGGAGGTCCATGCTGGAGCAGTCTGTTCCTGAAGAACTGCACCCCATGGAAAGGACCCATGTTGGAGCAGTTTGTAAAGAACTACAGCTCATGGGAAGGACTGACCTTGGAGAAGTCCACGAAGGACTGTCTCCTGTGGGAGGAACCCCATGCTGAAGCAGGGGAAGAGTGTGAGGAGTCCTCCCCTGAGGAGAAAGGACTGGCAGTGATGAACTGAATACATACCACATTCCCAGGGGCAGGAGGCAGAGAATTTAGCGTGATGTCGAGTCCAGAGGAAGGGCGGGGGGGGGGGGTGTAATTTTAATATCTGGTTTTAATTCTCATTACTCTACTCTGATTTGGTTGGCAATAAATGAATTTCCCTAAGCAGTCTGGTTTGCCCATGATGTTAATGATGAGTGATCTCTCCCTGTCCTTATCTCAACCCATGAGCTTTTTCCTGTATTTTCGCTCCCTTGCCCAGTTGAGGAGGGAAGTGATAGGTGGCACCTGGTGTCCAGACAGGGTCAACCCACCACACCAGTAAAGACTGGCTTCCTGTGGCTGAGCCTTCTTGCCATATAACTCTGCTAATCAAAATAGGTACATGCTGCTCCTGCCTTCCTCCACCTTCGTACCTGCAGCTTAAAGAAAGCTCTTTGCATGTCTCTAGCAGGCAAAGTTTAGAGAGCATCAGGGGTCAACTTACCCTGTGTATATATATATATATATATGTATATATAAAATTTATGTAGGTTAATAATCTGGAATTAAAATTCCAGAACTGACTTTAACATTCTACCACATTTTGCTAGCTGAAATCTGGCACAGCACAAAATCTATGCCTATGTTTTCAGATGACAGCCTGTAAGGCATAAGACTGGTATGGGAATAAAGGTGATATGCTATTAATTATACAACAGAACCTGCATTGAGAATCTAGACAAGGAAGCATGGAAACAATCTCTTAAGGGAAATTGTCATTTGGTATTTCTTTCTATCCTTTTTTTTCCTGTGTAGGTTCTTACACCACGTTCACATCTGTGGCATCCAGTGGAGCATTAAGCAATGTGACTAACATCTGTCAAACGTGTGGTGTCTGCTTATGTGAATGCTTACTTGGAGTGTACCCGAGGCTTGGCAGCTGGTTATCTTTTGTGATCTGAAAATCAATCAAGAGGGACTCCTGCCAAATCAGAGATTTTTCCACTCTTCTCCTTACTAATCACAGCAGACATTCTCTTTCTGAGGTGAAGGCTAGTAAATTGTGGGATTGACAAACAGAAGTACCTAAAGACACACATTGTCTGGGATGGTTGGGCAAAGTAAGTCTCCTGGAGACTAGTGGAGAGCAACACCCTGTGCTGCCTCATGAGGTGAATTTAAACCTCAACTTCAGTTTTAGCTGACCATGTTGCGAGGGTCTGGGGACATTTTATCCAGGAACTGGGGAAGATTGCCTGAAATATTTCATTCCAGAAGTCATTCAAAACTGACAATCCTGCCACTGTATGATGTGGATGAGAGTTCATTTTTCTATGGCCAGCTTTTTTCTGATGATCAGGCTGCTGGGTAAGGCATATTGATAATTGCTTTAATAAGACAGGGTAAGAAGAGGCATATACATAGCAAGTAAATCTTAGACCCCTTCAGACAATGGCACCCCGTGTTTGTGCAGCATCACACAGACCTCTGATGAATTTTCCCATGGCACACTGAACAGAGTACATCCTGTCCATGGATAGAAAGATCTCCTTTTTGGTCATTCAAGCTAATGTGTTATTTTCTTACACGAAAAACAACTCTACTCACAAAAGACTTTTGCATGACAACTTCTCACTGCACTGTTAGACAAAAGCAAGGCCAGGCAGGCAGCATAATCACTGGTACCAGGTGGGAGCAGGACCACTCTTATGATGAGATGGCTGAGGTCCTGTAGCCAGGTCATTTGTTCAGCACAACAGAGCCTGAAGGCCATGCTGGACAGGTAGCACAGTGCAGCACAGCACAGGCTGTTCAGTTAACTGCTACGTGCATCACCAACTCTGCAACCTGCAACCATCTCCTGGTCAAGGTCAACATATTCAACCCCTCAATCCACATAGAGCTATATTTCCCAAATAAAATTAGAGATTACATTAATAATATAAGAGCTTCTCAAGCCCTAAATAAAATATCCAATGGAGCAGATGAAGCCTGTTCAGGATCACTAACTTCTCAAATACATCTTCTGCATGGCTCCCAGTACAAGCAGTGAAAGAAGTGGTTCAGGGAGGTTCTGGCATGGCTCTCCAAGGAAGCAGGAAAGTTTGGCGGTTGTGTATAGCTAATGCTCCAGGACATAGTACTACCTTTCATGGGTCCTTTCCTTGTTTCTGAGCTCCATTTCAGGCTCATCTTGGGTCAGAGAACAGCTGCTGTTGACCCAGACATGCCTCTTATAATTGACATAATAGATATGTAACTGCATTTGAGTCATTTAATGGCCTTGCCTTCTGGTGAAAAGGTATGAGCTGCCTTTTTATGGCAACACAACCTTGGTCAGCACTTCAGGGATCAGAATTCAGCCATCCCAGGTTCAGAGATAACTACACCCTAGTGACTCATGTACTGAATAACATATATAGAGAGGGGGAATCCATGTGGGATTGTATCAGTGAGAGGTCTCCTGACAGCAGTGCTGTTTCCTATCAATGCCTGCTGCAACTGTGCCTTGAAGCTGGTATCACACCACTTAAGCTCATTACCCTGGGGCTCACAGACTCCCTGAGACAAGCAAATGTAGCATGTGGCCAACGATGTCAAATGTGACAGAGGGATCCGCAAGTATAAGAATGGATGTTTGCCTTCCATGATGCCCATGAAATCTATTTCAAAAGCAGACTAGACATTATATCAGATAAATTGTGTTCTACCATTTATAAAATATTTGAAGTACAGTTACTGAAATACACTTATTTAATAAAATATTGAAATAAAATACCTAATAAAAATTAGCTCAATTAACTGAAACATTTTTCTTCCTACCACTAACCTAAGACATATGTAAAACTTTATTATGTTTAATGGCTGTCTGGGCTCCTGCTGTAATGATTTCAAGCAGCTCACTGAGCTATGATGGCTTTGCCATGCGAAGTTTAAATGGAGGGCAAGACATTCAGAGGGAAATTTCAAAGAGAAACAAGACAAGCTGCTGGACTTGATGGAGGCAGAGAGGTCAGGAGAGAACAGGTAGATTTGTAAGTCATTGATGCAAAGCAGATAGCTGAAGCCATGTGAGGCAGCGATCTCGCTGAGAGAAAGATTTTAAATGAGAAAAGTGAGCCAAGGACAGTATCAATAATCTGCAAGTAACTGCCTGGTTTTACACGTGATGTCAGAGATGCTGCAGGAAGAGCCTCTTGGGATTCACCTTAAATAGTATAGAGGAATTAAGCTTGGAAGGAGACAGAGGGTGTTTCTATAGCAGTACTTCAGCTCTGGTCAGGACTGTGCTAGAAGTAAATCTATAGGCTTATAACACAAGTGGTCTCAGAGTATAGGCTTATAACACAAGTGGTCTCAGAGTAGGCAAACTGGACTCTTTGAGGACTGGACTGGACTCTTTTAATTTAACATTAAACCAAAGGATGTCCTCCAGGTGCATTTCAGCTGCCAATAGTTCATTTCCCTGGATGAGAGTAGACCCAGTCCAAAGTAAAGACTCCAAAACAATTTTAGTGTGGATGTCAGATGTTTAGCACCAGTCCTCTGTGTTACAGCCGCCCTCTACAGTGCTGCACTACTTGCTAATGTAAGCAGAGTCATGGTGCTACAGATTTCCTGTATGGACTCACATAAATCATGTCATTTCTCTATGTCTGTGTCCTTCATATATGAAATACTCTTAATACCACATCCTGCGCTCACTAGGACATGGAAAGGGTAAAATTGTCAACATACATCAGGCACTCAGACACCATAGTGACAAGCATCCCTCTACATGACAAGGAAAATATTCTGCTTGAAACAAGACTCAACT
The DNA here is from genome assembly GCF_033783945.1 of Neopsephotus bourkii. Taxonomy (NCBI): domain Eukaryota; kingdom Metazoa; phylum Chordata; class Aves; order Psittaciformes; family Psittacidae; genus Neopsephotus; species Neopsephotus bourkii. The sequence goes on along the minus strand of NW_026902076.1, from coordinate 6,463,189 downwards.
AATGTTCACTAAATGAGATGAGGACATTACCCTGAGCACTGAAGGTAAACATATGGACCAGACTCCCTGATACAGTGACCCAAGCCCCTTCTTGTGCACTCCAAAAAATGGGTCCTACTGAAAGAGAGCATGACATAATAAAAGACAATCAATTGACAAAACAGCACTACCAGCTTTGAATGATGGGTACCTCACCTTGCTGTCTTCATGTTCCTTTGAGATACTCCAGCATGTTCCTCTACTCTGAAAGTGCGTAATGTTCTGCCATTGTTTCATTCAGGCAGTAACAAAACCCAATTCACTGTACAACAGCAAGGGAAGGCTCTGTACACATTTATCAAGTGCCTCCCAGCTGATCTCATTGTTTGAAACGTGGTCATCATTTTTTGTGATGTTCCTGAGGTTGATTCATTCCTGTATTTAACCCAGCTGCGTTCTGATGTAGAATCCATTGAATTCAAACGAGAAACAGTGGCTCGATACCTCATAACCTTGAAAGCTTTTGCTAATTAATTCTACACTCAGCAGAACTGCTACATCTATGTTCTGTAGCAATCATCAGTGCAATGGTTACTGACTTAAATGTAAATCAGCCTTTTCACATAAAGACTGCTTTTGCCTCTTACTTCAACAGCAGTTCTTCCTCAAAACACCCAATTGTATAAACCCTCTAACAGGATCTGTTCCTCTTGCTGTGAATAACTTCATTAAGGCTGCAAATGCTTGCAGAGCATCAGGTAACAAACTGCAGAAGCCCTATATTAAAAGCCCATGTTCCACCTATAAAGCTTTCTACTTAAATCAGTGAAATTCCTGAATTAACGCTAAGAGGACAGTTAGATTTCTGGAGCATTCGCTTTGACACATTTTACTAGCTTTTATGGGAAAACAGTCATTGCATCCAAAAATTTTCTCAGCTATTGAATTTATGTTTGTTTGCTTGTTTCTGCTATTTGCACACAAATCTCTTTCCACTACACTTGAATCACTGAAAAGTGAAGATCCAGACTCCCAACACCAAGCTGTAATAGCATAAAACATTTTTCTGCTTTGCTGGCACATCACATTATAGAGGCTGTCTGTAATCTTAGTAGAACAGACAATGTAAAAAACCTCCCTTCTTATATCAGACCTTGTTATTAAATTTATACCCATTTCTCATAATAACCTACATTTCCCTTTATCAGAACTCTAAAAAATAACACCTTGTGAAGGACTTGAGCATGGCATTTGATACAGTTGTCAGAGGAATTCTGATGTCCCGTCTCGGAGACATGGCAGGGGATTAGTGGGATTGTGAGTAGATGGCTTCAATCATTCCTCACAGACAATACCCAGTGAGTCATGAAGACTTTCTACTTCCAGGGCTATCACCCATGAAGTTTCGAAAGAGTCCACCTAATTCAGTGTTTAGAAGAGGGCCCTTAGAGTGAAATAGTTTGGATTAAAACACAGGCAATATACCATAGGCACCCAGCTCTAGCTGGAATTGCCTCCATATCTCTGCTGCCTGAGGCCCCACCTGCACAGCTGTCTGAAGAACTGATGGCCAAGGTGAGCCAGGCTGTCAGAGAGGAAGAGCAGTGACTTCACTGCAGCTGTACCAAGCTGGGACAGTCAGCCTTTTCACTGCTCTGCTGACCCAAGGGTCCTGACATTTATTATAAAACCACAGTTTTGAATGGCAAATGAGAAGAACTAGTCTCCAGCTAAAACAAGAGCTGATGTGACCTGAAACAGCCTCTTTCTGCTATCAAATATACAGCACCTTTTATCACCTCTTTCTTGAGGTACAACTAAAGACATGGAAGCCAAGCGTTCAGTCACCACTCCACTGCTGAGAGGCCTGGGGTACTTCTGCCAGTCCAAGAAAACACTGATCAGATATCTTTTTCTCCTCAATACATGTCAGGCATATTCATGCAGAACATTTTATTAATAGCTTCATTCATGGGTTTGCAGAATATCCTCTGCTTCTTGTCTACAGAACTTCAAAAGTGCAATTAATTTTAAATAATGTAATTGAAACAAAGACTCAAATGCATCTGTAGCAGAGTGAAGAAATTTCATTGCATGTGTGCAAGGAAAGGCAGCCAGATGACCCATGGTCTGACTGACCCCTTTGCATCCAGTTGCCCAGTTTACTGACAAATTAAACCTGGGATAACATGTCTCTTGTGATGCAGCTCTGAGATAAATGCTTTTAAATACTTCTTCTTTGCCTAGGCCTTATTATTCATCCTTCTCACCTTTTTATGAAGCATTGCTATTTTAGAAACTCTTACTAGGAGTGACATACACAGTGTTATACCTACCAATATGAGAAAAATAATTTGCATCAGTGATAACACATTTGTACTTTTTGCAGGGATCACATGGATGTATTGATCTTCTTTTCTCTGGAGACCTGGTCAGCACAGTCTGGAGGCAAGGTAGCATACAAGAGATACAAAGCACTTATTACTTTCACATTACTTTAACAAAACCAAATAAAAATGTATTTGTAAAAATGTTCCTAATAGCCCATCCCATCAGCCTTTAGAGTACATTCTTGCAGGAGCTCTCTGGTGGCACAGAAATTATTTTTACCAGGTATCTGCTTAGGAAGAAACAGAAGAAAAGGCCTCGAGCATCCAGCTTGGATTTATGCAATATTTTTTCCAGTCTGCATGGCAGAGGGAGTTCACATGCTCCAGTTTATTCCATGAGCCTAAAATTTGCACCCTGAGCTGCTGGCTCATATTCTGGCTCTATTTTTTTTTTTTTTTTTCAGAGCTCAGCATAAGCAAGCCCTCTGGAATCTGGACAGACTATAATCCTGATGTTTCATATCAATCCAGCCCAGCAGCCCCAAGATAGGATAATGAGTTGTGGACCTCTAACAAAACCCTGTCACTAAAGGGATTGAGAAAAAGCTTATTTCTAAACCTATCTTCCCATTCATATCTACTAAAGCTTTCATTAATCTCCTGATTCTCAATTTCAAGATTGAGAATCAGAGTAATTGAGATATCACTTCTTCACTCTGCCTAAGGTTTTAAAGTGAGCATCTACCCTTTAATATCAGAATACTGATCCAGATATGCAGCTGACGTAAAGTGATGACACTGTTGCTACACGTGATTTGCGAGCAAAGGATCTGGCTCCCCACTTCCCATAAGTTTAACAGAGCTCCAGTAAGTCTAACAGAGCCATTATCTTTACTACCCTAGCTAACACCTTGGTCAATTTAAAGATTCCAGGGTAAAATAACTCCCATGCCTCTGTAATAAAACTGTAGTCCATTGATTATGAACATTTGTGCAGCTGAAGTCAGAAAAAGTAGCTAATTTACAATGGTATCTCGTTTGCCTTTTTGACTGCCCACTGAAGACACCTAAACAACTCAAGCAAAATAGTTATGCCATCCTTAAATTGTTTGTGGTTGAATTGGTTATTCAAGGAACACAGCCACAGTTAGGACCGGCTTCTTATCACAGCCACGCTAGGTGAAAACAGGTAGTCAAGAATAGTACCTAGTCTTTGAATTTATAATCTAAGTAGACCAGATGAGAAAGGAAGATATTACCTTCCTCTGAAGGTAAACCAACTCATAGTTAGATGAAGTGACTTATTGACAGGAAGGATTTCTCACAGCCAGGAATTTAACTGAGATCTTTTACAGTGCAGATCAGCACCTTCATTACTGGATCATCTATCTTCTTAGGAGAAAAGGTTTTATTATATAAAATTCTTCCTACAGGTCTAAAAGGTTACACTATTTAAGAAATGACTTCTTATACCTCGCAGGATTTGTCAAAAAAAAAAAAAATAAAAAGAAAAAAGCAGAAAAAAATAAAAATAAAAGAAACAATAATAAAACATAAACAGTTTTTTACATCTCCAAAGCAAAGCAGAAAATATTAGCTAATTCAACCTTACAAGACCCCTATGAGTTAAGTACAGGCTACACTTCCCAAACATGCTTTTTATTCCTCCTTTTCTCTTTCCTAAGCATGCAACCAAAATTACAAATAAGGTGGATAATGCTTCTGTGTGGTAACCATGGTAATCAGCTGTATCAACTACTGTAAATGGCAATATACCCAACAAGTCTCCTAAACAAAGACCTACTCCACTCTCACAAGAGGTTTCCTACATGCAACCACTATGTCCTAAAAACAACTTGAATATTTTTGCTGAGCAACCTGTTCCAGGTGATATTCAGGAACTGCCCTTGGCCAACCTGTTTTAGGGGTGGATACAAGACTGACTGATGCTCTGCTTTTTGGATTACTTCAGCTGAAGAAATACAAAAGCCAGTCCTTTCTTCTGAGTGCACTGATACAAGACTACGGGCACCTCTAACTAGTATAACCTCTACCCTTTAGCATGCCCTACATTAACTTTTTTGTATTAACCTTCGTTTGTTTCGAAGCTTAATTCCTCCAGGTGCTATGTTGCCACATGATGGCTAAGGCTGCTTAGTTTATTAATGTCACTTTTTTTTTCTGAGGCTTAGGGTGCTCTTACCTAAGAGAGGTAATTTTTCACATGCTAGTGATTGACTAAAACAGAGGTTCAGCAGGTTGAGGAAGGACTTGAGCATGCTAAAATCACTCAAATCCAACATGACTTTGTGACAGACAGCATACGGTTCAGCTGCCATTGCCCTCACAATTTGGCACACCAAAATTCACCTCTTGGTCTCCAACAGCTTATATAAATAAATGCAGCATACCTGGCCGATTCTGCAAATCAGACTCTTATTTAGACAAGCATTACAGTATATCTCAGAGGGAGTGCAGTCTCAATCCACAATGCATAGGTCTGTACTCTGTTTCTAGCAACAATTTGCATACCAGTATTCATTACCAAAACACTTCACAGGCTTTATACCCACAAGACCATCCCTGGACAGAGAAGACAGAAAACAAGAAAACAGACTGTTGGCCACCTACAGAAAGAAAGGAAGACTCACAATACTGACATTTGGGACTGAAACCCTGGGTTTATAACACAAAGGCAGTTGGCAAAGTACTGCAGAGCAGCATCCATCACAGCCCATGTAGCCCTGGGTGTCCAGCTACACTGAGGTTGTGTACGACTGTGACATTTCAATACAGAAGTGGCCAAAGCTCAGGATTCGGGTTTAATTCTGAAGATAAATGCACAGTACTTTATTAACTGACTCACAAGTCCTGTGAGATTCAAAGACTGAATTAAAGCTATTAAATATGCACCTGCAATTCTAACAGTTGTTTGCAACCTGATTCTTAAAACATTCCCCAGCAGCTCCCCCGTGCTCCCCTAAACACTGCTAAATGTGCATGTTTTAATTCTGTTGTAGTCCAGGTAGTTTTTTAGCCCACCTTGCTCACCAGCAGCACTATCAGTGACATGATAAATACCTCTCAGGTATCATTCATCTTCTCCTTGTTATTAAGGTGAACCGTGTGTGCAGCATAACATTTTGTTTTAAAAGGACTTGGGGCTTTCAGGGGGAGAAAGGAGGAGATTAATTTAAGTGTCCATTCTTATTCTGCAGAAGGGAGGTGAAAGAAGCAGGCATCCCAGAGAGTGGCTGGCCATCAGGTTTGCAATCGTCCTTAGTGCCTCAGCTTCTTTATTTAGTGTGAGGAAAACACAGGGCATTAACGCCTGATTAATAGATAGGAAGAGGCTCCCGGTTGTTCAGCTTCTTTCGCTCGGATTTGAGGAATCACATCGCACCTGGAACACTATATCTGGAAAGGGATGGACTGAAACCAGCACACATCCCTCCCCATACACCGTGGGGGACATCGAGGGGCACTGAGTGGGACAGTGGAGGGCACTGGGGGGACAGCAGCCCGCCGGAGGCCGGGCGGGAGCATGCCCAGCGCCCCCTGGCGGCCAAAGACCCGAGCTGAAACCACCGCTTCCCTCCGCCCCGCCGGCTGCCCGCTACCCGCAAATCCTGCGCACCGCAGCTCAAGAGACGGAAAAGGGAGCGATGTTTCTAAGACCTGTCCTGCCCTTTTTGACTTAAAACTTGAGCTTCGCACACACTCTGAAATGCCGTTAAAAACTGTAAAAGAGACTAACCCTTCTGTTTCCCTTCTCTTGCGCAGCTAAATTAAGGCAAATGTTGTTCCTTTTGTTTACTTGATGCTTATGCTTTTGAATCCGAAGTCTGCCTGAATCGGGTTTTGAAATACCATGGAATGCTCTCGGGGAACAATGAGAGGAATCAGGGCATGGGCAGGGGGGACTGTGACGTGGAAAGAGGGAAATGAAAAGAGGCAGTGAAGTCACAGACACTCTGCTCAGTAGAGGCAAGCAGAGAAAGGGATCTAAGGGGAGAGCCTGGGCTGCCTGACAGTTTCATCTGAAATGCAAATATACTGAGCTGTTTATAAAAGGGAACTGGCAGCGCTTCTGCCCCTAAAATGGAAGTTTTCGAAACCTGATGATCATGTTTATGAAATAGAAAGGTGAGCGTAAAATCTTTGCTAAATCAGGAACACTCCTTGCTAAGGAAGTCTCTCATTTAAAGAGAGATGGTGCTACACCTGCTATAAAACGAGTATTTACAAGGCAAGAATGTTGCTGTGTCATGATATTTTACATTACTTCCAATAATACAAATAAGGAACATTTCAAAATACATAGTATTCTGCCAAGTCTTCACCCAATTTTGTGCTATCCCTTAGAAGAACTTGATAGGATATGGAAAGATCAAGAAATCAAAAAACAGCAAAAGCATACTCCCTTAACTTAACTTAGATCCTGATTCTACACATGGATATGTACATAGAAGAATTTCATTTTAGAACTGTAAATATTCATGTGTCTCCCTCGGCAAGTGCATCTCAGAAAGAAGGTTCTTAAAAATCAAAAGACATACCAAAAACCAAGCAGAACCATTTCATAGCTACTGTATATAGGTAGTAAAGTTATAAGTTAATGCACAATTAAGGGGCTTTTTCCAGTGGAAGCACAGGTCTCCTGATCAGAGCTCCTTAGTACAGAAATGCGGGGCATCTCCAGTAAAAATCCTGGATTCTCTTAGATTTAATCATTTCTTTTTTCAGTACTTGCTCCACCCTCCCCATTTTCAACTGATGGCATCTCTTGTTGGACTGCAATCACTGTCCTGCAAAGAAATAATTCCAATATTGATATTTACAGCTTTACGTAAATGTACCCTGAGAAAGGTATATGGGTAAAAATAAAGGGGACAATACTAATGGTGCACACACCATTTAAATCAAAAAGGGAAGATAAAAAGCTTCATACCAGCTCTTGGCAAGGTCAAACATCCTTCTCCTAAGAAAGGAAGTGAACCAGAACTGATTGGAGCTGGAGTCAGTGGAATTTTGGAGCGCTGCATGTCTATAAGGAGTGTCATTCCCGTTCTTTTGGAAATCGATTACATTCCCCAGCTACCTACTGTTATATTGTACCAGGATATTATTGTACAGTCTTGCTACACAGCCCTCCATTATAGAGCAGCTCTATTGGCATTTCAATGCTCAATGAAGGCTAGAATTGCCACAGAGGTTTCAGTTAAAGAAAATTCAAAATGAAAATGGAGAAAAGAAAAAAAAAAAGAAAAGAAAGAAAGAAAACCGTTGGGTTGAAAGTTTCCAGCAAAGGCTGTCTGTGACTGTCTCCTCTTTCCCCCTCTTTCCAGACGGCAAGTCTCAAACGTCCATTTAAACTGATGTGTTTTGTGGAGTTCTTGAGAGGAACAAAAATGCCATCATTCCAGTGGTGTAGTAATAAATGAAAAATAGATATCCTTACCCGTTTGGTATAAACTCAATATTGCCCGAGTTCGAAGGGGGTAAACTACATTTACCTGTATTCACCCTTGGCTGCATCACTGCAGGGGACTACTAGGACATTCAAAAGTAGTTATTCAGTCCGTAGCAGGCTGTAATCACTATTTTTCCTAACTCCTAGTCTGGCTCAAACACCCTGTGGTACTCACAACAACCACGCAGGACTCCATATATCCTTATCTAAACAGAGCAGCCCAGCAGAATGGGTTTTTACCAATCACTTTCTGTACATCAACATACGATGCCAGAAAGTTCCCTGGGTTAGCAGAGAACACAACTGCTTACAAAATGTGGCTTATGTTTGCCTCTTGATTTTTTAATGGTTTATGTTTTGTATTAATGGTCTGGACAAATTGGGTTGTTGTTTTGGCTGTAACAGACCCTATATTTGAGTTCAAGATTAACGTTGCAACCAGTTTCCAAGGTGATGGCTACTTAATTGTTGTTTATGTAGAAGCGATTAGCTAAATGCCAAAAAAATCCTGGCTAAAACTTGCAAACAAGAAGGGTCTGTAAAAAGCTAAACATAAACCTGAAGAATTCAGGCAAGCATGTGAGATCCTGGCTATAAGGGGGTTTAATTCCCTTAAACAATTTTATGTCAAGAACACCTTGCTGTAAACTCATTTGTAATGAGTTTACAAGATTTCAATTGCACTTTCACCATTCAGTTACCTTCTTTAAAACTTTGCACAAGACACGTCTGGAATGAGAGGTGATGATGGAGGGCAACAGCCATACTTGAGAGGGTTTTTTTCCATGCACAGGTCTCACTCCAATCTTTATTTTTACATCTTGATTGCATTTCACAATAGCAACCAGGCACTCCAGGCGGTGTTTTTAGGGCAATTACTACAATTCTTGGGTGGTCACTCTGCATTAGATTTCATGCCTTATAAAGCAACATGAGGTGTGCTATAATGACTCAGAAATATACAGCCTTTCATGTCCTATTGCTTAATTAAGGAGGGTGTTTTGCAGTACAGATATTATTGCTAGTCTGTGGTTTTTAATTTTAATACACAGTAAAAGCACCCTAATTCATACCAGTAATGGCCAAACCTGCAAATTAGTGCATTTTCTGAATTAGAAAATAAGTGAATAAGCTGCAGAAAGAAAATCTGTGAACAGCACAGTATTAAAGTAAATGTGCTCATTTATCCTGGGAAATGTAGCTGAGTTTCATTCTGGTGGTATTCAACAGCATAACACCTTGGATTTTTTAAAATATAATGAGGCTTCAGACCCCAGCCCCACAATGAGCTCCCTGTGTGCAGACTCCTGTGCAAACATGGATTTCAGCAAGGCCTCCTGGGAGAGCTATCTGAGCATCACTTGTGGCAGTACCAAGAACAGGGGAACAAGATACTGGAAGGACCTGTTGAAACAGTAAGGTTTTGTGCCTATTATCATTTCTGTGAGGTGGTGAAATAAAAGCCAGTAATCTTCCAGTGACTTCTACATTAGTGTAAACTCTGTAACTTTCAAAGCTATGCGTGACACTGATAAGTAGATAAGTCGCAAAATCTGACCTACTTGAATAAATATCTATAATCTGACCGACAGTGTGCTATAATCTCCATTTCTCTCCTTTTTATAAACCCATTGACCTTCCTTCTGGGATATGCAAAATGGCTAATCGCACAGATAACAGCTCATGGAGTAAGTGCACTTCCACTGCCCATCTCTCTTTCTCCCTGTACAAGAAGTGAATAAAACTGTTGGCCCCAACTCTCACCCCACATAATTTTGACGCCAGCAATTCTCCACATGCAGACAGTGAAAAGCACAATTTCTAACAAATGCCAACCATGCCAGTGCTCTGGGTGCAAAGCCTGGTGTTTGAGGGCCATGGGGCATCATGTAATGAGTACAGTGATTTGTATAGAATCCTCCAACAAGATCCAAGTGTCCTCTTATAAGCACAATGGTCCCTGCTGAAGGAGCTGTTATCTCCAGTTGTCTCTATCACTGTCCATCAGCCTTGTCTGGGCAGCTCTGCCTGCTCATACCTCATGTGAATATGCCCTAACCTACAGCACTTTCATGACCTGGAGGACATGAGCGATGACTGCCTATTTAAGCTGTTTAAGACAACTTTGGGTCAAGTTGGCTAATTTGGCCAAAAGAGATTCTTGGTGAAGTTAGCTAGATGAGGTCATGGGCCAAGTTGGACAAAACAGCTTTCCACCAAGGCTCTGCACAGCTTTTCTTGACTCAGTCCCATAGCAAACTCCAAGAGCTCAGTCAGGATTGTAGGTTTTGTCCTGCCTTCAGCTCACCAAACTCCTTTCTGCACCTACCTAGCAAACAATGCTTAGTTATTGTCCCTAGTCTGGTGGAGGTATGTTTGGTCAGCAAATACCTGTCTACTGGAGAACTTCATGGGGTCACCTTTACAGCTTCAGTTAGAAATCCTAAATCACCCGTAGACAGATTGCTTGAGTTATCAGAGCAGTGCTTCCACAGCTGCTTGGTTCGTGATGTTTCCTGCTTCCTTCAAAGCAAATCAGGCTAGTCCTATGCTAGTATTGCTCTAACCTGCACCGGCAACTTCTGGGAATGAAACTGTTTTCCCATGGTGGAAGGGAATTTGTGACCAGTCTGGGAGCTGAGTTTCATCCCAGGTTCAGGAAGAAGTATGTGATGTCTCTCCTGAAAGTGATGCCACAGGAAATACAGTGAACTTTAGTCTGAGATCCAACTGCTTTTGACCATGAGCCCCAAAATTACTGAATATTTTTGAAAACTATTCTGGGTCTATGATCCACAGCAGCAGTTATCTTAACAACCTGTCCACTGTGCCGCATGAAGAAATATTTCTTTCTATTGACTCAAAATTTATATGCAACCTACTTCAATGAAGCACACTTATTTTCCTCTTTCTGTTGGGAAAACAGTGGGGGGGAAGAAATGGCTGTTCCAGTTTTATTTATGCTCTCTGTAATCATAAATATCTCCATTCAGTCTCCCTCTTACAAGCAAAACAATCCAACACTGAATCTCTTACATGCCAGGCCCACTTCTGCACTCATTGTAGTCAGTGGCCAAAATTCATATGGATTTTACAGGGAACAAGAGTAGGCTTTTTATATAAGCTCTCCTTATACATTTTTGCCATCTGTGCTGAAGTAAACAAAACAAAACAAAACAAAAAAAACCCAAAACATATTAAAATCAAGCCCAGCTGGAAACAGAAGGAAATACCAGCAATTGCTAAATATAAGGCAATAAACAGTTTTAAAAGGTGTTACAAATAATGGATGGCTTTTTAAAAAAAGTTACAGCTGCACTATATATGACTTTCTTAAACAGGTCTGTGATGTGGCTCTTTCTTTAGTAAGTATTGCCTTTATTAATATCATGCATAAAATAATCCATAATACTCATTAACAGTATAGACAGCCATATAAAATATTTTAAATTATTGATAATTTTTCACTCCTGCAAGGAGAAAGACTTCTTCATTGCAACCCCAACCCTGTTATAGGCTATGCATATGCCCAGATTTGCACAGTTTCATTTAGCAGAGAGCCACACAAGCCCTGGGATTTATCCCCAGAGATTTTTCAGGAATAACAGGGCAAGGCTCTCTTTCTACAAAATATGGTGGTGTGGCACAGGCTTTAAACTCAGCAAAGTACCCCTGTTTAGGAAAATATAACTAAGAAAAGAAGGCTTAGGCATGTGCTTATGTACTTCCTTGAATCAGCCTGATTGCTATATTGTCCCTGAGGCAGAGATAAGGTTTACAGATACACATCCCAAATTTGGGCCAGCCCAAAGATAATTTAAATGCATCTCTTTCCTCTCCCTCTTTTCACTACTGAAGGAGCTGGGTTTGCTGCACATCTTATTCCTATCTATCTGCCTTTATTAGGCTTTTTAGAAATGTATGAAAAAAAAAAAAACCAACAAAATTCAGCATCCCAGACATCTTCTTGGGTTTAAGATCTTAACAAATGAGGACACAGCTGGGCTACTTGGTGTGTGGATTTGCGAGCTGCAGGATTAAGTCCAGCTGAGCTGAAGTTTATAAACCAAGTTATTGACTTTAAAAATTCTCAAACCGCTTATCAAAACACACCACATTGAAAGAACACCCTTCCCAGAATCAAATGTGGTAAAGCTTTCTCAATTATAGGCAGCCTGTCCCCATACAGCCGCCCTCACTGTAACCCTGCTAGTCTCCTGCATCTACTTTATTTCATTTATTTCAAGACTCACTCTCAAGTTGCTCTGAAAAATAGCCTTTTCTATCTTCTATCCCAAATAAGCAGGGTCTAGGCAGCAAAAGGTTGGTTGCATATAGCCCAGAACTGAAAGGGGAAACAAATAGTCCCGCATAAGGCATCATCCTCCCCCAGCAAAGCCCAGGCTGCCATTAGGTGCTACTCTCCTAGAAGGATTTGTTCCTAGTTTGAAGTTAGCACAGTGCCTTTGTACACTGCTTTTCACTAAAGGTCTTATCCAGCTGCCATTAAAATCAATGAAAAGGCTCCCATTGACTTCAAAGGAATCGAGATATACCATATATTGCAGTAGATAAAAAATACCAAAGGAAAAGAAAACCTCTGTCTTGTAGTATACACTTTGGATTTTTATACAGTCTTCATCATAAAAATGTTCTAAAGGGAAAGGACTGGAAGGTTTTCCAAGTCTGCCAATGCAGGGGGAAAAAAAAAAAAAAAAATTTTTACAAAATCACACACTTGGCTGCTTTTTTTTTTTTTTTGGTCAAAAATTGTTTTCAACATCAAGTACGTGATTAGTTTGAATTCTAAACTACCAATACACCCAGGAAAGTATTTTAAAACAGATAATCTTTAGAGGCATACATATTCTGTCTGCCCACTTATTCATCAGTCACCAGACTTGCAGCTCCACCTTTCTGTGACTTTGGAGCCTTAAAAAAAGAGTCAGATATTAGTGCTTTTATTGCTTGTGTCTATAGGGAGGATCCCAGCACCTGCTTCTCAGTCCAGCACTCTGTGATAGACATAAGATGGGATAACACATATAAGAAAAAGAAGGATTTATTAGAGTACAGAAGAAGGCTGGGCTAGAAATCCAGCTATGAAGCTTTATAGATGCATATATTTAAACACCTTTCAGCAGCTTTATATACCATTAGGGTTATTGGATTTTTCATCTTTGACTTAGATATGAATTATTTAATTAGAAACTTCAATACCTGCTTAACTTTGAAACCCTTCCGCTATTATGCTTATTCAAAAAAAAAATACTTGCACTTAAGAGAATTTCCCAGCAGTCCAAACTTTTATTGAAAGCTGTAGTACAACTGAGGTGGACTGGGTTATTCAGGTAATTCAGATCAGGCTACACTTTGGTTCAGACTGCGTCTGTCCTTCCTTGAATGTAGTGATCCAATATTTGGTTATTGCTTAGTAAATATGATTTTCTATCAGATTATTACCTCTGGATTCTTGGAATCCAACAGAAAACATCTTGAAAGTATCCAGACATCTCTAACTTTTTTTAAACACTCAATTAATTCCATGGGTTTAAAATATTTTATGATTCAGTATCTTTAGCAAGTGTTTCTCTTTTTTCCCCCTAGTAGACTACTTTGAAGGAATCACAGGCTGCTGAAACTCTAAACAGGGCATTTGTCCATTATGGAAAGAGATCACAGAAGCATTTCAAATCCCACTGTTCAGAATGTGAACAAGTCTGTTTCTACCTCACATGGTAGGGTTGCGTGCGTGGTGGGTTCAAAGAAGAATGATGGGGAAAATACTCTGTATATAGGTAGCAATTATATATACCTACGTATAACTGACTGCTAAAACATAACTTAGCAAAGGGATCCCTGCTGACCTGTCCATGGAACTGCTCCACCTGAGAATTCCCATTCAGTGAAGAGTTCTGCAGATGAAAGATGCAGGCAACACAATGGGTTTGTCCTCTGGGGTTAAGCCCTCACACACTCTGGGAAACACAGACAGGCAGCATCCTTACAAGGCACCCCTATGCAGGTGCTGTGGGCTTTTGCTAAAAATCCTGACATTCTGGTACATGAGATGCTGCCAGGAGGACAACACACACACCTGGAACACACATGCAATTCCTCCCTTGCAGCCACCATCCCACCATCTGTGCTCAGAACACCACTTAGAGTTCAGAGACCTAATACAGGTCTGCAGGACTCACTGCCAAATGATCAAATCAGTCATGCATTTCCAGCCTACCTCCTTGTGTGGGCACAGGTCATGTGAAATCACCATCAGCATGTTCTGCACTGAGAGGCACTGGTTTGTACAACATTTTTATTGGTATCTACCAAAATATTACTAAGAGCTGGCAGAAAACACACTGGACTTTTAGAATTTGGCATCATTTAATGTATTATTTTTTTCTTCTTTTCATAGAGAGCAACGCCCCCCCTTTTATGGAAATGTATACAGCTTGACACCTGCCAGAGAAAGAAATGAAGGCTTGGGTGAACAACTGAAGAGCTTGGGGTCACAGCCCATGTGGTTCACAGGACAGCAACCCCTGACACTGGGCAGGGAGGGAAGTGCTGTGTTAAAAGAAAGAACAATGATGAGACTGTTTGATGTGGAATCGTGATAAATAATGAAAGGACAAGATAAGACAGTAGTTTTCACTGACCCTAATGTCAACATGTTTCTTCTTCCCTCTGCTTCATGTCTGAGAGTCTTGCTGTTACTACCTTGCCTTTATCCGTACAGCAATGTTGAGAAACGTAGATGCTGGAAGCGATTAATTTTGGGACTCCAGCCTCAGACTTGCTAACCTGTGTGCCTAACTCCACATGAGCAGCTGAAGATGAAGGGATTACTCCTGGAAGTCAAGTGAAGCACGTGTGTGTGTTTGGCTGAGGGTTTCTGACATGAAGGAGTCCCAGCTCTCCAGGATGCAAGGATTAGTTTTTTATCCCTAGTGCCTAACAAGATACTGCTCTTTAAAACAGTCATTGGTGCACAGGAATAGGAAATATAAATGCCATTTCCAAGAGAGAAGAAAATGTTTTCAGCGTAGTAACAAATATCCTGAATCAGTCTGCACTGATGAGTGAACAGAGGATTACATGTAAATTCAACATTCTTAACGTACATTTCTAATCTTAAATTTCTAAAATGATTAGATTAGCCATTTACAGGATGAATAACAGCTTCTGCACTCATTCCTGCTAGTATAAAAATCATAAAGGTTAGCAAACTGTGTGGATCAGAATATAAATTAATCAGCATCTTGGATTAGGAAGAAATCTCCAATTCATTGGCAAAGGCTTCCTCAGATACAGAATGGAGCCCATTATTCTGTTTGGCTGTTAATAACCCAGGTGACATTTGCCATACGCCATTAAAGAGCCTCAGGTCAATGCTAATCTTATCTCTGTTAAGGTCTGAAGATTTAGCCTCAAAATTGTGAGTCCACAATTCAGTAGTTAGTTGTGCATTCCCATTTTTAAACAGTTTTTGAAAGCAGTGGAGGTTATTTGGGAACCATGTGATGCCAAAGTGCAGGGGAAGAAGCCATGGAGGGGCAGAAAAGAATGGAAATAAGATGTTGACATAGGACAAATATCAAAGTAGGTGATCATTTTTATCTTAACCAGCAGTGCTAAAGTTGTCTTTTTTAACTGGAATCACAGCGTATCTCCAACCAAATCACATCCAAAGCAGTTATTCTAGTATGTCCCTAGCCGCATTTCCACAGTAATTTGGATATGTTATTCATTGTCAGGGTTTTCTAACAAAAAAGGAAATAAACTAGAGGAACTGCTTTCCACAGTTAAAGAAAAATACAGGTTTGACCCCAAAGTAAGGGTAAGACTGAGCCTGTTCCTCATTGATTTTTCTGGAGTAAGGCTTGAAAGCCTTATGTAAGTGGAATTAAGCTTTAGGTTTTTATGCTTCAAAACCTCTAGAAAAGTCACACCTTGTGCAAGAGAGGATCTGGAAAATCATTTCAGCATCTCTTTCTGGAGGGGCTATCCCTCCTACTGAGAATTAAAGAGATCTGTTCAGTGATGAATGTAGTCTTTGCCCAGAAGAATGAGTCGGCTCCAAGAAACTGATTATTCTAGACCTGCCAAACATCCCAGATAGGAACAACCCTCACACTCAGATGTCCTTACTGCCGTGTCTGCATCCCACAGACCTGCAGCGCAGACCTGCTGCCTCACTTACATCTCCGGACAGCTTGCAATATCCTTCTGGAGTGTTGGTGGAAAGGTTATAGAATCATAGAATGGTTTGGGTTTGACCGTAAAGGGCATCTAGTTCCAAACCTTCGCCACAGGCAGGGACACCTTACAGTAGACCAGGTTGTTCAAGGCCCTGTCCAATCTGGTTTTGAACATTTCCAGGAAGGAGTTATCCACAACTTAGTTAAAGAGTTACGTTTTCCCCAGAAATCAAACCACCAGGTCTATGATTACCATCTACCATCTAAAAACAGAAGTCCATCTGTACCTTGCCTGGAAGGGTCCAAGTCAGGATGTCTAGGAAAGAACCTAAACCATGGAGTTTATATGGTGATAGCTTCCTAGCATGTGTTCCCTGACTACAGCTAATTGTTGCAGATTTCTTAAGCTAGCACTGGTGCCTCTGTGTTCTCCAGCTCTCCGTAGACATTTTTCCTATGGGAATTCATCAAAGCCCATTCTGAACCCATATAAACTTTTGGCGTTCAGATCACTCACACTTGTGAATTTCTTGTATCAAGAAGTTGGCCAGTACAAATCATGAGCAGAACAACTCCCTCAGGCTCCTTTGAAGCCAGTGCCTGGTATTTGCCTGTGCTGATTCTAAGTCCAGAGGTGATGTTGTCACATACCTGGAAACCTTGCCAATCATGATGCCTGACAGGGCAGGCAAACACACTCCATTTACAGAAATATGAGATGTTATTACAGTTATTTCTCAATGCTGAGTGCGGGTTTGCAAGCCTATAGTCCCTGTACGATGTGAAATAAAGGATCCTCAGAGGTTCCTCCTTGAGCTCCAGCCAACAAACACCTGCTTACACACAAAACTCTCCATTTAAGCCAAAAGGACAACACCTCTGAGCAGTCACCCCATGATGATACCTGTCTGGTTTCCCAACTGGGAGAAAACATGTTCCAAGCTGCACTGAGTGATTGATGGGCTCCGTGCTAATAATTTGGTTCACAAGTCATAAATCTGCTTCGCTTACGTGGTTCTGGGGTAGCCATAAAACAACCACTGAAGGTGGAAACTGTAAGAATTTCAAGCACCGCCAAAGAGTGATAACTCACTGTAGTTTGAGTAACATATGCATTACTAAATCAACACTTAAATTAAAGGCAAGTTTAAAACACACTAATATGATTTCTGAGCCTCTGAATACCTTCCAGATCTATCCTTTGAGCACTGAAACTTTTTAGACATAATACATGCAGGCCTGATGCTGTAAAATACTAAAAGCCCTGAACTGTGTTTACCAGTTGATGTGGACAGTTGTTTTCCTGGGCCTTCCAAGTACATGTAGTCACTGGCAGAAAATAAGGTCAGTGTTAAAAAAAAATTAAGATAATTTCTGAAAATCATTAAGGTAAGTAACAAAAAAGGCAAAGTCCTTGTAGAAAATCCCGTTATTAGGAAAGCAAAAAGAGTGTTCTATATTAAACAGTTTTCCTAAAACTGTGAGACTAATAACAAACTTTATTTTTTTTTTTTTTGAGACAGAAGGAAACATTGTCCAAAATCATAGAATCATGGAGGAGTTTGGGTTGGAAGGAACTTTCAAAGGTCATCAAGTCCAATCCCCCTGCAATGAGCAGGGACAAAGAATAATAGAATCAGAACAGTTAGGATTGGAAAAGACCGTAAGATCATTCAGTTCCAACCCCCCTGCCATGGGCAGGACCACCTTATACTAAACCATGTCACCCAAGGCTCTGTCCAGCCTGACCTTGAACACCACCAGGGGTGAAGCATTCACAGCTTCCCTAGGCAACCCATTCCAGGGCCTCACCACCTTTACAGTAAAGAACTTCTTCCTTATATCCAATCTAAACTCCCCCTGTTTAAGTTTTAACTCATTACCCCTTGTCCTATCGCTACAGTCCCTAATGAAGAGTCCCTCCCCAGCATCCCTATCAGCCCCCGTCAGATACTGGAAGGCTGCTATGAGGTCTCCACGCAGCCTTCTCTTCTCCAGGCTGAAAAGTCCCAACTTTCTCAGCCTATCTTCATATGGGAGGTGCTCCAGTCCCCTGATCATCCTCATGGCCCTCCTCTGGACTTGTTCCAACAGTTCCATGTCCTTTTTATGTTGAG
Source organism: Neopsephotus bourkii (assembly GCF_033783945.1). Lineage (NCBI taxonomy): Eukaryota > Metazoa > Chordata > Aves > Psittaciformes > Psittacidae > Neopsephotus > Neopsephotus bourkii. The sequence continues at coordinate 6,445,086 of NW_026902076.1, read as the reverse complement.
GACACCAGAACTGCACACAGTACTCCAAGTGAGGTCTCACGATAGCGGAGTAGAGGGGCAGGATCACCTCCTTCGACCTGCTGGTCACGCTCCTTTTGATGCAGCCCAGGATACGGTTGGCTTTCTGGGCTGCAAGTGCACACTGAAGCTGGCTCATGTTCATTCTTTCATTGACCAACACCCCAAGTCCTTCTCCACAGGGCTGCTCTGAATCTCTTCCCAACCTGTAGCTGTGCCTGGGACTGCCCCAACCCAGGTGCAGGGCCTTGCACTTGGTTGAGCTTCGTAAGGTTGGCATGAGCCCGCCTCACAACCATGTCAAGGTCCCTCTGGATGGCATTCCTTTCCTCCAGCCTATCAACTGAACCACACAGCTTGGTGTGATCAGCAAACTTGATCAGGTTGCTCAGAACCACATCCAGACTGACCTTGGATATGTCCAGAAATAGCACATCTACCACCTCTGTGGGCAACCTGTGGCAGGATTTTACCAATTTACTAATTGGAAAAAAATTCTTCCTCATATCTAGCCTGAATCTCCCCTCTTTAAATTTAAAACCATCACCCCTTGCCCTGTCAAAGGAAAAGCGTATCAAAAAACCCAGGGATAGCACGAGGTACAAGAAAACCTACTCTTCAGAAATACTGTTGACTCTTCTTTGAGGACTATGATGAAGAACTCTCAGATACAGCTATTGTGTCAGCCGCAATACACAGGGAATGTAATGGAAAACACAACAGATAGGACCAGCAGCTGGGAACACTCCTGTGCTTAACCTACTTGTGTGCGATACTCTGGAATACATCCATTTTCCCAGTATTCAAACACAAAGGGTTTTAAGATAAAGAAAACTTGCATCCAAGCAATGGAAGGAAGGTATTCTCCTCTTCCTCTCTGAAAAGGCTACAGGATTTATTGCATTGTATTGTGGCATTTCAAAATGGTTGTAAAAGTCTGTCCCTAGGCATAAAATCTGCTCACTTACTGTGTAGCAGTGTATCAGCTAATGAGCTCTTATTTGCCTTTCCAAATTAAATTACTCGTTACAGGTAGAAGGAATTTTGCAGTGGTGGGTTAAAAGTAAAAAAAGCACATTAAGCAACTTTTCTAGCCTGTTCTAATTCAAAGGTACTTCACAGTTCTTCTAACACAGAAGTACTAACCTCACACATCAAGTAAAAGTTGCTGGCAAACTCCAAGGAAAGGTGCCCTTTTCTTTCACCATTAGGCAGCGGCAATGCTGCTGTTCCTCTCCGCCTCCAGTGGTTATGTCATCTCTGAGGTCAGTTTTCTGCTTCTTGAACATGACTTCTTGTTTCCAAAATGTGAAATCAGCATCAACAGTCGGTAGCAACTTCAAGAAAGAAGTCTTGGGCTAACAAACAATAATAATAATAATAAAATCCTAATTTTTGCCCACAATGGGAATAATCTACAGAGCTGCCACCTAAAGGCTTTCATTGCCTTCAGCACACAAAGAATCCTCATTTAGAGAGTGCAGCCAAAACATTTTCACTTACTGAGCTTGTAATTTATTTCGGTGGCAGACATGACATCCCTATGTGAGATAACCTCACCAATCCCTCTTAGATTAAACATGAAAGGGGGACTATCCTCCCATTAGTACACGGTAGATGTACTACTATGGCCCAAATTAGTGTCCTAATCATTCCTCGACAGAATAGAATTTAAAATATCCCAGCTCTATCACTCCAAAATCATACAGTCTGAGTCTGATCATTTGAAAACTGGTGTTGGTCATCAGGAAGCTCAGATTTCAGCTGAATTATCCAGAGTATCAGGCACAACCACACAAATTATGCTGGGGCAGAGGGGAAGGGGAAAGAAAGAGATAAAATAAGGAACCTCAATACAAATCTGACTTCTTCCCAGTTATTTAGTTACAGAATAGTATTTTCCTCCAAGAGAATGCTTGAAGAAAACACCATCTTTGCACATACTTGCTTGAATACACACTCTTATGGGTTTTCATTCTTAGTGTTTACTGGGGCCCTGGTTACATTCTCCAGACGATTTACTCATATAATGTGTTTTATTCTCCCTCTGGCTACCGTGAAACGAATCTTCAAAAGGGATAGGCAGGAAAAAAAATTCCTCTCACTAATATTTTTCTCTTCTAAATAGTAAGGAATTCTACTTCCCTGGCACTGTTCTCACTATTTACATGCATGTAGCTGTGTACATACCCCAGCTTACTAACCCGTGGTCTACACAAGGGATATAACTGAATAGGGTTATTCATAATCAAACCTTCATACAGCTCAGCCCATGCCAATATTTTAGTCTATGCTCACGGGGTTGTGATTAGTCCTAGAGAACATTATGAAAATGAACCTCACTAATTATTACTCCCAAGTAACTGAGAAAAGAATGGAATGGATTCTCCAGGAAATGCTGTAAGAGAGTCGAGATTTAGGTGTTTGCATTTGTTTGTTTGTTAATGTTCTCATTACCTCATCCATAAGATTTCTCCTCCATGCAAGAACTACTGGGGGAAATTCTACAGACCGTTCAATGAAGGAAGGCACATAGATTAGCACATCACTCCTTTTGGATACAAAAGCTTCTGAATTTTCAAATGCCAAAATTTTGTGCAGAATATTCATCACAATATTGTTAATTGTATCCTTATTGACTATACATACTATTTACAGAAAGTTTCACAGATTTTAAAAACAGAGCTGAGAGCCTGAGCTCCTATATATCTCAAAGCAATATGTTTTATCCCTGTTTTAAAGCCCCAAAATTAAATCACAGCAGTTTAGTCCCCGGTAGAGTAGATTTATGTATAAAAGGAAAAGAACCCATCACTAATCTCAAGAGCTCTGCAAAAGAACAAACGGACTCAGTGAGAAACCTCTAGATGATCCCAGTGTGCCTGATATACTGGAGAAGCTATGTACCCTTCAAGAGCACTGCTAACCTCACACAAAGCAAAAATTCTAATAAATTTAACTACTGGAACTAGTTTGACCATAAGTATGAAAGGAAAATACAGCAATGAGGCACCTATGGCCAGGGAAGAGTGGGTTGTGGGTTTGCTCCAGTGCAGAATACTGGCAAAAAGCCACCCAAGGCCACCCATTCATCTCTGATGCTCCAGGAGAAGGCAGAAAAATGAAATTACTCCCAAATAACCAAGATAATATGTGGCCAATTTCATCCAAGAGAAAAAAATAAATCCTTTCTGACAGTCTGCAAGACTTCCCCAAAGCCACAAAACAAGAGAATAATTATTTGATAATAATTACTCTCTTTTGAAACTGCAAGTGTTATGAGGATGCTGAGAGCAACACCAGCAGTGCTGGTCCCCAGAGCCTCACAAGGGACTGAATAACAAGGAGGAATAACAGGTTCTCAGACTGTGAGATGAGGAACTGCCACCAATCTCCTGACAAAGCTCCCACTCACACATACACAGAAAGATGTATAGATTTTTCCACAAATTGGATGGAAGCATGTATTTAAAAATCCTTTTTAATGTCCTCTTAAACATCTCTACCTGTGACAGCTCTTACAGGACAAACAGTTTTATCATTTAGGGCTCTGTGCAATAGGAAGTCATGTCTTCTTTTAAGGATGGATTTGTCTAACTTAAGCTTGCAGCCACTGGGCCCTGTAATGCCTTTGTCAGGTAGATAAAGTGGTTACTCCCTCTTGGATATCTTTTCCATGGGTCAGTACCTACCTGCGGTGACCAAGTCACTTCTCAGCTTCTTCCCTGATGAGCTGAATAAGTTGAGCTGCTTATGCCTCATGTTGTCACGCTTGTTTTCTGAATCCTTTTTCATACCTTTCCTTTGAACTTAACTATTTCCACATTGCTTTTGAGCTGTGAACACCAAAACTGGACACAGTTCCTAACAGTAGCCTTACCATTGTTATGCATGTGGGCAACATCAAATCCTCTTATCAGCATGATACTACTCTTTTTTACATCTCAGGATTGCATTGGCCTTTCAGCCAAGGAATTACAGTGAGATTTCATTTTGAGGTACTTATCCAAAAAAGAATCCTAAATCTTTTTCAGAGTCCTTGCTTTCCAAAAGAGAGCCTCCTGCCCTCCTTAGCCTCTTGTCTTCATTCTTTATTATATTGCCTTGTACCTAGGTAATATTCAAACTTTCTTTTAGGTTTTTTTTTCACCTCTTCATCAAACACTTCAGGTCACTCAGCAGCAATAATTTGCCCCTTTATCATTTTTTACTCCATTTCTTCATTGTTAACCTGTGCCATGTGTAAACCTGGTTCTGTATCATTCCTTTGATCAGTGATAAAAACATTTGGCCTTTACTCAAAACTTGATTCCTAAAGGAATCCATTAAAAAAAGTTTCATATAACATCCAAAGTCCGTGCAAATCATTAATCAAATCAAAACTGGGATCACCACCACCATTTACAATCTGACTTTTACCAGGGATCAAGTATAAAGGAGGAAAACTTCTAGTTGTATTTAGACCAGTAATGTCACCCCCTTCCAGAATGTTGTGAAAATGAACCCCCCCAACACCTGTAAGATACCGCAGGCACAACCTGTTTGCCTCAAACACCTACCTCATATGTAAATATTGGGGTAAATCAGCATTTATGAAATGGATATCTATACATGTGTGAGACTTCCAAGTGCCTCCAGGCTCCAATATCTACCCCTAGGGAATGCCCAGGTACCATTATCTTCCCTCTGTCCAGAGTTCTATGGGCCTGAAGGGACCTGCTCTGGTCAGTCTGAATTGAAGCTGGGTGTAGCACTGTCTCCATCTCACTTCAGAGCCTAGAAATAGTTTGCTGTAGTCAATGGCAACTAATGCAGGTGGCAACTAAGTCTTCTGGGAGTCTTCAGCAGCACCTACTTGTCTCAGTTCCCTCTCTGTAAACCTACTTCTGGTTCTTTCCACAGTCTGGTTTATGACATACTTAACATTTACAGGAAAATTCAGTATTTAATTAAGCTGAATTACTTCCCAGCATTGTGCTGAGATTGTTTTGGAGGCCATCTAAATATACAGAAAAATTATGTGTAGCTGCTTAACCAAAATATTATAGCATAAATTTGGGTCCCTCTATTAAACAACAGAATGGCAGCAGCTCTTCGCCATGGCCAGGAGATATCAACACTGTTCCACTTAGAGCTGAAATGGATTATTTGACAAGAATGGGGGGCATGATGTGTCTTCTAAAGGAAATGTGACTGACTCATTTATATTTTTTGTTCTAACTCTCTGTTCTAGTTATGCCACAGATGGCAGAAAATAGTAGTCAAACCAATTTAATACAGACATTCAGTTCAAAATGTCATGTATTTTAGTTTTCCTTGTATAATTATGAGGAATAGGTGGAAACATATTGTTACTGTTTTAGACAAACAAATCAAACAATGTAACTCCTACAAAATCACCCTTAAAGTCTCATTCCTTCTACTTCCCCCCTCATAAACCAGTATAATGGAGTTATTTTGACAAAACTCAAGCAACTGATGCAATGACTTCAATGGCAATGAAAATGCCCCTTTGTGTGACTGAGTGGGACTAGAGGTGCCTTGAAATAAAGTTGTTAAACAAAATCTTTATAAACTTTCAAAAAGTCCCAACAAACCTTTGACTTGTCATCTATATCCAGCCATTAGAGATTTCCAAATAATTCAAGACAGAGCTCTAGACTCTGCCAATACAGTGAAATAAATCTTATGTTTACTACTGCTCATCAGAAATCAAAATCATGACTCCAGCAGAACCTCCTTCCTTCTTCTGGGGGGTTTTAGCAAATGATTCTGTCATAGCTAAGAGAAATCAACTCAATATACTGCTTGCTCTTAGAGAGACCTTAGAGACTCTTCTCATTCCCTTGACAAGTCAAGGACAAGGAATTTTTGGCTCACACACCTAAAATCACACAAATTGTTATTTTGCAACTTCTGAGCAAATGACTTCATAACCTTTGCCCATAGAGCCAAACAGTTTGCAATCAGATTAAAAAGCAAAATGCCTGAGAAAATCAGGGAGGTGTAAATTTGAGGAGTTAGATTATAATCCTCTTGTGAATAAAATGTAGGAGAATGGTGTGATGTTAAGGAGGTGATTACATAACTTCCTCATCTCTTGGCAAAATAATTTTAGTCCCTTTGTAGGTTGCCAACTGAGGTCACTGTCTGACACTCTTCTTGTTCTGAAGATTGATTTGTCTCACAAGAATGGTTGCCTGCCTTGACGATTAGCCTATAAACAACTCAGAGGGGTGCATGGTTCGGGATGTATGAAGTAGAGGATCCCTTTCTAACCAGATGCCAGTGACAGGACAAGCTACCTGCTAGCTCTGCCTTCCCACCACTGGTATCAGAATCAGTTACTCAGCAGAAGAGAGAAGGTTTCCTCAGGGAAGATGGTTTTCATTAAACATGGTGTGCCTGCAGAAATCAACAATGTTTTTCACCGAATTCCACAGGTTAGCAGTTTTAATCCATCTTAAATTTATATTTTGGCAATTAACTCAAGCTGAACTGCTAAAAATTACTTTAAAAGTTGTTTCTTGCTTCCTTTGGGGATTATCTTTCTGCTGAATGCTAAGGATAATTGTAACAGATATGTACAGATGAATGCTGAAAGGACCAGCAAACAGTCTTTATACTTCAAATAAATAAAAATACATGATTGAAAGAAATCCAAGGTATTTTCCTGATTCCTACTGACTTTTTTCAGAACCCTTAAACCCTGGATGTATATAAAATCTCTATTACCATATTTTCTAGATATTCTGCCATATCTATTACCCTTTACAGACAGCATAAAATTAATGCATTGACATTAGTATACAAGTTGTAAACCTGTAATTAAGGATATCTTCATTAGCTGAAAGCAGGAGTCAAACCTTGCAGTTAAAAGTTTGAGTAGCAGACACTCCTCTTTGGCTATGGCTTAGACACAATTCTGGAAATGAAATGTCATTACCTTTGAAATGGCTCAACATGCATCACAAAGTATGATTTTTTTAGTCACAATCTATAGAATTACATTTTAAGTCCCTTAAAGTAAATAAGAATTTCACTCCCCTAACCATGCTGAAATCTAGGAGATAAGGTTTACCATAAAGTAGGAAATATTTATGGGAACCCTTTTGCCAAATCCTGGCACCCATTGGTCCCTACAATATGCCCACAGGTAATCTAATAGCATTGCCATTAAATATTTTGCAGACTAAAATAAAACCTCCAAAAGATGAACAGATCTGTGTCCTCTAATATTTTATCAGAAGATGGACTTGATGCTCTGACAATTCAAGATGCCATTAGTTTTGATATGATCAGCAAAGACAGGGAAAGTTTCATTATTCTCATTCTAATACATGTCTTGTAACATAATGATCTATTGCTAAAAGTGGAAATCTCTTCTTTCACTGGAGGAAGCTTTACCAGCCATCAGAGTCTTGCAGGCTATCAGCTGCCTAATCCAAAATCGGGATTCTCACAAACAATCCTCAGCCTGTCAAGTCCGACCCTGTAACAGATTCTATTAAGCCCCCCCCCTCCCATCAAAACCTTCAGCACAGAATATTTGTTTTTTTCTGTAAACAGACCTTTTGTCTCACTAGCGTTTTAAGGATCCTTATTTTCGGTGCTGTTACTTGGACACAGGTTTTCCTCCTATAAAATATGCACTAAATGAAAAGACAGGACTTCCCAAATGCTGAGAAGGGATGTGAGTGGCAGTACATCATTCCCAGTGACAGGAATAGTGCGCCGAGCAGAGAGGAATTTCTTCAGATCCAGGTATTTATCTTAATTTAAAAATAATCTTGAACACTGTGATGCCCCTAAATTGTTCTTCAGACACCTGCCCATCTCTTCAACCCCACCTGTAGATGCCTTTCTTTCAGAAACAGAACAGAGAAAAAAAGGCATTAAAAATACTAATAAATTGAAGCAGTTTCTTCTCAAATTAATGAAAGTGCTAAAATAAGAAAATTGAAGGAAGAAAATTAATGTAGAATGCTAAATTTAACGTAATCGTATGCTTTTTCTTCATGGGTATGAAATTGTGGCTCTAATTCTAAGTTAAACTGGTTCAGATCTAGAATAAAGTCACTAAGGATCAAAAAATTTTTTAAATTGTAAGTGAAATCAGAATCTGACCCCATGTCAGCATTTGTAAATCTGGTATTTAACAAAATTTGCAGGGAAAACGAATGTTAAGATTTGAGTTGAGTTCTATCTTCCCGAAGTGAAAGACTACAAAAGTACACTTTTTTGTGTACTTTTTTTTTGTGAAAGTACAGCTAAAATGAAAAACGCAGAAAATAGTCAGTATAATAGACCTATAGAGCTTCATCGCTTAAAAGTGCTGTCCAAATATTAGCTAAATCCTTACTATAAACCTGTGAGGCAGATAAGATGGAAGCACTTATGCTAAAAATAAATAAAACCTAGAACTGTCTGACATAACTGTAAGATTTTATTAAAAATAAACAGGGCTGGTAGGTATCCTTAACCTCAAGGTCACAAAACAAAGTACTAGGCACTAGAGGATGGCAGCAGAAGCCAGTACTCCAAAATCACTGTGTCTAATTAAGGATTCCAAAGAATCTCTGCTTTATGCTCTCTCCTGTCTCGGAGCATTCGCCGCGAGAACATTCAAATGCCACTGGGAGACTGACATGCTACTTGTTAGGTCAACAGTCCCATTGAGACTTCTTCTCATCACCTTCGTTGGATTCTGGGTCAACTATATATGCTGGGCAAATAACACCGCACCAGGGCAAATAACAGTGAACAGGGCTCTCGTGTTTAAAAAGGGAGAAAACTCAAGGGAAAAAAAAACAAAAACAAAACCAAAACAAACCCCAAAACAAAAGCTGTGTGGAAATAGGAAGAGTGTGTCGTGTATGCACTTACTAAATAATTCATATTTAAACTGTTCTGAACTTCTGACCCTCACACTCCACTGCAATGTGCAGGACTGGAGGTTTCCAGTGTTAATCCACGATATATTAATGGCAAAACTGTATGGAGCCTTGCAGAGTGAGGCCATATTCTGCTAAAAGCGTTCTAATATTAATGATGATGGCTGGGTTTAGAAATGTTTTAGTCCACTGCAATAATGTATTTTCATTTTTAGTGAGGTTGGGAAGAGAAAAAAATGAAATTGCCCTTTTAACACTGCACCGTGCTTCCTTGCAGGCATTGGGCAGCACGTGTCCCTTTTTCAATAAAAACATGGATTTGCCTGTTCCTGCGGGTTGTGCACTCCCCTCCCTCCCTTCGCTTTGCTCAGCTGTCGTTTGGCACAACTGACTCACTTGCAACACGTTAGAGCATATATTCCTCCACGACGCATTTCTAACTGGCAAAGTAAAGAGAAAAGAATGTGATTAAGCTTATTTTTATGCTTACAGGAAATACAAAAGACAGAGTGTTCTATGTTTAAAACTATGGCATATGCAGCTTTGTGTGCACATCAGAAGGATCTCTACAAAGCAGCACATGAGGATACAAGATTACACAGGGTAAAGAGACAGATGCAGATTTCCACGCGTAAAATCTGTGGTGACTCCAAGCACGACGGATATTAAAAAAAAATAAATAAGAACAAAATCAGAGCAGTGTCAGGAGGGAACCGCACCGACCTATTCAAACACTCCTCCCGACTTCAGGAGGCTTTGCATCACGACCCGGGAGAGGGATGATTTAATAAAACGGGGTAATATTTCTTTCCAACTACCCGATACTTTTGAAGGCAGCCGGGAGACCGGTGACCTTTCTGCAGCCGCGTTCTGCCCCTGCCCGTCCCCGCCGCCTACCGCGGGGGAGCGCTCGGTGCACAGCTCTGCGCTGCGGGCAGCGGAGCTCGAGCTCCGCTCCGCACCGCACCGCACCTGCACCCCCCCGGGTAAAGCCCTCCACAGCCCGGCTGGCACCGGGGCCACAGCCGGGGCAGCCTCCCGCGGGGCGGCCGCGGGGCGGGGCGGTGCGGCGTGCGGGGCGGGCCGGGCCGGGCTCCACCGCCTCCCGCCGCCACGGTGATTGGCCCGGCCCGCCCCTCGCCCCGGCGACCAGGCCTCCTCCCTCCCCGGCTAAAGCGGGCAGTAGGTGAGGGGAAGGCGGTCAGACGGGAGCATGGTCGCGGCTCCGCAGCAGCCCTCGCCGCCGCGCTGCGCCTCCCTGCCCGGCCTCCAGCACGGCTCCCGGCGCCCGCAGACGCGCGGGGCTCTGCGTTAGCGGCGGAGGCTGCAATGCACAAGCCGCCGCCTCCCGCCGCCGCGCATCCTCCTGCCGCCTGAGGACGCGGCCGCGTACCCGCGCTGCTGGCCCAGGGCCGCCTGCGCCCCCGCGGAGGGAGGTAAGCGGCGCAGCGGGTGCGCGCCCGCGGAGCTCCCCGCCGCCGGCAGCAGTGCCGTGCCGTGCGGCGCGGTGCGGTGCGGTGCGGTGTTGTGCCGGGCATCGCCGGGCTGGCGGCTGCCCTGCGCCTGCGCTCGCTGCCCGCATTAAAAACTTCCTGCGTGCCTCCCGCCGCCGGGGGGGTGCTGCGCGGGGAGCCCGTGGGGGATCGTAATGTTGTTATGATGACTTTATCCTTTTGCCAGGGTTTTTTCCACCTTGGCGTGGGGGTCCTCAACCCCGTCGCTCACCCACAACTTAAGTCGCTCGCCCGAGCCGCGGCGGGGAGCGGGGTCGGCCGCGCACCTCTCCACCTTCCCCAGCCCCGGGGGACGACTGTATCCGCCTGGATTCCCCACCCCTCCTTGGGGCCGCTGTCCCGGCGGATCGCCTCTTCCCACCCGCTGGCCCGTACCCGCAGCCGTCCCCGAAACTGCCTGGGAATGGCTCGGGCGCACCCCGGCAGACAGCCTGCCTGTCTCCCTCCTTCCCTCCTTTCCCAGATCCTTCCGTCGGCTCCCGCAATACGTTTCTATTTCCCCCTCCTTTTCCCTCCTCCCCACGCGTGATGTGTACGTGGAACTTCTCAGCACAATACTGCTTAAATGTATCTGTTGTGGGCTTTTTTTAGTCACTTTGTACGCGTTGCCCACGGAGTGCCTTGCCACGCCGTGTGACATTTCGTCGCCGGTGAGAGGTTTTGTTTGGCTGCTGTTCGGTTTTCCTATTGATGCTTTTTTTATTTGCGGATTGTTTGCTTTTAACTTATGTTTGAGCCGAAGTGCTGTCTGGCGCACAGAGGCGCATCCCCTGGGTACCTGTTTTCAGAAGGTCTTGCTTAAGATGGGAGGGAAAAGCTACTTTGTTTTTATTTTGACATTGCGTGGATGTGACTAGCTGTTCTTGTGAGAGGATACAGGTTTGTGCTTCCCGGGATTTTGGGTTCACGTTCCTTTGCCTCCTTGGAGGGTGAAGAAAGCTCTGGAGGAAGGGAGTTCTGGGGATGGATGGATGGTGGTGTTTTTCATACACTTCGTAAATAGTGTGTGCTCATAGTCTCTGGGATTATTTTAATTTTTACTCCTCTGGCTTCATTTTCTCAACTAAAAATACTCGTAGAGCACTGGAGATGGATTTATCTCCTCCTGCCACCAAAAATTACAGAGCCCTGGTCACAAAGTCGGTTGCTTAGCTTTTGTATATTTTATGTGAAAACTATTTAGGAAAAAAATAGTGTTCTGATAACTAGATTAAGGGGAATTTAATCACTTTTCCATCAATGAAGGAAAAAGCCGCGCATGTTTGCTGCAGGCTTTTTGTTGAACGGAAGGTTATAGAGCACATTTCTGATAAATGAAGAAACTTTCTTTATCCTCATATTCTTTAAAACGACTGAGCAAGTGTGTATGTGTGTGCGTGTAGGCATGTGTGAGTCTCTCGCACTGATTTAAGCACATTTGTCAGGCTAGCCTTTTGAGGGCAATTTTGAGGTACTTAAAAAACCAAACTACTGTAGCTTTAAGGTGACTGCAGATAACAGTATGCCTGTCTCTTATAATTAGCAATCTGCTGAAACTTTAAATCTTCCTTGATAGATGAGATATCTGTGTGAGAGAAGGAATAGTATTGCAGCAAGCTCTTCTTTCTAGTGTTTTGTTCTGGGTTTTTTTTTGTTTTGTTTTTTTTTTCTTATCCCAAACAAAGCAACAGTGTGTCTCTTCTTTATATTATTGTTGTATTCTTGTTTAAACTCCTGATGGCTTTATTTTCTTCTTTCTTTTTCCATGTGGAGAAAAATAAAGTACAGCCATATTTTACACTGACATTTGTCTGCATCAAACTTTAGTTATGCTCAGGAGGTTGTTTAATCTTTTCTGAATAATGTGCAGGGTGGTTGTTGGGTGTTTTGTTTTTTGGTGTTTTTTGTTTGGTTTTTTTGTGGGTTTTTTTTTGTTCTTATAACCCGTCCTCATTGTGTGTATTTATGGAAGGAGTCTTCAATTTAAGATTAAATATGGGAGCTATGCCGATAATTTAGTGACCCATCCAGGATAAGACTCAGCCAGCATATGTAAACTGTGTCTTTCATTGCCCTGTATCATATAGATATCTTTTTCCATTGCATCCGTTTTGATATTTCCTAATATAAACTGAGTATTGCCTATCATATTTTAATTGAAAATTAAAGTTTGGGGTTTGAGTTAATACCTCTTCTAAAATACAGAATTATCACCGTGATTTATTGAGAAGTCAAACATCCAGTCGTACCATGTAGCTGTCTCACAGGTAAGGACCAGTAGCACTTAATTTGGATGAATTTTTTTTTTGTTTTGTTCATGTTCATTTAGTTTCCTGTAGAGGTCTTAAATGAACTCTGAAATACATACTGGGTTCTCAGTCTGGAAAACTGCCTGACTTTCTTGTATTTGTTGTCTCCGGTAGCTTATGAAATGCGTGCATAGTGTGTCAACCTTTCCCTTAACAACAAAACCTATGAGCAAATGTTCAGTGTGAATTATATTACTGAAATAAAATATTCTATAGTTGTCATGGTTACAAATAGAGGCAGGGTTACTGGTTTTCATCTGCATGCTGGGGAGGGGGAATCTAGTTTTGTCACTTTTTAATTACATTTCTAATGAGTGATGGTCATACTTAAGGTACGCAATACATTAGATACATGGCACAGTGAATTAGATTTTTGTCGAAGTCTTGCTGAAATGAAACAAAAAGTGGTAGTGTGTAGGAGCAATCCCTTTTTTGTTCATTTGTTTTTTCCAAAGCAGAAATCTTGAGGGAAACAGTAACCACCTCTGTTTTGCCTCTTCTAGATTAGCGTGCTGTCAGGGCTGCTGTTCCTTTTCTTCAAACATTAATAAAAAGTATATAGTGTGTATGTTGACTAGAAATCCTCTTAATGAAGAGAGATGAAGACATGCATCTGGAAATTAAACACAATTTTTGGGTTTACTGTGCAGTATATCTGGTGCTATGGCTTTGAGTGCCTGTTTGTGAGGAGAATTCATTGTCCCCAGGTTTGCTGCACTTATCTTGCTAGCAATATTCCTTCACTCCCATGTGTCCCTCTTCCAGGTTCCGATCCACTGTTTTCTTTGGAGTGGCTCCAGTTAAGCACTACATTAGTGGCCACCAGCTCTGTGTTAGGCCTTAAGTATTTGTAGTTGTTGATGCTCATCCTAATGGTGTTCTGTTTCTCCATGCCTATCTGCAGTTCAGGCTTGTTTTACTGGCCTTTGAATTTAGTTCACAGAACCAATGGGCCCAGATCTTCTGAAGAACAACAACAAAAAAAATAAAGCAGGGTACCAAGTTACTAATATTTTTTCCTTTCTTCTCTGTGTACAGCCTCTATGTCTGTGAGTTTCCACTGCTGCACAGCTTTATGGGGAAGGAGGTACTCCTGAATCTGAAAATGGAGAGAGAAATTCCAAGCTGTCCTGTCTTGGTTAACCCCAGTCCCTTCCATTATATCCTTGTTGTGGGATTTAGCTTTTTAATCTTAAAACTGATATGTTGGGGTCTGTTTAATATATTTTTTAGCATCCCTTCTTTAGGTTGAGCATAGCATTACTCAGGTTCTTGCAGTGACTTGTCCACTGCCTACACTGATGCTGTTGGACTTGCTGCCATAAACTACAGACCTAGGGAGCACAAATACCTGAGGGCCTGATCTTGCAGCCGCTCTGTTTGTAGAGCGTCAACTTCATAGTGCACCATTGAGGTCTAGATCATTTTCAGATCATTAATTCTTTGTGCCGTAATCAAGGCTTTTAGCCAGCTAAAATCTCAGCATGAATTAGTGGCTGACTTGGTCCTTCAGCTTTTTTTCCTCTCTGTATCTTCCATTTTTCAGTATTTGGCCTCAGAGTGTGCTGATTCAGTAACCTTAAATATGACACAGTATCATTAAAGTCTGTGATTTATTTGTGTATATATTCACCTAATTAATATACTTGGCTCTCTACAGAATAAATACCTATATCTTTAAGACCATGAACATACAAATCGGGTAACATTGTCTTGAATATACTTGCAGGTACTTCAATTATTGTATTAACCCTTTGTCACTTTTTCAAATTTGCCTTTTGGTTTTTTGTTAGGTTACTCAGTAGGGGGAGGGGTTTTAGCATCCTTCTAGGCAGCTAGCTCTTTCTGAAGTTACTCGTACGTGGATGGAGCTCCTGTGCAAAGGTTGAAGACTGTCTTCTCAAGAAGTTACCTGACAACAGCAACTCTGCGTGTGAGGCCGTATGAAACATAAACAGCTTTGACATCCTTCTGTCACTTCTGGTTTTCCTTTGTTACCAGAAGTACAAAGAATCTTTCCTCAGTTTTAAAGAAAGAGATTAAAAGGAAACAGATTAGAAATCTCTTATGGGAACACCTTTCTGTCAGATTCTTAAAAGTCAATGCACTTCACAGGTTGTGAATGTGCTCTTTACCTGTTGTGGTTAAACCAGAACTGAACAGACATGGGACAAGAGATGCCCCAAGAAGCCTTCCTGGCCCTGTTGTATGTGGCTGGTTACCTTTGTGCTGTCTTGACCATCTGATAAATGACAATAAAATGAGTTTCTTAGTCGCACTCTTCAATAAACAATTTTATGTTGAAGATTAGAATAATGGAACATGGAACCATTCCCTTTAATTTTTGTGCTTTTTTTTTTTTGTCGGTTTGTTTGTGTTGTTGTTTTTTTTTTTTTTTTTTTTTTTTTGTCTGTGCTGCCTAGGCATATGTTTTCAAATATCCTCAACCTGGGTGTTTGCCATAATTGGCATTAACATCAGAAGGACACATAGGTTTTTGGTGGTTTTAATCTTCAGGTAACTTGTAGTGCTAACTCGCACTGAAGCGGTCTGCTTGAACTGCAGAAAGACAGACTTATTTTAAAATTAATTCAGCATTGCTTTCATAGTGTTTTGTGGTTTGTTCTTTTGTTTTTAATTCCCTGCCATCCATTACAATATGGCAATATGTATGACGTGATATTAAGTGCTAAGACTCTGGTTCAGGTTTGGTTTAGCTTACTGGAAGACATGAATGTACGGTTCTTGGGTTTGCTTCCAGTTTTAGGACTAAACTCTACATAAATACAGGTAATATGCAATCTGAGAAAACCAGGTTATTTCTAGGGGTATATTTTGGAACACTTTCAGTGCAGCAGTTTGCAAGAAAATCTGCCGCTGATGCAATTCCTCTGCACCATTGTCGTTAATGGAAACCTGTTAGATGTGCATGCAGTAGGAATGGATTTTGGGCTGTCAGTGTATTTGAGATGCTGTGAAAAATCCTTGAAGTTCATACAGAAGTATTTGAGGCAAAAATGGTGTCCCGTATATATCTCAAACTCAAGACACACCTCATTTGTTGAACTGGACTTTACTCATAAATCTCTTGATATTCTTGAGAGAGACTTATTGTCAGTCTTCACTCTTTAAAAAAAAAAAATCACACAAAAAAAAACCAACCCACAGACAAACCAGCGAACCAAAAAACCACAAGCAAAACCAACAAAATATCAACCCCAAAACTGTGATCTGTGTGGTGGTGCAGATGGTAGAAATCCTGGATTTAAAGTGTTATTTAAGAGCTTTTGCTTTAGACACTTCTTAAAGTCCATGCTGATGAGTAATTAATATTAAAATCGGATAATTCTACTCTGAGAGGTGCTTTGTCAGACCTTGTTGTAGGATTTTTGAGTTTTTTGGTCTGCAGAAGCAATGCTAGCACAGATCACAGCATGCTATAACCATGCAAAGAAGGTTTCTCTCCTCAGACTGAGGCTTAAAGATGCTGTTTCCCTTAATTAGAGGGAGAAGAATTTAAATGCTGTTAGCTTTTTCAGCCACAGGTTAACTCTGGGTTAAAAAAGGGAGGTAGAAGAGTTCAGGAAGTCCATTGTAATAATCACATGATGGGGAGCAGCTTTGAAGTGGATGCAGCTGTGTTTATCTGTGCTTTGAAATACATATGTACTATGAATTTTGGTTGACTTCTAGCTTGTTCAACACCTGAATTCATTAAATGATTCCTAACATATTGTATACTTCAAAAACTTAGTTTTTAACTTTCTCTTGATTTTTATTGTCTCTTGCTTGCCAAGAGTGGAACAATGCCAAATTGGAACACTTCATACTGCAAAATGTTTTTGGGCTTATAAAAGTCTAGAAAACGCTTTTGAAAACATATGAAGTGCTGCAGAATAACTAAATTTAGGCAGTATCTTTTTGAGCTTACTAGTTTACTCCGTCCATAAAATATGGGAAGGGGTGGGGGGGGATACAGTTGCTAATTCTGTATGAAATTTCTTTTGGTTTGGAATGAGTGGTAGAGCATAAAAATACATATGTATGTAAAATGTATAAACTGGTTCAACTGTATCAGTTCTGAACTGTATTGCCTGTATGCTATGAAACAGCTCCTTGACGGTGTTTCTGTTCTTAAGTGTATCCTCAATACATTGGTAGCAGGGTGGGTCAGCAGAGCTGTTGTGCATGATGTTGTTGCTGGGAGTTCTGATGACAATGGAAGCTGGTTCTTCTGGTTTGGGGTTTTTTCCCTTTCTGCCATTTTGAATGTCTTGTTCTAGTAAAATGTGTTGGAGGCTGTAAGATGTATCTCAGAAGAATTCTGTGAATGACAGAAATAAAAAGAATAACCTCTTTTCTCCCAAACTGTAGTCGCTGGAATAGGTAGGTATTTCTGGAAGGTAGGAATAATGGGCTGCTTGATAATATGACACTGGTTAAAACTGTGAGGGTTGTCACTAAGAAATAGGAGGTTCATATAAGTAGCTGCTTCACAGATACAACTTCTTTCATTGTTATTCCTTCTCCCTTGGGGAGAGGAGTAGATGCAGCAAAGCTTGCCCAGATGTTGTCCATCATGACTGGACTGCTCTGCTTTCCCCCTGGACAGTAGTGGGTTCTTCCCCAGTTTCAAAAACAGCTTGATAGATTACATCTGAAAAGCCTGGCTACTACTATGGATGCTCTGTAGTTTACCCTATTTGGAGCACAGAAATAACAGGTATACTAAGGATGTAGTGTGGTGAGGGGCTATGAAAAAATGCTGTACTTCAGTTTCTTATAGGAAGGGTGGAAAGAAGTGTGTGATTAACACTTCCAGGTCATCTGAATATTTTTTTTTTTATTTTCCTTTAATAAAACACAAGGCAAAATGTTAAATATACTGCACTGCCCTCTTTGTTGTGCTATTTTTGGCTGATCATATAAGGAAAATAGATATTATTTAAACAAAATTCACTCTGAGTGTGTCTTTGCTTCCTTCTCTCCCCATGTTGTTTCACATTTCTAAGCATTGAGCATAACAATCAATATGCCATTAAGAAGAGAATTAACTTGGGAGAAGCTTGCATGTATTTACATGTAGTAGCTTGTTTCTTGGTCCATGTTTTTGTGTTGCCTTTCCACCATGTCATATATACTTTTTTTATTTTTTTTATTCTTAAGAACACCCCAAATATTTGGGCAGTTACTTCTAGGAGCAAGGTTTGCCATGCCCTATCTTAATTTTGTGAATGTGAATTGCTGGTACAGCCCTCTGCAATGCTCTACTTGCAGGCAACATTGGTCAAATGCTTGTAGCTACCTGTTTTCTTCTGTTTTATAATAGCTGGACATCAAGGTATGAGCCTTCAGATCAAGTGTTGCTCTTGGTTACACAAGTGTAGTTAACAGAAATCAATGTTGCATAGACAAAGATGGAAGTTGGATTTGATCTTTGAGTTCAGTCTTCTCTCATTTACACTTATGCTAGTCTGGATTTTCTGTGGGCTGGATTGAATGCCCAATCTCAAATTTGGAAGTTGAGATTTTAGCTGGCTGTGCCAACCCTGCATTTCCTATGATGTTTGTACAAGTCTGAAAGTAAAACACATCCTCTTGTTTTCTGAAGTCTGAGCCTTGAAACTGCAAGCAAATGTAATGAGATTTGATTAAAAGCTGCCTATAGCATATAAGAGCAAGGGATGTGGCTCTGTGGGATCTTCTGGGGAACCTCTCAGTTGATCTTGGATGTGTGAATTGTCACAAGAGCAGCTGAACTGTGGACCAAATCCTGATCTAGTTAACACTGTCTGTGGAGCAGACATATTCCAGTATGAATCAGATGTTGCCCAGTGCTTCTGTACCCTGAGGAATGAATCACTTGTGAAATTCAACTGTGAAGGTCTTAAGGTCAAAGAAAGAGTCTGCAAATCTCAGCAGATGACAGCAGCTGCAAAAGAAGGGGTTGAGGAGTGGACATATTTTGCACTCTCTAGTTTGTGTGGTCCAGGTGCTTCAATCCCCTTTATTTTTTTTTTTTTTTTTAATTTTCTCTCACAGTTTTGTATTGTGTAAAATGGGCCAAATTTGTCCTTGGCCCAGATCTGTAGAGTTAAATGAAGCAACATTTGGTACCCTGAAAACACTAGATAAATGTTCTGCCTGTTCTTTAAGATTATAAAATCCCCAAAGTAAAGCCTATTTTCTAGCACATTTTTCTTTTTGGACAAGAACTGTGTAATTTTATGATTAAACTTCTGGGCAGTTATAGTGCTGCAACATCACAACCTTATCTCTCTGTGAACTAAATGGCAGTGGGAAGTTGTGGCTGATACTTGAGTTGTTATTTATAGGAGGAAAAAATGGAGTATAGAAATGGTATAGGAATTAAGGAAACAAAAAGGCTTGCCTGAAGTCTCTAAAATACAGGACTGACTTTAAAAGTAGTACTCAGATACACAAATGCAGCTGTAGATGGAGAGGAGAATTGTGTTTCACTTGCTGCCGCAGCACCCCTCATGTTTTGTTTGTTCTTCCTCTGTCTTGGATAGAAAATTTGAAAGCCCATTTGTGTGTGTGTGGAGGGGATGAAATTGCAGTGAGTTTTCCTTAAACTCACTGTTTCAGTATCACACTTGAGCAGTTCACAGCAGCATCCTTCAAACCTTCTGAAAACTGTTTTTAGACAAATTTTGTGATTGCAACATCTAAGTTACTGAAGTATTGTAGTTCAAGAATAATACAAGTAAAACAAAACAAAACCCCAAACCCTTTGCTGCCTTCTTGATTCAAAGGAATTCATGCAGCTGCAATGCTCTGGTGGCAGAGTTAAGGTGGTCTGGGGTGGAGATCAAGAGTGACACCCACCTGGGTCAGGTTGAGAGGCTTGAACTCGAATTATAGAATCATAGAATACTTAGGGTTGGAAAGGACCTTAAGATCATCAAGTTCCAACCCCCCTGCCATGAGCAGGGACACCTCACACTGAACCATCCCACTAAAGGCTTCGTCCAGCCTGACATTGAACACTGCCAGGGATGGAGCATTCACAACTTCCCTTGGCAACTTATTCCAGTGCCTCACTACCCTAACAGGAAAGAATTTCCTCCTTATATCCAATCTAAACTTCCCCTGCTTAAGTTTTAACCCATTACCCCTTCTTCTGTCACTATGGTCTGTAATGAAGAGTACCTCTCCAGCATCCCTATATGCCCCCGTCAGATACTGGAAGGCTGCTATGAGGTCTCCATGCAGCCTTCTCTTCTCCAGGCTGAAAAGTCCCAACTTTCTCAGCCTGTCTTCACAGGGGAGGTGCTCCAGTCCCCTGATCATCCTCATGGCCCTCCTCTGGACTTGTTCCAACAGTTCCATGTCCTTTTTATGCTGAGGACACCAGAACTGCACACAATACTCCAGGTGAGGTGTTGCGAGAGCAAAGCAGAGGGGCAGGATCACCTCCTTCGACCTGCTGGTCATGCTCCTTTTGATGCAGCCCAGGATCTGGTTGGCTTTCTGGGCTGCGAGCACACACTGGAGCCAGCTCATGTTCATTTTCTCATCGACCAGCACCCCCAAGTCCTTCTCTGCAGGGCTGCTCTGAATCTCTTCTCTGCCCAGCCTGTAGCTGTGCCTGGGATTACCCCAACCCAAGTGCAGGACCTTGCACTTGGTTGAGCTTCATAAGGTTGGCATGAGTCCACCTCACAAGCATGTCAAGGTCCCTCTGGATGGCATTCCTTCCTTCAGCGTACCAACCGAACCACAAAGCTTGGTGTCATTGGCAAACTTGCTGAGTGTGCACTGAATCTCTCTGTCCGTGTCACCATCAAAGGTGTTGAACAAGACCGGTCCTAGCACTGATCCCTCAGGGACACCACTTGTTGCTGGACATTGAGCAGCTTCCTTGCCACTTCCGTGTTTGCTAACAAGGTGTCTTTAGTCTAAAACCATGTCGTACCAACCCCTTATTTTTATATATAATTTTTTTTTTTTCAACAATCAGAACTGTACTGCCTTGGGCTATTTTCTTGATGGAAAACTGAAAGATGCACATGCCCCTATACCCCACGTTTAACACCCACCCACCCCCCCCAGCTAAACAACATACAAAAATACACACAAAAAATAAAAAAGGGAAAAAAAACCCACCAAAACCCACAATAACCATCAAACAACAAACGATAAAACCCAAGTGCTGTGTGGTTTGGTGGTTTTTTTTTTTTTTCCTCTGTGCTTGCCAGGCATAGTAGCATGAATATTTTTTTTTGTTGGAAATATTTTATATATTTGTTTTAAAGTGTCAGAAACAGGTGTGTAACTTACGCTTGTAATTGCTATTCCAACAGCAAAGCTGCTTTTGAGAAAAGACTAACCATCAGGATAATGTCAAAGAAATGTCAGTACTGGTTTTACCTGGATAATCTGTTATTCTTAGGCAAACACTTCAGAGCATGGGCATTGTGTTGTAAGTATTATATGCACAAATAAACTGTTTAATCTTGGCTTGCTGTGTCTGACAACAGAAGTGTATTTCACTGTAGCTGCAACCAACACACCAGAAGTGTGTGCAAGAGTGATGATTGTGAAGGGGTGGTGGAGTTTATACAACACAATAGTGAGTGACATCATTGCTCTGTAAAACCCTTTGCCTCTGTCCTCAGATGAAATGGTAAATGTAGCTCAATCTCTGGGTGGCCTGTTGGCAGAGAGGAATAAATAGGGGGTCTTTGAATCTGAAACTAAGAGTTTCTGATCTTTGAGCTAAAAAACATGTGCTAGGCAAGCCTGGAGACAGCTTACCAATTGGTATTTGACCTGGCTGCCACTAGAGAGGGACGGAGCTCTATAAAGAGCAGGGGTGGTTTACTTTAAGTCCAGATTTCAAATAAATGATTTTTTGTGGGTTTTTTTTTTGTTTTGTTTTACAGCTTTGATTTTATCTGAGTGTAGAAAAGGAGAGGATGAGTGTTAAACCATTGTTTATACCTAAGAACAACTTCATAAGCAAAGTTTGGGTGCCCAGAAGCATCTTTAAGAAGATGGAAGGTTTCATATTCCGTGTAGAGATCAAACTTGCAAATATTCTTACCATATATCAACAATTAACTGCAAACTGTACTGTGGAAGCTGAAAACAAATTTCTAACCAAGCTGGATAAACAGGGAAAGTGCCATATCCTGTATGCAATGGAAGCACAGAGGCTTCCAAAAGAACTTGGAAAAACAGTGCAGTTCTTACATTTTTCCTTTGTGTGGTGTGTTTTTATTCTGCTTAGCTTTATTTAGCTGGGACTCTGAAGTTCTGCTTCACCACCCCCCCCTTTTGTCTCCCCCCTTCCTGTCCCCCCGCAAAAAAGAAAAAAAAACCCTAGAAGTTGTGGGGCCAACATCAGCTCCGTGTGTAACTGCAACCGCTTTTGCCTGTGTTAGGGGTGGGTTGCATTGTCCGATCTGCCAGTGGCCCTACTCTTCCAGTTTGTGTTGTCAAATCAGTCTGTTTTGCGTACATATATAATATATATTTTCTCAAAGTAACTGCACATGCACTCTGCCCCCAAGTTGCTGAATTACCTCTTCCGTCACTATATCTTAAGCCTTCAGTTCTCTTTGTTTTTACTTTTATCTCATTTCAGATTAATGGTAAAGCACCACCCACAGTTTTTGAGCATCATAGGAATGGAACATATAGTGTTAACTTCAGTTTATTTTGGAGGGTTTTTTTTCATCCTTGCTTTTTCTGCTTAGGCGATAAACACTTGCCGGACAAGGGCTGTTTTTTGCCTGTACAGTTAGGGCATCCTTCCTAGCTGTGCTTTGTGCTCTAACACGACAGAAATTATTCATAACCTCTGAAAATGCTGCTCTTCACCCCTTTCTCCATTTTAGTCTACAAAGGTTTTGTTATGCTGAGCAGAATGTAATACCACTCTTCTTTTCTGTTTCTCTTAATTGCCTTTTTTTTTTTTTAATGAGGAAAAAGTATCCTGAAGAGGTAAAATTAACATTAAAATAATTTTAGGAATTACAGAATGCTTTAAAAATTGTTTATAACTTCTAGCTCATATTGTAATGCAGAGAGACTTAGCAGCAAACGTAGGCTTGCTAGTCAGAGTATATCTGTTTCTTCTGGAAAGCAAGTATGTTCTTTGTCTCACTCCATTAAAAATAGTAATCCCAAGAATATATTGAAGGCTTTGAACTATTTAGGAGGTGGCTGTTGCTGTAGAGGTCCACAGTCACGCCCACCAGAGGGCATTTTATCACCAATTTCTTGGGGAGAAAGTTTTTTCTTAAGTCATGAATAAAGTAGTAAATATTGGATGGGAAAGCAGTATATGAAACATTGTACAGATAGCTTTTTTGTTTATGTATAAATACATATGCTTATTTCCTGGCTGTATTTATATGTAAATAAGTAATGATGTCAGCTTGAATGGTTGGGTTTCCCCTCTGCTTCCTAAATACTTTCTATTTTTACTCAGGGATAATCTGAGAAAAAGGAATTCTTTAAAGCTCTCCCACAGCTGGTATAGCCATCAGTTACCAGGAAACTGGCCTCCCTACCACGCAAATGCAGCAGATACTCTGGATGACTACAGTATACTTCTGCTCCCCCCCCCTTTCTAGGGCACTCAAAAGCAGAGGCTGATGTTCAGGAGCCTTGCTCATTTAGGAGGCAGGAATTTGCAAATATACTTAATACTGAAGCCCCTGGATCTTAAGGAGACACTTGTCAGGTCCATCTGGCAGATGTACACTTCCCCGTCTGCCGTCTTGCGTTTGGCAGCAGTTAATGCTGAGGCGTGATATGCAAAATCCAAGAATGACAGCTAGGAAATGAATTTTTATTTAAAAAACTGTATTTTGGTTTTGTTTTGTCTTTTCTTTCATCTGTCTTCTGTTAAGAAATAAAGCCTCTGCAGGAAGGAAAAAACCCCAGCACACTTCTCAAAATACCTTCTCTTGTCCCTTTTCAGGATGCTTCCTTGTAAAGCTGACATCTTGGCTGAAGGTTGGGCTGCCCCAGTTTAGATTTGTGACCTTCCTCAGTCTGGTACAGCACACATAATGTGATTAATTCCCTTTGGTTCCCTGTGGACAAATATATTCACTCCACCAGAGACCCCATGACTTGTTTGCAGCCTCAGCAGAGGCCTGAGGTCATCTGAGACTAAACTACAAACCTGGGCAGGGATCTGAACAGCCAGTGCTGTGACACGTACACAGAGCCTTTCTCTCTGTGCAGGACCCTCTGTGCATGTGTATGGGACACAATGGGAATGATCTGAGTAGAGACTTGGATACCCATCATAAGTAGGGTTCTGGGACCTGTGGTTAGAACCCCACGTTGTATTCGTGGTCATATGGGTAAAGATGGAAATTATTCAGAGCATGACTGTTGCTTGCTAAGAGTAACTGATGCCATGAGGATGGTAATGATGAAATGTAGAATTTTTTTTTTCCTTGTTCTCTGAACTGTTTGGGTCAAAATGCAACACCTTGTTAGGGTGGAGCAAGCACAGACCTCCCACCACTCCATGCTGAATGAAGTGCACTCAACAAATGGTGGCTGGGGAACTGTGGAAACAATTGCTCAGACCTTAAAAACAATGTTTGCAATGAAAGTGAGGTGGAGAATTAATCAAGACTAGCTCCTGTCTGATCAGTAGCAGGCAGTCTCCTAGTAAAATGCCTGAATGTTTTCACCCTCTTTATTCAGATAGATCCTTTAGCCAGGAATTACTTCTTCCCCCCCCCCAGCAGTGTTAGTGTCTGTGCAAATAACTTGTAAAAGAACTTTATAAATCCTGTAGAACTGAAATTTTGAGCAGCGTTTCTAGCTAGATAGATTTGCTTTCCAGAACTGACCTGGTGATTTGATAAGACCTGTGTCTTTGTCTTCGCCACCTTGTCTTCTGGGAATTTACTAGCTTAATACTTGCAGGGGTTGTAAATAGAAGTTGTGGGTAAGAGTGGAGGGAGTTGTTTGTTTGTTTGGGGTTTTTTGTGAGTTTGTTTGTTTGTTTGTTTTCCTTTTAATTAATACTTAAGGGCTCAAGTATAAATTAGCATTAAAAGGGCTTTGGATCTGATCCTGTAGTTATTTCCTTTGCTTTTAATTTTGCCTGTGGTGATGAGCTAGACTAAGTATAAATGTGGAGACTAAACTGTAAAGACTCAAGTGAGCCAGTGTTGTAGTGGGTAAGTTTGTCCGCTAAGAACTTTGTTAGGATAAAAAAAAAACAACCCAAAGACACTCCTCTGTCAGGATTAAAAAAAAAAAAATAAAATTAGATGGCAGCACTAAGCTGTTTTGAGGGAGACAGGATTTGAAGGTGAGAAGGATGAAAAAGCCTGTTAAATCTGCAATTATTGCAGCAGTGCAAAGCTCCCGCAACACTATAGTAACTCATATTAGCAGAAGAACCTCACAATCTGGTTTCCCTGCTGTTACACTGGGAATAGATACTACTGCTTCCTCTCATTTCATTAGCAAGGACCATATGAGGTCTCAGTGTAATTCTGAGCTAAAACAAGCTCATATCTAGGTTTCCTATGGAGTGACTTAAGGATTTGACCTGGCTGCTGTTTTTTTCTTGGTGCTAACTTATTAGCATGATAGTTATTGTATTGGAAACAATTAATTGGCTTCCAAAGTATATGCAAAAACATACTTAATTTCAATATATTTTAATTTTGGTGTTTAGGTCTGTGGCAAAGTTTTGGGGTTTATTTGCTCAGTTAGGAGGACCGTATATCCAGCCGTGTTGTTTGACAGAAGTAGCCCATACCAAACTGAAATCTTATAAACATGTTGATTGTTCAGTATTTGAATTGGTATTTTGACATGCCTCAACAGAAGCCTTTCATATTGAAAACAACTGCTTGTCACCTTTGGTTAACTTGGCTGCTTTGATCAGTCTGGTGTTGGAACACTGATTTAAGGCACCTCTGGAGCAAGAAGGCCCAGGGGGGCGGGAAGGGAAATAGTTGCATTAGAGGCAGGTGACCACCCTGCTTGAAAAATACTTTTGATCAGAGAAAGGCTGTCTTTCACTTTCTGAATTCCATAATAAAGGAAAAAAATAAATCATTATTTTGTTATTGTTCTTGCACCTTGAGGCAGTCTGCCCACCAGAATTGGCAGTATGTGCCTGGGAAAGGGGAGAAACTTGGACACTTTCAGGAAACAGAATGGAGAAAAATCCGTGTGGTTTTAATTTGATGTAAGCACAAAACCAGCTGTTTCCAAATTTTTGTCGGACCAGTGCTTTCCTTGGGAGCAGGAGAGGCTGCTGATGGTGCAGAAAGTGAGCTTCCCCCAGAGCAGGTGGTGCTTGGAGAAGGGCTTTGTAGGGGATGCAAACCAACAGGGAGCAGAAATGGGCTAACTGGTGTCAGCTGCTGGGAATGAAGGTTGATTTTATAGGATTTAAGTGTTTCATGGAAATAAAGGCTTGCAGAGCCTAGCTGAATCAGCTGGGACCAGAGCTGCAGTGCCTCCTTCACAGAGAATGTCTTCCACCTGCTCATAGCTGTGGGGTTTAAGTCTCCTGTTGGAAGGTGTTTTATACTGCTGGAGGATGTAATGTAGAGATTGATAGAACCATATCAAAACTCCAGTTGGAAGAGAACTGTAATGATCATCAAGTCCAACTCCCTGCTCCTCACAGGACTACCTAAAACTAAACCATATGACTAAGAGGGTTGTCCAAATGTTCCCAACTCCAACGGGCTTGGGGCTGTGACCGCTTCCTTGGGGAGCCTATTCTGGCAACCCTCTCAGTGAAAGGACTGACAACCCTCTCAGTGAAGAACCTTTTCCTAATGTGGCATCTTAACTGATGCAGCTTCATTCCAGTTCCTCATGTCCTGTTGCTGGTCACTGGAGGGAGGAAATCAGCAACTACCCATGCTGCTCCCCTTGAAGAAGGTGTAGACTGCCATGAGGATACCCCTCAGCCTTTTATTCTCTAAGCTGAACAAAGTGACTTCAGCCACTCCTCCCAAGTCCCCCTCTGGACACACTGCAATCGACAGATCTCATTATGTTGAGGTGCCTAAAACTGCACACAGTATTTGAGGTGAGGCCGCACCAGTGCGGTGTAGGGTGGGACAGTCACCTCATTTGGCTGACTACCTAAGGAATGCTTGATGAGCACTGCAGCCTCATGTTCAACACGCCATCAACCCAAGCCCTGGGACTTGAATGAGGGTGATCCTCTCTTACTCCAAGAAGCTGATTCAAGCAGCCTGGGGCCCTAGCTGGGGCCTCTCATGATGGGAGTGCAGGTCCTGGAACCTGTCTTGGTCCAGGATGGCTGGCATTTTGGTTCTTTTTAATATTGATGACTAAAAATAAATGGCAGAGTTGTTGGCCATCAGTGCTTGTCTGCAACCCATGTCCTGCCCTAACAGAGGCAGCATGGGTTGGTGGGAAGGTTCCAAATCTCTCCCCTGCCTGAAGACTCAGAGCTCCTTCTCAGCTGCTGAATGCCTCAACATGGCTGTTGGCTTTATCCAGTCAGGAATTTAGGAAATGGCCTGGTTGTTTTTCGAATCTGTCTTTAGTATTTTAAAAATCAACAAGAAAACCTCTTAGAAAGAATTGTTACTTCAGTGCATCTGTTCTACATCTCCCCTGGGGTTTACTGCTCCTGGGGCTTTTGGTAGTAGGCAAGTTAAAAACAGATGATCAACATATTTAGAGTCACAGAGTATCTCAAGTTGGAAGGGACCCATGAGGATCATCAAGTCCATCTCCCTGCTTCTTGCAGGGCTACTTAAAATAAACCATATGACATACGTCCACTTGCTCCATGAACTCTGACAGGCTTGGTACTGTGACTTCCCTGGGGAGCCTGTTCCAATGACCTGTCACCCTCTCAGTGAATAACTTTTTCCTAATGTTCCATCTTAACTTCTTTTTTATCAATTACAAATAGAAACAGTTTGCATGGTTGGATATTTGGTGTGGTTAATAAGAAAACCCCTAAAATAAAGTAAATAAAAAGCAACAAAAACTCTACCCAAGTACATTTTACACAGGTTGGTAGTAGCTGCTTCTGTGCTGGTAGTAACTAACGTTGTTATTATAAGTATTGTAGGAATTTGGTAGGGTTTGACTGCCAAAAGAAAATGTAATTTTAGGAAAAGGCAAGTAAATTTTACTTCTGGAGAACTGGATGTTGTGTTTTGAAGATGCTTTTTAATGTTGCAATTTTTTGTGCCCTCAAGAAGCTGAGGTGGTTAACTGATACCCATTAGGGAAGGAAGAGCTGGTTCATTTTGTGGTAGCAAATATGCTAATGTTTTCTTTGTCTGAAGTTCATGTACTCTCCATGGTTTTTTTTTCTTTTTTTTTTTTTTTTTTTAAGAATGTTCGCTTTATTTGGTGTTTTTCAGAGAAAAAAAAAAATCTTTTTTTTTTTTTTTTTTTTTTTCCCAAGGGCTAAGTATATTGTATCCAAATGAATGTCAGCCTAAAAACAGGCTGACCATGGAGCTGCCAGACATTTGGTCCATCTAATCAAGTACCTACTTCCAGCAGTTCCCGTGGCCAATCATTTATAATAGGAGAATTGATGCTTTGATTTGAGCAGTTGTAATTGTCTTTGTCCCTCACTACCTTTCAAGGATTGTTCCAGAAGTTAAATACCTTGTACAAAGAGTCCTTTTTTTTATCATGGACTCTTAAATCTCTTGATGTTCTTAATCATGTAAATGTGGCTGATTGCTTTGGGGGGATTCTTGTATTTTTGGCCTTGACAGCTGCTTCCTGCTTCAAGCTCTGCAGTCTGGTTAGACGGTTTGAGACTATCTTATTTTTATCTGTTCTATAACTTGTAGCTTTTATTGAATTCCCCTTTGTTATGAGACCGAGAGGAGAGAAACTGAAGTTATGACTTCTCTCTGCTAGTCATGATTTTACATTTTTATTTCATCTATAAGTCTGCTATTCAGTCTTCAGTCTGCCTTCAAATAAGCATCTCCACATCCAAAATATTGTTGTTACGGTCCTTTGAGCCCTCTCTTGAGTCTGCAGTATTTCCCCTGGATTTGGGTGTCTAGCACAGAGAGTAAGGAAGCAATACTGTTGATTTGATAGTAGCACTTGAAAAATGCATTATTGTTCAAGCTAGCACACTGAAGGTTTTTTGGTATTGCTTTCCCTGTCTGTCGGGCAGTAGTTTCAGGACTTTCCATGACCTCGTCAGAATGGACTCATATGAATTTCACTGAAATACTTAAGTCTGGCTTGCCGTCCCCAAGATGAAATGACTCAATTTATTTTACTTATTATAGTACAGGTTATCATTGGTGTTTTTGAGGACCAGAGTTTCCCTTTTACTTAGCTCAGTGGCACTTCTGAGTGGTCCTGCAGCTTAAGACATTTTTAGGAATCTGAACTGGATCTTGTTCTATCTTTGGAACTAGGCTAATGTCAATAAATTTGTGGATGGATTCTGATTTCTCACACCTATCAAGGATTCTGCAGTTACTTAGGTTTCCATTCTTTACCAAGGCTCACATCAGTAGGAGATAGTGATTTGCTAAAATTTGGCTGTTCCCTTACTGTTCTGAGGATTAGATGCTAACTTTTGTCTTCTTTTACTCTCATGAATACCTGAAGAGGAGCGGAAGAATGACCAGTATGACTCAGTGTACATAATACCCTCTCTGACAAGCTATACAGCCCCTGGGGTTTCTGTTGGCTTAAGCTGGAGCACTAGCATCTACTTGTGTTTGGGAGCCTCAGGTCTATACTGCAGCACACTGGTGTGTGTTGGATTTCCCCAGCTTAGTAATGCCTTTCTCTGCTTGAGTGTCTCATCCCCATTCCACCCATTCTTCCACGTGTCCTTTATAATGAGTCAGGTTGAATTTCTTTCAAAAACTTGATCAAAAAATACCCGAAACACGATTTCCCCCTCAACAAATACAACTTCAGCTTCTGGCTGTCATTTCTCAGGTGTTGGAATAGTTATTGCAAGACTTCTACTTCTCTGTTCGTTTGTGCTGATTTAAGCTGAACGCAGCTGATTTATGAAATATACCCTAAACAAAGTTGGCTGACTAGGAAGGTGTTGTGTTGGGTTTTTTTTTTTTTTTTTAACTTCACGGGAACTTAATTACTGGGGTGGGAAGGATTTGGGTGTCTGGTGTTTTCCTGGTTTTGTTCAATTTTCATGAGAATTAGATCCAGACATAAGTACCGTGAATTTCTTTCACGCTGCAAATTCTAAGAAAATATCACTTATAAACACTGAAACAAACAAATAAAAATGTATCCCTTGCTTGTTTGCTTTGAAGTAAGACTCGTATATAATCAAATGACTCCAGAAGCTGGCAGACTGCTTTAAGTACAACATCAAATGCGATTAAAGAAAATACTCAGTTGGCAACCGTTGGACCTTTATCACAGTTAAGGCTTCTTGGTGCTCCTGAAACACTGTGAGAATGAATAAATAACCATGTTTGGAAAATCTGAGGTGATAGTGGCTGTTTGGCCCCTGTCTTGCCATTCAGCTCAGTGGCTGTGTGGAGACCTCATAGCAGCCTTGCAGTATCTGAAGGGGGCCTATAAGGATGCTGGGGAGGGACATTTCATTAGGGACTGTAGTGATAGGTCAAGGGGTAACGGGTTAAAACTTCAACAGGGGAAGTTTAGATTGGATATAAGGAAGAAATTCTTTACTGTTAGGGTGGTGAGGCACTGGAATGGGTTGCCCAAGGAAGTTGTGAATGCTCCGTCCCCAGCAGTGTTCAAGGCTGGGTTGGACAGAGCCTTGGATGACATGGTTTAGTGGGAGGTGTCCCTGCCCATGGCAGGGGGGTTGGAACTTGATGATCTTAAGGTCCTTTCCAACCCTATCTATTCCATGATTCTGTGACTTTTTGCATTTCTGCAGTGCCTTTTGCTCATGTATGTCAGACTTTGCAGATCTGTACAGGTGGAGAAGCTGAGATGCAGAGAGGAGAAGGGGTTTGCCTGAGGCTCTCAGATCAAATGTATTCCCGGTTCTGGTGGCAAAAATTGTGAATTGCACATTTCTCTCTAGGCTTAACTAATCTGTTGTTCTGGAGGCCAGAAGTATTTATTTGTGCCTAGGCAGTCTTGAAGGTGACCTGCCCTCAGGGGTGGGTTGGTGTGTCTCAGCTGCAGTGTGGAGGTGAATCTTTGCTTGTGCTTCTGGCAGGCTGTAGCGATGACAGGTAGATGTAGTTTTATTAACTGCTAAGGACAGTCTTATAAAAGTAAAATTTACTTCTAATATGAGTGCCTATTCTAGTCCTCACAGAATGGATGGAGAGAAGACAGTGGTATTGTATAAATTTTGCCTCCCTCCTTCACCTCTGAAGACTGAGGAATATTCTTTGTCATATGCTGCCACAGCAGTGCCTGTGGCTTTCAGCACTTGAATTTTGCCACTTCATTTTGTGAAATATCTGTTCTTCATTTCAGTTGTGTACTGGGCTATAGGACACTGCAGGCTTCTTAGTGAGACCCTCAGCCTGCTCCAGTGTGCCTGTGTGATGGCTGACAGCCCCAGAAATTATATCAGAGCTGGTGAATTTGGTATGCACAGGGGCAGGAAAAAACAGAATGGAGCTCTAGCAAAGACATGATTTCAAAACTGCGACTAAGGCAAAGTTTTCTGAGTTTGGCAAAGGAGACTATGATGAGGATTGCCTTGGAGCTATTTAATACAGGAGAGTTTATGTAAGCAAAACTGGAAGAAAAAGAAAAAAAACCAAACAAAAGTTGTCTATGCTTTGTGACGGCTTCCATGGAGGTAGAGGTTGAGGTTCTGTAGATGAGTGATTTAGGCAGGGTGGCAGAGTTGTCATGCTAAAGAGAAATGCATGTATCTTTGGTTTGGTGGTTATAGGATGCTAGTGTAGATTGGAGCTGCAGGTTCTTAAATAGTTGGGTTATGTGTGTAAGGTTGGGTAGCAGGAGGCAGCAATGTTCTGGTTACCTACAGGAATGCGGGTAATTCTGATCTGCCATACAATGCAAATTGATACCTCTGGCACTAGGGCTGTGCAGTGAGCCTTTGCACTGTCACATGACAAATGGAACTTCCAGATGTGTGTAGGGCAGTGATCAGTCAGAAGGCTATCTTAATGGGTAGTCTTCATCTTACTGCTGCTGTATGGCTGTGGGGATTACTCTGTATTGCCTGCAGGTAGGTTTTTTGCTTGTAAAACCAGTGAGTCCTGAGGTAGGAAGAGTATTTTATGCTGTTTTGGGAATCTCGTGCCCAGACACCAGCAATAGCTGTCAGGTATCTCTTTCTCAGTAGCACAAGAAAGCCAGGACTGTTGGGTGGGACTGGCAGTCTTCAGCAGGAGGGTATCCTTAGAGCATAAAGCTGGGGCTCAGGCCAGGATCAGAGCAGCAGTGGGAAATGTTGCTGCAGAGATGAGTGGTATAAGCAGCAGGTATCAGAGCAAGTAGTTGGAAATCTGAAGCCCTGTCCAGAAGGGAAACATCCATGGAAGGAAAGCGGGGTGCACAGGAAGGATATGATAGAGCTTTTCTTGTTTGAGCTTAAAGGAGAATTAAGAGGATAATCTGCTGTGACAGCTGCCAGGTAGCTAGT
Source organism: Neopsephotus bourkii (assembly GCF_033783945.1). Lineage (NCBI taxonomy): Eukaryota > Metazoa > Chordata > Aves > Psittaciformes > Psittacidae > Neopsephotus > Neopsephotus bourkii. The sequence goes on along the minus strand of NW_026902076.1, from coordinate 6,412,781 downwards.
GTACTGCTGTGTTAGTGATGCACCAGTCCTTTCCTAGCACCCGCAGCTGGTAGCTGCTGATAGAAGGATGTAGCCATGGATGGGCCAAGTGGAAACAGTCCCTCCATTTGGAAGAGGGAAGAACTTGGCCCATGGAGAAAAGGAGAGCAGTTACACAGAGCAAATACTTCCTTTCTGCTTGGAACAGGCGATGATGTTAAAACCCTAACAAACCAGGTTGGATGGTGCTTTGAGAAACCTGGTTTAGTGGAAGGTGTCCCATCCTGTGGCAGGGGGTTGGAACTGGATGAGCTTTAAAGCTCCTTCTGACTCAAGACATTTTATGATTCTGTGCTTTCCAGTCAATACAGGCTGCAGTGTTACTTCTGCAATTCTGAAAACTTTCAAGAAAGCAGAAAGTAGCAACTGAGAAGGTTGTTTGTACTAATCTTACTGCTGAGAGCTGTTAGGTGCTTGAGCCTTCGAGTTGTTCAAATTGTTTCATTTCTGTATTTGAAAACTATCTGAGAAGCAAAATACTGTCCAGCTATTTTCCAGTTGCATGCTCATAGAAGTTGACCTTGCTTTCAGTCTGAGAGTGTTGCCAACTATCTCCCTTTTTCTAGTTACTACTTGATTTAATTGCCTTATCTCTTAGCTCTTGCACTGATGGGGTTTCTCCCCATCAGTCATGTACCTCCTTATGCAGGTATAGTGTAAGTCTTCAAGATTTGAATGGTGGCTGTGGCAGAAAACACTTTAAAGTATTTAACCCTTTGGGGGAATGTGTTGCTTCCTAACAAACTGGATGGGCCATCTTATATTTTTCTTTCCATAAGCAAGCCAACTGTACTGTGGGCTAGTGGGGCTTGCTCTGACCTGAGGATCCAGAGGTCATGAATTCCCATTTCCCTTTTTTGGCTGTTATAGGCATTGCGTTAGGAATGAGAAGCTTCTGCTGGCTTTGATATTTGACTGCCACATAAGAACTGGACTGAGAGGCTGACACAGGGCAGCTTTCTAGAAGTGACTTCTTTCATCTGGCAGTGACATCTCACCCAACCATCAAAGCTGCGTGTGCCAAATTATGTGCTGATTTGGTAGCTCCGGTGCCCGGACCACAATCTTTTCTTAGCATGGGACCCAAGTCCCAGAGTTGGGGTTTTCCCTATAGTTACCCGCTGCCTGGCAAGTAATCCTGGCAAAGTGCACATAACATCTGTCATCAGTAATTGGTCTCTGCAAGCTTCCACCTACATCTCACCTAAGAAGCAAAGGTTTGTGCTTTGAATTCGAGAAGGGTCTGGGTTTACACTATCCTGTAAAAGCTTATGATTACAGAATTAACTGATTGTTAGAAAAGACAAAACTAACGGAACAAACAGACATAGTAAGAAAGTATCCTTTAAAAACACGTTTGACAGTCGAAAGAAGCCTCTTTCGCACCTACAAAGGGAAGTCCTGTGTGTTTTTACAAACGGTTGTGTGTGTTACTGGCTTATGCCACTTCTGGACAGTTCAGCAGTTAAGCAGTGGTGCAGCGCAGGCAATAATAGGGAAACTCACACTGATGGAGAGCGAGCTTAAACTATATAAACTTAAACTGGTAAAATCTCTAACTTAAGTCAGAGGAGAATGTTGAAATGTCTTAGTTCACAGAAAGGGATGTCCTTTTGAATCCAGATGGACATTTTCAGCTTGAAAAGAGTATCAGCAGCACAGGTAGATACCAGATTTGTTCTGTAAAGAGATGTCAGTCCCACTGCCTGAAATGAAAACTTCTCCAGCTCCATGCAGTACCGCTGATAGGTCCTTCCCCACAAGGAGGTTCAGGAGCAGGAAATGTGGCTCATCCATCAGGCAAGTTTCTTGATGTCTTTTACTATTTTTTCATCGCTTCTAGTAACAGGGGGCAGGCAGCATTTATTGCATCATTTGGGTTTGGGCTGATTTATGTTTTCCAACAACAAAAAAGTAGCACTGGGTAAAAACTGTAGCATGAGAGCGAGTTCAGTCTTGCAAAGTAGACAGGCAAACTAGTCTGCTAGGAAGTAGCATAATTAAAACCAAACTACAGTTGTCAAAATAGATGAGCAAAACACAGTTTATGGTACATTAACTTGTTTGCTTACTTGCACATAACCAAATTCTTTTGGATTAACAATTGGTCTCCCGCTCATTAGTGAGCATTAATTAGATTCTATTGTGGTACGTACTGGCAAATTTGAGACGAGGGAAAGAGAAGGAAACAAGAATTGTTGGGACCATGACCAACACTGTTAAGCACTCATTGGTTTGATCTGAATTTAAAGGCATAATTTCAGCTTTTCTACCTGACAGGGGCATACCAGCTGCCTGCAGCCCTCCAGGATGACAGGAAACTTGCTGTTGTTCCCTGCCATAACTCAGTTGCTCTGTGATTCAGGTTAGGTCATTATTTTGTTTTTTTTCTGGGGGAAATGTAAGGGGTATTGCAGACCCTCTTGTGCTGCTAGACCGGGGCCACACTCTGACCCTTTGCTTCTCTCTGTCGTGCTGGGAGGTGAGTGGTGCAGCTCAGCCATTTTTGTGTTCCACCCATTGGAGCTGCAGCTGCCTTTGCTGTTACTCATAGCTTTCCCAGAAGATAGAAGATGAAATTGGGGTGAGTCTTGCCACCTTCTTTGCTGCCTGTGAGGCTGTGAATGCCGTTAGTGAAAACTGACCATAGAAGAAATTCTCATGTTGCTCCTGAGAGAGCTAATGCTGTGTCTGAAGCATTTCCATGCTACTGACATTGGGAATGAAGCACTCGTTTGTGTCACAATCACAAATTCAGTCTCTGCAACAAAGGAGACTTCTGCATGTGTGTGAAGGTGGCAGAGGAGATGTTTTAGCAAATGCCTTAATTCTTAGAGAATGTTTATGTGGGGCAGGGTTTTTCCATGTCTGTATCAAGCAGGTTTCTCTATTTGACTGGTGAGTGTTACATGAGTAAGAGACACAGGAAAGAAACTGCATAATTTGTTTATCTGTGTTTTAATCAGATCACTTCACAGTTCCACATTTGTGTTCTCTAGCTATCTCAGCAAGTTTTTTTGGATAACAGTAAAACACGAGTCATGTCACTCTTATCTTTTCTTGCTTCACCAAGCAGGACTCAAATGAGGAGGTCAGTTACACTGATACTGAGCCAAAGAGCCTCAAGAGATTTTCATCCAAGAAAAGACCACAGTGACAGACACACTGAGGTGATGAAGCTCCTTAGTGTTTCTAGCATCCAGAATGCCAAGGAAGAAGCCTTTTTTTTCCTCATAACTGAATGTTATTTTTTCATCTTTCGTGGGAGGTAAAGAGCTTGCTCTTCTCTTTGTGAAGCACTAGTTGATCGGTGTTCTCTTGTCCTTAGCGTAGGTGTTCGTAGCATCAGTAGTCAGAGGTCTATTCCTTTATATTGTCTCGGTAAGCTTGGCACGGAGTTGGTGCTTTCCTCTATACTCTTAGTCTCATCTGGAATGTTTCTACTAAATGTATTATAAATTTTGTCACCAGAGTCTTACTTCTATTGGAAATATGATTGGCATATATATCTTGTGGTTTTGGTTTTTTTTTTTTTTTTTTTTTTTTTAGGAAGCTTCTTTATTCAGAGAAATATGATAAGCAAAGCCAGATTGAAAAAGTTTGTTATGCTTGGTCTCCAGCCCTCCATTAGCTACATACTGCTGGCAAGTTTGGAGGGTTGCAAATAGCTATCATTCATGCTGAACTTCTTATTTCCAGGGTATTACAATCTCACTCTAAAATGCTGAAGTACTTCCAGTGATTTTAGAAGAGACACAAGTTAATTTTAGAACTTGTGGTAAAAGCAGATTGATTAGTAACTTGGGGTAGATAGAGCATGAAGAGTGATGGGGTGTCATAACTATCTGGAAGAGTCATCTGTATCTAGCTGAACTCAAGATGATGTCATATCTTAAGCCACTCTGTGATCACTGAAAGCTACAAAGATGGATTTTCCCTTTGTTATTATGGGGAAACATCTGGGTCAACTCCAGACTGGAACTTGCTTGGCCCTTTTGGTCTCTGGCTGAGAATTCTTTTTCAGGCATGCTGGAAATACTGTTCATCTAGCAGGGCTTATCAGCAAAGCCAAGCCAAGTGCTGTAGTAAGGTCAGTATTTCTGCATAAGAGAAGGTTTCTTGTGTTATTTCCATGTGTGTATTTTTATTTTGCTGTGATTGATGGGCTGCACTTAACTGTGTGTCTAATTGCCAGGTTGGCTAAGCTTAGGCTTGTGAAGTATCTTTGGTTATGCAGTGCTGAATGTTTGAATGCTGAGCTGTCAGGTGCACTGCCAAACACTAAAATATAAAGATTCGATACCTTCAAAGATAATATAATAATTCATAAGAAGTCCTGAGCTCAGGTCCCTGAGATGAATTAGGCAGAGGAATGGTTAAATATGAAGTTCTCAACATTGTACTCTGAAAACACTGAAGCTACCTGTCTTGGTCTGGTCAATAGCTGGAAAGGTATTGTTGAGACTCTTCTAGGGTATGCACTATAGTTACACTGTAGTGTCAGCCTTTTGGCAACACTTGGACTCAGTGGGGCTCTTATTTTTGTGCCTGTCATTGAAAATTTAATCATTGAAAAAGGACATACTTGCAAGAATATTAAATTGGGATTATTCTAATAAATGCCATTGGAGTTTGGATACCTAAGCTAGATTCACTAGGGAAACATCAGTTCATATGTTGATCTAGTCTCTAGGGTTTTTTTTAAACTGACTTTATTCTGTATATATGAAAAACAAAACTGAGAACCAAACTGATTTTGAGGAAGTTATTGGATCCCATAGAATTGAGCAGAATGCTGCTGGCCTTCTAAAATTGTGCTTTCAACCTCTGTAATCTAAATCTTGTTGTGTGCTTTGAGTTTATCTGCATGAGCGTGTGGTGTGTTCTTCCCTTTCTACCTTCAACCCCCCTGCCCCCAACCCTGAACTCTTTATTTTCTACATGTTTGTGCCCTATTGGATGTAAAATAAACATACTTTATCGAGAAGGCTCTTCAATGCAAAGAAGAATGCAGATCTGCCCTTCCCATGGTGACAGAACGCCTAAATAAATAGTTGCCAGTGTGAGCAAGTAAGCTGGAGTAATAGTAGTTTAACCACTAGGAAATATATTTAAAGAGTTATCAGTATTAGAAGAGAATCAGCTAAAAATGTCTGCCCCTTCCTACTGTTGCATGGTGGGTAGAAGAGAAATATTTATCAATTTTCTACTTCCCCCTGTTTTTTGATTTGAAAATTCTTATTGAATGGTTTAAGGGAATTGTCATCAACGGGGTATGCAACTAAAAGTATTTTTCCACTGAGTAAAACCCCTTGTATAATTGCCTGTCCTGTCACTTTCTAGTACTGGAAACAGCCCTCTCCCTGCAAAAGGATGGAGAGTGCTTCAATGTGAGATCTCGTTCACAGAAAAATATGTGCCTTTATTTTAAAGACAGCAGTAAAAGGATTTGTTTTGGGTGTTAAATATGTCAGCATTGTAAAGAGCCAGCAACCCACTTTGTTTTTAAACGTTTAAATAATTGTTCGCATTCTGTGCCTTCTTGAATTATCATTAATTATACAATTGACAACTTGGTAAGAACCAACCCATGAATGAAGTAAGGATATGCTTTTCTGCATTTTTTTTTTTTTTGTATTTGTGAGGGGGTTTTATTTTATTTATTTATTTATTTTTTTAAAGGCTGGCTCAGAAAGGCCAGCTGGCATTATTATAGAGTAATACGGGAGAGCTGTGAGCATCGAGGAGGCACAGCGTGACGGAAGGCAGCCAGAAGGATTAAGGTATCTTAGAACTTCTTTGCCGCAGGCTTAGTCTGGTGGCAGAGGGAACATGTAATTCCTGCTTTATTTATTTTATTTGTGGTGTGAGTGAGGGAAGGGGTTGGAGTTTTGCTGCTGCTGTCTGTGGGATGGGGGCAACAGAGCTGGCACTGGGCTGTCATGGAAGCACGATGAAAGAAACAGAAGCATGTTTTAAGTCACCTTTTTCCTAAAGCTGCCTCCTGTTTGGCATAAAAGGATAGCGAACGGGGGCATTCAAATGACAAAGGTCTCAAGGGGGGATTTGAAGTAATAAAAGCATACACTGCTCATGCACAGCACTTCAGTGTTAATGCCTGGTTGGCAGAACTCTACAAATATCTTTTAAGTATTTTCACTGCATATTCCGGGACTAATGTTGCCTCCTATCTTAGACAAATGTCCCATTTAACCTCCAAGAGAATAGGCTACTTTTTATTTATGCCCATGTTTTTTTTTATAAGCAACAAATATAAAGCAGTAGGTATTGATATTTTTGATACTTGTTTTTATGGAAATTCAGGAGGCTTTCAACTTTACTTGAATTAGACTCAAACCACAGCAACGTAAGTCCGCTTCAAGACTTGGTTTTATATTGCAGATACCATTATACACATATACAAGCTGGCATCATATGCATACATATTTACATGCTTATATATACATGTATTTATGAGTGTACATTGGTATATGTGTTTATTCAAAGTCCACAAAACCCATAATTAAAGACCCAAATTGTAGTTTGAAATTTTTCAGATTTATTCTAAGAATCTAGGTGTGAACTTTACAGTATCACTTCAATGGTTGCACTGACAGTATCTCTTAAATACTTCCCATATTTGGTTTTAAAACATAAGTACTTGTGCCTCTTATCTTCTGCGGCCACTGTTGCTAAGAAAGAAAATCAACAATCTTTGTAGCTATTTTACTTTCAAGGTATTGAGCCCTTGTGCCCTAATCTCTCTTGGAAGGGATTGTAGGAAGTGAAGTGCTGACTTGCTGCCTGTATTTAAATCCTCTTTGAGAACTTTTAATCTTTTTTTATTTAATATTTTCAAGTCCATTTGGAGCACAACACTCCTTACAGCTGCAGAGACACTTGTCTTTTAGGAAGGCGAGCATAACCTGTTTCATGATGATTGAGATCTGTATGCTGGTGTATTTAGTAATCCCTCAGGAGAGAGGTTGGCTGGACCTTAGGAGCAGCCCTTAAATACACATGCATTCACCTTCTGTAAAGCTGCTCATACTTCTGGAAATACCTCGCTCTCAGTAGGTATGCCAAAAGGCTTAATGCTGGCATTACATAGTATTGGGTTGACTGACGTTATTGCCTTAGCTGGTCTGAAGTGACTAAACTAAATGCCACCCAGCCCTTCTGGCATTATTTACAAAAGTAGTTTCAGAAAACTTGGAGAGCTAAAAGGTGATGGGCACATCTCAAAATGGTGGCAGGTCAGCATGGCTGCAGAGGGACGCGAGTGCTTTCTCATTTCTGACTTAAACTTTTTAGAAGGAAGTCTTTCACTTCTCCTCCTGTATTTCTGGGATATCCTTGAATCAGAGCACTGACTGCTTTGTTAAAAATGCTTGCTTAATTTCTAGGTCTGATTGACATTTTTGAGTTGTGGATTACTGTTTGTTTTTTAAATTCGTGTCTGTTATGTGGCAAAAATATTTTTGTTGTTAGCATATGTGTACTTCATAGCTTCTTAATGTTATCTAAACATTGCTTAGTGTAATTTGTATGGCCAAAACCATAACAAAACCATAACAAACAGCTTTTATTTTCCCCCCTCTTCATTAAATTACCATAGTTGGTGCAAGATGGGCCCACACCTTAGCAAAAGGGGGAAGAAAATTGCAGCTGGCAACATTAAAGCCTAGTCTGAAGTGAGTGTTGATAAAATAGATTTGAAGAGGGAGGCCATGTTGTCACTGTGGCACTGTTAAATCTCTCTCCCAAAACAATTGCATGTAAAGCTCCACCTATGTGGCTAATCATGTTTGCATTGTTGAACATTTCCATAGCACAGCAGTTCTCGTGGTGCTGCTTTAGATTAGATTAGCTGCATACTGCGTTGAGTAGATAGCATTTTCAGTAGCAATGTGTCAAATGATACAGCCAGTGTAAAGTGAGTAAAGCAGCATCTTCCACTCTCTTCCCTCTGTCTTACCCAAACCTGCAGGCCTGTCTCCAGGAGGCTGTTTAAACTCATTAGAGTCAACGGCTCGGTACGACTGACCAGAAAAGTGATCTGAAAATACTTTTTTTGTCTGATGGAGAAAGAGACAGTTTTACTTAAAGAAGAATATTAATTTTAAGGAGTAGCAGTACCCAGAATTCAGTTTGTCTCTTACAAAGTGAGCGCATCACTGTTTCTTCTGTTGCACAGCAATTCAGTGATCAAGCCCTGGATGTACAGTCCTGCATAGACTAAAATCTGGAAGTAGGTTATTAAAGAGAATAAATGTGCATTTGTTTTTTGGGTTTTTTTTTTTTTTTTTTGCATAGATGCTTAGGTCCTAATTAGAGATTACTTTTTTGCCTCAGACACCAAAGTGAGATGGTGCAACATGAGAAAGGTGCACTTCTGTTCGTGTAGCTCCTAGGGCTGTGTCTTTCTCAGGTGACTGACATAGGTGTGCAAACACAGTGACATCCCCATCTTCAGAGCATGTCAGTATCTTGGCACATTGTGGATGCCTGTTGTTGTATAGAGGCAATAATAAATATACAACTGTGTCAGTGTGCATTTCTGGACAAGGTGAGTTTGTTTTCAAAGCACAAGCCTGAATATGCTGCTTATTGGGGGTGGGGGGGGTGGTGTGGAAGTTAATAAAATTAGTTTGGAGGCAAAGATGCCTTCTAGACCACTTTAATAGCTCTACTGATTATTGCTTGGATAGACAACTGCCACTGGTTTTCTTTTTACTGCGTTCGCAGTGTCATGACTCAGGCAAGCAGATACTCAATTATTAATGACTTATCTACAAAGGAAAATAATTAAAAACAAACCTGAAGCAATAGAGCACTTAATTAAGAGTTAGTGGTAGAGTTTCCCCTGTCTCTTAATGGAGAGGTTCCAAGACCAATTTTACCATCCAGAAAGAGTACCTGCTTCAGCCTGCCTGATTAAAAATGCTTCCCATGTAAACCAGAAGTTGGATCATACTTTTAGGCAGGCAAATAAGCTTATTGATTAGACACTAATTGGAGTTCTGCAAAGTGGAAGGGAGCCTGTGCATATTTCAGAGACTTCACATAGAAACCTGCATTAATTTTATGTTGGAGACATCATTGATACAAACTTCTGCGTGTGTATGATTCTTTCTTTCAGTGTCTTCCTCCCTGCATTTGTGTATTTTTTCTTTCCATGCTAGTGATGGTGTAGACTCTGCTCCCTTTTGCAGTTCTACAGATGATCCCGAGGTAGGAATTTATAGGAGGCCTAAAGAAACTTTGTGCCAGATAGAGGACCAAAATGTCTTAACTCATATCTGTTATGGCACCTCTTGTACCTGTTGACTTTTGAACTCCCTCGGGCATTTCAGCAATGTCACTGTTACTATCTTTCCTGTAGTAATGTAGATTCTATTGATGTCTGTACCTCTTCCATGTCTTCAAAAACAATCTGTAGCAAATTTTCCCCATAATAGAAGGAAAATCCAAATGTCTTAAGTAGAATTGAGGTTTTACTGAAAATGCAAGTCAGCAGAATGCACTTATGAGATGCAATGTTAATCCTTTGTATGCAGTGTGTGCAAATGATCTTCTCATCTCTTCAAGAGGTCACATCCAGAGGCCACATCCAGCCTGGCTCCTGCGTCCTGCCCTGGCTTGCTGGCACTTCCTCCCCCAGCAGGTCTCTGAAGCTTCTCCAGTTCAGGGATCGCAGACCTACCAAGTCTTGTAGGAGTAAGACTTGCATGAATAAAAAGCTGTTTAGGTCTCAGGAATTAAGTAGTTTCTGTTCATGGTGCCAGAGACCATGGTCAGCTGCTTAAAAAGTATAATAAAAGAAGTCCAAATCATCGCAGCTGAATTAAATTTCCAAAGGTGTTCATTCCCTCACATCTCTTGCTGTCTGCTTTTGTGCATTGCTGTACACTTGCTTCTTTCCTTCAGTGTCTTCCTCCCCTGTGTTTCAGTGGTTCTTATTTCCACACTAGTGTGTAGTGTAGTGTCCTCACTTTTGCAGTCCTGTTCTGTTCACCTTCTGTCCATGAATGTGTCTGTATTTACTAAGGATGCGTAAACAGCAAGTGGGCTTTGTAAGCATTTAAATGGAATTTGGTAGCTTGAAATAAGGAGCAAAACCAGCAGGACATGACCAAAAACTCCTTTGCAAGCCAAATGGGTGAGTGTTGTGTTAAACAAAGTCGCAGTCCTTTCCCTGTTATTTTTTTCTTGTCTTAAAATTCTGGCAGTCTCAGTACTGGAGGGTTTTATTTTCCCCATAGTTCTCTGTATGTTGTGTTAACTGACAGTAGCTGGCTTATCAGGAAAATGATCTTAAGTCTTGTCCTCGTGTCATGACTGACTGTGGTATTTTTGTTTTGCTTTTTCCCCCTCAAGACATAATACACCAGAGGAGGGCTTTAATTTAATTACTTGGAAAGAAGAGTCGGTGAGTGGTCAGTCAAGATCTTGCAGAGGGTTTTAACCTACAACTTGTTAGCATAGCTTGCTAAGAAAAACCCAAGCAGGCAGCCTTTTACAATCAGTGCAGTCGTCTGCCTTAATTATGTTACTATGTTCCCTATACAGAAGTAAGTACCCAAAATTAAATTTTATAAGGAAGATGTTAATGAATTTCAAGTCACTCAATTTCTGCATTTTCAGTTAAACTAGAGATAATAAATAGCCAAAACCTTGGCAGTATCTATTCTAAAACTTGGTTCTGGCTGAACTGTATTTCCTCAGAGAATTAATGAGCAGAAAAATTATTTAAGCTGCAAGTTTTCTGTCCTTTCTGCTTGTGTGGGTGTCAAGAGGCTGGATGGTGGCATGATGTTCTTTAGGTGAATGGGCAGAGAGAACAACATTACTGAAATGTTGGGCTCCTGGTTTGCATTAGTGATGGGCCCAAAATCAGCAGCAGAGAGAATAGCAAAAGGGGGAGTTACGCCTTCGGTGTCATTCCAACCAGCAGTGGCATCATGGTGTTCATGTCCACATTGTCTTTCTGATTCCTTGTTCAGTGTATTTAGCTAATGAAGTTCTGTTTTCTCTGAGGGCTCAGTTTACATCAGTCTTTAGGAACATGGAGGCAGTCGGTTGCCACAGAAGCAAGCACCTTCTGAGCACCTTTGTGAGAGGATGTGTTGTATTAGCACAAGCTCTCTTACTGTTTTTCCTTTCTGTTTTATATTGTAGCTGTTCTTTGAAACTTTAGTACTGATCTATCAAAACTTGTATGCTGAGAGTTTCTGTAAATCAGCTTTGATGGGAAAGCTGAACAGGGCCTCTCCTGCCAGTATATGCATCTTGTCAACTAAAATGTGGTCCTCTGTTGAGAAGTGCAAAGACTAACATGTTCTCCCTCCCCCGAGGCAAATAAATACCTTTTGACAGTTAACTTGCTAACTGTGTATTTGTGCATTGTGTTAAGCATGATTTCTGACGTGCGTAATTACCTTGCAATAACAGATAAACATCTCTTTATACTGACTGGACCAAAAATATTTTTCTTGCTACTTTGATTTATAAGAATGTCGCATTTTTTGAGTTGTTTTTAAGGAAACATGTTCTGTAAGTGCAGCTGTCTTGTTCATAATGCAGTTTTGAAAGGGGATTGTTGATCAGTAGACCCTTAAAATGACAAGACAGATTTTGGTCCATTTAGGATATTCATGTCCATGATACACAGCAGTCCAGCTGAGAGCACATGGTGTGGTGGCTCCTTTTCATATGTAAGATGTTTATCAGTGTGGTGGGCATAGTTTGGACATTTTTTTGTGTGTCTCTGTTTCTGTTACTAAATGTTAGGAAGCTTAAGGAAAATATCATCTGCATTTTTAACCTTGGTGAACAACCAGCCTGCTCTGAAGCTCCTGATTAGTGCAGAATTTGATCAGAAAGCATGATCGAGAGTAGCAGCTTGTCACTGTGATTAATGACAGCTCCACCTGCCATGGAGCTTCCTAAGTGGTAACAGCAATCCAAACTCGAGTGTCCTCTTCACTCAGTTGCAATTTAGGTTGCAGATTTATTCCCTCATGCCTTCCCTGCTTCCCCCCCTCCTCCTGTAGAAGAGTTTGAAGTGGGAATAAATGATCAGAAATACCTGTAAAGATTTGGGATTGTTGCAGGGAATTGCTGGCTGGTGTGTTGAAACAGTGGCACAGAGTGGTGCATACCTGCGCAGACCTATTGGTGGGGTTTGTTGTGGGTAGATAGGATATATAAATATGGGTGTGCTGTGCTGCACTCAAAATAGGTACTGCTAATGCAAGACGCTATGCAGAATTAGTTCAGGTGCGCTCACCATGCCCAGGCAGGCAGCCCCACTGACTTACCCAGGCTGTTCTGACTAGATTTTAGCCATTTTTCAGGCTAGTTCTGTAGTAAGTCTCAGTGAGAACTCTTGCTACTTTCTGGTTTTTGTTTGTTTGGGTTTTTTTGGGGTTTTTTTTTTTTTTTCTGCATGTTTCTCAGTACATAAGTCAGAACTTAACATCTGTATTCTGAAGCCTCTCCCTGCTAAGCTCCTGTTTGGCTTGTGCTCAGAGCAAAACCTGCACAGCAGTAGGAGCAAACCTGTATGTCCTCCTTGGCTGTTGAGAGCAACCCAGTTTGGTACTATACTGTTCTGGAGAAATAAAGGTACATGGAATGTATTCCTCAGTAGTTGATGATTTCTGCATGAAGACTTGCAGATACACTAAATCGTCATGATTGATCTCACTAATACTGTTCTGGAGCAGTCTTTTACATTGCTGGTTGTGCAAGCCACAGCCCAGATTATAGGGACCTGCCTGGGGAAAGCATGTACTTTCTCTGTAATTGGCAAAGAAATGAAACATCTACTAGAAATGAAGCTATGAAAGTATCAGTAGTGGTAAGTAGTGTGCTTCAAAATTGTGTATCAGGTGCTTCTACTCCCTTGTTCTGATGCCTCAGGTAAACACTATACATAAATGGTACTTACAGTTTTGTAGCTGACATATCCTCAAATAAAATACTTAAAATGAAAACAAGTTTTGTATTTCTCTGGCGTTTGGCATCAGCTGTGGGTGGTTTGTCCTGATAAAGAGGCGATGGTCACAGCAGTGCAGAGGGTGGTAACAATGTGTCATGGTAGGAAGCACAGACAGGCTGCAGGAGGTCCGTAGCAACAGTGGAGGTCCAGAAGAGAATTTGAGAGATGGCCATGGTGGATTGTGAGAGTGACTCAAGCACATTCTAGCATTGATTGCCTTTCTTAAAATAAAAGCTGCTTGCATTCATGGCAGTGAGGGCGGGATTCATCTCCCCTTACCTCAAGCATCTAGATTTAAGCTCCTTGCCCCAGGGTGCCTGCACAATCAGGAGAAAGAAATAGATTGCCCTCTGAATGTGCCTGTCCTGAATATTGTATGTGCTGAACTTAAGCTGAGGTTGGCTTCTCTTGGCTGGTTTGTGCTTATGACCTGTTCACTTATTATGAATGTCATGAAGTTCAGCCAAGGCCAAGTGAAAAGTCCTGCGTTTGGATAAGGGCAGTCACCACTCCCAGTACAGACGAGGTGGTGGATATTGTAGATGAAAACTTGGGCATCATGCCGCAGTGTGCCCTTGCAGCTCAGAAACCAGCTGTATCCTGGGTCGCATCAAAAGGAGCATGGTCAGCAAGTTATTCTGACCCACTACTCACATGAGACCCCACCTGCAGTACTGTGTTAAGCTCTAGGGCTCCCACCATAAAGATGTGGAAATGTTGGAATGAGTCTAGATGAAGCCATGAAGATGCTCAGAGGGCTGGAGCACTATTTCTGTGGAGACAGGATGGGACAGTTGGCATTGTTCAGCCTAGAGAAGGCTCTGGGGAGACCTTAGAGCAGCCTTTTGATGCTACAAAGGGACTAGAAGAAATCTTGAGAGGGATTTCTTACAAAGGCATGTAGTAACAGGACAAGGTGTAATGGTTTCAAACTTAAAGAGAACAGATTGAGATTAGACATAAGGAAAAAAATTAACATTTAAGAAAGGAAAAAAAGGTGGTTCAGAGAAAACCACTTTGTTGCAGGTTTGTGTTTGCACTGGAGGTAGCATGGCTGCTGCATTTGTTACAGATTCAGCCTGAAAGTTTTGGCTCTTGCTGCCTCTGTGCTGCTGCTTGCTTTCAGTGAGCCTCCTCTGGGTAAAAGCTTGACACTTCATTTTAAACAAAAATACTGATTTCTAGCCCTTCTGTTTTGAATGCAATAGGAGCGTGTGCGTAAATGGCTTGTGCCTCTGCAGTGTGAATTAACGTCAGTGTTTTGTCTTAAAACAAAATGTTACCACATTATGTTGTTACATGCCAGTATGACAACCTAATAGGACCACTGCATCCAACTTTTCCCTTCTCTCTCTACTTACTGCAGGAACTGCTATCAATTTAGTTAATGAGGAAGCCAAATACAGTAGCTTGCAAGCACCTGTATTTTGGCAGGCTGGTGTCTTTACAATATATGGGCCTGTCTCCTCTAGTGCTTTGGTTTCAGCAGATGATACACTAGTTATTTCCATTTCGTATCCTTACCACATAGTCTAAAGAGCAGTATCTTTTAAAATGCAAGCATAGAAGGTAAAGCCTGGAGAAATATTTGATCTGATTTGCCTTTAAAATGTGCATTTGCGAGGAAGGGAATGCTAGAAGATGTATGGATGATAGGAACATCTATTGTGCTTATATTTATAGCTTGGCATCACCAAGCTACAAAGGATGAGCTGACATGCTCACTGTGTGAACACATCAGCTCATCCTTTGATTTGATGAGTTAAGGAAGTATATTTGTCCCTAACTGAATTTGGGGCCATCAGGGAGACTGATTGGCTCAAAATCCAGCAGACCTTGGTAAAAGAGGCAGTGAAAACCCAGTCCTGCTGAATGAGTCCTGATCCCTACCAAACTGTTTGGAAGCATGGCACACAACTTCTTGAGCATGCAGAGGAGCATGGCTTTGAGACATGGTGGGCATTTGTTGATCTTGACAAAGTCTGAGTGATCCTGGCTGTTCCCAAGGCCAGGTAGTGGTGTCATCTTGCCTGTGGTGGTTCACTGTGCAACTCACTTGCCATGCGTTCAAGAGAATTAAGCTGGGAAAGAAAGCGCATAAAGACTTAAGCTTATTCCCTGCAACCTAAGAGGATACAGCTAGGTACTTGCCTTGCTGACACATGGTGACTTGTTATGGTGTGGTACCGTAATCAAGAAACTGAATTATTGGCAAAATTAAGTTGTTTATACTGCAGTGCTCATAGTATTTTTATAAGCAGTGTGGAACTGCTGGTGGTTGAGGGTTTTTATTCCTTTCTGGGTATTTTGGTTTGAGCAGTTGTGCAAAATGAATGGTATTTATTTACTTGATACAGAAATATATTCTTGGTCTGTAATTTTGAGTTATCTCTTTCCTGGTACATAATTCAGTTACTGCCTTAAAGGCAGAGAGAGCTTTAAGTATACTGTTGTTTACTTCTCTCAAAGCAGAATTTTACCTGCTGACCTATGAAGGACTCTTAAGATAAAGTTACTTTTGCAGTACATGAAATGCTGCTAAACTTAGATAAGTCTGAACAGAATGAAGCTGTTGTGAAGTCTAACTGATGTGCAGGAAATGTAGCATAAAGCACATGTTTAAGTTGCAAAATAAAAACCAAAAACCCTTGGTAAAATTGCTTAACCTATAGCTCAGAAACCAGATGCTTGAGTTGCTTAGAAGTAAAAAAATATTAGCTGTAGTTTCTAGAGAGTGGAAAACAAGTATTACCCTATGTCTGCTGTCAGAAAAAACGTGACTGTAAAAAGGTGATGTCTTGCTCAGCAGGTCTGTATCTAGCTGGCATTTCAGGGTCTATTTTCCTCATTTTCTTTTCTTCCTTCCTCCTGATGAATCCTTTTGCTCTTGTTGGTTTTGCAGAGCTAGCACAGTGTTGATGGAGGGGGGCTGGCAGATGCAGCAATCAGAATTATCAAATGCTTTGCCAAATTCAGTGTCACTGACAGCTGTGTGAGCCCATTGGGCACACTGGAATTGTGCAGGTGTCCCTGCACATGAGCTTGGCCTGTGGTTCCAGTATTACTGCTAGTGATGAGCAATGGAAAAAGAGTCCAGGATGATTCAGGAGTGTAGTGCAGCGCTGGCAGGCTGGAATGTTGAGAGAGCACCTTTTATTTGTAAACTGAGACTTGAGACAGCAGCACGGAAGCGCAGTAAATCTGGAATATCACAGAGCCCCTTAAAGTCTTTCTTTTTTTTTTTACCTCTTCTTCCCCTCCATATCCACTCAAAGGAATTTTTGTTTTCAGTATGCTTAGAAGAAAGCTGCTTGCTTGGAGTATGTGGAAGGAAAACAGAAAAGAGCTGAAACGCTAGTTTCTCCTATAAGGAATATTCTATCTTGTGAAAATTACCTTAAACCAATGAGTCTGTGAACAAGTTCACTGAGAATTCAGGCCATTTTGTGCCTTAAAGGCTTCTCCCTCAAGAAGCAAAGAAAATAAGAATAAAAATAAATCCAGCCATCCAATTAAATATTGGAATTTTGAAAATTTAGGCGTAGCAATTAAACAGAGCCCCTTCCTCCTTTTATTTTTTCCGCCTCATCTAAACAAGCCCAAAGCACTTCGCAAGCTACAAATGGAGGTCGTACTGCACAACCCAGTCCCTGTGGTCATTAGCCAGAAAACTGAAATACAGATGTCTCTGGGGCAAAACAAAGTATTTTTTAAGTAGGACAGAACTTTAGGACAAGAAAAGGATGTCATCAAGCTGAGCTGAGATTTTTCAAGGTAACTAAAGAAGTTGAGCACTTAGGTTGTCATTTTAAGGGTCTGCAGACAGCAGGGACCACAGCCTTAAGCAGGTATTTATTGTTGCATTTAGCTCTATTCTCAATGCCCCTTTCTCACCCCATCTCCCCCTTGATACATGGGATTTAGTTTGTAGCATCCCATTTTGAAGTAGTTATTTAGAAAGTCTGCTCTTCTTCCATTAAAATGTCATGGGAAGATTAAAGGACGTTCTCTTCAGCAAAAACATAGGAATTTTTTACTTAACTTGGAATAATTTCATTGCTCTGGTAGCTGCGAAAATAAAATAATCCTGGAGAACTTGCTGAAATGGAAGCATAAGCAGGCTTTGAATGCCCACATTTCAACTGGAAAATAAAGCACTTTCTCAAACTGTGGTGGTTCATAGATGTTCACAGTGTTCTGACAATAAATGCTCTGAAATGTAAAAAAAGGCAACAAACCCCAAATCAGGGTTTTTAATAATTAGTATTTTTTGTTGTTTCTTTTTTTAAAGACACTGTTTTGCTAGATTCTGTCATCTCAAATACAGTTCCTGTCAACTCAAATTCAGTTGTAGCAGTTACGCTTGGTTTTATTTTTTAACTTCACCCTACACTAATGGTATTCTACAGTTTGCAGAGGAGCACCCAAAGATGTGATAGGGAATATTTCTAATTAAAGCTTCAGCCAGGGAAGAGTTAGAAGCCATGCAGGCCTCAAACAATAAAACTTTACTGCATTGCTGTGAGCATGGGGTTTCTAACCATCATCCCATTTTGTTAAAGGATTTTTAAAAACTGTTGATTATACCACCATCTGGGGACTTGCAATAATTTTTAGAAGTGTGAGAAGTAGACTCTATAGTAATTCTGTTTAGAAAAGTGCTGTTTTGAGTGCTGATGAAGCTCATGAGGAGCAAAGCTACTGCAGGGTTATGGTGTGTTGACATGAATTTAATGGGACTCTTTGGCAAGAGTCCTTGCAAAAGTGGCTCTGCAAGGGTTTATAAAATTATGGGTTTGCTTGTTGGGAAGTATATGGAGGAGGTGCTGTCTTTCTCCACGGTGATCAGGCAGGGTTCTTGTCTTGCTCTGTACAGGTGCTGCAACCAAACCTAGCTTTTGGGTGCTAGGGGTGGGACAGAGTCTTAGTAATGAGTTCAGTGATACTCAGCTCTCCTTACAGAACTAGAGTAACATATACTGCCATTCCTGTAGACCTACAATGTTATTTCAACAAACAGTAGCCCCAAGCGTAATGTCTATGGAAGGGAATAATGGGATTAAATAGGAATAACTGCATGGTTTTGCTCTGTAATCTACCTCTGGTGGTACTGACCATAAATTCTCTGACTGAGGCTGGTTTTAATATTAAATAGGACTCTGCATTTTAATGGAATGAGTCCACAGCTGAGACATTATCTTACAATCCACTGTTGCCTCTGATAATTCATTTAGCTGTCCAGTATGTCTGGTCTGCCTTTGAAGCAGAAATGGGTGAATTCATAATCCCTTCCAGAGGAGACTGGGAAGGGTTGCATGGCATTACATCGTCTCCTAAGAAGGTCCCAGAGGAAGCACTTGTTGCAAGGATGCTGCAGCAATGTTCCTTCTCTCTGCCCCAAAGTGTGTAGAAGTACTGTGTCTTAGAAGTGAGAAGAGGACCAAGAGCTACATGAGCTTGACTGTCCACTAGAAAAGGGTATAGGTTATGGATGGCAAAATATCTTTGGGGGAGAGTTGTCGCAGTAAAGCCTGATGGAACAGATGGATGCATTGCCTGGAGGCTCTGTGCAGGGAATAGGATACTGCTCTGGAGTCCCTTCATCTAGCCTTCTCCTCACAGTGTCTTTTACTGGCTCTCATTTGTTACTGCAGATTTCAGACTTTCCCTCATCCTTCCTGCTCTTTTTCCTTTTTTTCTTTGCCTCAGAAACAGCAAGACAAAATTAAACAGGAAGTATGAAATGACACCCACATAGTACTTACTGCCCCTTCTTTTTGTAGGGTCTACTTCTTTTTCTTTTCCTGCTTTCATCTCTGCAATTTTTGCTGGATTTTTAGAGCAGGCAGTGCCAGTTGTGCGTGGTGGATAGAGCTTTAACAGTCGTTGCTTCAAATAATCTTAACATGAATATAATAAGCACTGAGCACTATGAAAGACTAAATACCCATGGAAGAGCAGGAGGCTGTTCCTCTCAGGTGATGTTTGCTACTTCTTGATCAACCTCTCCTGTTCATGTGTGAGGTCATCGGGGAGTTCCTGCAAATCCTGGCTTTAATTTGATAATTTACCTTTGTCCAGGTGTTTGTGTCTTAGGTTTCTTCTTGTTGTGGCTGTTGAAAGTGATCCTATTGGGTCTGTGGTCACTGCATCTGTCTGACATGGCAACACAGGTGGTAAATGTACCATGAGCCTGACTGGTTGCTGTGTTGTTGTTTTTTTCCTCTAGGATTGTTTTGGGGTTTTTTTTGCGTAAGTATATTTCAGGGCCTACAAGGATACTGCAGAGGGACTCTTCGCTAGGGACTGCAGTGATAGGACAAGGGGTAACGGGTTAAAACTTAAACAGGTGAAGTTTAGATTGGGTGTAAGGAAGAAGTTCTTTACTGTAAGGGTGGTAAGGGACTGGAATGGGTTCCCAGGGAAGTTGTGAATGCTCCATCCCTGGTGGTGTTCAAGGCCAGGTAGGATAGAGCCTTGGATCATAGAATCGTAGAATAGTTAGGCTTGGAAAGGACCTTAAGATCATCAAGTTCCAACTCCCCCGCCATGGGCAGGGACACCTCACACTAAACCATATCACCCAAGGCTTTGTCCAACCTGGTCTTGAACACTGCCAGGGATGGAGCATTCACAACCTCCCTGGGCAACCTATTCCAGTGCCTTGCCACCCTAACAGGAAAGAATTTCCTCCTTATATCCAATCTAAACTTCCCCTGTTGAAGTTTGAACCCGTTACCCCTTGTCCTATCACTACAGTCCCTAATGAAGAGTCCATCCCCAGCATCTCTGTATGCCCCTTTCAGATACTGCAAGGCTGCTATGAGGTCTCCACGCAACCTTCTCTTCTCCAGGCTGAACAGCCCCAACTTTCTCAGCCTATCTTCATATGGGAGGTGCTCCAGTCCCCTGATCATCC
The DNA here is from genome assembly GCF_033783945.1 of Neopsephotus bourkii. NCBI lineage: Eukaryota > Metazoa > Chordata > Aves > Psittaciformes > Psittacidae > Neopsephotus > Neopsephotus bourkii. The sequence continues at coordinate 6,392,817 of NW_026902076.1, read as the reverse complement.
TCATGGCCCTCCTCTGGACTTGTTCCAAAAGTTCCATGTCCCTTTTATGTTGAGACACCAGAACTGTACACAATACTCCAGGTGAGGTCTCATGAGAGCAGAGTAAAGGGGCAGGATCACCTCCTTCGACCTGCTGGTCACACTCCTTTTGATGCAGCCCAGGATACGGTTGGCTTTCTGGGCTGCAAGTGCACACTGCTGGCTCATGTTCATTTTCTCATCAACCAGCACTCCCAAGTCCTTCTCTGCAGGGCTGCTCTGAATCTCTTCTCTGCCCAACCTGTAGCTGTGCCTGGGATTGGCACGATTGGCCTGGCATGACATGGTTTAGTGTGAGGTGTCCCTGCCCGTGGCAGGGGGGTTTGGAACTGAATGATCTTAAGCTCCTTTCCAACCCTAACTGTTCTATGATTCTGTGATTATTTGACAGTGTTTTAGGTGAATGTTATTTTAAGGCTAGTAACCTTCAGCTGATGTTTATGATTCAAATAATGCTAATTAAATATATTGATGTTGACCTATATGTTGGGGAGGGACCAACTTCTCACCAGAAGCACAAGTTGAAATGAACACATTACACAGAAGAGAATTTGGCTAATTTTTTCTTAAGATATTTTGAGATAACTCGTTTAGAGACAGACTGATTTCATGTCTGGGTTTTTTTTTTTTTTTTTTTTTTCCTTTTTGGAAATGGGAAAACTTCTTTCCTCCAGCTATTTTCAGTGAGCCAGTTCCTAGAATTTTATTGAGAAACAGTAACATTTAGGTCAGATGAAGTAGGCTGTTGCAGGCTTACTTCAAATATATTGTAAATATCATAGCAACAGTTATGAAAAAAGGAATATAGTCACCTCACAGTGTTAAACATCTAGTAGCTCAGCTAAGCTATTAATTAAATCTATATGAAATGCAGTGTAGTGCCACATTAGGCTGTGTGAATGAACTGGTAAGATTTTCTATCAGACGAGAAGTAACCATCCAAGAAAAATACATGTGGGAAGATGAAAGCTGGAATATATTTTTAAAATGGAATAAACTGGAGGGGAAAAATGATAGTTCCATTCTCCATCAGAAGAGGCTTTTCAGTGGACAGCCAAAATCTTTGGGACTCAAAACCTGCATATGCCATCCAGGCATAACCACATCGTAATGCTGAGAGATGTGCAAGGGTGAATAAAAAGTTCAAGGGCTGTGGACATAAAAACCTTCTTAAATGTTATATTTTTTTCTTAGAGTTGAAAAGTGTTTCTGAAAACCTGGGAATGGCTTGACAGAAATTGGTCAAGCCAATTAATAAGTGTGTGTGTATATATATGTATAAATTCTATTAATAAGTAATATAATTTATTATTCTATAATTACATATTATTGTTTACACCAAAGTCATGCACTATCAGAAGAGAACATTAAAAACTGGCCTAGATAGGGTTTGACTGAGCATAGAGAGTCCCACAGTGGCAGTGGCACCTGGTCAAATTGAGAAACTAATCTCTGTCCCAAACTATCAAACATTACACTTTGGCTCCTGGGTGAGTGCTCATTAGTAGGCGGGAGCTGTGAGTATCACTTTTCAAGGGCCTGGAGAGAGCTTCTCCCAGGTGTCATGGCTATGCCAGCTCACGCGAGGTTATGTCAGGCCAGAAGAGGCACTTGCGTGGCTGTATTGCCCCATCGTCCCCAGACAAGGGGGGATTACGTGAGCTCCTGGATACGTGAGCTGTCTCTTGAGGCCACTGGGGTGAAGGGGACCCAGGCAGTGTGCTGCAGGGAAGGTAATGCATTCATACATGAAAGGATGGGTACATAAGATTTTTTACATGTGCAATTTTGCCCAAATCCAGCCCTAAGTATGCTCCTGAGAAAAAGTGGATAGTTGCAGGGAATTTGGCCACCAGCCCAGCTTTCAGGCCACTTGTCAATAGAGTGAAGATGTAGTCTTCGGTGTTCAATGTTTTAATACCTTGCAGTTGTAAGCAACAGATACACAAGGATGGAGTGCTTGCGATATTTCCCTGTGGGTGATAACTATTTAGAGAAATGTGATGTGAGAGGTGGTAAGAGAGGGGGTTTCTTCCCCTTTCTTTACATATTATCATCATTGCACACTGGTGGCATTACAGAGGGGTCGTTGAGGCGGTATTAAGTCTGCACACACACTACTCTTTCTTTTGGAGAGGCAGAAGAAAAAAGGTTTGGTACCCTATGAGTTGGTTTTTGTCTTGCCTGTCTTCATGCAGCTGTGGTTCAGTATGAAGCTGCCTAGTCAACCTCTGCAGCTGAGAAGCTGATTGGGCACATGGGGTAGATGAAGCAGACTTTGAAGTCCTTTGAAAAGCAATTAAATTTGCCTGTCACTTGCTGTTCAGCTATGTCCCAAGTGGTATGTTGATGGGTTGATTTTGGACTGAAGTGCTGTTTTGTAGAAGATGCTGAGCTGAGTGTTTTGGGTGTTGTGGTTTGTTTTTGTTTTTGTTTTTTGTTTGTTTGTTTGTTTTGTTTTGTTTTGTTTATGTTTTTTTTTTTGTTGTTGTTTTGGTTGGGTTTTGGTGGGTTTTTTGTTGTTTTTTTTTGGTACCTGATCAAAGAAACGGGCTATAAAGTAAGAGCTTATGGGGCTGAAAAATGAATGGTTTGAAGCATACCCTCAGTACAGCAGGTTGGTGGTGAGCTCTAAAACAAAAACCTCTCTGCCCCCAAATGAAGGAAAAACAAGACTATGAGAAAATCAAGCTCTGGTGTCCCAGGGTAAGTACCCAGTTGTGGTTTACCTTTCTATTGCCACCCTCTGAATGCTGGTGGGTTTGTAAATGGCTCTCTTAAATGTATGCCAACCAGACTGTACTAAGCAATGATTTAAAACAACAACAATCTTTCATCTTTGGTGAAGACAACAAATATTATAAAATCTAAATTGTCTGGACGAAGTAGTTTATCTTCAAATCCTGACAGCATTCAGCAGCTGAAATATATAATTGCACTCAGTTCTAGCTTTGGAGCTGAGATTTAATGAGATGCTCAGAGGGAAACCCTTGGATGGGTTTATATAAGCTGTAGAAATGGGCCACTGTGTTGTCACAGATAACTATTTTTTTTCAGCTTTTCATCCATTTATATAAGTAATCATTTTACCAGACAGCACTTGGGTCTACTCTTTACTTGTCCTTTCTGAAAATAATTTTCAACAGTAACAAATAATCATAGGCTGGAAGTGGAGTCCTGTCACTGATGCTTTGGAATAACAACTTATGAACATTGCGCGATACGTGAGCTGCTGGGCTCTGCGCAGGTGCAGGATGCATCTTCCTGTGGTTCAGCCACAGCCTTCCAGTTTGGCTATGGCACAGGAAGAACAGAAGGAAAAAAGGGGAAAGGTGTGATGTGGGTTAAAGCAGAAAATAAATGTTTTGCTGTTGGTCTGTTATTAAAAAAAAAAAAAGTAGTGTAACCAATATCTGAAAGGTATGAGAGCTCACACTTCCTTACAACTGACTGTCTTCTGACATAGCACTCTGTAATTTCACTGAGCAATCTGCCCTTCTCGTTCACCACTTGGTGTAGCTCAGTGATGAGAGATGTTATCTGATTGCAGCATCTGCTACTTAGTAAGGAAATGGCCCAGGGTGTTTGTTTTAAAAAACAAAAGATATTCTTACATTAATATGAAAACAAAATTATGTTTTGGCAAAGACTGTACTGGTGAGAAGTAGAATAGCCCTTGGAAACATCAGGAGTTTCATTAGTTCTTAAAATAAAGTTGTGCAATTTGATCTGGTGTGTGCTCACTAATTATGAAATGAAGTTTCTGAAGCAAAGGAATGCACTTTGTTTTCCCTATTGTTGACAGCTCAAAATAAATTAGTCTGAAAAGTATTCCCTCTTAGTTTCTCCTCCAGCGTGAGCATGACCTGTAGATACTGAAGTCTACTGCTCTTATTTTTCTCAAAGGGATGGTATTTTGATGTATATCAGAAGGGCAATTAGGAACAGCAACCAACACTGTTGGTCCAGCTGTCCTAGGCACTGCTCAAGGTCCCATAGGCAATTGTTTCCCTGGATGAGCGAATCAAATGCATGGAGAAGGGAGCCAGAAACCTATCACATACCTGAAGCTCTAGAAGCCTCTTTCTGATCTGAATCTAGTGCCATACTTTCTGGGTTATCTAATCATGTTTCTTTCCTATGCTGTCAGGGCCTGCAGTCTTTGATGTGATCTAGTGTCAGTTATTTATCAGCTAATGGCCACCTCTCAGATTCCACAGGATTAATGTTTTTTTAGCCTTTTCTACATTTTTCTCCAGTGGCTTAACTATCCACGTAGATGTTGGCAGACCATTCTTTGAGTCTGTGTTTTGGCCTCATAAGTATGACAGATTTGAAATATTTTCATGTTTTCTTGGGAAACCTTTAATTTTGATGACTGTTGTTTATTTTTTGACTTAACTTATTTAAATACTTGGTCCTTCCCAGAGGATTTGTTTTGAAGGTATTCCAGTGTCCAGCAGCCATTTCAGATTTTGTTTTCATTGCCAGACAGTAAGTTGTAAATAACTTTCAAGTCATCTCCCTTACCCCTCCTCCAGGGACCAGGTCATTGCCAGCATGTGGCCTATCAGTGCTCCAAGGATCTGTTTCTTCTTGTTTAGTTGGGAGAATTGTTTGTGTCTGTGTATTCTTCTCCCTTCTTACAACTTTGAACTGTTGAGTCTTGGGTTTTACAGCCACTTGATATTAAAAATAAATAAATAAATAAATAAAAACTTACAAAAATCATGTTCATACTGAACGCTGGATGGGATCCCCTCCCCTGCTCACTTCAGTCTTTGCTTGTACTGGGTTAGCTGAGTTACTACTTGGAGAAGAAATGTTCATCAGCAAATTATATTCTTCTGATCAGAATCACACAGTAGTTGGGGTTGGAAGGGACCTTAAAGATCATCCAGTTCAAACCCCCTTCCGTGGGCAGAGACACCTTCCACTAGACCATGTTGCTTCAAGCCCTGTCCAGCCTGGTCTTGAACACTGCCAGGGATGGGTCAGCCACAGCTTCTCTGGGCAACCTGTGCCAGTGCCTCAGTCAGTGTGTTACTACATGAAAAGTAGTGAGTAACTTCTGCATTTTGGAGTGAGGTCTGTGATAATAGTGTCTTTCTAGTGGGAGGAGGGGCTGTTGGGGTTTGTTGGATGATGGGGTTTGGTGCTGGGAACTGTTCTAAAACTATTTATTCAACTTTGAGTTTAGTTTCACCATGCAGGATACATGTAAATGGTGATGGTTTACTTCTGTTCCATATGGCAACAGTTAAGAAGGTTTCTGTGAGGGTAGCATGGGGGGTTTTATCTTCCCCCTATGGTTGAGGAAAAGAGACTGGGATGACATTTTCTTAGTGACATGCTATTGGTAGATTTTGAGGTGGAAGACTGTGGGTTAACCACAGGTTGTCTGCTTCCTTTTCCCATGGCAAAAAGAAAATGCTGGAGCAAACTTCCTTGTTGGAAGGAGCATGATGTTTCTTGAAGTAATGTTCATCTGATATTTTGAATATAACTGAATTTTTATGGTTTTCTGCTGTGTGATTTTCCAAGTCTGGAAGAATTTGGGGATTTTTATTTTTTTTTTAATCAGTCATCTGTTTATCCTAGAATTTCAGCACTCTTCCGGCTGGTTTTCACTGGCAGGTTTCCCCTAAGCTGTTGTTAGATTATCTTTCATGCCATTGTCTGTGGTGTGAATTAAGCAGCTTAGCCATGACTGCTCAATTTCTCTGTTAAAGCTGGTGTTTTTTAATAGTTAGGCTGCTTAGCACCTCTCCAGAGTTTGTGGGTGTCCTCCTGTTACGCTCTTTTGGTGCAGGTTTCTATTTTGTGTGTAGGTGATACCAGCTTTCTTGGTCAGGCCCCTGAAATTAGAAGGTGTTTTATTTAGCTTCTTGCAAAAAATACCACTTTAGTATCATTAACTACATAATTCTTATTTTCAGATTGTTTTTTCCTTTTCATTTTGTTCCTAAAGTCAGCTGTTTATTTCTCCGAAGTGTGTGTGTGAAGTTTATTGTGTTGTATCATCTTTTCTACAGAGAATATCCCCTGTCTCTGATTTCTGCATCTCTAAAATTACCCTCCATTGTGGGAAGTGGTTGGTGTATATCCTATAACATGTCAATTTTGAATTGTGTTGGATGAGCATCTTACAGTCTGTAAAATCTTTTATTGATACTGATCTGAAATTGCCAGTGTTTAGTCCTCCAGCATGGATTTTTCTCAGCACTTTTTGTTTCGCCTTTTTGAAGTTTGGGTTTTGTTCTTGCTTTGCATGAAAAGTGGTCAGATCAGATGTCAGCTGCACTACATGCTTTAATATCCTGAATAGGTTGAGTTAGGTTTTCATTCCAGTAGACAGGTTTTTAATCTGATCTGTGGGTAGATATCTTACTAGTGGAATGAATATTCTACCAGCAAGAAACCCCAGAGTGATTCTGTCAGTCTTTTGCCACCTGACTCTTTATTATTCTTCTTTATTTATTTGCTTCCAAGCCCGCTTAGCAATTTTATTCTTCTTTTTGGTTGTTGTTGGGGCTCTCCAATGCAAACAGATGTCATGGCTTAGGACACTGTCACAGTTTGTAGCAAGCTGTGAGTTCAGCATCACAGTTGCCTGCTGGTGTGCAGTATCCTGTGATTGTCATTTTCCTATATCACATTTGAAATGCAGCTTGTAGAAGTTGGCTGTTAATTGGCTTCCAGTCCATCAGCAGTTTTTCAGCATTAGAAATACTAATTTAATGTTGTATTTCTGCAGGGAGGGAGAACCATTTTCCCATCTTGGTTCATCATCTCTATGATAAATTCTTATATTTAGTTGTAACTTTTAATCCGCTCCTCAACATCAACATAAGCTGTGGATTTTGAGAACATGCTCATCTGTTTTCTCTGTTACTTGTATATCTTTTGACCTTGCTCATTTCTAGTATCCCAGAGAGCTATAATTGTAGCTGGCGGAGAGCATTCATTTTAGAAATTGCTGTTGCATTTGGAATATGTTACTGCCACTCCTATATGCTTTCCCCAGCTGTGTGGTACTGTGCTGCTGGTAACAGGGAAGATAGGAGCACTCCAGTACCCAATTTTGTCAGTCAGTCCAGCCAGTCTAGTCTGAGAAGTCATCAAAGGGGATTTGACTGGCCTAGGCAAGGAGGGGCTTGCGAAGTGCAGTGGAGATTAAACCATTACTTGCCAAGTAAATATTACACATGTCAGAATATAGTAGCCATCTCCAGCTGCTCCTGAATGTTAGTGGGCAGAGCTGACTTGTAAGAACTGTACTACAGATAGTTTCTCTAAAGGCTCAATTTTTGAGACATACTTTTCATATATAGTTTTAGTGGCAACCTTGTTTGGCGTATTAACTGCCCTGCTTGGGTACCTTCTGCTTGTTAAGTCTGCAGTTCATTGCTGAAGGTAACTGGGAAGTCAGTGGGTGTGTAGCACAGAGATTGACTTGCTTTTTCATGCGATCCTTGCTCTTTTCGACCTGCCTGTCTTGGCTTAACCTGTGTTGGAGAAAGTTGCAGCTCTTGCTCACAGGGTTCCTGTCATGCTCTCAAGTCTCTTCTGCTGTGTCTATATGCAGACCCTAACGAAGAGACCACTGTTCCAGAAGACATTAAGCTTTAAGTGATATCTTTCTCTACTTTCCCATGGGTGCTTTCCCATTTTTTATACACAAAACGTACTTCTGAGAGTTGCAATGATTACAAAATTGTTCCTACCTCTTTTTAGATACAGTTTTGTGTGCTACATGGAAGTAATTTTTCCTGTTGCAGTTGTCAAATTTGTCTGTATAAAAAGTCCAAAATGGTACTTATTACATAGTGTGGCATGTTGATCTGTAATCTTTAGTCTCTTACCGTGAGTAGGTTTCTTGGCTTTCTTCCTATGTCTGTAACTATACAATTAATTATATATATGTAATATATGTATATAAAAAAATGTCTTCTGAATGCAAAATGAGTGTTATTTGAACGTATTTTTTATTTCTGTGACATGGAATCGCAGTGATAAAAAAACATGCAAGCATGTCCCTCCAGCTTTCCTGGGATCTTGGACAGTGTTACGTATTACTTGTAATGCCTGTAATCACAGATGGAGACTGTGCTGCAGGGGATAATCTCTTGTTGTTTGTTACACTGAGTGCTTTTTCTTTTCTTCTGTTTTTTTAATGAGTCCTTTTCTGAAGCAGGCTAAGCCTAGTTGTCCTTTTATCAAATCCCAGTTGGTGATCGCTATTAGCAACAAGATAACACATTTTCACAAGCTTGCACCTGGTTTATAAAAAAGGTGTGTGTGCTGCTTTGCACATAAGCTTTGCCTCTTAGGTTACAAGGGTTCAGTTTGAATAGCTGATTCATGTTCTGTATGTAGGTATCAAGTACTTCGGCTCTGTGAGAAGCTGTAATGTGTTTTGTTGGGCATAAATTTCCCTAAATTAAGTAACCTGCAAAACTTAAATGCAGAGGTTTTCACCCCCGTTAAACAGCAGTGATCCACAGTTGTAACAAAAGGAAGGCACAAGCTGGTTGACACTGCAGGTATGATTTTTTTATAAGAAATAAAGCTTGCTTGATGCGGGGTCTTTGTAGTCTTAATCAGTTAATGGCCTGATTAGAACTTGACTTATTAAATCAACTATGTAAATATCTGTGAAGTGGGTACTGAGGTTCTTCCGGAAGCAGCAAAGGACTGAAAGCTGAATCCAACATTCCTTACAGTCAATGAAAAGCATGTTTTATGTTTGTGAACTTTGGTTCAGGACCTGTGGCACCAGAAACAATGAAGTGATTTAAAAAATCAGCATGTGTTCTGTTTGTTCCCTACCAGCCACCCCACCACTCAGTTTGGACTATCTTAATTTTACTAACAGAACTGAAATGACTTAATACGAGTTTCTTGTCTGTGGTATTATCTCCATGAGCTTCTAAGATGCCAACAAGGCAGAGTTTTAGAGGAAGTAGGGAGAAAAAGAAAATAATTAGTTTGTTGGTTTGTGGGGTTTTTTGGTACATGACCCGTGAAATTTCCATGTGTCACCTGCAGAAAACTTGAATCTCCAGAGTTTGCATATCTGACTCTGTGCTCAGCCTTCTGACCGACAATAAAAAGCACCTGCATGTCTCAGCTGTGTTCCGAGTAAATGTGCTTTTAGGAAGCTAAAGGAGACAGGAGTGCAGTTGTCAGTTGTGCAGCTTAAGTAGTTCTTAACTCTCTCTTGGGGGGGGGAGGGGGAGGGGGAGGGAAGACAAGACAAGAAAAAAACAAAACCACAACAAAATAGTGAAACAGGTGGAGAGCACCCCTGGTAGTGTTGGGATTTCAGTGAAACAAGTGGGAGAGAGTAGCTCTGGATCCATTTTGCTTGCAGCCCTCAGGTGAATATTGCAAGAAACTTCCTAGAACATGCTAAACTTCCTGGGAAGCCCTTTTGTTGGTGAATTAACTTGTGTGTTTCTCATTTGAAGGTTGTCCAGAAGTCCCATCTGGATGTAAAAGGCTGCCACCCTGGCAGGATGCAAGTGTGGTTCTTGGATGGAGGTGCTGGGGAGATGCTGCCTGTGTCTCCTTGGGGCAACCAGAGCCTTTGCCCAGCTGTTCATGGATACCAAGGAAGAAAACAAGATCAGTGCTAACTGGTTCCCGAGGGGGCTTTTGCTCAGCCCTCTGTGTCAGAAGCTGGCTGTTGTAAAACAGCCTTAATGGGTGATGAGCAGCAAGCCCCCAGGCTTGCAGGGAGTGGGCAAGAGCAATGGGGTCAGCTAACTCACTTCTCTAGCTTGTACAGCTGGCAAAAAGTAGGGATACGTCACATGAAATAGAGCAACTGATCACAATAGCGTTTTTGATCCTCTCTCAGTACTGGCTCCATTATGTTGCCAGTTAAAGCAGCATAGGCTGAAGTCCCAGATGTGGGTTAGGACATCCAGGTGTTTGCCACTTTAGGCTCTGTATACCTGGCATTGCTTTAAATGCTGTGATTTTAATTTTACCTCAATCTGTGTGGATACATCTATACTAGTAAACTAAATAGGGCCAGGGCTCAGGCTTAAGTGTAATTATCATTTGTGTGATCTTTGCATGCTCCTGGGCAGGGTTTGATCAGAGGGTTTTCCCTGAACCATGCCCAGGTGTGGAGGCGTGTTTCCATCTGGAGGCAGGACGGACAGAAATCATACAATTATAGAATCACAGAATTGTTAGAGTTGGAAGGGACCTTAAAGATCATCCAGTTCCAACCCCCATCCATGGTCAGGAATGCCTTCCACTAGACCAGGTTGCTCAAAGCCCCGTTCAGCCTGGCCTGGGTCACTTGGGAAAAGAATTTGGGTATGTAGGTGGAAACTGCCCTGTACCAGAGAGTTGGGACTTTCTAAATTCTGTTGACTGGTATAATATATATATTAAGGTGAAGAGCCTTTTTGATGTTTTGTTTTGGTTTTTTTTGATGCCTGGAGCTTACAAACATGTGTATGTACATACAGATATATGATATGAGATGGCAGAGCTGTTTTCTGCTCTGTAAGGAAGTGCAGTGGTGGGATCAGGCCTGCCTTCCTTTTGTGTCACAGCGGGGAGTAAAGAGCCACCCCACTGGGAGAGGTGGAAAGGGTCGTGCATGCAGGCTCCCATCCTAAACTATGCCTTGACAGCTTGGTGCTTATAGCTGCCTCATGGGGCTGAAGGTGGGATTTTGGGTCTCGGACGGGGGGCGGGTTGAACCACAGATGTCTGTGTTTAAGGCAAGTGCTTTAACCACTGAGCCATTGAACAGAAGGGGAATGATACTTTTGAACTGCTTAAGGGGAAGAGGTAAAAGCAGCTCCCCCTTTCTTATTGCTCCTGGCAGAGGGGAAGGGAGATGAAACGAGGAAAAAACTGGTAGGGAGAGCACGCCTGAGAAGCTGACATGATCGTTTTACCTCCCCACAGAGAGCCACATTTTAGGACTGGTTCCTCTCTGCAGCAGTTCCCAGGCTGAAGTGGGACTCCTCCCTGCCCAGCATCCTGCCTTCTGGGATGCCTTGAGGTGCTGTGTGCCAGCTGGGAACAGGGGAACCGCACTGCCATGGGCCATGTTCCCTGGTGTGTGTTCCACCTTCTGCAAACGCTGAATCATCTTTCATGATCTAATCTGTGCTTAATAACTAGGAGTATTAAGACTCGTTTGCACAGTGTTTCAAAGGTGTTGTATAACTACAGGCCCATGTGATTTTTATTATTTCAGACATAGTTTTTCTGCTGTTAATGTTAATTCCTCCTTAATAAACCTGAGATGATTCTGTTACTCGGTCAGGTCTAATTCAGAGGCTTTGGAGGTGCTTTTATAAAATACTGGTGGGGTTTCACCCCCTTTTTGGCACTGTATTCATTTCTGACACAGTTCCATGAAATTGATGAAATTAACTTCTCTTGATCCAAGAGATTAAACGTGGCTGTAAATTTTTAAGCAGAACCAGTTGCTGCAATTCCCCATCAAAGAAAATCATGTGGACTTGAATGAGTAAGACTTAGGGAGAGCATTCTCCCGAGGAAACTGATTAGTTAATACTTAAGTAATATCTTTTTCTTTCCTCTCCCCCTGCATCTCCAAACCTGAAACAACACAAATGATTCCTAGATCAAAAGAACGCTTGAGTCCCTTTTATCGGACAAATATCACAAACGGTAGGCTCTTAATGTTCACTTGAGTAACAGCTCGGGCTTTCACGATTCCTTTAATAAACTTAAAGTAGGTCATAATACCCACCACAGCATCCTTAAACTGGTATAAATCTTGGTTTCTAGAGTTTTAATTACAGTGGCTGCTCCCATTAGGTGGTCTTGTTTCATGGCAGGATGCTAGACAGCTCTCTTGCTCTAAGTCATTTATGTGGACTGCGGGTATGTCTGTCAAACCATAATGAGCAATGAAAGAATGAAGAACGTTAATTTAACTGATGCTGCTTTTGCTGTTAATGTAAGTACCACCAGCTGCACCTCGTAAACATTGGTGTTTGCTTGCCTGCGCATCCCTATTCAGCGAGGCCTACCATGATTGATAGTGGCAGAATTAGACTGATGGTTTGCATACTGCCACTTTTCTATGGCGCTACTTCTGTGAATGTGTTTTTTTGTTGCAAGAGACAGCGCCTAAATTTTAATTGCCTTTCAAACTAGCAAGTGCTGCTCGTGTCAAATGCTGATAATTGGTTTATGACATAGAGGTATTATAAATTAAGGAGAGGTCAGCTAGATAATGCACGATTTACCTGGTGGAGGAATGATGGTTGGATAGAAGTGACACTTTGGAGATGCTCACTTTGGTGTGCGGGGGTTCTCAGTGCTCACACACAGCTTCTTAAACAATGGGCCCTAATAGGAAAGGACTGGCTGCAACAATAGCAGTGCTTGAAGCCACTTTATAATTAGAGAAATTACTGAATAATGCAAAACTCCAGTAATGGTGTTTTTTCTGGCCCATTAAGCATTCATGTAAACTTCAAAATAAAGCTGCATACCTCCTTTTACCTGTCGACTGTGGTGTGCACTGAGCAAAAGCACATTTGGTTCCTTTCAGGCAGGTCGTTAGGAGGGTGATGAACCCCAAGAATTTGACACAGGCCACTTGCGCTCCAGTGCCAACTCATCTAGAAGCATCTCTCCCTCCCTCACTCCTCTGATTAAGGTGCTCCTGTGCCCCTTTGTATGAAGCTGCTTCTCACTGACATGTTGTCCAACATTTTCTCCTTTGCCTTGATGGTTTCTTAAAGTGTTTCTCATCTCTAGCATAGCTCCATTCTCACTCTGTCCTGATATACCCAGTTATTTCAGAGGTAATTTACTCCACGTTTCTGTTTTTACTCCAAGTATATGTTAGGGTTAAATGCTCTAAATCAAAGTGACTGCAGTTAGGATTTAAATTATTTAGAGTTTAAACCAAGGAATACTCATTTAAGTAATTTATTTATTTTGTTCTATATTGCATACAACTTATTTCCGTAATATTAGCCAGTTAGTAATAATTGAAATTTTACAACTTGCAACTAAATACCTTATATTTATACCACTCTTTGCTAATTAAAATAATATGCTCATCTGTGCACGCTGTTAGGTTTTAAAGCTTTATATTCTTTAATAAATTTTGTAGCTTTATTTTTTAACACATTGATTAATTCATGGCAAGCCATACTTTGCCATTTGTCTATTTCTCTGAACACCTATAATCAGTGAAACTCCATGTTTTGAGTAGAGATGGGGAAGATGCAGAGTAAGCCAGCACTGGTGGTTATGACTTATAAGACTTGATGGTTATGGCACCAGACTACAGGCCAGGGTCTGGTCCCTGCTTCAGGGATATCTCTGAGAGGGATGAGAACTGTAGTGCTCCCTGGTTTCTCACTGTCTCCTACCTATAGGCAGGATCTTACATGGCCTTTTTTAATGAGTGTTTTTGATGTCTTAGAGCAAAATAAAGTGGATCCTTAGCAGTGTTTGGGTGCTGCTTCATTTAGTTTCTAGATTGCAGAGCCAGATTGCAGGCTCACTGCTCTGACTAGCACAGCTCTGGTGTGTATAGAAACACAACAGTCTTGAAAGCTTTCAGGCCAAGTAGAGGAAAAAACCCTGCAAAAGTGGCCTTTAAATCATTAATACCATGAATGTAAGCTCATAGGGTTTGCCAAAACTGCATTGGATACTAACATCCTCCTTTAGTTGCGATCTACCCCATTACCTGTGTGTATCTAGGCTTTAGAGTTTGTCAGATTGATTTCAAACATAATTACACGTATGCAAACTTCAGTGGTCCATGTACTTGCATGTTGTAATGAGATTTTCAAAAAACATGTGAATGAACTTCTAAGGACCTAAAATGGTTGTTACATGGCCCCATGCCTATAAGGCTATAGTATTAATCTATAATACCTTTCTCTCCCACTTGATTCTCTCCTTCCAGCCGGTGACTGAGAAATTAACTTTTCTTGGTCTTATTTGCAGTGACTTGGTCCCAGTAAAGAAAATACTTTCTGAGTAACTTTTGGCTGTGTTGAAACAAAGAAAAAAAATGTAATTCTAGACAGAAACGGCTGAAAAATCTGACTTCTTGGAATTAAATCTTGCAATTATTAAGCAATTATACTGTTTAAATACACAAACATGTTTGACTTGATCTTGCATGGAAAAAAGATCTTCCATGGACGTTTCTTGTATAATTTCAAGCTATCATCTTCTTACGCATATCCTGAAGAGAATTTGCATCTATCATTTAACATTTTCTTTAAACCTTAGTCTGTTTTAAAACCCTTACATTAAACCTAAGTTTTAATACTTTGGTTTTTAAGTTAAATTTAAAATTACTACATTCTAATCCCATATAACTGAGAATACTCATTTTAATACAATTTACCATAAATTTCATTATTCCTTCTTAAGGGAGAGCAGCATTTTACTCTCTTGTAAGAGTATTTCCATTTAGTGGACACCTAAAATTATTTAATTTATAGCAACTAAGAATAAAAGTATTTCTCCCATAAATCAAAGGATCATTTTACTGAGCCTGACAAACAACATTCCATTAAAATTCCATATCAGTATGTTTCCATTTGATATCTAGTTATTTTTGGTTACTTCCCCCCTTGTGCCACCCATGAATATGATGTGAGCAAACCAAAGAAAAGCCTGTGTGGGTGTATTCAGATACTTTTTCCACTGTCATAATGTGTAACGTTAGCAGAAGATCTGTCCTCCCCCTCAGTGTTGATTCCTCATCCTCTTTCCCTTGGCCATCACAGGTTTTGGGTGGATCTGGTGAAACAAGTCATAGTTCCTCAGTCTGTGTTTGCACACAGCAGCTTTTCCAGTACTGCTTTAAGCAGTGGCACTGAAGGCATCTACTGCCAAAGCCTTGTGCTGTCTGTTGTATCAGGACAGGTTTGGCAAGATGTGACAGTGGTTAATAAATAAGGCATCCTCTTGCTACAGCAGTGATCTGAAACTCACGGTTTGGGAAGTGAAAAAGGGATAAGAGACCAAGAAAATTATGGGACATCCTTACCATCAAGTATTTCCTTCGTCTAATTTCAGACTACGGTTGTATTACTAATCCCCAGTGTATATACACGTAAGTATGTGCAGATTTTTATTCTCCAAGAAGGAAAAGCTTCTTTCTTCAGAAGGTGAGAAAACATTGTGGTGGAAAACAAGGAAATTTGCCAGCCTTCCAGCGTCTCCTGTAACCTGTATAGTGTCCAGATAAAGTGTAGCATATCTATTTACATATCTATCTACATGGAAGCCATAAAGTCAGGATAAAATTGGTGAAACTCCCAGCTTCAGTGGAGTAAATATTCCATGTTTAAAATTGAATGGGTGGAGAAAATTAACTTTTTTTGGACAACAACAACAAAAAAAGCCCACCAACAAAACAACAACTTCTGATCTCACATTAGAAATAAGTAGAGGCAGACTGCATTAAGCAATCAACATGTAACATTTTTGTTGTCAACGACTCCACTTGCCTTGTGCTAATTTTCATCAGGATTCCAGATAATATACTACTAACCATTATTTTCTCACCTAGTTTGCTCAGTACTGACAGATAATAGATGATCCTATTACAAATAGACTTGACACTGCATCCATGAAAATGTGAAAATTGAAGTCTCTCATCATTATTTAAAATGTGTGCTCACTCACTCAAATGAGGTATAAGAGGTATTGGAGATAAAAGTAGGCCAGATTGGTGAAAAGGCTGCCTCAGTGTCACACAGGTTAATGTAGATGTATTATGTATTTATATAGCCTATAGGAGGATAACTTTTTAGCAAATGATTTGGACGGAATGTGCACTTGATCAGGACTCTCATTAATAACCCATGGCCACACTGTTCTCATGGTGAGAAGTTACCTGTGCAATCACAAAGATTAATTCTTGGGCTGTCTATTGTAGTTTGGGAGAGAGTCCAAAGAAACAGGTGAGCTTGTGTATCGTGCTGAGCAGAGACCTGTATAGACTGAGCTATAGATTAAGGTCCTGTGCTATTCCTGACATTTTGATTAAAATGGCTGTTTTTTTTTTTCAGCCACAGTTCTAGAAATTGAAACAGTATTGCTTTTCTTTGAAGGAGACTTGTGCTCATACTACCTGAAGCTGAGTGAGGGCCCAGTGCCAAACTGTATCCTCCATGCATGAGATACCAAAGATAAATTGACATTTTCCTGTTGGGGGTTAGGTCATATCCGTGTTTCCATGAGAATTGCAGTAATATAGTCAGAAGTTAATAACTAATTTGATGATGCACCCAGTGGGATTTGGTACAGAAGAGGGAAGAGTTCGTTGAACTTGAGACAATCAGCATTTCCTTTCATACTGGTAACTTGATTTCCCTATTTGATGGGTCATGAGAGACCAACATATTTGAAGTTCTTTGGAGCATGGACATTTTCAATTGATTTGTCCTGGACTGTTACAAAATTTCAGTATTTTGCTCAGGCCTTGCACATCTCTGGATCTGAGTCATTGCAGAAGCCGTGTAGCACAGCAAAATGATTTTGATACACCTTTTCCTCAACAGTGCGTGCCTGTAGTGTGGTATTCAGGTTGTGCAGCTTGTGGAAGTGGTCTAGAAACACAGTTGTCTGGACTAATCACATGAAGGCAGTCAGTCTATTAAGAGTCTTTGAATTACGCATATGACAAATGAGGACCATAAGAGAAGGCACTGAGTGAGGAGAATAGCTGTTAGATGAGATGGAGAGTTTGCACCAGGAAAGTATATCACCAGAGAGCTGGAGCTGTGAAGAAGGCTTTTGTAAATCCTGACATCATTTATAGGCCATGAGGAGAAAACTGAGGAAGTAAACAGCAGCATCCCTGCTGCTGGAGCATGATCATTGTACATACTCTCTGTCATCAGCATATTCCCTGTCAATAAATGGGTGTATGATAGTCTTACTCAAAGCCTTTGATGACAGGCTGCAGGACACTGCCTGGGGCTGTAAGACAAATAACAGTAGTCTTCTCCATGGGTGCTATTTGACTTTTAAAGAAATAATACCTTCCTGACCGCGCCAGTGCTGGTTTGTGTAGACACAAGGAAGCTCTCTGCTATCTATATAGCTGCTGAAGTTGCACATGTTTCAGTCAGAACCGTAAACAAGTGTGTCAAGGGAAGCAGTGAAGGGAAGTTCTTCACCTGGAATGTTCATGTATCTTCAAATATGGCCAAAGCATCACAAAGATGGTTAGTAACTTAAGGATGTGAAATGGCTTGCTGTAGTTTCTCATTCAGAGTAGTTGTGTGGGGGCATATTGAGAAAGCTTGCTAGCTGGGAGGTGCTGGAGGTAGCACTGATGTGCCACCCACCAACCATGCAACTGGAAATAAGTGATTGCCAGGAAAACAGGAATCCTCTAGGAAGATGCTTTCCCTCCTCATATGTAGGCATTTGGATGGTTGCAGGCAGTGCTGACACCTCTTGGGGAAGGTTAGCTCTCAGGCTACCCACTGATAAAAGTTTCTTAGCACTGTATGTAAAGAGCCTAAACCCTATGTTTTTATATAACCTAATTCTTAAATTAAATGTAGCATCTCAATTTTAACAGCATGATCTCATCACACAATTCAGTGAATTCTGTGATGGTCAGATGGGCTAGAATCAACAATTTACACCAGGAGAAAAAAATCTTGCTGTGAGAGAATTGCTGCTTTTTCTAATTATTCTCATGGAATCAGAAGTTTGATTGACTATAACCTGCTAATCTCCCACACTTCCTCTTCTGTCTTCACTCGTTTTCTTCTCTTCCCACTAAAGGCGATCTTTTGTAACTTCTCTGTTTATTCTGCTGTTTCTTTGGGGTTGACAAAATAAGCTGAAGATCTTTTTTTAGTATTGTAATTGGGAAGTGTAGAGAGGAGATTAAGAGCTCCATTAGGCCAGTGTGCTGCTGGCAGTCAGCTTAGGAAATTTGGTTCATTGCTTAGGAAAAGTGTCCAAGATCTGCACCTCAAAGGTGTGAGGTTTTGAGTCTTGTTGTTCTAATATTGATTTGGGCTATAATAAATGGGACAGCTGATACAGGATTGAGTGAAAGAAGTATAATTAATGCCAACCAACATGAACTTACAGAAAATGAATGTTGTCAAGCTAATCTGGTCTCTCTTAAGTGTTTTTAGTGTGATAGCAAGTTTGATATTTATGGCTTCTACAAGGCATTTGACTTGGTGACACCATTTTGGTTAAAAACTAGAACAAAATAGTTCAGTGTGTGAAGGTGGGGAATTGAGCTTGCCCAACTTCAGCCATTTACAATTTGGTGTCCTACTCTAAACTAGTTGTCCGAGGTTCCCTCTGAAGTTGGTGGAGAGGAGGAGAGAGGGTTATTGCTCCTCCCCTTAGTTGGCATAAAGGGAACGTGTGCTTATAGAAAGGACAAAGCTGTTTTTGCCTGTGTTGGCGATCTTTGTGCACATTCATAGAAGAACTTCAGGGAGGCTGTGCTAAATCTGGGTCTGACCATGCTGCACACACTCCCAGAATATTGTGTTCAGGTTTGACTGCACCTCAAGGAGGTTGATGATAGGGAGAGATGGTAGAAGAGTAGTGATGGTGAATGTGTAGTGGGAAGATGCGCCTTTAGGCCACCGGGATTTCTTGCAAACATTCATTACCCTAATCCAAGAGAAAGAAAGGATTGATTAGCTTTTCTAAGTGGGAAATTAAGAAAGGAAGTGTCTTCAGTCTGTTGAACAAAAATACAGCAAGATGTGTTGTCTAGAAATGAAAGCCAAGAAAATTCATAATAGAAACAAATAGATCTTGACAGCAGGAATAATTAATCACTAAAACCTTTCACCAGCACCCAGAAGGCATCACTTAGAAATTCAGTAATCATGACAGGGTTTTTATTTTTTCTTCCTGATCATGGGAAGAAATTGAGTCCTGTGTCTTTATAATATGCAAGAGAATCAGACTAAGGTCAAAAAAGGACTGCTAGGATTATCCAGTCAGTAAATAACACTGTGAAGTGATTAGGGCTTCCCCTGGTATGGGCAACTTGTCAGTCCAAACTGAGTTAGAGAAAATGGAGGTGGTATTTGTGGGATCATTGGTGCCTTCTGTCAATCCCACTGTACCCAAAGAGTAACTCTTCTAGGTAGAGATGTAGCTTTGAAAAACTTTCTGGGATAGAGTATACTCTTGTTACCTTCTCTTGCTATATGTCAGTGTTTGTTGAGATCATGGGAAAAATCTTTCCAAGCAAATAATACCGCCCTCTCCCTTCTCATTTTGCAGCATCAGACCCAAATGGCAGCTTTTAGGTTTTCCCCCTCATTCCTGCTGTCTCTGGTACATCATGAGCCAAGTGCCGTTCTCGTTCTGTGCTCTGTCGCTTTGTGTTGTGCAAGACTTCACATAAGATGAGGGATATGGACCTCGTCTAAGAGCCAGGTACTTTGCCACTGCCTTGCTTCTTCAGCAGCCTATCCTTCTGCTCTTCGACTGCCTAATAGCACTCCTCCCACACTACAAAGGGCATGATGTTTCTGTCTTCACATCACCTGCAGCTGGTTATGTTACCTGACTTCCTGGTAGTCCGTGAGAGTCTTTACTGGAAGAGTAGGACTTCGTATTAAAAACCATGTGCAAATGGCAAACCAACAGGTTTTGTTCTGTTTCTGCTTTTTCTATTGACTTTTCTTGACAAAAATCTGGAAAAGACCTTGAACTGCAGAAAGTTGGTTCATGATTTCAAAGAAGCTGAGGTCCTTTCAGTCTCAAATGCTTCAGTGCTTTGAGTGCTAGTCTCTCCAGCTGCTTCAGTGAAGCAATAGATTTGAGAAGATGTTAGTCAAGCTGTCCTAAAACTTTCTAGCCTTTTTATCCCAATGCCTTCAAACCATTTAAGAAGGTATCTTTGCTAGTCTTTGCTTCAATAAAAAATAAAAGAACTTTCAACACATGTACTTGCCTATTACCTTCATCGCATCTCCAGCAAAGCCAGTGGACTTCAATGAATTGTGAAGAAGCTGACTCTACTTTAAGGAAATCTACCCCTTTTATTAGACTGTATGTATTTGTCTTCAAAGAACCCTCACTATTCAGGTGAACGTTTTTGAACTGAACATTGCAGATCCATTAGAACTCTGCATTCATTTGAATAAGCAGTCTTTTCAGCAGTCTCTTTTTTGCATTAGAATATTTTACGTATCTCTTCTGAACATCACACACTTCAGTAGCTTTCCTTAAACTTTTACAGGAAAATAAAAATTAAACAAATCTAGAATGAGTAAGAAATTCCTGTTTGCATCATCAGTCATCGGTTGTGAGTCTTGCCATAGAACGCCACAGAAATGAATGTCTGGAGAATGCAATTCAATGCTTAACATGGTTTAGGAGTAGAACAGTGGATACATTATTTGAGGATAGACCCCTAAAGTGCCTATTTTCTAATGGAGTTTTGTCTGGTTGGGCAGGTGTGTATGCTTTAACTTCATTTAGAACATCAACTAAAGGCCATCATCTGAAGAAAATTAAACTCGATGAGCTACTAATGCTGGCTGTCTGATCCTCTAGGTCTATAAATTCATTACTAACCTCTGTATATCTTTCATCATTTAAAAAGTATTTTTTGGGAAAAACGTGGTTGTAAATTATTTTGGCAAACTTTGTCATAATTGCTGTTTGCATTGGAGCTCACAAAAATAGCTTTATGATCTGATACTTTTAATGGCATATTTCACTGTTTCCATTTAAACTTTGAAATTACATCTTTGTTTTTCCCTTTTAAAGAGCAGCATAATCTAGATGTCTGTCAAAAGAGTTGTTGATGTAGTATTTTATGAATAATCCTCCTGTTTGAGTTTTTTGTTTTGTCAGAAATGTTTGCCAAGCTCTCATAAAGCTCCCGATGAATATTATTGATGTATACTTCCTTTTAAAGAAGTGATTATCCGTGCGAGATACAAAGATTATCCATGCGAGATACAAACTGCACAGTCAGTTCAAAACCCCAGGTTTTTTCTCAAAAGTTGAATAATGTTGTAGGAGGAGTTAATTTGTTGATGTGATGGAACAGGGGGCTCCTGAGCTAAAATGATTCTCCCCTTTCCTTTGTCGAGCTTAACTCTTTGAAGCGCAGCCCAGCATTCAAGTTTGGGGGATTTCTGAGAAAGTATTACACAGAATATTCTCAAGGTTACTGTCAGTCTGCTTAAGTCTTTGATGTAGAGTGTTAATAGTTCCCTGTCTGTTTTCAGAGAGATGAGTGTGATTGTGAGAAACGTTGAGTAAAACATACTGAGTAGTCTTAGGAGTACAGCAGTCACCATTTCAAAACTGGAGCTGTTACTACATCCAGTGTTGCTGTCATTTGTCGCTGTTAAAAGATTTATATAAGCAACTTGCCCTTTAGGCATGTGCAGACATCCTCTTCTCTGGTAATTTTTCTCAGGTGATTCCTTAATCCTGGTGGCTGCAGCATAAATACTTATGGAGCATGATGAGGACTGGCAGCATTGCTGGGCTTTTTCCAAGCATATCAGAATCCTTTTGGCTTGTAAATGCTCTGGGGTCTGCAGACCTTGCAGTGTTCTAGCCTGCAAATTAGTAGCTGGCTGGTTGTCAGTTGGGGGAAAGAGAGATCTGTAAATTCTGTAATAAATAATAGATTAGGGTTAACATACACAATAGCATTCTGCATGTATCATGGTACAGAGCAGTCATTCCTTCCCATAAAGTCAAGTGGAACTGTGAAAATGGATGCATCCCTCCTGTTCCAGCTCTGTCTTTTATTTTTCCTATCCCAGCCTGCAATTCTTGGCTGCAGCTTTGCCCAGCTTCAGAGCCTACATAGCTTCTCATGGGATCTGTAATTACTCCTTTCTCAGACCACTTGCTCAGTTTCTGGCAATGTTAGGACAACAGGTCACGCCAGTCATTATAGATATTTTCCTTGTGGAGCTGGAATAGTCCCAATCCAAATGCACTAAAGATAACTGGGACTGCACAACAGTAGTCCCTAACGTGCGCAGCACTGAAAGCTTTGGGTGCGTTGGTCTGTACTTAAATCCTGTGTCTGTACAGCTTCCCCGTTGTGCTAAGCTCGGCTGTTTGCAGTGACTCATTTTGATTTGCCAGACACACTGCCTGTAAGCACCCTTCTTTTACTGCTTATGAAACAGCTACTTGGTCTGCCTAGTGAGTGTTTCTACCTTACATTGCAGTCGGTTCCCCCCTCCACTTCCCCATTCTGATTTGCTTTCCTTTGCCTTCTTGATTTGCAGAGAGAATGCTCCAGCTGTGCCTCTGAGCATTTCATTTGCTTTCTCCAGCCCCTGTCCCAAGCTGCGGTACCTGACATGGGGAGGAGGTTATGTTTGCAGTGTAGAGCTGCTTATAAAGGGCGTTTTTAAAGCACTTTGTGCTTCACAGTTGATTTATGGCTCGTCTGCATAGGCAGGCATTCATAGAATATTTTTTGTGTTAAACTTTTCCTGATTAATTAAACTACAATAACTTTCTCATGTCCTTGACTTCATCCTTCTTCCTTGCCTAAGCCTTTCTTTTTTTCAACTACAAGTGAGACAGCGTGGGCAGGTGCCACATGGTGTGTTGCATCCCCTCTGAGGTCCATGTTGTGTGCCTCTGCTGCAGGCTGTTGGGCGACCTCTGCTTCAGAGCTGTTGGGTGACCTCTGGAGCAGTCCCTTGTTGTTGCCAAATGTTGCTGCCTGCTCCTCACCTTACTTTAGATCAGGAGGATGCTGTTTAAATCTGCATATGCTCCTCTCACCCTACACAGCTCTTGGTGGATTAGCTGATCTGTTGTATTGCCCTTGGACACTTCATTTGTAACAGAGAAACTCTGAAGCGATGTCCTGCTGCATAAGAAAATTGTGGTTCTGACTTGACATCATATGAAATCATACTCTGCCTCATCCTTTCTTGACTTTTGATAACCTCTTTTTGAATTTAGTTAAAGCCTAGTGAGCTTTCTGTTAGCTGCTTGTGCTGTCACTGTATCTGTTTGCAGAGTAATTCTACTTTTTACAACCCAGAACTGTTGAAGTTCAGGCGATTCTAATTGATCCAGCTGCTTTCTCCAAAACATCCAGACCTGATTCTCACTGATCAGGTCTTTTGAGCCTAAGACACTTCTAACTATTCCATACCTTCATGAAGATGCTTATGTTGATGAGGTAGGTGAGCTGATGGCAACTATATGTTGTTTTGTCTGGCCTCCTGCTAGTTTAACCCTGGAAGAATGAGCTTCATGCAGCTTGCTACTATAAGGATGCAATATCTAAACCAGATGCTTGGTTTCCATCAGGTTGCTTCAAGTAATTTAATTTAGAAGCTTAGGTACAGTACAGAATATATGACCTGTCTGTATTGAAGTGGTTAGACTCTCAAAGGAGAGAAGAGGGTGCTGCTATAGGCTTCTGTAAGGTACCTTCAACTTCATAAGTATCAATACTGGGAATTCAGGCTTTACCTTTGCAAATAGTACACTATGATGAGAAATGGCCACTCTTGGTTTTGGTGTTTAAACCTCTCTGCTGTGCTTCTGCCTCTTCCAGTTACAGTATCTCATTACAGTGGTTCAGAACTTCCTGGCTGGTGTTGCTCTCCTCACTCCTCCTCAATAGCAACTGCAGTAAAATTTTGGTAAGATTGAAATCCTTCCTGATAAACAGTCAAGATTTTCTAAACTGGGGGAAGAAAACCCCATCCAAATGCTAGTAAATAATGTAAGTTGCAGTATGTTAAACAGTAAAGACCATTAATCCTGTCTTTGTGTTGCCACAAGAAATAATTTTTACTCTTCTTTGGGCCTGCATGTCCAGGAGCACGCAAACAGATTTTGAACTAAAGCCCGTCTTTGTGTATCATTTTCATGGTGAGGGATTATTGCTTTTCTTGCTTCTTTTTCTGCCTGATCCTTCTTTCTTCAGATGTCCCATATCCAGCTGTGAGGGCTGTTTTGCCTTTCCCTGTGGCAGTGCCATCTAGAGTCTGCAATATGTTTTTTAAATATTCTTCATGTCTTTCATTGTTGAGGTGGGAAAGAAAAAGGTTTCCTTCATGTAAAACTGTCACAAGGCTTCTTCCCTATCAGAAACCGATTGCATTTTTTCTTACTGTCAAAAGCTCTTTCTCTGTTCTGTGAAGTCTTGGAACAAGAGTCCTGAGATGGCTTTGAAAAGTGGATGTTTCCCTAAGGAGATCTCCCAGAGCATCTCTGGCCTAGTGTTGCCCTTGGAGATGATGGGGTAACTGTGACTTGATGAGTCACTATGCAAAGGAAGAATTACTCCCTTGAGATTTTTTCTTTCCTTTCCATAAACTGCTTCATGAAAACAGTGCTCTTTCCACAAACAAAAAGCAAAACAAAAAAGAGATTCTATTTTTGTTTGAGCTTTTTCAGGCAGTCCATGGTAAATTCTTTAGTCATGTTGTAAAAGCCAGAAATACTCAGTTGAAATGTCTCTACAAAGCATTCAAGAAGTGTTAAATAGATAAATAAGTAGACCAGCTATTTGAACAGCCTTAAGTCCAAAATGAGTCTAGCCCTGTAAACAAAGCAGGCTGAGGAGAAGGAAGAAACTCTGTATGACAGAGAAGATGAGAATCACAGAATCGTATAGTGGAAGATAATGTGGATAGGATGTTTGCATGTCTGCACCTTCCTCAGACCTTTCATGTGCTGCTCTTTGTATTATCTCATTTAGGTTTTAAAAAACTAACCTTTAGCTGGCTAGTGGCTACAACAGGCTGTTTTTTCTTCATGAAGGACTAAAAATTGTAGATGTTTTGTCTGTTTAGTAGGATCGATGAATGTTTTGGGTTGGAAGGGACCTTAGAGATCATAAAGTTTCAACCCTCCTGCCATGGGCAGGGACAGGTTCCACAAGACCAGGTTGCCCCAAGCCCTGTCCAACCTGGCCTTAAGCACTGCCCAGGGATGGAGCAGCTACAGCTTCTTCAGATGTCTTGTCAGTCCCTTAGGTATTGGAAGGCTGCTCTGCGGTGTCCCCAGAGCTTTCTCTTCTCTAGCCTGAACAAGCGCAGCTCTCTCACCTTGTCTGTGTAACAGAGGTGCTGCAGCACTCTGGGTATCTTCATAGCCTCCTGTGAGCTCACTCCAGCAGGTCGTCTTTCTTATGTTGGGGCCACCAGAACTTTCCTAATCTGGTCCCTGGCTGCTCAGACAGTTTCTCTGAATTCCTCCCAGGCTACCTGTCCTTGCTGCCTTGTTTGTTTTATGAGATTAATTTTGGGATGGCAGCTGGCCCTAATCCCATCCCTTTAAACCTTTTTTATAATGGTCTGATTTTTTTTTTTCCTTCTTCTGTGTGATGGTACATCTTGCCTTACAGCCAGCTCTTATTGCAGATCATTCATTACAGATCATTCATTACATCCGTTTGGTCAGCTAGTCAAGCTTAAATTGTGGTGTGCTTCATTTGCAGAAATGCAGTAAGATTGTACCAGTTTTATTAAACTCTCTGAAAGGAACAAAGCATGACCAAATGGAGCTCATTGCTTGACTGATCCATCAGGTGACCTTGGATAAGTCATTTAGTTCTTACATGTGCTTCTGTTTCCTGTTCCTTTACCATCACCTCTTTGTATTGTAAGGTCTTTTCACAAGGTGAATTATTTGGTTGAGCTACTTAAACATACCAAAAGTCGTACAAATATTCTGTAATAACTATGCTAGCAGTATAGGGAGATAGCTTCCAAGGAGGTGCTTTCCATGGTAACCCTTCTGTAGTTTACAGGTAGGTTTAGTGTTACTCTACCACCTCACAGTTATTATAATTAGATAAAACATAAATTATATATAGAATGAAAAAGGTTTAAGTTGAGGTAATGGGAGGGAAGCCCTGATTGCATTGTTCAAGGGAAATGCACTTGTAAACTTCAAATTAGTTTGTATAACTGAATTACTTGTGTGCAGCTCTCTTGTCGTTCTAAGAATCTTCTAAGTAGAAACTGAAACTCTGGTGCTAAAACATAAAATCAATAGGTACTGTTACATCCACTTAAAAAAAATTGTATTGATTTGCAGATAATGGCAGCAGTTCGTTCTTGCAGGATTACATGCCACTTCCTGTCGTAAAGATTGCTTCAGTATATATTACATCTGAGATGGAGAACATAGGTATAAAACTGCTTTGCTTTAATGAATAGTCATTTTACTCTGGGCATTAAAATGAGATATATTTCTTTAAATTTATCTCTAGGGATTGTTTTGATTTCATGGGCAAACCCTGTGTTACCAGAGACTCTAGAACACTATTAAACTTTCAAATAATCTTAGATTGACTTGTTTCTGCAAGTGTTTGAACTTGTCTTCTCTTTGATAGCAACTAATTAAGCAAAAGATTGTGCTCCTTCTGGTGTCCTCCACATCCTTGATTAGAGGGTTAACACCATGTTATCTTGGGTATTAGAAATTCTTTGCTAAACCCTAAGTATCTACTACTAGCATCTAACTCTCTATGCTTCATAACAAATTTGTCACCTTCAGGGGATTAAATTCTTCATGCTGATCATGGTGGTCTCCCGTTGTGCAGCTGTTTTTTTTGGTTTTCTGTGGTTTTTTTTTTTTTTGTGTACTGTAGCTCATGTGAAACCTATTCATATTAAGCATAGGTGACTTCCTGTATTAAAATTACTCTTTTTAACTCTTTCTAGATAACCTGGCTTCCCAGAAACCTCCTGTTAAATGCAAGGGTTTGTTGTCCTGTTTACTGACTGTTACACCTGAGGCTGATTTTGATAGAGATTCGGGATATCGCAGGGTAAGTGTGCAGATACCTGTTCTTGTAGGTTGGTTTTGCTTTCATGGTCTCTTATTTGCTTACACGAATGCAGTTTGGAATGTGCTTTTCCTTCCAGTGACTGCAGCAAGTCCCTGTCAGAGAATGTGCAACTGAGCATCTGTGTAACAATAGAAAATAATGTGGTAGGATGAATGCTAATGCTGTAAACCCGATTAAGAGTATTTGAATTTGGTGGTAGCTCCAATAGGGAGCAGTCTTTTGTGTGTACAGATTCGTAGGCTATATCTTACAAAACTGTAAAAAGCTCTAAGGCACTCATTTGGGTGTAGTGAACATTTTGAGTTCTAAGATGACAATTATGTATGTGTTTTTGTATTATAAATGAAACATTTTTCCTAATGTACATAGTTATAAATATCTGTGAAGTTTGCAAGATCAAGTTTAAATATTTGGAAAAGGGAGATTAAAGGTTACTTAGTTTCTTGGAGACATGAGAATGGGAAAGAAAGAACTGATTCCCTCTCTTATCCAGTTCTTCACACATCAGAGCAAAAACTGAAATACTTGACTTCATTATGGAATGACTCTTGTGGAATTTTTCAGTTCCCAGCTACTGGAGGAAAGTGTGATTTAGTGTTTTTTTTTTTTTCTTTTTCCTCGTCCTCTGTCTTTAATTCTTTACTTCCACTGTCTCTTTCAACCTGCTATTTTTCTTGCCTCAGCCCTTTCCTAGCTTCTTTCTCCAGTCCTGTCTTTTCTTCATGGAGCTAATCCTGACCCTCACTGCTATTTATCTTTCTTATCCTCTTGGCCTCCTTTGACCAGGCTTCTGGCTTTTCGCAACCATATATGTAAATTTGTGGGGTAATTCAGTCTGGAAGACACCTGTGGAGATGATCTAGTCCAGCCTTCTGCTTAGATCAAGGTTACCTACTCCAGGTTGCATAGGGACCTATCCAGTTGGGTTTTGAATATCTCCAAGGATACAGACTCAAAACTTTGCTGGGCCCCTGTTGCCATGTTTTGCCACCTTATGAAGGATATCTGAATTTCCATTGTTGCAGCTTCTTTTTTCTTGTCATCTCTCTGTACCCCTTCAGGAATAGGCTCAGCCTATCTTCTCTGCACCTTTCCTTTGGGGAATTAGAAAACATAGTGAGGTCTGTAGGTGCTTGGCCTGTGTTCCAGCCACCAGTACCTTCCCCTGGACTTGCTCTAGTATGTCAAAGCCTTCTTGTTCTGGAGGGCTTAAAATCCTGCATGGGGGGAAAGGTCATCCTCTGGACCTGCTGGCTGTGCTCCTGCTAATGTAGCCCAGGATGGAAGCATTTTATCTTTGTTGCAAGGGCATATTGCTGGTTCAAGTTCTACTTCTTGTCTACCAAGACCACTAAGTCCTATGTATTTTTTGTCCTATTTTTAATGTTTAATCTTTCTCACACACTGTTGTGCAATCTCTCCTTCCAGTGTTTGCTGTTCCTTCACAGGTTTCCTTATTGAACACTTCAGTATCCCCAGTGCATCTTGAACATAATGTTTCTGGAAGCCTCTTCCCATTAATGAGTTCGAAGAACCACATTTTGCAAACAGTGAAAGCCCATTCCCAAGTCTTTCACTCTTGAAAATGGGCATATTTCCCTGAGCAACTAGCTTAAAGCTCTCAGTGTAGCTTTGGTAATGTAAAAATCTTTTTCAATTCCTATCATTAGTGTGTTCATGGTAAAATAGGAAATTGTGTATATTCTTGAGGTGTATCCAGGTATGTATGGGAGAGTGTATTAAATCCTTTTCTGTGCTGCCAATACACAGTCATAAATAGTGTATATAATAATATATATACAAAACTGTTGCTGGAAATTGAGTCTGAATTATGAGTAAGGCTTTTATTTTATATGCCGCCTTTATGTTTGTCCCTGTGTGTGTGTGTAATGCTGCAAATTGCAGATACCAACAACTGTAATTGTAGTTGTAGTTAAATCAAATGTTCTTCAAATTCTATTTTATTTTTTTTTTTTGTAGCCATCACAGTGAATAATGTATCTGGGTTTTCCTGTATTTTAATAGAGTCTGTATGTTGGGAGATATGCCAGAGAATGGACACTCAGGAATAGCCTCAGCCTTAGCTTGACACACTGATCATATGGTCCTTGGGGAAGGGAGACATGCTCCTGCAAGCTTTGCTCACTGGTTCCCTTGTAAGTGGCCTTAGGGGAAGGACCGAGAGGGCATCAGTAGTTCAGTACTCAGATCATACTTAATAGTTTAGCCAGGGTGGCTGGAGCTCATGTGCCCGTTACTCTGTGTATTATCTGCCAAGAAGCGGAGCGAAAGAGAGCCATGAAGGGGGCAAGTGGAGCAGAGGGGATTAAATGTGCTGAGTCACGGAAAAAATAGTTGAGCAGAAAGTAAGGAAAGTGGCAAGGAAGAGAAAACATACAGGACTGAGGATGAAGACTTTATCTTGCAAAAGAGTGTTTCGGTTTTAATTCAGAGAAATGTTGTCCAACTCATGAAGAAGTAGTTACACTAGAGCAACTCACAGAGTGGTGACAGTTTAATTCACTTTCTGTGGTGGGGAATGTCTAGCAGATCTGGCTTGTGATAAGTTGCAGCATCACCTAGTCACATCAACATGAAATGCTGAGGATAGTTTTAGGCTGAATATCAAATTATTCAAAGTTATTCTGTTGGGTTATGGTACGCCTGTGGGTGTTTCTGCCACCATAGCTGTGAGCTGGTTGTAACAAAAGGAAAAAAAAATAAATTAATTTGGAAAGGAGAAGCCAGTTGTGTTTGTGGTTCCTGCTGAAGCCTTGTGGTAAGTTTGAGAAGTTGTTTGAAAGGGGCTTGAATTCCTGGTTGGACTTTGTCTCCTTCTGGGAATGGGCTGCATGTAGGAGTTGCACACTTGTCTGTCTTATCCATTTCTGGATATTCCTAGTTCAGCTGTTCCCCTTAAAAGGCCTTTCAACTTGCTTAGTTTTTCTGCAGGATATAAATGTATTTCTGCATGTTGACTGTAGCCCTTTATATCCTGACAATCACGTGCGGTTGCAATTTTTGTATTCCAACTGAGGGAGTACTTAACCCCATTTTTTTCTGGTTCAAACTGAGTGAGTTTTCACCATATGCAGCACCTCTTAGGGGGGGTGGGGGGGGATTTGAAATGAAAAAGTTGAGAGCTGCTTCTGTGATGCAGTTATTTTAATAACCATGGGTCTCTCTGCACAGCGCTGATTGCTTTTTTTGAGTATTTCTTAGGAGGAGAGAGGGTCAGGAAGGTGTATAAACTCAAAGCGAGACCTCAAGTGATCATGTGCATTTAGGACCTTGAACTCCTAATTAATGTGTTTTGCTTTTCATTTTTGTAGTTTATAGGTGTGTGAAAGCCAAGATTTAGGCTTCTTCCATTTCATCCTTTACAGGAGAAGGAGCAAGCTGAACGAAGCAGAAAGTTAGTCACAGAAATCCGAGGTCACACTTTTTGTATGAATTTTCAATAAGCTTTGGGATGCAGCAGAGAAACCAAGGAATCACTTCACATTTCTTTGGTATGATGTTCATAGACTAATTCAGTTTGGGAGAGACCTTGGGAGGTTATCTTGTCCAGCCCCCTGCTTGAGGCAGAGCAGGTTGTTCAGGGCTGTGTCTGTAGCCAGGTGATACCCTCCCTGGACACGGCTCTGCAGCCTTCCTGGGCAGCTGCCATGCTGGTTAAGCACCTGCTCTGAATTTTTCTTCCTTATGTTTTACCAGTGTTTCCCTTTGTGCAGCTTGTGCTGTTGCCTGCTTTACTACGTGCTGCAGAAAGACTGTCTCACTGTGTGCTCCAGACCTTTAAGCATCCACTAAATCATAACAAACTGGAGACCTGTGTTTGTAAAGAGCTTGGATCAATGTTTGTCAAGCATCTACACATCAGGCAGTATTTTTTCCTGTGTGTGTTTGGGTCCTTTTAACAGTATCTAGGTTGTTTGCTTTTTTTGTAAACAGGGCTGATTTTTCTGTGCTGTTAGGTAAGGCGGCAAGGGTTGATTGAGGAACAGGTAACATCCATACTAACATCTCCATAGGCGCCAACACAAAAATACCTATGTTCCTTTCTGCCTATACATATACTTGTTAGGTAGGGCTAGATTTACTTGCAGATCTTGGGATTAGATGTGGTTCCTGTTCCTATCTCTGCTACAACTACCTTTGCAGTAGTTTTGCCTTAGCTTTCATGTCATTAAAATGGAGATTATATACTCTTATTCACAAGAGTGCTGCAAGTCCTATGGTAACTGCTAAATGCTTTTAGTCATTTGGGAGAAAACTGCTATAAAAAGGAAAAAAAAAAGAGGTATGTTTATAGTATAAAATATGTGCTTGTAGTTATAGGGTTATGTTAACTCTGTACTCTTTGTAGATTGCTTTTAAACCAAAGTAGTATGCTTTTTTAATGTGTTGTGTTACTGTACAAATTAGATCCTTTTATCCAAATTACTTGTTGGAATTGAAGGAGACATACACAAGGGTTGCTAGGATGGCCTCATTTTTCACATTCAAGATTTAAAGTAGAAACAAAGCTTAGAAACTTGGGATTCTTTTAAAATCAAGTCCTTTCACAGAAGCAGTTAAGTATTCTTTTTGTCAGCTATAATAATAATAATGAGGTTTTGGTGCTGGGATGAGCGATAATTGCAAATGGCAAAAAGTCATCAGACGTTGTTACTCAGGTTGCAGATTTTATTAATCGTAGAAGATATTATTCACCTAGAAAGGCTGTTCTGTATGTGCTCATTTACATGAAGACTTGCTGCCTTGTTAAAAATGAACAAAAACCAACCCACAAAAAACCCCACCAAATTCCCCCCCCAAATTTTGTCCTGTTCTTCAAAACCTTGACTACTTTGTGCTTCACGTACAGTTTGCTTATAATGTCATCTGTGCTCCTGCTTATCCATGGAACAAATCTTATTTTGGGACAAATCCTATTTTTGCCTCTCCTCTCTCAAAAATTTATCTGCTGCTTTTTGGATTTATTCCATCAGCTGATTACTGTGCATCTCCCCTGCATGCATTTCCTCCACAATTAAAAAGGATGTTTATCTTTTATAAATGACTTCTTAGGTAGATGAGTTGTGTGGCCCTTTACATGTTTCTGGTCTCCTGAGGTGTTGGGATTTGCAGATGTAAATTAATTTTTTATCCGTTTTCCCCCACTTCTTTTATGTTGTTTTCAACATGAGTCTTCATTAAGTGAAGAAATTGAGCACATGCTTCACGATAGGAATACAATTAGTCAATGAGCTTGCCCTGTGAGCTTAAAACAGAGTACATACTTTAGTATCTCTTTAATTGGGGTGTTGGATGGTAAACTCTTCAGGGTATGGCTACAGCCTTTACATGTTCTGCTAGAGAATTCACAGAGAGAGCATTGCTACAGCATGAATATTCAATAACTGCCTGCCTGCCCCTTATTCCTTATGCTGAAATATTAATACAGCAGTGATTTTGCACCTAATCTTCCTGAGATAAGGTGCATGTAAGTAATCCTACTGACAATATCCTGCATGGACCCAGGCCTTTTTGCAGGATCACACCTTTCTGGACCGTCCTGAACACCAATTACTCTCAGTAATGCAGCTGGATCTACAGCTGCTGTTGCTAAAATGATGATGTGCTTTCCCATGGAAGGCAAGGAGCATTGGCTCTGCTCCCGGCTGTGTGCCACTGGGTCACCGCTTCAGCCTGCAGAAGGACATTAGCTCTAAGGGAGGTATAAAGCTACTACTCATCGTAGCAGTTCAGACATGTGGATAGAGAAGTACATTACTATAATTCCCATTGTGACAAAGCTCTCTTTGAACTTTGCCGGTACCAAATTGAGATCCTTCAGCTGGCATTTTCATCACTCGGGCCTTTTCAAGATCACATTACAGGTGACTCAGTGGCAAAACAGCTTCAGAAGTACAGGATTCCTGTACTCTGCCATGCTCTGGGCTGTGACTTGAAAACAGGATTTCACAACTGATATTGCAGACTTTTGAGTCTATTTTCTCAACTAATATTTAAAGTATGCCCACCACTTCTGTTCTCAAAGTTGGTTGTTCAAACTATAATATATTTCAACACAAAATTATGCAGCCTAAAGTGAAGATTGGTGCAGTAGTGCAGCAGTGTTCTGTTTCACATATATTTGAAAGCTGAGAAAGCTTCAGCTGAATTCAGACGACAAAGGCTTGTCAAATTGTTCACAAAGAAACGATTGCTCTTGGATGGAATTAATTTGCAGTATCTCATTTGCCATCTTAGTTTTGTCATGAATTTCCCCTACTTGGCAGCCTGAAATGCCAAGTGAAAAAGTGTTTCAGTGAGAGATAATATAATATACTAAGAAAATGTTATTGATCACAGTATGCTTTTACTGGAAGATGACTTTTTCTGACCGGAACACAAGGGACTTTGCCTTGTTATAGTAGGAAAATGTATTGTAATATGCAAACAGGATTATTGTTAAGGTCACAGCAACTTTGTTTTTACATTCCACTTCCTCTGGAAGCAAGCTTCTCCACAACTAATATTGTCAGCTGGGATAAAGCAAGAACAATTTCAGTTTTAGACTTAAAAAAGGTTACAGCAAGGCTCTTGTTTTATGAAGGAAAGAAATGAATGCTGTTTTCCACATCACCAAAGGTCAGAACTTGTAATTCAATGGGCATTACTGTAGGTATTTTGTTATGGTGATGGACTGTATTGTGATGGCTCTTTGTCAGAATCAATTAATGTACATTTTCTCAACATACAGGTATTTTATGCATATGTTATAGACAGAAAATGTTACACATCTTGTTATAGAGTGGCTACCACATGCAAGGACTATCAGGCACTTAATTTTCCCAGCTAATGTGGGAAGATTAGCAAACTGGAAGAGTCTGTGTTGCTCACAGACAGGTTATGTGGGTATATGGACATTATTACCCTGCAAAGCATGAGGACATAAATTTGTGATGGGATGCCCAGCACAGGGAACTTAGAACAAGGACACTTTTAAAATGTTTGATTTAAAGAGGGCTTCCTCTGCATAAACAGTAGGTCAAAGCCATTAAGGTTCTGCTTGCAGTGAAGGGCTCAAGACTTCCCCTCAAGAATAAGCACATCATTAAGATGATACTTCTTAAAAGCATTTCAAGCTATTTCTAATGAAACTCATCCAAAACACATTCTGCAAAACTTAACTCTTTAACAATTTTTTCTATGTGTGATTTACGTTACAGTATTATGAGTCATGTTAATTGAGACTGGAAACACAAACTCATTTGGAATAAATCAGTGAGGGTTGCATTGCAAATCCAAGAATATTGTATTTTCTGTGTTTGTTTTCCTTTTG
The DNA here is from genome assembly GCF_033783945.1 of Neopsephotus bourkii. NCBI lineage: Eukaryota > Metazoa > Chordata > Aves > Psittaciformes > Psittacidae > Neopsephotus > Neopsephotus bourkii. Next base: position 6,358,627 of record NW_026902076.1, on the reverse strand, counting down.
TCCTGCTCTATTTCCAACACGTCCCTCCAGTGGCTTTCTCTGGTTTTGTTGCAATCAATCTCCACTTCAGTGAATCTGGAGATACAAACTTGACTGCAAAAATTCAACTCTGGTATGGTAGTGGGTTACTAACCTGCTCAAGGTTTCCACATGGCAAAATGATTTTTTTACTTCAACCAGTCATTTCCTACACAGGCAAAGCAGTGTTGCTAAAATTTCGGTGAATTGTTATAGTCTGAAATTTAATTATATTTCTTTTACTGCTTTTTCTAATTTGGTTTGGACAAGTTAGTGTAATTTAGGGGAACAGATCTTAGTTGCATGAAAGACCTATTTCCATGTTCCCCTTTTGCAGACTCTTCTTCTAACATGCAGATAGCCAGGTGCAGGAGAGACCCTGCTTCTGTTATTAAAGTAAGCATTAAGGATTGAAAGGTTTAGATTATGGCTTTTAAGAGAGAACAACAAAAGAAAACCCAGGTCCCTAGGTCATCTTTCCCCCTTCAGCTGCAAGAATTTAGTATGGTTTATTTAGCACAATAAACAGGACTTGAAGTTCAAGTGTAGTAAAGGTTACAGAGGAATATGGTTATATTTCCTGCAAGAGTAAATCTGTTGTTTGTACTTCTTAGGATGTTTAACAATACAAAAATCCCTCTGTTATTTTCCTCCATTGCTTGAAGAGGAGGAGAGTTACTGCCATTGTTTCACTTTCCAGTCCCTGTGGGATCTTAGTTTAAGACAACTTGGCTTGTAGGATCAACTCTGTGAGTGCAGATGTCTACCCTGTGGGACTTGTGCTCCTAAAGATGCTTTATGTTGCCGCATGTTTTCCTACCACTTGGCAGGAAAATGATGCTCAGCCTTTGTAATTCTCTTCCATCTTCCCAGGATGTGCCAGAGCTCGCCCTGCTCACAAAGCATCTCTTGTGCAGGCATGAGTCTCCAAAATGCTGTGGCAGTTTGGGATGGCTGGTAATGTCTCCTTTTCAGCTGTGTTCAGTAAGAATAGGTAGAGTTTCAACACATGTTGTTACAAAACAAGTCTATTAACACAGCTGTTCAGCATTTCCTTGCAACCTTTTGTGACTAGCTCTCAGAATGCTGTTTAAAATACCACTGGAATCAGCTAAATCTGGTCAGCCCTGTGGATGAACTCAGGTACTTGGTTTGACGTGCCTGAAAAGATGAATTATTTAAACATAAATCCATTTAGTTTTCATGTTCCCTATCCTCATGAACTCAAAGATGAGGGGAAGGGAAGAGAAAAAAAAAGACATGTGGGTGAACAGCTTGTGCTGCTTAAATCTCGACTAAGGTGTTTGGTTTTGAAATGATTGTTGGTGGGCACTGTAAAGACAGGGAAGGTATCTTTCTCTTTTACTGCATTTTGCACTTAGTGTGAAAATCCAGTGGTAAGTGCAAAAGATGACAATCTATAAAATCCTGCTGTATGTTTGGGGAACAGTTTGATATAATGACACAAAAGATATCTCTTAATCTATGCGCTTAATTGAAATGCAGTAAAGAACAGCATCTCTGCTTATGAGTATGGGAGCAAAAAAATTTATACTAAGTGTTTATGGAGACACAAAAAGGCAGTTCTTGAAGAGAGCAGACGACTTAGGATTTTTTTTTTCTGCTTACAGGATTTTGTTTTTTTTTTTAAAGCTTTTTGCACAGATAAGGTAGATTGAAAGAAGCAGAATATCGTATCTCTTGATGGTGGTGAGAAGATCACAGCCAGATTTGCATCTTCCCCTGCTCAGTCATAAGCCTGCTCGTGAGCTGCTTTACATCCGTGTGAAACTCTGCACAGCCTGGATTTGAATAATAGAGTTGCTGTTAATGTCCAACATAAAGATGATTGGTTGTAGGCTTGATTTATGGGAAGCCAGAAGTGGTGAAGTATACGGTACACGAGGGGATATTTATGCTGCTAATGCTTAAAACACAGCTGAATGTTCTGTGCGCTGTAGATGCTTTCAAATGGCAAAAACAAAGGTGCATATAGCAGTAAATCCAGTTATTCTGATAGTTGAATGGCCCTAGATCAGGATCTGACTGTGCAGTCTCTTCAACATGCAGAGCAAGTCTGGTAAGCCCCTGTTTAGTTACTGCCTGTTACAGGATTATCAGCTTTGAATCAAAGAAAATAATTTCAAATATGTTAGGATTTAGGGTATATTGTTTCATCTTCATCAGTTCCTAATGCAAGAATTGTTTTTTCCAATTTATGTGCAAATAGGCTTCCAAAATCCATTGCTGTGAACTGAGATTTTGTCAGATTTTTTTTTCTTCACCAGATTACTCCTGTTCTGCTAATAACTGTCAAATTGCACCTCAACTCAGCATTTTCTTGATTTATCTTGCCTGCAGTAGCTAACAGTAACTCTCTGAGGTGTATCACTTGGCTGCTTTGCAAACAGAGTGCTCTTAAGATACTCAGCTGTGCATTTAGACTTTTTGAAATGCTACAGCAATTATATTTGATTTTTGGAAGAAGAATTCATTGTCGAGTCAAAGTGGATGAATTTTTCAAGATGCAGAGGACTTTTTCTCAGATGTTCGTAAGCTGAGCAGGCATACTGCATTCATCATTCTGTAATGTCTAAAACATATACCAGCTCGATGTTTTTAGTCTCTCTTTTTTCACCAAACAAAATATTAGTCCGTTCTTCCTGCTAAATAATATATTCTGCTCCATTTGCACAAATCCGTCTCTTCCCAGGTTTCTCCAGCAAAATACTTCACAGGGAGGGAGGTACTGGAGAGCCCTTGTTTTACAGCTGGCTGTAGCTCCTCTCATCTAATGTTGTTAGTGATGGTTTCTTCTGGCCACTTCGTTTCTGAGGCAGAAAGATGTTATTAATTAAAGAGCATTTGCTGAGGTTGAGATGGATTTTGTCTGATACAGAAAGTTTACCTGCTCTCTCTTAAAATACCATTTCTAAAACATTTTTTGCATTTTAAGCAATTTATTTCTCTCAACTCACTATCTGGGGAAAAAAGACTACAGCAAAAACCTCTGTAGGTGACTTCTGAGCCTCTGCAAGCAAAGTGCATACTAGCCCATCTCAACTTGCTGAAAAACTTACTGTTTTGACAGAAGGTGTTTAATATTAAGAAAACATAGATGAATACCTGTCTCAGTGTGCTGTGTAGGCTTGAACCAGCAAGATCGATGCATCCAAATTATAGCAGCTTTACCTAGTGTGAATGAGATGCTTCTTATATTTTCAGGTAAAAGAAATCAACAGCTATTAATTTGGCAGAATTATTTATTTCTTACTGATGATATTTTCAGTGTATCTAATCAGACACTCATGAATAGAAATGAAACAATTTAAATAGAGGCAGTGTACATTGTATGATCTTGTTTTCTCAAACTGTTCCATAATGCGGTGGATAAATTTATCTGTTCTACTGAAAAGACTTCTGCAGAAATCATATACACTGCTTTCACCTCTATTATTAAATATGACTGTTTTATAACTCTTGGAAGATGGTTATTTCTGCTTTTGCTGCAGGCACCTGGGAAAAAAAATGTTCATTTTAGGGGAACAGAATGGAAGGGTATTCTTATAGAGCCTGAAAATCCAGACAGCTGCACCAGGAGCACTTGACTTGAGAGGCATGCTAGAAGATTATGAACTTACCTTATTCCACTCCCCAACCCTTTGAAATCTTGCAGGGTGCAGGTTTACAGAAGGTAAATTAATGAGTTGAAAGAGGTTGGTCTGAATCAACATTCAAGCTTCTTGGAGGCCCATGAGCAAATGCTCATGAAATTCTGTGGTGGCACTGGAATTTTACTCTGAATCATTGGGTAAATTTGTGTCAGTGTGGGAGAGAGGCAAGGTTTAGGTGCCCTCACCACTAAACGACTGTTGACTGTCCATCAGGCCTGTGGGGAAACCGATGGGCTCTGCGGAGGTCTCTGTTATGCTTGATGTTGTGCTGTGGACTATGCAGCTTGGGATGGTGGTGGCTGAGGGTGACAGCGATGAACTTTGTTGCTGATGGATAACATTGCCGTGAGGTGTTTTTCAAAAGGTAGTATTTATTTTGAGGTTTTGGAAGCTGATTTTCTTTATTTCCCACCCACAGAGAGTTTTACACACCAGTTTGAGTATTTTTTTTTTTTTTTATGGCGTGCTCTACTTAGTCCTTGATAAGTAGATCATATAGGTGACTCTAAAGCAGCTGAAAACTAACCAGGAAATCAAGGTGTTGTCTTATTCTTCCTATTGAAAAGATGAAGATGATTGATGCCATCGTAGTTTCTGTTATAGTGCCTTTAAAAGCTTCAACTCCACTGTGTTTGGGTAGGTTTTTTGTAAGCAAAGTCTCCTTACCCAAACCCACTGTACTAATGCATTTACGTTGTAGTAGTTAATTGGTAGGTACTGCAATACAAATGTTTGCTTCTCTTCACTAAAGTCCTCCTAGGACCCTTCATCATAATCCTTGGCATATGTTCACTTTTCCACTCCTTTTAACTCTCCTTACGCTTGGGAAATGGGTGTGGACAGTGTTAGGGAAACCGACTGCTGTGTTTATCATCCATCCTTTTTTTTTTCTGAGTGATTTTAATCCCAGAATGAATTCCAGCATTTACATGCTCTTAAAAACCTTCCTGGCAACCATCACCTCTTAATCTTTTTACATTTCTTGTGAGTAGCAGTGCTTTCTAATCCTAACACCAGACCCAACAGCAACTGTTAACTGCACTTCTTGTTTTACAGCTAAATCTAATCATTCTAGCAGTCTAAGGCCAGCATTATATTTATCACTCTGAAATTACTAACTGTAAGACGTTGTGGCAGTTCTTGAGTTGTTTTTTCTCACTTTCTCTTTCCTTGTCATGGATTGATAAATGCAGCGATTAGTATAAGGTTATTTCTTATATATATGTGATGATTTCCAGAAAAAGATGAAAATATCTGCTTCTTTTCCCTCCCTCCTTTTTCTCTTCCAGTCTCTCACTCTACTTTCTTAATTTTCTTCTTCTGGACCAGAAGGAGCAATTTGCTTTCTACCTGAGTTTATGATTAGTAGCAAGATGTGTAGGTGGAATATGTTTTAGTGTCTTTTTTTCCCCCTCTTCCTTTCCCTCCCCCCATACCTATTAATATATCTGTTAGTAAGCTAATGCTATTAGGTTATGCAGACTGTTCCATGTACAGGGAAAGATAAGACAGCCATCAAATCCTCGCAGCGCCCCAAAAACATCTTTCCATTCTGCCGAAGGCTCAGTGTGTTTGTCCATGAGGCAGCAACAGATTTTATATCAGTCACTTAGCAAAGAAAGGGTAAAGAAATTGCTGTTATATATTTACTGCTGTGGGTTGGGTTTTTTTTTTTTTCCTAGCACCTGGAAAGTTGTGTGGGTGTTTACAATCTCTACAGGAACTGCTCTGAATTTGCATTAGGAAAGGGGGAAAGGGTATGCTAAAGAGCTGCAAACTTACTTCTCTTTGCTGCTTGATATTTATTTTTTCCCCATGAGAGGGGCAGGGAAAGCTTTAGCCAGGAGCATACAGTCCCCCAAATGACCCTGTTTGCTTAAATCCTAGAATAACTTTTTAGGTGGATGAACAGAATGGCAAAGTGAAGCAAGTCACAGAATAAGAAATAGCACTTTGCAGGAGCCAACTGTGTCTTCTGCTTCTGGGGTCTTTCCATGGTCTGTTTTTCTTTACCCAATCAAAGGAAAGGCGAGCTGGTTTTGTTACTGGCAGTGCAAGCTTGAGCAAGTCTTTCAGATTTTAAAGCAAGGTAGGAAGATTTTATATATGTGTGTATATATAAATGTGTATTTATTCATTTATGTATTTGAAGAGCAATGGTCTTCACTTTGTTAAGATCTCATGTCTGCAGATTTTGGTGTCTGAAAGCTCATCTCTTTTCTCTGTCAGTGGACTAATGAAAGATGATATTTCTCTCTGTGCTCTTTGTCTTGCTTATATCCTTAGACCATGTCAGCTCTGGCAAAAAAAAATGCTACTTTTGTATTTAAAACAGGAGCAAAAATGCAAAGCAGTATCTCATTCAAAACAATCAAAATGTGACTGTGTCCTTGCCCTTCTGATGTCATTAAATGCAGTTACTTAAACCACTTTAATCCATTACTAGGAAGATTGTCTCATGGTTGGAAGAAGAAACTGTGTTTTCTTCTCCGCGCAGACAGAGCTGCTTCACTTCCCTGCTCAGGGGAGAACACGTCAATGCCCAGGCACTTGGTCTTTCTTCATTTTATGTTGAACAGCCAGGAAATTCCAGGGAGTTGCATCCTCCCCACGCGCACACATGTGTGTACCCACACTCTCCCTGCCTGTTCTGGCTATTTCTGGTTTCCCAAGGTGGTTTGGGGGCTGATTGTGTCTCTTCTAACAGTTCGCCCTACAGCTTCCTCTGTGCTAGAGTTCAGCCAAGGTCCCTGGTGAGTTTGTACAAGCTTGTAAAATGTTTTAGCTGTGATTAATTTAGTCTTGACTTTCCAAAGGCATAAGGGGCCGTAATTCATGATGAAATAGCGTTGCTACCCTTTTAAACGATTTCTCTGCTTCACACCTTTGAGGTCCTTCTTCCAGATAACTTTAAAACTTTGAGGGGTGGGAAAAAAATCATGGTAAGTGCACAAGTCAGAGTTAGGCTTTGTAGTCAAATGATTGCTGGGAAGAAGCTGGGATGCTGGCTTGGACCCCCCTGGCAGCCCGGTGAGGGGCACCAATCCCTACTGACCTTCTGACCTGCAGCTGTGGAAGGAGGGGACAAAGTGAGAGCTGACCTGGCAGCTGGCAGTGTTCATCCTGGGTCTGAAGTTACAACTTTGGATGCTTTGCTGCAAGTGCAGGGCTTGTGGTGCATAAAGGAGAGATGGGGTGGTGGGGAGCCCTTAATTTTAGGGTATTAATGCCTTTACTACCATCTTCAGTGGGCAACTGGCTTACTGAGGATATATTACAAATTCAGAAAATGTGATAATGAAAAATTGCAGTGAACAATATGAGAGATGTGTGGGGTAATTACACAGTGTAGGAAAAAAAGTTGGTACCCTGCATAAAAAGTAAAGGACTCTGAGATGACATTATCTGACTTGCTGCAGTGTTGCTGGCAGCCATGGAGACTTTTAAGCCTGGGTGCTGCAGTTGTTTTACACTGTCTGCCTCCTTTTCTCTGGCTGAGTTTCCTGAAGACAGAGATTTCCTGAGCCCTGCCTGTGTAGTAGCTGTTCCCTCTTCATCCAGTGCTCCCGTTTCCTGCACAGCATCATACCTACATACGTATAGCGTAGAAAAGTCGCTTTAGATTGTAAAGATAGAAAGGAAAACATATTTTTCAGTCATTTCTCTATTTCAGCAAAGAGAGAAATCTACTCCTTGAAGTCTTCGGACCAGAAGCCATTGAAGAGTTATTAATGTAAGAAGTTAGATCTCCCTGTCTTGCTTTTAGTTCCAGTTTTGAGCTCCAACCATGGAACGCACATGGTGGGAAGCAGGTGATCTCATTACCCTGCTCCTCCTTCCAGTATATCTCGTGAAAACTTTTTTTTCCGGTATGTATTGTAAAAATCAATATTCCAGTTGATGGGAAGGAAGGAGCAGTATACGGGTTGATACCTAGGGATCTGCACTCTGTTAGGTGTGAGATTGCTTTCTCTCTGCAGCGGTTACAGTCTTGCTCTTACATACTGCCTACAAATTTTGGGTTTATATACGTAAGACCTGCTTTTGTGTTTTATGGTAAGTTTCAAAGGGACAGAATTGATCAAGGTTGCTATCATGAATTGTAGATGTTCACTCCTGTAAAAATTGCTTGTATAAGTAAATAGTATTCCATAAAGTGAGTGTTATAATCCCTTACATCAAAGTTGTTTTTTGGGAGGTTTTATTTTGAGCTCTGTAAATGTAATTTCTTCCGTAGTTTTTGAAGCTTGGAAACAGATAACCTCCAGGCTACTCTGTACCTTAGAAACCTCTTCACCTCCCTCAAAATAGCATAAGCAGTGACCACTGAAGCTGAAAGGGAAGAAGATAGTGATTAAAAGCTTAATATGAATGGCTGGAAAACAGGGAAAGAATCTCAAGTTCAGAAGACACTAAGATTCTATGAATAAGAAATGTTAACACCAATATGGCTCCGAATCCCACCAGGACAGCAGTAATTATAGACATAGCAACATTTCTCTGAAAAATCTCTTTCCTTACCAGTTCCCTTCATTGATGCCAGCTCAGGTTTGTGACTGCCGGGCCGAGGTGCCTCTGACCATCAGCACCTCAGGCCCTGTGAGGGGGATAGTGCATCGATATGCAAAGCATGTTTTTAACTGCTTGAAACCCAGGAACATGCTGTACCTGACCACAGCCTATTTCAAGGTCTGTCAACTTTGAGGATTCAGCGAGCTGGCAGTGTCTCTTTTTGAACATGCCCATGAAAATAATTGTGAATGATTAATTTTAATTACTGCTGGCTGAGGACAGATCCTTGGCTGTGGGGTTGGGGTTTATTATGCCATGTGGAAGAGTTGTCTGAGCTAGTAAACTCTTAGATTTCTTTTGGTATGAAAGGTGTATTCAGGAGAGAGCAGGTTTGCAGAAGGCTCTTTCTCCGTAGCCCTTAATCACTTAATAGTGGTGTAGCAGCTGCCTGAGGTGTGTGCATTAGCGCAGAAAGCACTCGAGACTAGGAGGGAGTGAATATGTGGAAGTGAAGATGACCGATGGCTACTCCTGTTGCTTTACAGTCTCTCTTCCACTTGCTTTGTTCCTCTAAACTGGAGTAGAGCAGAGAGGATGAGTACACGGATCTGAAACGACTGTATTTCTAAAATAGCTTTAAAATGCATTTCTTCTACCTTATTTGGCCGCGATTTAATCTCTGTCAGCATTTAGAGTAGTTGTCCTCCAAAACGATCATGCTCAATGTACCTTCTGTGAAACCTAATCCAGGGATAGCGAACTATTTTCTCTGTTTCAGAGGTGTAGCTGAGACAAAGACTGATTATACTGCAATCCAGCTACATAAATTCCATCATTTGTGTGGTGTCTCAAAGGCTGTTGGAGAAGGAATAAGTTTGAGTATCATTTCACTTGTAACAGCAAGTCTCCGAGTCTCACTGAAACATCTTTTCCTCTCAGACATTAATTCAAAGTGTCTTCATTCCAGTTTAGGAAGATTTATTTATTTTTAAGGTTGGAGTATGCATTTAGATACAAAGATACCCAAGAGACAAGTGGAAGTCTATTGTGTAAGCTGCTGGCTTCAAATGCAAAATCCACAGGTGAAATCTTGTATTTGACTTTACTCCTAGCTGTTCCCCTGACTTGCTTTTGTGACCTTGGCAAAATCATTTTACCTTTATTTTTTTCTTATATTTTAGCTTTTCTATTAAAAACATTAATCTGCTAGGCAGAGACTGAAGTTGTTTGTTCCTTTTTATATTCTTTCACAATACTAACAGAAGAACTTTCGGTTGGAAACGTGTAGATCAGAATCAAAAGTGCTTGCAAAAATATCTTCCAATCATTAAAAAAAGCCCCACACCAAAAGAGTCCCTAATTTAGAAATGCCATGTCTGCTCATGGAAATATTTATTCTCATCTAATGAAATTCAGTTTAGCATTACTAGTCTTCAAACTGTAAGAGTGTGCAGACCAGCAGCACCGGTTTGTCCCTACAGAGTTTTAAGGAATATTCCTAATCCAAGAGTGGTTTTCAGAAAGGTTTCCATAGAAGGCCGTCTGCTTCTGATTTGAGTTCTGTACACAGCTGATCTTCAAGCCCTGAGCTGATTATATATTCCTTAAAATATGTATTTTAATTCTACTTAAATATTTATGCAGTCCTTATCAACTTGATGTGACCTTGGCCTTATAGATGGAGGCAAGCACTACATTTCACTAGGAAATTTTGTGAGGGTGTTCGGAGTGGAGCCTGGACCACTGGGGTCTCAGACTGGTGTTTGGACCATAAATAATTACTTCTTCATTGCCTAGAGGGATGACTAAATTGTCCTTATAGCATCCTGTGATGATAATTGTTTTGGCTTGAACTGTTCATGGTCAGGTTCACAGCACGTTGTTGACTTCCAAAAGTTGGCAGACTGTACAACACCAGAGTCGTGTACCAGCCTGTGGAAATGCTTGGAAGATGTCACCTTTTTTGATGGTTAGCAAAGTGGGCTTGTTCTGTCGTCTTCCTTTACCTGTGTTTTCAGTTTAGAGATGACAAAGATCATGGCATCTGCCATTGCATTTTCCATACGGTTTTCTTTTGCTGGAATATTAATCATCTGGACCCTCTTTTAATTAAATTAGCTCAAACAATGAACCATATGAAAACTGCATTGGGACTTTAATGCAACCGATATGTTCCTTTGGGTAGGTTAGTATGGCCTTGTGCTTTGTTTAGAGACTGATGGGAAAGGGGAGTTATTGGGCTTGCAGGGAGGGAGGCTTTTTTCATATTTCAGTTTTCTTTGACCAAAGTCTTTAAATTGGCGATTTGAGGAGGGGTAGGCTTTTTAATAGGCTACCTCTGTTTTTATTGTTTCTCAGAGGAAATAGAACTTGAAAATAAAGGCTTTTATCTGAAGATTTTTCCTGTGCTTCAATATATTAAATGAATGAATGAAGTTGATAGTTACTACAGTAGTTGCTGAGATCATCACTGGTCAGTGGGAAATCTGCTTTTAATTACTGACTACTTCTTGGTCATCTTTAATTTTTCTTAGGTTATGTTTGTTTTTATTGGTTTTGTTGGGTTTATTTTTTTTTTAGTAGATCATAGAATCATAGAATAGTTAGGGCTGGAAAGGACCTTAAGATCATTAAGTTCCAACCCCCCTGCCATGGGCAGGGACACCTCGCTCTAAAACCATATCACCCAAGGCCTCATCCAACCTGGCCTTGAACACTGCCAGAGATGGAGCATTCACAACCTCTTTGGACAACCTATTCCAGTGCCCCACCACCCTAACAGTCTTTTCCCTCCACCAGTAACTACCTGCTTAGCGTTGCATTTTGTATAGAACTCTTATTTCACTTTTTCTTCCTCCCTTCATTTTCTTTTTCTGTGCAGTTAAAACAAAGACCAAAATACGGAGTATGAGATAAAATGGAGAACAAATTGAAAAAGAGGGAGAAGTCAGATGTACTGTCAAAGTACGTAATTCCTTTTCGCCTTTCTTCAGGATTTCATAATATAACATAACTTGTTGAGTGTCATGTGGTTACACAAACATCTTTGTTTTTTCTAACCTTCTGTATGGACTAAAAGTTAAGTAGATGGTCTTCCCTAAAACATATGTGGAAAAGGCATATTGTGAGGTTATCAGTCACACTTGTACAAGGGGAGTATTTGTTCCTGCACAGTTTAAGCAGTGTTGCAAGTACCAGGAGCCCCTTCTGATTCATCAAGAAATCTGCAGACAAAATTTTCCAGTAATCTGCCCACCTGTTTGTCAGGAGGTGATGGAGAAGATGTGGAAGGATTTTCCCTCATGGGCAGACTATGCTGAAGCCCCAGCTGCTGATTTATTTTTGTCCACATGCATTTTGATATGTAAAATATAGAGGCGGTATGATTTGTCCTAGCTGAAGGATTTTGCAAAAAAGCTGACTCTATTTTTCCTGTAGCTTGGAGTTGATAATGACATACGTTACACTTCAGCCAGATATTAAAAAAAAAAGCCAGCAATGTAATTTCAGTGCAGAAGTGAGCAGAAGTCAGGATGCTTCTTAATCGTGCTTGGATGTCCCAAGTGCAGCACAGGATAGAAGCATTTTAAGGAAAATGTCAGCAAAGTGCAGTAGTTTCCATCCAAAAATACCTCGGTACACACCTCCCAGGTGACGACTTGTTCTGTGTCATGATGACAGTGCCTCTTTTAGCTACAGAATGGTCTCCAGGAGGTCATTCGTGGAAAGGAGAAAGTACAAGGGACCTAGGGGATCCAGCTTAGCTGGAAACAAAACAGCTTTATTTCTGTGCTAGCTGCATGGCAGTGCCAGGGTTGTGCATTGGAGATGGTAGTGTGTGAATATGGAGAGGACAGCTTGAGCCTAAAACCTGACATTTTGGGGTGGTGGTGAAGATATTTTTCAGGCTGCAATGCCGTTGGTTTTCCTCCCAAGTGAAGTGGGGGAATGTGTGTGGGTCACTCACACCACAAGACTGACTAGCAAGAAAGGCAGCATCACCATGCTGCCGTCATATTGGACCTCGAACACAAGTCATTGGTCAGTCCTTCCCAGATCTGCCAGTTGCCCTCTTGGTCTTCCTGAACTGACTCCAAAGGAGTGCTTGGGTTAACAAATAGTCACGTGTTTCTTGCAGGAAACCTTGAGTGACCCTCAGAAGATTATAATGATTTGGTTTTGAATGGCTATTTTGATTAAATGGCCTGCCCTGCCACACACAGTGCAGCGATGTTGTTGCTTTTGTTCACAGAATAATCACTGGGGATTTGTGTCTGCATGCACATTCAACAGTGTCTTCTGCTTTCTGTAATGACAACAGTAGCTGTAGTGAGAATAAGCTGGGGAAAATAACCAAAGAACAAATCCCTAAAACTCACAAAAGAAATAGAGAATCCATATTTTTAACAAGTCTTGTGATTATTCTTTTAAGGGGCTGTTTTCTGATTGTTTTCATTGTTTTTCACTTAGAATTGCTCACCACTTCTGTGTATTGGAGGATTCTTCAAACTGCTAGGTTTGTATTAGCACACTAGGTTCATATTAATAGGAGAATTATTCAGGTTTCATACACTTCTCTTCCATCCCTTTTTTCTGCTGTTTTCTTTTAATTAATCTGCAACATAGTCCAGCGACAACAGATAATTCGCTGCTTTTCAGGTCAGGTGAAGGTAGGTCAGTGCAAAAGGCACTTTAACATGTGGAAAAGCTTCTTTGCTAATTGGATTGCAATACATGTGTTACTGCCCACTTTAACTCAACAGAATCATTTTAATCTGATTCCCTCACTGTTATTTTACACTTCAAATTTGTAACATTCAACCTTTTTTAGAAGAAATAAATATTATTTAATTATGAGACTCTCAGAACCGCTGAGGTTGGCAGGCACCTCATCCAGTCTGACCTGAGGCTGCCCTCAGTCTCCACATGGCATGGTGCTCAGAACGTAGAGTATTTCGGAAAATCCAGAATTCAGTGATCTTAACAGGAGAATACTACTTAAGGTTAAAAAACCTCAACACACCATAGTTATTTAGTATGTATAAATTCTAGTTTACACACATGTATCCTGCTGAGCTTAATGGAATTGTGTGTGTACTCCTCGGACTAGGACACCATTTAGTCACAGTCTCTATTCGCCTGTAAATGTTGAGTATCTTGATTTTAATAGAACTATTTATTTTACAGGCTTTTTTCCTTTCCCATTGCTGATTCCTTTTTCTACTCTGAAGAGAATAACATTTTCTACTTGCGAGCTCTGCTGCTGCAGTGAATTGGAAAGCAGGATGCTAAAGGCATTTGTTGGTACTTACTTAGTCTATGTTGCAGTCACAGAAATAATTGCAGTGTCATGCAAATATACCCAATCTAGTTTGGTACATACAAATATAAACCAGGTTGTTCACAAGCTGATAATACTCTAGCCAAAGAGTGAGGGGTTCATAATAAGCTAGTGTACCCTGCTGCTGCTTGAGCTAATTTATGGTGCTTATATTTACCTTTGGAACCATATGACCATGTCCTTTACTCTTACATGACATGCTTGTAGGTGGGTTGTTGTATTTTTTATTTTTTCCTAGGAAAAAGCCCTTCTTTCTTAATATTTTGCACTTCAAAATCCCTTCCCTCTGAGGAGCTTACTCTTTGGTCAGGCAGGAGCAGTAAGGTCAAGCAGCACCCTGGTTCACTGGGGAGCACAGCCGCTTCTGGCATCCATCTCATCATGTCCCTGCTGCAAGGGTCCTTACACAGAAAATTACTGTCTTTCAAGAGAGCACTGCCTTGTATTTTAACTTATATCACTTAAGTCAAAAGCACTTATGCACATGAGGGAGGTCAGGGAATGCATAGCCACTTTTTTGAATGATAACCACAGCAGTGTGGTATTGTCATGTGAAGGAAACGAGAAAAACAGATAATTGGGTTGGAATTATCCAGGACTTTAACTCCACAGGGATGATGACTTACATGGTAGGTGGTATTTGTTTTTTCTGCTTTCAGTGGAAGAATGTGCTTTTAGCAGCCCAATAACCCCGTACTTGAGAAATGCTTTCTGTGCTGTCTTACTAAGTAAAAAGTGACACAGAATGACATTAGAACCAGCTTTTGTTGCCGGTGAGCAGTTAATGTTTCTTAAAAACTGCTTAGTGTGCAGGATTTGTCAACCTCGCAGGACGTGGCAGCACCGGGACAAGCCAGGCTCTCTTTATGAATGCGATGCACTCTTTGCGTGCCAGGCTGCAAGGGCTCGTAGCCTTTGTTCTCACTAACGTTATTATTGTGTGCGAGCATACAGCACCGCTTCTCTTTGTCTTCTGCAAAAATCCCAGCTCATGTGTGGCAAATTGTTTTGACAGTTGGCTTTCCATTAGCGGGGGGAGGCAGAATAGTGAAGAGCTACTGTCTAGACCTACTTGCAGAACTATTCTGGTGAAAAGAATAATCGTACAGGAAGTTCCTATTTCCAGGACCTATTTGTACATTCTGACTCCTCTCCGTATAATAGGATTACACATTTCTTATCACAACTGCAAACTGGATGTGTACCAGCCATAAACTGTGCACAGTGTAAAAACATGATTGCAGGCAATCTTTTTTTCCCTCTTTTCTCCTTTTTCTCACCATCCCTTCTTATTCTGGATTAAGGCAGGGGGAATCATATTAGACAGTGTAGGATGAATCACAGAGCATCACTTAAAACATTACTGCAGCCTGATATATAAAGGCAAAACCATTTGACCAATGGAAGCTAATTACAGACAAGAAGTGTGCCTTAGGAGAAAGAGATACTGATGTTTGTAAGTGTTTCCTTAAGGCATATATTCGAATCCGGGGGGGGGGGGAGGGGGGGGTGAGAAATAAGATTCTGTCATTTTGAGGGAATCTTCATCTATTCATGTGGTAAACATGGGAGTGACACCTATAGCCGAATGATTATGGGCAGGCACTCATTGCTTTGAATTACTGTTTTACTTAACATGGGGTTTTGATTTACACAGTACTCTGGCAGTAATTCAGTTTGCCCTGCAGTATACTGGGCTGTAATATATTGAACAAATGAAATAATTGGGGCCAGAGGTACCTTAAAGCTAAATAAATGCTGGAGAGGAAAATCTAAGCAAAAAAGAGGGAGAGAGGAGAAGCCCACCTTGCTGTAAATAAATAAATAAATAAATAAACATATACATCTATATAATCATATATAGCAATCAGAAGTGGAAGTCTTTTATGGTTCATACTGTTAAATGGTGCTGTAGCCATCTGTAGAGAAATGTGCTTGCCTGGAGTCTGGCCAGACTTCAGCATAGTTTTGTGAGGAGAAGATGGCCCAGACTGCCCTTCCTCAGCATCCATACCAAGCGTGTTCACTGTAGCTATTTTGGGACTTTAAAACTTTGGTGTTGGAAAGCGCAGTATGCCTGCTGGGATGAGCCACAGCAGCATTTCCAAGGTTCAGCCTCTGTTGAAGATTGGCTGAGCTAGGAATGGATGTGGTAGTGTCAAATGGTGTTTGGGATCTGCTCTACATCTCAGGGCTGCAAAAATAACATGTCATGTCATGTGCTAGGCTGCATCTCTGTAATATGCTCTTGCAAGAGGAGAGCTGGTCATCCTTTCCTTGGGTTTTGGACTACACTGCAAATTTTGGGCAAAAGAAGAAGAGGTTTAAACAGTTTTATTCCTCTGTCCTGATTTTGGAAGGACAAAGTTTTGAAGAGGTTTGCTGGGTTATGTCATCTACGAGGTCTTGTAGTTCTCCTAGATCCCTCTTTGAATAAATCGTTTCCTCCCAGAAACAAATGTGAACTCAAGAAGTGTGCATGTAGGACTGCCAACGCAGGCTGTACTGGCAAGGTCGCTATCCCAAATGCAGCCACGACTGGCTGGGGGAACACCAGTGCTTTCTCTCCCCTTGCTCATGCAAGTCAGGGTAGTAATAGTTTGTGCTAAATAAGCGTGTTTGATGTCTTACTGAAGAAAGCCTACTGACTGAGGTGGTAGAAGAAGGAATACTTTTAACTGCATTTTGCTGGCCATTTGCAGGGAAGGTTAAGAAGTTTTAATCAGGGTAGACATTCCTCGCTAAGTGCATCATACAGAGAAGTCGAATGGGAAAAACTGAAGTCAGAGCTATGGCCACTAAAGGTGCCTCATGCTTCTCAAGTGTAGGCGGCATCTTGACTGGGACAGCTCTCACTGTGTTCTTGGACCACAGACTTTTATTAACCCAGAAAAAGTTAATAGCTACAGAAAAGTTAAAAGCCTTGTCAAATGGAGTTAATTAGGCATGGTTTTGAGGAAGGCTATTTGGAAGGGTGGAGAGGAAGGCTAACACATCATGCACCAGTTCCCTCTGGGAGGAGATTTAAGACTTCCAAGTCCTCTTCTCCCACCCTGAACTTTAACTATATTGTGCCTTTTTGAGCACAGTAATTTTGCAGGTTATTGAGGTTATAGTCACATATCCATAAGATTTCTCTAAACTTTTAATGTGTGAAGTTCCAATTACATGTACTGTTGGATTCTGCATGCTAAATATGATTATTTCAGTAGTTGATTCTAAAGGTATAGGTGTGGGGTGGCTTGATATATTTAGTCTGTAAATTGTATGTAGAAATTGGCAAAAGTCATTTGCATTTATTTCGATGTTCAAGCACTGTTTCATGCTTTTATTCTTAAGGCATGGGAAATGAGTGTTTAAAAAAACCCACCACCAAGAGTTAGCTCAAAACTATATTGGGAATTTAATGTACAAGTTAGGAAATTAAAAGTTCCTGCAATAAATGTGACTGTCATATTACAGGTATACTGCAACATAAATTTTCCAGCCTCTACAACAGTATTGAATTCTAATATGTGCAAGATGGTTGATGTAGAGTAGTTATGAGAATTACAGCCTTGTTTTTCCTAACTAGTTCATTTAAATTCTCAACCTTAATGTTCTGCTTACCTTCCGTTTTCTTGCTAATCTGCTTTAGGAAAATAAACAAAGTACAAGCCTTAAATATCTTGAAGCTCAAAGTGATGTATACCTGGAGAGAGAGAGAACATTATATGGCAGTAAGTTTTTCTGTTTTCATTTCCTTGGCCACTGATGTTAATGTTGAAACATTCCTTGTCTTCATGGAACCTATCAGTGGACCTGTTGGATCTTGTCTCCATAAGACCTGGGAAAATAGGACAGAAAGCAGTTAACTCATCATCTGTAAAGCATTTTTCTGTGTCCCACATGACTGAGCTGAGCCTTTGGGGATGCAGAGAACCTAGCTGTGTGGAGCATGGTGGAAGTATTGCATCTCTCAAGAGGACCCGTAGAAGGGACCAGCCTGTCCTACTCGCCTTTAAAGTTCTTTTTAAGTCTGCATCCTCATTGCCGGTACATCCCCATCTTGTTGACTGAACACATGCTGAGATCACTGTTCTTATACAATACTCACCCAGCCGAGAAAAAGAAAGTTTCAGAAGTAGCCTATACAAACTAAGTAGAGGCCACTGTGAGATGGAAAACTGATTTTTCAAAATAAATCTCTGTTGTATTTCATATGCAATGCAACACTTTTGAAAATCTCTTGTGGTTAAACACTTCTATCATGTCCTCACCACCTGCTGGAAATCCAACACAAAAACAAGAATAACCAAATCTTAAATTGTAGCAGCTGAACCTGTTTCAGATAAATCCAAAAGCTATTGTTTACAATAAGTGTTATCTGATTGCTGGCAGAACCTGTGTTTATTGCTTTTCTGTATTACAGTCTCTTGTAATTTGGACAACTAAAAATTGTGTTCCTTTTTCCATTGTACAGAGAGATTTGTAAGTAGACAGACGTCTATAATTATACTTAGTGGGATTGGAAAGTGTATAAAGCATAAAATGAAATTGTCTGGTTTTAATCTGAAGTAGCATCACATCAAATTTTTCACTTTTTTACATATCTTGGAACAAACATTTTTCTCATTCTTTGAATAATATTGGAGGACATTTAGGGACTATAATGAAGATACTCTGTGCAGACTGTTTCCATGTACTCAATATTTCTGTTTTCATGTACTCGATATTTTGAAATGTTTGCGCTGCAAGTCAAACACTGGGTGTTTATTGTACTGGTGGTCATGAAGGAAAGGTAGAAAGTGTAGTCTGACAAGTGTCAATGACTGTCTGGAGTAAATATTTCATTTTGGCACAGTAATCGCTTCTTTTTTCCCCCTCTGATTAAAAATACCCAACAAACAGCAAGCCAAGTGCAAATGGATCTTACAGTTCACTTTTTGCCCTGTGTTCTGTCATTTGTTTTTAGAGCTCATTCCTTTTTTACTTTTTTCCTGCCCCATGAGTAATGAAGAACAGAAAACCCCAAATCATGTATAAAATCCCAAGTTGCAGCTGTAAAGTCACAGCTCAGATAGATATATCTGTATTTTTGGGGTGTTCTTGGCATTGTGTCTTCATTATTGATTTTCAGTTTATAACTAACTTTTTCTATAGGGATAGAAGAATATGCATATATTATTTACACCTTTTGATTTTGGCAAATAATGTCACACTTCGTGCTTTCAGAGCACTCGACAGCCCAATCCCAACAGTCAAGAACAGGCAAATGCTTTCCACCACACTGAGTCTTTAATTTGATATTAAGTGAGCCTCATCACTGCCCTGTTCTGATTTTGTGTAGTGGTGGTGCTGGCCAAGGCTGAGTGGCTGTGGTATTTCTGCTGACTGTCTCAGTCATCCATGTTCGTACCATCTAGACCCAAGGAAGTGAAACACTATGAGCTTGAGATGCTGACTCAATGAGAGCTGTCTACTTTTGTCCAGGAGAAATGGTTTTAGTTACCAGTAACACCTGCGTGTTGCAATCCCTGTAATACAAGGAATGAGGTTATTCTCCAGAAGAGGGGCTTTGGTCTGTCATTTTTACCTGTTAAAGCCATGCTGGTGCCGTGGAAGTCAGGATATGTGTGTTTGACTAGGTAGGAACTAACCTTGGTGCAGATACATGCTGGCCAGTCAGGAGGGCAACACCTTTACCCTCTGCAAAAGCAGGGGAGGGAAGAGGAAGATTGGTTTTGAAAAGACCATTTTGAGAACACACCAGAAGCACTTCTCTGGTTTTGAATCAAAAGCAGCAGAGGGTAGGTACTGTGAAAGAAAATTTTAATCCTCAGAGTTTCATGACCTAAATTCCTTTTAACCTAGAATACTTCATCATTCTATGAGCTTTGGATCATTGTGATTGCTTGTCTTAAAAAGAGATATTTTCATGGAGCTTAATCTGAATGTTCACTGTTTCATAGAATGTGTATGTAGGAGCCATGATTTGTGAAATCTGTTTTTCCAGTATTTGTACCTCAGCTCTACGCATGCCTTGTAGTAACACAAATTATGTTGAATAATTGTGATCATGGTGCTGGGTCAAGAAAAATAACACCAGGATGTCCAAACAGCATAAGGAGCAGGTTGGTTTGGACTCTTACCAAGGACAACTGGCCTATTTATGTCTTTTGAAATTGCAGCTTCTCCTCTTCCAGCTAAAGCTAATGGTCTAGGATGGATGCACCGCACAATGATGGTACCTGCTCAACTGGAGGGAATTCACTTCACAGATGCTTATGCATCCTGCCATGCCGTAAAAAATGAAGTGGTACTTGGTGGATGGGATTTGAAAAATGACAGACTCCTCAGGTACATAATAGGTATGCCAGGAAATGTAAGACCACAAGGCATCCTGTAGGTTGAGTTATCTGCAGGGTCAGGCAGCCATGGTCTCACACATGCAGTCCAGAGATGCTCTGTAACTGTTACAGAGGTGTAACTGTCCACTCTCTGTTCCTAGCTACTAAATTTATCACAATAAGCTGGAAGAACTTGAAGACTAAAAGTCAAAGTACAGCATGCCATTGGGAGAGGAGAGGACTCATCATGGGCATTGGCAGGTGTTGAGGCTCCTGTAATAGCTGGGAGCTAACTAGAGGTCCCATGGTACACCTGTGACTGGACCTGCTGTACGCTGCTTTATTATTTGTCCTCTAGAGAACTGATGAGCAGGCTGTGATCTCAGCTCTTTTCCTATATTTTCATTATTAAGGACAGATTTTTTTTTTCCTTCACTTTTCAGTTTAAACTAGAATTCTTGCATGACTTCAGTCTCCCTTCTGCTTTAAAAGCCTAGATTGGAAAAGTAATTTTAAAACTTCTTTGTTGTATTGGCTAAAAGTCTCTTCTACTGTTTGTTTGCTTCTGGTCTTTTGTGTCTGTGTTTCTGCCAGTGTTCTGCAAGGGTAGAATTCAGACATGGTTTTGAGTGTCTCGCCATGATGGCATGGTCACTGCTGACAGCTCATTCTGTCAACCTATGGCAGTAGTTTCTCATGCTGTAGATGAGGAGTAAATGTCTGAAAACCAAATATAGCTGTAAAACCCATTGAAAGAAACATTAATTTCCTCTTTCTGAAAATTCATCATCTCCCCATTTCGAAGATAAGTGAATGCATCCGAAGACAAAAAACCCTGCTTTAATTGTGTTTTTGTCAGTGAAGAAGTAACGAAACTACTGTCAGTAACTGTAAAAAGGTTTTCTGTGTTGCGCAATCTAGTTGGGTCAGACTGGATGAGTCAGAATGGTTTGTGTTGGAAAGGACCTTAGGATCATATAGTTCCAACCCCCCTGCCACAGGCAGGCATAAAAAAAATCAATCCATTATCCTTTTACTGCTGAGACAGCTGAAGTTTAAAAAGGGTAGGCATGCAGAAATTACTGCTAAATTGGTAGCCAGTTTATGTGGCATACCTAGAGTCTCCTTGCCCAACACGATGGAGAGATTTAGGCTTCTTGGGGTGAGTGTGCAGCTGCCTTCAGCTGGTTGGTAGAAAACTGTAGTATTAGGGTTAGGGTTAAATCCCCTTTTCCAAATATCTCAAAGCTTCAAGCATTCATGTCTACCTACCCTTGACCCTTATTTTAGGCCGTTCTTCCAGGTTCTCTGCTGCTCTGAGCAAAAATCTGAACTGGCGTGTGATGTTCTTATTTCATATTGTTAAAAACCAGTGCCAACAGTTGAAGGTGACAGATGGTTTGGTGGGAAAGAGCAGTCAGTTCTTTGGGATAGAGGTTCAGAGGTAAAACTTGGAAGCAGCTGTGGAGTTGGGAGTTCAGAAAAGTTAAGTCACTCCTGTCTGGGTTGTGTTAGTATTGCAGTTTTGTAGGCTTGAGAGGTTCTTTTCTTATTGTTTGGGTCTCTGAAGAAACACTGACAGGTCAAGAACGTATGGAAAAGGGGGGATGACTCTAGGTGCCCTTGCTGATGTACCAAAGCACATGGAGAGAAGCTTTGCATGTGGCAGAGCTCCTTGGGGTCCAGGCAAGGCCAGGAGATCCACTGAGCCTTGGCAGCGCTTTGGGCTGCACCCTGCACTTCACTCCCAGAGCACAAGAGCAGCCCTTTGGAGGTTTTTTTGTCATCTGTAGCAGTGTTTTCCCTAGGCCCATATGTTTTCCCATTTGTATAGCACTCTGGTTCCTTGCCTGAGGAACAGTTGCAGACATCTATTTCCCTCATCCTTTCTGAGCCCTTTTCTAAGCTTCCTTCCCTCTGCAAGTTTTTGATATATTCCCTTCCCTTCCTGATCTGAAGACTCGTAAGCACAGCAGGTGAGGAGTGTTAGTGCTGCATCTGCTGCTAATTGGGCTCACAGGCTCATTCAGAGAGTGCTGGCAAGTGATGTACTGAGTTAAACAGGAGCTGGGGTTTGTAGAAGAATGTTCATATTATGTAGGGTAAGTAGAGATTTGCATGTCAGCTTTTAAAATTGGAGCTTACCAAAATGAGACTGGCTGCTGCTTTCTTTGTTGGTCTTCCCGTGGTCCTCTTTACCTGGGGTGTCTCAGCACCTTTACTCTGTTTATCCTTGCAGCAGCCTAGGAGTGTGAGTGGTGCTGCCACCCCCAGCTAGGAGATAATGTCTGGGAGTCCAGGGTTTAGGCAGGAGGTTGAACAGTGTGCTGCATTCGGTGGTGGTGCTGGCTTAAGCAGATTCTTGGCTGTTTCCTCCTCCAAACAGTACATGAAGAGCTGACATATGTTTCCTTCTGCAGCCCTAGCTATGAGGGCAGCCATCCCTGCAAAGGGGCTGAAGAGGCAACTGGGGAGGGGGAGCTTCATCCATCTCAAACAGCAGCAGCTAGCGCTGCCTGAGTGTATCTGGCACTATTGAGGAGGTTCTTCCACCTGGTTTGGACAGCATGTTGGCTTTGCAGCCTTCGTCCTGGTTGCGTGTTCCAGCCTCTGTGCCACCACAGGCTTTCCCAGTCTGCCCTCATTTTGGCTGCTGTAACTGACTGATTGTGGATCCTTTAATGAGTGCAATGCAAAATTATCCTCCTTCCTCCAAAATAAAAACAAAACTTGCTTTTAACATCTTTCTGTTCAGTAATATCCCTGATAGGCTGGAGGGAAGGAATGCCATCCAGAGGGACCTTGACACGCTTGTGAGGTGGGCTCATGCCAACCTCATGAAGTTTAACCATGCCAAGTGCAAGGTCCTACACCAAGGTCGGAGCAATCCCAGGCACAGCTACAGGCTGGGCAGAGAAGAGATTCAGAGCAGCCCTGTGGAGAAGGACTTGGGGGTGCTCGTTGATGAGAAAATGAACAGGAGCCGGCTTCAGTGTGCACTTGCAGCCCAGAAAGCCAACCGTATCCTGAGCTGGATCAACAGGAGTGTGACCAGCAGGTCGAAGGAGGTGATCCTGTCCCTCTACTCTGCTCTCGTGAGACCTCACTTGGAGTATTGTGTGCAGTTCTGGTGTCCTCAGCATAAAAAGGACATGGGTCTGTTGGAACAAGTCCAGAGGAGGGCCATGAGGATGATCAGGGGACTGGAGCACCTCCCATATGAAGATCGGCTGAGAAAGTTGGGGCTGTTCAGCCTGGAGAAGAGAAGGCTGCGTGGAGACCTCATAGCAGCCTTCCAGTATCTGAAGGGAGCCTATAGGGATGCTGGGGATGGACTCTTCATTAGGGACTGTAGTGATAGGACAAGGGGTAATGGGTTCAAACTTCAACAGGGGAAGTTTAGATTGGATATAAGGAGGAAATTCTCTCCTGTTAGGGTGGCGAGGCACTGGAATGGTTTGCCCAGGGAGGTTGCGAATGCTCCATCCCTGGCAGTGTTGAAGGCCAGGTTTAGAGCGAGGTGTCCCTGCCCATGGCAGGGGGGTTGGAACTTGATGATCTTAAGGTCCTTTCCAACCCTGACTATTCTATGATTCTATGATTCTATAATTCAGTCTACAGGGAGTACCTGTGGGCCCTCAGGGCAGCACAAGTGTGGAGGCAGCAAATGGCAGGCAGGGGGAAGGCAAGAACTTCTTAGGCTGACTTTCCTTTTGAAGCCAAGGTATCCGCTATCTACAGCTTCAGTATTTTTGCCTAAGGTCATGCAAGAATGTTTGGCAGAGCAAAGAACTGAAGTGAGTCTCCCCAGATCCAGGTTACCACTCTAACCCCAGGACTGTTTTTCTTCCAGCACTTGAAAATGGTCTGAACCTCCCATGAGGTACTTTGTGAGAGCTTTTTAGGGAAAGATTTTGCTCTAAAAAAAGCGTGACTGTTTGGTTTGTAAGGGGAAGCTCTTGTTCCTGTTGCCTTTCTGATATGTCCCTTCTGTTCTTGGCTTGCTAACTTGATGATATCACTCCCCATGCATTGGGCAAAAGCTGTTTTTTCTCTATTCAAAGAGCCAGGAGGAGCAGCTGCTGTGCTGACTCTAATCTCTAGTTCTTCCTGCACTCCTCTGGCAAGCCAAGGGGAGCTAGGACTGAGGAGGTGTGTGGAGAACGCAGATGCAGAAGTGAATTTGCTGTGTCATCCTTGAGTCTTACAAGCCAAGAAGTGGTTCTCTGATGTTTATTCAGGAAGGATCCAGAGTTTGTGCAGCATGTTCAGGGAACTGCTGATCACTGGATATGGAGCACTCCCAGGCTGTTTGCCAAAATGACCTGCATCTTCGACAGAAGTCCTCGATACCCTGTGACCTTCCTGCGACACGGTATGGGAAATGAGTTCTGAGTACATTCCACCTCCTGCCACAGGATACCCCTGTTGTACATATGGGTACAACAGCATCTTTCTGGTTGTCTGGACGCAGTAGAAAAACTGTACAAGCAATTAATTTCCCTTCCTTGCCTTCCTTACAGGCAGCTTCCTTCAGTCAGGTACTCTGACATCCCCTTTTTCCAGAGGACCGTTGTCTGTTTGGGTCTTTGGTGCTTAACTCCACTGAATTTGTATGTATGGAAACATTTAAACTTTCTCCTCGTCTTTTTTTTTTTTTTTTTTTAATATATATGTCCTTTTCCGACAGTCATATCTCATTCTCATTAAAAATAGAGTATTGGCTTCAGCAGTACCCACAGCTCAGTCTTGCAGGTGCCTGCGTAGATTATCCTATGCATGCATCTAATATTCACTCTGGCAGTCTTCTATAATTGACAATTAATTTGTGAATCTTTTTCCATGCTGTTCTTTCACCTTGAGTGCAGGGTGTACTGGATCTCTGCCACCTCATATTTCTTGGATAAAGTCACTGTGGCTTCTTGCCTTACAGTGTCTGACTCCAAGCCAGTGCGACTTGTTGGAAAAAAAAAAGCCCTGCAAAACACAGTGTGGGTTGGAAGATTCATTTAAAGGGGTGGAATAGTTGCTGGAGAGCAGTCTCTGTAAAACAAAGTTAAAAATCTAGATCTATACAAAGATATTTCAATACCAAATAATGCAATTAGTCAATGCCTTTGTCACAACCGTTGCATTCTTCATTCTTCCGTTGTGTGAAAAGAGGTTGATATAAATCATATTCTGGAATGCCTTATGTCCATCCCATTCAGATGTATGAAATTCCTCTGCAGTGGTGCTTTGATTTCTAACCTTTAAAAGTTATGAGCTGTGACAGAGAAAATTATAAACTCCCATTTGTTTTCTGTGCTTGTGTGGGAAAATTCTGTCTCAGTCCAAGCACCATGAAGCCTACAGTGCCTTAAACTGATTTATGAAGCCTTTTCCTTGATTTGCTTGCAGCTGGTATGTGTAAGTCCAAATTCAGTTACCACACCTGCAGTAAATCAGTGATATATAAATGTTTCCTAACTTGGGAGAAAATCCATTAGTGGTTGAATTAAACCTTTAAAAGACTCTTATTTCCTGAACGCTAGACTACTATAACTTTTATGTGTGATTTTAACACGTTCTGAAGTGTTAGGCAAACTACAAAGAGCTGCTGAGTATGTAGGTAATGGTTGTTAAAGTATTTTAAGAACGGTTTGCTTCTAATAAAAAGGTCCCTGTCATGTAGTTCAACACAGGTTGGACAGGGCTTTGGGCACCCTGGTCTAGTGGAAGGTGTCTCTGCCTATGGAAGTGTGGTTGGATCTCGGTGATCTTTAAGGTCCCTTCCAACCCAAACCATTCCATTATTCTATATAAATGGTCTGTCGGCTATAGTTAAGGGTTACAAAACAGTCAGAAGTTGGTGACTTGTTAGGTTTTCTTGTTTTCTTAACGTAAGAGAACATCTCTGCCTTTGTAATACCATATAGGTTTCATTGGGGATAAGGAAAAAGCTTTAGAGAATGACAGGGGAAATGATCTGGTATTTGCTAATGCATGTTCCCCTCCTCCATCATCTTCATCCCCTTCTTCCCGTTGCAGTCACAGGGATCTGAGCTAGGAGTGGAGGGTGACTTGAAGCCTCCTCCACATCCCCAGCTGAGGATCCAGGCATGCATGGGAGTGCTGTAAAATGAAATACAGAATTGCTCGAGTGCATCCTGCCCCAGCAGGAGGAGTTAGGGCCCCAGCAGTGGAGTGGGTTGGCTTTTCATGGTGCCCCACTAGATCTGTCATCTAAGCTGCTCGTTTGAGCATTTCTACAGCTTTAAAATGAGCCAAAGCTTTAACGGTTGAAGCTCAGTAAGTCTTGGATAAACCATGTAATTTTGCTGGCATGTTATTGGCCATATGGATGCCGCTTGCATGAACCACTGGACAGTGGCAAAATTTGGAGGCCTGGCTTACAATTTTGTCTTTCTACTGCTGTAATTCCATCTCTCCTTCCTCCTCTCTCTTTCCTTCCCTCTTGCACCTCCCAAAATATACTTCAGCCAACATATCCGAGCAGGTACAGAGAAGTAAACAAGTTGCATCCCCACACTAAATTGCTTTCTCTCCCCTTTCCTCCTGAAAAGCACAGAAGGGAATAGGAAAGGAAGATTAGTTGTGTCAGAGCTCCATCCTGGTGCCGTTCCTGTGCCATGGGTTGCTCAGAGCCGAGTGTGTATGCTTTGTCTGGGATAAATAACAGTGAGACTCTGTCTCAATTTTCTCTGCAGTTTCTCCCACTTGCATTCATTTTAAAATTTCATTCCTCACTCTCATTATTGCGAGGCCTGCCATTGCGTGCCCAGGGGAGTCAGGTAAAACATTTTTATTTACTTTTGGTTGGTTCAGTTCCACTTTCAACTTCCTCTCTTCTTCAATTTTTTTTTTGTGTGTTGTGTTTTGTTTTCCAATGACTTTGGGAGGAAGGGGAGGAGGGGCCCACGAGGAGGGAGTGACATTTATACTGTGTGTGAGATGCCTTGAAATGTGAATCCATCTCCTTCTGTATTAGACTGCTGGCTAATTCTTTTCCTGAATGGTCATCTTGGTTTGTTCTTTCTGTCTCCAGCACTGTTTGTAGTCTTCATGTCAAAAACATCTACACCAGGCGTAGAGGAAATCCTGGAATTCTGAATTGAATAATGGATTATTTGGCAGTTTAGGGGTAGCAGTCAAGCTATGTTTTTGCAGTCCAAAGGCCTTGGCAGCAGCAGTGGCTTAAAGACTTCACCCTTTTTCTGTGTATTTGTTCTCCCTGCAACCTTTTCAGGCTGCTTGTTCAGTTGTGCTGATGCTGTGGTTTGAGAGACATGCTGTGAACCAGATTATCAGCTGGTTTGGGATAAAAATAATCCTCCAGCATAGGGAGGAGTGGTGGGTGTTTTCCTACCTGCTTCAGTTCACCACTCTCCAGGATAACCCCGCAGATGGTTGCAGCAGCTCAAACAGAGGGACAACACAGTCAAGCAAGGATGGGAAGAAGACACTAAGGTTGGGGAGGGGTAGTAACTCCCTAAACTGACTTTTGAGCAGAAATTTTGGCTTCCCACCTGACAGCTGGGTTTTGATATATCTTGCTGCAAAGTTTTTTCAGATGTTTTTATCATGCATCTCTCTGTTCTTGCAGCAGCTACCATATTGATATCCCTGTAGTCAATATGTTAATGTAAGTCCACCTTTACTAGTAGTTGCTGTGGTTGCTGAGGCAGGCACACATCCCATTTGGCCACTGTAGATCTGAAAACAGTAACCTTTGCAGAAGGCCAGAGCAATAACGCATTAAAGCACAACCACTAAATCTGTGAGAGCACATCTGTCAACACACCCAAATAGAACAGGTAATGCAAGCTTCCCCTTCTGCAGCATTACTCAAAAGGGACAGTGGCCAATACAAAATTTACACAGTGACTTCCAAATCAGTGACTAAATGGCTTCTGGGGTGAGGATGTTCATAATGGAAGAGCCATGAGCAAACTCATGTGGGTTAGCAGACCATTAGGCTATCTAAACGCTCTTAAGGGGCAAAGTTCAATCAGCTTTCACTCCAAAGAGCATTATCAGTGTATAACACTAATCCTATGTAATGGTGCTCTAGGCTGACACAGGTACTGTGAAGTAGATTTTGGTGATGTAGATTGCCCTTACCAGTTTAGCAAAGATATTAAGATGCTGTCAAAGTCAACAGACCAAAATTCCTTCTTAAATTGCACTGCTCTCCTGATTTATGGCAACGAGTCTTTGCCATGAGTGGTTATCAATAGTTAACATGCCGTGAACTCTGTAGTGCTAAAGTTACTAATTATTTTTTATCTTCTTGACTTTTCTAATATTTGGTTGTAGATGTTGTTTTATTTTTTAAAGGGTTTTTTTCTTCCCTTAGCTGTGACCATTGTGCCTTGAACTTGGAAGTGCTCTGCTTCGTCAGTCGAGTGGTCATGTTTTTGTGTGTGCCGAGCTAGACAGGGTCTATGGGATGTCATAGCCTGTTCTCAGATAGTATGGGGTCAGATTTCAGCTCTGAGGTATTATATTGTTTTTAATTTTAAAGCACGGGTAGAGGCAGGAGTGAAGTCATCTTAAAATATTCACAGAAAGTCAGATGCACTTAGGAGTGCTACATCTTGCTGTAGCAAAGATTTCCTAATCGTTCTCTTTTCAGGGAAAGAAATAGAAAAGAATTCTGCAGGTCACTCCAATCCTTGTTCAAAAAATCATTGGATTTATTGAGGTTGGAGGCACCCTGCTGTTAGAGTTGCTCGGAAGGAGAGGGCCGAAGGTTCCTATTCATGCACAGTAATACTGGTTTTCCTCATTTCTTTCATTTTCCCCACCCCTTTCTATTGCATTACCATGCTCTTGCTCCCCACTTTTCCCAGCTCTGTGTGCCTCTCCATCTCTGCACGTTGTGTTGCTTTTCCCCTGCTGGGCCAC
Source organism: Neopsephotus bourkii (assembly GCF_033783945.1). Classification (NCBI taxonomy): domain Eukaryota; kingdom Metazoa; phylum Chordata; class Aves; order Psittaciformes; family Psittacidae; genus Neopsephotus; species Neopsephotus bourkii. The sequence continues at coordinate 6,329,843 of NW_026902076.1, read as the reverse complement.
TCTCTTGTGTATAATGGCAGCAGCAAAGTAAAATCAGCTGAAATGCTGATCTCCAAAGCACTGGCACATAGTGCTTTAGAGATTAGGATTTTAGTGCATTATACTTGGCTGCTAGCAGAGCAGAGAGCTGTGACAAGGAAACACAATGGTGGAGCCAAGGGTTCAGAGTTGGAGCTGTAGCTCCAGTTCCTCTGGGCAAAGCATGTTGTGCTTCTCCTGTGGAACATTTTGTGGAGTGTATGTGTGGAGGGGCTTGGGTTTACTCAGTAGACAAAAAGGGATACCCAGGGGTAGGTCGAGAGCCTTCTCATTTGAATCATACCTATTAGTAAGAAAAACACCCAAGCTGTTAGTAACAAAACAAAAAGAAAAATAAATTATAGCAAGATTTTTCTGACCTTTTATTGTATCTACATCCTCATTCTTTCTTTTCTGTTGTTGTATTTAGTTCTTTAATTTTCCCATAAGCTAAGGAAGATAGATATTTTTTCCTCTTCTTTGCATAAGCTTACAAGCTCATGTTGCTGCTGTAGCAATTTGCTCTAGGTCCTGATATCCTCTTTGAGGTTCTTGGACGGTGTAGGCATTTTGGGAAATGCAATCTAGTATGACAACTAGAAGTGGGGCTGCTGCTTGTCCAGTTTCCAACGAGCCTGGCTGGGTTTTGCTGCATGCTTGCCAGTTGCCACTGGAGCTGCTGCGTGTGTGCAGGTTAGTCTGTAAGTACCCACAGCCAATTTTGGAAGGTGGACTGCGGGGTTTTTTTATGCTTCAGAGAAGGCCATGCTAATGAATGCCCTCAGCTAGTGTCTGCTCTTCATTGATTTTGAAAGAATCATTACTTAACGACATAAATTAATTCTAAAAGCTTGTAACCTCTAATATCTTTATCAAATACCAGATAATCATGCATTTTTCCGTGTATAGTTTCTCCATTGGCTTAAGGCCACTTAGTTATATAAATATTAACATTTTCTACTGCTAGGTTTAAATCCTATTTAAAAGTGCTTCTATTCTGTATTCAAAAGAGAAGGAAATAAAGTAGCAGGAGAAATTCTCTCATCTGGAACAATGAAATATTTCTTTAGCAGAGGCTGAGGTTTTTACTGTGTGCAGATGCCGGTGAGCATCTGCCTCTCTCCAGCTCTTGCTCTGTTCAGAAGCTCTTACCGCTGCTTGCTTTCAACATCCCATTTCTCTTCCTTCTCAGCACCATGCCTGGTTCCTCTTCCCTCTCATTTTCTTGTAAGTTCATCCATTGGTTCCACTTTCTCTCCTGCCTTTCTGCTGATTTTTGCTATGCCATTTCTGCTCTGTTGTCTTCTGGTTTTTCTCCTTGGCCTTGACTTGACCTTCAAAGTTGAATGAGTTTTCTCTTCTTTGAAAAGGGCCGCTTCTTGGACCTGGGTGTTCTAGCACTCTTTCTTTTCTGATTGCCTTCTCTGACCACTATTTTATTCCATACTGTAGGTTTCTTTCGTGCATATTCTGTGATTTAAACATTCTGGTCTACTTTTCTTGGGTTTTGGTTTTTGGTGGTGGTGTTTTGTTTTTTTTTCTTGACAAAACTTCCCCTTCACAGTCATTCTTAACGGGGATTTTCCCTTTTTTCCTCTCCTGTCACCTGTTCCTATGAAGCCATGAGGCACAAACTGCAGATCCCCTGCTGGTTTCCTGCTTTTCACATTCTTGGCAGCTACTTTTGACAACAGATTTACTTTCTCATTGCATGCAGTCCTGCTCACTACATTGACAAAGGGTATTTTACCCAGCTGTAGTTCAGGGTCTGCTCACTGCCTCCTTCTTCCAACTTCGGGTGTTTTTCCCTTTTCTTTCCCTGCTCCTGATTTTGCTACCTTCTACTTTTCATCCTCTTTCAACCTGTCTTATGTATTTTCCATATAAAAGCAGTGTCTGGTAGCTTTGAGGCATTCCACAAGTGGCCAGTTGTATTTCTGTTGTCTCTTTTCCCTTGTAAGCATGAGAGTCGGTGTTTGCCTTGCTGGGGTTACGCGCACTGGGAGATAAAAAATGAGAGTCCTTGAGCTCAAGCCGTCCTTAGCATAAGCTGAACACCACCTGGCTGCTGTGCACACCAAATGGGAGATGCATACTCATGAGCCATCCCATATCCCATCACACTGGCTACATCCCTAATCCCCACTCTCTTGAGCCCATGCTTGGGCAGTGGTGGCTGCCTGTGATCTGTTCTTGGTCCATTCTGGTCCCCTGGGATTCTGACTCTGAAGAGCCTCCCCTGCTTATCTTCTCTCTTTGCAAAGGCACTGAAAAAACAGCCCTAGGGGGGGAAACAAGACAAGGAAGAGAAAAATATCAAAATATCAAAGGCAGTAAAGTGGCAGAAAGGTCAACAAAAGTAGGGATGAATTACACCCTTCAGCTGTAGCCAGGAAAATCACACTGTAGACTGATGGCTGTGACTCCCAGGGGAGAATGAAAACCAAAGAGAGTCCAGCAGACACTATACCTTGTAAATAAACAAATAAGTATTATTCATATTGCAGAATATGGCAGAAATGTGGTGAATATAACAGAATTGCAGAATAAAAAAAAATACCTTATTTTGTTCTACAAATGGTAATGGTGTCCAAGGTACAACCCAATTATAAATAGCTGCTTTTCACCAGAAGCATCGGATTCTAGGTGAACAGTACCACCGTCACAGTTGGTCCTCTGAGTGACAGTCCCCAGTCTGTGACCAACACACACACGTGGCTTTGATGGGTGGTGAGCTGTCCTGGGCATTATTTTGTAGGATTTAGTAGCATTTTCTAACTCTCATGTAAAGAGCGTGTTCTGGAAGCAGTTTGGCACCATGTTCACCATCCCTCCTAATGTGCCATGTTTTCCCTGTGTAGGAACAGGGACCCTAATGGTGGATGTGAGGAAGTTGTAGCTGTTCAGCCTGGAGAAGAGAAGCTGCTTGGAGACCTCATAGCAGCCTTCCAGTACCTGAAGGGGGCCTATAAGGATGCTGGAGAGGGACTCTTCTTTCAGGACTGTAACAGTAGAACAGTGGTGATGGGTTCAAACTAAAACAAGGGAAGTTCAGTTTAGATATAAGGAAGAAGCTCTTTACTGTAAAGGTGGTGAGGCACTGGAACAGGTTGCCCAGAGAAGTGGTAAATGCTGCATCCCTGGCAGTGTTCAAGGCCAGGCTGGGGGGAGCCTTGAGTGACATGGTATAGTATGAGGTGTCTCTTGCCCATGGCAGGGGGGTTGGAACTTGATGATCTTTCAACCCAAACCATTCTGTGATTCTATGGTTATATGAAAATCATCATGCCAAGTCAGCTGTATTTTAAGAGGGGCTGATTCATAACAGCAATTATGCTAATGTTGGTTTTCCTTGCATCAAAGTGAGAGGGATGCAAAGAGAGTCCCAGGTTTTCTTCTTGTGCCTCAATAAAGCTATTAAAGTAATGCTGTAGAGTCAAGCTCAACAGCTCATGCACAAGCAGTGAACCTCCAACTAGTATATTCTATGCTAGAAATTCTAGTTTACCCTAGAATTCCATAAAGTCCATTTGAGTTACTGTGCAGCAAATCTGTGTCTTCATCATGTCTGTGTGATTAAATCACCTTAAAAATGCATCTGTATGACATTTTCCGTGAGCAGCCTAATGGCCTCCATTTCAGGCTGCTGTGTGGGCAGTGCTGGTCCCTGATCTGGTGCTTCTTTTAGTACAGGAGGAAGGGAAAAAGGAAGGAATGAAAATCCTGCTAATTTATTTATTTTATATATGCTTTCAAAAAGTAGCTGGTACAATATTTGGGCCAGGTAAAGATTGCCCAGGACCAGCTCTGTTTTGGTACTCGCTTCCAGCTATTCAGGAGTGGTTTTTCAGGTTCTGCCCTTGTCTCTTAATTTAGATGATGCCTTTGGAAGACCCTGCACTGGGTATAGTGCTGAGCTGCTGCTTGCTCTGAGCTGGTTACTGCCTGCCACCAGGACATCTGAGAAGCTGGTATGCTCTCTGACCTTGAGCCAGCTCAGGAGCAACTTACTAGTACCAAGCACAGCAGGGTCTAGTGGCATGAAATCCCGTGAGCCAGGCAATAATCTGCAGTGTTACACTGATTCTCTCTGTGCCCATCAGGTCCTGCTGCCTGTTCTGCGGTGGGGACCGGTTGCTGTATGGCTGTAGTACAGCTACACAACCTTTAAGCTCACTGCTGTTTGCCTGTGCCCAAGGACTGATTTTACAGGGCTCTTGCTGTGTGGAAATGAAGGGAAACCCCAGTGCTGGACTGGTTCTCACTCTTGGCAGAGTGGATAATGTCAATGCAGTGGGTTTAGGTTTGCAAAAGAGGTATGGGTGCTGTTGGACAGTTGATGCCTATTTGGGGTGGAGTGGCCCATTGCTTTTCTCACTGTCATTTACCTGGTGTGTGTGTAGGATTGCTGTGCCACAGCCACAGGGAGTCCCGAGGAGCCGTCGTTGTTCCCTGCCTGCTCTCACTCTGCCAGATTATTCAAAAGAAAGGCTTGAGGGATGGCCCAAATTCTGCAGAGCCCACAGTTCTATCCCCCTGCACCACCATGGCTGTGCGCCTGTAAAACCAGTTTATTTGTTCTCACTTGCTTGGGCAGAGCACAATGTGAGTTCATGTGCAGTCAAACCTTGAGTTCCTATCTCTAGATATAAACCCTGGGAAAGGAAGGGTAAAAAACGGGCAAGGAAAACTTAGAAGCGGTTTGTGTGTGAGCATGGAAAAGCAATGCCAGACTTTTCCAGCAGCTCATGTCTGGAAAAGCAGAAGTCAGGGCATTGTTGCTGCTGGCACCACTGATGAGGAATGCAGAGAGGGCACGTGTGGCACTGTGGTGTTGTGCCACTTTCTCATGAGGTTTTCCTGGTGCTGAGCTTTCCAGGAGTGCTCTGCCTCCTGCCAAACCATATGTGTGGCAGCCTCAAACTAGTGGGATTGGGTAACCATGGGATGGGTTTGTCTGGGCATCCCAGGAAACCTTTTCAGTTCTCTGTGAGGCTTCACAGCCTGAAGACTGCAAACCATATCAGTAATCTGACCTTTTTCACATTCCATTTATTCACATACACAGAAGTATCTTTCTTTCTTGTGAAAGGAAAGTGTCCGTTTGCTCAACATTTTACAGATAGATGCTGTCCTGCCATGAAGTGCTGTGATTTGATGTAGAGAAGCTGCTTCCAGAGGAAAACCTTCTGTGACAAGCTCAGGCAATGCCAAATTGCTGTATCAGATTTCACTGAGCCGAATGAGGATCTAAGTGGTGGTCAGACTCAGACCGCTGCTTCTCATGGAGGTGGTGATGCAGCCACACAAAGGAGGTTTGTGTGTTTTAGTAACTGGCTCAAGCTATATAAATAACCATTTTTTGGTGGGGTTAGTTGTACTTGTGCAATACATATGAGAAAAACAACTCTCCTAAGAAGTTTATATTGGAGAGGGACTCTCCAGTGGTTATTTTTCTCCTGCATCTGAAAACAAGTGGTTTAAGCTATGCGTCATTTGTAGAAAACCTCATGAGCATCAGTGGCAGAGTAAGGCATCCCATATTTATTTAGCCAGCATCTTCGTGTGCTTTAGCTCTGTGCCTGGCAGCTATGGCAGCCTCCAGTCTCACTACTTCCTTACATATTTGTACTTCAGATGTACATTACGGGGTGATTTTTTTTTTCAGTGTTGAGGCTGAAGGCTTCCAGAAGGGACTGTGTCACTGCTGTTGGGGCCTTACTGCACGCGGCTGTAGTTGATGATGAGCACAGACTTATTAAATAATGAAACGTGAGATTCCCTATCAGGAAACGTTGTGCTGCTAATTTGGGTGTGAGGGAGATGGTGAGGTCATGCGAACGGGTTGTTAGGAGACAGTGGTGAGTAAGCAGGGAGGGAACAGTCAGCAACATTGAGGAATTAATTTGTGTGCAAAAAATACAGGCAGAAATATATATTTTTGTGACCTCTTTAAAAAAGCAAAACAACCACAAGGCAGAAACAGCCTACCAGAAAACCTTTAAATACAAGGGGAGTTAAATCTGGGTGATGTGGATAGGGTCAGATCTGCTCTTGTGGGCATTTTATCTTTGTAAGTTCTAAGAGCTGGGATTTTAAAACTTTTATTTTTTAATGTTTCTGTGCAGACACTATATTACATTGGCATTGATTCACTGAGTTTATTTGTCAGCAGTAAAATGAATGAAATTCTAGAGGTACAATTTCAACCAGCTGCTGTTGTTTACTAGTGAGACTACCAGTGACCCTTAGCATCTATAAATACTTCACTGTGAATTAAAAGCAGTGAACTATCCAGTAGTATTTCTCTTACTCATGTTTCCCAGTAATTTTTTTTCTCTCTGCTTCCCCCCTCCCCCTTTATTGTTATTTTCAGTCTTGTCTCTATTGCTTCAAGAAAAGCCAAACATCAAGAGGGAAATTTAATATCTAGCAAACTTGGTCATTCATTAAAAGACACATCAAGTTGTTAGACCGTGTGGAGAATTTTCTCTGGTCTGTGTGGTTCTGACTTTTGGTAATGGCCTTTTAAAGTGAAAATTCAGATTTAAAATATCTGAGCATTATTTTTAGCTCTCCTGAGCTCATCATTCTTATTAAGGCGAAAGTTGTTTGCGGTCATGGATTAGCTACATTTGTAACTTCCTCATAGCTTTTGGCAATACTGCAGAAGGACTGCAGTTTCTAATCCCCTTTTTCTTTATTTGTTGTATTTTGTTTTTCTTTCCTTTTGACTAACTTTGGAGGTTTGACATGGACCAGTAGGTCTTTTATTTTATCACAGGGCATAAAAACAAATGCTGGTTTTGCTCAAGTTTAGCCCAGATTATGAGGTGCTGTGAAAGGATGTGCTTCTCAGTAGTCCAACCTCTGGCCAGGTGAACCTGCTCCCTCCATGATGCTGAGCATCTCTGTCTACTATTTCTCCTTAGACACCAAGTTGGACAACACCACCGTTCCCACTTCAGAGTTTCTCCAGGCCTTATTAGCTTTTGTTAGAGGTTTTGGGTTGGTTAGATGTTCAGCTTTTCCACCTCCTGTGAGGGTATGCTGAGCTCTCACACCTCTGTGCTCTTGCTGCGAAGACAGAGGTTGCACATTTAACTTTCATGCTGCAGAGCAAGCTGATGCCTCCTTGCCTGCCCTTACACCTCTAGAAGTTGGTGTGGATGCTGTCAACACCACTGGATTAAGCAAAATCTCTGACAAAAGGGGTGTTGGTGCCATTCATAAAAAAGCCCTAACAGCCAGATGGAGGTGGTTGCTCCATGTGGGTCTATGATGGGATGTGAAGGGAGATCTCACACCTCTCGGCAGAGCATTGCGAGCACCAGACAGCTTCTGTCAATCTCTGCTGCTAAAGCTGTTCCACTTCCCAGAAGGTGTTTCTGCATTTAGAAGGTTGGAGCAACTGAGAGACTCACTGCCTAAGGATTACTGCTGTCAGTGGTGCCACTGGCTGTTCCTCCCACTTTGTACACAGCAGAGATGCTTCCCAAACCCAAAAACTGGGAATGACCCACCAGAGAAAGGGTGGGAGTTATCTAGGAACATCTCTATTTTTACAGAAATGAGCCCAAAGGAGCAGGGAGTTGGACTCAAATGATCCTTCTGGGTCCCTTCCAACTTGAGATATTCTGCAATTCTGTTATTTCCTTATTAAAAAAAAAAGTATTTTTTCTTTATATTTTATGTCTTATTTTGCTCAGCCACCTGTTTTGTTTCTAAGCCCACTTATTTACACAGCCCCAACTCCTGCAGGGTTTTTGAAGTTAATAAACTCGTAGGGACAAGCAGTGCAAAATTTGTACCCGATCAAAATGACGTGCAGCAACACACTGGGAATACGTAAAGCAAAGAAGCAACCAGGTTTGGGGGTCAGCTGCTTTTTGAACCCAGGCCATGGAGATTTTTCTTCACCAAAATAACATTTCTCATTTTCCAGTCAACTGTTGTGACAGTCTTTCCTTTGAACCTTCCTACTGGGAAATTTTTCTAGCTGCAGCTTTTCTTTCACTGAAGAGAGCATCTTTTGCTATCTAGAAATAGTGTTTTTTACAACAGGGTAGCTGAAGTCATTTGAGAGTCACTCTTTCAGTCTACTACCACTGAGCAACCACACGACAAAATGGTTGAATATCAAGGCATGATTTATACCTGTCCTTCCTAATTTACTATCATAAGTTCAAAAACTGCTTCCAAACTTTTCCACATGAAAAATTTCCCTTAATTCTACCATTTGTGTCCTAAGTACAGTGAGAAGCATTTTCTCTCTGATGATCTTTGTGTTATCGCTGTGAGGACAAAGAGATGTTAGTCTCTGGAAACTTTTGCAGAGAAACCTATTCTTGTTTGCTAGTGTTGTAAAATAGGAAATTAATTCTAAGCTATTTTGCTTAAATGGCTGAGCTTTGTCTTTTTACCTGCAATTAAAAAAAATCAACCTTTGTTGAAAAGAAGGAAGATAATTATATAGGAAAATTGTTGCTATTCTCTTATTTTAAAGACAACAAAAAAAGAAAATAAATCCAGCAGAACAGATGTGAATCTGCAGACCTGCAGTATTTAAGAATAATTGCTGTTCCCAATATAAGATAGTACTTTTTTCCCTCTGTAATTTCAGCATAGGTTGTTTTTTTTTTTTTTTTGCATTTCTAGGAGGGCTGTGCTTTTTTGTAGGCTAGCCCCTGTTTCCTGAGCTCGATTAATCCTTTTTTTTTTGGAAGTGGCGTGCTTTTATTCCCTGTGTTGTTATCGCAGCAGGAAGAAGGGGAAATGTGTGATGATGGAAGAATTTTAACGTTTATGTATGCCACACATGAAGTTAGGGATCCCGTGAGATTTGTTTGTGTTCTTGTATATGTGTGGATGAACATCTGTGGAATGACAGCTTAACAACTTCCTTCTGACATTATAAAGGGGCCGTAATGGTACTATGTTGGGTTTTTTTTAGTTGGCTTTTTGTGTGTTAACTCATTCATTTCCTTGCTGATTTCAAGCTTTGTTCATTCCAACCATCAATAGGAATGTTGCATTGCCAGGGAGTCAGACCTTGAATTTGAAATTAATAGTGTCAGAATACTAAGCCTGGATTTTCAGGTAACTAGGGTCTAAACTTGGGCTCCTTCCCTATTATTTCCTGTACTAACTTGCTCACTTGAAACTCTTTTCCCTTCCCCTTCTAATTTCCTCCTCCATTGTCTGAGTGCCATTCTGCAGGTAGTCTAATTGACAATTATATCTCAACAACCTGAAGATGCAGAGGTGAATACGCCTCACTGCTTTGTGTCTGACAGAGTAGACGTAAATTTAAGAGAGCAGAGAGATGCTGAAATTCTCCAGGGAGTTTTCAGCTGTAAGGCCTGGACATGCTGGGCTGGGAAGGGCGCTTAGGTTGCTATGTCTGGTCAATGCTGGTGGAACTCCATCCTTTAATAAACCATTCCAATCCATCTTACCGCCTGGCTTGCTTTGTCTCTTTATTATTGCATTGTGTGAATTGCGTTTGCGTTAGCTGTACGCAAATGAGTATAAACGTATTACGAGTAAAGTTCAGCCTTGAAATGGGAAATAGGATTTGAAAGCAGAATTTTAGCAAGTTTTTGCATTAATTTGCCAATAGGAATAATAAAGGCCAAAAAGGAAAAATCAACCCCAAAACCCCAATAACAACAAAATGCCTCACAAGCTATTTTTGAGGGCCTGATCCAAATCCCAAAGCACAAACCTAATCAACTGCGTAATGATTAGAAAGTCTAATGTACTTTCCTGGTAATCTCTGCTTCAGACCCTTAATTTCTGTCTTAGCTATAGCAGATCTTGTTGGGCATTAAGTTGTCTTGTCTACAAATTCCAAGTGATAAAAAAATCTACACCATGCTTGATTTTTGTTTTTTTTTGGTTTGGTTTGGGTTTTTTTTGTGATTAATTACTACACGACGCTAGACGGTGTTTAATGCACATTAACTATTTCTGTCTTGGCTTTCATTTTGGTTTCATCTTCCTGTTGTATCTTCTTCCAATAAATTAAAGACCCGTCTTCAGAGACAGTGATCGACTCCCCTGTTAACCTCTTTCTCGAGAAGCTAGCTTGCATGTCTCATGTCTGTTTTTAATAAGGCAAGTTTTCCATGCATTTGCAGATTTAGTGAATAGGTTTTGATAGAATTTATCTGTTTCAAAACAGAGACAGTAGTACTAATTCTAATTTTAGTAGCTAATTCTCTATGCTTTTCTTTGTATACTGAATGATTTTATTCAACCTCATGACTGCGACATTGCATAGAAATCTAATGCTCAGTTGGTAATTTATGGTAACTCCTTCTTAGCAATGGTGTATTGATTTCCCTAGCCTCTTCTGAGAGAAGAAAGGGTGGCTTGAGTATTAGAATTCTCCTACCATGATAACTCTGTTTAATATTGATTATAATAACCATATAAACTCTTGAGATCTGTTTGATGGCAAGTTGCTAGAAACTTTGAAAAACACATAATAGCTTCCAAGTAAATAATAGCACACTTGCAACTGGTACTTCTTACATTAGGCAATTCCACTCCTGCATGTGAGAAATATGTTTATGTTAAAAATCCTGCCATAATTTTCTGCTTGGGGAATTGAGACTTGCTAACAAAGTTTAATATGCAAAGCTGAAAAATCTACATTTGAAAGTCCTTTTTATGCAAAGACACAAAAATTAGCAATTTTCAATAAGTAAATGACTAACTTCAAGAAAAAAGTGCACAAACTGTGTAAATTGTATAGGTGGCAATCTGTGCCAGCACCATAGCTTGGCAGACGTGGAGCTGCCATTGCAGAGCAGCACACAACCATCATGCACAAGTGTAGGGCAGGCACTGCAGAAGCATCACCTTTAATGAGAACTCTGTGAGGAATGAGGGTGGGCAGAAGGTTATCGTCAGAAGTGAAATTTGGCCAGGATAGCTGGGGTGAGTGCTGCTGCTCCTGGGATAATTGCCATCAGCCTGACCGTAGTGTTCAGGATTTCTGCTCGACAGCTCATCTGAAAAAAAGAGTCATAAAAACTGATTCAGCTGTAAGCACACAACAGCAACCACCTGAGATAAATAGCTTCACTTTAATGGCATCTATTTTTCTTTGTAAATAGCTTTAATGTCTGCTGTGCTATATAAAGGCTTTCCAATATTCATTATTAAAGTTGTATGTAATGTATTTTGACCAAATCTAATTTGAGAAGTGAAATGCATGGGAATATGCTACCCAAGGAGAGCTCCTAAGTCTCCAAATCCTGCCTAAGAGAGAGAGCCCTGTTGTAAACCTGCCATGCTCCCTTGTGAAACTCTTTAGCTTAAAACTGCTGTTGGAAGGTTCTTCCCCTCTTCTGCTCTCTTGGGTTTAGAAGAGTCTTCTGATTTCTCAGTTCTATTCTGTGCTATTATTGGCTGCAGGAGTTTTCTCCATAGTATCTACTATAGGCCTATGTTTTCGATTTGTGCTGGGAACAGTATCGATAATACAGGGTTTTTTTTGTTACTGCTGAGCAGCGCTTACACAAAGTCAAGGCCTTTCTGCTCCTCACCCCACCACACCAGTGAGCAGGCTCGGGATGCACAAGGATTTGGGAGAAGACACAGGTGACCCCAACTGACCCAAGGAATATCCCATAGTGTATGATATCACACTCAGCGTATAAACCTGGAGGAAGAAGGAGGGAGGGGGACATTCAGAGTGATGTTTTTTGTCTTCCAAAGTAAACATTATGCGTGATGGAGCCCTGCCTTCCTGGAGGTGGCTGTATACCTGCCTGCCGATGGGAAGTGTTGTTTTGCTTTACTTGCATGCACAGCTTTTGCTTCACCTATTTAAACTGTCTTTATCTCAACCCATGAGGTTTTTCACTTTACCCTTCTAATTCTCTCCCCCATCCCTCTGCAGGTGGGGGCAGTAAGGAAGCAGCTGTGTGAGGCTCAGTTGCCAGCTGGGGTTAAACCACAACATACTCAGAGTAGGTTTATACCATGATTTGTCAATGTTATTTTTCAGTGTCTCTTGAAGACCACAGTTGGCTCCTCAATTCTAGATCATTTTCCTAAGCCATGAAAGAAAATACTGTTGTATTTCTGATAGTCCTTACCAGATTTATGCCTGCAATGAATGTTTAAAATAGTCTGGAACACCAAGTACTCTCTTTGTAATGAAAACCTTACGTTTTTGTTGGATGGAAGCTATTACAATTTCCAGTAATAGTTTTGCTCTCCTAGCATGCTTGTTCTGACTCCTCTCATCTCTGAAGACGAGCACTCAGAAACCATGGGTAATTGTGCTGTTTAAGGCTGACTTTCTTCTTGCTGGAGTTCTGAGTTTTTAGATGCGTCTCTGAGTTTTTAGATGCGTCACGGGAGCTTTTCACACTGAGCTTTATCACACACCTTTACCCAAACATTTTATTCAAAAGCAAACCTTGGTTTTATTACAAGGAGTTTTCTTTGCTGGTCCTCGAGTAAAAGGTGCTTTAACCAATCTTGTCTTGATACACAGCCCAGGTTATAGTCCTACTAATATTGCCTGAAATTCACAGAGCTGAGCAGGACCCCTGCAGTGTACATATTAATTTCACCCCGCAATTCCATTAACAACAGGACAAGAGGAAGTGGCCTCAAGCTGCCCAGGGAAGGTTTATACTGGATAGTTGGGAAAACTTCTTCACTAAAAGAGTGATCAAGTATTGGAACAGGTTTTCTAGGTAAGTGGTGGAATCACTGTCCCTGGAAGTGTTCAAAAAACACGTAGATGAGGCCCTTAGTGACATGTTTTAGTGGTGGACTTGTCAGTCCTGGGCTGAAAGTTGGACTTGATGATCTTAAGGTGTTTTCCAATCTAATTGATTTTGTGATTAAAATAAATCACACATTTGGAATTTAATCCTGAAAATACTCGCATCAAAATACCAAGGATATGAAATCAATGATCATCTTTCCTGAACCTAACAAATGTTAACATCCCACAGTTAAGATTGGAATCGGTCTTGAGATTTGGTGATGAGTGAAGTTTCGCTTCCTTCACCCTGTAATTTTGGATTTGTGTTCTTCAGTTTTAGTATTCAGTTGTGCTAGGAGGTTATTTAAGAATACTCCTGGTTTCAGCTGATTTCCTTAGCAAATAATTTTGTGTGCTTCACTCTGCTCTCGCAATTTCCACAGCCTCTCCGATAAAATATTAAAAAGGCTCACAGCCACTTTACCCCTCCCCGTAACATTTAGCCTGTCTATTTCATTATAGCAAAATATTGCATTTTACATGCCAAGCCTTAAAACCTTTTTTCTAAAAATGGTAACGGTATTTAATAACTAATTACTCTAATGATCCTACAGAAGTGCTCGAGACCTGTTTTAGTAGTGGTGTCAATTACAACCATCTGCACGATGAATAAAGGAACCGTGGCCCAGCTGTAGAGTTGAAACATGTTGGCATTTTCCTACGGGCAGCCATATGGTACTTAACGAAAGCGAATTGTTCACACTGCAAACAGCTCTGCTCCTGATGAATGATAACGTTTTGTTCTGGAAAATGGTTCCGCAAACACGGGGAGTATTTTTAAATGCTGGAAGTGTGTTTGTAAGTGACAGGCTATAAATGGGAAGGTCTTTGGAAGGAGAGGGGGATGAGAAAGGAATTGTTTTGTTTGCCTAAGGGTGTTCTAGCACAGCCTTTCTGTCTCTTAATAGCAGTATCTTATTTGTGCATACATAGCCCCGAATCTGTAAATTTTATTTATTTTGGTGAGGAAGAAGATAATTAGAAATGTAACTCTCATTTGCCATCAGCAAGCCCAAGCTTGAAGCTGGTGTGAGCTTTAAAATAGCGAAGCTGAAGCTGTGAAGAATTAATAACTCTCTGCCTTTCATATGTGCAGACATTTTCTTACACTTGGAAAAGGAGCTTCAGAGTTGTAACCCCAGTAAGTATGTGAGCACACAGGTTGGAAACAGGTCCTGGTGTTAGTCAGGGAAAAAAGGGGCAAATAACAAATCAGATGTAGAAAATGTCTCCTATTGTCTTTTATTAGAAACAGAAATAGTTGTGAGCTTTTTTTCCTCATACATGACTGTCAGAGAATGGCTCAATGAACTCATTCTGAGATTGATAACTCTTTGCCCACCCCCATATCGTTAGCCCCAGATCTGAATTGAATCAACAATAGGCTGTTCCCATTTCATGGTTGATAGGCAACCGTTTGGGTAATGAGTTTGGTCTCAGTTCAGTTCCTAGTATCTGTCTTAAAGAAGTAACTGCTGCTAATCACCCTAACGACCTGAATTGATCATTTTATTAATCTCAGAAATTGATTTTTTTTTTCCATGTGGCTTACTGCTTCTGTACAGGAGATGTAATCGTAAATCTTGCACCATCTGAATTACTGTTTGGTTGGTTGTTGTTTTGTCCTGCTTAGATGTTCTGCATAGATGGAGTTTGATGATTGTTCTTCAGGTTTTGTGCACAGATCTCAGTGAGTGATACAGCTTTCCTCACGGTGAGGCCCTTTCTGCCTTTTCCCAAGAGAGGACTGTTTTCATGTGCCAGCACTCCTGTATGTTTGTAGGCATTGGAACTGCTTAAAACCTCTTGATAGGTCTTGCAGTAGTTTTTCAGAAACAGCATAGTGAAAAATCTCACCAGCCTGTGCCGTCCAAGTTCTCATTACCTGAACACAGAGCTATTTGCAAATTCACAGCAGCGGTAGGGCTGCAACTCCAAAGCCTTTCGGACTGGGAGCATCTGTCACTTGAGCTCAGAGCTAATCTTTCTTACCTTTCCACAGCACAGGGCGATAGTGCTGCTGAGAAGCCCCAGGTAATGAAATCATGGGCCCTACTGCTAAAGCCTTCTAAAACGAAGTCTAAGAGTTACCGTAAGGACAAAAAAAATCTCCAGTACCAGTGTCAGCCTCCTTGTAAGACTGATTTTATCTCTCTCCTCTTCACAAATTCTGATCTTGTGTTCCAGGTGTGGCTGAAATGCAGGCAAGCAACCAAATCATGGTGGGGTGCACCAGGTGACACCTGTGAGATATGTAGGGTTGTGATCTGAGAAGCATTAAGCAGCTAATGGCAGTACATTGTGCTCCGTATCTTTCTAGCTATTTGGTCTGTTACAGCGGTGCTGTCTAATGCAATAAATCTTCCTCACTTTCAATTAATAGTTATTCATCTGTACTGCAATAATTTCAAGTAATGTTTATGTTAAAAAGAAAGTAGGGGGAGTTTTGGGCAAAATATCTCCAGGCAGGAGCATAGTAAAAAGTCTTTTCATGCAACTGAGAAGCAAATACTGTAATTAGAGATGAACACATTAGCATGTGTTTTAAAGAGGAAGGCATAGCCCTTCTGTAAGAAGCCTGCTTTTGTAAATCAAACACATATAAGCTATGTTTTTAACTAAGCCCTACAGTATTATTTAAGGTGTAATTCTGCATTGCATTTTCTCAAGGTCAGTGCTAGTTTCAGAGATTCCTGCAGCTCCTGTGTTGCAGTTTACAGTCTGTCCACCTTCCTCCTCTGCCCTCTCACCTCTCCTGTGCAATTTTTTCACACAACCATATTATCCTTTAGATCAGAGAAATTGTTTTAACTTAAAAATGCAGAAAATGAAAGGTAGAGCCATAGTTTCTAAATGTAAAGATGTGTATTACCTTGAAGGAGAGGTTATGACGCTTATAAATATTACTTGCCAGTGCACAGCATACTAATTGTGTTAGTTTTCCATGATGTTTGCTCCTGAAGGGAATGAGTGAAAAAACACAAGTCATAGATGCTTGCAGTGTGTGCTGCTGGGCCTGCCAATAGCCCACAGAGCTTGCTTGAAAGGCAGTCTGCAGAAAGCTGATTGAAGGGAAATATAGCAGTAATAAACTTAAGTCAACGTATTTAAGCAGAATGTGTTTGAGGACCCAGCTCAGGATGCCTAACTGAGTCTTAGTAATTGGTGTATTTGTTGTGCTGTTGTTCGTTCTTCTGGATTCCTGTGACTTAGAACTCACTGATGAAAGCTGGGATTGTTGTTCTGTAGCCATGTGGTCATGGAGTGGAACTTGGAAATGGCACCCCATAAATATTATAAGCATAAGAGCATTTGATACTAATAAATACATAAAGTTTTTGAATCTGGATGCTTGGGTCTCAATTCAGTTGACTCAACATAGGCATCCAGCACTATTTAAGATGCCTTAGGGTCTCCCACTGTGCCTCCAGCTTGCCACAGAAGATGGGTATGGATTTCCTATAGGTCTGTTGTTCTATTTGCCTTGCCGACACAGTGAAGTTATTTCTTGTACCCTGAGGCATCTGAGGTGGTGCTAAATGCTTGTGTTTAGGCAACTGAATCAGCCCTTCATGTTACAGAGCAGTGCAGCCAATCTCAGCTGTTCATATATAATCAACATAAAGGAAACTTTCTAATTCTAATTTAAGGTCCACGTTGCTGGCGGCTTTCTTTTGGCCAATGAAATGTTAATTTTGGATTATTTCCACTGGGAGGTACATCAGAGCCATGACCACCCATCAGGGACTATATCCATACAGTAAAAGGAACAATGCCAGGACCCAGCTTCAGCATTATCCTCAACCACCCAAATGTTTCGGTGCTGGGCATGGTTTTAACATCCTCAAAGACCAGCTGATGGTAAATGGCTACATAAATGGGCAGCGTGGTGAACTGAAAACTAGAACATTTCCTACTAAGTGTGCCCTGGGAGAAGGAGTAACTCCACACACCCATACTAGATGGGGCCAACCATCTGGAAGGCAGCTCTACAGAGAAGGCCCTGAGGGGAGGGTCCTGATGAACAAGCTGGCCCCATGTCAGCAAGCGCGAGCCTTTGTGGCAAAGGTGGCTGCCTGCCTCCTGAACTCTGCCCAGCATTAGGAAGAGCATTCCTGGCAGGTCCTTCCCCTCTACTCAGCCCTGCTGAGACCCAGCTGAGGTGCTGGGTCCAGTTGTCAGCTCCCCAGAGCAAGGGACACATGGACTTACTGGAGAGAGTTCAGGAAAAGCCAACAAAAATCGTTAAGGGGCCGGACCATCTCTTTTATGAGGAGAAACTGAAAGAGTTGGGACTGTTCAGCCTGGAGAAGAAAAGTGTCAGGAGGGACCTTAGCCAAGGTAGTTAAATATCTGACGGGGGGAGTATGGAGAACAGAGTCAAACTCCTCTGTGATGCTCATGTGACAGGGCAAGACAGTGGGCAGAAGCTGAAATGTGAGACATTCCATTTAAACACAGAAGAAAACTTTTTTACTGTGAAGAGGGTCAAATGTTGGAACAGGTTGTAGAGTCTCCATCCTTAAAGATACTCAAAACCTGACTGGACATGGTTCTTGGCAGCATGCTGTAGGTGACCTGGTTCTGAGCAGCAGGGTTGGACTAAACTATCTCCAGAGATGCCTTCTAGCCTCAGCAGTCCTATGTTGTGTGTGATTCTGTGACTCGTAAGTCTTAATCAAATAAAAGATTTGGAGTTTAACAGCTACTGCATGTGTCAAAGGTTGTTCCAGTCATGTGGCAGCAATTCAAGCTTTTCTATGTCCAGATGTATGGAGCTTTGTTCCTGTAAAAGGTGCTGTGATTTTTGGTGTAATTCCCTCCCAGCGTCTGCTGAATACATCAGGAATTGCCATGATCCTCCTCTTCTTCACAAGTAATGTAAGCTGTGCTTGGAGAAACTTCACTTTTCCCACTCCATAGCAATGCCTTCACATGTAATCCAGCAGAGGCTTCTTTTGTTTAGCAGGGGAGGCAAATAAATGTCTATGCTAGAGTGTTGAAACAACTTTGTTCAGTATTCTGGCCTGCAGATTTAGGTTTAATCATTGCAAGCTCTTCCCACTGATGCTTTAAAACCAAATTTTTAGAAAAATGGAAAAATTGAGCTAATGGAAGATATTTTGTTTGGACTTCAACAGTTTTTCCACATCATGAAGAAATGTCTCCTCTGATTGAGGGAGATCTCTCCTCTGGTTTCCTTTAGGAAAATATTTACAATTGTTGTTTTAGTTTGGAAACCTCTTCCATATTATGGCACTTCAGCTACATTAAATATTAAAAAAAAATTAATGACTGCAGAGCTGTGCCGTTGCAGAGAAGACAGAAACTGAAACTACTTATGAATAGAATTGGAGCAGACTAGTGCACATTCCAAGCAAAGTGAAATGCAGAAATAAAGCATGTAATCAGCAGTTATCCTAGAATAATTCTTAGTTTTAATAATCTGTGTGTACACATCCCAAAGTATTTTAAAGAGAAGAGCATAATATTATATGTATTTAGTAAATCTGACTTTGTTTTGGATTCCAGAGTATAATGCTGAGACAGACAAGCTTCCATTTGCTTCATGTGAGGGTTTTTTTTGAAGACAGGATCTCTACCATCTTGCTTAGATGAGAACTCTGTAACACTTAGATGCTTTCAGCACTTAGCAGTGCAGTAAGTTATTTCTGATTTGCAATTATTCACCTTGAAGCAGGATACCAAATCAGCTGTAGGAAGCCTCAGAAGTGATGAGAGTTTGGTTCTGCTTTGGAACATATTGCTGAGGGGTTGTTTTCATACAAGAGAAAACCAAGTATGACAGAACCAAATTTTACACATAGCAGATAGTTATTGTAGTTTGGAATGTTTTATAGTTTTAAACCTTATTTTTACCTGGCAATCTGGAGGTAGGATGATGCTGGCCTAATGCCTGCTCAGTGCTGTGGTATACGTTGGCTGGCAGGTATTCTTCACTTGGAAATGGTTGTTTAAAGTGAAAAATGAATGAAGACCTCAGTGTTGTTTGAATAAACTGTGGTGTAGGTGGATTTGTTGGAAGGACAGGTGAATACACATGTATATTTTCACAGCAGGATAAGAGTCAGCTTTTATTGAAGAAGCCTGTTTGTAATCACCTTAGAGTTTTGGTTCTGGTAAGAGCTGCTGGCACTGGGATTGACTTCTTATATATCCATACACAGCATCACAGCAACTCTTCATCTTCTTGCCCAAAGCTGAGCTCATCCCTCTGAGGTCCATGCTGTCATACCCCAAATCTTACCTTCCCATGTAACACCAAGGAGAGCTGCAGTGGGAGGCAGTGCAGTCCACCAGTTACCTGGCTCCTCTGTGCTTTCAGTTTTTGAGGGAGATCCTAGCACATTTTGGAAACTCCGTCAATGACTCTCTCCATCCACAGCAGATACACATGGACTCCTGAGGCAGAATAGGACAGTTGTTTAATGCAGTGGAGCAGCATGAAGTTAAATTTATATGAGAGAGAACACTGTATTCAGTTAGCTGCTGATGGAATTGGAGTAGCCAAAACTTCAACTGTCAGAATGGATGCTGAGTCCAGAGAAAAAGGTAATGATGTTGTGCAAAAGGGTCAGAGAAAGGTGTCTATCTTGTCTAACATTATTTTATTAGTAGTAAAGGATTGAATAATTGACTATATTTTTATTTCATTTAATCCTGTAGAAAATCCCTCAAGGTGGGGTCATGGACTAAGATCTCCTTATGTTAGATGGTGTGTGCACACAAAATAAAACCAGCATTCGGACTCTCTCCAAAGTCTAATGCAGGAAAGACGGGCTGGACCATGGGAAAGGGTGGCGCATGAGATGAAACAGCACAGTCAGAGGGATAAGGAGTTGAAGCACACCCTGTCAAATGGTCACATTTTATGTGTGTGGCACCATATATTTTGAAAGAAGGGACAGATTTGCTTTGTTCTGCCCTCTTACAAGCTGCTCTGTGAATCTTCACAGGGAGTGTTGGCTACAGATGAGTGGAGTTGGAGCATTGTGCTGAGATGGTGAGGGCTGATATTGCTGATCAAAGGTGAGAGTCGGCATACCAGGAGCGCAGAAGGGATGACAGTCCAAAAAGGCATGGAGAACAAAGATGCACACACTGATGCAATGGAGAAGGGAAAGGTCCGGGAAAATAAGCCCTGTAGCAGCCATTTGAAGAAGTAACTTGGCTTCTTCCTTGTAGTAGTTGACCTTTATAGGGTTCGAAATTTCCAGTAAGACAGCCCAAGGGTCACTGTTGTGTCTGTGATGGGGAAGGAGGCTTTGTGGGTTGTTGTGACTTTCCTAAATGAGCCAAACGGTATGTATTTTCATCCCAGGAAACATAAAAAAGCTATTTAAAAATTGATGTGCATACATTAGACCTGCTCCCCAGCCCTTCTCTCCTACCCTAGGTTTCACAGTACTACCTGAGAAATCAGTGTAAAATTACTTTGAAGAGAAGAAGCTAAAAAACCACTTCCAGAAGATCAGAAATAGCAGTATCACTTTTACAATATTCGGACAAAATATATGTAATTGACACAGCACAGTGGTAGGTAGCATGAGGACTCATTTTTAATGCACTTAGAGAAGGAGCCATGAGATACACTGGTATGATATGGAGAGAGTAGATTTGTTATAGCCAACGCTGCATCCAGGTTCTACAGACCAAATCTAACCCTCATCTGCCAGGCTAGCTTTGAAAAATTACTAGAATTTGTCTTCAGATTTCAAAGAAAAATAATCAAATTGGGTTTTATACTCCAGTTGTCCCGTGAAATCTGCAAGGAGGATACAGGGGCTATACACTGTATTTTTGCTTCTTAATTTGCTTTACTGTTTAGCTTTCAGTCTCATATAAACGTCAACAAGAGTGGCCATCCAAAGCTCTGGGTGCCCCTGATGTATGTTGTAATATATGGAAATGTCACAGATACAAAGTAAAACTGGATAATTTAAAAATCCGGTGAAAGGTGTGTAAGAATGGTTGGAGGGAAGGTTGTATTTTTGTTTAAAGTAGATATTTTTAGTGTCTTTCTGTGGCAGAAGTGGATAGCTAGTCCATCCAGTCTAACTGGATGCCTATTGTAAATGCAAATTACTTTTTAAAAGTTTTTTTTTTTTTTTCATTTTTAATTAGTTATAAAACTGAAAGCTGATATGGAAGTATTGTCACAAAAGTAATTAAACTGGACTTCAAAAAAATTAGTTTTGTTATTGTTGTGCAAGTTTGTGTACAGACGGCCTGAATATCAGAATAAATATAACATATATTGAGGTAGCAAAAATCCAGTTTCCAAGCAAACAAAACACCCGTTCTGTTTTGGAATTTGGATGTCCAAATAAATTTTTAAGGCAGTAATCAGAGTGGGAGGTTGATTATTTTCAAAGTATTTTCTTTTTCTATGCTAGTTCTAATGCATTAACTGAAAAACCTGTCTCAAAGGTACGCAGTTTCACTCCCTCTGGTAAATTGTTAGAAGAACATAGAAACACTCTTGGACCTCCTTGTCATTTTTCTTAGATGGTCACAAGAAAAAGGGAGAAAAAGAAGGCCAGAAATTACTAAAATTAAAAAAAAATAAAACAACAAAACGTGAATGTATTGCATATCTGTTGCATAGTTCTGGTGTCCTCAACATAAAAAGGACATGGATCTGTTGGAACAAGTCCAGAGGAGGGCCACGAGAATGATCAGGGGACTGGAGCACCTCCCATATGAAGATAGGCTGAGAAAGTTGGGGCTGTTCAGCCTGGAGAAGGCTGCGTGGAGACCTCATAGCAGCCTTCCAGTATCTGAAGGGGGCCTATAGGGATGCTGGGGATGGACTCTTCATTAGGGACTGTAGTGGTAGGACAAGGGGTAATGGGTTCAAACTTAAACAGGGGAAGTTTAGACTGGATATAAGGAGGAAATTCTTTCCTGTTAGGGTGGTGAGGCACTGGAATGGGTTTGCCCAGGGACGTTATGAATGCTCCATCCCTGGCAGTGTTCAAGGCTAGGTTGGACGAGGCCTTGGGTAATATGGTTTAGAGCAAGGTGTCCCTGCCCATGGCAGGGGGATTGGAACTTGGTGAATTTAAGGTCCTTTTCAACCCTATCTATTCTGTTATTCTATTATCTTGTTTTGACGAAGTCCCAAACGCTGACTTAGTGAACAGATTGCCCAGAGAGGTGGTAGATGAGCCACCCATGGAGACATTCAAGACCAGGCTGGATATAATTCTGCAGAACCTGACCTAGTTGTAGATATCAGTGCTTACTGCGGGGGGTTGGACTAGATGACCTTTGAAGATCCCTTCCAACCCAAACTATTCTATGATTCTGTGAAATTAAAGCAGCCAGTATAAAATGTCTGCTTACACTGCACTTGTGCTAGTTTCCCTTTTTTCCAGACCCCACAGCCTCTGGTTTAGGAAGGTTTCTGCCCATAGGTGATAACGTTATGGAAAACTTCATAACACATGAACACAGTTGGTTCAATAAGTTTTTTCTCCCTGGAGATCTTGAGCAGCCTCTGCTTACCACAAACCTCTGGAAATATCTGAAGGTCCTCGTCTTTACTGACTGTGTCTGATTTATGGCAGATTTACTTATAGCCATCCTAACGGGCTAGTGAAAGAGTGAGCAGGCGACTCAGGCTAAAACTCTGGTTTAAAACACACAATTTCCTTTAGCAACCTCTGTTTTGGGGTTTTGGGTTTGTGTGGTTGGTTTTGTTCTTAGAAGTATCTGAAACACCCATTAGCTGGACTGACTGCTGGTAACAGCCCAGGCGGGAGGGTGCTTCAGCTCCAGCTCCTCATAGGCCGAGCTGCTGGGAAAGTCCTCAACGAGTGTTTTAGAAAGTTCTTTTTCTTTTGGCACCTCAGAAATCTCTAAACAGAGCTGTAATTCTCCTGCACAGCCTGAATTAAAGCTCTCCATCTTCTCTATGAAGTCTCTCTTGTTGCGAGATTCTGACATATGAATATTGACCACCTCAAATAGCAGATAAGATGGTGTGAAAGTAAGAGTAATTCCTCAGACAGTGACATAACACACTTTGTGAAGTCCAAAGAATATAGCGAACAACTGGATCATTTGTACAAAAGGGAAGTTTCTATTTAACCTGAAGGGAGCTGTCACTGTCACCCTCGCTGCTAGCAGGACATAGGGGGAGAAGTTGTTGTAGTTCTTCTTAGTCCTTAATGCTTACTTGACCTCCAGTGGGTAGACAACAAAGAAAAGCATTAGCTTTATAGTGTGAAAAGAAAGCTGAGAAAGAGAATTGAAGATCCTGGCTTTTAATGTGTTTTTTTAATTTTATTGCTGGAGAAATCAAAAGTTTCTGCAAAAGACCAGAATTGAAGCCCTTGTTGAAATAGCAAGGCTCTGCAAGTTGTAAATACCTGCTCAAGCCTAGCCCAGCAATGCAACTCCTGTCTGCTGTGTTTCTCATGGGAGAAAAAAAAAACAAACAATGCACCATGTATATTTATAAATTCTTAGTGCTATTTTAACACTTTTATTCTCAGTACTTTAGTATATGCTGCTTAAAATGGACATGTGTGCAGCCACATTATCCACTGCCTGAATGACAAATGGTTTATCAAGCACTGACAGAGCACCCGGCTTCATGCTGAATGGAGGAAAGCAGTGGCAAGGACTCTGGCTTCAGAGAGATTAGCTTCCAGATAGGCAAATAATAATAAACAACAGCCCATAAGCAGAGGACCAGAAAAGAGGAATCGAGACCATAAAGCAGAATCACAATGATCCAAAGGGACAAAGGGAAGGGGATTTGTGTATCTGAGCTTGAAATGCGATAAATGAGTGGCAGATTAACGTTGCTAGGCTCCATGATCGCAGCGACATTTGAAAGAGGGAAACGTGGGGAAGGGCGGTACAGGAGAGCAGCAAAGATGACAGCAGCCGGCAAGAAGGGAAGGAAGTGGAGTCTTAGGTGGCAGTGAAGGTTGTGGAACTCCAAAGGTGAGACTGGAGAGCTACAACTTTGGGGAGGGTTTTGCTGGAGAGGGTGGCATGGTCTGAGCTACAAGGTATATGATATGTATGTCAGTGGGGTCTGTGAGGCTGGAGGAAAGGTGGTAAGAACATAGTTCAGTAGTTAGGCACTGTAGTGCATGGTGCCTAAACTATTAAAACCTAATGATTTTGAAAAAGTGCATGTAGAAGATATCCAGGAGTTTATGCTTTCAGACTTAGGTATTGCCATTCACACTGCTATCAATATGTCTTGATCCAATTTTTCTCCCTGATGGTGGAAGGTGCTTTTGAAAGATTTGAAGTAAGTCTTACGACATACAGTGGGGTTTGATTTATGCCTGAGCAATGCTGGACTTGAATCAGAAAGTTAGATAGGCGATGAAAAGTTACCACCCCCCTGCTTCTGCTTAGGCACCTGTATTGTTTGAGGTGACTTTTAGTTAGAGTAGCAGGAGCTACTCTCTACCATCAGTGGTAGCTCCCAAGGGGTTGGCTGGATGTAATGTCTAATCTGTACTCCATGCTCTGAATCCCTCACCCTGTGGCATGGGAGAAAGTCAATTTACAGAGAACCACCAAGACACTGAAAGTTTTGATAATAATGTGACATATCGCCTCTTAACCTGCATATATGGGCTTACCCTATTCCAGCTAAGATTTTGATGTTGGTCTGTTGTGCTAAGGCATTAATGAGAAATTGTTAATGGAAATAAAGCTGGTACCATCTAAGCATCATCAAGGGACTGGAAAATCAGTGTAGCCAAGAAGCTGGACCACAGGCCTGCATCAGCATCTCAGACCTTTCCTGTCACTGTTCATGACACTGTTTGTGACTCTGAGGAGGTCACTCCCTGCTTCAGTTTCTCCATTTAGCCCAGATGATAATTTCCTCTACTTTTATGTCATACTTCATGCTCTAGAACTAAAAGTTTTGCATCTTTACAAAATAAGAGGAATGAAATGCTGATGGTATTTATTTTCAAAGAATTTGATAAAGAACTGCAATTCAGATACTTTGGAGTGAAAGTGCCCTGTGTTTTGCACCTCTTCTGTGAGATAGCATCGCTCTCCGAGAAATGTTTGTATAATAAAATACTGTGAAATGACACTATTGCCAAATGAGATTGTGATGAATAGAGCATTTGTAGTATTAAATCCATGGGTACTTTACATTGTTATGACAATAATAGTTTGCATTGTTGTAATAAGTTATACTTCTTCTTACTTTAAAAAATAGATTTAGTTAGACCTGAATGCATCTTGGAAAACATACCCTCCACTGAAATCAGATGTGCATCTCTTGGAATAAAATTGCTTTAAACATACATAAAGGTACATTGTATGGCATATCATAGACATAGAAATAAACGATGTTTATCAATATGCCTTATGTAAAAAGATTGCAAATACATGGTCCTTTTTGTAGATCAGGTGTGACATAATCATTGCCATAACTCTTCTACTTTTAGTAAACAAAATTACATTGCAGCTGACACTTGAAACTCTTTTATTAGAAACACTCAGGGACAAAGCTCTGCATTGAGGGCTGGGGGATTAAACATAGCATTTTAGAGATTTTATTCTCCTTTCCCTAATTATAGATAAGGAGAGCCATGCTTACAGCTCGGCTTCAGACACCCTTGAAGGATTTTATGATCCTGCAGCTGCCAGTGCATTTGGTTGAAAACCTTCCATTTTCATAATGGGAGCTGGGATGAGACTGCATTCCTAAACCAGTAGGAAAAAAGCGCTTTGGCTTAACAGGTGCCATCAATGTTAAAAGGATGATTTTTGAAGATTATTAGCTGGTATGACTAAGATTTATGATGCAATCTGTTTTTTTTCCTCTTCTTTAGTACAGATAAGGGGGGTTATTATTGTTAGTAGAAATGTCTGTTAAAATAAACCCCATGAAGCAGTTTCAAGGATTTGATAAAAATGGATATAAAGTTGAAGCTCCCTGCTTATCTTTAGCTCCAGTGATTTTCATGGGGTTATAACTCTTCTGGCATGGGATAAGGGAGCAGGACTGTGATTTTTATCCTCACTCTACAGTAGAAGGGAAAAACAGGTTTTGTATTCCATTCATTAGCACATTACTGCTCAGGTTTGCATCTGCATGGGAAAGTTAACAGAGGTTGCATGTAGGTGGGAGTGAATTGGGAATTTGCATGGATGGCTCATTTTCAGTTTGCAGTCACTGGTGCCTTAATACCACATTCTACAAGTAGTTTTAGGGCATCTTTCCTACCAGCGATATGCTCAGAAGAGCTGGAGAAGCCTAAGGGTGAGGGAAGTATCAAATAACTCCCCCAATGATGCTTTTTGCAGACAGATATTTGGATCTCAGGCTTCCAGTCCTGCCTGCTGAGTCACCTCCACCCTCTCCTACTTTTTCTCTGTTCTTGCGTCTTAAGACTGCCATGACTTGATCTGTTGATCTAGAAATTATCAGCAGCATCAGCTAGAACTGTTGACAATGCAGTGTGGTTTTATGTCTGTCTTGGCAAGTGTATAGGTGTCCATCTCAGGCCGAAGGGAGGTGAACGATGCTGAATTTCCAGAACAGTAAAATAGGGTATTGATTTTTTTTCTCAATTTCCATCTTTTTTCTTTTTCTTTTTTTTTTTTTTTTTTTTTGGCGGGGTTTCTTGTTCTAGGTTTCAAAGGCAAATAAGTAACTTTTCATGTTTCTTTTGCACATGTTTTTGAGGATGTTCATTTCCTTGTTGCTGAATTATTTTCACTCACAACCTAGTATTCTGAAACCATTTTCTATGCAACACCAAGTATGACCAGATTATGACTTGAGTTTTAACTCAAAGCTAAAAATTTTAAGTTTCCTTTTTTTATTAAAAAAAGGCACCAGTGACTCAGAAAACATTTCTTAAAATTATCATTGCTGAATCTTCAAGGAATGGTTTATAATTTGCATGTTTAAGAAATCTTTCTCTTCATGTAATAGACAACTTAAGATTTTAAATAAAATCTTTTAAATGTGTGTGTCTTTGAGGATTTGGGGGATATTTGTGGGGTGTTGGAATTTTTTATATATATATAAAAATTGTGCAATCCAGATTTTAAATGCTGTTGACTTAGACAATTAGCTTGGTAGCTTATTTTCTTTGCTGAGTAAGATGTGTTTGCAGGTTGTACAGCTGAGTGTGATCTTGTGTCCCCAGCAATGCTGGGGAACACTGCATTTGCGAAAGTACTACTTTGGCTTTTGACTTTCAGTCCAGAAACTTAACCTGGAGTCTACTGACATTGGTTTGACCAATACTGCTTTTACTTGGCAATGAATTTTTTATCTAATAGGGGATTTTCTTTGGGGAAGGGAGGAGGGGGTGTTTCTGGCTGTTCAGCATACTGCTGTTTAAGATTTATGGAAAGCAAACGAGTCTTTGTGTTCACAAGGAACAAAAGATTTTGCACTGGTAGAAGAGGGTGATGCTTATTCCTCAGCATTCAAATGCCGGCTGGGAAAGAAGAGATCTTTTAGTAACCCTGTTACTAAAAGGGTTTGAGTTCTCCATCAGTCTCATGGTAGGGTACACTGGTCCCTCCATCAGCAGGTTCTCAGATGCAGGGATTCCTATCTTGGCAGAGCTTTGGGATCTTCATAAAAGCAAAGCATCAAGACCTGGCTCTGCCTGCTTTCTCAAAAGCCTTTTTATGCTTTAGCCAGTTAATGTCTTGAGTTAAGCTTTTAGTTATTGGTTGAAAGCTTAAATGCTTTTTCCAGTGATTTCCTGGAAGCTGCATGGAGTTTTGCATTCTCCCTGTAGTTGTGCAGGGAGGTGTGTATGTACCATCCCTCGAGCAGGCCACTTTTAAGAAGCTGAATGCTGAGACTTTTGTTCTTACTTTATTAAAAATGACTAGAAAGAAGTTCAGAACTTTTGTATCAGATATGTGTTACATCTATTATGGTGTCAGACAACTAAGAAAAAAGTCACTGGCTAATGAGTCTTAATTGTAACAAAACATCAAATCATTGTCACTTCTCCTGCAGTAAATGGCATTCATTATATTAATCCACTCCATTACAGAAGTATTTTGCAGAGAATACCATGACCCTACTGCTTCTGTAACAGTAATAAGCTGAACATATCACTGTGGCACTATTAGGTATATTAGAAAGCAGTTTGAAGCATGGCTGCATGACCTGAAGCAACATCAGCAGGTCTCAGGTAGCATGTTTGAAAAAATAAGCTACCTTAATTAGAGACGAGAGTAAAGGAGACCCTAGATGTGAGCATTCCTGTAGCTTAGCAATGCAGGAAATAAGAAGCTGGATCAAGAACGTCTGGCTCCATTTGTTGAGCAGCAGAAGCTAAAACAAAGCTTAGACCTTGAACTGGGAATGGAGAATTTTTAAATCTGGGTATTGCTCCTTTTTCTTCACTGTTATGATCCCTTTTTAACTTCAGATCTAAACCCACCATGCTGCCTCTCCCCTTTTCAACCCAGAACTGGAAAACAGAGAACTGCATCATGCCCCAATGCTCTTTTTACTATGCTGCCATCAAAAATTTCTGGCAGGAGTTGCTTTGACTTTTAACAGCGTTCTATTTCATACCATATGTGTACATACACCAAAGGATGATATACTGTGTTTGTAACTAGGGAATGGCCTGCTTTATTAAACATCCCCCTTGCCAACAGTAAAAGTGAACAGCCACAGTAAACACAGATGCAGGGAGGGAAGAATAGTCCGAGCTGTGCCGCAGCGCATTGTACCTAAGGCAGAACACGTCAACCTCTAATTGGCTCTGAATGCAGCCCACCTACTTAGGAAAATTGTCTGCCAAAAGCAAATTGCCCTAGTGCTCCATGCTCCGCGCTGTCTTCCCATTGAATTCAGCTGAATGGGAGGCTTTTGCTTTCATTTTCCAAACTCTCCATGAGTTGGCAAAAAGCTGTCTTGGGGAGACCCTCTCTATCTAGAATAAAATCCTCCCAAGGGTGCATTCCCTCCTCTGCCTCCTCCAAAGGGTGCTGCCACTCCAGTTCTTGAAATTTGAAGACAACTGCAGGGGGGAAGGGGAGTGTGTTTGTTTTGTGAAGGGGGGATTATTTATTTATTTTCTGGGAAAACACGTTTTGGCCCAGGAAGAATGAGCAAAATGACAATCTGTCTTGGAGCTCTTAAGCTTCTAAGCACAACATTCAGTGCTTATATGTTGTCATATTGCCAGCAGTGGGTATGCAGAGGCAATGGCAGAGAAAAAGAAATTAATGTATGCAATCCTTAAAATTACTGTATTGAGAGCCAGTACTTTGTTTTTACTTACAAAGTGGTAATCACTGGGTTTGACCCAACGTTAGCACCCAGGCACTGGGATGTGGCAGGGATGCTCCTGGAACAAGCTGCACTGCAGGGTTTAACTCCATGAATTCCACCACAAATAGCAGTGGTTGGTTGATTGGCAGGTTTTCCTGCCACTGAAGTTTTCCCTTTTAAGCTAATAAAATTAATTGTCCAAAGCTAAAGTCTCTTGCGAGGGGTTAGCAGTAGAGAGCTGAAATGGGAGAGAGGAGGATTGTTGGTTCTCCTAAAGGCTTCTGCTAAATAACTTATTTAGGAGGGAACCTTTTTTCCCCCTGGTTTTTGGATGAAACTGTGCTTAGAAGCTTCATAAATTATAAGCTTGTCACTTCGATTTCAGCAGCACTAAATTCCCACCTGCTGCTTCTCCTCTAAATCTGAGAATATAGTAGGAGTCCTTTGTTCTTTTTAATGGTGTTGGCTTGCCAAAACTCTGGTACATCAGGTCACTCTTGCTCACCTAATGATTTCACGTAGGGGTTTTAAGATAGAAAAAGGAAGGTCTGAGAGATAAGAGTAGCCAAGTAAAGAAAACAGAGTTTTGCAAACCACCTGTATGGGTCTGTTTTGTTTCAGGGTAGGGGAAGGTCCTGGATGAATTCTTACTTAGACATGAAATAGAGGGAAAGGGACCTGAACATAGGACATGGTAGAGGGGGAGATGGTGAGTAGAAATATGAGACAGAATGGAGACGTAATAAGGATAGAGGAAAAATGTTTGTTGAAAGAATGATCAACACTGGGGGAGAAAACTGGGAAAAGCTGTCAGGGGGCTTTCTCCATGCTGCAGAGTCCCAGCTTTAGGCTAGTAAGGTAGGTAGTTTGTTATTGCCCCTTATCCCTCCCCACCTTCCTCCAGGCTTACTCAGGACCTCCTTCACTGAGCTTTCCTCAAGCCTTTCCCATCACCCCAAGACCCCACTGATGCCAGGGCAAGGAGCCCTGAGCTGCCCCCAAGTCATGATATCAGAAGCTTGAAGGGGTGGGCACCATACCTTTTAAATGGTTTGTATGGCAAGTGGATAAGGTAGTGAAGTTTTCTTGTCTGCATCAGAGAGCCCATGGTTCCAGAGTAAAAAATAGGCAGTCCTAAAAAGGACTTGAATTCAGTGTTATTGGTATTTCCATAGTTGTCACAACTGTTTCATTTCTCATTTAAAAAAAAACACAAACTTGTGGTTTGGCTCCCCCTCCCCAAATAATTTAATCTTGGCCATTTTACTAAGTGTATTAAAATCCGCAGGGAAATTGTTGTTTCTTTTTCCTTCTGTATGCACATTACTGACACAACATGACTTGTATAGACTTCACTGTAACCTGTACTTTAGCTGGTCAATGTAATTTATAACAGAAAAGCTACGTATTATAATGACATAGCTTTCATAATACGTGTGTGTTGCCTCCACTCTGCTGTTTTATGGCAGTACTACAAAATATTTTACCAGTGTCTTGGTAAATCCTATAATCTAAAAAATGAAATGGCAAAAAAAAGGTCTCCATCTGACCAAGAAGGCACAAGTGTGTACTTCGAGCAGTAGCTGAACATGTGAATGCCTGAGGAAGATAATGGCATGCTTACTAAATTGTAGTGGCTTCAGTTCCAAAGAGTGGTGACAGCAGAAACCCCAGTGTCCTCCCTCATGGGCTTTGGCTGAGCTGCAGTGTTTGGCTAAGCCTGCCCAAAAGCCATGTTAGCGGAGTGGTAGGGGCATGGTGCTAATTTGGCATGTCCTCTGTTGGCTTTCTTATCTGTCTCGTGAGCTCCAGAGCTCTGTTAAGCTGAGCCCAGAGCCACGCAGGACATCTCAAGAGATCAGAGGGTTATACCTGTTCCTTGCCTTCAGTCTAGAGCTGGAATCAAAAACCAGACAGTACCACCTAAAAGAGAGCTCTAGCCCAAATGCTGTGCTGAACGTAGCCATGGTAGTGGCTGAGTATATTAGCATCCAGCTGCTGGCATGGAAAGCTATCAGCCTAAAAGATTCCTTTAATGCCACATGCTTGAATTATATAGGGAACCAAAGCTGGAAACCAGATCCCTTGGCAGAATGAGTCACACTGTATTACCTCCCTTCAGTGCTCAGCTGAGAGTACCTGTGTGTTTTGGAGGGACTTGTGACATGACACCATGGGATTTGGGCAGCGGTTGCCTCATTTGGGAATTTCCAGTGTTCCTGCAGGGATAAATGCCCAAATGATGTTCCCTTTGACTTATACAACAGCAGGATGTTGGGCACCTAAATAGCTTTATTAGCAATAATCTGATTCCCTGCAGACTCTGAGGTGTATAAGCCTTGAGGGGTTTTGAACCTGTTTAAATTGGAAACAGCATTGAAGCTCTTCTCCCTCTGCCTGAGGCCTTCTTCTAGCTTTGATCCATATTCTGTCCATCCTCAGTTCACCAGCTGGTAACCTTCATGGGTGCGTGCATTTACCAAGGGCAATTTTAAACAGACCCACGTGTAACAGGAGCATGTCTCTTGTGAGTGGTACTGCAGGCTCCCATGTCATAGCAAGGGATGCTCTTGTGTTGACTGTCAGTGGATACAGCATTCACTGGAATGGTGTCCAGGGCTGGATTGGGCTTTCCATTCAGCCAACAGATGACGTTTCCAAAAAGAAACTTCTACAAAATGGGGAGTCTCTCGGAGATAATTACATGGTTGTATAAATAATGAGTGAGATATTATATGCTAGCTCTATAGTCACATCCATGGAGAGAAGAGAGAGCTTTCTTTGGGAACAGGAGAGTTCTCTCAGCTCAATTAAATGGACTCATAGTACCAGCCTGACACTGAGCATTTGTTCCCACAGGAGCCTGTTAGAGGAAAAGCAGTTAATGTTGTATACAGCCTGTGTTTGGACCTCCTGCTTGGATTATGAGAAATGTTAAGGTTAAGAAAACTCCCACTCATTATCTGAGTTTTGAAACCTGACTGGCTCCTGAAAGCTATCGGCAGCAGGGCTCACCTTTTCCACTGGCCGATTAGCTTCTTGTTATCTTGTTGAAAATGCCTGACTTCACTATTCCTGTACTTTATTTTAAATGGTTTTTGCTTTGTGCAATTGAATATACTGTAATCTTCTTATCAAATAGTAAAGCTCTTTAGTGATGCCATTTTGAAAGGTACTTCAGTTTTTAAATTGCAAATTCTTCTCTGGCTGGAAGGTCTCTGTTCTTGGTTAGGTATTGATTATGTGTATATATATGTGTGTGTGGCTGTATATAAATCCTTGGAAACATACTGTCCCCTTTTCTGATAGTGGACATCAGTGGGTTTCCCTCTAAAGCATTGGAAAGGGTGGATAACAAAGCTGGTAGCTGCCCTCCTGCATCATTTTGGGATGATTTTACAGTGGGTTTTTTTGGGTTGTATTTAGAACCTCCAAAGAGACAGATAATTTCTCCCTGAACAAGGTTTTCATTATTAGTTTTTATTATTTAAGTGGAAGAACAGGGCTGGTCTAGTTTTAGGTGCATAACTGAAAATCTGAGCTCATATATTCTAGTCTCAGTCAGTAACTTGTGATGTGACTTGAAACAAAATCACTTAACCTGCGTGTCTGTTTCCCTACCTGTAAAGTGGGGTTGAGAGTAAGAGGGATGCCATGAGCATTAAATATTTAATGTTTATAAAGTGCTTTGAAGACAGAGAGTGCCACATAAATGCTTATTATTGTATTACAATGCGAGGAACTGGATAACCTTGTGTAGGAAGGAGAATTTTGCTAGAAACTGTAACTTTGGGAGTGAAGACTAAAGCGGGAGAAGAAAGGGCATCTTGTAAAATTGCGTATTAAGAATTTTGAATGAAATGCACTGGAGAGTCTGTCTCTAAAGAATTAGCAGAGGCAGTCTTCGGGGCCACTGAAAATAACCTTCAGAAAATCATAGGATTCAGTAAATAGACAAAGTTGGATTTTCTGCTAATAAAGAAAAAAAGAAATTCTGAACAAATTCCTCTGTTTAGCTCGGCCACAGTAATCAAGCACGTAATGGGGCCATTATATGAATGCTGGGAACTGAGACATCTAGTTATAGACAGGCATTATTTTGAAGTGTATGTCTAATCCATCCTCGGTGTATGTGATTATTTACCTAGAAGATCAAGGAAATAGAATGGATATGTACCTTATTCAGGAAAGCAATTGGTAGAGCACTCCATCTGTGAAGATCATTCAAGCAGCTCGTACACTTACGTCAGCTTAGAAATTATTTACAAGTGGAGAGGCAAAAATATACATACAATGTATGGAGCAAAATTTTGTAAGAAACTGGGAATAAAGCACATGTCTTCAAAGCATGTAATAAGGGAAAACCTCAGCCTTTGTAATAATGCAGGAGGTCTTTCCCATGGTGTCCTTCATAAATACAATGAAATACTGCAGATACAGAAATATTCAGGCCTTTATGTCCCTCCTCCCTACTACTACAGCAAATGAGTGCACAAACTGCCTTTAGAGATTCTGGAAGAGAAAAAAGAATCAGTTCTTTTTTGCTGCAGGACTTTGCTCACTGTGGTGGGTTGGACATGCCCAGCATCCAACCCCCTACCCAGCCACTCTCTCGATCCCCCTCCTCAACAAGATGGAGAAAATAAGACGGAAAAGCTCATGGGTCAAGACAAAGACAGTGAGGTCTCTTACCAAGCACTGTCATGGGCAAAACACATTTGAACTCGGGGAAAATGAATTTGTTACCAATTAAAATAGAGTTGGATGGTGAGAAACACAGCAAAAAGTTAGAGCAGCTTCCCCCAGCAGTCCCCTTCCCAGGCTCCTTCATTCCCAACTCTTCCACACTCCCCATCCCAAATGGAAGGTTGAAGAATGAAGGTTGTGATCAGTCCATAACAGCTCCTCCTGCTTCTTCCCTGCACCAACATGCATCCCTTCCACGCGATACAGTCCTTCACAAACTGCTCTGAGCGTACTTCCCAGGGGCTGCAGTCCTTTAGAATAAACCTGTTCCATTTTGGGTCCTTCACAGGCTGCTGCTCCTGCCAGAGCCTGCTCCAGCATGCGCTCCATCCCATCAGGAATGGACCATGAGGTTCTCCATGGACTGCAACGGGGGTAGATGCTTGTACTGTGGTCCTCCGTGGGTTTCAGCGTAATCTCTGCTCTGGCGTCCTGGGGAGCACCTTTTCCCCCTTCTCCCTCTCTAACCTCTGTATTGGCAGGGCTGTTCCTCACACTTTTTCCCTCACTCCTCATCGTCCATGCAATGTTTTTGCCCTTAGAAGCATCTCACGGAGGCACCGCCAGTTTGGCTGGTGAGCTGACCTGTGCTGTGCTTCAGGGCCATCATGGAACCGGCTGTGAGCAGTACAAGCAGCCCCAGCCACCTCCTGCAGACACCACTCTCACATCTTTCCAGTTCAAAGTACTGGAGAAAAAGGTGTTGCGAAGAAAGGTATGTTGGCTCATTGCAATAACTGGTAATTTTACTTTTCTGTTATTTATTTTTACTTTTGGAGAGGGAAGTGTTCAGTTGTTTATGGGCAAGCTTAGACATATCATAGAATGGTTTGGGTTAGAAGGGACCTTTAGGATCATCTGGTTCCAACCTCTATGTCACAGGCAGGGACACCCTCTACAAGACCAGGTTGCTCCAAGCCCCTGGCTTTGAACACCGCCGGAGATGAGACAGCCACAGCTTCTATGGGCAACCTGTGCCAGTGCCTCAGCACCCTCACAGTAAAGAACTTCTCTCTAGTATCTAATCTAAATCTTCCCTCTTTCAGTTTAAAGCCATTCCCCTTTGTGCTGTCCTGACACGCCCTTGCCAGAAGTCCCTCTCCAGATTTGTTACAGCATGCCTTTATATATTATAATTTTATGTGTGACTTCCCTAGCCCCTATTTCTGTCACACACGCAGGTTGCTGAATGAGGCAGGAAGACTGTGCCGTTCACAGAGTCAGAGCAGAGCGATCGTAACGGCCTCCTCTGCTTTTTGGCCTTAAAAATCTATAAATTCATAAGCCTAACAGGAATGGTGCAGTGACTCATCCCCACGGCAATCAAGGTGTCACAGCAAATCAAAAGTTTCCACTGCTTCTTTGAGATGGGGATTCAGAGAAAATGTTGATGGTAATTAAAAGAATTGCTCAGACAAGGCTGTGAAACTCTGGTGTGCCTCATAGGGTATGCATCTTTTCTCCAAACTGTTTATGGCTCCATCTTGGATAGTACGTGCCTGCGCCCAGAGCAGTGGAGCAGGATGCAGCTTCCCAGAAAGGTGTGAAGGCACCGCACAGGGTTAGATTTGGCATTCAATTTCTTTCCCTAGTGTTCAAAGCTGTGACTTTATTCTCTCACAGGGAATCATCT
Source organism: Neopsephotus bourkii (assembly GCF_033783945.1). Lineage (NCBI taxonomy): Eukaryota > Metazoa > Chordata > Aves > Psittaciformes > Psittacidae > Neopsephotus > Neopsephotus bourkii. Next base: position 6,294,368 of record NW_026902076.1, on the reverse strand, counting down.
GCTAGGATTATTTACTGGGAGTGCAGTACCTGTGCCTGATGTTTACCCACCTCTGTTGATGCCTAAGAATTGATTAAATGATGGTAAATCAGTCTGCTTTTGGCCGCTTTTTTTGCTGTCTCAAAGTGCCTGAATTTCTGGCCAAACTGATTAGATAAGCTGCAGCTACATTGTTGCAGTTATGTCGGATGTATGCGTCTCTTAAGAGCTGTTGGGTTTACACGTGAGCAGTAACTCTACACAAAGTGATGTCTCTGTAATATACTCCTTTTTATCTCCTTGCCATGTTTTAGATCTCTGTGAAAACAAACTCCTTAGTAAGTTTTGTAGCAGTAATAAAATAATTTGCTTCAATGTCTCTCTATTAGATGTCACAACACACTTTTGTTTTTCCTCCTCATGTTTATGGGGAGATGGCAATGTGAGGAAAGATTAGTCAATCAGGCAAATGATCTGTTATTTCCCTTCTCTTTTCGTCTGTCCAAAAAAACCTGATGGGCTGTGATGCAAAGTGTCTCTAAGCAATGCATATAATGTATGCAGTTACTGCATGCTCAGCAGCCAAATGCAAACATTGCAGAGTAGAAACACAAGGTTTATCTAAAAATAAACAAAAAAAGGAAACAGAAATCTGCACTTTAGATTCTACATACAAGCTGTTCAAACAGCCAGATCTTAATAGTAGATTTTAAAGTGTCAACAGCAATGGCCTTGGTTTTTTGCATGGTTAAAACTTGTCAGCAAATTCAGTCTTTTGAGTGATAATAACACGAAAAGGCTTACAACAAACTGTCCTTGGTGTGTTGCAGAAAAGGGAAAAACCTTACAGGAACAACAAGTATCTGTTGACCTGGGGGTCAGTGTGGAATCTCAGGTCACCTGTTGTAGGCTGAGAAGCTTATTGAAGAAAGAGCAAAATCCATGAAATCATTGCATTGCTTAACCATGCAGCAAAAGGTCAGAAGAGAACAGGCCTCTTCAGATTGTATTTAGTAACTATGAAGATCTTGCTTGTAGTCATTGCTTTGCAACACACAGTATTTTGCCCACCGTCCTCCCTGCGCCTCCTCTGAAAAATTTCCTCCAGTCTAATCTGAAGGTAATCGCATGCTCATGAGCAACTTTCTTCATTTTTCAGCAAACCAGACAAAATTATTCTAAAAACACAATGCAGACTGTTTTGCTCTACATGTTTATTGATGGGCCAGGCCTGATCCATTCTGAAAGATGCAGGGATGGGACAGTAACAAATAAGTATGTGATGTATCTAAATATTGAACTATCCTCTGCTGCATTCCTGTAAATTGAAGTGACGACTGTTGCTGTTAAGGTTGGCTTTACACATATATTTTGCTGGTGTTGACATCTACTGGATAAATTCGCTACTGGCAGGAGGAATACTCTCTGTTTCAAAGAACAAGAGAGTGCTGTTGCCTTCCTCTCGGGAAGCTTGCGCTACACAGCTATGTCTTGCAGAGTCATATACCCTCACTGCTTCCTTTTTTGCTGTTTTCTTTTTGTTGTCTCCTGTTTCCAAAACTGTTGTGTGAACAAAAATTGAATTTAAAGATAGTAAATTGCAAGTGCGTTTGGGCAACAGGCTGATGAAACAGCTGTAGTCTTGCTTTCATAGACCTGAATTTTTCTGTTTTGCCCAAGGCAGTAAAGAGAAATTAGTTTATTAGTTTCACTTCGGTCACTGGTGAATATCTTCCCCCTCACAAAAATAACACTTTAATTCTGCTTGATTTGAAATAATTGACCGATCAGGAATAAGGCATGTGAAGGGAGCTACCAAGACTGAATTGCACTGTAGGCCTGGAAGATCAATTATTTGGGAGGAGAGCTGAGACGCTGCAGCCTTATATTACACCTGCCTGTTTATTACACTTGGCCTGAGGGGAAGGCAATGCACCATTCTGATCTGTTGCCTCGGAGAAGTACAGATGTAAAAGGAATGCAAAATAAGGGAACAGCAAGTTGTTTTTTTAATGTTAATACGTTTTGTATTGATATTGAGGACATTTGAGTAAACTCAGCTTCTAATTTATAGAACAACGTATGTATTTTTCCTTCTTTCTATGCCAATATTCTTTGCTAAATTCAGTTTGGTTTTTTTTCTTTTTTAGCTTTCCAATAATACTTGTAGTGATTGACTGGTAGCAGTAGCACAAATACTTAGTAAAATTAGTCCCACTGGAAGATTGCTCAGATGCTACAGCTCTTCTTACTCCTCCTTCCTCTGTTCTTTCTGCCTATTTGAATGATTTCATTTTAAGAAAAATGACCTGAGGCACAGTAGAGAGAGAAAAAAAACAGAAGTTGCAGGGAAAAAACAACTGATGGGCTTGTGCTTTGGTGAATCCATGGAACAGAAGTGAGGCCAGATGTTTGCTATACAGGCATTTGGCATATAAGAATCTCACTACAAGACTGCATATAGAGTTTTTGACAGATGTGGTTGGATGAAAATGGATGATTGCTACTTGGGATAAAATGCAGACATTTTGGCCAGTGCTTGCAAATCTAGGGGATTTAAAGTTGTATTCTTAACTAGATTCTTGGTATTCTTAAATCCATATTGAGCAGGTGCTTTCCAAACATGATTTGATTTCTCTCTGTAATTTTTAAAAGTTCTACATCACCTAACATATCTTGAGAGGGATATGGTGAGTGGTTCATGCTTCTGAGAAATGAGCTGATTCTCATTTGATTGTGTTATTTCTAAAGCAGCTAATTAAAAGCTTCAGACCTCTGGCTTACAGAAGGTAGGTTGCTGATTTACTGCATAAAGCAAACAGTCTTCATCCAGCAGCTGAAAAGGTAAAACATGAGTCACTGGTAGCAATTTTAAGTGAGAGGCAAGAAAGGGTGAAAGAAGAAGTGATAACAGGGATAGCTTTTAAGAGGCAGAGGAGCAAGCTGAGAAGCAGTTAAGTTTGATAGTGGGACTGGTATTAATTCATTAGGGTAGTGGGACTGTCCCTCTAATTCTTGAAGCATTGCCTTTCAAAACAAAGCAAAAATAGCAAGGGGATGTAAGTGATACTTACTCCATTGAACCAACCGAAAATAAAATCAATCCATTTTATGAAACATGGTTAGGCCACAAGAGGTGATGAGCTGTGACTGCAGATGGACAGATAATGTGGCCTCTGGCCAACTTCAGTGGCATATACTGCATCAGGAAGGGAACATTTAGATTCAAAAGTCTCAAGTGTCTGCCAGGTGACCAGAAGTCAAATATTTCCAGCCAGGAAAAGGGGCATCTGGTACTAATGCTACACGTGCCAGAAATTGGAAAACCTGTAGTTATTCCTCTCGATATAGGAAAATTGCATAGTCTCTGGACGTTCAGTTTCTTACTGCAGGATTGGGATAAACCACACTGTCCCTCCTCAGCGTGAAGTGAATCATGTGAAAGCCTCAGAGGTTCATGGATCCATGTTGATATGGACTGTACTAGTCTAATGTGCAGTAGATTTAATGTTCCTTGTTTTTTCTTCTGAAGCATTTTTGCATTTAATAATCACTTTTTATATACCAGATGCTTAGTGACTGTTTCATGCTGTAATTGAATGTGTGGTCATGATTTTGGGGAGATATAGATGTCTCCTTTTAACAAAATGTGTGTCAGAAAACTGTGTGCTCAGAGGTCATTGGACCTGGAAGAGAAATTTTACTACTTCCCTGGTTCTAGCTTAAGCTTTTTAAATGTGAAGAGTAGTAGGGGTAGGATGACCCAAAAATATCCCCAAGAAGGAATTTTAAAGTAGTTTCTTTATTATACAGTTTTGCAGCGGAATGTGTGATCCAGAGAGCTTATGCTGGAAAATATGCTGCATTTAACCCTTTCATTGTCAAAGAGCTTTCACCTCTAAGAGTTTTGACTGGTTGATTGGTCTTCCCCAAGGGCTGGAAAACTGAGAAGGGCAGTAAATCAAAGGAAATTTCTCCTGCCCTGCCCAAATGTAATTGGAAGACCTAGTGCCCTCCTCCTCCCTTCCACAAGAAACCAGCCCCAAAAGAGTGAAGATCCTGTTAATTAAATTTTGTGAATCTAATTTGTGACATTTGGCAACACTGACGGTAGCTTATTCTACATTTCTGCTTTATTAACTATGAAGTCTTAGGCGAGATTAGGTATGTCAGGTCCTGGCAACCACTTAATGGATTCTGAGAAGATGGCACGTTTCCCCAAAAGAAACCTCCACCTCTCCCCGACCATCACCTTTGGACCCTGGCCACTGGCTGACATGTAGCCAGCCCCAGTGCTGAGGGGGTGTGCTGGCCACTGGTCCTGCTATGTGAGTCTGCACAAACCCTCTACAAACCAGCCTTTAGCATAGCAGCTATTGGCATTATTTTCCTTTTGTTTTTTTTTTTCATGCTAATGAGATAATTTAATTAGGGAAGTCAATGTTTTGGGCAGTGTTTTGCAAGCAGGAGTGTTGCAGAGGAACATTATGTTTTTCTCTCTCCCCATTTTTAACAAGGCTGGGTTCCAAACAGTGCGGCCACCTGGGACTCTGTAGAGATATCTGAGGAAGTTATTATGCCTTTGTGTGAAGTTCTGGTGGATTTTCATTTATAAAACTGCTGTGCAGCATTCCAGTTGCGTTGCTGCAGAAGGAGCTTGGAAAGCCCAGGAACCTGCAGCAAACTGCAGCTGGAATTGATTTTTGGGAACAGAGGGTGGTAAGCGTTGAGTTCTGCTCTGGGCTGTTGAGGGGGAAGGTGGTTTGCAAGAAGCCAATGGGGAGAACCAGATAAAGTGGGAGATCTTACCAGTAAATGCCTGAAGGGAGAGGAATGGAATTACAAATTTTCTACAGATACATATCCCAAACCAGTCTATTTTGACATATTTTCTATCAATTTATAATTGACAGTAAGTGCACCTAAGGATGTGGATAAAGGCCATTTCAAAATAGTCCAGGATTCTTGGAGAGCTGCGGTTGTTCAGCCGGGAGCAGAGAAGCCTTCAGGGAGACCTTAGATCAGCTTCCAGTATCTAAGAGTGGCTGTCAAGAAATCTAGAGAGGGACTTTCTACAAGGACCTCTAGTGACAAGACAAGGGGGAATGGCTTTAAACTGAAAGAGGGAAGATTTAGATTAGATACTAGAAGAAAGTTCTTTCCTCTGAGAGTGATGAGGCACTGGCACAGGTTGCCCAGAGAAGCTGTGGCTGCCCCATCTCTGGCAGTGTTCAAGGCCAGGTTGGACGGGGCTTTGAGCAATCTGGTCTAGTGGAATGTGTCCCTGCCTATGGCAGGGGGGCTGGAGCTGGATAAGCTTTAAGGTCCCTTCCAACACAAACTACTCTATGATTTTGTGATGGGGACTTCCCCAGAAGGAAACCCCTGCACCTGATGTAAACCCCATAACTTCGTGTATGTCCGAATTTCACATGCAGCAGGGTTCAAGATGGGACTGGTCTTCATCTGTTCAAAAAGTGTGAGCAGCAGGACCACGACACCTCTGGCCCTCAGTGGATTTTTCTCACCCTAGCAATGCTTAGGATCAGTGAATTGCAGGATGTGTTATCTATTCCACTCAGGTTGTTAAGGGATTAGCATTTGAAAGCAAATGACGAAATATAGGAAATGATCACATTGAAGATAAATTTCCAAGAAGCTTAATAATAAAACATACACATACAGATATTTTACCAATTCCTTCTTTAGGGGGATCATACTCTCACAACTTGGAGAGAAAGAAACCCGACTAGTAAGGGTATGGTGTCACTCTCACTGTGGCTATTTTTTATTGTTCCCTTAGATAGGTCTAGTTTACCTGTTCACTTATCCAAAGAGATTTCCATATCCATTTTAAGTAGTCTGAAATAATAAGTGTACAGACTTTTCTACAGTACTTTAAGACACAGAACCAAAAGTCTCATTTATGCGCCCTGCATTAGTGAACACTGTCCTGAGGAGACGCTGTTGTGTTGCCCTTTTTTTTAGTATGTCCTAAAGCGTTACCTCTTCCAGCATATATTTGGAAAATTAAATCCTATGTAATCCCTTAAATCTACTGCTTCTTTATCACTTGCAGGAGTAGGATTTGGGCTTTTTTCTTCTGCTTGTTTTTTTCTTTTTTTTTGGGGGGGGTGGGAGATCTGATTGTAGCAAAGTTGCTCAAGAGTCTGCCTTGTCTTGGGTTTTACAATAGCTTTATAACTGTTTACAGGACTAAATCAAGGGTTTACAAAAGTAGACCTTGCTTGATAATAAAGTTGTTTCCTTGTCCCTCAAATATTTTTGGGTCTTATCTTTCTACACAGCTGCTTGTAGTTCAGCTTTACAGAATCTCTTGATTGGATTCCTGCTGCCTTTTGTCTAACAAAGGAGCCTTTCAATGAAATCACCCAAATGGAAAAAAAAGAAGTTCAGTAAAAATTGTGCAAATGGATTAGTCAGATCTATGTAGGCTTATAACAGTGATTCCATATGGGTTGAAGAAGGTCTTTGTAGGTTATAAATAATGTTGAGCTGTAATAAAACATTTTGGTTTTCACATTTCCAAAATGAAGAGCAGCTCCTGAAGCTGCAAGGTCTACTGGTACCCTACTTTATTTTTTCTTCAAGACTCATTTACATGTGTGTATTATGGGCGCATGTATGACCTTACTATTGTGTTATATCCAGAATTTATTGTGACATTGATGTATTTCGGTGTGATTTTGGTGCCTTGTGCATAAATTATGTCTTCAGTCCTGTGCTCAGGGGGAGGTGATTGTGTCAGTATGCTGTGATAAAACTGCATCCAGTGACGTTTCCCTGCAGCGTATATCTGAAATCATTCAAGCTTAGGTACTTAGACATCCTCTTTATCAGTTACAGTTCTTCATGTTAGATCTGATTACAGCAAATCTTTCTTTTCTTCCTTGCTTTTTTTTTTTTTTTTTTTTTGGTGTGGATTTCATAAAATGCTTAGGCTTTACATGCACTTAACTGCTTTTGAAGCTCTCTAATAGACTGTTTTATCTGTGCTGCCATTCATCCAGTCTGAAAACACATAGGGCTATTTAACTGCTTATTTTAATGTTGCAGACTCTTTCTTTCTTATTTTCTTCCATTTCCCTAATGGCCATGTATCTACTTCCGTTGCTCTGTCTCCCGGCTTCTCTCGCTGATCGTATTTCTCTAATGTTATTATTTAAAAGGTAAATTTAGAAACAAATGCTTACCCAGGAAAAATTTAAATTAAAAGGTTGACCTTTATTTTTGAAGTCACTTAATGAAGTTGACTAATAGTCTAAGAAATCTGATTCTCTATCTTCAGACTGGCTGAAAGCCTGGTTTTCTTTATATTTATATCTGTGAGGACAAGCATTTTAAGGAGACCTTGACTAGATAAGTATGGAGAGCAGGGAAAAAGCTGCTCTAAGGCTCGAGTCGGACTGTCGTTTAGAACAACATGAATAGGAAGCATTTTTCCTGCAGAACAGTGAGTGCTTTGGGCTTGGGGGAAGAAGGGCTGTGTTTAAATGTATCAAGCATAAAATGGAATGTTAACCACTTAAGTTTAATAAATCTGCAGCAATGATCTGTTTGAACCTGGTAAGAGGCCTGTAGTTAGCATGATGCTATCTCAAATGCCTTTAGTGGTTTTCTTACCTCTGTGTATGTGTATGGAAGCAAGGAACAAAGGAGCTTGCATAAGAGATATGCTGAAAAATGAATACCAGGAGGAAGGTGGCTTTTCAACTAAGAAGGCTAAATTTCCAAATAGCCAAAGTGTTCAGGGTAACTTTGGAGGCTGGCTGTAGGCATCTCTGTAGGTTCCTGACAATTTAGTCCTGAAGACGCTCATGTTCTGTGGAAAAACTTGCTCAAATTTTGTTGTTGAGCAAGCTGTTTGTTTGAGACGTTTCTAAAACTCTTGGTCATACATAAAATTATTTTCTCTAGCAGAGGTACTCTCACATATTACTTTCCCTCAGGAGTGATAGATTTAAAGTAACTTTTTTTTTACGGTCTTTCTCACCTGCTACATTGCATATTTTGGCCTTGAAGGACTGGGGAAGATGCCTGTCACATTCCTCAGAAGGGCTTTCCGTATTGTGTCATTAGTCTGTTACCCTTCCCTGTTCTACCCTCACAAGCCCATCTTGCTGTAAAATAAATTACAGAGGAAAGGGTCCTGTGCATGTATAATCCTTGTGCCTGGCTCCAGAGCACTTTGCGTGACCCTCCTCTGAAACCGAGAGGGCTGTCTGTGTTTTGGTGTGTTTTTTGCAACTCATACACAGGATGCAGTCTCTGGGGACTGAGATAGGCATTTTGTTGGCTTTGCCATATCACTAAATCTCATCTCAGATTTGTCATGGGATTTTTATTTTCCTCTGGTTGCTTGATCTCTCTTCTTTGGCTTTTTAGCTTTATCCACAGCCCTACCTTAATACCAGTTTGATCTCCTTTTTGCTTTGAATTTATCAGTTCATCCAGTAACAACTATGGGTTTCTCTTCTCTTCTTTTTAGCAGGGTGCGGGAGGTTTCAGTCCAAAAGGGGTTTTGTTCCTTTTGGCTGCACAATAAATTCCTTTTGATTCCATGTGACACAAACAGGATCACACATTTCCTTTCTAGTTGAGATTAAAATTGCCTGGCTACTCTAGTGATTATGTATTGAGTAGAAAGTGAGGGAAGGCCTGTCTCACTGGTACCACCTTCACAAGATAGTATGTCAGCTGAATTAGCTGTGCAGTGATTTTCAACACTAACAGCATGCACTATGCTTCCTCCTGGATTTCTATTCTGAGATACACAAATCATATGTTCTTGTTGCTGGTTATGTCTGTGTGGTGTGTTTATGGCTCTGATGTATGGTAGATGTATCTAATACAACTTTAAGCTTGTCTGATCAAGAACTGTCTTCTGGATGTGGCAGTTGGTAGCTTCATGTTAGCTGAAAAATCAGCCCCAGCACTGAGGTTGGTAGATATGTAATTAGCCAAAGCTTTGCTGGGGCTGTAACTTCAGTGCAGGCAGCACTGGCAGTTCCCCAAGTCTGAAAAACAAGGTAAAAACCTTCTTTCTCTTCCTCAGTGCTGTTTAGGTGGACCTAAAGAGAAAAAGAAAAAAAAAGAAAAATTCCAAAAGGATCCATCCATGTCTAGATAATTTTAGCCTAAAGTCATGTATTGTGGAACTGCTGTCAGCTGTGTTAGGATGAAAATGCTCATGCATCTTTGATTGCAGTGACTGCTGTCCTCTGTGCTGTTCCTGTGTGGTTTCCTCTGGCCTCTGTCACTGCCATTTCTCAAGATGGTTTATGCTGTCCAGTGTCAAGTTCTGTGCAGAGGAACGTGATGATTATGCTTGGCTCAGGACACACTTTGTTGGAGAAGTTTTTCTTCATGAGTACAAAGTATGTTTAAAGCATTATTATTATTATGATCGCTGACAAAAATAGTCTAGACAAAGCATAAACTCTGGATCCAAAAATACATTTAAAAATTAGTTAGGCTGTTCACAAATCATTTCTTACCTCACCCAGCAGCTATTTATGAGAACTTTTTATATTGGTTCTAATTTTATACAATTAATAGCAAGCACTAGCAGCTGAATACTCATTTATTAGATAGTTATCCCCTCCGGTTTTTCTACACATCTTGTTGCTGTCAGATATCTTTGTACCCAGCCAAAAATGACATGTTGAAGCAAGCAGGGTATATTTAATACAGTGCATAGAAAAATCTGTGACATTCAGCCCTGACTTTTGTTTTTTATTGGAAATAACATGAAATACAGTAGCTGGACAAATAAGTGAATTTGCTTGTGAAGAGGGGGTTGAGTTTTAAGTAAACTTCTTAATACGTGGTTTAGTCACAGGCTTTTTTCCTGCTTGTTATTGACGTAATTGCCTGTCAGTCTCATCTGATAGTAGAATTGCTGGGGGCATGGTGTCTTGGATCATGTGGCAAAACCTGCTAGCTATTGACTTATGTGCATGTGTGCTTCTGCTCTCTGCTGAATTAAATGTCAGATATACTGGAGTGTGTGGGTGGGAGGGGGATATGTGATTTGGTTCTCTCTGGTTGCCTTGTCAAGAAGTACACTAATACAGCTAATGGAGGTCCTTGAGCTTGGGAGAAGAAGAGCATTCCATTGACAGCCCCCATCCAAACAGTCAAAAAAGATAGCTTCATTCAGTGGTGGAGACCATGTGGATTTAAAAAGAAATTTTTCCAAAGGCAAGGAATAATAACGGATATTTTTGAAATTGCAGCTTGCAATTGATAGTCTCCCTTTTTGCCTGGCTTTTCAAAAGGTTCATGAAACTGAAGGAAGGGAAGTTATACCTGTGGAATTTCTAACCTTTAAAGACACTATCCTTAGGTACTGATTTTGTTCTGAGATTGTTGCCACTACAGCAAAAACTTGTTATCTTCACTCTACTAAACCAGAAGTTTGTGTTTTCTCTACAGTACCTTTCACAGCACTTTTGTCTCTGTTTTTTTTTGCCACATTCAGTATATAGTTGTCATGTCTACATGGTCCTCTGGAAAATACGAAGTGAGATTTCTGAATTAACACATCAGATGGCCACAAAAATACAAGAATGAAGAACCTAAGTAAATATCAGTGAATCATCAACCCTCAAGTCATCAAGTCAAATCTTACATGAAATTCTACCAGAATAAATATATCTGACTCTGTTGGATTAACAGGAATGATAATTTTGTGGTCAACTACTACAACACTGCTGTGTGGTCCCAATATACGCTCTTGCTGGAGGTGTTACTCCTGCAGAGTGGAACATAACCAGCACAGAGGCAGCTTCTTGGGAGATTTGGTTCAGCCTTTTGTTGAAGATAATGATTGTGGGAGGGAATTTGGGTATTTTTTAATACATGTCTGTGTTACTGAGTTTTTAACTGCGGAAGAGCTTTCTTTATCTGAGGCTGGTAGCTCTCTGATGGACCAGGTGAGCATTTAATTATTTAGTCATAATAGTCAGGTTTGTTTGCTTTTTTGGTTTTATTTTTACCAGGTGAATATCTAACATTGTTGATAGGTGCACTGTTTTATGCCACTTCTAAGTTATGTCTCTTTTAAGTAGTTTCTTATCTTGAAGTTTTTAGGTGAGCTTTGTTCCAGCTCCCTCCTCAGCCCTTATAAGGAAATGAGGGTTTTGTGTCTAAGAATTTATATCCAAGAATTGTCTGTCCATTTTTGTATCTAAGAATTTTTGAAGCAAGATTGGCTTCAACTGACCTGATGTTATTATTACAAAGAACTCACTGGATCGCATGGTGCAAATAAAATAAATCAGATGCTGCAGTGACCTAGATACTCATTATTTATTTATGGGAATAAATATATTTACCATTTATTTATACCGTTCTTCAATTCCAGATGCTGTAAACTTTCACTTACTCTGATCTCAGCTGGGAAAACAGCGTTGTTGCCACCATTCTGCAGGTTAGGAGACCTTGGTAGGAAGCCTGACAGACCTGCTCTAGGCTACATAACATATAATTATGAGAACTAGGATTAGATGCTAGGAGTCTGAATTCCCAGCATTGTGTTCAGACATCTTGCTCCTGGCAGATAAAATCAATGGGTAACAAAGACTGTGGAGTTAAGTAATGATAAGAACAGGATGATCACACAAACCAAGTTGGTCATTTGATCATATTAGGTATATTAAGTGTTTTAAGCCTAGCCAAAAGCACAAGAAGAGACTGTTGGCCTCCCTGGAGAGCAGCCACACTGTGGAGAGCATGGGTGTCACAGGGTAAAGCATTCTGTAGTAGCTTCAAGTGTGGAGGTCTAGCAAAAAGGAGGAGAAGGGGCTATGTAAAATGATACTTAGCTTTGAAAATGGAGAAGTAATGGCTAGATTTGAGAGGTAGATTTTTCTTCCTGCGATCTTTAGGATAAGTATTTGGTCACATTTCAGGTGCAGAAAAGAGCTGCAGAACTGATCTTATGACTGCTAAGAAAACTGCAAGACAGAGCTCTTGGAAGCAGTTCCTGCTGTCAGAAGATTGAATGATGATTTTCATCTATCTTGGCTTTTCATGTTTTGTGTGCTATTGCTTGTTATACTGTTGGAGAGTTTGAGCAGATCGTTTTTCCTCAGGTCTGAGGGACTGGTCTGTCCACCACGTGCTTGTAGTTGTCCAAACTCTCTTGTTTGTGTTCTGAATTACCATGTACTACAACACTGCTCTCTTCACCCTGACAGTTAGCTGGGAGAAGGGGACAGACTGCTCTCCTAAGCAGAGGAGGCATGGCAGGCTCTTGCCCTGGTGCTTATAGAGTACATTTGCTGTGCAGGGACTTTATTCCTAACACCTCTTTGGTTTTAACCTTTCAGGCGAGCTCTCAAGTTCCCTTTGAGAAGAAGCTGCCCTCCATCGAGATGTCACGGCACCACAGCCGGTTTGAAAGAGATTACCGGGCCGGGTGGGATCGCCGGGATTGGAGCTCCAATGGCACTCACGTCAGCAGCACCAACTGCAGCAGCGCCGTGAACACCAACAGCAACAACCGCCCCGGGCTGTTGCCCCTGCCCATTGTCCCCTCCCGGCTCCCCACCCCAGCCACCGCTGCCTGCACCACTGTCAACAGTGATGTGATCACAAGCTTGGTGGCCAACTCATCTCCAGCTTCAACTACAAAAGTAAGAATATAGCTCTTTCTGGTTTTTTTCTGGGGTTGATGTCTTGAGGGATATTAGAGATGGAGCGTCATCTGCTCCTTTGAAAACTGCGTGTTTGTGGTATAGCCAAGAGGAGGAAAAAATATTCTGTGGGCAATGTCTTTTTTATTCTTTTGTGTGCTGTGCATACACTGGAGTAGTTTTTTCTTGCTCTAGGACTGAGGGTTCCCATGCTCCTGAGAGTCCTAAGCAGAGCAAATGCTCCTTTCCTTTCAGCACTGCCTACATTTCGGCTTTCTCTACTTTCCCTGGAACGTGTGGTTCCCATTTTGCCTTTGGGAATTATGTTCTTGTCTGTTGACCAAGGCAGAGCTGTGGCTGACAGCAAGTGGATGCGGTTTTCATCCAGAGGGAGTGGAAAGTGACTAAAGGGCATCATTTTGGTTGAATAGCATTTTTTCTTCTCTTTAGTTGGTACTTTCCTGTAAGGTTCTCAAAGCCTTGTTCTGAGTGCAGATTGGAGTGTTAACAGTGGGACTGCTATAACCAGGCTCTCTCATTTGTGCAGAAGTGCACACTAACGAGTAACAAAATGTTAAGCGGCAAAGAGTTGAAATCACTAGTAAATCATTGGACTTTTTTTTGTTCTAATATATAATTGGAGGGAAGAGGGTGACTTTTCCATTTTTTAAAAACATTTAGCTCTTTTAAATCTGCAAAGTATAAGTTGTTATTCCAAGAGAAAGTTGGGGTTTCTTTCTGCATGCAAATTCAGGTAGAACAGCTGGGGAATAAAACCCTGGCAAACTGTAAAGGTGACCACAGCAATAGCAAAGTGAGCCAGAAGCACTGCTGGTTTTCTTTTTATGATATTTAACATTTTCTTTCAACTTTGTTTCATTTTAATAACTGCAAGTGCCAAATACAGCAGATGCAGACAGAGGGAAAGGAGACAAAAAAGTTATTTAAAGTAAGCCAAGAGCAAGCTGAAATTTTACTGCAGTGCCATTATTATATTGATTTTTTTTTCACACTGTAGAAAAACAAGGTCAGTGCTGCAGGAGGAAACATTAGGGCTAAGTTTACACTGTGATTGGTTTTAAAAATTTTGCACAGCATCTTAAAATTATTTTCATTTGAGAAAAGCCATTCGGATTCTGATCAAAACACATTTAGAGTTCTCCAGATGCTATCCACAGACAGATGCATTTCAATCATGCTTTGTCGGGAGATGATTGAGGCAATTTTGGAGCCAGAGGAGTCATTTCATGTATCATGACCTTTGTTCCTGGGTCTGCTTAGAGTCCAGTGATTGTCTGTAGCTGATCAGCCCTTCTCCCAGAAGTGTAGCAGTGCCATTAAACCATGTGTTTATTGGGGGAGAGGAGGCACGAACAGCTAGTTAAATGCCTTTTGATCATATGCTCAATGTGAACTGTCCTCTAAATTGCCTTATTAGACAATTTTCTGATGACTTTCATTAGTAAGAATGTTTTTGGCATGAATAGCTCAAAAGCAATAAATAGGCTAGAAGGGAGGTAACACGAGACACTTTTTATTCTGAGAACTGTTAATCAGCTGTGTAATCTCTCATAAAATAAATGTGTAGAAATGCATACGGTCTTTGTCCCAGCCTCTTCTGCTAAGTATTAGCTAAACAGCTCTAAAAATTCAAAGTTGCATGTACGGAAGAGGAAAAAATTTTGAAAACAAAGTGAGTTAGGATGGACAGAGCTGCAGATAATGGTGCCTAGCAAGCTTCAATTCATGATGTGGAACAGTGTTAGAGAAAACATCAGGTGCTCCTACATACTTGCGTTCACCCTGCCTGACTGTGTCTCTCCTTCACACAGAGCAGATTTACATGTGCGGTTAGCAATGTAACCAGCCAGTGCCTTTCCCTTGTAGAATCCAGCTAACGGTTAGGCATAAAGAATTAAATGCATATAAATAGGAAATCACAAGTCAGAAGAATGATGTGGTAGCTTGGTTTGTTAAAAAAAAAACAAAACACAAACAACAAACAAACAAAACAGGAATGTGCCAAGTTGCCATGAGCTCCAGAGTTCACAGACTCTGCTCTGCAGCCTTTTTGTGAGCACCTTTATGGGGTACAAGCTCATGGGGCAGGTATCATCTTAAGCTGAATTTCTTGGTTCTCTTTTGTGGTCAGGAGCAGGATATTTGATGGCTTAGCTGCCCTGCTGCAGTCTGAACCTTCCCCAGTATTCTGGCAGATGTCATTAAGTCATTGGCAAGGGAGTGCCCCACACAAGAGGCAGCATGTTGAGTAAAGTATCGTGGTGTTACAGAGTGAGAAGATGGAGAACCTAATTCTCCTTGGCTCATTGTCCAAGGATATGGGTACAGCCAGCACTCCAAACTGAGGACAGAAAGGACTTCCTGTGTCATCCAGTTACCAGTTTTGACTTTAGCATATCTTCTTGATGTGGTTTGAAGATCTCAGTCATAGACACCAACATCCATCTCTCTTTGTTCTGTGTTCCTACTGATTAATTATCCTCCAAGTTAAAAGTTTGGGGGTTTCAATTTGTTCTGTTTTTTTTTATAAACCATGTAGCCTGTCTTCACACTTTTGGTCCTTGGTTCCTCTAGTTTCCTGGTGTTTGCCAGTTTTAGTAGCCTCCAGATAACTGTGTATTTTATCTTCTGTATCACCTCCATTCTTTTGCCTTTGAAAATATGGGTACCAAAACCATATGCATCTTTTCAGCATCAGGTTTGCCCTTCTTTTCCCTTGTATTTTTTTTTTCTTTGTTTCCTCAACATAAGAAGGACATGAAACTGTTGGAACAAGTTCAGAGGAGGGCCACGAGGATAATCAGGGAGTTGGAGCACCTCCCAAATGAAGACAGGCTGAGAGAGTTGGGGCTGTCCAGCCTGGAGAAGAGAAGGTTGCATGGAGACCTCATAGCAGCCTTCCAGTATCTGAAGGGGACTCTTCGTTAGCGACTGTAGTGGTAGGACAAGGGGTAACAGGTTCAGACTTAAACAGGGGAAGTTTAGGTTGGATATAAGGAAGAAATTCTTTACTGTGAGGGTGGTGAGGCACTGGAATGGGTTGCCCAAGGAAGTTGTGAATGCTCCATCCCTGGCGGTGTTCAACGCCAGGTTGGACAGAGCCTTGGGTGAGATGGTTTAGTGTGAGGTGTCCCTGCCCATGGCAAGGGGGTTGGAACTTGTTGATCTTAAGGTCCTTTCCAACCCTAACTATTCTATGATTCTGTGATTCTCTAGCATGGCAATAAAATATGCTCCCTTCCTTTGTTCCTATATCTGCACAGTTAATAATTGCTCCAGGATTTTTGCCAAAGAGCTAAGTCAATAGTTATTAAAAATATATATAAATGTCATCATCCTCTATTACATGTTATCTAACAGAGTCATAATCTTGTTAAAGACTGAACTGAAGTCTGTTCGACAGGGTCTGTCTTCTGGATACCTGTATTTGTAGGCATTGGTCATATTCCTGTCCTTCAGCTCCTGCTTAACTGAATCCTAAAGTGACAAAGTCAAAATGGAGAAAAAAACTTTTCTCTCTGTCATGTAACTGGGTTGTGAACCTCACTGCATTGGTGATGAAATTCATAGATAAGTGGTTCTAGGGCCCACTACACTATCTAATCTGGCCGAACCATTTGGTATATACATTATTATGTAAATGTCTGTAAGATTAAAGACTTCATCCAAAGTTATGTAACATGAACAGAAAAAGCTCTGGAAGAGAGAGAAAAAATTGATCAAATTAAATGTTGGAGAGAGGTGAAACCATCTTCAGAGGGAAGCTTAAGCTATATAACTATGAGGGGGTTGGGTTTGGTCTGTTTTTTATGCTTCTGGAAGAGCTTTTTACATCTTTCTGTGGAGGGCTTTAGAAAAGTTTTATTACTAATTATTAATGTGTAGAAGAACCTTAGAACTAATTATATTTTGCAGACCTTTGAAATTTATTCTCAAAGCATACCTGTAACCTTCTTAGCACAGATGCTTTGATACAAATCACACTTAGTGGATCTGCCACATTTAAGTAGTTACGCATGTTTGGTCTGAGTTATTTAAACAAAAATAGCTGTATTTTCCTCAGCTTTATTTTTGCTGAACAGAATGACAGTGATACTTTGCACTGCTGTAACCCATTTCATCGGAAGCTGCCAGAACACATTAGAAAAACTGTTTAAACCTCAATAACCTCTAAGAAATAGTTTAGTATTGAGCTCCCAGTATACCAACATGGAAACTGAGGTACTTGGAGGTAGTGATTATTGGGCTTTCTGCTCATTCTGTGTCACTGTGAGCGAAGTTCCAGCTTTTTTACTCCATTTGGCTTTTCTACCAGGCTGCTGTATCCAAAGTGTTGGGCCACAAACCAGCAACCAGGGTTTGAAGGGATGAGTTCTTTGATGGAGATACTTTCTCAACCCCTTGAATGCCTGAAGTAGTCGATAGGAGAGTGCAATTCCTGCCATTAAACTGTTGGGTTCAGATCAATTTGTTGCCCTCTTGGGCCCAGCCATGTATGATGATTGAGCTTCGGTTTGGGTTTGTCTGTGTGCAGTGGGGCTTGGGGTTTTTTTCCAGCAGTGAGGTTATTTGTTGGTAGAAGGAAGCTATCGAAGAAATCCATGCAAGACTGCAGCACTGCTTAAGATATTGGCAACAAAACAGTTTAACATTCATTTAAGGATGCTGCACACCATTCCAGCTATGTTTTCTGGTCGTCTCAGCAGCACCTTCATTCTTTGTTTCTTTCCCAAATTATTCTGCAGGTTACTTGTACAATTTTCTCCATCAAAGCTCCGGTATCACAGCTTCAATTTAGAAGGGTTGTCATGGACGGTAATTTGGAGTTTTCTTGCCAAGAGATTTTTTGGTTATAGAACATTTACTTTTATCATCTCTATATTATTTTTAAATGCCTGCAAAGTTTGATACATCACCAGAATCTGTGCAACACCAGTCGAGATATAACTTTTTTTTTTTCCCAACCGTAATTTTAAAAACCCTTTGCTTGGAACATAAATTGATTCTTAAGCCCCCACATACTTAATGACTTGTTATTCTCAAGGTTCAACCTATGACAAGTTTTATAAAAATGGCAGTCTTTAGTTTTGGTAAGATGTTCTCTAGTTGAACTCAGGGATAACTTCATGGTTTTACGTCTCTAAATAGCATAACTGAGATGTGATCCTGGCCTCCTGTACTTAACAGTACTCCCATAGCATTTAAGACTTGTGTGTTGTTGGTACTGTAGTTTTTATCCTACTGTGGTTAGCCACAGTTATGATGTGGGAGAGAAGACAGAGATGGTAAAGCATTTGTTAACCTCTCTGGAAAGTCAGACAGGGATTGCGGGGGGGGGGGAAATCGCCCCCACTGTCTTTGTTTCTGTGCATTATTGCAACTAAATAGTGTTAAAAAATGCGTGGGGATGGAAGAATCCTTATGCTAAAGGAAAAACAAGTTAGTATGTCTGAGAATGCACGGCAGAAAGAAATAAAGTGGAACAGCATGGAAGTAAAATGTTATATGCTTTTTTCCTTTACAGTCCAAAAAAATGCAGTTCCCTCAACAGCGGTCTGTCGTATGCAGATGATTTGCTGTACATTGCAGAATTTGTGTTGTCTGTTCTCTTTCTCTCGCTTTGGAGGTGATGATTTGCTAAGCTGGTGTAGGGCTTCCACAAATATTTAAAATATTGATTAAGCAGAGGAAAAATAAACACGAATTGTTTTTCAAGTTGCGCCTTATGTTGTACATGACTAATTACACACAACAATTTGTTCTGCAGCGGTAACTGAAATTTATGTACTCTTTTTATTATAAAACATAAGACGCTTGCATAAAGAGAGATTATAAATATTGGAATACAACAGTTGCTAGAAAACAGTCAAAACATGCAGTGATGAAGTATATGGTATTTGCTGTTCCAGCTTCTCTGTGCAAAACTACTCTTCTGCTCCCTTGAGGGTTTGTATTGATAGCTGGCATAGTTTTTTCACCATTTCAGACAGTAGCCTATTCATTCTTTGACCTGGACACAGTGTAGCAGTCCAGCCCAAATGCGGTAGTAGCAAAAGCTCTGATAAAATCCTCCCGATTCTTTTGGCAAGTTACTGTGATGATAAGTGAGGCTTCTGTTGTGGGATGTCAAATAGTGCAACTGGTTTTTTCCCAGTTCCCATATTTTTATTTATGGATAAATTTTTAAAATGAAGTAATGACCAGTTTCATTGGTAAATGAGATGCAAGCCCATTCCCACCTGTGCAGAGACTCCTGGTGCATATGACGCTCTAATTATGGCAGACATATATAGTCTGAATGTATACGAAATCAGCACTGTATAGGAAATCAGCAATGCCTGGAGTATATAACACGCAATGGATCGTAACAGAAGACAAGGACAGGTTTTCACTTACACCTCGATCACATTCTCCTGATTCTCTAGGTTTGAAATTCAATGAGTTTTGCACAATTTACCTTTCGGGGTTGCACACCATTTAATTAGAGTTCAGCTTTCAGTCTGTGCCTTTTGTGAGGAGTCTGCAAGCAAGGAAAGTCAGCCAAGAGTGACATTGGTGATGGTGTGTCATTGCACTAGCCCAGGTAGGGTGAAATCAGCAGAGATCACCACAAAAACATAATTGTAGTATCCTGGAATTCTCAAATAGTTATGAGAGTTGCTTTTGAGGAATGGACAGAGCTTGTGCCAGGAATGAGTGGAGGAAACAGAGACATTTGGTCATTGACTCCCAGGATACTTTTTTTCTTCTTGCTAATTAGAAATGGACCAAAAATCTCAGTAAATCAGGCTCAGCACTGACTTCTGCTGAAGTCACCATATTAAGCTACTGTGAAAAAGTTACAACTCCTGGGAGGTAATTGTGTCACCAGGGGACAAGAAAGCGAAGTGACATCAGTGATGGGTTCCAAAACTGATGTATTGAAGGCCTTGAAGTAGAGGAACCAGTTCTTCCCTTTGAACAAACTGGAGAGATGCCTGGGGCGTTTTTCAGGCTCCTCTGTAGAAGGCTATTCTTAATTACCCGTTGGCCGTTGAGAGGGCTTAAATTGTGCTGATGATTTGTCACTTCCTCATACCGATTTATTTTAGTATTTTTTCTCAGATGGATTTTTACATATTTTTAATAGCGTAGAAATTGGAACGTACAAAATGTGGTTTTAGTTTGTCAACTTTTGCAGATACATTATTGGACTGAAATTGGTCTGGAAGCCCTGGCAGGCTAATTAATCTGTAAAGTCATAAAAAGCTGCTTGGGTTTTTTGACTTGCAGTGCATTTATCATCTGTTGAAAGAGCTAAGAGGTCTGGCCAGTTTCTAGGCCCAGTTCCATTTGAAGATGAAAGGCAACATTTTTGAAGCACTAATTGACATAGCTGAATACTTACAAGGTCACAAACATGACAGCTTTGGCTAAAGAAAAAGCATGATTTCTATCACTTTGATTAAAAAGTATCTTGACTTCCAAAAGGTCTAAATGTCAGTAATAAGTGTAACCTAAATAAAATGTGCTGGACAGGATTTAAGTGCTTGATTATGTGAAATGATTTAGAGTTCTCTTTATTTTCTTCTTTCTTTCTCATCATTACTTTGTTTTCATGTGTATCAGTTTCAGATTACTCATTAAAAATGCAACAGAATATATACTTCTGCCATTCAGGAGGTGTGAGAAAATCTGTCCCAGCCTCCTGACAGGCTAAAAGAGCCTGCCTGAGAGCAAGGAGCAGTGTTTCTAAAGGTAGATAACCTGAGTTATAGATGCATAAAAGCCTAAGGTTGGTTGCTGTCACTGAGGAACAGATCGCTATTGTCACCATCAAACATAGCTACAAAAATAATTTTACAAAGAATCAGTTGTTGGTTTCCTATTATTTTTGCTGTCAATGCTTAACTTTGTCAGGTAGGCCCTGGATATTATCTTGAAGAAAGCTGATCCTTTCTCAGCTAGATAATTTCAGATTTTGGTGTTGCATGGAGAAGGTGTATGTCAGAGAAATCATCGGGGGAGGGGATGGGTTAAGGTAAATGTTGAATACAGAAGAGCCTGATACAAAATGTTTGTAGAAGTCTGTGCAAGTGGTTGGGTGAGGTGTCTCCGTACCTTTTCTTTTTTTTTTTTTTTTTTTTGTAAGTAACAGGAAAACAATGGTAATTTTAAAAAACAGTATTTTAAGTGTATCAGAGGAAAATAAATTGTTTGCCAAACATAACCTTTTCTCAGTGGCATTGGTTTCCTCAAATTGCCAATTGATTTGAAGTTTTCCATTTAGAACTTGCTTTCCAAACAAATTAACCAGAGGAATAAAAAGTAAGACAGAAATAGAAGTGAGCCAAGCTTCACCTCTCCCTGTGATGTCTATGAGCCTTGAGTTCCTGCTTGATAGGATAGTTGTCTGTGAAGCATGACAGACATAAAGATAAATGTGGGAGTGAGGAACAGTACATTAAACTGTGCTGTCTGGCTCCTTGTACTGCTAAGCGCTGCACCTGCTAACGCTGGACACAGGCTGATGCGCTCTGGGTGTACCAGGAAGCTCTGATCAACCAGAGCTGACACTTCAGACTAACATTAAAGCATCACTGCCACCCTTCCTGCCATCCTGAAAGTCCTCTTGAAAAAGTGCCCAGACCTTTAAGAGGAGCATGAGGATCTTGTGACGTGATGGCATGAAACAGAGGCAGCCTGTGCTGCTTCAACAGAGCATTGCTCTATCAATGCCACAGGAGGAATGCCAGGAGTCACGTTGTATGAACGATGCTGAACAAGGTGCAGGTGTCTTCTGCATAAATGGAATTATAATGACTCACTATCTTGTGAGTGGGCAAAATGAAGGCTTTTTGCCCGTGCTTGCAAGGATACCCTAGAGGAGACCATGAAAGGAATTCCTCACACTTTTCTCCAGTTTCACACTCTAGAAGCAACTTGGACAAAGATCTGTAATTGAACATTACTTTTCAAAGTAATATGTAGAAAAGGATAAACTTGTGGGTGCCCAAGTTATTTTGTTGGGTTTTCTCTCAGAATTTAAAGCATTACTGAATGTCAAAATGCTGGTTAACTGATGTACCACTCTGTTCTTGGATGTAAAGTGTGCTTCTAAGCAAGCAAAATGCACATTTCACTTTATTTTGGAGGAACTGACTATTCTGAATTCTCCCAGAACTCATTTTGCCCCTCCTGTTTTCGGTTGTTCTCTGCTCCTGTCAAGCTGGAATGTATGTTGTTGTTGCCCACTGCAATTTAGCATCACCAAACTGGTTCACTTTGGAAAACAAAGCTTGTGGAAATACTGCAGAGAAATATATTCTGTCTGTACAGTGATGTTTGTGTGTAAAGCGATATGCACCCATTGTATAAATAATGAATAATAACTAGTAATAAATTCTTCATATCATAGCATTACTTCTTACTGTTTATGATCCCAGGTCTTTTATGGTAATCCTGAAACAAAGCACTGAGAAGTATGTGAATAATATTTACTCTTGCTAAGTTGTTGCACAAACATGTCAAGAAAGGGAAGCTTTTTTTGGCTGTGTAATTTGAATGTTTAAGATTATATGTTGTTTATATTATAATATTATATATAATTAAAGTTATCCTTTTATCCCAAAGGAACACAAAGTGTTATTCAAAGTCCGTGCATTCAAAATCACTGAAGTAATGCATCAAGGTACATTTGTCAGGTAGCAAGTGTAAAACTCCCAAAGACTCATGCTGGGTATAATCTGACCACGTTCCCCTGCAAATACATATTCTTTTGTAGAAGTGCCAGTCTTTGTAAGAGGAGCTGTGTTGTATACACAGCACCCTGCAGAAGGAGCCAGTAGTTCATCAGGGATGGAGGTGGCACAAGAATTGCTCAGAGTACAAGAGCCAAGCAGACATGGCTGAAGGCCACCCTGCCTGAAAATGGAAATCCTTCACAAAAGAGTTTTATGGAAACAGGGAGAATCACAAAATCACAGAATGTTTGAGTTTGAAAGGGAACTCTGGAGGTCATCTGGTCCAATGTCCTTGCTCCAGCAGATCCACCTAGAGCCAGTTGCCCGAGACCACGTCCCAGCAGCTTTGGGTATCTCCAAGGATGGAGACTCCACAACCTTTCTGGGCAGCCAGTGCCAGTGCTCAGTTACCCTCACAGTAAAACAGTGTTTCCTGATGTTCATAGAATCATAGAACTGTTTAGGCTGGAAAAGACCTTTAAGATCATTGCCTCCAACCATTAATCTAACACTGCCAAGTCCACCACTAAACCATGTCCCTAAGCACCGCATCTACAGGTACGTCCGGGGATGGTGATTCAGCCACTTTGCTGGGCCGCCTGTTCCAATGCTTGAGAATCCTTTTGATGGAGAAATTTTTTCTAATACCCAGTCTAAACCTCCTGTGGCACAACTTGAACATACTTTTATTGTCTTTTATGGCAGTAGCCAGATTAAGGTCTAGTTGGGCTTTGGCCCTTGTAATTTGCTTCCTGCATAATCTCATGACACCCTTGTAGTCCTTCTCCATTGCCTGACACTTCTTCCAAGGGTCATAAACTCTCCTTTTTTCCTGAGTTCCAGTCAAAGCTCCCTGTTCAGCCAGGCCAGTCTTCTTCCCTTCAGGCTTAAAGTTCCCATTGAGAACAAGGGTTAGAAATTGTGAGATTTCTCTTAGCTGCTTACAGAGTATTTTGTCTGCCTCTTCATCCTGGTTGGGTGATCTGTAACAGACTCCTGCCATGTTGTCTGCCTTGTGGGTCTTCCCCCTGATTCTTACCCATAAACACTGAACCCTTATTGTCATCATCATTAAGCTTTAGATAGTCAAAACTGTCTAACATACAGGGATACCCCACTGCATCTCCTTCCTTGCCTGAAGAGTTCATAGCCATCCATTGCAGCACTCCATTTGTGAGTCATCCCACCATGTTTCTGTGATGTCAACTGTATCGTAGATTTCCTGCTGCAAATCTTGCTTGAAGGTATTTCCAGGTACACAAAGGACCAGGAAGTGACTGGAGCAGCCGAAGATAAACTGTGCCTGACCAACCTGATGATCTTCTATAAGGAGATGACTGGGTTGGCTGACAAGGGGGGACATAGCATTTTTATTTACTTGACTATGGCAAGGTTTTGACAGTCTCCTATGGTATCCTTTTAACTATTGTGGAGGAATATGTAGTACCAGGCTTGGGGAGAACATACGGCAATAGTTCAGATACCCACTGACAGTGGGATGAGTGGTCAATATTGGGGCTGATAACACTGAATATCTTTATTAGTAAGATAAGCATTGCAATAAATACACAAATAACAAATTGAGAGGAGCAATAAATATATTAGAGGGCAGCACTCCTATTCAAAAGGACCAAAATGAGCTGGAAAATTGCCTGCTGGTAACCTGATGAAGCTCATTAAAGGCAAATGCAAAGCCTTGCACCTGGAATGAAATAAGCCTGTCCAAGCTGAGCAGCAAATGGATAGAAGGCAGCTTTACAGAACAGGACCTGCTTGCTGTCCTGGAGACCAAGTTAAATATGAGTAGCAGTGACTAGGTCAACCAAATACTGGAAGTGTTAGCAGAAGAGTAGCCAACAGTTCAAGCTACGTGCTCTGTCTGTCACTTCCATGACTACATCTCAAGTATCATGCCCAGTTTTGGACTCACAAGCATAAGACAGACACTGAGCTCCGGGAGCAAGTGCAGTAGAGAGCCACCAAAGCGATTCGGGGACTAGAGCACAAGGTATACAATGAGAAGCTGAGAGCTGGGACTGTTAGAGTGTTGGAATGAAAGGCTCAGAGTGAATGTGATTCCTCTTTACGGTGTCTAATTGGGACAGTATAAAGAACAGGGGAAGATTTTTCTCAGAAGTGTCTTAAGAAAAGAGGCAGCAAAGAGTACAACTTATAGCAAGAGAAATAATTATTACATATAAGGAAAGAAAAAAAAAATTCTCAATTCAGGTTCCAGAGCAGTAGCAAACCCCCAGAACAGCTGCAGAATCTCTGTCAGAAGCACTGCAAGCTCAGCTGAACATGACTTGGAGCAATCTACCATCAAACTTTGCCTTGTTCTGAGCAGGAGTGGACCAAGTGATCTGCAGAGGTCCCTTCCATCTATGATAACTGTCCTGACATCATCCTAGAATTGAATCACCACTGAAATATACTTCACATGTCAAAGGTATGGCCAGTTTGCTTTAAAACAATATTCAGAATCCTCATCTGCCAGTAAATACTAAAACTTTGGATTTAATTTAGGTCTTCTGAGCCTAGCTCCTATCTTGGCATAGTCATCATGGTTTTGTTTTTGAACAGCTTGTTTCCTTCAGAACTTCTGCCTCATGCTGGGATGGAGTAAGACTGAATAATTTATTTTCCTTTTCCTCAAAAGCTGAGCAATACTTACACCCCACATGGATTTGAGACATTATTATCTTTCTAAGCTTCCATTAATTATCTTTATCATCCCTGCTTTTAAAGGTCTAGCATTTATCTTTGCAAGGTTCTCCAAGCTGGATTATAGAGGAAAATTTGAGTGTATTAATTCCATTCTTGCTCATGCAGTTTTAAACTCCATTTCATAAACGTTTTTTCCACTGCTTGCAATAATTCTTCTGGTAGTTTTCCTGTGACCAAAGTGTCTGTCAGAATCATAGAATCATGGAATAGTTACGGTTGGAAAGGACCTTAAGATCAACAAGTTCCAACCCCCCTGCCATGGGCAGGGACACCTCACACTAAACCATCTCACCCAAGGCTCTGTCCAACCTGGCCTTGAACACTGCCAGGGATGGAGCATTCACAACTTCCTTGGGCAACCCATTCCAATGCCTCACTACTCTCACAGTAAAGAACTTTCTCCTTATAGCCAATCTGAACTTCCCCTGTTTAAGTTTTAACCCATTACCCCTTGTCCTACAACTACATGAAGAATCCCTCCCCAGCATCCATATAGGCCCCCTTCAGATACTGTAAGGCTGCTATGAGTTCTCCATGCAGCCTTCTCTTCTCCAGGCTGAACAGCCCTAACTTTCTCAGCCTGTCTTCATACAGGAGCTGCTCCAGTCCCCTGATCATCCTCGTGGCCCTCCTCTGAACTTGTTCCAACAGTTCCATGTCCTTTTTATGTTGAGGACACCAAAACTGTACACAATACTCCAAGTGATGTCTCAGGAGAACAGAGTAGAAGAGCAGGATCACCTCCTAAATATGTAGAATTGATGGCTTTTAAGGTAATCATGCAGATGCATAATTATCTCAGATGTGGTGCATACACATGTATATGGTTTTTGAAAATATGGATCACAAATAACTTCTTTGCCACATACAGAGCTGCCATTCACCTTGTTTTCTCTGCCTGCTTAGAAGTATGAGCTGCTTCACAATAACATTTAGCTCTGAGGCAGTTCAGGATAATCCCATTTCAAGGTTTTTTTAGATGTCATCTAACTTAAGGATTGGAAGGCCATTTCGAGACTTTCTGTAGATCCATCTTCATGTAATATAGACAATTCCCAAGTTTTTCTGTAAGTTACCATTGTTTCTACCACTGGTTGCTTTGTGAAGGGAGAGAGCAGCAGAAAGTTCAGTGTCAATGCTCTGTAAAGACTGGAGCATGCTCTTTGATGCAATGAACTGAGTAGAGTGACCCTTTTAATATAACCGGAGTAGAGGATGACACCTATATATTCAGGCAGACCCAAGCTTCACTTCACTTTAAGGTCCTCTTGTGTTCCCTGTGGACCACATTGTTCCTCAGGTTGTGCTGGGTGGAGAGGCAGAGTTTGCTCATCCTGGTGAAGAGAGCCTGTGGTTGCTTCTTCAGCTTTCCAGTGGGTGCTTATGGAGAAGACACTGCCAGACCCTTCTCAGGTGTTCAGACCTATTGTTGCATACCCTGAAGTTATCCAAAACTTAAGTGGACAAAGCCCCAACCAACCCCGTGTAGAATTAGCCTGCTCTGTGCAGAGGATGTACCTAGTGACTTTCAAGAGCCCCTTCCAACGAATCAAGTCTGGTTATTTTCTGGTTGTGAAAGCCTGAAAACAGCTGTGGAGAGGAGTCTTTGAGAAGTCAGTCTGGACTTAAAAGGCTTCCATCAGGGAGCAGAGAGGTGGCACCTGCCATGCAGACGTAGTTATGGAAGTTATGCTGACCTTGCCAATAAGTCTGCAAAGCCAATCTTGCTTACCTAGCCTTGTGACCTGTTGGCAAGGAAGCAGATTTGCTTTACAGCAGAGACCTTCTGGGTCATTCTTTTGATACGGTACAAAGAAGGTAGTTCAAAATCAGAGAGAAATAAGGCAATTACAGCAGCTGTTGGGCAGCATGCCTTTTTGCATCAACTCTTTGAACTAAGAGATTAAACAGAACTTAAGCAATGCTGCAAAGTCTGTGGACCAGTCCAAGCTTTCATCCATGTATCTTTCCACCTTTCTACTTCACTCTTGACATCCTTGTCCTTCTCCCCATTTTCCATCAGGCACTTGATTTACATTCTTCTCATGCATCCTACAGCATATCTGACTGTCCTGGAAGTGCCATAGCTTGCTGGCAACTGCCACTGAATCATGGGTAAGAAATGAAATGCACTTAGCACTAACCACAACTATTTTGACCTTCTATTGTTTTGGAAAGTAGAACACGTCTGTGGAAAGAAGACGGTCTGGAAAATAAAACTTAAAAAACCGAGAAGAACAAGGGAAGGCATCATGAAGATCCATAGACATTTTAAATTTGGTCAGATATTTTTGCTCAGATACTCTTGCTTCTCTTTTTTTTTTTTTTTCCTGTCTGTGTTCCAGCCAGCTCTGCTCGCAGTACAACTGCATTTGGCTAGGTCTCTGCTAGTAGATTAAGCAGTGCCAGGGCACAAGCCCAAGAGCTGGAACTTGACCATCTATACCATTAAATTGTTAGCACAGGCTCTGCCTTGTGTTCGCCCTTGACTAGCTAGCGCTGTAATAAACAATTCCCAGGCATGGCTTGGGGATTAGCATGGGCCAGCAGCCATTCCCAGTTGGCATTTTGGATGTAGCCACCTTGTTTTGGAGACTAAAAGTATATAATCCTGTGAATGAGACCAGGCCATATCATTTGGCCTCAGAGCCATAAAACAGGTCCTGGCCCTGCTTAGTTTTCTACTTACTGGGATGGCTTTGTGTTTGAGGCAAGAGTAATTGGTTTTACTTGACTTTACAGTTCCTTACTTGACCCAGTTGTATCTGAACAATAAGTAGTGTGAGCACATCTCCACTTTGTCTATTCTTTCTGATGGTGTACCTGTACACTAAGATGGTGTGGTTGGTCCCTTTTGTAAATTGTCTTAGCAACTAAAATAGTTTCTGAACCCATGTTCCCATTACAAATAGAAATCTGAAGGAGTCCAGAAGTGTATTTTCTAGGGAATTGTTTCAGCTATTTTTCAGAAGCCTTTGTCATAGTTTTATATATGGGCCACCAATTACCAGTGGTAATTCAGTTCCTGTATCAGAATGAAGAATATGTTCTGCAGGTGTTCCTGGTGCCAGGGAATGTTTTTTGTCTTTTATGTTGGATCTAGAAATAAAAGGGTGTGTTAGATACTGAATGGATGTTGGCATACAGATGTTATGAAAGATCATGTTAGCCATTAAGTGCTGAAGTAGAACCACCTCTCACTACTTGCACAATCGGTTTTTCATTTTGCAGACTGTCTGTTCTCGTCCTTTCTCACCACAGCATTGCATAGAAAATAATACAGCTTTCTGCCAATGAAGGCCCAATAAACCTGTGATAGTTGCCAAGACTGGGGAAATTCCAAGAGTATGGTTATATCCCTTTGTCCTGCCCCATTTTCATCTGCATGCTTCCATTTCTAGCTGCCTGAGGTACAATTATGTACACATTTTGATTTTTAAGAGATAAATTATGAATTCCTTTTATTAACAGAAGTTGCCTGATTCCATGAGGAGAGCTCCAAACTTGCCTTGTTGGTGCATCCTTCTAGTGCCGCAAGAAGAGAGATACTTTCAGCATTTTAGTCATCATATGAACTAAAATTAGTGTTCCCACAAGTGTCTCTCACAGACTGCACATACCACAGCCTGCCTGTGCAAACAGAATTAAAGTAGCATGGTTAATGTATGTGTCTCCATTTGGGGTGGATTTGGCCTTAATTTTCAGTCAGTGCTAACAAATCTAGAGAGTTTTCAGTGCCAGATATTTTATCTGAAGTATTTATCACAGGATATGTCCACTGGTCCGTTTATGATGGCACCTGGGCAGAAATCCATGAGCATATGTTATATTTGGAATACTTCCCCTCTGAAGAGGCTATAGAAACAAAGCTTGGTGAATCTCACCTGTGGTGTTACATCTTGAAGATCTCTGATGACTCACTTTCTTCATCCTGTCAATCATAAAATCTTCCAAATCTGCCATAGCTTTGCAGAGGAACAGTTTATAAGTCTGATGAACAGCTTAGGGGTTAATAGTGGGGTGTTACACCAGTTAGGTTCAGTCAAATGTAATGCTGTTAGCACCAGGTAGTTGTTCAGTGCTGTTGGAAATGAGCTTCTCTTTCTCAGCCCTTTTCTCTTTGTGTTTCTGCTTCATTGTGTTTAGTGCCCTGCCTGCTTTTCCTTTGGAGGTGAGTGTTCCTGAACAGAATAAAAGTACACAGATGGAGCAATGTGCAAATGTGCGTACTGCTGCTGAAGCCCTTTTACAAGAGCTAGACTGCTTGGAGAAAGAAAGAAAGAAGGAAAGAAAGAAATGGAGTTGCAGGAAGTGAATCTAAATAAGCTCCCACTCCACCTTTTTCAATTTACTGGAGGAAATATCTTTCTTCGTATCATTTGACTTTCTGATTGTTAAATCAAATTGAGCCAGTTGGAATGAGCCTTGGTGATCAGAACACAAGTCCTGAAAACCTCTGTTTAGCTGCTCTCTGGTCTCTGTGCAATTGGTTTGCTTAAATGTGCTGTAATAACCTTTTAAGAGTCATGTACCCATTCTTCACTGAGGACCCTGCTGTGCATTGTGATTATGTTATCTGTTGCCTCCCTGAATGTTTAACATGATCAAAGTGGTGTGTTGTGGGGCTTGACTTGGCAGGGATTTTTTCTTTGTGTCTAGGTCTGTTCCCCCCGCTCCCTCCCCAGGTTTTGGCTTTTTAAAATGCAAACTTCCATCGCATGTTACCTATTACTCTCTGTGTGTCAGACCTCCTCTTCTTTACACAGCCCCACCCTGCCCCCCGCCCTTTCCTCTTTAAAGTATCTGTGTAGTATAGTATTGAACAAGCATGCTAAGTAGCTCTAATAATTAGGTAATTTGAATTCGGGGATGGGTGTTAGATGTTAAGTCATAGGATGGAGGCTGGTTGTGGTGAAGGCAATGTATTCTGTCTCAGGCAGGAATGCCCTATATATCAGCACTGCTCACCAACAAGCCAAGGGTTTAGTGCTGAACAGAAATGCAATTGCGTGGCCTTGTTTGCCCTCTTTCTGTGGGAAAGCAGCAGATCTTGACAGTGAATATAGTGAAGTGCAAACAGGTAAAATAATGAACTGAAGTGATAGCTTAATGGAATTATTAATGGGATTTGTGTTCAAATAGTGAACAAGGATTGATTTTTATTAACATAGGTTTTACACATGTAAACTTATGCAAAAGATTATAGCACAATTTTCCTTCTCTGTTTGTAGATACGTTGTATGCGCAGGGTTCTCCAAACTTCTTTAAATATTGCCCTTTCTCCCACTTAGCTCACAGTGCTTCTCAGTGTATAGCACTCCATGTAAATCTGTGTAATATACCCAGAGATTTAACTGAGCAGCAAGGAAACCTTGAAATTAGAACTGAAGTAGTAGGTGTTCAGTGGGAGTTTGGTGTTTGCTTGTTCATTCTCACCAGAATAAAAGGTGGGAACATGAGAGCTCAAAATGCTGAAGTGCGGCTCTCGGTGAGCTCTAAGGCCTCTGCTAGAAGTGGCTATATACCTACAAGGTGTTGGTGGAGACGTCATAATTATGAGCTGACATTTAAAGAAATGTCAGAAGCATTCAAACAACCCCCTGCTCAGCTTCCACCCATGTATCTTTCTGTGTCCCCAGTCCTGCCATCTGTTATCCCAAGGACTCAAGTTTTGATTACCTTTTTGTTTGCTTTTCTGATAAATTCTCATCCTCTCTATGCCACGCATGTGCTTCCAGAGATTGTTTGCAAGCCCCTTGCCCTCTTTGTCCGTGGATTTCTCCTAAGGAACTATTTACCACCACGATGCTGGCAACATCTGATCCTCTGATTATGGCGGTGATGCGAGTATTTGTGAATGCATCTGTATTTATGAGCTGACTTTGACAAATACCTCTTTGGAGTGTATGTACAGAAACATATATGTTATTATTCAGCTTTGTTACCTGTCATGTACTTACTTGCTGCTTGTGTTATTTTCTTCACACATCATTTTCTTGGCATTTTTGTATGATCAGCTCGACAGGGCATGGATCATGCCATTCTTGGCATTTGGGAAGTTCTTTGTCCCATTTAATAGATAACATGTATCTTGACAATGAAAAAAAATGCTATATTGCCTTTCTGCCCTGGTACAGCAAGGTCTGGGCAAAGTTCATTAGCTTCTTCCAAAGCAGCTGCCATACTTAACTAGTATTAGTGATAACGTTAAAGCATGCTTTATGCTTTAATCCAGTTCAGTCCATAAAAGATAACAACAGTCACAGTGGGCAAGACGATGCACTCATAGAACTCAATGTTCTACTTCCAGTGGGAGATTCATGTTGCAGGCATAGTGTATGTGTACTTCCTCCGTTTGTACTTCCCTCAGCGTGCAGCTTGAGGATTTCCTTAACCACATGTTTGTGTCTTTCAACCATATGATAAAATATGAAGTATTTGCTGCCTTCAAGCATGCAAGCAGCCCTGCTAACCTCAGGATGGCTATGCTCATGTCTACTGTTTAGAATGTTTTTAATTGTTTAGATGGATGAAGACTTTCCTGTGAGAAGATATCCATGGCAGGTAGTTGCTGGTGAGCAAGACTAAAGGCGCTCAAGTCTGCCCAGTCCTTAAAAATGGTTTTCGTTTGGGAGAATGCATTCACCAGACACACATTGGTGGAGGCATCCTCAAGAGGGACAGGACTCAGCTCATGTCCATTCATCTTGCATTACTACCTGGCCCAAATGACCAAGTAGTTTCCAGCTGGGCATAGGAGGGGAAGCCCACTGAACAAGCCCTGACTTGCTGCTTGGAAGCGGTACTTAGACACTTACCTAAATATTGACATTTTATCAACCCTAAATGTGCATGTAAATTATGGCTGGTGATTGTATAGAGTCAGATGGATGCAAGACCAAGGTCAGATGCATTGTGTTGTAGCAAGACTAATCTCCGATGGCTGTTAGTCCCTTCAGTGTCTGAAAAAAAAAATTGCTGACCATGTAATTTTTTTATTGTAGAATCATGTTAGTCCTGGGGTAGAAAGTATTAGGTGAAATATATTGTACCCATAATTCATATTAATGGAAATTCAATAATGGCAATCTGTCATCCATAGAAATTAGAAATGAGTCCAAATGTTGTGCTATAAAAACATTAAAAAGACATTATGAATTGCGATCTATTGCACCATGTTTTGCTCATTATAAATAATGGAGGGAAAAAACAGTCCTTGGAAGTTTTTGGAGTGTCCATTTTGAGAGAAGCCAGCAATTGCTTTCTAGAGCTGACTGTGCACCATTGATCTGACTTATGGATTTCATAAATGCAGTGGTCTGCTAATTTAATAAACTTGCTCAATCTGTTTTTAAACAGAGTACAGAACTTTGAAAAATGATTTCCTTTCAAACTAAAATTAACTCTTATGGCTTTTAAACATTAGGTTGTGATATTTGCTTCCAGTTTTTCATTAAAATACCTTCTGGTTTTGCATTTTTCCTGGGATGGGCTAGATGCTTGAGGCTCATGTTTTATTAGATTAAAAACTCATATTTCACTTATGCTAATTTGGCATCAAGCTATGAATTGGAGTGCTTAGGCAAACCTTCTTTTGGTTCTGCATTGCCAATAAAGTTTACAGCTGCTTACAAAATTTACCACTGCCAAAAGCTTAGATGTAATTGTTCAGTAAGCTAGGACATATACTGGACAGAATATTGATACACTGGGTGTCCTATCTTGTCTGACTACTTAGTATGTGAGGCTGCACATTTGTGGGGAAAAACTCATAGTGTTTTCAATAAATTTGCAGCAAGCTGAGTAAAGGGAGAATGCCTTTTCA
Source organism: Neopsephotus bourkii (assembly GCF_033783945.1). Classification (NCBI taxonomy): domain Eukaryota; kingdom Metazoa; phylum Chordata; class Aves; order Psittaciformes; family Psittacidae; genus Neopsephotus; species Neopsephotus bourkii. Next base: position 6,261,432 of record NW_026902076.1, on the reverse strand, counting down.
AATTAATGTGTACTCTCAAGCGTGAGGTGTGATTATTTCTGTCTCTAGACTATTTTAGCGGTTGTAACCACAGTAAATCATAAAACGGTTCAAGCTGCTCTTGAAATCTGGCTGCTTTTGCTAATCTAAAACCTACCTGTTGGACTTCAACTGTAAAGAGGGCTAACAGTGTGATCGCAAATTCTACCAAGTGTCAGGATTGGTAATATGGTATCCATTAATATCCAGTGAATCTTGTCACCTGAATTCTTTCCATCTGGATATAATGCCTACTGTGCTGGAGTACATGGTGTTAACCAGGGACCTAAGTCTTCCATGTCAAACAAATTTTGAACTTCATACAGTATAGGTCTATCCTTTCTTTCCCACACCACTCTATGCAGAATGAATTATATCATGAATTAGCATTGACAAGGTAACTGAAGGATCTTTGGTCACATGCCAGGTTTAATTCGTTTGTTATCAAGACTGAGAAACAAATTTGACAGTGACAGTAATAATTATCTTCTTCTGTAAAGAAATGCAATACAAGCTTATACATTTTGGTTAAAGGGGAGATAAGGAATAGTAAGGCAATTATACGTATCATACACTTTTGACCTGTGTTTTTATCAGTCTTGACAAGCTTAGAGAGTATGATGGTACATCCTGGCCAAGGAATACCTAAATTCAAATAAAATGACTTTCAACTGCTACCGTATTTTTACTGCAGGCTGATAAATTGCTTTTTCAGAAATCAGCTCTGTTGCATTTTTTAATAAAGTTAATGGGCTAGGACAGACAATAGTGGGTTGCTGTCTGCTTAGTGTATTCTGGTTACAAAATGAAATTCCTCAATCTTATTTAATATTACAGGTTTGGGGTTTCAGAGGAAGGAAATGAAAAATCAATAGCATTTGCAACACAACAGAATATTGGAGCAGCAGGAGGCAGGGAAACTAGCTAGTGAGTGGTCTTGAGGACTCCCATTAATATGTTTTTTCCTTTCCCTTCCACCTCCTACAGATACAGGACTAATATTATTTACTTTTTTTCTGTCTCTGCTGGATTCCTTGAATAGCTCTTGTGAGCTATTTGAACATGGACCCCTTTTCAATTCCTGCCTAGGCACAGATTCAGTTTTTGCTGATATTCAGACCATTTTTGGGTGTTGTCATTCTGAAAGGTCTTTTGTCAGAGCCTGAGAAGAAAGTTAGTACAAGCATGAGTGTTTTTAAAAAAATGGCTTGTGGAAGAAGCAAGCTTCTGCTGGATGTAGGGCAGGACCATGGCTGCATTATTTTAAATATGAAGCTATCTGCATATTTAGGTACTGTTACAGACTTTGGAGCCTAGCTTTGGAAAAGTCTTGTCTAGAAATAAATGGAGATGCTTCAAGAAAAGTGTAAGTTTTCAGCAATTCTTTGACTTGTTCTTATGCGGGGAAAAAGAATGTCAGGCCAGTGAGAAAGCAGCAGCACTCTGTGATGTTCACCGCTACCACAGTTGAGCTTGTCAGCCCTTGACCAAACTGAGGATTTGACAGTGTCATCAAGACCAAGCCCTGAAGGTCTGGCCAAGAAGCTGCGTCAGTCATCTGAAAGACTGAGCTCGTGGACTGTGTCTCTTGGTAGGAGTGAAAGAACAGACTTGGCAACATCTCTCTTGCAGAAGTGATCTTCCTGAAGACAGCAATCTTTCTGCTGCTCATTAGGCCATTCTGCACATCTGTGTCCTCTCTCTTGATCCTGACAAAACATTCCTTATCTCTGTTGAATTTTCTCCTGACTCATCAAGTCTTTCAACTGTATCTGCGCTCTTCCTAATGAAAAAAAAGAAACTAGAAGAAGTTGTTTCTTTTAAATGAAATTTCTTGTATGAGACCGGAAAACCTCAAATTGTTTCATTGATCTTTTTAATTCTGTTTTATTACTTAAGCACTAAAATTGAAATTGATGAGACGTAGATGAACTGACTTATCTTTTGTTTCTTTCCTGCTCTTGGAAGGCTTTGGTTTTTGTGACTACTATGCAAGTTGTCATATATAATGCTTTTTTTTTTTTTCTTCTCATACATTTTCATGCCTTTCCATTTATCTTTACCTCCAACAGTGTTGGGTACCTAGAAGCTCTCTGTTGCACTCCTGGGAACGGGGTGTCTAGCAGATGAGGCATAAGGAAAAGTTTAGGGAAACCTGGAGCCTAGTACTGTTTCACTTGACAGCTTCTGATGAATCACTGAAGCTTTGTTGGACTTTGCATCTCTATCTATCCAAATGTTAGGCATCTATTTAAAGTTAACTGGTAGCCTCCCTTTGCACTCAACAGAGAGGAACAGCGCTCTCCAAAAGATGTTTTCCCATCCTAAAGTAGGCAGGTTGAACCTCTCCTTTGGTGTGCTTTTCTGTTCCCATTGGCTACAACAGGGACCCGGTAGATCGCTTCTGGATATCTGATATTGAAACAAAGCCCATCCTCACATTCTTTAACATTATATCTGTGTCAGCCAAAGCTGCATAAGTACTTAAAGATCTAAATGTGAAAATAATGCATGTTCTGTAAATGGTTATTGATATTGTAAGTATTATTACTATCCACCTGCTGAGGGAAAAAAGTCATGTCTTGCTTATACTGAACCATTCGAGTGGCAGGAACTTTGCCCACTGTTTCACAGCATACGTTTATTTCCCCTTTTTAGTTTTTCCTTTTGCTGTTCTTCACTAATGCAAATTTTTCTCATTTGCGGCACCAGTAGGAAGCACTTGGCCCATTACACATAGCTTAGTCATAAACGAGGTATTTGCTCTTTCTCATGACCAGAAAAGTGTCAAAAAAATTCATTCTGGATTGTCAGTGACATTATCACACCGGAGTTTGCTGTTACTGAAAATTATTTTCTCTGCAGAGACAGCACTCAGCCTCAAGATTTTGAGGAAGATCCACACAAATAAAGCAGTTTACCATCTGTAGTCAGATTGCTTGTTTTCAGTTATATGGGAAGACTATAAGGGAATATAGGGATGCTGGGGAGGGACTCTTCATTAGGGACTGTAGTGACAGGACAAGGGGTAACGGGTTCAAACTTAAACAGGGGAAGTTTAGATTGGATATAAGGAGGAAATTCTTTCCTGTTAGGGTGATGAGGCACTGGGATGGGTTGCCCAGGGAGGCTGTGAATGCTCCATCCCTGGCAGTGTTCAAGACCAGATTGGACAAAGCCTTGGGTGATGTGGTTTAGTGTGAGGTGTCCCTGCCCATGGCAGGGGGGTTGGAACTTGATGATCTTAAGTTCCTTTCCAACCCTAACTATTCTATGATTCTATATAATGGAGTATTTGGAGAGGCCATGGGAAGCTGGAAAATGAATACAAAGAACAAAGAAGTTTTGAGGCTGTCAAGGAGATGGGGCACTGTTTTCAAACCAAGAAACAACAAAAACAAGCAAGACCCTTGGGCTGGCTTTGAAACACTAAGAGGGGGAGCTCAGCTGCAGCAAGGCTCAGCTTGTGCTCCTTTTCAGAGTGTGTATACTCTGATGGCCCAACATGCTGAATAACACTCGCAGAAGGTGCTCTCCCTATTGTAGATGTCTAATCTCTATGATTATAAAGGCAGGTAGACATTTTCCATCTCTGTTACCTGTTAGTAGGGGACCCTGAATAGTGCTGTAATGGAGTGTTGAGGGAACTAGGTGCAGATCTGAGGGGTTTGGGTTTAGCTCTTGCCTTTGTTCTTCACAGGGGTCTTGGTCTTGAACAAATCATCCAGGTGTTTGAATTTCAGTTGCCTCCTGATTTCGGTAGCATTTAGCTGTGGACAGCTGTGGATTTGAACTTCAGTGTTGTGTTTCAATAACTGTAAAACAGGCGAAAGCACCCACATCAAGGAGGTATTTTTGAGGGTAAACACATTGAAAATTATGAGGTACTCCAAGGTTACATCCATATTTGTACCCTGAACAGCCAGGGCATGAGCCCATTGTTTTCACATTCCTAGAACAATGCAAGAACAAGGTGCACTAAGCGGCTTGAATGTAAATTGATTTAAATTCTACCCAACGTTGTTACCTTATAGTATATCACCATTGCTAGAAGAACTTATAGCTGGATGAAGGGAGTCGGGGAGAATAAAGACAGGTGATCTGGAATACTTCATAGTCCAGGAAAAGACAAGATAGAACAACAAGAAACCAAGACACTGTGACATGCCTATAGGATGATTCTGTTTGCAAGAACATGATTCTAGGCTTTAGAGACTTCGGAAAGAGTTTCTAAAATTAAACTCTAGGTGATACGATGGCACTCTTTTGAAGATAACTGCCTTAGCTGTCTACCCCTTTGCCACAGATTCATTTATAGCAAGGACTGCAGGATGAGGATGCACAGCTGCAGCCTGGTGGCCTATGCTGTTGGTTGTATTGAAACACATCATTCTGAGTAAAGCTGATCAGTTCAACTGCTGTAGTTGAGGCTTAGGTGCAGCTTTTGTTCTGCTGTCCCATGAGATGGTCTTCTGAAGCCAGCAGCATCTTAGGCCTCATGGCTTAAACCACCAGGACCTACCTCTTAAAGCCCTCAGGAAAAGGCATCAGAGTTTCCTAGATAATGACCTCAAAATTAGCTGTCACTCTAATAGTGTAATTAAGAGAGACAGCAAAGACCTTGGTTGTATCAAAAAAAAAATAAATAGAGGAAGTATTTTGATTAAAGTCTGTTCTGTTACTAAGCTTGGTGCTTAAATACTTTGCCTAGTTCTAATGTCCATGATTGAAGAAGATGGAAAAATAATAAAGCAAGTCTGAAGGAGGACAATAAAAATTATCCAGGCCTGGAGAATAAGTCATAAAACATGTTTCAATCTATTCAGTTTGCTGAAGGAAGGTTGGAATATGATTGCTTAAGTGCTGACAAATGGAAAATAGCTGAAGTGGAGAACATGTAAATCTTGTGAACGATACTGAGCGACTGGAAGGAGCAGTTAGATGGGATCAGGAAATCACGTCATTCCAAATGAACCTATGAGTTCTTCCAGCCTTAGGTGGTGCATCTAGAAGTACTGGAACACTTAATAAAAACTGCACTTTTAAATGACTAAAGGGCTGCAATCTTCCACTTAGGTACTGTGGTGTCTTTCAGTATCCTCTTGAAAGGTTTTGTTTCAGTAGGTCTTCACTCCAAAGATCTATATTGCAATTACCATAAAATATTTGGCTGATTTATTTGGAGTACATTCTCTTAGTTGAAGAAATCGGAGGAAAACAAGTCATATATATTGTTGTTTGGGTTTTTTTCCATTAAGACTCCTGATTTTAAACCTCTTAGTATTCCTTCTAGAGGTCTCACTGCATGCGTTAGGGCACAGTTTGTCTAATACAAAATTATTGGATGATGTGACTTGGAAGTCTTTGTGGGGAAAATGAGAATGAAACTCCTGTAGCTGCAGCACTGTTTGGGATCTAAAACTGTAGTTAAAGAAAGATGCTTGCTGTGTTAATCCTGCTTAGAACTTTAACATGGTTTTTATCAGGTTTATTGCAAATGTCAGGTCCTCAGCTGGACTGTGTGGCTAAATGTCCACATTTGTTTTCTTTGTTCCACCATTTTTATTTTTATAATACTGCTTTCTGCCCAGGTTTTTTCCTGCCTTTGTAGTTCTTAAATATTTGCTTTAATCATATTGCTTATTTTATCAAAATAGCTATGGCTTGGTAGCTAGGATTACACTCAGTTGTTAACATAATGTAGCAATTAATCAGGTTGCACTGAGTATTTAAGGATCATTCAGCAATAGGGCACCAGGGAGACCATTCCTTGTGTCTAGCAATATGTAAACCCATGTAGGTCTCTCTGTAAGACTTGGGCACGGAAAGAGAGGGATGTGAAAACAAACTGCATGACAGATGTTAGTCACTGTCACATCACAGAAGACTGCAGTAAAAGGCAGTCGGTGATGCTGCTGATGAATGGGGCGTAGGAGTCCATACAAGGCAGCACAGCATAGGGCTCACAATGCTTCATTCAGCTTTTGGATTTTGCCTTGTTACTTCTCTATATTTGGCATGCCATTTCTTGCGTCCAAAATTCTGAGAACCTTCTATGTGGGTGTATCATTAGAGTGATAGAAATCCGGGCTTCAAAGTCATGGCAAATCCCCACTTAGTCTTGTAGCAATGAAATGTTTATATAGTTATAAAACACTCAAGCATCTGCCCTGTCATGGTACACGCTGCTTATCTTTCTTATTACATTTTTCATCCTGTTGGCATTAGTGTTGCCGACTCCAGATGTTCCAGCGTTGTGGCACAGTCCCCAAAATCGTAAGATTTTTACAACATAATAAATTTGGGGTTGCTTTGGTTTCTTTTATGATTTCTGAAGTTTTAGAGTATGGTCAGGTTGAATTTCACATTATTCCCCAATACAGTCATGGTTAGAAAATGTTTATATTTTTTTAAATAAAAGCAGAGCTGGCTTCCATGAATTATTTGGAGCCACATCACTTTAGGTCAGCCATAAAACACAGTGCTCCCAAGGGGAGAGAGAGGGAAGCAAAATTCAAACACCAGAATCCAGACTTGTAAAGCTAAAGATCACTGATGCCTAACCCTGGGGGTACCTACAAGCTCCATAAGTGTCTTACTTTTTGACAGTTCAGAACACCCCTGGCATCTTCAGTTGTGTATCTGTACATGCCAGGACTGGTTCTGGCTTACAGTTAAACCTGTATGGGACTTGGAAACCAATATTCCTTTACCAAAATCCACTGGGCAGTATTACTCAGAGTATGCCCTATGAACAAAAAGAGGATTTAAGGAAATATGAATACAAGACAGGAGGTCAGCAGCAGCTTTCTTTTTTATTAAACAGTAAAGCACCAGGAGATCTTCAAACTGTCAAAAACTGTAGGGAATGAGGATTTTTGGATAGAGCATTCCAAGCATCAGGTTCATCATCTCTGCTCTGGGGTCAGGTATGTGCTCTCTGGAGAAACTTCTTTCCTTCAAAATCTGGCAGTGGATGCTCTGCTCATATTTAAGAGGGAAAGAAAAAAGCCAGGGTCCAAAGAAGAAGGAAAGGATATATCCTATATTCAGCAAAGGAATGCAAGCCCAGCGAGTGTGATCCTGCTGTTTAAAAGAAAAAAAAACAACAAAACAACAAAAACAAACAAACAAAAAAAAGGAAGAAAAAAAAAAAAAGGAAAATTATTTTTTCATGAAAACATGAGAAGGACAAAAAAAGCAGTGTCCAAACACACAGTCCTGGGGTAAGGCTTCAGAGTTACAGGGCAATTTTGGGGTTCAGATCCTATGGATAGTGAAATGAAGGTAAAAGTGTTGGAGACTTAAGTTGCTTCTCAGTCAGACTGATAGAACATGTAACTTTATGACGTTATGGTCCAGAAAGGCTCTTGCTGTAGTTTCACATTCAATTTCAGTAGGTTGGGGTGGGTTTTTTTGTAAACATGTTTCTAACTTTGCAAATAATAGAATGACTCTTTCGGTCTTGCAGGAATACGCTTGTGATGATTTCACTCTCAAGTCAGACTGTTATTAAAAGTCAGCCCATCTAAAGCTTGCAAATCCAGGATGCATGTGTCCTTTGGAGGTGAAAAATCCAATTACAGCAGCATGCGTCAGGGAACCTTCAAGCCTGGGAGGTGGGTTTATCTCAATCTGAATAACGAGGGTTTGTGAGAGAGCTGGCATCGCAAGTTGCTGGGCTCTGGAGAGAAGCATTTCCCTGTAGATACAAGCCAGGCTGCTCTTGTAAGAGGCAGAGGTTCTCAGTGCATCAGTCAAGCCCCAGGTTGTCACACGTCTGAAGCAGTATGAAAAAAAACCCTTTAATTTTGTAAAATAACCACAGTATCAGACCATTACCCAATGAAATAGAAGACCCACTTCAGTTGCCTCCTCAGTTTGAGGAGATTCAGACTTACACTTCTGAAGTCTACAGGACTGTTAACATGTCTGAATAATACTCTGTATTCTAAGAGCAGGGATACAAACCTGCCTCTCACCTCGCCATCCCACCATGGGGCTGCAGACCCAGACAGCCCTGAGTGAAGTGCAGGAGGATTTGAGACTTGCTTCTTCCCTCAGCTTTCCTCTTGGGTTGCAGATACTTAATGAGGTTCTTGCCTTCTGGGAGTTTTCTGCTGAATTTACTGTGAGACATAGGGTATATATGCATGGTACATGGTATGTCAGATCCAAATGCCTGACACAGAGTTCTGTGTTCTTCTTGGACCATGAAACCATGGGGAGAGCAAAAATGGTCAAAAAATATCCTGCCCCCCCACCTAGAAGATGAAGCTATAGAAATAGACTTCTGCAATTCTCAGTCCTGCACATGTACAGCAGCGAGATTTTAAAGCCATGTTTTCAAGTGTCAAAGTCTGCAGCAGTATCAGTGATGCCTGAAGGGGGCTGGAAACAAACATCAGAATATTTTTTAAGGCAGGTCTGTGGCTCCCAGCACAGTCCTGCTGACAGCTCAGTGGGTGCACCACCACGGGGCAGCGGGTTGTGGTGCTGGGCCGCTGGGCATCAGATGCAGAGGGATTGAACAGACAGGGATTAATGGTGCTGCTGCTTTGAAGCCATAGGTTAAGAATATTTTTGGCTTTAAATTTCTGCTTATTTAGGGTGGAGAGCTGTGAGCTTTGACTTTTTAACCCATTTTTAATATTTCCGTTTGGATCTGTCTTGGATTTATTTGGACGTAGAGGATATTTTTTGAAGGTATTTTTGATTGGATGTTAAGAAGATCCATTTCTTGGTCTGTATTTCTGGTCGCAGCAAGTAACACTTCAAGTCTTTTTTTAAAGCCCTACAATGTCATGTTTTTAAAGTTCCCTTGCGGGTCCAGCTGAATTATTCAGCCCTCTACCCAACCACAGTCACCAGTTTCATGATATGAATAGGTTAATCAGTATCAGTTATTTACTTTTTGATTGTAAGAAATTAACTGGGCTGTAATTTCTCATTGACTTTCTACTTGCATTTTAAAGAACAGTGTAAAAGTGAAGTCCTGTCGGGGTTTGTTACTGTGTCCTTAGACTACTTAATAATTCCATCTGCATCAATGGAGGTAACTGGCAGTCCTGTTGTAGAAGGAAATGAACATACAGCTTGGCAAAGCAGACCATATACAGCAGACTATCAGGTAATAAAATTCCAGTGCAAGAGGAAAAAAAACAAACTTGTAGCAGAATCACTTAATACAGACTCCTCTGTTCCTGTCTGGAGCACAGAGGGCAGCTAAAATGGTTTGGGGGCATGGACAATATTCCATAAATGGAAAATTCTCCAAACAAGTGGCTATAATCTCTGGCTCAACAGAAGTGTTTTCCTACAGCTGAAAGTAACTGAAATAAATACGTTGTACAGACAGGGTTGGGGGTAGCTCAAAGGAAGCCAGGATTAGATGCAGAGAAATATGTGCACTGTAGAAATGTACAATTCATTGCATCCTGCTCTAGATGCCTGTTACCTTAGGAGACTGAGATGGGTGCATGCTGAGAATGCTATCTATTTAGGTACCTTGATCGATTATTTCAGTTATTCTGGATCCAGGCTTTAGTGTCTAACCTACAGAACCTCCCATCTTAATCCAACATTAAATGAAAACACTTAGCAGTTTGTACATCATCCTGGTAATACTATCCCATGCAATTTCGTATGTTTTTTTGTACTGAGAAGACAAGAGACTACATAAGAAGTTTGGTACAGAGGTGAACAAAACAGTAAGGAAAGTAAATTGGCATCTTTCATCATTATTTGTGCAGAATTTGGTAGTATATTTTTCCCAAGCAACAGGACTGACACTGTGTTTAGAGTGGTGACACTGAAGATCTGGTAACACAGTTGTGTTAATAAATGCAAATGTGCCTGGACAGGTCAGAAAGTACATTGCAACACAAGTATCTTTGAGTAAGTGTGAACAGAGGAATAACCCCACAAATCATTTGAAATGATGGAGTGTATAACTGTGATGATTATTGAACTTCAGTAAATGTAGCTTGTCTTAGTTGTGGGCTCAGTGAAGGTCTGTGTTAGTATAGCCTGCATTCAACAGATAGTCTGTTGAGGTTTTCACTGAAGATAAGCATTTGGGCCTCAGATAGAAAGGATGAGACTCAGTTTCCTTAAAAACAAGTTCCTACAGACATTACAGGCACAGTGGAGTACCTCACCAGCTCTACAGCTTCATGAAGGTGCAGATCTCCTTTAGGACCTGTCTTGTGTCACGCAGACTGGTGCAGATGTCTGAGTCACCTCAGGCATTTAAATCATCACCAGACACCAAAGTGTAGACAGCTGAAGTTCTACCACCATTAATTTATTTTGCACTAAATGGTGAAACCTTTTGCAAAGGCAGCAGAAATGCATCAAGTCAGCACGTTGCTGGAATTAGTGAGCCATGCTGCAGTGAGGTACCTGTGTGTCCTGTCTTCCAGCCATCGACCATGGCCATGACTGTCCTTCAGGGAAGGGCAGCAGAGGTTCTGCCCAATGAGTGATGGGGTTTTGAGGACTTAAAAAGGAAAAGAGGATGACTTCAAACTAAACCAGGGGGACAGCTACTAATAGTGAGCTTTGTTCTATTGCTAAGTGATGTGGAGGAAGCCCTATTACTCTTGACTGCATAATTGGATGGGATATTGCTGCAGAAACTATATTAGAGGACAGTCCTGCACTGTCAACATGAACTGGATGAGCTAATGGCTGTTTTTCCTATGCAGTGCCTATGATCAAATCAGAACGGCAATCTAGCTGGAATGAGCAAGAAAGAAATTGCATAGTGAATTTCATGGAAAATTAAGGCTTTGGGTTGCTGTGCATATCAGTAGTCTTGGGTAAATTTAAACCTGTGTGTATTTTCTGTCATTTTTTACTTTTCTCTTTCTAAATCTTCAGCCTAATGTAGTTCCTTCAGTGCTTAGATCCACTTTTTTATTTCATTTTTATTGTACAGTTGAGGTAAATATTTAAGGAAAAGAAGTGGGGGGTTGGGAGAGGACCAAAAGTTAATGTTATAGCTTTTTAATTACAAGTCTTTTAAATTACAGCAATTTTATACTCTAGTAAGTTTTCAGGGCCATTTAAATTCTAAAATACCTGCCAACTGGGAAAGCCAGCAGTTCAGTTGTTTTATTTTTCCTCCATTACATCTGCAGCAGAATGTGGCTTTATAGAGGTTTGCTTTTCCCCCAACGTTTCTTGCTGATGTATTTGTGCCACTGCAGTCTTCAACATGCTGATACCATGTCCTCATTGTGTGTTTGTCACCTCTAATCACCTTTGTTGTGTTTTAGGTAGGGGATTGGCTATTCTTCGGGGTATCGCTGTTTAAGGTGATCTGTGGCTGCGAGTCTGTGTGCACCAAGAGGAGACATCCATTAAATATTCTTGCATGCTCATCTGCCTTCAGTCTGCTCCGTGCGCCCTTGCACTTGCAAGGCGAGTTTCTAGCCTTCTTGCCTTGCTCGCTGGTGCCTAGAAGAGTTGTCTGGAAATGGTGACATTGCCATCAGTACAGCCCAATGGAGTGCTAAATGAGAGGCAAGTCATGTTAACAGTCTCACACAACCCTATGTCTCATGAATATTTTAGTTCACCAGCAGAGCTCCTGTTGTGCTGTACAGTCTGTACTGTGTACAGCAGCAGTGCTCTGGAATATAATTGATGAACAGGGAATAAAATTGTGTTTCATATTTGGAAATTTTCTATTATTCTTAGAAATAAGCTTAGTAAATTAATGTAATGTTGGCAGGAAAATCCAGGGGAATTTATTTCAGTCAGGTTAGACTCACAGGGCGTCGAGTGGGGTTTGATATGAGAATAGGTCAACTCCACATTGAACTATCAAATACACATCTAAAATAAATCAAAGAGTCGGAAATATTAAAAATCAGACCCAGTTATTATCAACCTGCCTTTTGATGAAGAAAAGACTCTTCAGAAAAAAATAGGCAAAAACAGCCTCAACAATTTGCTATGGGAGTTTTCTCTTTTCAAGCCTAACAATGATGCAAGAATTTGTTTTCCTGAGGGTGCATGGGTGTTTGTTTGGTTTTATTCCTTAATCTTCAGAAAGTGTAGATGAGACAAAGTAATAATCAGAGCACAGAACCCTGATCTAAGTAGATCAGACGCTCCAAAAAGCCTCTCATTGCATTCAACAAATGCCTCCAGTATCTGTCAGTACTGTTTTGTATTAAACTGCTGGCTGATGTGGCTAGGATGGGACGTCAGAGAAGGTTACAGGACACTCGGTGATATGCATGAAGCCAACTGTTGTATATGGACAAGATAAGATCAGGCATGAAGGATAGCTAGAAATATTCCTGTTGGTTCCCTGGATTTTATTTTCTGTTTTGTTGGGATTTTTTTGTGCAGTTACATTCTTACAGAGAAAGATATATATTCTGGTTTAATCTGAGTTTGTCTTTCCCAAGTGGCTTGAGTGAGTGTCTGTCAGAGGAAGCCCTGCAGTCTTCACTTCCTTCTTTTATTTATAGCTTGTTGGTTAATGTCGTTGCTGTTTATGATTCATAAAGAGTTACTTTATCAAACTGTTTTCACAACAGCTAGGTAAAATTGGAGAGGGAAAAGCCTATATTTAATTATTAATGTGTCCAGTGTGATTTGTGGTAGATGTTGTTGATGTGCTTCCCACCATACTGAAAAAAAACCTCTCTTGAGCACTTTTGGCTGTTTCTTAGCTGCTTTGTCAGAATAGGTCCCTTTTGTGAGTCTCTTACTTCTGGGCTGTGTGTCTGAACCACAGCTGAAGGCTAGCTGCAGAGATAGACTGCATTAGCAGGGTTGAAAATGTCCCAGCTCAGAAAAATATGACCCTTGAAAAGACCCCAGCCGCTTCAAGCACCATCAGCAGGCTTGCAGTGGTCATTAGCATCTAGGTGAAGGTGGTGGGCTCAGTGCAGAGCCTTCCTCCAGGAATATGGTCAATGTTTTCCCTTCCCTTTGCACGCCATGGCCTGATTTTCTTTGCATTTAATTTTTTCTGCCTACTGACACTGGAAACAAACAAACAAACAAACAAGGTTATTCTGTATATATCCCTCAGACTCCTAACCCAGAGGTAAGGGTCTCTCCTGGCTGACTGATGTCCCTTCAGCCAGGGAAGAATTTTAAAGGGTCTGTGTGGCTCAGATACATCTCCAGCTGACAGCTCTGTTGCAGAGGGTTGTTTTAAATGCGAGTTAACTGTCAACACTGAATCACACAGCATGAGGAGAAAACTTAAGTAGAAAACTTAAAGTTCTGCCACAGCATACTTCCAGGCCTTCTCCTCATGCACTCTGTGGGACATGCCGCAGCGGGAGCCAGCCAGCTGTGGCTGGGCAAAGCCAGTGCCAACAGAGAGGAGGATCTGAAACAAGGCACTCCTTTCCTCCCGCTTGTTTCTCCGCTGGGGCATTTGGCTGTTCATGTGGCCTGAAAAGAATGAAAAAATTTGGCAACTTTGTTGCAGAGGCAGCCAAGTCCTGCAGTGGTTATCAGGCAGATCCTAGCTGCAAAGGCATGCCATCGCCGGCGGCCACACAATAAACACAGATGTGGCAAAGACAAATAGCGGGCAGAAAGGAGAATTTGAGTGGGAAGCGAAAGCAGCTTTTGCAGGAACGCGTGACTGGAAAATTTAGTAAACCAAGCAAATTGCTTACCAGAAGCTTAAATAGGATTCCTCTGGTATCCAGCAGGATTCACGATGAGTGAGCGATTTATAAACCAGCACATCCACAAAGAGAAACAGCTTCACTGAAACCAGCCAGCCAGCACCTTAGCAATGTGCTGAAATCACTTCAATAAATAACTTCCTTTTTTCTTTATAAATAATACTTCAGCATGCCAGATTGTTAGCAACCTATTTGTGTGGCATTGAACTTCGCAAGTGTGTTTTAAAGCAAAATATTTAAACAGCATTTCCTGTGTTTGTAAAGTACTGACTTCAAAGTTGTATTCCAACTTGCGCGGGGGTCAATGAATCACCGGTACCTGAGGCTGTGCAGAGAATCCGGGTCAGGCTTTGTTTTTAGGTGTTTGTGATTCATCAGTAGTTCCTGGGGAAATAAACTTGAACTCTGGTCAGGGCAGGTAAAACCAAGCCTTCTGGTTTGCCTTTTAATCCTGGAAAATAAAACAGATTTCCAATGAAACAAAAAAGAACAAAAAAAAAAAAAGTGTTGTATGCAATAGAGGGAGGATTGGGCAGAGGAGAGCAGTTGTCACTTGAAGATAAACACTGGGTAAAGGCAGACTTAATTCTGAAGCTTTTTAGGTCAGTGGACAAAGGAGTTATTTTGCCTAGGTCAAAGGTCTGTTCTCCACTGGGGCTTGTTAATTGTTGTACTAGATGTTGCTAATTAGGTACCAGTTCAGTAACTATTAAGAATTCTTCCAGGGATAATGAAAATGCACCCAGTGAGCCTAGCCAGAGCAATTCCTCTTGCTGTTGCTGTATTCACGCAAATGGAAATCTCCATGGCAAGGAGAGTTGAGTCTTGCGTCCTGTGACCCAAGGACCTTTGTCTTCCATAGGTGCCAAGAGCAGGGAGAAAGTTTTCCGTTTATGGGTATGTCTGTACTGTAACCGCTGACAAGTTTTTGGGCATTTGACACCTTCTCAGATGGATTTTGTAGCCCTGTGTGAGCGGGGTTTTAGAAAGCCTCCTGGGTTATGCGTGCTTGCTGTGCAATGTCCTGCAGCCATGAGGGCACTGAATACCCTCTACGTGGTCTGAGACAACTAAACCCATCGTCCCTTCTCCATCACCCAAATTTGTGATGGCCAGGCTGCTACCTAGACTAAGTTAGCTCATTTAAAGACACTGTGACTGTGGTAGAAGCATGTCTTCAGTCTGATACAGCAGATCATTTGACAGTAGATATCAGGGAGGCAACTGGAAGCACCAGCTCTGACTGAAGTGTGCGAATGAGTCAGATGTTTGGCACGTATTCCATTCTAATCGTTGCTTTTGGAAAGAAGATGCGTTTTTCTGCCTGCCTTGTTTATTATAAACAATACACGTTATCCTTGTGAAACAAAAGTAATACGTCTGCCAAACAAAGTGTTGAGAAATTGAAGCTTGACAAATGCAGATAAATTCAGAAATTAGGCCTCAATTTTCAACAGTGAGGGCAATTGACCGAGAGGTCAATGTACCAAAAAATTTTTTCACTAAATCTCCATCACTGTTGATTTTTATATGAAGATTAGATGCTTCTTTACAAGATGCGCTATAGATCAAACAATAATCAATTCAGGAAAGGTTTGTGGCTTCTATTATGCAAGAGGTCAGGTTGGATAATTTCAAAGGTCCTTCTGGCCTTCAGTATGAAAAAAAGACCATTGAAAAAAAATCACAGTTTATATAAAATACATTTCTCCTCTTTTCTGATGATAAATGAATTGCAAAAGCATATTTGAAGAAATCTGGCAGATTGTTCAGAACACTATTAAGAAATTGCAGCTGCAGTGGAGACAGGAATACACTGTATATTGAGGATAAGCAAATAAAAATTGTTTCTAGTAGGATAAATATATATTCATAACCCACGTGGTTTTAATTTATTTCCCTAACC
This sequence comes from Neopsephotus bourkii, assembly GCF_033783945.1. Classification (NCBI taxonomy): domain Eukaryota; kingdom Metazoa; phylum Chordata; class Aves; order Psittaciformes; family Psittacidae; genus Neopsephotus; species Neopsephotus bourkii. The sequence goes on along the minus strand of NW_026902076.1, from coordinate 6,245,838 downwards.
ATGTTTTTGAAGACAGTTTTGGATTAGAGATTCCACGTCCTATGTCACTTAGTCCATGTGTGAAGTGCCCTTCCCTCTACTGTCCAGATCACACTGGACAGTAGAGTGAAGCACAAATACTGCCTGCTGCAGATCAGTATGTTGGAAGCACATACAGTGTAGTACTCTGGGGTCTGTTTGTTTGCTTTTGCTTGGTTACTTTGGTATCATCTTTGTTGATGGTGACAAGGTCAAAGAAATTTGCCCTCCGCATGGAGCATGCTAAGGGGTGAGTAGTGATGCTTTTTACTGTCCTGGAGTGGAGTAGGATTCCCCTTGGCAGCTTCAGGGCCATGATACGTTGCCTTCGCCTGAAGAGCTAAGCTGTTGACTACCATCTTCATTCAACAGCTTAGCACAATATTTCAACTATTCAGGACCAAGGCTCTGGAACAGCTTAGGCAGAGGCCAAAACTTTGCATTAAAAGTCCAGTTTTCTATAACAGGAGACACAAAGAAGATATGTTGGGCCATCCTTGTGATGCGTGGTTGATGTTGCTGGGGATATGCACAACTTGAGTCGTAGCTTGATGTAGCCATACCATGTTGTACCATGTCCCAAGAGTGCTGAGCCTGCTGGTCTCCAGCAGGCAGTATTTTGTGTTGCTGCAGATCACTCAAAGTGTGTAGTGACTGTGAAAGTGCCTGCTCTGGTCCTTGCTACCCTGTGGCATGGCCTCCATGTTCACCTCAAGGTGAACAGCGGGGTGGAAAACAGCTGGTTTGGCGGAATTCTCTGTGGTTGTAGTGTCACTCTACACTGGAAGGCAATGAAGCTATAGCAAAGTACAGCATGGAAAAGAACAGGATACATGTTACAGCCCCAGCATCTCTGAATTATTTTGTTTAATATCTGTTCCAGAGTTAAGCTGATGATGCACTAATCTTAAATTCTTCTTTTTCGTTCTTCTCCATAACCATATAGCAGTCATCTCATAGGTTAGGCAACACAGCATTATTTTTCTTTTCATTCCAGTTGTCCTTTTGTTCTTGTGCTCCCTCACATATTTTCTAGAGACAATGTTGTGATGCTTAAGAAGACAATGCAGAAACCTCACCTCAAATCTGAAAGTAATGTAGGCTAAAGCTCATGATATGAGTCATATTTCTTGGAGACAGAAGACCTAGCACTGGCATAGTAACAGGGATATATAATACTAAGGACTATTACCACCAGTAAAGTGAAGACATTGTGATTCTTCCTGCTTGTGCGTGAGTCCAGTCTTATAATACCAAGCCTCCTGTGTTGATTTTGCAGGACTTCCTGCTATACACTTTGTCATGCAGTGCATATTGTGATAGGATTGGGTCCAGGCAGCTCTTACCTATGTATCACATCAGGCAAGTCACAACACCTCTTTGCATCCTTTCTCTGCTATTCTCTTCCTGTCTCTTAGTTTTTCTGTTTGTTTCTTTTTGAGCTAGACACTCTCGTGAGGCAGGTACTCATGTATTCCTGGTGTGTCTAGCCCCAGCTGGGATTGTAAGATGCTGCTGTAATAGAAACAAACAAATAATAATAACTAGAGATAGGGAAAAAAAAAAAAGTATTCAGCTTGAAATATGGATCCCAAGGTGCCTGCTTGAAAGAAAAAACTAAGCAAGTCTTACACAGAGGTCATTGAAGGAAAATAAATAAGGATGCTCAGCTGCCAGTTTTACAGGCTCCTGAGAAAGCTGCAATTAATAAAATATATTAATTGGGATATGTAGAGAAAATCTGAAAGGTTAACATGCATGTACCCTGAGAATAAACATTTCATTGAGAAAAGGCAAAGTTTATATTGCATAGTGTAACCAAGCTCAGAATGACTGTTGTAGCTGAGATTTGTGATGCTCTGACACAATGCGCTGAATATATTATCAGTAGATAATACATTAGTCATTTCATAGTACTCACAGTGTTTCTAATGGACTCACAAACTTAAAACATTTTAACAGCTCAGTATGGGATGGCTGTGTGTGATATTTTTATCAATGCAGCTAAAAAAGCCTCGTAAGTAGCTGTGGTAGATCTTGAAGCTGTAACTGTTATTTCTAGCATGGACATTTCACTTTTTCAGAACCTCCTGATAGCTGTGGAGTTTTTTCTTCTTCTCCATCAAACACAGATTTCTTGCTGTAGGTGAACATTTAAGTTGCAACTTTCCCTAGATTTCCTATGGAAAGAGAAAAGGAGGTTGGTACAACCTAACATCTTCATTTTCTTTCAGTCAGTTACATTTTCTTTACTTTGTCATCACTGAAAAAGATATTTTATGCAGATCACAGTTCTGCTTATCATCAACTTGACTGACCCTTATGTATTCCTTATATGTTGTCTGCCAGTGCCTTCCAGTGGGTCAGGGTTGGAACTGAAGACTTTTTTAATTAAGTAGATTTAACTTTTTTTTTCCATTTCTTTCCTCAGCAACATGAATTCCACTTCTTGGAGTGGGTTTCATAGATGTTATTCTTTAATCCTGAAAGCAGTTTTTTTTCTCTCTGGTACCTTTACTTCAGATAAAATATTTGTTGGGAGGGGAAAGAGGAAAGTGTTAGACTGAAAACAAGGCTAGGACTTGGCAGGTTACGGAAAGGATAATGTTTGATCTAGGTTTTGTCCTGATACTGTAGCATTGTATGATACAGCTGCTCTCATTAAAAGAAGAATAGAGGGGTGACCTGCTAGTTCATGTGTCCATCAGAGCTACTGCCATACAACTCACTTCATTGGGATACCGATCTTACCTTCTTCTGTCCCAAAATTAAGCTGAAAACCATGACTTCCAGCTGATTTGAGAGCAGGAATACCAACCTTAAGTCTTTAACTTCTTGCATTTTAAATGTAGTCTGTAACATTACTCTGAGTGTGCTTTTTTTGTGATGGACTGGTTTTTTAGCCTTTACTTTGTGCCTGACATTGGTGCCCAAGCCCTCTGCCTCCCAGTCGTTCTGCTGTTTGACTCTTCCCTAACATTGCCATGGCATTTTCAAGAGTGAATTCTGCTGTTATTCCAGGGTGTTTCCAAAGTCCTTCTTCTGGTCAAGTTCAGTTCCATTTTATTTTTGACGCGTGTTTCCTACTTCAGAGACCACAGTGCATCGCGTTACATTTCTGTCAAACTTTGTTTCCCTGTAACTGTATGACTCTTCATAGTCCCACTTTCTGCTGCCAAGTACCACGATCCCTGGGTATTGTTTTTACATATATGACGTCAATAACAGACTAGGATAGAGGGTTAGGATGAAACACCTATACTCACTGTTATCATGATGGCGAATAATTGCTTCAAGTTTATTTTTTATGTCTTTTTCTGTGACTCATCATTTTAAAATGCAAATTTTACATATGCATCCCATCTAGTTTTGGATGCTTAAATGAGACACCAAAGTTGAAATAGTGTCCATATAATCAGACATGGGTACCCAGTGAAGGTCTGACTCAATTCATCACTGACCACAGAGGGAGCTTTGGGAGCAACATGCCTGAAACACTTATTTCAGTTGCTTAGCAAATGAATCCAAGCCAAAGTTTCCTAGTTCCAAACACTGAAATACATGAAATTGCTGTAGGTCTTGATCTTTGACCTCAATGCTTGCATTCCTTTTAAATAAATGCCACTCAGCTTAAATTCACATGAATTTTATTACAGTCTTCAATGAATTAAGCAAATGTGCTTTTGAGAACAGTGGTCACTCTACATTGTTTAAGAGTTTGGCCATGCTGGGAGGAGGAATGGAACCAGTGACATCCTCATGGTACCAGGGACCATGGCAGGTGAACAGATGAGGAAACCAGCAGGAAAAAAGGAAATTGGGAGATTTCTGGGAATGGTTTGGTTTGCAAGGAAAAACAAAAGAAGGTTGTCAGTATCATTTAGTATACCATCTTTCTTCCAAGTGATCTAATTCAGAAGTTGCTAAGGTGGAAACAGTGGAGGGAGAGCTGAGATCTGATTATAGTTATGAAAAAGAAGAATTGAAGAACCATCACTGACTGCACAGATAGGCAGTGACACTTGGGTAGAGTAATCTAATCACTAGGGCCTGGACTGGGAAAATATAAGTTCTTTTCCTCAAACCAGCTTTGTGACCTTCTAAAAATTGCCTGATTTCTGCCATTGATACCTCCTCCTGGGAATTATACATCTCACCATTTAGGACAAGAGGTCACTGTAGTCGGGCAGCCTTCTATAGCACTAGGCGAGTGTCTAGCACAGCTGCACTCCCATTTGGACTCCTAGCCGTATTAAAAGCAATGGTACTTTAATACATTGCCAGCCTGGGCAGGTGGAAGTTGGGAACCTCTGTTTGAAAACTCCAAGCAAAAGAACTGCTTTTCTATCAGCAAACCACCTGGGAGATTTGTTTTGTTTTGCTTTGATAGCTTCTGACACTGTGTCTTATATTGCGACTTGTCAAATTATGTCAAAATAGCGATATGCTGCTGTGCTACAAAGCGTATTTATCGCTAATTTCACACTAAAATGTTATTTCATATCACTTCGTAATCTGGTGCCATGTTTACTGATTTCTGTATTCCATCTGGAACTTATCAGGCTTTCCATGATGTCTGCCAGTAGCCCGAAAGTTTCTTTCCTGATCTTCTCTAATACCCAGGGATAACATCCATCTGGTCCTAGAGATTTGTCGCTTTTAAGTTCCTCCAGATTATTTTCTTTCTGCCTTCCTGAAATCAGCTCAGATTGTGGTTGTGACATGGGCATTTTTCCTCTTTTTTGAAAGGTGTTTAGAATATACTAATTTACTTCTAGCTTTCTGGGTATCCTGCAGTTTGCTTCAATTTTCTCTCCCATTCCTTCCCACAATTCCAATTCATATGATTGAAATTCTTTTGTAATTCTCCATTAGGAATTAGTAAAACAGCAAAAGCAAGAAATTAATGTCCCTAGCCCATAGGGTTTTTCACAAAGTTAGCTGAAATTAAAGCAAAATAATGAGTAGAGACACAACCGAGGTTTTTGCATTCTTTGAATTTCCTTTCATAATTTATGTAGTAAATATTTTCTTCATTTTCCCTTTTTCTTTTTTTCTTTTCTTTTCTTCTTGAGGTATGTGAGTTGTTATCATGCGAGTGAATTTACATACCAAATGGATTTTAATGTTGTTTTGCTGCTTAGGGTCATGACATGTATTTATTCTTTTTGAAACATGAGTAGTTTTAATTATTTTTGTGCTACTCGTGTGATTCTGGATAGCTGCTAGCAACTGAACTTTTACATTTGAGTTGATGTTATTAATGAAGTATTGTTTATAATTTTATGAAGATTTACTGCTGCTCTTCCGTGTAAATTAAAACAGTCATTTACAGCAGATGTGGAGCTTTCAGTGATACTCCAGGAGAGTCCATTTCACGTTTATTCCAGGTAATATGCTTGTTCTCTACCTAAACCACCCACTTTTGTCAGATCGAAGTTATCTGCTTAGGTATGTCAGGAGGTTGGACTACAAAAATGTTTCCATTGCCTAAACATTAATAGTCTTTACAGCATCCACTTTTCTTTTAATTCAGGTTGCCAGAAGAATCTACATCCCTTAACATAAACGTTTGCTGCCTTTTGATCTAACATTCAGTCCTTTCATGTATCCAGAACGCAAGAGATACCATGGTGTTCTGCATCTTTACAAATACACATTTTATCAGGATGTATCAACTGCATCGCTTGCACCAAGGATTAGCTCTTGCAGGTAGAGAGTGCACGCAGGAGTGCTTGAGGGGGTGCATTACTCCATGTCATGAGTGGTCATGGAAGAGCTGATGTGTAAACAGGATTTTCTCTTGTGTTTTCATTATTAAAACTCCAGCTAAGGAAGGTGGTGTGAGATGCTAGAAGCTTCTCTGTTGTTGAGTGCGCCGTAGCTATACCCCTCAGACTACTGGTCCGTACACTTGTGGTCCAGAAGTAAGAGGCATGGTCAGCTAAATGTCAATAATTATTTCTACCAGTAATAACTCAAATATGTGATTGATATGATTTGTCACTCACATTTCTCTTCATCCTTCTGACCCCCCCTGGCAGAGGGACAGCAAAGTGATCACAGCTTGCACTGTGGCTTTTTATTATTAAAAAAGGAAGAAAAAGAAATGTGAAGTGGGAGATCAGAAGGTTGTTGCATTGCCATTTCTTCACTGGAGACACTGTATGCCTCTTTATTAAAAATTCTCCAATACAGATTATACCTTAAGCAGAGTCTAAATCAACTTATATTAGATCAAAGTATCTTATTTCCAAAATCAGTTGTTAATGCCACCTCATAATTCTCACAGTTATTAATGTAGTCTTTAGAATGACAACGGAATTTCACTTTATTTTTCCCTTGGGTCAATATTTTCTAAATCAACTTTGTTTTAATCCAGATTAGAATTCATTGCAGAATTATTTTTTTTTTTTGTTTCTTTTCAACAGGTTATAAATATGTAAAGATAATTTAAGGAAACTGAAAGAAATTTTCAGGAGAAGCACTGAGAGAAGCCTTTGAGATAGTCAATACACTAATAATCTTATTTTTTCAATAGGTCTTGCTCTTTCTTTCTGAGAAATAGCAGTCTATGCAACCTGGGATTTGACAGAGAATAACAAAAAATGTTAGTCTGTTAAATTGCAAAGATCTTTCAATATGCCATTGTAAAAGCATCAAAAGAAATTAGAATTGGATAGTTCATTGAAGCTTATAAAGTGGTAAAAATAAAGGGGAGAGAGGAAGTGGAAGTAAAAAAAAAAACAAACTAACAAAGCAGAAGTACTTTGGCAAGTGCCTTCTAACCAGCGATGCTGAAGCCTAAATGTTTTTTTGCTTGGAGTGAACCAAGCTGCAAAAGCCTTGATGAGGTGGCTGCTGTTCACTGTCCTAGTTCAGGAAGAGCTTCTGCTGTAAAGTCCTCTGTCAAGGTGGTGGTTGAATTCAGATGCCAGCCAGTGCCGCCTTTCTCTCACTCTCTAGTTTGGTTTTGATAGCTTCTTCTGCCCCTGAATATAATTTTAGAGAGCAGGTCGGCAGCAGGGTTGGGATTGCTTTTGTTGTCACAGTGGAAAACTCTTAATCTTTTCTTTGATAGTCATTTTCAGGGCTATTCTTTTAGCTCTGTCAGTGGTACATGAAATCAAAACCATTCTTATTCCCTAGAATTAAAGCATGCATCTCTGAAAATATGATTTCTAAATTTTCCAGATTTCAATGAACTGATATCCTTTTTTGTTGCTGGTCCTTGTAGAACTAATTTTGGTCTTAGTTTTGCATTTAACACAACATTTTATGCTCAGATGGTGCCGCATATTACAAATTGGTTATAGCATCAAATAAAAACCACATAAAGCATCTTGGCATTCATTTAATTGTAATCAAGCAGTTATAATATAGTCTGTAGTCAAATGTAAATGTTTGCAAATATGCATCTAAGATCTTGAGATCTTGTATAATTCTAACCACTGCAAACACTGTGCAGGTAGTTGGTATCCACTGAGTTTTACACCTGGAAGTGTTTTCCCTTTCCCTAATTGTAGAAACACAAAGTTCTTCTGTATGGATACTTTGGTCGTTTTTTGTGGAGGTTTAAATTAGATCTTGGAGATTTTTTCCCTTGCTGAAAGAGGCAAAATGAAGAAGCAATTTATAATTCTAACAGTATGTGCATTACCCCCCTTTTTCAATAGTTTTGTGTAAACAAGCTCCTAAAAATTCTTATCACCAGACACTTTCCAAAGGTACAGCCATTTTACAAAGTTCTTGTGATAATTTCATCCAAACTAGTATGTTGTATATGAGGACTGTGTGGGTTTTTTCTACCAAGATGACTTTGTGGGTTTACTTGCTTATTGGCAACATGGTTTCTGGATTCCCAACCTGCCACATAGTATGATTTGTAATTAAGGATGCTTCGTGTGAAGTAATCTACATAAGGCACCATGGTAACCGAAAGGCATGTAAGTATTTTAAGTTCAGGTATAAAAAGATACAGAATATTGAATGTTAATCCCAAAATTGCATTTGGGATCCTCTGTAATCTCATACTGTTGTAAGCAACCTGTCTTCATGGCTGAGGAGATAACTATGGTCTTTAGCACTTGTGGTTAACGTCAATTTGGTGAAAAGAGATGCTTAGCTTAGACATGTTCTGTGACTCAACAAACCCAGTCCGCATGAGCCCAGCTAAGCACAAAGTAGTGCTAACACAGTGTTAATTTCCTAGCAAAATAAGAATAATTTGAAATAATTGTATTAACGAATCCATTTGTTCCTGCTCCACACATTTCCCCCAGCTCCAGGGTGGAGGAGTGTAATGCAAGTTCACTGTAGGTTTTTTCCTTTTCCTGTCAATATTTGGGGTTTTGCTTACAAAAGTGCCAGCACTTAAACAAACACCTTTCTGTCCTTACACCCTCCACTGTGTTTTACTTTGAAAAAATGCAGTGTGCACATAAGTGTTAGAGACAAAAATACCCCTCAAGCTTCAGGTTTGTGCCAAAATCTCAGTGATTAGCATGGCTCTGCTGGAATTTGCCTGGCCATTTTGCAAAAGTACTTGCATAGGTAAGATAGCATCTAGTGAACCTCTGGGAAGGGTATACGCTTGTTTGGCTTCTTCTTATAGGATGCAAAACAAACAAGAAGATAAAGGAGATACCCTGTGTTTGCAAGAGCAGTATTGGGCAGGCAGTGTTTACTGCAAACGCACAGAGAACTTTTGCCTTGCATATTTATTTAGTAATAATATGCCTTCCATTCAGTGCTACTGAAAAGTTAAAGGTCACTGTGTGTGGATTTAGTGCTGCACGAGTGAGATTTGAATACACATTTGTAGTCCTTACCCGTCTGGGAGTCTTCTCAGAACCACAAGACCTCCGTATATCTGTGGAGTTAAAAATTTGAGGTAGCCCCAAAGGATATTTCTTCTAATTCCTCACTAAGGCTCGATTTGCTGGCAGTAGCTGGAAGATGATACCTTCCATATGCCAAGTGATCTTCACTATTCTACTTGCATTTTTTGCAAGGTACATTTTTTGCTTGCAATTTGCAGCATAAACAGATAGCAACAAATATAATCACAAGAAATCCAAGAAAAAAAAAATGTAGCAAACCAAATAAACTCCTCAAACCACCTCCCACAATCACAGTGAAAGAAGATGTACCAGTGTACACACATCATGTACCTGAGATGTACCAAATATGAGTCACTGCTCAATGCTCCACTGGGAGCTGCTCATATAGGTACAGTAAATAAGACTGTTTACTGAATATTTGGGATGGTTTAGGATAGGTAGGAAACTCTTAAAGCTTTATATGTATATTGTAATTCTCATTGTGCTTTGTTAAGACTAAGACAAAACCCAATAATAGTGACTCTCTAGAAGTGAGATTTAATTCCATATTTTTGGGTAAGCACAGAGCCCCCTGAAAGTTTGAGTTACTGTGGCAGGGTAAAAAGAATGCCTCTGCTTCTTGACTACATAAAAATGCATCTGCTCACAGTGTTATTAGAGGTACATTTATGGAAAAGTTACATGATCTTGAAAAGGATTCCAGAAGAGTATTTTTACAGTAACAACACTATCATCCACTGTAGTGAATGAAAACAGATTATATTGGGCAAAACCTAGTAATTCAGCAAATCACTTAATTTTTTGAATGGGAACATTTTCCTTCCAGCTTTAAGCGATAAAGAATTCTTTCACATAAATTCTGTAAGCTACAGCAAAATGACTTCAAACAATGGCAGAAATGTTCTTTTTTATACCATCAGCTTTGGGTGATTCACTTCTCAGGAAGTGCAAAAAGTAGTAAGGCAGCTGCTATTGTCTGCTTCACCTGTCTTTCTTTCTTGTTTGTTATTGTTCTTACCCAGATAATCCTACTTCTTGATCAGTGTCCTCATACATGCTTTGTTTTATTGCACCTGCTTAGAATACTTAACTCTCAGTGGCACTTAAAGAATAAAACTGGAGTTAATTTGATTACAGTGTTTTTAAGATGTAGCAATTAAACACAATCATTTTAAAATAATATCATTTAATAAACATTGTATAAACATAATGTAAGCTGTAGACAACTCCTGCAAATTTATAGTAAACAACTTTAGTGTATATTTTGACAAACCTTCTGGAAGCTTGAAATATTAATTTACATTTTTATAGAAGCTGATGTTCATAGCAATAAGAGAGCCCTATGTATGTTTAAAGAGCACACATTCGGGTCAATAGATTGAGTGCTTTCAGGAACTTTTGACGTAATTAATTTTCTTAAACAGGGTATAAAATTTCAGGTTTGGGCTGGTCCTGGTCTGCTTACTGTTCTGAAATTTCTTCTGTGTACATTGCCTGCTAAAGAAATGAAAAATTGTTCAACACCAACTGTAAACAGCCATCTCAATGAGAGACGTGGAAAATTAAATGTGCTCTCCAAAGCCCTTAAGGCATCTTTGCTACCCTTGTTGAAATTCAGTAATGAGATCTGGCCCCCAAATAGATGGAAAAAGTCACCAGAGCAATGTGGAGCTGGGAGAACTTGGGCAAAATGAAAAAGTAGCTCCTGTGTTAGGAAAGACATATTTTAATTATTTGGGTTATTTGTTGTTTGGTTGGGTTTTTTTGGTTTTGTTTTTGTTTTCTTTTTTACCTTGGACTGATTTTTGTAAGCCATCATTCTCCAAAGGGAAAGACAGTCCCATCAGTGACAAGAAGATCATTTGTTAGTGATGTTCTTCACAGTTTTTCAAGCTGGAGGGGCATGTCTAAATAAAAAATCAAGAGTCATCTTAAGCTAAAAAGCTTGCAAATGCAGAGACTGCAGGTAGGCAAACTTATTTAAATGATTTTTTTAAATGAAGAAGTTAGACGATACCAAAGCTTCCTAATTCAGTGTTCTGCTGGCTTTCTGTCAAGGCTGGTTTAGCTCCCTCAGGAATTTAAAGCCACTTTGAGTTTTTTTGTCAGCTCAGCTGCAGTAATGGGCTATGTGCCTTCTTATAACCTGCCTCACTTCTAAAGAAAAACATGTTAGCTTAAGTCTCAAATGTACACATGTGGCTTAAGCTCATTTTGCTTCTCCAGAGGGGCACCCTAAGAAAAAACACGTGATATGTTACTGCAGCTTGGTTATTGTTATTTTACAGTAACTCAATTGTTTGTGGTCATCTGTGTATATAACCTTAGTCCCGTGCAGAAGAATTTAATGTAATTCCAAAAAAATTCCATTAAATTCTCATTCCAGTTGAGCCTTTGTAGATCTGGGTATGTTTTTCTTTTGCTTGTATTTTGTGTTAGTGCAAAGGTCTTCCCCTTTCAACTTTACTGTATGCCTGTGCTGTCAGTTGGGTGAGAAACCAGAGAATTGATGTGGAAAAATGCAACTCGAATGATGAGTTCTGGTTAATGTGTATCAACCATAATTCAAGTTGTTATACAGGTAAAAAAATCCTTGTTACTGGGAGCTGAGTACCGTAAAATCTACATTACATGGAATGTAAGATATGTTAAACAAAATGTTAATGTACGATTTAAAAAAAATCATACCAGCCTGCAGCTGTCAGAGAGAAGTATGCTTTCATTTCATGTATCTGACTCTTTAATGCCTCTTCATCTTAACCCATGTCCTATCCTTGCTTATCCTCTAGCAGGGAAGTAAACAGATGTCCCCCTGAATGATGGGCAGTACTAGAAGTCTCCAAGCAAGAGACTATTTTTACTTCTGATGTGAGCTTGTTTTCTGGGCTGTTTTTGTAAGTTTAAAGTGATAGATGCAGAATTTAGAAAACAAAAAATCTATGTTGAATAACTATGTGAAATAAAATAATAAGAATAATGCATATTTCCCATGACCTTTATATCAGAGGGTTTTTGAAGGTGGCATCTCTGTATTTAATTGCTTTATTTTCACCTCAAATCCTCAGTGCCTTTGTCCTGTTGGTGGCTTGGCTGCAAACCTAGTGTGTAAAAGCATAAGCCAGAAGGGATCTTGGGGTTTGGTTTGGTTTGCTTTCCATCTTACACAGCAAGCCTGCATTTTGACTTGGGTAGATCACCTTCACAGTATAAATGAAAAATCAGATTTGGCTTCCCCTTTTTGTTTCTCTGGTTTTCTTGCAATGGGTCATTGAATGTCATTGAAAGAAAGCCTGAAGGGAGATTCTGGAAAGCATTTTTCTTCCCTCTGTCTTATTTTGTACATTTAAACTACTTCAGCAATTTCTTTCTTTTTGCTGGACAACTCCTCAGAGAAATTAAAGAATTATTTATTTATGATTATTAGTTTCCTTTCAGCATTTAAAAAAATGTCTTCAATGTTTCAAGCACCCCAGCAGGCATCGCAAGCAAATACTAGCAGAGAAAACAATAATAAAGCAAAAACAGTGACAAATACCATCCAAGCAAAAGAGAGGAGAGTTGTTCAGCAGCAAGTTTCAACATACTTGAAATGCTTGTGGAAACTACCTGACAAATTGATGAGGCTTATGGTATGCCCTGAAGATCTGAGCTGATTCAGTTGCAACTGAGAGCGAGAGCGTTTAGCTCATAAACCTATATGGAAGGCATTTCTTTTTATAACATCCTCATTAGTAATAAAAATTAGAATTAATCATGTTTATTGCACATTTCTCCTGGAAAATTTATTGTGAGAGGGGGAAAAAGGGAGGGCTGTCTCCTCTGAAAATGCAGGATGTGCTCCCATTTCAGGCAGTTTCTACTGGGCAGCTTTTCCTCTTGGAAACCAGTTGCAGAAATTGTGACCCACCCTGCAAGTTCGTTCATTCTGGGCTATATGAGTATTTATAGGGAAATCACCACCTCCTCCAAATCAGCCTTCCTGCCGCAGGTAGTCAGTGGAGGCACATCACAAGGAACAGTCCCTTTGAACCACATGAAATACAAACCTAGCTGTTGCCAGCCTGCTGAATTTACCCATTCCTGTCTCCTAATTAAATCTCATAGCATTTTTCCTTGCGTCTGAATGAAGCGGGGTTATGCCTAATCATGAGAGAGTTTTAAGCAGAAGGTTTGCCTTCTGGGCTGTTTCTGCCATCAGTGCTTCATGATCTGTTTGTCTGGTAGCACTTATTTTAGCTCTCTGATTGCAGTGAGGATTGTAATGGTTGGCATGGAATGAAGTTGTAACTCAGGGCAACAAAGGACAGGGGATGCTGGTGAAGCCAAAACAGTTTCACTGTAGCCTATCTCATCATCATGGCTTGACTTCGCGAACGAAGATTTGGGAAGGGCTTTACCACGCTTACTACAAGCGCGCTGATGGCTAAGAAGGCCAATGTGAGATAGGCAAATCCGGCTACAAAAAGCACAGCAGAAGGTCTCCTTGGGTGGTACAGGTGGGGCGCGATTCTTTCTGTGTTGTCTTTTCTCCTCGAGACTAGTTCTCCATGAACCCTCAAAGGAGTCAACGGCATTATGTATGGTGTGCCTCCAAGTCTCCCGATTGGAGGCCAAGGTGGACCACTGATGGTAGTCAACATGGCCAAGGCTAAGGTATTGTTTCAGGGAGTCCTTATATCTCTTCTTTGGGGCACCTCTCTTGCAGCTACTGGTGGCAAGTTCACCATAAAACACGATCTTGGGGAGGCGGTGATCCTTCATTCTAGAGACGTGCCCTGCCCAGCGCAGCTGCAGTTTCAGCAATATGGCCTCGATGCTGGTGACCCCTGCCTGTTCGAGGACAGTGACATTAGACACATAGTCAGTCCAATGGATGTTTAGAATTGTACGGAGGCAGCGCTGATGAAAGCGTTCCAGGAGTCGCAGGTGATGACGGTAGATGACCCATGATTCAGACCCATATAAAAGAGTAGACAATACAATGGCTCTGTAGACACTGATCTTTGTACTTTTCTTCAGGTGTTTATTACACCAGACTCTTTTATGGAGTTTTATGAAGGCTCTATATGCCTTTGCTATTCTGTTGTCTATCTCTTTGTCAATCGTGGCACCCGAGGAAATGATGCTTCCCAGACAGCTGAACTGCTGAACTGTCTTAAGCTCTGACTCGCCAATGGTAATATGGGGATGGCGATAATCTTCTTGCGGTGCAGGTTGGTAGAGGACTACTGTCTTCTTCAAGCTGACTTCCAGCCCAAAAACCTCAGCCGCCTCCGCAAAGCAAGATGTTAAACGCTGCAGAGCTGCTTCTGTGTGGGCAACAAGGGCGGCATCATCAGCAAAGAGCAGTTCACGGACAAGATGGTTTAGGATCTTAGTGTGGGCCTTCAGTCGCCTTAGATTGAATAGGCTACCATCGGTACGATATCGAATATAAATGCCGTTTTATTCGTCGAGGTCTGCCGTAGCCCTTTGGAGCATCATGCTGAAGAAAGCCTATCTCATAGTCTTAGCCAAAAGCAAAAAGCAAGGTTAGGTTTTGGTTTATTGGAGCAGAGGCTGAACTACAGCTTCCTGGAGACCTTGGTCCCACCAAAGATCAGCGATGTTAACAGAGCCCACTGACAGAGGATGTTGGGCTTCACCCTTCAACAGTCACTGAAGACAACATACAAAGGATAAAAAATATGTGCTCAGTATTCTCTCAAAACATCCAGAGCCTGATGTGTGGCCATCAAGCATAACAGGAAATCAGTGCTACTGTAAATCATCTCACTCATTTCATCGGTTGTTTCTCCTCCCAAGATCCAGCATTCCTGTGAGGACTGTGCTCCACTTGGCAGTTGTAGAAGACACACAGAGGAGCCACTTGGTCTGATGCCAAAGGCATACATCCATTTCATAATGGACCTTTCATTTTCTGGATTGTTTGAACTGTCAGAGGAGCGGGATTCTCTCATGATAGCAACAAACTCCCACTTTCATGGGTCATTCCAGAGACCCTCACTGTTTCTTCCCATCATTATTAAAGCAAAAGAAAAGAATTTTTAAATCTTTTTGTTCTATTTCCTTTGAATATCCCCTTCATACATCACAGAACAGTCATATGGTTTTGGAGATAAGGTTGTTCCACTGAGAAGGCTATGGGTGCTGACTTTCCCATGCTCCTTTAAGGTCTTGATCTTGTTTTTTTTGATATTAAATTGCCAGTAAAGGCCTTCCCTGGAGGGCACATATAACTCCTCTGCTGGATTTTTTCCCTTGTACTTCCAAAAAGGTCTGTGTATTCTCTAGAAACCTGTGGGTTTTGTGGTCACAGAACATCAGTTAGCCTAATTAGAAGATTTTTGTAATGTCTTTTTATTTTAAATTATGCAAAAATTTGGGTGGTGAGTTGAGCTAGCAGGAAAAGGCTTGAGGAATAATTTTAAATATGCCTCTACTGCCAGCCTGTAGCATGTTACATCCAAGCTGAGGTTCCTGTGGCATTCAGGAGTATTAAGCCATTTAGAGGGAGTTGCTTGACGGCTCATGGACCTGCATTTATTTATAAAAACACTGGCCTCGAAGTGTTTTAAAGGACAAGATTTTTTCCTCCGATTAGGATGTAGACTTTCTGCTCCTTGAATCTAAACTCTGGACATTGCAATGGAAGCACATTATTTGAAGTAGATTCTTAAATTAATGAAGCGCTACCTAAAAACTGGTTGGAGTTTTGATCCACATCACTGCCTAAGGAAGCCCTTTCAGAACTTCATTTTTCTGCCCATGTGTTCACTGACAGGTCATGGCCATTTGTTATTGAGCAAACCTCATTTTGTGTTTACCTCCTGTATTAACAGAGAGCAATTGCACACCATCATGCTGTACCTCTCTCCTTTTGGCTTCCTGGCCATGTGCTCCCTATGAATACACCTTCTGTGGTGCCAGACTGAACCATGAACTTACCTCTGATGGAGAACACAGTTTGCAGCTTTTAAATCAAGATTATACCTGTTATAAAACACTGCTATTTCAGACCTGGTGAGCTCACTAGGAGCGTATTAAATAGATGATTTAATCTGTTTGTTTCTCTTCCTCCTGTTGGCATCCTCTCAGTTTTGTTGTTAGTTGGAATTATGAAAATTGGACCTGAAAGGAGACTGCAGCATGCAAGCCACAGCATGTCAAGATGAAGGTAAGAAAACTGCTCAGAATATGCTGACTAGAGATTCTGTGGATGAGGAAAGAAAGGGAAAAGCTGCTTGTGGCACTTTGTGCTCTTCTTCGTATTACTGCGTGGCTAAAAGGGAAAGAAGCGTAACTCCTTAGGACTGTAACTGAGGGCACTTCAGCCCCAAAAACAGAAACAAGGAGGATGCACTTTTGAGATCACTGAGATATTTTTCCCTCCGTTATTCCTGCTCCTTTCAATGCAGAAACCAATCAGACCCTTGACATGTCTGGTGCCAAGGTCTAGAACAGACAGGGAGAGTTTGCACGGCTGTAGAACTATCACGAGGCCAAAAGGGGTGTATGTGCATGCTGATGGTACCCACATGATCACATACACAGTCCTGCTTGTTTTTTCTGTAGCTGAATCAGGCCTTGAAATGACTACTATAGGTTCAGCATTTAAAGTGGATCCAAAAACATGGGGATTAAGCCCAAGTCAGCACAAGGTGAAAGGCCTTTGAACGCATAGCCAATGCCATGGCAAGCAGATATCACTGATCTTAAGACTTAAGGAATTTCTGTTCCTGTTTCTGATAAAATGAGGCTCTGCAGTGTTAGTCCAGCCTAGTTTAATAAGATTTAAGCCACTGAGCTTTTGCTTTTTCCTTGTAGACTATTTGACCATTTAATAGTGTCCAGTCAATAAAATGTAATTACAGTCCTCTTTCCTTTCAGTTAAGGTGCAGGGATATGAGGCCATCCTGCTGCTGTTTTATCTGTATAGGGCTTCACATAATACTGCCTTGGTACTCAGTGCATAGGGCGAGAGGTGCTACAAGAAGAAAATATAATACATGGTGAGGGTGTCTGTGTCTGTATTCAGAAAGATAGTCTTCTGAACATAAGACCTGACAGCGATTGCTTTCATTCCATCTGTTTCTGTTCTCCACCCAAACATGCATACTTCTACCAAAGAAATAAAACCTTAAATTGCTCGTATGGTCTGCAGTTGAGCTATCAACAGAACATACGTATATATATTGCATGAGCCAAACTCTACCATTCCTACTCAGCTCAGCTTCTCTCCATCATTTCAATTAGATAGAGTTTTGCTTCAGTGTGAGATGAGTAAGAATCATGAGGTTTGGTCCAAGACTGCTGCAGCAGTTCTGTGTCATGCTTTATTTTGCTGCACAGCAGTTTGCCAGATACACCATATTGAAGATGCATTGATCTTTGTTGCTTCCAAAACTGACACTTCCTTTTCCAGTCCTGCTTTTTAAACTTGGACAACAGTTGGACAACATTAAGCTTCCAAAAAATGCTGGCATTTCACTGTCTTTTGAAACAGTATTTTAATTCAAGAGCTTAGTCAAGACTTAAATGTTACTGATTCAACCATGCCAGTTCAGGTTGCAATTTTTATTTTACTAGAAAACAGTGATGCTGGTATGAAGCCATATTACAAACACAGATACACCCTAAGTTAATTTTGTGATAGAGTAGCATGCCAAAACCTGGTTTTCTACCTGTGAGCTATATAGTTCTACGTTGTTTCTAATTTGTGTTAGCATTCTGGCTTTCTCTTTGCTGCAGAATTAGTCCTGGTCATACCGGTACAGTTTATGCCAGTACAACCCTCTAGTATAGCCAGTGCCATAATCTGTTGTAAAGCCATTGTGAAAGGTCAGAAAAAGGTGCTCCAAAGGGTTTTACTACAGAGTTATAGGACTGGGGCCATGTCCTGGCTGCTGGAATCTCAGTCAGTAAGGATTCCTTCCCAAACTGGCCAGAATAGAGGAAGTTTTGACTCCTTGCACACTGGATTTTTAATCTCCATTTCCGTATCAGGTGGCTTTGGCAGAGGATGGGATGCTAGGAGGAAAGCATGTCTTATGATAAATTGTGGCTTGAGACAAAGCAGCTGCTGTTGGTGTTTTGCCTTGTTACCTCTGTACATCATTTTATGTATCTGCCCTTTGGAATGTGCAGAATTTACATGTGTATGTACCTTTTTCCTGTAAAACGAAATGAGAACAGCCTAATTTCCTTTTTTTCATTAAGAATTCCCTTTTCATAGCCATTCTTTCTTTCTAAAGTAGACTACTGCATTTATTTATTATTGTTTCATTTGGGGGTGAATGAAATCAATAAATGCCATTGGTTTGTGCATCCACTGGGATGTGCACATGAAGCTGTGTCTCCTTCTTTGTAGCTCTTGTTAAAATACAAGACCATATTTATTTTCAGTATGAACAGAGCCAGAGTTAGTTTATCCTGGGATCTTGAATGCTGCATTACATAAAGGCTGATGATATAGGAATAATTGAAAGTAAGTACTGCAAAGTTGTTGAGATAAATTTTGACATAAAAATGTAGGTTGGTTCATAAAAAAGTTGCAGTGACAATAGGTCATAGTGACAGCTTCTCAACAACTGTATAAGCCTCCAGATGGAAGGGAATTTGGCTTAATGAATTATAGGCAGTCTGTGTAACACAAGCTTCTTTTATAGGAGCAGCTTAGAACAAAGAATAAACTTATTCATACTGGCATGTGTTAAATAACATCATTGTTAAAAACATGGAGTTGAAAAGAGACTGAGAAATACAGGACTTAAAATAATCCACTGTTAATATCTCAAGACCTTTGGGCTCCCCAGCAGAGCACTGGACTGCCTTGTTTCAGCATTATCTGATATCTAAAGTTGTTGTCAGCCAACTGAGGAGGCTCACAGCCTTCCAGTGATGAGATGACCCCACAGCAGGACCTTGTTCTTCATGCCTGCTCATGCCCTCATGTTCTCTCCCCATGCATTTGCTCTGGGTCTGGAGTAGCCTGAGCTGGTTAAGTTTGTTACTTACACCTGATGACAGATAGTCAGAGCTCCTGAGAGTGGGTTTTTTCCCAACCTGTGTCACAGACAGGCTGCATGACCTTGGCAAATTACTTAATATCTGCTTTCCCATCTAGAAAATGATGATGATACTTACCTGCCTCCCAGGAGAAGCATTTGGACTTCATTAAGGATTAGGACATGCTTTTAGTTTAGTTAGCTATGTTGAAATGTGCTTGGTAAGCAAAAGTTATTGTTAAATAATGAATGAGGAGAAATGCTGTCAACGTAATATACAGGACTGAGCCAATGCTTAAGAGCAGTAATCAAATGAAAATCACATGCGTCATGATGTCAGAGCAGGGGAGTTCGGTTGAAAACTAAGAATAAGCTGCAGATGTCAGTGACTCATTAAAATAACAAACTTGTATTTCTAATTTTGTCAACGTACTGTGGCACTTCTCATAGGATGGATTAACCACTGATGAGCTTGTAGGATTTTTTATGCACATAGCGGTGAGCTAAGGACATAGTTATAGCCTTCAACCTGTGCTTCTCTATCTGTGCTGGCTTACAAGGCAGTATAAAATGCAGAGATTTAAGATTTAGAAATGCAGGGAATTTCTGTGAAACTGCTAATGGTGGGTGCATAAAATAGTAAGTTATCTGTGTAGGCAGTGCTTTATCTTGATAGGAAATATTTTTCTAGCAGGCTGTGTCTTTAGACATTTTCAGATGGCCTGTTTTGCATCTTCCAACTCAAGCAAGCAGACGGGTAATGGACGGGTGCATTTACTGTGGATGTGACACCAATACTAAATCTCAGGTATTTTCTTACCTAATAAATTTTCTTACCTCAGAAATGTGTGCAGCCAAGTACTTACTTTCCCCACTCCCTGTTTCACCAGTACAGGCATCCTAAGTGTACTGGCAAAGCAGGTGTGTATATCTTGTTAGTGCGACTGTGTGGTTTTGATAATCCATCTCCTCAAACTCTGCAAGGGCTCATTTTTCTCAGCATGCTTTATACAGAGCAGCACCTGGATGGTTATGCATGCACCTCATGAAACCTTTCTTCTTATTCATTTTCCTAATTAACAGCCTGTGCCTGCCACGTGTGGATAACAGCACTTGCATCCTTGCACAGGTAAAAGGGGTCTCTCAGCAGCAGTCATTTTTTCCCCTTTGCATCTCTAAACCGACCTAACACATTTGTTAGATATGTTTTTTTGTATGGAACCATGTCTTCTGCTGAGACACTCAGCAGGGCACTGGTGGTCCTGGCGTGGAGCCGCGGTGCTGCTGGCTTCTGCCCGCTCCCCCTGGCAAGCCAGCAAGAAGAGAGAGCCGAGCGGCTCCGCGGCGTCACTGACAGCCTTTGCCTCGCCCCGGGCATCGCATCTCTCCCGGAGCACAGCAGCGCATTGTACAATGCTGAATGACAAGCAGTTCTATATTAAGAAAAACATGAAAACGCAGCTTATTAGAAGCCACGGGGTTGATTGAAAGCGTAATAAATGGCAGCCTACCAACAAAGATTGTTGCTCTGGGTAGATAATCTGATTAGTAAATATTTATTTCATTACAAAGTCTCTTTTATGGTTTGATCTGTGTTCAGTCAACAGTTCGAAGTGACCTCTTCAGCATTTTAAATGGGATCTGGAGGCTCTGCCATTTGAACCAGGGATACCATAAACAAATAAGAGGTTCAGTGCAATTGGAGGTAGGGGTATGAAATACAGTAGTATTTATTTAGAGAATCCTGAGGGGCCTCTGCTGTTTGAGTAGGCATTTTGTTTGCTTTTAACTCCTAACTTGTTTAATCTTAAACTTTGAGAAGATACAGAATTATTGCACTCATCCAGGGACGACTAAAAGACATTAACTCTTCAATTATTACTGCGTGGGCACACATTTCACCAGTGCAGCTCGCCTTGCGTATCTCGTAACCTAGTGGCCAGCAAATTGTATTGTACCTGGATCCTTTGATCAGTGTAGCAAATGCTTTTTGCCCAGGCACGCCTAGTATAATCAGCTATCAAGAAGAAAGGGAAAACATACCATTTTTATCAGCTTTGCCAGTGCATTATATGTACCAAAGTAAAGCAAGCAAATCAGAACATCTCAACAGTTGGATTACAAATATATACTGCACAGTCATTGTTCTCAGCCTCCATGAACTCTTCAAAGTAACATTCAAGGCCTGCAGAAATAATAAAAGCAATTTTACTTTGTCCAGTGTATCAAATAAATGAATGCAGATTTAAAGACGAGTGCAGTACTTTCTCCCACTGGTGGTTGTGGATTTAGCTTTAAATTCAGAAAATACTTAAGAGAACCTTATGAAATGTAATAAAGTTCTCCTTCCCTGAGCTCACGCTCTCAATCTGAAATTGTATTGAGGGAATTTCAGTTTCAATAGTGTCCTTACGGAGCAGCTATGCTTATTACTTAGATATTAGAGGTGCCCTGTTGATGTACAAGCATTTGAATTCCAAAGGGAAATAAAGTCTGTATTTTCAGCTTATTATTGTACAATATTGTAGGCACTCTGCAGTAAGCATCTGAAAAAAATTGTTCATTTTCGCTCCTAACTTTCACCACCCAACATGTTGTCTTGGCTTCCTACCTCTGCTGCGAAAGAAAACATCAGCTTAAATTTCCAATTCCCTAGTAAGAGGTTACGTACATTATAACGCTATTATAGCTAATGTTGTTTATGTGCTTAATTCTTTGTGCTAACAGCGGTGGGCACAGTTTGACGTCGTCGTGCCACCTAGGTGCTCAAGGAAAGTACTAAAATTACCCAGGAGCAGGCTGACAACCAGGCAGCATGTCCTCTCCTGTTCTGTCTCCTTCAGTGCTGACTTTTAATGTCCTCCTGCTAAGTTTGCTTTGTAAATACAGGTGCACAAGAGCTAGCACAGCTGTAGGACGGCTAGCTCAGAGAAGCAGAAGCAGAACCATGTAGTGGGCACGTGGATGTACTTGGAAGGAGCTGCTCTGGGATGTGCCTTGTCACATCGCTCACCATCTCATTTTCACTTGCATATGCTCCTGTGGTGTTGCGGGAGTACGCTTACTTATAGCCTAGCTTGTGAACCCGAATCCCAGTTGTCTTTCTTCCCACCCTGAGTGCTAGAAATGAAAAAAGGAAAGAGCCAACCCGAGCAAAAGCTGTCGGCTGTCTCTACTCTCTGCATGAAACGGAGCATAGAGGAGAGTGCTCCAGGCAAGCACCAGCTTTGAGTTAACTGCCAGGTCAACGCAGAAGGCCAGGAGCTGGTCAGTGTGCTCCCAGCACAAAACTGAGACGATGCTTGCTGCCTTTTGCAATGGATAGGTTTATTTATAAATGACGCATGAAAAGATTTGGAGGTCTGGGAAGGCAGCACTGTGGCTGAATCAGAAAGTGCTTGAAGGTGTTTATTCAGCCAAGCTCCTTGGCCATGTTTTGCCCAGCCCAAAATAAGCCCCAAAATGAGAGGGAATGGAAGATATTTTTTGGCCATCAGAAGAACTCTCTCTGGCTTCCAGATATACCTCCATAAAATGAGGAACAAGCTGTACTGTGTATATATTAGGAGAGCTCCTATTCTCTGTTTTGTTTTTTTCTGTCCCCAGCAAGTGCAGAAATCTTGCTGCTTAAATAAAAAACGAGGGTAGGATTTGACCAGCTGAGGTAAGGGAGCTTTGGCATTGGCTTCAGTCAGAATGGTAGGAGCTGAGCACACATACACCTTTCGGTTCATGCTTCCTTTGGGCAGCTTCAACACTTTTGATTGTAACCATATCTAGGTGTTCCTGCTCCGGCAGGGGGATTGGACTAGATGATCTTTTGAGGTCCCTTCCAATCTCTAACATACTGTGATACTGTGATACTGTGATACTTTTGTACATAACTAGCCTACTTTGCATTTCATTTACTATTTAAGCTATATTTTAACTCTAGATTGGTGGGGGCTTTAGGTGTGGAGGAGGAAAGTCACTGTTGGGTTGCAATGCATTTTAGGTCTTCCTGATGTAGCAATATACAAGACATAATAAATTTTCTCTGTGTTAAATACCATTTTTTTCTTTTCCCTTGCACATTTATTCAAAGCTTCATGCCATCAGGTTTCCACCATCTCTGTGTGTGTGTACACATGTTCACAAGTCAGTACTCATTAATACCAGATGTCCTGTCAATTCCCTATATTGACACTGAAGTGGACCATGCATTTGAAAGCATGTATTGACGTTTAGGAATTGCCTGTGTCAGTCAAAGATTCTTATCCCAAACAAAGGAAAAGCCCAGCCAAATAAACAAATGTCCGTCTGTGACATGCAGCTTTTGCTGCTGATACATAGACAGGAAAGAGCATGCACTTTGGTTTTTACCCTAAAGAACAGTTCCTTGCAAAGCTTGTAGTATACAACTCATCAGATGGGCTGGTAACTGGAGGTTGGTTTGTGAGGTTTCCTACCCTTGGTTTCATAGATTGGTAAGAGTAGCAAGGAAGAAGCTCTTTTAAGTTGAAGCCACATACCCATGGTTGCAACCCTCAGAGCCCTGGAGATGATGAGGTGAGCTGAGGGAGCCTAAGCACACTACACAGGCAGAGCAGAATTGCTAATTGAGATAATAGCATAGCCCATTCCACTACAGCCTGATGAGCTAATGGTTTAAGCTGTATTTCTCCAGCCACATGCATTTGTATGCATTATGGCTAATAAACACACCAGCCAAATTCAGATGAGAGTTAAGGCTACGTGCATTTTCAGAAGAGTTCATTGCTGAGAGAAGAATTTTCCATGCTCTTTTCCTGTACTTTAGTTTCAGTTTTATGGGGTTAAAGAGGTTGTGCTGTTGATAATGCATCCTGTGAACAGTGGGTCCTTTGTGGATGGTAGATGCTGGCAGGGGGCTGCCTGCACTTCCCCACACATTGACACCATGTCAGGGCCTGTCGAATACAACTAGTTCTGAGAGTTACTTCTCAGAGGGTTGGCAGTTTGCTGGAAAGAAGTAATTGCAAAAGTAGCTTCTTTCAGAAAGGAGTGGGTGGTCTGACTTGTAGGCCAAGGAGCTGCCAAGCAGTTTCTGACGCTAGCTCATCGCACTGCTGTCCTCTGTGACCTTATGGAAAGAACTTAAGTGTGCACAGTGGTTCCCCCCACTGTGAGTACCCGGTCATTCCAAAATGGAAAGGGTTTTGCATAATAACAAGGGTTTGTATAAACAAACTGATGCTGGTACAGACAGCAGGAATCATGTCTCAATAGTTCTGTAACGTTGCTGGGTTGAGGCTGATGGTCACACTGGCTGTGCTGCTTTGTCCGCGGGCAGTCAGAGGGGATCTGGCTCAGTGGGTTTTTTGCTGAGGCTCCTCACTTTTATAGGTTATTGTTTGGGGAGGGAGTGTTTTTCAGCACTTGGGGTCTGGCCAGGACAGTGTGTATCCTTTCACACACACCATTTGAAGCATACTCATTTTTGGCTATCCCAGATTTCTTCTTTTGCAATGTCAGAGCTCCAGGAAGTATCATGTTGTCCTCTTCTTTATCTCACATGGGTGATACTGACCCATCAGCACTGTGCCATACAGTTCTTTGTTTCCTGCTTGTGCAGTTTTCAGGTGGTACTTACTGCTCTGCTCAACTAACTACTCCAGATTTGGTGAAGGTGTACTGTGTGGCACCAAAACAGCACTGGTTTCTGCAGAACAGGACTTTGGAGACCACATACAAACCACTGTTCAGACTTGCACCTTCTTTCCCCTGAGGAAAGGGTGAGCCTGAATACCTTCCCTGGATTCCTTGTCATTGCGGTTCCTCTGCCCAAAGGGTCTGGGCATGGAGACAAGCTCAGGCTGATGCTACCGCATCACTCTTGGGACATGGGATGGACAGCACTTGACACAGAACTGTTGTGTGTGGAGAGACATCAAGGAGTAAAGACATGGGGTGCCTTTGCTATCACCATCTTCACATGAAGTTTAAAGAAGCCAGACTCAAACTCAACAGAGGGGCTCAAACAGTACAATCTTGCAATACCTAACTCGTCCTCCTCCCTAACTGCTGGAGGTTGCTGCCTAACTGCTTCAAGATGCACAAATCCTTGTGGGCCAAGTGGTGAGATGCAGGACTCTCAAGCCATTCTCCACATAGTCCTTCTTTAAATACAGGTTAAATTAATGACATCCTGGTCTCCAGAGGGTTCTTAAACTGTAATGGGGCTTTTGGTGGCATTCATGTTCCCATGTATTACCCTGTCCATAGCAGTTACAGATTTATGAATAGCAAAGCCTAACAGCCCATCATCATGGAGGTCTTGGGGGGTGTTCACCCATCACATAGTTGGCTTGTATGTCACATCAGATCTGAACCGAGCTCCGCAGCCAGCATCAGCCACCACTTCAGTCTTGTCATACTGACTTCTCCAACCTGTCTTCCAATTCTGCCTTCTGTTCAGAGTTCCTTTTAGTAGTTTATTTCTTAACTTCCCTTTATTAACAATTTCATACTCGTATTTTACATTTTCCCCAAATGTGTCCTCTGCCCACCCGTTTTGTGTCCTGTTTGCTGCTGCAACTCCTTTGCATTATGTATTCAGTAAGAAATGCCTCTCTCTATGAAACACCTTCTGCCTGCAAACACCCAGTTTCCCTTAAGACTTCCAGCAATGATCTCTGAAAATATCCACACCACTTCACGGAGAGCTTCTCTCCAGTGTATTCAGATGTCAAACTGTTTGTGTCTTGGCTTGGAGCAGGCACTGTCTCATTTGTTTGCAAAGCCTTGCCATGCACATGGGACACTTCTCAATAAATAATAGCACTGGAGTCGTCTGCTGCATCCTGTAGTAAAATTGGAAAAAAGAACCCAAACTGTTCACAGCTGGGGACTGTCTCCTCTCTTTCTTCACTGCATCTTAAATTATCATTTTGCTCTGCTTCTATTATATCTTGGGTGACATGGTTTAGAGCGAGGTGTCCCTGCCCATGGCAAGGGGGTTGGAACTTGATGATCTTAAGGTCCTTTCCAACCCTAACTATTCTGATTCTGTTAAGCTTTGTGATTGCCTTCTCCAGTGTGCGAGAGCTCCCTCTTCCACAAACTTGGGCTAAAAATCAGCTACAGATTCCTTATGGGGAATCTTTCTGGGAAGGGTGGAATTTTGTCTGATGGAGATGACACTATGGTCTCTACTGCCAATTTTTTCCCTAAGTCTGAAGACTGTGTGTAATAGAAGGTGAGGTGAGGAGCAGAAGGCTGATGCACCTTTTATGAGCTGAACCCACCATGGAGATGGAGGATCTAACACCATCCCCACAAGGGAGGGAAGAACCTGTCCTCTGATGTAGAACTGGGCTAAGCAAGGCTAAACTAAGTGAGCAGCACATAGCTGTTTCCCTCCAGTTCCCAAGCCATGCTCATTGCTGCTTTGCCCAGACTCCATGCAGGAGTAGGACACATCGGCCACACACTGTCTGCTTCCTCCTCCCCTCCGGCCTGGCTCCCTGCTGTCTCCCTTTTCCACTGACTGAGTTGCATGAGGCATCCTGGGGGTTTTGCTCAACAGGGGTAAAAGAAAGTGAAATGGGGGATTTTAGGCAGCTAGTGAAATGAAATGAGCAGTACTGTGGAAATCATCAGAGCAACACCACAGTGTTATCAGAAGGGTGTAAACTGCAGTGAAACGAGGCAGCCTTCTAGTCCATTTATCCATGAATCTGCTGATTTTAATATATAATTGTCTGTATTTGCAGCGGAGGTGTATGTGGAAGCAAACGGGCCTCCAAGGGGATTTGGAAGGAGAAGTGTTGTAAACCTGCAGTAGCAGCACTGTCTTGCTAAAAGTGCCTTTGTGCCCATTTCACCATCCTCCTTTTCTGCCTGTTGTTCCTGCTCTTGAACAAGCAGGATATTTCTATATGTGAAAAAACTCCTCTCTCCAAGAGACATTGCATAGTTAAAACAGCAACTAATCTGTGAGGTGACCAACCAACACCACTACCCAAGGGCTCTGGGTTGGTTTGTGCTCATGAGTGTGTCTGCATGTCACACCCCTTCTCTGCTTAAAAGCCACCAGAGTACTGTAATACAGAGGAATCTGCTCTTGCACAGAAGCTGATTGAAAAACAAACCCTTGCTGCCCTGACATGTGGTTTGTACAGTGGATGGCTTTAAAATTACTGCTCAGCAAATAATTGTTCCGTTAGACTGGCAAATTGGAAAAAATCATCTCCGATGTCATTTTAAATGCTCATAGAGGACTAAACAGCACTGGATTTGTTTCTTCCGGTGGACATGACAGCAGCAAAATGGAGAAGAAAGAGAAAGTACGGGGAGAATGAGTCTTTAATGTCAAACAAAGGAGTCCAGTGCACCCAAAATGAAGCATTAGTGCTTTGAAGCAAAGTGGGGGAGGGGAAGGCAGAGTTGGTGGAGGGGGAGAAGTGCATGGCTCTCTTTTCACATGATGATAGACAGCTCAGCAATTCAGGTCTGCACGCAGGGTGGCTCTGCCCAGGGCTGACATCCCTTTCCTGCCTGAGACAGGCTGGATCCATCTCCCTGTGGGCAGCCAGCCTCATGCTCTCCTTCTGCTCCTCCTGGGCGGATCGTCCTTGGCTCGGGTCCCAGGGCTCGCAGCAGCCAGGGGGATGTCCTCACTGTGGTATTACTCACACTTTTTCATTCTCTTTCCTGATGAATAGTTAAAATATTTCCATCCCATCAGACTACTGCAGGTGAATTGCAGCTACTCGGAAGTTCAGTTTTTCTCCTGAAAACCAGAGGGCTTGATTTGTGTCTGCCCCTGAGCCAGACTGCAACAAGCCTTGAGCTTGTTTCCTACCTCTCAAGAGGACTATATTGAAGTTAGTTTCCCTTAATCTGTCCCAATTCATATCAATTCTGCTGTGCACCAAATACATAAAGCATGCTGTACATATATAGTAAGTACAAATTACTACAAGATTGTTCCTGTAGCAGATGTTCTTGCAACTCCCCAGAATAGAGCAGTGGGACATTAATAAAGATAGAAGATTAAAATAGGCAGGGATAGCCCACCTGGCCTCATCTTACACTGCATTTTTAGATAAGAAAGCAACAAGAAACTGGGAAGCATGGTGAGGGATGGGGCTCTGCTGTCAGGAGTCGTTGGAGTGAGATGACCTGGCCTCACTCAGAATAAAATGGGGGGCCCCAAAGGATGGATGACCCTGAGCCTTGGCAGTATCTAACATGAGAGATGGCCAGCTAGGTATCTTGGGCCTAAATTGTAGCTGGCACTTTAATAATCTTGCAGCCCTTGCTTTGGCAGACTGATAGTTTTTATCAGAATCAGGAGGACATTTGAAAAATGTATTTTCTGGACTAGATTCTAATTTGGGGGCCTGTCAACCTTGGCACTGTCCTTTCTCTTAAAGTAAGGTCACTGTGACATACTTCGCCTGTGGAGTACATGCTTCTCCAGGGGATTTAAATCTCTGAGACGTAATGTAATTCACAATGTTGTAAATATCTTCAGGTTTGCCGGTTCTTGTGATTTGATTGCAAGTTTTGCAGCAATGTCTGATTTGAAAAGGGTAAGGGAGAATGGTGGTTGTTGTGGTAGCTTTTTTTCATTTGCCTTGAAGAAAGCTTTGGCTGTGGAATTGGGAAGTGACGGGGGAATATTTCAGGGTTTTTTCCTTGGCTAATACTGAAGATCTATTAAAGGTGTCTTGAATGTATTCTTTTTGGGGGGAGTAGTTAGGAGAAGCAGTTGCATATGCTGAGAATTGCATTTCCATGGCTCAGGATTGGTACCAGGGAGCCCAGTGGGCCCATCACTTGTGACTATGTCACAAGATCTGAAGCCAAACCCCCTCGTTGGCTTCAGAGATGTGCTGTTCTTTCATATTTGAGGACAGGTACACATTTTATTGCTTAGATGAATCCAAACTGATGCTTCATATCTTCTTAGCTCGTTTCAGCATTTGTCTTCCTCATATAACCTGGTTTCAGCTCTGTATCTCGACAAGAGCAGCCAAGCTAGCCACATCTTCTGGTTAGTTGGGCATGCAGGATGTAGGCTACTTTCTTTGGATCTTTTTTACCAGCAATTGTCACAGAGACTCCTGCTGCTTTGCCTGAAGCTCCCTATGCTCAGGTGTTTGATTTATCACAGTCCTTCAGCGTTAATAATTTCCTTTGCCTCTCACTTAGCATCTCTGGAAAAATTAGAACTCATCATGCAAATAAAGATTGCTTCTATTAATAATTAAAATAGCAGAAAAAGTAAGTCTTGGTGCCTCCACTGATCTGCAACAGCTTTTTATAGCTGGAAAAGTATCCACTTGAGACTGCCCTTTGTCTTTTACCTTTAGGCTTTTATAGAACTATGTCAATTTTCTTCCTCTCCTAGACATTAACCTTTAGTGAGAAACAAGGTTGGGGGAGTTAGAAATCCAGATAGCTAATCTTTGCTGTTCTTTCCTTGTCAAACAAGGCTGTAATATCCTCAGAGAGATCCAGTGAGCAAGTGAGGCATCATCTCCCCTATGCTTACTCTCCTTGGTCTCTTTTCTCCCTACCTGAAATGAGATTTAAAAATAAATTCACAAGTATTCTTTCCTTGCTGCCTGCATATAGTATTTTTTATTTCATTATGTAATAATTTCTTTCTTCACTTCCCCCATCAGCTATTTGGTCTTTTATACAGGAAAATTGTCTCCATCGTGACAGAGCCATCGTCCTACAAAGCCATTTTAAAACACTCATTTGCTGACTCCTGTGAGCAGAACAAGAGAGGTTAATGCTGATAACTTCTGCTTTATCTCAGATTTTATGTATAGATCACAGTGGACATTTTATTTACACATTTCTGCAGAATCAAGTAATTTCCATTCAGGGTGCATATAGGCTTCTTAGAGACATGCGAAAGCTCTAGAGCTCTGAAAAACGTAGTGAGCGCTAACAGACACGTAACAGAAAAATGGGAAGATTTATTTCTGGCAGTTTTAGAATGTGTCCAGTTTAGTAATGTGAAATACTGTAAGTATTTGGAGGCATTTTTCAAGTAACATCAGGTCTAATAGATGCTATTTTAAGTTGCTTAAACATTAGGCGTTATTCAACTGATCTTCTGAAAAATACGTTCTTCTTTTCTTGTAATTAATCTCATTAAAAAGTCTTTAGCTGGTATGGAGAAATAATGGATCTTTAATGTTTTGTTTGATATTGAAAGCAAGTTTTATAGTGAGACATTAAGAAGTAGTTTTAATGTGCTGCTCAGCATGTATGGGTACTCACAATTGGTGATGCCTAATGGAAATGTGATCAAAATTGCATCTTAGGCCAAAAAACTGAATGAGAAATGAGCTCAGGGAGGACAGGATGGGTAACTTGGCACCTGGGGCCAACATCCTCCTGATCCAAACAGAAGAGCCTCAGGGGAAGCAGCACGTCTTTTATGTCAGTAGTTCAGAAAGTCACGTATCCCATGCTACCAGTGTGCGCTCCTATTTATTAAATATATATATTTACAACTCTTTTCCAGCATTTTCATAATTCAGCAAAACTCTAAAACTCTGTGATCTGAAATTTTCCTGTTTAAGAAGAAGATCTCAAAGTTTAGCCACAAGCCAAGTAAAATTGGCTGCTAAATATCTCTGAAATAACTTGTAATCACTTGAAACAGCTTGGCTGGATCCTGTTCAGACAGATGGATCTTACTCGTGTGTATCTTATTCAAAGGCTTTCCTTGTCTGTTTTGGAAACAGTAACCACCTATGACAAGTATCCAGAGACTTACGGGATCCTGTTAGAAGAAGACTGTGAGCCAGCCAGGTCCCTAAAGAGGTGGTATTAGCAAGTAATAAGCTTCCAGGCTAGCAAATAAAGTTGAAAAAAAAAAACCAAACATTTAGTGTGGTAATAAACTTTTCATTGAAAGTAATTTAAAGGTGCTTCCTTGGGGTTTATTGTCCAAAGTAACAGACCAATTCATTTCACTTGCATGTAGCAGTGTCAGAAACTGTCTGACAAGTGAGAAGGAAATGGTGAAGGTGGTATATTGGGAATTGAGTATGCTTTTTGGTACGGTCACATGTAACATTTTGTTACATAAACTGAGAGGTCAGCCCAAGACAGTGCTTTGCAAGGACTGTCCTCTGCCAAGAGACCCTGCTTGCCTTCCTGACATGTACCTAGCGCTGACACATGTGGATGGCAGTACATGGGGAGGAGATAAAGGCCCTGCTTGCCTTCCTGACATGTACCTAGCACTGGCACATGTGGATGGCAATACATGGGGAGGAGATAAAGGCCCTGCTTGCCTTCCTGACATGTACCTAGCACTGGCACATGTGGATGGCAGTACATGGGGAGGAGATAAAGGGGTTGGAGAAAACCAAGGCTGCTCTCAGTTGATCAGTGCAGTGCAATTCTGTAAGTAGAAGTAGGAAGGAAAGAAAGCACCCAAACACACAAATATAAAGAGGGATCTCTCTGGCTGAAAAGTGATACTGAAAGAAGAGCTTTTAGTCAGCTGGTAGGAAAATCTTTCTGGTGACAGGTACAGTTAAGCATTGGATTGTGCTCCTTGGCAGGGCTTTTAATCATCTTCTTGGGAGATATTTAAAAACTAATGAGATGTGTACACCAGGGCAGGCTGCGTTTGTGGGTACCACCTTTGAGGTGGCTGGCAGAGCTCCTTCCACACTTCTGCTTACTCCAGTTTTAGATAATTCCTCGTAGGCTGGGCTCATACCTTAGCCAAACCAATATCCTGTAATGGAAGAGCATTGGCATTGTGCGAGCTCAGCCCTCCACCTCCTTTTCCTGACGAATACATCTCCCCATAATTCGTAACGTATGTCTTGACAAATACTGTCTGAACACAGACTAAAGAAATACACGTGACAATTACGATTATGTAATTTTTATGCTTGTAGAACTGCTCTGACAACATCCACTTTTTCTAAGATTTAGATTTCCTGAAAAAAACATTGCTGGCTTTTGTTTTCAGTTTAAGTATCAAGGAGTTCAGGTAAGAGAGCCCTTGTATCATCCCTGCTCATAGCTAAAAATTCATGGGGAAAGTGATGAGGCAGGAATATGCTTGATACCAAGTCAGTGCACATTTTTGTAGCTGTGTTCTATGCTGATTTGGCAAGTCACGTAACTCTCCACTTTCAATAGCCACCTTGAGGTTCAGTCTGATGTCTTTTGTAAAGTCTTGGAGTAATTTAGAAAGCAGGACTATGTACGTTCTAAATATTATTGTTACTGTCACTTATTCTGTGAACACTTTTTGATTGAAATCCTGCATTTTTTGCATCTTCCTTAAGAGGATTTACGGGGCATTTTTTCCCTTTTCCCTCTAGTTCACAGTTTGTATAACTAGCTTACTGGTACAAACTGAAACTTCACAAGTTTCCCATTGCTACTAAATAAATTGCTACATTACATTTCAACATGTTTCTAAAGAACTTACATGTATAAAAGTGCAGATAAAATGTGTGGGACCAGAAACATGCCCTGGTCTTTGTGGCGGTACTGAATATTGTAATCTAAGAAATGTTAAGTCGCTGCAATGTTGCTGAACACAAAGGGATAACTTCCTCTTTCTTGTGGCAGAAAATCAATGTATAGTGTCAAGACTGTATATTGACAGCTTGATTATAAAGGACACTGAATATGCTTGACCCTGGAATAACACCAGAATGGAACAGAACAAGACATTTATATGGCACCAACAAGGGTAGCATGCATTAAATCCTGCTTGCTCTTCTCAGTTACATCAGATATTTTTCTATCAGGTTACCATTACTTTCTTTTACAGATCTTTTTGTTTTCTGTTTGCTTTTCTTTATCTCTTTGGCACTGGTACTTCCTAGCATACATGTAGCTGGCAGGTTCATTTCTGTACTGAAGCTTTGTCATGGCACATCACTCCTAGCCCTTCAGAAACATCTTGCGTAGATTATGTGGGGAAAGCAAGAGCTTATGTTTGAAGCTGTGTGAGAGCTGAATTTTATGTGGGTTTTGTCTTCTTAATTTCTTGTAGCAGGTGTAAGGTGGTTGCCACGGGGCGGTCAGAAGTGTCTACATTCAGACCTAGGGCTAGCCGGTGCCATGCTGGCAGAGTTGGTGGGTCTCCATTGCTCTGCTGAACAGTAATTTGTCCCTCAGAGCACAACAGCGAAGGACCAATCTCCATGGCATGTCTTTCTGACTTCCTACATATGTTTTCGATCTCATTTCAGGTGTTACTTACTGTCTTAACACCAGCTGGGAGGTGCTGGTTATTCCACCCTCTTCCAGCTGGAGTATAAGACAAGAGGACAAAAATGAAAGACCATAGTAAACAGTATGATTCATTTCATGCAAAAACGACAAATGCTAAAAATGGTAGCAAGAAAAATCTCCGCCTTCTTTATTTTACTATTTTAACTCAGGGACAGCTGCAGTTACTAAAAGCATATTAGGCAGTTGCAAATGAGGGAGAAATGAGCTTGCAGGGCAATTGCTAAAAACCTGTTTGGCGCTATGAAATTCATGAGAAGTTCCAGTTTTCTTATAAGATTGTAACCTCCTGCTTGTGACTCACTTCTGTGGCTTTCCTTCCTACCTCATTACTGCCTGACCCTGAGCATTGCAAAACTTGATCTCTCTTTTGCAGCAGAATAAACCATGGTGACATGATACGCCATCTCTCCTTGACGTATTCTGCTTCCCGTTAACTGTATTCTCTGACATTTCATTGCCGCCATAGTTCTCATAACACTCTTATCTCTGTTTCATTATAGTTTTCCTTATTTTCCTTTGGCAGTGAGCACAAATTCGAGATGTTTCAAAAAAGTTGGAGCTATCTCAGCTGTTTTCCCAAGCAGAGCATTCACACCAGCCTGGGTATCTGAAACACCCTTCCTAAATGGGATTTTATTCTCCCTTCTGTGCACACCACTTTCTTATTACCATCTTCATTTCAGAAATAGAATTGTAGAATCAGCTAGGTTAGAAAAGACCTTTGAGATCATCAAGTCCAACCATTCCCCAGGACTGCCAAGTCCATGACTCATTTATGTGCAGATCTTTCCCAAAGCCAAGGAGACAATGAGCAGTTAAATTTGGTCTTACTTTTTTAGCTTCTTATTTCCTATTGTTAATGGCTAGATACTAACATTACTTTAAGTCAGTCTGTGCTGTAAACAGGGCTGTGACAGTGGTACAAGTCAGGACTCCATCCCAGCTTTAACCACATTAGCTTGTAACA
The DNA here is from genome assembly GCF_033783945.1 of Neopsephotus bourkii. Lineage (NCBI taxonomy): Eukaryota > Metazoa > Chordata > Aves > Psittaciformes > Psittacidae > Neopsephotus > Neopsephotus bourkii. The sequence continues at coordinate 6,211,738 of NW_026902076.1, read as the reverse complement.
AAAAAAGAGGAGGTGCAGCAAAATAGATGTCATCTCTGGTTCACCATGTGGGTAAGGATCCAGCCTTCATGCTGGTACCCGAGGCAGCTAGATTAACATGAAGTACTGCTGGAGGTGCTGCATTCGTAATTACTTAGCAATTACTGGCCCAACTATCTTTTTTTAAGTTTTTCTTTTTAACTTTTCACAGCAGAACAGGAAGGAACAGGACTGTTTTAACTTCAGGGGTGGGTATTCATTATTCCCCCTGCCCAGTCTTGAGCTTTCAGGCAGGCACACATTCAGCAGGGAGAAGTTGCCTTTGCATGAGCTCAGTGATTGTTTCTAGACAAAGTTAAACAGGAAATTAGATAGCTTTTTTTACATTCCTGCAAAGCTGCTAAAGCGCCGTGTGGATAAAGTTGAATGCACATTTGTCAAGAGGCGAAACATCCTTTTTTATTCTTTGGAGAACATTGGCGCATACAGATGAGCTTGGCTCTGGTAAGTCACTTAGGGAGAAGAAACCTCAAATCTTTGGAATCCTCTTACCGTGTCATCCTCCCTCTCAGAGCAACTTTCAGTCCTGGGATCTTTGTAGGAAGCAGTTATATAAACCAGGGAACTGAAATGTGTTGCCTTTATGTGAATGTTTGTGTAGTATCCATCACAAAATGCAGCTGTCTCAGCAGGAGATGCTGGAGTGCTTGAAAGGTGTACCACATTGCAGATGACAGCACACAGGGAAGAGAATCTTATACAATTAGAAGTACAATTTGCTACAGAGAATAAATGTAGCAAACTCCTGAAAGTTGTTTATCTGTTTATGTTAGTCCCATTTACAAAGGAAAGCCCAACTCGCTGGCTCCTTTTGTGCTGGGTGCTTCAACATCCATGGCTAAACAGTGTCCCTAAAATAGGTACACTGTAAGGTTATTATATAAGGCAAGAGGTGGATAGAGCAAAAAGATGGAGGGAGGGCAAGTGAGACCATTATATTTAATGTAATAAGCGCTGGTCATACCATACACCTGACTGCTCTGGAGTGTTTTGTTTTCAAAATCTCACCTAAAAGGCCCCAGTTCTTTGGAAGATTGACATAAAATCTTTGCTGACCACCGGGGTTAAAGATTTGCACATAAATCACATTCCTAGAATACTGTTACAAACCTGCACTTTTGAATATTTTAGCCATGGCTTTGGTCTAGAAATAATCCAGCAAATGGTGATGGGATGCATTCTGTTATTAGAGGTTATTTTTGTGCTCGTTTGTTGTTGTAATTTGTGGAGAAAGGCCATAAGTTAAATCTCTAATTCACAACAAGTTTTAATGTAAATCATATCCCATTACAGTACATCATAGTGATATAATACAATATGTTAGTTTGCCCTAAGTGGATGTATTTGTCTCTTTTCTGGCTCAGATAATAGTTACCATCTGGGTGTGTGTTTATTTTTTGTTGTTGTTTCTTTTAATCATTTGTGGTGCTGCTTGTTTTAAAGCTGAAAATGAGTAAAATTTGAAGCTGATTTAAGGAAATCGCCTGGAGAATATCAAAGGGAACATCAGACACTTTAAACGTTTCACATTTTTAACCTATTACTGAGAACATTTCGGTAGCCTTGAGGCATGTTCTTCCCTTCCTACTCCAGTATCTGTCTTTGGATATCTTATGAAATCAGCAGCACTGGGGTTGAGCATGAGAGAGCAGGGTAGAATCCCCAGCTTCAAACCACTCCCTTTTATCTGGACTTAACAAATACCAGATAGTGTTGTGAAGAACTTTGGTGTTGCCCATCCCCGTGGGCAGGATGCAGAGAGATATGTCCAGCCTGACTCCAAATCTGAGTGTTCATATTCCTGGCTGCTGTGAGCATTTGTGCTGCAGCTGGTTTTGTCTTAGGAATCTCTGTATATAGCTGTAACATCCACTATCTGTATTTTTTTATATGCATGTCTTTCGTACATCCTTCAGGCTGTTTTATTCAATCCCTTGGAAGTCTCTTTATTCCAAGCCAGTCACCACTGCATAGTATGTAGGAATGTAGTTGCCTAATTTGCACCTAAATTTTGGGTGGCTGGTGAAGATGCCCCCATAAAGTAAATAAGTGCATAAATTCCTTATAAAATCACTGGGAAGAAACAGTTGCTTTGAAGGCTCCCAAAGAGATACCTTTTCTACCTGACTTTGACCCATTTAAGTTGCTCTCAGTAGCATTGTGATCTTTTTCTTTCTGATGAGATCTCAAGGATTTGGGGTATAATACACTTTTTTCTGTTTTGCTCTGGTGCAAGACAACTATGGAAGTCAAAGATCATAACACCCTGAAGTGAATGTGGCCTCTGTTGGTGAACAAAGGATGTATATTCAGTTTTCTGGTTTGGGGCACCTATAACAATATTTTAGATGTGGATTTGGAGAATATAAACATAGACTCCAAACTTGCACACCTGTAGATGAGGAATAGGTACTTCCGAGCAAGACATCTGCCTTCTGACTCCTTCGTCATGAACAGGCAGGCATATGGCTGTAAAAAGGTGAGGTCTCAAATCACATAACTTTTACCACAAGAACTGAGCAAATGTGACCTTAATTATTCTAGTTCACCGCTGTTCATAGGAAATAGCTTCACCATTGGCAATACACAACCCACAACCCTGTGTGTGCTATTAAAAATAGGCATGCCTCACTTAGCTCCCTGCTGTTAAGTCTTGCAGCATCCATGGAAGCCAAAATGGATCCTTGTTCTTTCTGAGCTGCCTGCGCCTCTGGGTAGGCTTGATGGCATTAGCTGGATGAGTACCATATGTGCCATGGCTTGTCCCCTGTAGACCTCAGAGAGACCCTTGAAGACCTGATAGCCATCTGCAAGTACCCACTGCAGTTGTTGCAGGGCGTACAGGAGCAAGGGCAGGTGTACCTCTCAGCACATCGGAGGGGGACCTTGTCTTGGTTCATCTTCCAGAATATCCTGGAAACTTCCATTTTCTCCTGGAAACTTCCATTTTCTTGTCCCATGCACTAGTTTGGGTACAGTTTTCTAGATTGCTGTTGAACCCTTTACCCAATTCAATTTTCCTCACCTCACACAGAGAAAGGAAAATTTATCCCAGGATCTTTCCCAGGCATAAAATACTTGAATTGTATTTTAGTTATTTCTCTTCAGACATGGATATCCTAATCACACAGTCCCTAATGGTGTTACACGCAATGAAAGGAGGGGCCTTTTCCAAAATACTTGACTTTATTGTGTCATGATTAGAGGCAACAAATGAGAGAAAACAAGGTTTTGGTTAAATGGAAAAGTCATGGCTATTCTCTCTATTCAAACTGTCTTGATATGATAAACTGTGAAAAAAGAAATTACACATGAGAAAACACTTGACATAGCTATTGGTATTGTCAGGCAGTACCATTTGCTTGAAAAATATCTAATGTTCAGACAACAGTATTCTTCAGAAGCAGTGTTGAGATCAAATCCTCTGAGGTTGACTTGAGATTAGTTTGAGAAGCATCCTTCTTTGCAATCTAATTCCATTACTTCTAATTGTGCCTCTGATGAAAATTTCCAAGTATAACAAGATTTATCTAGACCAAATATATGGCTACATGACACTTACATGTGCCTCACCACCAATACAGAGAAGTATCCAAAATAAGAAAAAGTAAAATAAATTGGAAATTGAATTATTTGATATTCTGTAGACACATATCCCAAATTCTTTTGTTTGTTTTACATACTGGAGTTAAGCACAACTTTGCCCATGCTTTAGGCTCCGTCATCTCTTTTTTTATTTGACTGCATAGAATATATGAGGTAGAGTGGTCTTGTTTATTCGGAGATTCAAAACTGGGGCACAGAAGCTTCATGTCTCTGCATAGCAAAACTTCTATTAAGGGGAACCAGCTATACTCCCAACAGAAAAATGGCCAAAGGCCATAAAGGAAATTAAAATGAGCCATAACAATTGGAATTCACACAAGAGCATAAAGGACCTTCCTAAGATACATGCATTAAAAAGCATTAAACAGGAAAGAATGTGATAACGGAGATTATCTCTCAAAAGCAAAAACAAAATCAGAAAATAAAAATAAGACTTTCAAGTGAAGAATAAAGCTGTGTGACACCCTGCCTACAACAGCATCACAGGGAAAGCACGCCTATAGCCTGAACCTCCTGCTTCCTTCTCTTGCCAGGGCCTGAGCTGAGAACAAGCTCTGAAACTCTTGCAAGAGAAGGGGGGCTTCAACAGTCAATCAGACAACGATTTCTTAGATACTGGGGGATGAAAGCTAAATCTGACCTGGGTTTGTCCAGAAAATACATTGTTTCCATAGTGGACATCATAATTTTGGGAAGGTTTACCAAGAATTGTGAGAAACTTCTATTCATGGCATCTTAGAAATAAAATTAAAAAAAAGAATTAAGAGGTGCCTTTCAAAAGGATGCTGTTGTTCAAACACTTTAGAAAAGTCCTTTTAATTCTATTATGTAGGAGATCAGAGCAGGTAATTTAGTGATATCTCTGGCCTTCTAATCAATGCAATAATATAAAAGCCCAAATAACTTGGAGAAGGAAATGTCTGGAATTCATGGTGTTGCAGATTGAAAATCAGTATCAAAAGGGGTCTGTTTTAGACATAACAAAGCAAAAGAATGGAAGAAAAGGAAACAAGGGGTGTGACAGAGGGATGGCTCACATGGCACCTGAGTTGTTCTCTAATTTTATGGCTCATCTTCTACACTCCTGCCCTTCCTCCTTCTGTTCATGTAGTTTCCACACTGAATGTGCTCCAGGATCTTTACACCAGTCTTTACTGTCAGAGAGCAGTAGCACCGGTTTCTTTGCAATTGAGTGAGAGCCAGTGCCAAGGGTAATAGCAGGGCAAAGGCCGTCTCACAGGACCTCATAGCATTTTCATTACTTGCCCCTAAAATAGACTGGGTTTGGAACCTCTGACTGACCAATACAAGCTGAGCTGGCTCTTGTCTGAGTGCAACAAAAATGGTCTCATACAACTGTGAAAGTTAGTGGTTTGGGGCACACAATTCCTTTTCTTTTTTTTAAATAGAGAAGATATATATGACTAAAGAAAATCAGCAGAATAGCCCAGTCCTTCTGTACACTGGCAATGAAGTCATAGGCAGAATGTCCATGTTTACTCAATAGGCAATATCCACAGGGTATAAGAAATGTTTAGCGCTCTGTACAAGTTAAGGCCTTTTCTCAAATGGACCAAAAGCCATAAACTGATTTGTAACACAGAAGCACATCAACAGTGTCCTGGATTGTTACAGCAGCAAGAAGTTTGGTAGGTAAATAGGTGCTGGTATTCCTGCAAAGGAGTTTGAACCATGATAAAGAATACAAGAAAAACAGTCCTTGTCTGACCCAAGAAAACATCTTCTCTGATGGATCACAACCAATACACAGGGCTCAGACCTGTCCTCCACCATCCCCACGTGGAAAATTATCCAAGTGATGTCAGAAAAGCTCGAATTCATTAATGCTAAAATCTTTGAGGGCTTATCCCAAGCTCATCTGAAGTCAAGGGGCATATTTATATTGACTCGATGAGTTTTGAATAAGATACCTTGGCTCTTCACACATGTGACATATAGCTCCCTAATTGTGTGCACATAAAAAGAGAGAACATAAAAGCTGTCGAGTTTCTGTGCCCTGTGATTGTCCTCAGTGATGCTTCGTACTCTTTTTCCAGAAGGCTTCTGCTACCTTCTCACTCCAGGCTGTTTTGATGACCTAATAAGGAAAAGCTCTTGCCATCAAACAAAGCTCATCCAAATACACATCTTCTTTGATGCATCCCAGGTCTCGGACTGAATTTCTTCAAAAGCAATAAACAGAAAAAAAGAGAAAACAATTATCAACTTTGTGTGTAGACATCTAAGCTTTTAAAACAAAGCTTTCTTTCATGTCTTCTGAGTGTTCAAGGCTAGAAGTAGACTTTTGACCCGATTCTCTAGAGAAACTCCTTTAGAAAGTAACTTCTGCTTTGATTGCTTGTCAGGGTTTTATTTCATGCCAGTCTTACTAGACTAATATTATAAAAAGGACAATTTCAGGAAATAACCTTGAAGAGAGGATGTTAATAGCTCCAGAAATAAGGAAGCTGCAGGTCAATTGGAGAGCACAGAATTAGCTGAAAGAATCAACATCAGCAGACATGCTACTATGTGTCACAAAAATCGCTTCTTCCCACTGGTGCGTATGATACACCTTTTGTTCATATTACCCGTTAAAGTGGTTATCAAATTTATCCCCACCAAGGACAGCAAGAACTTACATGCTCAGGGATGAGAGTAAATACTTTGCAACAATCGTTTTCTCATGTTGTCATATTATTTTATTTTACCCCTGGAAATGACATTTTTCATCTGGCGAATTCCCAAGTTGTAAGGTGCAATGGAAATATTTCATGACTGAAAATATTTCATGCTGCTTACTGCATTTTATTTTTGAACTTCCTCTAGAAGTGGCTCAATTCTGAAGAATGATGAGCACATTAATACTCTCACATTGAAAACCTAGACTGCATGTAGGTTTACAGGGGTTTTTTTCATTGTTCTCTTTAATGCTGCCTGTTGTTACTCATATGAAAGTATTTGTAGATGGCTGACATGAAACTCACAGATATAAGACCTAGCTGTGCTTCTCCAGCCACTTGAGTTCTTTATTCATGTGTTAAAGGGTTGGACCTTTCAGACAGATTCTGGGAGATTAGCATGTTCATTAGATGATGACACCGATACACAAGGAAATACATGAGTAATGCAGACAACAAAACCAAGTACATTTTCATCTCTAGCTTATGGAAAATAAAATAAGCTTGATTTCACACACATGCTAAAATTGCTAAAATTTTGGGGGGGTGAAAGGAAAGGGTCCCATTTCCACAGCAGAAGTTGCTAAATGTATTCCTTTGCTAAATTATAGCTCTTCAGACTTTTTACTCCTCAGACCTATCACAATTTTACCACCATACTTTATTAGCCCAAAGCCAAACTTATTCACCAGTTTCTTCCAATTAAAAGCATTTGGAGATTCTCTTCAAGCCAGTCAGTGCTTCGCTACTTTGTTGCTTTCCTTTTACAATTTAATATCTCTGCCGCTCTTCTTTTTATGTGCCACATTTTGTTTCTTCATAACCCCTTTGGCCAACATGGGGGTGGGAGCTAGATGATCTTTAAGGTGCCTTCCAACCCAAAGCATTCTATGATATATTTGTAGAATTCAAGGTCACAGATAATGCTTGTGATTACCTTCTGCAAGGCCATACAGCTCCACTCAGTGATTCTGGAACATACCCTATACTTTATGATGGAGCATGAACATGGCTTGAAAATCCCCTTCATCCTTAGTTTGATTCATGATGGGCAATTCTTCTCATTTCTTTAGAGTATGTTCCAGTGGTTTACTAATACCAAAACCTTCACATTATTTCCTATTTGAGAATGGACTCTTTTACAGCTCCCATCAGCTGGATCCCTTTAGTCTTTGTCCATTATGTTAAAAAATTAGATGTGTTTTTTTTCCCCATTGTAGGGTAGCACTGGGCTTTGGTGAAGTCTCCTTTTACCCTTTTTAGTTTGTAAGATAAGAAGAAGGAAATATATTAGAGTCAGGAACCAAATAATGTAGCCTTTGAGGAAGTCTCTGAGGAAGCCATGAGCTAAATTACATGTAATTGTTTATGCAATGCATAAACAGGAGCATGACGGTCTTATTAGTGTCATACTGTAAAGATTCTTACCATGCCCTGGAAGAAAACATGACAAGAATAAGCAAACAAAGGATGTGAAGTTATTAATCACAAGTATGCTTTTTTTTTCTTTCTTCATATAAAAAATTGTGTCAAAGCGTAAACAATAAAGCTCCACACTAGTTCCATTTATTCCCTAAGGAAGGTGCAAACTGCATCATCCACAGGGGTCATACTTACTTTTAGAAAGGAGGCAAGTGGTATTGAGTCCTAAAATGCAGCACAGATAATTATCAGAGATAATCCAGCTAGTTCTAATGACAAGTCTGGTTTGAAAGATGAGCGGGGTTTTTTTTGATCTAGCAAAACCAAAAATATTTACAAAAAGACAAAGTAAATCTCAGGAAGCTTTGTAACTGGAGAAAAGCTTCAATTTGATTACTTGATGAAGCAGCTCTGAAACTATTCACATAAAATCTCAATGTCATTTAACCTCCAGTTTGTTTAAAGACTAATTTGAGAAAGAAAGTTAAATGAAAATTAAGCATCTTAAACTCAAGTTAAATCCCTCACAGACTGTGTCTAACCTTAGTCGGCTTACGTTGTATAGCTGTTTAGGGTTTAATGCAATGAGCTTTTAATAAAACCCAAGTTACAACAACATTTCAGTGTTCAAATAAAAGCAACGTGAGTAACAAGTAAAGCTCTGCAAGTGCCATAATTTCTTCATGTTTGAGTCTCGGTGGCAGCTGGTTTTCAAAATGCTGTCAGGTTCTTTGGGGACCTTCCTTTTCTTCTTATGTATGATCAGTGGTGAGTTTCTGTGCTGGCAGTGATGTTTTTGAATTGGGCTGTAGTTTCCATTCTTAATGCATCAGGTTCTGCAATGCCTTTGAAATTTTATTTTGAAAACCTGTATTCTTCACAGTACCACTGCAGTCCCATAAATTCTTAAGCTTGACATTCTTAAGGGTGCTTGAAAGTTCTTTCACTTGCATTAAAAATATAGATTGTATATATCAAAGTCTCCTGGCTTTATAGATAAGGTACTTTGAAAGTTTGTATTATTTATATGGCACACTCACTGCAAGTACTAGAATAGTCTCTTCAAGTGCATCTTCTTCTTTAAATACTTCTATAGACTTCTTGTAACTTAAAATTTTAATTAACACATTTCATAGGCCTGCCTAATAATTAACTCCTCAGTTATATATAGTCAAGCAATTCCTTAGTTATTAAACAAACAAAATACTGGTTATGTGTAAGAGAATCTTTCTTTTGTCATAAAAAACAGGTATATGTCATCATCCAATTCAAAGTAACATCAAGAACAACCACAAACAAGGTTTAAAGCTGCATAATTTTATTTCTGTTATAGGAAACTTTTTTACAAAGTTTAAAGGCAGAGAAAGGTGGGGTGTTTTTTTTTTCGAACACTGATAAACAGGCAGATTGTCACCTCTAAAAGAAATACTGAATTGACAGTAAGCCAACAAACTTTCCTTGGAAGTTTCTGAAATGTAACATTGTTTTGACATCAAAGTATTCCTTTAATTCTTGGTATGTTTGCAAACGACGCCAGTGTTTAATGTGATCATTTATAATAAGACACGTCTCCAGAGGAAAAACTCTTGTGGTTTGAAATTACATTATTGTGCAGGAATGAGGTGGGCTATTTTTATAGATGAGCTTATAGCGGGAAATAACTGAGATTGCTGCATATTGGGTGGACTCAATTAAAGAGTTAATTTGTTAAGATCTTCTAGGATAATCTTATTTTGAAGGGGAGAGACAAAATTGTCTTCAGAAGAGTCACTCTGATTACAGACATCTCTATGGAAAGATTTTTGCTTGTCTGGCTCTGGAAAGAACTTTAGCTTCTTTTCTTATTAAATATTAGTTTACAGTTAGAAGTCTTGCAGTGGACATTTCACATGCAACAAGAATATCCTTACAGTGTTTAGGCTACTGGGGAGTGTCAGGGGATGTCTGTGACAGAACAGAGAATAGTAACCAGGTTTCGTGAACTTTTACCGTCCTTTCTTACTTCTTACTCCTGTTTCACTTTTTTCACTGGAGGTTCTAATTCTCCCCAAATTGCAGCATTGGAATCTAATTCCCTCATATTGCTGTGCTTTGAGAGTCTTTATGTTGATGAAAAAAATTAGTCTTTTTAGCAAGTAATTACTTAAATTACCTTAATTATATAATAATGTAAGGTCAGCAACAAAATTATATGTACTCTAGCTGAATCGTTATAATGCTGATGACATTAAGTGCCAAGCACTAACTTCCATCCTGTCTCTCCCAAAGCCAAGGTTTTGTACAATCCCACTGCAGTTTACTCAGTATAATTTAGTTTGAGGTGTTTGTCATAGAGGAGATGGCCAAAAAGGTATTTGAGATAATTAGTTAAGTGATTTTGTAATTGCTAAAACATCTGTCAAAATCAATTCCAGCAAGGTAGCCATTTTATTGAAATAAAAATATTCTCATAATACTTTGGGCAAAATAGCTCCCTTGAAGCCATTGAAATGGCTACGGGGAAGAATTTGGAGCATTGAATTACGCTTTGGTTGCACACTGCAAAAACTATCTGCCCTTCTGTCGTTTCAGCTTAGGAAGACTTTGTCGAGCTCAGTGCAATAAGTCTTTAGCTGCTTATAATAAAACTCTTTTAGCTTCTTCAGCACTGTGGTTGTTCTAGGGAGTCTGAATGGGCCTTGTGCTCATGGGGTATTTCTTTTGTGTCTCCACTGACCTCATGCGTGCTGGCACTACAGTCTTTTCACTTGTTCGGGTGTTAGTGAGAATCTATGGGTGTGTTTGTTTCAAGGACTTAGATTTTGTTACTTCAGACAGCTCTAAGTCCACACATCATTTTTTCAGAGTCCATAAATGAAGCTGGACTCCCACAGTATTATACAGATATTATTTAAAGCATTTTTTTTTTTTAGAATTTAACAGCAGCTAACATTTTAAGAGCTAATGTTTTGGAAAATGCCAGAGAGGCTGCAATGGAGAATCTGTGGTAGAAAAAAAACAGTCTCATGGTAAAAGCAGTCTCAAAGCTGCCCCATTGCAATAGTGCTCCTTTAGGAAGTGCAGGCTGCGTGCTTACCATGAAGTTAAGCAGTGTCAGTGAGCAGACACAACCTGGACCTGTGGCAGCCAGTAGTGCTCAGTTGTGTAAATGGTTCTTGGTATGATTTTGTTTTAACCCAACTGAAAATATCCCAAATAGTCCCCAGAAACATTGCAAAAGTTGACACTAGTTTGTTAACTGATATGGATATAGGCTTAATGTCCATGGGGGCAAAGGAAATGCAGTTCAATGAGCGTCATCCAGGCGGAGTCTGCATGTGTAAGTTCTGCTTGGCTCTGTGATAAGTACAGGAATAGTAACTTCTGTCCAAGCCATGTTTGGTATAGATGAACTGTGCCACTGATCCTAATCTTGGCCTGCATTCTGGTAATGGATGATGACATGGAGTCACCAAATAATGCTATGAAGCTGAAAGTGCTGTTGAGCTCAGTGCTGTTGTGATGCAGAGAAGTTTGCACTGCAGGTATTGAACCTGATTTATGCACTAATAGAATGATAACTTCATGTGTGTGGCAAAGCAAAAGTCAGTGAGTGGAGGGAAAGTAATCAAAGTGTCCAAAACTAGATTTGCATCTATTCTTCTGAAATTTTCCATAGACATATTGACCAGATTCGGCAATCAGTGGTCACTGATATTAAAGATATGGACGAAGTAGAGCTCAGGAAATGCTTATCAAGGTAGGAAGAGTATCCAGAGAGGTAAAACTGGTGATGGAGAGGAGGACAGGACAGTGTAGAGGGACTGAGTGGATCAGAAAGTAGTTTGTGTTTACAGTCATTAAGATAAAAAACAATTAACATAGCTCAGTAGTGCAGAGCTGGTGTTAGCTTCCTCTTTTACCTTTTAGACCAGACATGTTTAATAAAGACTGGTTACATCAAAGGTAGCTTAAAGGTATTTATGAACTTGTGCTGTGTCTGAAGTTTTCTCACCTCCATGACAAATTAAGAGAAGTTGTAGCTCCAGGTCATTTTCTGATACAGTTCCCAGGCAGACCAACCAAGGACAGAAGTATGATGAGCTGGAGAAAGGCTCAGCATCTCCAGATACACCACAGTGAAGCAGCCTGTGTGACCACCAGCTCCCTGCTCTGAGCCTGAGCTTTGCCCTGCATCCGAGTGCTCAGAGTCCACATCACCAGGGGCAGCCACAATTTGGAAGGGCTCCCAAAATGGTTTAATCAAAGAAGATGTCTCTTGAACCTTTTTGAAATACATTACAGCAAACTGACCTCTCCACATACATTCAAATCTCCCTGGTCTCATTTGCACAGCCTATTGCCAAAGTGAGATGGAAAGAGCAGAGGGATATCAGGGCAACTGGTTGGATGTGTGCAAGGAGCAAGACCTGCTATAAGGCAGCTTGCTGTTTCGAATAGCAGAAATTCATTTGATGGAAGTTATATGAAAAGCATTCACAGAGATATCTCAGGGTATTTTTGCTTAAGTGCTGGATGTTTTCTATCTTTCTACACCACAAGCATCACTGCTGGCCAAGACACCCGTGATCATTGGTAGCTTTCTTCAGGGAGGGTGGGAAAAAAAAGGTAGTACACAGACATTAGAAATAAGGACTTCTTTTTCCTCTTTCAAAGAGCTGTAAGATTTAATTTTTCTAATTTGTGTGGCTGATCATATTTCAGAGTCACTTCGAAATTTCAGGGGATGATGCATAAAAAGTTCCTGGGGAATAAAAAGAAGTTTTAAGCTTTTTTTTTTTTAATAGAAAGAAATGTTGAATTCCATTGCAACTAACAGTTTGTTTCTCAGCTTTTTCATTGGTATTACTTTTATAATAGAGAAGCTTTTGTAGCAGCAAATTTTGTAGTTTATAACACAGCTAAAACCATTTAGAAGTTCATACTTCTGTGACTGAACTTTCATCTATAGGAATGTATGTCAAAATGCAAACATTGACACCTGAAAACCTGAAGCTTGTGAAGAATCTCAGCATTTAGCTGGAGTATGCAGTTAAGCCTGTTGCATCGTAGTTTACAATAGGCAATCACCACCACTTCCCTGCCTGTCAGAAGTTTAAAGTTATTTGTTGCTGTTGAATAAAAAAAAGAAAAAAGGACAAATAAGAAGATATTAGATACAATAAGACTTTACAGCCAGTGACTGGTTTTGGCATCTCCTTCTTATCTTTGTATTTCCAAAGAAAAATTTGGCAGTTGTCAAATGCAATACATGCAGCAGAACCATTGTGTTTAATACTGAAATACTAGTCAGGAATTAACGTGTTGGTAGGTGCTAGATTGTCATTGAGAAGAAAAGAATATGTGCTGTAGAAAAGTGTAGTTTATTAAACATTTTTATTTGCATGTGAAAATACAGGTGTGTGTGCATAACTACAGTGGCAAACAGCACAAGGAACTAAATTATGTCTTCTCTTGCAAGGAGATGGGGAGTATTTAATGAAATGTGGAGCATCTAAAACCGATGAAAGATAGGCAAAGTCACCAAAACACAACTCATCCGTAACAGTCACAGCCACAAATTATCTCAGTTTCAAGAGCCCGTTATGCATTTTTTCTTGCTCAGATTTTCCCCGCTGCGTCCTCTCAGTCCTGAACCTGCTTTCCCCAAGTGTCCCATAGGGTTGATGGACCTTACTGTTGCCAAAGGAACGGCACAGTATGGATGAAAAGTATGTGGGATCTTTATGCCTCAGGGGCCACATGTCCCATGGCATAGATATTACCAAGTGGTAAAGAGCTTTCACCAATTTGCCTTATACTCAAGTGGTTCGCTGAAAGAATTGAGGTTGCATGTGTCCCATAGTGCATTTCTGTTTATCAGACAGCAGATGGTAGTGCCTTTCTTTACAGATAAACACTAATATTTTCTGTCTTTATATACAGTTTTTATGTTCTTAGAAATCAGTGAGCTCATCAGGCCCTACCTAATCTAGGGTTTTCACCAAGGAACTCTCACACAAGGACATACTCCTGGAGTATGGGTAGCAAAGCGGCTAGCATTATCATCCAAGGACAGTCTGCTCTCTAGTCTCCCCAGCTCCCTTCCTAGTGACAGTTTTGGAGGGCTAAAGTGCTATCCATGGTAGAAGATAGACCTAGGGGCCACTTAGTCACCTGGACATTTACAAGTCTATGGCACCAGACAAGGAGAGAGCAGTGGAAGTCAGTCACTTGGACCTAAGCAAAGCTTGTGACAGTCTTCCATAATAACCTTGCATGCAGACTAGAGCTGTTCCTTCCAAATTGGAGATACATTTTGGATAGGTGTACTGTAGGTGGAAAATGGACTGGGCTGCTAGTGTTGCTCATGTTCACTAGTGTGATCATGGCATGAAGCCAGTGACTGGTTCCTGGGGGTTCCTCAGGGGTCAGCTCTCCAGAAAAGGACCAGAGGACAAATTGAATGTCATTCCATCAGTGTGGCTCCTATATACATGGGAGTGAACTGCATACTGGTTGTAACCATTAGTGGGAATGTTGCCAGCAGATCCAGCGAAGTTTTGCTTCCTCTCTGTTCAGCACTCCTGTCTAGTTTTGGATAGTCCGCATGGACATAGCAGAATGAGTCGAGTGAAGGGTCACTAAATTGTTTAGGGAGGTAGAGCACATGGCATAGGTGGAAAAGGTCAGAGCTGGGTTTTGTTCAGCTTTAGTAAGAGAAAGCTTTTCTTGCTGTGTACAGCTACCTGTGGGAGGGGAAAGGGCAGGCAGAGACAGACTCTTCTCAGAGGAGCACAGCAGAAAGAGGATACAGACACAAGCTGCAGCAAGGGAAATTCCAGTTAGATAGTAAGAATAAAATGAGGTGATCAAACACTCGAGGAGGTTGCCTAGAGGTGGGTCATCTCCACCCTTGAAGGTACTCCAGACTCCTCTGAGTAAAGCTGAAGCAACCTGACCTAACTTTGAAGCTGGCCTTACTTTGAGCAGGGCGTTGGACCAGATGGGCTCTAAATGGCCCTGCCAACTTAAATTATGCTGTGGTTATATAAACCACAGGTCAATCAAACATTTATAAACATCTCTAGTAGTCCAGATCATCACTTCAATGTAACACTCTTAACACTGTCTTTCTGACAATGCAGGAGCTATTTTAAAGTCTATTCTTGTGCTTCTTTTGTGTCTGGAGCCACAGTGCCTGCAGATACCTTCTTGCACTAAACTGTGCTGCTTTATGGGAAATGAGTGTTGGATCATGGGTATATGGGTCAGTGTTCCAGGGCAGGTTGTTAAGTACCATGTCCATTAGGTGAACTGCATGGTTCACTCTTTCTACTCACAAATGAGGTCCAGGCTCTTTGTTTAGTTAACCTTTCTTACCCCTGTGCACTGAATTTGGCATGGAACAAGGTAGTCTGAGTGTGTTAATATCCAGACAACTGAAGGTCAACAGGAGATACTTATGGGTGAGGTATCCTCCCTCCTTTCCTTTGATAAAGTTAACACATACGCATTGCACCTAGTTTTGCTGCAGGTCCTCATGGTGGACAATTAACTTAGCAATTTCTAACCTTCTATCTGAACTCTGAGAATCAAATCTATACTCAGTAGAGCTGCTGCGTTTCACTAAGCTTCTACTAGGGGTCAGTTTGACCTGAGCTATGCCAGTAGCATAAGTCTAGTAGCGAAGCTTGAAATTTCTCAAATTGCTTAGCAGTATAACTGCTGCAAAAAGAATTACAGTGGTTTCAGCGTATCTTGGTTTGCTGAAGGCCACATCTAACCTGGGTAGGCAATAGTTTAACCACAAAGCCAATTTTAAATGTCCTTTATCACAGGTGCCTGAATTCACCATTACCAGTTTCCATTCTCCTTCAAGCTGTGATCTTTTATTTGCCCCAGAAGCCTGTTGGAGAGTGGAAAGGTATGGAAAAGATTTTCAGGGGTTGGTAGAGAGGCCCTGGAGACAGAGATCAAACAGTGCATTCCTCGTCATTCCATGAACTAAATTGCATGACATCAGTATGATTCATGCAAGGTCATTACAACTTATATCTGAATAGAAAGTGAGGACAGGATACAGAGAAAAAGAAAGCACCATATGTCCAATTTTGCTTTAAAGTGCAAACCAAAGTCATAAATATAAATAAATGCTTAGGTGCTGTCTTAAGGAGTTGAGGTGAAATAAGGTGGAAGGCACATTTAGAAAAACCCACATTTGTAGGACAGTCTCCTGTTGTTTGCTACAGATCATCTATAAAGCTAAAGTATGATGATAACCAGCAGAGTAGCAAAAGCATGTAATAAATACTAAACAAAATCTGCAGTTCTTGGTACTGTTGAAATAGTCAAACATTTATGACCTAAAGTTTTGTTAAAGCATCTGCCCCTTCTAAGGGGAGTAGTGAGGGTTGCCACCTATTTCTAAATGCAGGCATTTTCCAGTATTTTTTTTTATTCTTTTGCCTACTCCCCCAGCACCCCTCATGACATCTCTTACTCCTCTTGAATTACTTACAACGTTTTGCGCAATAAATGGCAGTTGAGTGTATATTTGAAATGACCAGGATTGCTGTTAGAAATTAAAATATTACCTTTTTTTGTTTTTTTCCCTTTTTGCAAATTGCTCCAATAGTAGCAAATTAGCAGTAAATTGATAGAGAAAGGTAAGCACAGATCCTTTAAATCATAGTGAAGTTTCTGGCATTCAAGCTAGAAGTGTCTCAATTTAACACATCATTGGTTTGTATTATTAGAAATTTCATTGGTTTGTGGAGCGTATGATGGTTATGCTCTAAAATTGAAAGTACATAGACTCAGGACTTCTACAGCAGGCTGAGCCCTTAACGCTGTTACTGATCAGTGTGCAGCAACTGCCATGGCTTGTTAATAAGCACAGGCAAACCACCATTAAAACCCTACTTGCAACTGTATAGAAAGATTTTTAACAGTACTTATTTTCTTGTTTATAGTTCTATATCAATCATGAAATGGGAACTGAGAGACCCGTAAATGTCATTTGCCACTTTTCGAGTGGCATGAATTTATCATCTTCACTGCATTTCATCACATTCATCTGTTTCCTTCCAAACAGCAGTGGGGATTAGAGTGGAAATGTGTCTTGAATCATTAAAAGAAACTCTGCTTAAAATAGTAATGTAAATTAAGCTAGCGAAATTGTTTCAGTTAATACTTGGTGTGAGCCAAACTCTTTCAGTTTTGAACTTTCTTCGTTGAATATTATACTAAAACCCCCTCAAAATGGGGAAAACTTTTTTTTTTTTAAAATAGCAGAATATTTTTTAAAACTTACTAAACTTTGAAAAGGTCTTTATTTGTTAACCCTTATGGCTGCCTTCTCCATGGTATATTTGGTGCAACTCAACAAGGGTTTATTATGTCTATAAAGTCCTAGAATGATATTTATTGCCACATGCAGGCTTTGCTAAATGTGCCCTCTGCCACGATCCTGAAGCTGGTTTTATTCCAGTGGTGGTTTTCCTGCCTGTGGGGCAGGTGACCTGGGGAGCAGTATGACACTGTCATGTATGACACAGGTAATGATGGGTGTCATGGAATAAAAGAGGGTTTGCAAAACACTTGCGTAACCAAGTAGCAAAGAAGATTATTTCTTTCTCTTACCTGGAAGCTCCCAAGTAAGAGTGCTGTTGGAGCAATTAGCAAGTTGGAGCTGCCCTTCAGGTTACAAATTAAATATACTAATTTAATCTATTCCATGTCCTAAAATACCTCCACAGTTGAAGATGCTAAAATCCAGCCCTAATACAGTCAAGAAATTCATTAAAAGTTGCATCCTACCACAGTCTTGCAGATACATTTGGGCAAGGACAGTGTGCTGCAGGACATGGCTCCTTTAGCACAAAGAATATCTGTACCATCTGCACTTGTGTTGAGACATTCCCCTGCAAAGTCAGTATTCTTAATGGAGCCAAAACCGGGATCTGAATGAGTTGTACTTGAAAGAAGTTTCTTCTCTGCTTTTAATTAGTACTCGTTGAATACTATTAGTTGAATAATGTATTTGATGAATAATGCTGTTGTCCATCAAATAAATTATTCAATTTATTTTTTTTTTGCATTAGCTAAACACTTCTATAGAAGGTTGCAAATATCCATTGAATAATCTATTAGAATGATGCATTGCTTTTCAAATATACTATGCAACAAATAATTTTATCTACTATTCAGCCAAGCTTTCCCTTAATTAAAATTTGCATGTTTATAACAACTGTGCCTGAAGAATCACAAAGAATTTATGTAGTAACAGACACAAGGTGGAGAGAAGTGTTTCTGTTATTGTGGATGATTTATGTTTTGTAACTCCAGTGCCATTGTGTTTTAAGAATGTGTCGGGGATGCCAAGAGCTTTGAAGAATCTTTCTTTTCTTTTTTTTTAATAGAGTTACTTTTAGACTGATCTGCAAATAAATGATACAGATTTTACCAGTGACGTGCAGCCATCCTTGCAGAAGAAGTGTTTTGCAGTCAGTTCATTGTACAAGGGTGGAGGATGAAGAAACAGAGGCTGAGGAAAAGAGCCAATTTCCCTGCAAGTAGATTCACATGGCAGGCAGCATCTTCTTGTCTGCACTGACATACAGAGAGCTCTCGCTGACAGCAAACAGCTCAAGAAGCCCATCTCAGAAGGGCTGACTGCTCCTGACAGTGTCCAGAATTGTGGGTAGCAGGGGACCCAGCTTCCAGAGCTAATATTTACACCAGTAATTTGTGCAGGCAGTTCATATGCCAGGGAAAAATCAGAACACTTTTGGAGAAAGCCCTAGTAGGATTAGCAGTGAGTACAGGGGTACTGACTCGGCACCCTCCTTCAGATGTGATCACTTAAACACATGTGTATACATGTACGTTGGGACTGGGGACAAACGGGAGTGTACTACAAACCCCCTCTGGCTATAATGGTAGATTAGGCAGGGTGGTCTGCTTTTCCTCTTCAGCTTTTTGCTAAGAAGATCTCACCTTTCAAAAGAGTCTGATATGAATCCAGACAGGATCTTTGTGACCAAAGAAGGGGATTTCAGTCCCTTGCACAAAAGGACCGTGTCCTCTCCCTCCCACATGCATCTTGCACCTTCCTAAGCTGTTTCAGTTGGCACTGTTGCATTTGGAAGAGTGTGGTTTCATTTCAGGCAGGAGGGGCTGGTCAGTCTGGTGCTGCTGGTGCTGCATGGGTTTGTACCATGTGTAATATCTCTGCAGGATGGGTATAGCCTGTGGCCTGGGAGCCAGAGCTGCAAGTGAGGGAGTTGGGGTGTCCATCCTGAATCCCCTGCCTCATTTCTGTTGACACTCTCCAATGCAGATAGCTGCTTGCATTTCCAAATGTGTCCACGTCTCTTTTTCGGAGGTCTGGAGGCCCCTGAAGTCTGTCTTTCAAATGCCTTTACGTGCTTCTAGGTTTTCAGGCTTGCAGGTTTGGTCAGCCTAACTTTTATCTCTCTGGACTTTAGGAGAAACAAAGTGCCCTGTCTGCCTCAGCACTTTTGGAAATCCCTTTGATGCCTACCTGCCTTACTAAGACACCTGACTATTAAGACACAAAGTGTTCAAGGCCAGGTTGGATGAGACTTTGATCAACCTGGTCTAGTGGAAGGTGTCCCTGCCCATGGCAGGGGGGTTGGAACTAAATGATCTTGAAGGTCCCTTCCAACCCAAATCTTTCTGTGATTCTATGATTATATGAATACACTTTAAATTTTGGTCCTAGAATGTATCGCCACCTCTGGTGTTCAGCATGGACGGTCCATCCAGTGAGGTGCTCTAGGAGGTGATCATGCTTGGGAGGAACATGAGCTTTAGCAGAACTGTGGTGCATGGGGCTGCCTGTTCGGCATTTTTCTCTAAGACTCACTTACATAAAGAATGAAAAACTGTCTTGTTTTAATTTAGAAGGGGAGATAAGTCCTTTAGTTTTGCAATTACATTTCTCTTTAGCTGCCAGTTAGTAAAAATTAAAGAATAATTTAGAGGTTCAGAAGATCGCCACAAAGTATGAAATAACCCAGTCACAATTGCGTTTGGGGACCTCAGAGACAGTCAAAGAACATGGATTGAAGCTATAAAGGTCATCTGGTTTTGTCTCACCAAAATCAAGTGGGTTCTGACATCTAGGTACTTGATAAAAAACACTTTCTAAAGGGAAAAAAAGAAAAAAGCCATTTATTCAGGAATTTAAGTCCTGTTTTTTATTGCTGACCCCTGGGAATGGTTTTACAACTCACCATCTCTCTTGTTCTGAGTGTCTATCTCACAATGATGCAGACTCTTGATCTAGCCAAGTTGCCTGTATCTTTTTATTAAAGTTGCACTTCCTGGGATGGTGGATTTAATTTACTACAAATGAAATTGTGTCTAGGTGACATGATCTGACTATGTTATGCCAACTCCTACATTATGACATTCCTCTCACACTAACTAAAAGCTTTGTTGCAACATATTAATACAGAAGGGGTTATTTGTTTTGCTAGTAATAAAGGCTGTATATTTGCTGTTTAGAACTAGTAATAAGGTTGACTTTTACACAACCTTGGGGAGAAAGTTGTGTTATTTATTTATTTTTGAAGAGTTAAAAATTAAAAATGCACCTTGTGTATGTTCAGTTGAGACAAGAGCAAAGGAGAGTACATACAAATTCCATCAAATGCAATTAGCATAATCAGAGGCTGGATGAGAGCCACAGATTATTGCACAAGGGGAAAAAAGTAGTTCCTGGGATCTTGGTACATCACCTGAAGCTTAGTAGGAGCTATGTTTACACAAGGACAATTTTTACTGATACTGCCCTTGCAAGCAGCTCTTATTTTATTATTTTGATAGGTTCTTTTTCTGCCCTGATTTTGTATACTGAATTATCCATGAGGATAAATGTCAGACTGGATTAAGATTAAATTAGGAACTAGGTGCTTTAAAACAAAAAATATCTCTCCTTCCTATGCACTCCCCTTTCTTCAGTTTAGTTTGGAGTTTGGGGGAGGCTGGGGTGTTTTTTTGTCTTTTTTCCCTTTAGATGCACGAGACTCCAGCTGCACAGACTATATATTTTCTTTTGAATCTTTTTACATTAAATTTTCTGCACAGATAATTTAACTTCCAGTATATCCTATCTTCTTTGGTTTAGGTCATCATTCTCTTTGTAGAGTTCCTGAATTCTTTCTTCTGCTTGCAATATAGCTGGATGATGTTCTTTGTCATTTATTTTTTCTCCCTTTTTCACTCTGGTTCTGCTGCAGTGCACACGGGGGCATAGTCAGAGAGTTTACAATGGCTCCTGCCTTCCAGAGAGTGATGAGTAATTTAGACCACTTGTTATCCAGGGCTGCCAGACTCCAGCTTCCAACAGAGCCGATGGAGAGAAGTAGTCATGACACCTAAATTAGGTACCTGTATTACATCGTTTAACTGCTGCCCCATGATCTTAGCAAGTTAGTTATAATAACCCTATTGATGTTAGTAGGTAAAATCTCGGTGTTTAAGAATTTCCCCCCATGTTCTACACAGAGTCATACTTATCTGCAAGACAGGCTTTTCCCTGCCTGCTTCTTTCTTCCTGAACTCGTGCTTTTTTTCTGTCATTTTGTGTCTCATCTCGCATTTTCTAATCTTCTGCTCACCAACCTTCCACTCCATCTGACACATGCAAGTGCTCCAGAATACATTCATGCAGTCATACTTTATTAGTCTTTCTCAGATGTGTAATTTTCTGGTTCATTTTTTTTGCTGGGCTTGTGTTGTTTGGCATTCTTTTTACATTTTAATACAAAATATGCTTAACAGTGTCTACTTAAAATTGCAGTTGTTGAAACACCCCAAACAGTCCCTTTGGGAAGTAGGAGGAGTGCAGTGAATGTGGATGCAAGCGTCTGACGATGACTTGTATTTAGCACATTTTCCTTAGCACACAAAACCATGTTTAGAGGATTGATTAATCCAGCTTCTGCCTCAGAGCAGCTTCCAACAGTTGCTTAATCTTTAAAACTAAAATAATAGTAATAAAAATAAATAGAACAACAGTGCTTTCTCTCTTCGTGCATTCACAGATTTCTGACGGGAAGGAGTTGCTCAGTTGAGCACTACCAAGAAGTTTTTGAGAAGAAAGATTCCAAGCACATACAGCTAGAAATAGATGTTCCGTCCCACTGTGGAAACGTCTGTTTTCTGAATATTGGAAAGATTTGAGGAGGTTTTTAAAGTTTTTTAATTACACCACTCTTTCCCTCTGGTACTGTTACAGTTGGGCTAATGCTACTAATGCCCCTGGGCTTACACCTCGAGATAAGATGCTGTGCTAGGAATATGACAGCTTTTCCAGACATGGAAATGTCACAAGTTTAAAACCTCCCATTTTATGCCCTACACAGCTGTAAACGGGAGGTTTATTCCACTGAGAAAGGCAGGTTTGTAGTTTGCCGGTGGAGTTAGCTCTCCTGGCTAGATCTGAAAGGGCTTGAACTCCCTAAAACTGGGTATTTAAAAGGTGGAGACGGTTACATTTTATAGAATTTTACTTTTATTAGTGAAATAAAACAAAAAAAAAAAAAGGAAAAGCTGAGACCTACCTAACTCAGCCTTTGGTAAATAATTTGAAATGTACAAATTTACTATTGAAAAGAAGGAAATTAAATGATGTCTCAAGATGACTATTTCCAGAGGCAGGTAAATCTATTTTTAAATTGCAGCAACAACAGTATCTTACACTGTTCACCTCTTCAAGAATTACAAAGCTGTTTAGGTAGTAACTGTTCTGTACAATACACTCCTAAAGTGCTGAACATGGCCGTGATGCAGTGAAGCAACATGGGACTTGATGAGAGGGCTCCTGCACCTCCTTGAAGCAGCAGGGGAATATTAGGCAGACAGAAATGTAATTACTGGAGTTGAAATTGGGCCAAGACAATGGGACAGACAGTGCATTCTTGGAAAATGTGTTCTTTGATCATAAATATCCATGAAGCAAGCTTGCCAATGATATTGATTTTGGCAGTGGATTATCACTGATAGCAAGGATCTGCTGCCCTCCTGCTTTAAGCAGTGCCCTAATAGGTTTTTAGACAAATAGCCAGGCTACTACATAGAGAACAACTCTCCATGATATGTTCATCACATCACAGGTTCCCTGAAAGTGTTGGATTAACCACATGAGAAATATCGTATAGGTGTTTAGCACTGGGGCAGCAAATCCTACATGCTTGGGCTATGGTAGACATGGTCCATGGTATAATGTCCAACCTGCCAGTGTCAGCATCTCCGTGCGAGTTCCCATCCACATGCTGAGGCTGATCTTGCACAGCCCCAGTTCCATCATGTGCTTTGACCGAAACAGAACAAGCAAAATGTGACCTTCATGAGATATTTTTTACTTCAAAATCTAGACCTGGGAGACGTTTGCTGGCTTTAGCAAATGTAAGACCTGAGTTTCAACAGCAGACACATTAGATAATGATGCTTATGAACTGGTGGTACTTTTATTCTCAGATGAAGTTGAGTATACCTGTGAGGAGGGTGTTGGTTGAAATAATGAGATAAAATCTGAGAAAGTGCAAAATAATACCTGCACATCATCCAAATGATCTTTGTATGTGAAATATATTGAGATTGTGCCCTGATCCTCAACTGACAATTTGAAGTCCTACCACAATACAAATAATAACCAGATATTTAGGATACATTAGAATTTACTTTTGGATCCATTAGCATTTCTCTTGAATCTGACAAAATGATTTAGAAAACCCATACGAATACAAAGTGCCTGCTCATCATATTTTGTGACAGCTGGGTGAATACTTGACATCTTTGTGCTCTTAAAAGAACATATGCGAAGACTCAATTTAATTTGTAGGGTTGAGGGAATTTATTTGCCTAATTTTGAGCCCACTAGCGCATGATGGATTTGAAAGTTCAGTTCTAACAAGAGTATAATTGGGTTCTCATTTCACTTGGGAGGGAGTGTGATAGAAAGGGTGAGAAAAGAGACAGAGACATGGGGAAACTAAAGTAAGAAAATGAAACTCAGAATACTCATGAAAAGAATTGCAGTGAGACTAAAAAAAAAATGTATCAAGGCAGAATATAAGAAGCAGCCCACACACAGAAATAAGATACTTTTTAAGGGGACAGAAGAAAAAAAAAACGTGTATTGTTAATCATAATGCCAAATGTCTTTTGGCTGGAAAGACATGATACTTTAAAATATACTGACTGTGGTAGCTGAAAAATAGATGAAATGTTAAGTCTTTATGTTGTGGGAAGGGAGAGGGGAATGCTTCTCTAAATACTTTCTCAGGCTCAGTGAGTAAAGCACCTCATCAAACATTCAGTCTTACAAGGATAGTCTTTCACTATCAATATGATTCTGTTATATTTGTGGTACAAACAGCAAGCTGCAAGGGTAGGACACATGGCCATGGCCATACAAAATGGGTCCTGTGTGTGAAAGTCAAGCTTGCTGACCATCAGAAGTTAGTCTGATGTCTCCAGTGGTTTAATATGGGACAAAGACCAACCCACTCTCAAGAAGCCAGCCATCGCTTGCCAAAATACTTAGCTTGGTCTGTTCCCTGAATGCATGAAAAGTCCAGGGTGACCACAAGTGACTACATTCTGTCAGGTGGCAGATACTCATTCGCAGTATGGACATGATGTTTCTTACAGGTGCTGGGTAATGTATACCTAGAAATTGAGGTGGAACTGTGCCAAGTGATGGGGAAAGAGTCTTCTCGTATGACTGCTGAAGGCTTCTATAAGATGGGAGGCATACTGGATTTTTTTTTTCGGGTTTTTTTTTTTTTCCTGGAAAGCTGGGAAACCCCCTCTGCTTTAGCCCCTGGTGTGCACAGTGTGATTGGTGGCTCTTTAGGTTTCCTCTCTCTTGTGTTACTATGGACTGCTGCCATGCTAGTGGCATGTCTGCCAGTCCACTGTCCTTATCCCAGTGTAGCATGTGGAGCCAGGATTCTCAAGCAGGACTGCATGCCAGCATCCTAAAGTAGCTTTATTAAAAGTCCATAGGGAGTACCTCTCCACATCCCTCAAGTTTATCTATTAAGCAATACACTTAGTGGGAAAAAAAGGGCAGGTTTCACTCTCAGTGGAAAAAAAAGGGCATGTTTCACTCTCTAACTCTCAGCATTTACATTTTCCTGTTTTCTTCCAAATGAGCTGGCTTCTGATGTCCCCAACCTTTCTTCCACCTAGCTTTGGACACAGAGTCCCTTTGCATCTGGTTACTGATGGTTTCAGCTGTATGAACTGAATCATGAACTGGCATGAGCTCAAGGCATTTGAAGGTACATCTTTTTTCAGTGCCATAGAACATTGCTGGCTGCTCAAGGTTTAGCTCAGTACACAGCAAATGGAAGTACTTTTCCTGTGCTACTTGTACTTTGATTCTTAGGTAAGAGCTACCTTTCCAGCTGTATCATTGGCAGCTTTCATTAACGCTCCTTGTTGAGCAGTAGCTTTTTCATCTTTGTGCTTTGCTAACATTGTAGATTTAAATGGGATTTTCTGTCTTTCTGATTGTATCCCAATATTCTGTCACCTTTTGATCTCTGTGTAGTGCACATAGATTGCAAATTCCTTCAGGTACAGACTCTTGGCAGGGTGGTGTATGGGGTTGTATTTTTTCTTTAGATGGTGCCTAGTATGGCAGATCCCCAGGTACTATGAAATAATAGTAGTAGAAGTAGTAGTAGTAATAATAATTTTCACATTACCCTTGCGATACCTAGGAGAAACAATTTTGTTTAGAGTTTATTGAGAGCTCTAGGAAGAGCTGCAAATGGCAACTTACAGACACAGCAAATGGCCTGAAGTACTGATACATTTCTGACTTTATACAGCAACTTGTGCTTAATCCGATCACTGATTAATTTAATCCTGTTTCATTTGATTGGACCCCCTGGAACCAAATCATTTGTATTGTGTTTTAGTCTGGTATTTCTGATCATTGTCTTTGTTAATTTGATCAGGATTGGTTGAACCAGTCATTGAAAATAAATCACATAATTAATCAAATGCAGCATTAGAAAAGCAGATCCTCAGCTAGTCTGTTAGCTTTTCCTCTTGTTTTTCTTCCTCAGTACATGGAGTTAGGGCTTTCTTAAGAAAAAAGTAGAGATTAACATTTTAATAGTGTCCACATTTCAGTAGTGTAAAGGGAGAGATCTGTACTGTATACATGTATATATACATATGTCTATTTAATTGTTTATTTAGAATATAGGATAATAGAATAGACTAGAATACAAATAATTCTGTTCGAAGGGACTTACAGTAGTCATCTAGTCCAACTTACTATCACCTGTCAAAGCATCTTAATTTCACATAACTGACCCTTTCTGAGGCAGGGGTGTTGAGCGGAGGGTCTTGCTTAATGACTCAGTGTTTTTCAAGGAATCAGCATGAGACTTATGTTTGACTTTGCCACAGAGTCATCAATGTAAAAAACCAAATCAGGCTCTGTGCACTGTTCTGAAAGGTCGGGATAGAACCGGGTATGGTCAGTGCTTGCCTGAAGCTAACAATTGCTCCAAACCTGTGCTATGAGTGGGAAAGGAGATTTAACAAAGATTATTTTGATCTCCACCTGTTGTGTGGAAAGGGAAGTAACCCATTTTTAATTTTTCTGAAGTAGGTGTTTGCTCCTTTTCTTACTCTTCCCTCACTTTGATCGATGCTTGTGACCAAAGTTGGTCATTTTGGTCCGCACTATTAGATTTTTATAGATTTGTGTTCCAGTTGAAGCATTATTACAGCAAACCACAGCTGTGTTTGTCTTCTGGAGGTGATGGTTGTACAAGCAACAGCTAAAACTCCCTTTGCCTGTCCCGAAAGGCATGGCAAGTTCAGCAGGGGACACACTGCCTCGTCGGGGTATTACCTGCAAAGACCCCAAGCTGGTGTCCCTGGCAGTTCATCCTGGGGGTTACAAGGACACTGTCTGCCCCACACCTATGCTATCAGAAATAGTAGCTTCTGATGAACCCTGACCTGCAACAGCGGAGGAAGAGAATTAGTAAGATCAGATCACGACTGGCTGTTGTAGGTGAGGTATCCCTACCAAAGGTCATTTAATTTTAGCTTGTCCTTCCCTACATGGCTTACAGACCCAACCTGTGCTAATTAGGGCTTACAATAACCCCTCTCTCTCTCCCTGGCACCCTGAAGTTTCTTGAGTGGGAGGTTATTTTTAGAATTGGTTTACTTTGTGTTAACTTCCCAGGAGCAAAGAGAGTGGGAATTTTTACGGGTTTAGTCGCATAAATTTTATTTAATTGCTACATAACAGAGGATTTGCAGAAGCACGAAGTCCCCACCCTTGCTGGATTTCCTCCTCTTAATGAGTCCAATGGTCCAAACTGGACCCATAGAGGAATTTCATCTTAAAGGAATAAAAAGTAAAGGAATGGAAAGCAATTTGTTGTTGAAAGCAGTGTAAGTTGAGCTTAATCTTAACAGTACCCATTTATCCTTGGATGATGAAGGACTATTTAACACCAAAAGTTGCCAGGAACAGAGGAAAATTGAAAGATCATCTGATTCACACCCCAAAAATGAGAGTGAGGTGCCTGGAAAAAAAATGGGTGCAGCGTAGCACAATTTTGGCTACTAGTAACACTAGCCACAGCTACACCATTATCTGTTTTACTTTAAATTGTGTGGCTGTGGACAGCAAAGTATGTCTAATATCCATTTGCTAGATTTATAGCTTGGTATGCGATGTGTTTGCCGTAAATCTTCTAGAAGGATGATGGTTGAGGCAGCTGAAGCGTTCATGCTAGTCCACGAATCACTTCTGCCGAAGGAAATGTGAGAACTGGCCAGCCTCCTACTGGTAGCATGGAGCTACAAAAAGAAAATGAGCAGGAAAGCTTTGATGTAAAACCTACAAAGCAGAAAAATTGGAGGAAACAGAGACTGTGTTTCCAGAAAAAAAAATATTATTAGCACCCTATTGTAAATCAAATTAAATGACCACCCAACTGCCTGATCCTGCACTGAACTTCTTGTGTTATTAAGGCTCTGAATCTGAATGGAAGTAGGGATGCATCTTGAGACCTCATTCCCAAAAAGGATCTGCTAGTCACGTTTTGTCGGAACAGCTTGGGGAGTGTTTAGCTTCTTTTAAGAACCAAATGGGAGCTGATGAGTTCGAGCTGGTTTTGCACAGATTTGTTTGAGTCTTAAAATGCGTTTTCATCTGTCTGCACAGAAAAAAAAAAAAAAAAAATATTTCAATGAGAATTATTGAGATACATAATTTTGGATTAAAGGGGAATGCAGTATATTATTTTAGTATTTTTTACTGTGGAATACATTTGTATTTCTCCTGCACAACCCAGATTTTTAACAAGAGCAGAGCAATTACAGGAATAGCCAGATTTTAGATGTTATCTTCTGTGAAGGAAAAGGGATGGGTTATTAAAGTGTTTAGCTTCCTTGAGAGATGCAGTGTTCTAATCCTGTTTTTCACATCTTAATTTTAGTGACTGCATAACTTACCTTCATAAGATGCTCTTAATTGAACATTTCAGTAGAATTGGAATAAAGTCTAATATATCGGGGATTCCTCCTCCACTCTTTTAAAATATGATGTGAAATTTATTAGTCTTAATGTACGTATCCGAGAGCTAATTTTTTTATCTTGTAAATCAGTTTCTCCTCATCTTTTTTATGGCTTTTATTTTCAGATTTAAAAAAGAAATAAATTATGGATTGAAAAGTCTTTGTTGTTTTCCAGTAGAAAAGGGAGGGGGACAGCTTTATAAATGTAAAAGGATTTTTTGTTCTTTTTTAATTATTTACAAATGCTGAATTAAAGGACAGTGGAGTTTAAATTATGCATTAAATTAGCATCTCACTGATGGAAGACACTCAAAGAATGTTGGAATTTTTAAATTGCTATGAGCCAAATTCAGCCACAACTTAATAGTTCTATTGATGTTGATGAACTTGAGGAAGTGATAAAACTGGACCTATAGGCTTATTATTTTTTTTTACTGTGAAAGGTAAGCATGCTGTTTCTGCAGTACTGACTATCCTTTGTTTGAGAGTTGACCGAGTATACTTTGATCCTTTTTTAG
Source organism: Neopsephotus bourkii (assembly GCF_033783945.1). NCBI lineage: Eukaryota > Metazoa > Chordata > Aves > Psittaciformes > Psittacidae > Neopsephotus > Neopsephotus bourkii. The sequence goes on along the minus strand of NW_026902076.1, from coordinate 6,182,889 downwards.
AAAAAGAATTCTCTGTTCTCCCTTAAAGAAAGCTTCCTGAGACCTGGATCAGATTAAGGAAACTAAAGTGAGCACACAGAAGTGCTTGTTAGAAAGTGAAATTTATGTGCAAACTAAATGTGCCCTTGATGATAGCCTTATTGATCAAGCCAGGTTAATAAATCAGTAGTATCGTGTAGCACTGTTCAACACTCCCAGGCTGATCTTGGTTTTCTTTTTTTTTTTTTTCTTTTTTTCTTTTCTTTTCTTTCTTTTCTTTTTATTTTTTTTTTATGTGCTTTCTGTGTAGGCAGAGAACATGCATCTTCCTGCCACAGAACGTGTAGTACAATTGAAACACTGAATTCAAGAGGCCTTGCATGGAAAATGTTGGCATCCAATACATCAAAAGGGATTTTTTATAGAAGTAGCTTAATCCTGGGATAGGAGCCTAAAGTGACATAGCTTTTAATCTATGAGTATCTATAAGTATTCCTTTTTATATTTCTAAGGCTATAGGCCCTGAGCCAGCATTAAATTCATGGTCCTGTTTGGATAAGAAATACATGGGAAATTTGGGGCAAAAATGCAATATGGAGTGGCCTCTGAACCAATCCGTGGCCATCATTTGCATTTAAGATGAATGTTTAGTTTTCAAGCAGTCTGTCGTTAGGTCATTCTTCAGTAGCTTTGCCAGTACACAAGGGTTACATCCTTTGTACACCCTTGGGATTCTGGTCTGACAAGCACTTCCATTATTGCCCATATTTCCTTTTGCCCTCTGACAAAAAGCACTTATGATGAACTGGATTTATTTGCCTCTACTACAGGATGCCTGCAGGATATCTGAGAGCCCTCTTGCCTTGCAAAGTGCATGTTCTCTGCTGTACGTGCTGCCGCGTTGTTCCTGATGTTGCGCGTTTTCTCCTCTGTTGTGCGATGATTTTGCATTCGTGGCTTTGCTCTGATTTGGGGTTGATCTGCATGCCAACCGTGTTAGCAGAGGAGGTTCTGCTCAGGCTAAAGTGGGGCTTCTGTGCTCGAACCCAGTGTCGTGCGCTGATGTCCCTGGTGTCCTGGAGCAGCAAGTGTCGCAGCCGGGACCTTGGTTCGATACCTCAGCTTCGTTCCCTGATGTTCTCGCTGAGAAACGAAGGCAGCTGGGTGAGTACCTGAGCCTCTGCTGATAAAATTTGCCAGGGCAGAATACAAAGTGGCATTATGAAGCGCTTTTTGTCATTTTGTGGTCTTGCTTTCATTCCCAGCTAATGCCAAGCAACTAACTGGTAGTGCTGGTGTTAAGAGCGGTGGTTATCCTGGGCGGTGCAGCCACAAGAAACAGATACCACGTGTGGTCAGTTCACAACCTTCTTTATCCTATCTTTCTCCTTCCTTTTCCATAATCTCATTCCTCTTCTTGCCTTCCCAAACCTGCAGCCAATTTGGATAGTGAGCCTTAGAAAGGGTTAATGAGACATGCTACTGAGGATAAAGCAGCAGTTGACCCATTCACAGTATGGAGCTATCTTCCTGTACATTTTCAGAGCTTGGGAATTTGACTGACTGTCAGTCAGCAGTTCTTGGCCCGGCTACAGCTCAGGCCTTTACCTCCTTTAAAGACCTCCTTAGGTCTTTAAATCCTCTGAAAAACGGGGATGGATGCAGACTGTATCCCTCTGCTAAGCCACGTGTCTTGCCTGGAGGCTTTACCTTAGTGCTCCAGAACTCACACTGGCTGGTGGCTTGTTGCTGAATGGTGTTTAAGATGCCAATATTGAATTATTCTCTCCTCTTGAGAGGGAATTAAGACTTCTTTTGTCTTTTATGCAGGGTAGCAACATTTCTTCTATGAGTTAACTGTATTATCCTCTTTCTCACTTCTCCCACATTAGCTTTGGAAAGAGAAAAACAATACTGTGTCACTGCAGAATTGCCTGGTGATGGGAACTGTAAAGTAGATGAGTTCTCTTCACCCATGAGCTGGTTCTTGAATGAGGTTTAACTGCAGGACAACTTGCTCTGTTCCTTTTGCTTGCTGGCATGTCCATATTTCTCAGGTTTTTCATAGATTGCAATACATCTGTCTCTTAAAAAAAATTTCATTTCTGTAGCCCAGCCCAACAGCCAGTGATAGGTATATGTTGCTGTCATCAGTGCATCTTTAAAGACTCTATGTCCATCTTCAAGAACTTCTTCGGCCATGGACTAGACTCAGAAATATGCTTGGGACCCAGTCAAACATGGTATAGGAATTTACCCCAGCTGAAGTTCTATCCCTGTGTGGTTCGGATTTTACATGCATGCCCCGTGCACACAAATAATACATGTTTCATGCAATATGTAGCAACATGAACGACAAATTAGACCATAAACTCTTTGGTGCAGAGACCACTAAGCTTTTTAGAGTACCAGGCACGTTCAGGCTTAAAACCCAACCAGGGCCACTAGTCATTACTTGTTAGAGCAAGGCACAGCTAACAGCTTTAAAAGGAATGCCCTCATTAAATTGAAGTTGCTTTTACCTATGACAGGCCATAAAACCTGAATCCATAGGAGGGAATGTTTGCCTCTATGCATGCATGTGTCTTGGCCTTTTTCTTTTCAATGGGGAGAGAAAATAGCGTGAGTTGCATATTGGATGTGTTATCTTAGTATTAAGCTGCCATTCCCAATCTCTTTTGGATAATTGGAACAAAGAATCACTACTTCTCATCCATCACTTTAAATGAAGGCTTTAGTAAAAATATTTTGGTCACTGGGAACCACAAATAAGATCCCTCTATCCAGATTGGGCCTTTTTTGCCCATGAAACTGTTTGAATAGGCCTTAGCATGCTGAGCCATAGCAGGATGTATGTCAGGAGTTTTACAAGCCTTTGGAGAAATTGCTCAAATGCACTTATAAGGACCTCCCAGGAAGTGTTTGGTGGTGTTGAGCCTGGGGAAAATTTTATTGGAATTTTTATTGTTGAATTTTTGTTGTTGTTGGGTTGGGTTTTTTTAATTCCACTAACATACTCTGTAATGCTGCCTGTAGTGCAGTAGGTTTTGTGTTTCCATTGACATCAAAAAGGTCTTACTAAAAGTTTAGGTCTTATTTCTTCTAAGATTTGTAGAACTTTGGAGTTAATCAGACTTAGTTGTAGCTATACCTCCTGAACACCTGATAGGTACCATATTAATTGATGCAGTGTGAACCAAATCACTAATTCCCAATCTTTAGCACCAGCTGATTGCTGTGAACTCATGAACTTTCTCATGGATATTCTGAAAACCCCATGAAGCTTAAGGTTTTTAATGCTTTAATATAATAAGGTTCAGTGGACCAGCTGTACACCAATTACTGTTGCCTGTGGGCCATGGTTTATGACTGAGCTACAAAAAATCGACAACCTGGCAACTTGTCTGTGTTAGTCTCATGCAATTTTGAAACTGTTCCATCTTGTTCCGTTCTGCCTGTACATCTGTATTGCAGTTAATTTCCTTAAAACTGGGAGATTGCTCACTGCTGGAATTCAAAGTGGCAGGCGTGAGGTGAAACGCAAGCTTCAGTGAAAATTTTACTTGTTCTTCATGGCTATTTCAAGCAAAAGGGGAAAAGATCCTCAGATTTGGATTTGGGGTACTCCCTAAGAGCAGAGACTGAACATTTTAGGGGTGCTACAGAGATTGCTTTAGTAATCTTTGTAGTCTGCCATGAATTTCAGGCAGTTAAATAGCCAGTACTGCTGTTGACTAGCCAAGCTTCAACAGACCTTTTAGAAACCTTCTTGTCTTTTCATATAGACATTTGGCAGTATTTTAAAATGTATACCCAGTAGATTTTATAATGCATTTCCTTTTTTCGTGTGTTTTGTGCTTAATTCAAACAAGCATCTGACATGAAAGCTAAAGATGAAAGTGTAACATAGTACAATTAGTTTCTGTGAAGTCTGTAGATCACTAATGGAACACATCTCTTCCCCCTGCACAACTATCATAATACAGACTATTTTTTGGTCATTTGTGTTGTACATTAAAAACATCAAATAGAGAGCTGTCGTGTGCCTGAGTGCATGGACACAAAGTTCCTTTGTTCAATAATGTTGGAAATAATTTTGCTTTCCAGATACGCAAATTGGTAATTGCTGCAATCAGATCAGAGACATGTAACACTTGTAATGTAACCCTTCATGTATTAAGAAAAATAATGCAGAAATTAGATCAGAGACCAGATGTATATGATGTGTTGTGATTTCATATCAACTCCTCTCTAGCTCTTTCTGAGCAAATAAATAGAAGCTGAAGAGCACATCTGGAAAGCAATGTCCTGGACTTGTGCATTTGCATCCACTAAGACTCTAAGAAGCAAGGTTTGTGAGTGTATTTAGTGAAAAGATATTTTGGAAAAAATAGCATTTTATAGAAAAGGAGGAGAAATATTAATTGATAGAAGACCTACAAACTTTCTTCTTCCTCATTAATGCTCAAAGTATGGAATTTAGATCTAGATTTGCGTGCTAACTCAACCAATTTCAAATGTGAGTGTCCAGTGCTCTAGTTTTGTGGAAAGCAAGCTTTCAGGTGCAAAACAGGCAACCACATTTTTGTAGGATTTAGGAGAGCTGTGTCACATAATCGCTTTCCTACCTGTTTTATGTAGAACATATGGGTTCTTTTAAAATTCTATCGTGTGTGGTTCTATATTATTTAAGGTACAGGAATTTTTTTTCTTATTCTTTATATTGACACTGTTTGAAAGTAGCTTGGGGATATAACAAAGTTACACAAGATGCTGCACATCTTGACAATGCCACACAATAATGAGAAGTACGTATTTAAACCCACTTGTAAGACACAGTTCATACAACAAAGAAATCCAACCACAGATGACACAGGTGGAACGTGAGAGGCATGATAGAAGTTGTGACCCCTCCTGTCTGTTATGATGATTCATAAAAATGCCCAGTTCCCTATACTGCATTTACTTTTTTTAAAAGCTTTGCTTTGGGATAAATAATAGAGTATCTGAGGGAAGTATCTTAGCTGATACATAGGCAGGGAATGCTGGTGTTGCTTTTTTTTTCTTCTTTTTCTACTGCAGAGTGCTTTGACCACAGTTAAACAGTTTAGCTAGATCCAAAGTAACATGAACCAGTAAACCACCAATGGCACTATATCTTCCTGTGTCAAAGACCTTGTACAGTGTGAAAGCTAAAGGTTTTCAGATTAAGCCTCTTCTCAGGAAAATTTATAAATAGAAAGGATTTCAAAACTGAGAAATTTTTCTTCCCCTCCTGCCCAACAACAACAACAAAAGAATAGATTCCCAAAACCACAGAAAAGTATAAATTGATGCATTTTGAAAAGAAATAATAATTTGCACATAAGCTGAAAATTCTAACTTCACGATTCCATACAAAAGAAGACATTAAGAATGGCATTTCCTTGTAAACATCTGTATTTAATGAAGTATAGTATTTCTAGTGGGAGAAAAATTCCAACTGTGGCATCTGGGAGCAAAGAGCAGCACATCAAAAACCCTGTTCTCCATCAAGGTCTGCACCTGGGACTGCTCACTCCCAGAGCTGAAGGAGGATAAAGCTCAGGTGGAAAAGGGAGTTGGTGATAGCAGATGTCAGAGGCACTTGGATGAAGGAGGGAGTGTTGGAATAGGGCAGAAGGGCTAGCAGGCATGTTGTTAGGGGAGAAGGGAGGGCAGGAGGAAGCAGGCACCTCAGTGGCTTTAAAGATACAAGGAATGACTGATGGGCTTGGGAAAGGTGTACATCTATTTGCAGAAGGCATAAGTGGGCCTGCTAATGACTTCTTTTCATGGGGTGATTGAGGTACTGATGATAGGGAAAAAAGCTGCTTATGTTTACAGAGATTTCATTGGTACTAGGTGACCCAGGGCATTTATGGAGCCACTATACCCACATCTCAGAGCTGAATTACTTCCCAGATGTAAGGCAAACAAGCGATCACTCAGACTGGTCTCCTTTATGGCTTCAGTCCTCAATACTCTTTCAGCAATAGGCAGCTGGTTCCGTTTTCTTGGTTTAGAGTTTCTGACACCAGTAAAAACAAAACAAAAAACTTCTAAATTTCCAGCAATGAAATACTGCTGCAGAGTTAAATAAATGAGACCTGTTGTAGGACCCGTGTTCTCTACAGGCCTTTTCTCAGAAAAGGCATGGTTGTTTAGTAAGATCCCCTAAAACTGCAGGGGGGAGAGGGGGTCTGCCTTAGCATTTAAATTCGTGTGATAGTTTCTTTATCAAGAAATCTCTTTCAGATCATATCCCCTTTGATGATTATTCAGCCCTGATCCTTCCCCTGCTTTACAGTTATTTTAACATCTCTGAAGAACTGCCAACGTACCCACTTTAGCGGCCAATGACTGTTATGCTGCTTTTTTTTACTGGCATTCAGTTTTCAGGGTTGACAGACAATAAATACTAAGGCTTCTCTTTACTGTTCTACAGTAATTTGTCCTACAGTCGTAAATGAGTCTCTCTTGCTCTGCCTTCTGCTAAACAAAACTCACTGTTTTTGGAAGAGCAACTAGAAGAATGTCCCATTTTATGTAAGCTCTGAGTGAATGGATATTACCATATTTGTGGAGGTTGGGTTTTTTTTCAAGGCAAAAGGAGCACCTTAGCTCTGAAAATGCTAGTTTGCTGTGGATTTTTATTTTATATTGTTTTGTTTTATTTTATTTCATTTCATTTTATTTCATTTTATTTTATTTATTTTTAAAAAAGATGGGTCTGTTAAATTTTCAGTAGGGTTTGGGGGTTTTTTTCAAATATTGTATTTTCCATACAGACATGCTATGCAAGCCTGGAGGAGAATGATATTTAAAGATCTTAGGATATCCTCTTGGACTGTAACAAACAAACAAACAAGCAAGCTACTAGCTATGAGGAACCATAATTATTCCCAATAGCATAAACATTTTTACTCTGTGTATATCTCTCTCTCTGGCAGACACCTTGCATTTCCAAGACAGAAAATCAGCCTCAAGGACTTGCAACAAGCGTCAGGTGGGGACAGACACCCATCAATCAGTCCACGCCCTGGGACACTGATGAGCCTCCATCTAAACAGATGAGGGAGAATGAAAACCCAGGTATGTTTCTAATCTTATTTGTAATTCTACAAGGGAAAATCATTCAAAGCAAATTCAATGCACTATGTCCATTTATCTCCATAAATTAGACTTCATTGTGAGCCCTTTCGTTATTCTTTAGCAATTTTTTTTTCTCATTGTAAAGACTCCTCAAGTTTCTTCTAATGTAAATGCATTAAGATGCCTGCAAGTTCATTAGAGTGGGTTGTGGGCTTTTTTCTCCTCTGCTTTCACTAGAGGAAAAGGCACTCTGTGATACTTTAAGACCTCTTTTATGTCTAGAACTACCTGAAATGATTTCCAGCTTCCAGACACATATCATACATTGTGCTACTATGCCAGACGCCTAATTACAATCTCTTTGTAGTGGCTGGAGCACCATTATTATACACACAGAATGTTTGTCAGAGAGCTGTGAAAGCACAGTGGGGAAAGAGGTTAATTTTCGTGGAAGCATGCGCTTAAGCTGCGTAAAGCACAAAATACGTAAAACCACAAACATGCCACGTCACGTGATGAGTATCTTAACAATTGCGCTCACACCACCATAGCAATTTTATGCACTTACTGGCTTGCAGCGGCTCCAGACCCTGGACCGATGTAGGGACCGTGAAGCAGAAGGGCGCATGGGTACACTTAGGAAGCAGGCACGGGTGTGGGAGGGGAAGGCTATGGGTGTTCATTGTTGTTCTGTTCTCCCTGGTGGCAAGCCCACCGCCATTGCCGGCCTTCCTTCGTGCCACAGGTGCAGCTCCCTGGGTCACCACAGTGGCAGCAGGCAGCCAGCCCGCCCTGATCACACACTCCTATGGGATGACACAGCCTCCCACCTTCAGCCCGGCTGCCAGCGTCCAGGCACCCGTCATCGGTGTCGCGCCTTCCCTCCCTCCGCACGTCACCCCCCAGCTCCCACTGATGCCGGCACACTACCAGCTCCAGCCGCAGCCCTCCCAGCCCCTCAGCAACATGGTGGTCAACCTCCAGAGCCAGCCCTTGTACACCAACAGCCAGCCCCTCAGCATGTCCTCCATGAGCGGCGTGGGTCCAGTGGCTCACCCGGGCCCCGGGCCGGTGGGTAATGGCCACCTGGCCTGCCCCATGCTGCCACCACCGCCACCGGCCCTGCCCTCAGCCACCCTGCCCAGCAGTGCACCTGCCACCAATGGGCAGGCGGCCACCCCACTGCCCCCCAGCACAGCAGGGGGCCCGGACAACACCAATGGGGTGCAGATGCTGCGGACGATCGGCGTGGGGAAGTACGAGTTCACGGACCCCTGGCACCCCAAAGGTAAGGCGCGATGGCTCGGTCTTGTGGGGTGTGGGTGTGGAGGGATGGTGGCGCTGGGGATGGCGGCAGAGCACTAGGAATCCTGCTGCTGTCTTCAGGCCCACCAGCCCAGCTCCGGCATCTGTCTGCACCCTTTTTTTTCAATACATAGCTTTTACGAGTTGATTATGACAAAAACCAGCAAGTTAGAATGAGGGAGGACAAGCTGTAAGTGTATTTTGTAGAGAAAAACAGCTTCCAGGCCCATCAGATAAACTCATAGTCTCAATGGTAAAGCAGCCATCATCCTGCATCTCTCCCTTTGAAACACACCTGTGTTTCCATCTGACCACTTTCCTTCTGGCTTCAGTTGTGCATTAGCCACACTACTAACCTTCTTCAACCATTGTCCTCTCCCCCAAACCAAGTGCAAGTAACCCTGCTGACTGAAGCTAAACAAGCCAAAACATTCAGCATTAAGGGGAAAACTCTTCATTACTAGCTTCATTGGGCTGAAAAGCTGCAGAGCAGCCTGAATGAGCACTCTGAGAGGCTGACCTTTCTGATAAGTACTTTTGTAAATGAGCCACACCATTGGGTCACGTTGGAGTGTTATTTCCGAGTATCTTACCCTAGACACTTCAAAAACAGCTACACTCTGTGTATTTAGTTTCTAATTTCATTTGCAGAGTTTTCCCTGCCTCCCTTTAATACCATGACTCTGCCTCGTGCAGGTAAAGTGAATTGAAGCTTACAAAAATATGAATGCAGTCCTATTGACAAAATCAATGAAATTGAGTTTTAAAAAAACACCACCTTCATTAAGACTGTGATATTTTATATATACGTTTGTATTCAAACACAATCCATGTGTAAATTATTTACTTGCCACAAGCTATTAAGTCCTATTGTGTAGGTCTGTATTAAAGACAAGGAATCTTTATTAAAAATGATTAGTCCAACAACTCTTCCTGCTCATTACATAGGTTGTACTTTGGTATGTGCAAATCCTTACCAAACATTTCTTGGAAAGGAGTTCAGGCACAAGCTCAGCAATACTTCTCCAAAGCTGAATATTTTACTGCTTTTAAATTCTCAACTCCAAGCCCCAATAATGATGAAAATGCTTGCTGGATGGTGAGCTTCTGAATTTTTCTCTAAGGTATAGATGGGCTTTAAGTGATACTGACTCAGTCAGGTAGCCAAAAATTGACCAACAATTGCTATATAAGAGGTTTTGTTATTTTTTGCCCTTGAAAAAAAAATCGAAATCCACAAAAGCAATTCATCAAGTGAGGTTTATAAGTTACAAATCCTTGATTTTGGAGAAGGAGGGAGGGGAGAGATTTAGACTCTAATCCTGGTAGACTGAGCTGCAGTGGTTCTGTTGGATGTCTCTCTTCTCCGTGGAAGCTATTTGTCTTCTGAAAGGCATCATCTCCACTTTTCATAGCCACCTATCCCAATTTACTGCACTGGATACTCAGATACCTGATCAAATTAACACAATTTAAAGGATTACTTGGTGTCATTGGAGACGTGCAGATATACAATACAAGGGAAAACACATAAGCTTAAACCACTTTCACTGTGGTAATTTGATCACATATCTGAGCCCTAGTGACACTAACCTAGTGAGACAAATGAGCACGTCAGTGACTGCACACTTGAGGTTAGGAATACTCTTAAAATGCCTTGCATACATAGGGCCAGCAGCATCAGCCATTATTTACTCTTCCTCCATCAATTAACCTTCAGCATATCTCTGGCTCACAGATGAAGTAAACTTCAAATCAGAGCCTAAGTAAAAAGATTGTAAAATATTTAATCACTCTTTTAATATTTAATTTGCAAAGTAAGTCTTAGTCAGCATTCTTGTTTAACCTGCTGTAAACCCCAGTCTAGTCTAATTGTCCGAGTGTCACTGACTGCCAAGGAGGCATTCATTAGGGTAAGGAGAGCAGTTCCTTACTGGAGTATGCTAGGCATGCCAGACCTGCCTCTGGTCTGGTGGTTGGAAACCTGTGTACCTTGGAGAGGCTAATAAGGAGAATATTAAAACAAGCAGTATTTCCAATCCATGAGGGCTGCTGACACATTAGCCATACTGTGCCTTATAAACTGCAAGATAGACAACTGTTTTCCCAGGGATTAGATAGCTTCTCTATGATCATCAGCTATTGAGTTATTCCATTTCCTGTAGTGGTTAAAAAGCAAACAGACATAAAGTAACAGAGCATGCATATACATGGAAGTGTATGGAAACTGTGAGACAGTACTAAGATGTTCGAACTGATAAGTTCAAACTAGTTCCCTACAATTTCATTTAAATATTCTCTCTCTTCCTTGGGGAACCTTGGACAGTATTATAATAAGAGCCAGTGCTAATGGCCTTAAGATCTATCTCATTATCCTGAGATACTCTGTATTATTATTTCACTTGACAATCCAGTCTTGTACAGGTTTGGATAATTGCCCAACTATCCCTTAAGTGAAAGAGCAGTTCTTATTGGTTGATATGATAAGGTTTCTTATATTTTTAGACTTTATTAGGGAGCTGCTTGGAATGTCATGTTTTATTTCCTGTAATTATCTTTCATTTGGCTGTGTACATGTTTGGGCCCTATTACACTGTATTCATGCAGAACAAGGTTTCTCAGTTAGCTGTTTCTAAACCAAAGTAAACAAATACATTGCCAAAAGTTAAAGGCACTGCTAGTTTGCCATCTGATTTGCAATAGGTCAAGAGATCTCGCTTACGGAACTGAAAGAGTTGAGTCATTTCCATGGCTTTGCAAAAACCACGTTTTGGTAACAAGAAATGTGATATAAACCAGATATGTCATCCTCTTTACAGTGTCACAGCTAATTCCTACCTAATTCCATTGAAACATCTTGTAAGAAAATAATTTTTGCATGGATTAGAGAATCTTCTTGGTCTGAATGGGGTATATTCTGTGAAGGGATTTTTTTATTGCTTCTGTAATATGTTAAATACGAATGTTTAGCTACATGATCCATTTACTTAGTGAATTTATAAGGCAGTCATATTATGAGAGGCATAAATAATGTTTCAAAGTAATTACTGCTTTTAGCAATGTGTGAAGAACTGTAGAGCTGCCATATGAAATGCATTGGATCTTTTACCAATCAACAGCAGTTTTGAGAGGTGTCTGGTTTGGCCTGTAGTTACTCTTTGGATAGGATTTATGTCAAATACTCCTAGCTGACTTCAAAAGCCATGTCACCTTAATACAGACATGTAACCTAATATTTTAGAACAGAATCAGCCCTTGTTTATCCACGTCCTACATCTTGCTCTGTAATCTAAAGATTAAGTGCCAGGGTAATGAATAAAGCAGAATATTCAGAACCATGAAGGTGTTCATTGTGAACATACTAAGGGAAGATCCCCAGAATTTTGCATAAACAAACTTTTATATGGCTTCTTCAGAAAATACAGAGTGGCAAATACTGTTCAAACATAATTTAAGTATCTTCAGGCTACACGATGTGCCAGCAAAAGTTGTAGCTTGTACAACATGCCTGCAGAGAAGAGATAGGGTCGGAAATCATCCCTTTGGTTTCTCACACAAGGTACCAGTATCTCATGCCATGGCACAGTGACAGAGACCAATGTGTATGTGCCTGCCAATCTAGTTAAGTCCAAATGGAGAGAAATTAATCACTTTGATGAAGGACTAGAAGAGATTAGTTTCCTTAGAGAAATAACTGAGCAACTAAGATTTAGTCCTTGATTTTTTCATAGGGCAGTGTGCTTCTTTATATCTGAGGCATGCTGTAAATCCAAAACTGCACCCTTGTTGGATAGCCCTGCTGTATGTAGGACATAAACATTTCAGTGTGGACTCTTGAGATCTGTTACACATTTGAAGACACTTTCTTCATAAACTTGATACACCTTCAAAGCACAGTTGCTAACACAAAAAAATGAGAGAAATACAGTTCATCATTGCAGTACTTTTTCCTGCAGTGCAAAATCAGCCATAGACATTATGGGTTTTAATTTGTGGATGTTCGTGGGTAGTACTGGTGCTTGTTTCCATAGTAGTTTTGTTCTATAGTTCTTTGGTTTGCAGTCCTTAACTAGTGGGGAAACAAATCAGATGCATTCAGAATGCAATAACTGTAGAAACGTAACAATATCAGAAATAAAATCTGAGTGTTAATCCTTGTAGCACTAATTTCTTAACACTTCATTTTCAGGCATCACCAAATTCCATGAACTGAACAGTAACAAAACTACGAACAAATGCTGTTGCATCATTGTGTATTGATTGCACCTTTCACACTTGACTTTATTGCATTGGAATTCTCATTAGACCTTGGACAATATTTACTTTCCTTAATCATGAATAGTAACAAGGCAGCCTACAACATTTTGTCAATAACCATCAACTTTTTCTTAACAAAAGGCCAAATTTTCAAAGGCATTTCATCTTGACCTGCAATTCTTTGAGCGTTCCTAGTTCTAGACATGAATCCTGGGGGGGTGGGGGGGGTGTTTAAATTCAAAGTGAAACCTAGCATTTGAAATTCTAATAACATTAATGAAAGGATATTGTGTGTGGAAGACTCTAGACAGCCTAGAGTCTAGAGTCAGTTCTCTTTCTTGCACCAGTATACACGGCCCATATAACCTTAGGAAAATTGCCTTATTTTTGTATCCATAGATATAGATAGATAATTATAAATAAAAATAGATAATTATAAAAATGATAGGTACAAACTTATATGTGATATTTTAGTATATGTGTGTACATATATATATTAATATGTATGCATCCAGTTGTGAGGGAGTCTACAATAGAAACCACAATGCATTCCATCTCCTGTTTCTTGTAGGAGAGTTAGGTTGGCATGGAAATCTGTTAGCACTGTACATGCTTCTTACTGTGTTTTCCTTAACATAGTCTTGATTTTCTCAGGCAGCCGAAGTGGTACCAAGATACAGAAGATTAGTGATCATTTGTAAGCTGAACTTGGTAATGATGCATTAAGAGTTCACAGCATCACATAATGGTTTTGGTTATCTGGTCCAGCCCCTCTCTCAACCAGGGCCGCCTAGAGTGCTTTTCCCAGGACCATGTCCAGATGAGCTCTTAATATCCCCAAGGATGGAGACTCTGCAACCTCTCTGTGCACGTGCTTTGTCACTCTCACATTAAGAATGTGTTTCCTGCTGTTCAGAGGGGACCTCCTGTATTTCAGTTTGTGCCCATTGCCTCTGGTCTTGTCACTGGGCACCACTGAAGGAGGATGGCTGCATCTTGGCACCCACCCTTCAGGTATTTGTGTACACTGATGAGATCCCTCTAGGCCTACTTCTCCAAGCTGAACATTCCCAGCTCTATCAACCTGAACATTCCCCGCTCTATCAGCCTTTTCTCATAGGAGGGGTGTTCCAGTCCCTTCATCATCTGTGTGGTCCTTTGCTGGACTGTCCAAGAGCTCCATGTCTCTTGTGCTGAGGAGTCCAGAACTGGGCCCAGCACTCTGGGAGAGGCCTCAACAGTGCTGGTTAGAGGGAAAGGATTTCCTCCTTCCATCTGCTGGCAACACTTTGCCTAATGCTGCCCAGGATACCATTAGCTTTCTGCTGCAGTGGCACACTGCTGGCTCATGTTTTACCATGTTCACACACAGTAATGAACTCAAAGCAAACTGCTTGAATGGGTCCTCTAAAATGTAATCTTTTTCAAGATTAATTACAGTCTTCTGTCATTAGACTAATCTTAACAGAATTGCAAAGTTGATGAGGGTATCTAAGCCATTGCATGAAATTGAAATACATTTCACCTTTTTGTGTTCCAGGTGGAATATTTTCAGTAATTCCTGCCCTGTCTTTAAATGCCACTATCGGTCAGGTCATAACAGACAGTGATTTAGTGCACTGAAGAGTCAAAGAGGATTTGTAACAGCCCTAGAACGTTGCCTAGCTAAACACACAGCATAAAGAAGGTCATTGAATTCTATTTTGATTGACAACATTTAGTATGTGACTTGAGATTTCCAAGTTTCAACTGAAGCAGGAGCCTCTCACCGCTACCAATATTTTATGAAGGTTATTGTAAAAACAAAAAGGTTGGGGTTGCGAAAGTGTGTTAAAATTCCCTGAACTGCTCTTAAATGTCATCTGCTCCATGCTGCCTTTTTTTATACCCGTTGGGGGGGGGGGGGGGAGAAGGGGAGGCTGTTGGTTTGTGCTTTTTTTTTTTTTTTTTGCAAAAAGCACTGGATTTGTAACTGATTCATCTGTTCTTGAAAGGCAAAGCTGAAGATCTTTGATTTTAATCTGTTATGTGGTGTTATGTCATTGCATGCAGATCCACTTAGGTAATTAGGTAATGGTATATGTGAAGATGTCTTGAGTTTCTTCCCACCCTGAAGTCTAAGACATAGTTTGTTTCACAGTGGCCACAAAATGAATTCAAAGTAAGTCTGAGAGGGAGCACAGTTCTGTGGAATTGCTGTTTTTAATCCTGTCCACATAAGACTATATTCACGAAGTGCAAAATTTCTCAGGAACTGGATGATAACCAAAGTCTAGACTCCCTTTTGGCACAGAATACAGTAGTGGCCCAAATTTTCAGGCAGGCTAGCTATCCATCCATCCAGATACTATTCCAGAACTCCCTTGCAGAGATCTGGAGCTGCATTTGGATGTTCTGAACGTTACTCATCGTCCAAAACACTTGCAGAGTCTCTGTTCTCATTTCAGAATTACTTATGTTTAATTTTTGATTTCTCTGACCTTGTCTTCCCCTGGTCCTCTGCGTTGTTCAACTCCTGGCACATATTTGGGCGCAACCCTTGTCTGCATCCAACTCTCTGTAAGGAGCAGGATCCTTATGATACCTCTAGCCACCTTAGAGCTACATTTCCTGAATGTTCAATTCTCTCCACAAGAATGTTCAATTCTCTGCAGTTTGGCCTTTTCTTGAATTTACCACTAGGATTTCTTCTGCTTCACAGCAGAGTAATTCCACTTAATTTGCTGTCATGACTTAAAAAATGGACAGTCAAGTTATATGGAGAGTCAACAGAGAATGCTGACTTCATGCTCAGTCCAAACTGAACAAGCTGGGTCTACCAGGAGCCAGACTCTGCAGTTGTGTATATACTTAAACATTCTCAAAATGGGCCATTCTGTGATATCCAGAGATTTCAAGACAAGTGGATTTATTAAATTACAAATGGTTGTTGGTTTCCCTACGAGAAAGTGGAAATACCCCTTTTTTTCTTTTTTTTTAATAATCAGAGGTACTCCATGGAGCAGTGCCTTAACTCAGAATGATGAAGATTCACGTCTGTCTTATTTCATTCAGAATGAGAGTGATTCTGTCCCATGTTAGGTTTAAATAATCTAAGGAGATTTGTGAAATGAAAATATTTCCGAAGAGCACCTTTTCTTACCCTGCTTTGACTTGAGATTGCTGATAAGCTCTGCTGTCCTACAGTGAGGCTGGGCTAAGCTTTGAGCTGCAATCAATAACAATAATAGCATGGGATTAAGCGACACCTTGCAGCTTCAAAGTGTCTTTATGGACATAAATTAAAAAAAAAAAAAAATGAATTGTTTGCCTTTAAATAACTTTAGGAAGACTAAACGTTACTAGTACTTTGGGCAGCAATCTGAGTGGTGTGATTCATGCAAGAAAATTCTTCCCAGTGACAGGCATACTTGTTTCTGTATATTGTGTTCCTGTACATTGTCACAAAGGTATGCTACTAAGTTCTTTCTACATAGTAGGATAGTTAAGTGTCTTACATCCAGTCTTGTTTGTGTTCCGTGTATATTCAGGATTCTAGCTGTAGCAAGTTAGGGTAACAAGGTATTTTTATATAGTTCCATCCTAATAGTTACAAATCATTGCATTAGTTTCCAGACTATTCTGGAAAGTATCATAAGGTGATGAAATCATCACTAGGAAAGAGGTACTGAATTTTGCAGGAATGATCACTCATAGGACAAACTTCCATCATATTGATGTGTAAGTAGAAGTGGCATGAAGTTTTGTTATATTAAATTCAGAAAATTGCAGGATATAGTGTTGAACGTGCTTACTTCTGTACTGGAAAAATGCTTGGACTGCTGACAAAGTATTTGACCAGGAATATAGACAGTAATATATACATACACCAGTGTGTATTGACAATTAAGTTAGAAACATTTGACTAGACAAAGTGCCAAGATATGTAGTCCTTTTGCACACTACGACTATGTAATACTTTCCAAGGAGCTAAAATAGACTGGAGGGTTTGCGTAAAGACTTTGTACATTATCTTTTGTACAATGCTCATTGGCATTGCAACATCAACCAAAAAAAAAAAAAAAAAAAAAACAAAAAAACAAAACAACCCCAAAAAATCCCACAGGAGTGAATGTAGGATCCAGGAGAATGTTATATTTTCATTCATAATCCTTCTGACTTTTCAAAGGAAGAGAAAATGTGTTTTGTCCAGCAGTTTGCACACTGAAGTATTTGGTGTGAGGATGAGGAAGATGGTATGAAAATGACAAAATTGGATAAAATGGAAGAGTTCTTCAGAGAAATGTGGGCTGACACTTCTCTTCAATCTGACTGATTTATAGAGGATCCAAATACAACATCAAGTCCAGCTGCTCTGCATGACTTTTTCTTTGTGAATGAAGAGGAAAATGTTCTCTGCACCCCCAAGCTGTGGATGTTCTTTAAAACAAGGATCATCTTACTCAAAATACTACTGTCCTGTAGAAAACAGATGGAGGAGCAGTGCTAGTAGGTTTCTGTTGCTTGTAACTTAGGAGATTCTGCTCTTTGCCTTTTCCTGCATGCTGAGCAGACTTTGTTACAGATGTGAATTTTCTAGGTGGGTGAGTTTGCTGGGGTTTAGATGTTTTTCTATACTTTTTTTTACTGTTTTTTTTATACTTCTCTAGGATGGTTAGAGCTCTGATTTGGAAGCCATGTTGAGCATCAAAATAGAAAAATACTTTTTAGGAACATTTCAGAAGAACTTTTGCTAGATGGACAGCAAGTATGTCCATCAGGAATCAGTCAAGTGATTTCAGGTTTTGGCAAATACAGATACTTAATCATCAGTATGTGGAGAATCCTTGCACTCCGCAGAAATTTGGGAATCGGTCTTTCATTTGTTTAAGTGTAGCAAGAACAGGGGCTTATGTTCCTTCACCTACAGAAAAACTTGTTTTTTCATGTATTTTACTTGCTGGAATGGTAAAAGCAAATTTGACATCCTGTCTAAGTATTAGCTATTCAAGGACAGATCTGCTCATGAGTAGGAATTAATACATGGCAAAGACAGGCAATCTGTTAAAACTCCACGCCAATAAGATTTGCTTTTGTGAGAACTTAAATGAGTTCCATAGCCCTTCCCTGGAGTGCCCCTTATGCCTTTGTATAAGCCATCATTACTTCACTTTTTTCTTTCCTTTCTCTCAAAACTGCCATATAGGCAAATCATGTGCAGTGAATCTAGGTGTTATCAGTCAGGGATGCTTTAATGCCCTTTCACAGAGATAAAGAGGTGCTGAGAACACCTCTTGACTTTAAGGATGAACTCAATTAAGAGTTTTTTCTAAAGCCAGGAAATTATTTTAGCATGTACTTTTGTCCAAATTCTTGGATTTTGGAGTGCTAGATTCAGTATTTCAGTAAGATTTGTTACTTCTTCATGCATTTTAAAGAAAGTAGCAGAGTAGGCTATGTGTATACTGAATACCTATATAAATGCCTGGAAATAATGTGTTAACATATTTAGAAAACAAATTCTAAGTATCAAAATACATTGTAGTAGACAGGAGAAGGAGCATATTTCAAAAATACAAAGTACTTTTGCATTTATCGAGTTAGTAACGTTGGCTGGTTCCTCCCACTTTGAATGCACTGAAAGCAATGTTGGGGTTTTAAGACAGCCTCACACTGCAGTGGGAGGTAACCAGCCGTGGAGTAGAGTAGGACCACAGGGTGTGTTTATGACAGAAAAAAAGAGTAGCCATATTGCGTTCAAATGAAATAAGAGACATGGCTTTAAGGATATAATTTATAATTACCCGGCCTGGATCTAGATTATAATTACATAGTCTGGAATTATGCCAAGACACAAATTAATATTTCAAGTTTGGAGAGAAGAAAAATGCGATAGTGTTTGGCTGGGTTGGTAGTTGGCTGCTTTGCCAAGAAAGGTTGGACCAGATGATCCTGGAGGACCCTTCCAACTTGGTGTTCTGTGATTCTATGATTGATTGTCTGTCAGCCATGAACTCAGAACCAGGAGAGTTCAAGGAACCTTCCTTTCAAAACCAGATGAAGAGACTTTTATGGAAAAGCTTAAATGCAGAATGGAATAAGTAAAAAAAGACATCATTATAAGGAAAAGACATGACGACATCCTTGAATGTTATTATGTGATTAGTAAATGAGAAAGAAGAAACATTTATATTGAAATGAACCCTATTCAGCCATCAAGACTGTTAGGTAAGATTTCTCCCCTGACTTAACTGAATTTAGAAAGTTTATCCTAGGGCTGTAGTACATCCTGTGTGGTCTCTGAGAACTGGCAGGTCACAGCTGTCCCACAGGTGCTGGCTATTTGGGGGTTCTTGGCTATCCCAGGACGTGTCAAAGGGCACCAGGCTTCAGTGTGTCAGCAACTGCACCAAGTTCCTGCAGTTGCCCAGTTGAATGAATCACTCTTGTCTCTGTTGACCGCACTAATTAGGTTTCTGTAGATTTTATAGGAGCTTATACACCTAACCCACTTAAATACACTTGAATTTAAATATCTTATCATAACCTGAATCCCATGCTGTGTGTCAGAAATGAGGTCAAGAGTCTCAGCAGACGGACACCTCAGTGTAAACACAGCTTCACTGTCAGAAGTAAATTATAACAAAGTACAACCCTTGTATTATTTTATTGTCATTGTATTAAGAGGGCATTTTGATATTATTGCTTTTAAATTACCTAAAATTAATATTGGCTTATTAACCCTGAAACATGTTGATCTAAGCAGGGTAAGCAAATGCATCTAGTCCTTGTTTGTGATTAAGCTGGCTTTCCTCATCTGTCCGTGGAAAGCTGCTTCTGAATGTCATGCATCCAATGTTTTACCAGGCATCATTTTCAGTAGCATAACTAAAGCTAATTTGAGCATATATTATCAACGGTTTTGATTCATGGTTTGTTAAACTGCTACTGAGCACTGTTATCTCATGTAATTTCCAGTGATGTATTATACTGTTTCCTATGTTAAGGCCTACGAAGAGGGTTAAGGTTGAGAGAGGCTTACATACCTCAATCGGCAGACCACGTTTACTAGTGGGGGTCCCACAGGGTACTTGAGCATTTTGGTTCAGCAGTGACTCAGAAAAAAAGAATGCCTTGTATGCTCTTTCCACCAGCACTTGGTCTTGTCTCAGAGGTTTGCTCACTAATTCCCAGCTCATCACGGTCCTCATCAGCCTCTGTAATGTGCTCATCACATGCTCATTTCAAGCTTTTGATTTGGCCGGGCTGTCTGCTGGGGAAAGTTTCCTCTGGTAAAAGTCTCCAAGTGCACGAACAAGTGATCTCAAAGTATTACTAATAAAAAATCCTTTAATCCACTTCAACAGTGGTAAATTAGAACTGAGAACTCCTCCTTACTTTACAGATACATTCAGCTCAGTGTTTCACTTAAGTCAGGAAATCATCTTACGGGAAAGAGAAAAGTCCTAAACATCCTGATGTGGACAATGGGAATTAAAGGCCAAATGCTCAATTGCTCATACTGGATAGTGATGACTGAAACTTCCACTGACATGGCTAGTTCATAGCAAATTCACTGGTCTTTGCTCTTCACTCTGCCTGGAATTTCCCTTTTAATTTTCCTCACATTGTTATTTGCTCATGATGAAAAAAAAAAAAAAAAAAAGATGACGTGGGCCACAGAAGTTCAGATTGAGCACAGATCTGGCTAAAATATACTTTTCTGGATTTAGATGGATTTGCTACATTGCCTTGGTACTATACTAAAATCTGTATTACTATACCTTCCAGTATCCTTCCAGTGCCTAAAGGAAGCCTACAAGAACAAGGAGAAGGTGCTTTAAACTGAAAGAAGGTAGATTTAAATTAGATACTAGGAAGAAATTCTTTACTATGAGGGTGATGAGACACTGTCACAGGTTCCCTAGAGAAGCTGTGGATGTGTTCAAGGCCAGGTTGGACAAGGCTTTGAGCAGCCTGGTCTAGTGGAAGGTGTCCCTGCCCATGGCAGGGGCCTGGAACTAGATCATCTCTCAATCCAAACCATTCTATGATTCTGACCACTTTCTATCAGTTTTTTTTTTCTGTGTAGACATTGAGTAACATAGCAGATACAATGAAAAATTAAGTCTTTTCATTCTTCTTTCCCAAAAGCATGGGAATTTGAGCAAAGGGCTCATCCACAATGGATTATGCCTCTTGTAATACCTACAGATCTCTTTTTCAGTAGTGGCACTTGAATGTTTCCCACAATACAGCTCATTGCAGCATTACAATAGATGGGAAGTAACATCCAGGAGTTAGGAGGGCCCTTGGAAGGGTGTTTAGGTGTTCACTCTACCTGGCCTTACTGCTAAATTCCTTGTTGGAACATCTCAGGTATCTCCTATGTGACAGCATTTTATGTGACCTGGTTAGGCTTTAGGAGGCAGCACGTTCCAGTACTTGGTTTCCAAGCATCCATCTGTTACTCGCAAGCAAATGTAAGCTCATTGTTTCATGTCTAATATTGAAAATCTGGCCCCAGCGACATGTTTTTTGTGCATCAGTATTCTAACATCTGGCTTTTACTGGCTTGGCAGACAGTCTGTATCATTAAGTAGTACCAAACTATGCATTGATCTGGACAGAGATGATCCTGCACCAATTTCCAAAAGCATGGTAGGGCTATTGGCAAATTAGATAGTTGGAGAAATTCTCCATCTCTCTTCCTTTTTTGTGATGTATCAGGGAATAAAATTGAGGGGAAAGCAGAAAACAAAATAATGTGAATGTAATTCCCAAATTTCAATCTTCTGTATATTATGGGTCATTACCCGTTAATTTGCTAAATGGCAGTTTTCTGTGAAAGAAAAGTTTTGTTTAGCTATATAATGATGACAGATGATGTAATTAGTATCATCCCCACATTGAAAATGATAAAAGCATTTCTTTTGTGTGTCACTGCTTTTAGACAGTATAATATCAAAAATGATAACAGTATGAAAATTGCACTGGCCACTTTCATATTGTGCATGTAGAATACCTCAGTGATATGATACAAGTAATGACAGGTACTTTGCCGTGTATTCATTTTCTCCACTCTCTAGCCTTTATATTACAGTGAAATTAAAGCACGGCACTAAGCAAACCAGACGTGCCTGAATGCAGACCCATCTTATGAGACTGTAAACGGCCAGAGTCCCTTTGCTATTGCTGCTTATGATAATTAAGCAATTATAAACAGGGGGTTTGAGGGAGAACATTGAATCATTTTTCAGTTAAAGAAGTTGGGGGGTATTTTAATTTCAGGCCACATTTGTTGCTTGAATTAGTTTTAATTATATTCTGTATAAGTACTTGCCCCATATCCTGGTCTTGATAGTGGTAGATATTCTCATTTAAATATAAATAAATGCCAAACTTATTTAACATGGAAAAGTGACTGCTGTGACTGTGTAGTAACAATTTTCTCTTTGTTGCCATGGTTTGGATTTTTGTATAAGCTTTGCAAATATAATAAAGCTAATGGAGCTCTTCATCCAAGGAAATGGGTATATTCAAGAAAATAAATTACATTTTGCAAGCTAATGAGCTCTACTAATTGTGTTTATCCTTGTGAATTAATACAATTTAAGTAAATCTATTCCCCCCAAAATCAAGCATTTGATTGCATTTTAGCTGCTTGGAAATCAGAACATCCGGATCAAATCTGAGTTTAGTGGCTATCCAAGGGGTAGGGGGAAGGTTAATCTTCATTGACTTGTACAGCTGGTGCAAGCTTCTAGTGAAGCAGGAAAAGTTAAGAGTTAGCAAGTTGCAACTTTCATCATTATGGTTTTTTATTCAGCTACTTCCCACACAAGCAGGATTCTCAACAAAGAGTTGTGTGCAATAAATCCTATATAATTCGATAGCAGGCATGTTCAAGTCATGCTAATTAGCCCACATGCCCATAGGACAGGATAAAGGAAGGAAGGAAAAGGGAATAACAGTTGTACTTTTTTAAGAGATAACTTGCCTTCACCCACTTTCCTCTCTCCCTCGCTTTTCTCACACTTTCCTTTGCCAATATTTATATTTTCTTTTTTCTTCTTCTTCTAAGCAGATTTTAATTCTAGTGAGGCATTTTGGGAGATGTAAGACAGATTAGAAAATTCTGTGTATTCTGGCAGATTTTAGCTTATTCTCCAGTTTTGCTTTTGGGAATGATTACGGGAGAGTAGATAAAATGGTCAGTTTGAACACCTGAAATGCTGCAAATAGCCCCAAAAGCTCTCAAGCGAACTTTGTTGGTCAGCAGCAAAAGGCAAGCAAGCACTGGCCAGGACACTGCTATTGAGGGTGACAGCAGTTGTCAGCAATAGGTCCTTATGGAGACAGTATAGATCGCCATGCATTATTGTGTGTTGCTGCCATTTTTAAGACTGTCAGAGGGTGCACGCGTGAGATGAAGTCTGAGCCTAACTGACTGTACTTTCTTCGTCTGGACTGCACTATAGTGCTGCTTTTTTATCCTGCCAGATCATATTCAGCACCGATGCCAGAGTCCCAGCAGTTAAGCAGCCATCGCAGATTCCTCAGATAGAGCAGGCATGAAATCAGAGCTCTCCTGTTTCTCGGCACCAGGTCCCTCTTCATTTAAAACCAGGATTGGAAAGCAGAGCCAGACAGACTTTCTCAGCTGCTGAAAAACAGCATCTAAAAGGTGGATAGCAGACACAAAAAAGGCTCAGAAATGAAATTGTTTGTTTGTTTGTTTGTAAGGTAAGACCTTGGATGATCTTTCACAGTCTGTGCATTCAAAAAAATACACTCCTTCTATCCCTGGCATTCAAGTACTGAGAAGGGCTGTTAGGATTTGTCTTCTAGAACTTTTGGATTAATTATATTTGTGTACTGAGAAGAGCACAGCTCCTCAGTGTAGATGCAATTGCAGTTTAAGATGCAGTTGCACACTTAGAATAACTTAATTCTAGAAGGAGTAGAGAAGAAGAATTGAGAGTGATCTGATCTGATCAAACCTATAACCTGGTATAATTGTGTCCAGACTAGGAGTTGTGTTGGAATAATAACTTTGGGGGAAAAAATAGTCTTGTAAACAAAATATTTAGATAAGGAGAAATATTGATGGACAGAGCTGTTCTAGATTCCACAGATTCCCAGCTCCTCAAGCAGGCATTGACACAGACCTTAGCAGCTCCGGAGGAGCCATGCCACAGATACTTAAGTGTAGGGTCCCAAAGTACACATTAACAAAACCATTATCTTGTCAACAGTATAGAGTGTAGAGTTGTCTTCAGCAAAGGTTACTATGACTCTTTATAAAAGAACAAGGAATTTAGTGACATTTTCATTATTTAGCATCACATCACCATTAAAAAGAAAAAAGTAGAAGCCAGAGGAAGGATAAAGAGTAAAAAGCTTTATATGAAAAACACTGTTCACCTCTGATGGAAACTAGGCAGCTGGGAAAAAAGGATCTGGAGTTTGTTCAGTGCTTGGCATTGAAAGATTTTGATACTAGAAGTTTAAAAGTTATCTGTTGCAGCAAAACTGGATCTCAAATATGAGTATAGCTATGATGACATGTTAGTTTTGGGCTGCTGACTTACTGCACAGACCCATGCATATCAGCAAGAGTTAAAATCAAAGTAGAGCCTCAGTTTTGAACTTCCATTTTCTACAG
This sequence comes from Neopsephotus bourkii, assembly GCF_033783945.1. Classification (NCBI taxonomy): domain Eukaryota; kingdom Metazoa; phylum Chordata; class Aves; order Psittaciformes; family Psittacidae; genus Neopsephotus; species Neopsephotus bourkii. The sequence continues at coordinate 6,158,588 of NW_026902076.1, read as the reverse complement.
TATTTGAATCAGATCTTCAGTGTTTCACATCTCACCATGTAGGGTTGTAGAGGTCACTTCTTGGGCCCTGCTGGCCCCATGCAGATTCATTGTAGAATTGTTTCAGTGGAAATAGAGCTTTGATATGTCATACAGGTTGCCTAGTGACCCCTGCAAAGTGCTGACCACCCCAAGTCTGAGAGAAGAGATACCTGCGTGGAGCTGAGCTCCATTATGGGTTATAAAGCTGGGACAGGTTTGAATGATAGGAGTTCTGGCAGGCTGTTAGCTCTCATCAGCTGGGAAATTTGAAATGTTTATTAATAAAAACCTTTGACATGAAATGCGTGATATGTGCCCCCTGTGCTAGGCCCATGATTAATAGTATTAATTATGGGGAGTTCATTATAGTCTCATGGGGATGTGGTACGTAATTCAGTGAGGGTTTCATTGTAAATTAGCATTAATGTCCACTTAAAGTACAGTATCTATGTATAGCAATGCAGACAGAGCTGCAGTCAGTATGTACAATAACATCACCATCTTGTTAAATGATGGTAGACTTTTACCTCAAAGAGTTATAGACCTATTAGCATTTCTGCTATGTCAAATCTTTGCTGTGGATGGCAATATAAAGTCTGTTGCGACTAACCTACTGGTGCTACAAAAACTTTCCTCAGTGGTGTTAGAAGAGCCTAGCTCCTTGCTGATTTTAAAAAGGAAACAGACAATTTTAAAATCTGGCTGGAAGTAGTCTCGATTGCAGTTTCATTAGCAATTAAAAGAGCATGTAACCTAATGCTTTTTCCACTCTGGTCCAGAGAAATTATGCACAGTGGGCAGCTCTTCAGTTGGTGTAAACCATCAGCGATGTAATGAAAGCAATGAACCTTCACTGATTTGCACTGAGAATCTTGCCTGCTCCAAATTGTTCAAACATAAGCCCTCCTAAGGCTGTGCTTTATTGTTAACTTGTTTAATATTGAAAAAATATTTCATCTTACTTGAAATTCCTTTTCTCTAGCTTGCCTTCAAGGAATCCCTAGTGAAATTGCCTCTGTGTGGCCTGTTTCTTTTGAACCACACATGCTGATTCACTTACCTTCGTACAAGTGACCCTTATATACAAACACAGTTTCTTTTCATCCTTATGTAGCATCTCAGAAACCAAAAGATACTCAGAGCCACTGCCTTCCTGTGGTGGATCCTGGAAATGGCCAGGAGAACCCTAGCCACAGTGGCCCCAAACACATGCTTTTCAGCAGCTGGGGTGGCAGCTGGTGGCACTGTGGGAAACATCATGCAAGTGCCAGAAATGGGCTGAAGGACAGAAGTCTTCATTAAAAGACCATATGTATATTAAAATGTGTTGGTGTTTAAGTAGGGATCCAGTCAAAATAGAAAACAATAGGAGATGGGGGACACAAGAACCAGTTGTTTTTCTTTTGGAGCAAAGTAAGTTATTATTTGTACTTATTTGTTTGGGTTGCTGAGAGTTTTACATATGCAAGACTAGAAGGGGCCTCCTGGGTCATTGTGTCCAGTCTTCTGAAAATACAGGTAGCTGTAGTTTAGTTTATGTAGTTTAGGAGAGTCCAAGGATCACTACACAATACATAACAGGAACTACAGAGTACTTCCTCTCCAAAATTTATGACCTATAGTGAAAGATGGACAGTCATACCTGTACTGTGCCAGAGAAAGACAAGAAGAAAACTCAAGAGCATCACCAGGAGCTCAGGTCCTTGGCATTTTCTCTGTGTGTACCTGGGATGAGTTTTGTTGAGCTGCCTCCCTAAACCAAGGCCAGCTCGAGTCAGTTGTGAACCGGAGAAGCTCTGTGAGCAGCTGTGCTGGAGAGCAGGGTAGCAGCCTGCAGCCACTTGGCATGAAGGGATGCAAGTTGTGAGATCCAGCACCTGTTGGGCTCTAAACACTTCTTTTCTTAGAATTCGTGCAGCTGATTGGTTCCTGGGGTAAAGGCAGCAGCTGCCGGGCAGTAGTGGTTAAAATAGGAAACGGAGGGTGCCACATCTAACTGTGAAAGGAAAGAGGCAGACAGGCATCCAGCTGCAATAAAAATTCTTCTTGGTGAAAGGGGCCCTGGGGTGATCAGGAATTGGAGGCTTTTACACCCTCTGTTTTCTCTCTTGTCCATGACCACACCTACAGTTGCACATATACATCACCCTCAGATAATGCTGCACACTGGGTTGGCAGTGACTGTATTAATGAGTGTTAGTTCTGGAATGTTTTGAGGTAGCATGTGAGGGCCCTGCCTCTCACTGTGAGCCAGGTATACTTGCTGAGATGTGTTGTCCTCAATTTGACTGGATTCTTTGCAGCACCTTTAATAGCAAAAATGCTGTGAAAAGTTTAAACATGAAGCAATGCAGCTTTCGTGCAGATGGAGTTTGAAAAGGACATTCAACCTTCTCTAATCTTCTACTGTAATCAGCAAGTAAAGCAAAAGGAAGAACAACCTGAAAGATAATATTTTTTATTCTGATAATGTGCGGTACTTTAATTTCACCCAGGCATTTACATGGCCCCTTTATTGAAGAGTGTTCCTTTTGCGTTAGCTGGAGGACTGTTAAAAAAGAGCAAAAAAGCAAAACCCTTTGCTTAGCCACCTTTCAGGTGGAGCCAGACATCCTCACAGAGAAAGAACAATGTAAAGTTGAGGAAGCTCAGCTACAGATTGGAAGATTAATCCTATTCTTCAGAAAAACGCAACAAAAGAAAGCAAGAGGAAAGAATGAGGAGGAACAGAGAGACTCCTGTTTTGCTTTATTTGCATGCTGCACATGTCTGCAAGAGAGAGGCTGATGGCACACAGGTATGGCACAGCCTTTGGCCCTGGCTTACCTCTCCGTTCTGGGAGGACATCTGGCCAGCATTCTCTCCTCTCCCCCCAGCCCTTCTCCTTCACACTGGGCTGCAGCAACTCAAGCTGGCTGAGCCTGTCTTTGGGATAATATCATGCAGTTAAATTAATTCCAAAGCTGGTCAAGCTTGGAATCAATTAGACAGGAGACAAAGAAGGAAGCTGGGAAAGAGAAAAACGGACCAGGTGTAAAACAGCATGCAAAAAGAGGAAATAGTGGGCATAATCTAAAAGGTGGCTTGGGGTTTGGTTTAACGCAGGATTTGCAGGTGACATGAGCATATGACACTGCACAGATCCCTTCTGCCTCCAACTATCCATGCAGGGTTTCACTAAGTGCCTCTTGGCTACACAGTCAAGATAGCATCCAGAGCTCAAGAGGAGCATGTTCCTTTCCATTTCAAGGGCAACACTTAAATGGACATAAAGATTCCTCAGCTTAATATACAGCAACCATCTCACTTTACCTCATTCCCAATGTCTTGACCTTGATGTTGAGTGTAATCCAGACCCAGGAACAGGCAGTGCTGAGCAGGCATTGTGCTTCCCCTTTACAACCTCAGCAGCTGCTGCAAGTTTGGGCCAATAAATCACAAATGTTGGGAGGAAAGGACCATCCTCCTGCCGCATGTCCTGACAGCAGTTCCCACAGTGGGCAGCTGATCCTTGACTGAACCTCGAGGCACTGCCATATGCAAATAGTAGTAATCTCTGGTTTGTTGTTCCTCCAAGGTCGGATGCACCTGCATGTGTCTGTCTGCTTGGAAGCTTAAATAAACTCAGTTGAGGATTGTTTGCTTTTGCAAGCCTGATTCATCAGCTTGGTTTCTAGAACGTGTAAGCTACTTCCCAGTTGGTCAGAATGGCTTTTTGCTGTCTTTCTTCCAAGTTTGTCTTAGTGAAGACTTTTAAAAAACATGTAGTTTTTAATCTTCTGATGTCTTGGATGCCAGCCTGCAAAACTGTAAAACAGTTGACTTATAACTCTGATATTTGTAATGTTTTCCATTTTCTCCAGCATAGTTGACTCAGAGACCACATGAACAACATTAAAGAGTTGTTAAGTTACAACTTTATTTATCAAGCCAGGTATAAGGAAGGGAACAAGGAACTCAGTAAACTAGGGCATTTTAGGAGCGTCTTTAAGAAGCCACTCAGACAAGTTTCAGCATAATGATCCCTAGCAGGGCCATCAGAATTGCAACCTCTACCAACTTTTAAACCTTTCTTGCAAGTTACCTTGGTTTATTTTGTACAGCTGCTCCTTATACTGTTGCTACATTATTTTTGTTTACATATGAACACTTTACAAATAACATTTAAGACGGATTTTGGGTTGATTGACGAGAAGCTCAACATGAGCCAGCAGTGTGGGCTCACAGCCCAGAAACCAACTATATCCTGGGCTGCATCAAAAGGAACATGACCAGCAGGTCAAGGGAGGTGATTCTCCCCCTCTGCTCTCGTGAGAAACCACCTGCAGTACTGCATCCAGCTCTGTGGACCCCAGCACAAGAGTGACATGGATCTGGCTCAAGCATGTCCAGAGGAGGCCATGAATATGTTCAGAGGGCTGGAGCACCTCTCCTATGGAGGCAGACTGTTGGGGTTGTTCAGCTTGGAGATGAAGGTTGCTTCAGGTGAGACCTTTTAGCAGTCTTCCAGTACCTTAAGGGAGCCTACAGGAAATCTGGAGAGGGACCTTTTACAAGGGCATGGAGTGACAGGACCAGGGGGAATGTCTTTAAACTTAAATAAGATAGATTTGAATTGGACATTAGGAAGAAATTCTTTACTATGTGGATGGTGAGACACTGACACAGGCTCTCCAGAGAAGCTGTGGCTGCCCAGAGAAGTTGTGGCTACCCCATTCCTGGCAGAGTTCAAGGCAAGGTTGGACAGGGCTTTGAGCAACCTAGTCTAGTGGAATGTGTCTCTGCCCATGGCTGGGGGGGGTTGGAACTAGATGATCTTTAAGGTCTCTTCGAACCCAAACAATGCTGTGGTTATGTGATTCTATAAACATTCATAACAAGAAAAGGAAAAGTAAAAGGTCACTGCACCAAGCAGTCTGTGAATTGATGATTCCTCTCTGGCCTTGCAGCCCAGAATAGTGCTTTCCACTGAAGCTGGTGGGACTACATCCTTCCTGAATTGCCCTCCCTGGTCAGAAGCGTTTGCAGAGTCCGGACCCACACTTAGATGAGACTTCAGCTACTTCATCTACAGCAGGGAAAATCATGATTAGTCCTTGAATCTGGTTCTAAGTGCTGGTCCTAGCTTTTGTGCATATACTGTTAGCTCTTGTATAGATCACCAGTTGATCTTCATCTGTTATCAGTGGAGAAAGAGGCGTTGCTGGAGGGCTGGCCATCTTTTCTTTTTTTTTGTGGAGCAAACTTTAGCACCTAGCTTGGCATAGGGATGTGACGTTTGGATGCTAGTTATAAGCCTGTGTCCTGGGTTCAGCAGTAGCAGTCATTTTTCTCCTTAGTAGCTGGTGCAGTGCTGTGTTTTTGACTTTCAGCCTGGGAACAGAGCTGATAGCACTGATGTTTTTAGTTGTTGCTCAGTAATGTTTACTCTGACCAAGGACTTTCTGAGTCTCATGCTCTGCCAGGAAGGAGGGGAAGCCAGGAGGAAGCAGAGACAGGACACCTGACCCAAACTAGCCAAGGTCCCTCTCCAAAGACCCAAACTAGCCAAAGCAGAGACAGGACACCTGACCCAAACTAGCACAGCACATCATGCCCAGGATGTAAACTGGGGGCAGTTACCCGGAAGGGCTAGATCACTGCTCGGGTCATACTGGGTATCAGTCAGTGGGTGGTGAGCAGTTGTATTCTCCTCCCTTGTTATTTCCCTTATCATTACTATTATTGGTGGCAGCACTAGTGTTTTGTGTTATACCTTAGTTACTGGAGTGTTCTTATCTCAACCCGTGGGAGTTACATTCTTTTGATTCTTCTCCCCATCCCTCCAGGAGCGGGAGGAGGAAAAAGAGGGGCACTGAGCGAGCAGCTGCGTGGTTCTGAGTTGCCGGCTGGGCTTAAATAACAACAGCCTGGTACTTCTTGCAGACTGCCTTGCAGATCTCTGTCTCCTCATTCATCTTATCCATAGTTAAGGGGAAGAGGTGGTTTATGGTTATTTCAGATTTAAAGTTCTTATTTCAAACTGCAAGGCTTGGGCTTCTTTATTTCCCTTAGAAGTTATTTGAAAATTCAGAGATCCCTTCAAACCTAAATTATTCTGTGGTTCTATGAGCCTAAATTTTTGAACAGTTCCTTAAAATCAAAATTAGGTGGGGAAAAACATAACTTTCAACTAGTCACAGAGCTACTTTAAATCTCTTCTTTGAAAAATTCCCTTTGGCTGCTGTCTGAATTGTGCAGTTTGCCCTCCAGGACCCATTTACTCTCTGTTGGCAAATCAAGTTCTTAGAGAGATAAAAAAAAATGCTGGGAAAAATCTTCTTCTTGGGTCTCCTGTCCAGAACACAAATTTAATAGACACTGCAAGCCCTTTAAACATCTTACACATTCCCATATGAAAAGCTGGTATGTTCGATGATGAAGTCAGTACTATTTGGATCAGCACTAATAAATTAAGTACATATGAGATGGGTCCCTAGTAAGACATCCAGCTGGCACAGAACAGCCTGCATCCTTCTGAAATTCGCATACTCATCAAGAGAAGGTGCCTGTGTATACATAATCTTTTGGAAATGGTCCCTGTCCTGTTGGGTGAATGTTATTTGGCCCAGACCAAAACCATGTAAGCAGCAGATGCAAACGAGTTTTAGTGCAGAAGAGTATTCTGTGGCAAAGCTGAAATGACTAGTACAAATATATCCTCAGGGAGCCCATGCTTACAAATTCCTATTTGTGGTTTCTAAGTAAATGAAGAGTCTTCCTTCCTCTCAGTACATGCTTTTGTGAGTTGTTTCATTGGGTTTGGCATTTGGGTTTGTTGGGTTGTTTTGTTCTGTTTTATTTTTTGTGTTTCTTCTATACTCTTAAAATGGTTTATTTTTTATTTTATTGCAAATTCTGCTTATTACTTTTACTTCATAGGGTCTCTATGATGCTTTCCATCAAATCTTCCTGATTCATTAGGACTAGGAGCGACAGCATGCTGTTCCTTCAGCACACATACAGACAGCATCAGATGGACATCTTATGTAATATCATCTGCCAGTAGAGAAACTGAACCTTTAGCTTCAAATCCTGGCTCTTTGCCCAGATGAAATAAATGACCGCCATCATTTCTGTGAATTAACGCTAGAGGGAGACCTGGCAGACTTAGCTTATTTTATCTTTACAGACTTTGTATCCTACACAATTTTATAGACTTCACACATCCAGTTTTACTAGTCCTTTTCCATAAACTAAAGCCAGTTTTTATATAGCCCTCTCTTGTTGTGTCCTTATTGGCATATTGGTTACAGCTTGCTCATCACAGACATCTCATGGTGGTGGTTTTATGAGTCAACTAGTAAACTGTCACTATTCTTGCAAAATGTATTGCATTTTCACATAGTATGAAACGCTGGGGTTTGTAGTTCATTTAGTAGCCAGAATTCTCCAGACATTCCTCCTCAGTAGTTTGAAGTGCACAGAAGCAGGCAGTCAAACATTGCAATAGCATGTTATTTTGTGTGAGGATTTTTATTCTTTTTTTCTGCTTTCAAAACTAAAAAAACCACAGCCAGCACTGGGAATTGATCAGACTGAAACATTTGTGTGTGACGCCCTAATAGATTCTATAATGCCGTTAGCTTGGCTTACAACATGGCAGCTAGACAGGCATATTAGCTGCATCCTTTTACATGCAGACCTTGCTGTTAAATCGTGTTTGGCTAATCTTCCCTTAGGGGAAATTGGATTTCAGCCCCTCTCCCACCTCAAAACCCACTGTAAGATATAAAATTGCTTTTTAGAAGTCTCTTTTTCTCTAAGGCACTTTAATTGGCATAAGGTAGTTGCTGTTATAGAGAGACTATTGATTAGCATTTTTATTTTGCTATATTTTGAAGTACACCAGTTTCAAAAGCATTTCATGAAATACCAAGGCAATAAACCTGGCAATAAAAGGCCACAGTGAGGACTGACTTGACTTGCTTACTCCTACCTGTCTCATTTGGTTTGGGTTTTTTTATTATTTTTAAAACTGGCAAACCAGGCTGAACCTGGTTTTCATTCTCATTCCCACAACCCCTCTAGTGAAATCCAAGCTGGACATGGGAGCCAGTGTCAAGTACACAGCAAGACTTGCCCTGGGGTTGAGGGGACCCGAGCCTTGTCCAATGCAGCATATTCTGCAGTGCTCATGTCAGGAAAAAAGGAGGTACAGCCTGTGTTTAATCTTCCTTTCCTTCCCCAGTGTTGGGGTTGCTGACAGTACTGTTGCACCAACCTTGAGGAAGTGGGACAAAGTCATTAGAGAAAATAGATTGGAGAGATTTTTCCGTGAGAAAAAATGCATACATCTTAACATCTCATTGATATTTTTTCCAGCATACTTTATTAGACTTTTTTAGAAAGTCTTGAATGCATAATTTTTTCTTTGAAAATATGTTAAAATGCCTCTTCTAGTCCTCAACACCTATATTAGCATGAGTACATTGGTGACCACTCTCAGGGCTTTGTTCCTTCAGGCTTTCTTTGTTCCCAGAAATTAAAAAAGTAACAATTTTAAATGTGCCAGTCCCTGAAGTTCAGTCTGTCTCATGTCTGTGTCAGGTTCAGTTTTCTCTTAGCTAATGGGTTACTGACACCCTGAAGTCAGGATTTCACATGTGTTCTAGCTACAGAGCATGTCCTGAATGCCACATTTTTTCAATTTATCTTTTGTCTTCTACTGCCTGACATATCCTAAAAGTAAGAATAACACTTGGTCTCTTTCTGTTTGCCAGCACCAGTGAAAATAAAATTCAAGTATGTAGATGGCAAGACTACGTCTTTGGAAAGTTTTGAATTCAGTAAAGTAAATACTCAAGTTGCCAGAGCTTTGTAGCAGTAGAGTACATGGGTACTCAAGAGCAAAAATGTTGAGTGAAAACAACTTGGTGATCCCAGTCCAATCTTGTTACATTACTTATCATCAAAATCCAGGTCTTGGAGGCAGAATAATTTCGACCTAAGATGAAGCATTTCTGTATTTACTCTGTCCTTTCCTTTATAGAAACCATTATGGGAGTACTCTGCTTTGCCTGGATCTTGTGTTTAATGGTACTTTACATCCATCTATGCCACTGAGACAGACTTAATTTCAGAATGTTTCAGAAGCGCCTTTTCACCAATCAGACATCAGCTGTACAAAATTACCATGAACTGCTTTGCTTTCTCTGCATGGCTCTGCTTTATCCTCAGTCAATAGACATCTTATCAATCCTTGTTCAAAGACATTCTCTTGCTTCCCCTGGGCTAGTGCTGGTGATAGATAAAAAGTCTGCAAGCTTGGGTTGTGATTTGTTAGTCCCAAGTTATTTGAGGCAAATGGATAATAAACAAATTTTGAAAGTCCACCCAGTTCATTAAAACTTGAAGCAGTCATTTGAAAGTGTGGTGGGGTTTCAGAGGGCTCTCAGCTTCACAGTGTGGCCCATGATGATGCATGTACAAACCAAAATGTAATATAAAGTACACTTCTTTCATCTTCACAAAAAGGTTTTATCATACAGCCTTAAAGACCTTTAGATCTTTCTACATCTGAAAGGAAGATCCGGCATCTCATGGAAATTCTCAGTATAGATTCAGAACACCTTTAGTGACTATTCCTTCGAGTCTCTGGGTTAACTCTCATTTTTGTTTTGTATTAAAGTTTCTTTTTTTTATTACCTTTATACTTACAAGGGTCATTAGAGGATTATCCCTAAACTTCAGAATATTAGCTGTTTCTGACAGCTCCTGCTGTTTCCTTTCCTGTGGTTAACTTGACTTTCCACTTGAACCAAAAAGTAATTCTTATCATTGCTTTATCTTAATTCTAAAAATTTCCCTGAAGAACGTCTTCAGTTTTCTTTATTGTCAGTATGATAGTCTTCCACCTCACATCAGACAAATGAAAGCTTTCACAAGAACAGTTTTTCCTTGTTAATATTAAGAACACTCTATGGCTATGGATCAAGACTACTTTTTTAGAAGCAAATCCATTGGCACTTCTGTAGCAATTAGATAGTATTAGAAAATAACTTCATTTTTAATGGATTTGTCTGTGGGTGCATGGGAAAAACATAAGCAGGACTTCTTCTTTAATGAACATAAAGTATAAAATGCTCTGCAATCAAAATATACTCTGTGAATAACTAATTGTAATCTGTGCATATGCCCAGACAGATTTCTTGCCCCATCCACTAAGCTTTCAAGACAGCTATTAGTCTAAAACAAACAGCCATTTCCAACCGGGAAAATGAAAAACCTTCCTGGAAGCCTGGGCCATCTGAGGATGCTCCAGTACAAGAAGGCAAACCTAAAAACATTTAAAACTCAGAGGTTTACTCTGATGGGTCAACATGCAAAGGACTTAAGAGAAAATGAATTTGTATCAGCAGTGGCATTACTATTTATTATAGTAATGCAGTGACTGGAAAAGTACAGGTAAATGGTGAAATGTGATACATCTGCCATCCATTTTAGCCCATCACATGCTTAGAAATCCAAATACACTGATGTGGAGAGACTGAGACTGTTCTGCTGCTGCCATAATGAGTCTGCCTCATTACTGTGGATGAAAAGCTTCTATAGGCAAGATTTCCCAAATGTTACCAATCCTGGATGCCTGCTGTAGGGCCTAGGGTAAGAAAATCCCCCAAACTGGCGAAGGTTCCTGCAGCAGCAGAGGGGTGCCAAGATGTTTCCTGAATTAATTTGGAGGGTTCTGATAGTGGATTCTTCCTCCTCCTCCTCTACCTCTTTTTTCTACCTTCACCTCATTCTCCTTCTCCATCTCCTTCTTCTTCCATGCCATCATTCTTACCTTGGTGGGACCCACCATGCCACCTCCTACAAAGATATTTGGAAGAGCTGGTTCTCAGATTAGTTTCCATGTCATTGTTCATCAAAGGTTGCAATAAAATTCACCAGAAATAGACTAATGGGGGCAGGTTTCTGAAAGGCCCCAGTCTGTCGGGATACCAGCGGCTCAGGAATGCCAGTGGGATATAAGCATATCACAAAGAAATGATAGGAACTCATCATATAACACTGGACATTCAGCTGAGTGAATAAATATACTGTCTTTCTGCCAAATTATTTATGGTTGTTGAAACAAAGGGAGCATTGTAGTGGATAAATTACATTATAAAGCTTAGAACTCTCATAGTCATACCTAATTGTTCAGGTAATATCATTTATGACTATGAGTCAGAGAGAAACTACATACACAAATGTTTTATTTTTGTTTAGCTGAAGGAAGCAAGACGTGTGGGTATGAGTCTCAGAAACAGATGTGCACAAAAATTTATGCATGATTTACAGCAATTATGTATGTAAACTTGATAGTAATGCATGTGGCAGATGACTAAAGACCTGAGGGGTCTTTTGCATATGCAAAATTATCCACTAATTCTTTGGACCCTGTTTTCACACTATGGTGTGACCAGATTAACTCCAACCCCTGTGGCATTATGATCCTTAAAGGGTACTGTAGGATTTTTCTCCCATTTCTTTAAACAAGCAGTCTTTTTCATCAACCTGTGTTACACATAACAATGTAAAGGAGAGTAAAAATAGCTCAATTGAAACAGTGCTCTGAGCTGCCTGCGTTGCCATCAGGTCTCATACAGGAGTTACGTCTGACTTTTAGAAAAAAGTGAAAGAAGTGCTGTAGGAGGCACGTGTAGGACCTCTCCTAAGCTTATATAGCTCATCGTTTTCATTTGAAATCTCCTTCTATTAATATTCCGTCATTTCAAAGTAGTGAAAAATCCATATGGCAGAAGGATGAGAATAACAGGATTTTCTCTTTGTTTACCTTTTATAGAAGATAGCTGGAAAGGTAAGTATGGTTTCTTTGGGAGTAGGGAGGATTTGGCTGATTTTTTTGCAAAGGTTTTTTATGGTTTTGTCGCTTCAGCATGTTCACTTTCATTCAAAATCAGTTCAGCTTGTACTGAGAGCTGAAAGAGATTTCCAGACTTCTGTAAGGTCTGAAGCTTATGTGATCACAGTACTTTGGTATCAGTGGGTCTCACTGTTGTTCCATTATTTTTTAATTCGATTAGCCCAAATAAGACAAATTTCACAAAGGGTTCCTGTTGTCAAAGACTGCCATTTTTCTCCTAATTCCATGAAATACCTAATGAGTAGAAAGGCTTGTACATTGCCTCCACTGGAGAAACGTGGAATGTCTCATGCACATTAGGAAGATCTCACTTCTATCAGAGAGTCTTCCTGAAAACCAGAAGATGGAACCAGAAGGCTCCCTCCCTAAGACACTACCCTTGGATGCTCACAGACTTACTTGTTTGTCTTGCTTGAGTGTCCAATGGTCAAATGTTGCTCTCCCCTGCATTATGTTGATATAACTGAGACATTTGCCCTGTTGGCTCATAACCCGAGAATACAATTAATTGCAAGTTGTCAGAGAAATCTCAGTGAAGAAAGCTGCTTAGAGCAATGCAGCTACTTAAAATTAGGTATCTGAAGAGGAAATGTTTTACTGTTCTACAGACCTTCAGATTCTTAGGTGGCAAATGGCTTGACAGGGCTGACACTGTGCATGGCCCCAACATGTGAGCGGCCTGGAACAAGTCCCTTCCTACTCAGTCAGCCCGTCCTTATACAAAGAGGCCAGGACACAAAGTCGTGGTGACTCGCTAAGGTTCACAGAGCATATCTGTCACACAGCTTTTAATCACAGCACTTGGTCTCAGCAATCTGTTCCTCTCTTCTGAAATGACAGTAACACATGCTAACACACATACTCATTTAGATCTCAGTCCCTAATGTTGATTTACCAACAGGCTTTCAATTTCTCCTTCCATTATTCCTACACATGCTTCTTTCTCCCCACCCCCGTACAGGCCAAAGTCATGCACCATCGCAGTCCTGCATCAAACCCTGAATAGCTCTGCATGCGTTAAGCTTGCCTCGAGTATATAGAGGATTAGGGACTTATATATAGACTTGTATATTAGGGACTTGTATATAGAGGATTAGGGACTTGAAATAGGTGGCACTTCATGATTTCACTGGCCAAATGATTCAAGCCGCCTTTGCAGATCACCAATTGGGATCATACTGCATTTTTGTGGAGTTTGCATCAGTTTGAATGGTCTTGAATGTGGAATAAGTTCTTGTTATCCTGACTCTGAAACTGTTTTCTCTGTGGTTTGGTATTACAGTTTCTGCTGGTCTGTGATATTAGTGTACTGTATTGTTATCATGTGCTTATATACTTGTCCTAAAACCACAATAAATACAAAACCTTCAGTGTAGAGAATGAGAACAAGTTGGACAATCCTGCCTGCTAAATTACTTTCTTGTGGTGGTTTCTCTGTGACTGGATTAAAAGAGGTTGTCAGCGTATGCTCATCCTGTCCCCTGGCTAGGTATAATTAAAGGCTTGGCAGATTCTAGTACAGCATCTTGTTTAACCTCTACAAGTACCAATATTTACTCAGAAATTTAAAACAATGCATTCAGCCCTCTTACTGGAAGGCAACAGGAATACAAAGTGGCCAGTCATGTCCATGGCATGTCTGCTCTCCCCATGGGGTTTCCCTTTCATTATCTCTTGGCTGTCTTCTTTTGTTTAATGTAAGAACTGAATTATGAACTGCTCAGGAATTCCAGACCCATTCCCACAGTCTGTTTGGCGGAGTGCTCTTTTTCCGGTATATAGTGATCGCCTTTCTCCTACCCCCTGAAATACAGCTAGAAATGAGACATTCGCTGTTCTTTATTTTCCAGCAATTGAGTATTGTGATAGACACACTCACAAACCTAGAGAGCTGTGTCCAAGCAAACCCTTTTCTCTGGTTCCTCAAACTTTTGCTGTTGCATTTGGAGAAAGCACAGTAGTTTTAATTGTGTATGGGTATAACAGTGTAGAAGGAAAAGCTTGGAAATTCTGCATATTAAAACCAAAATTTGCTTGTTAAATTTAAAATAATAGTATTTTTAAATAACAGTAAATTTAAAATAAGAGTATCACTGTATTTCTCCCACATTTTCTCATTACAGAAAAAGGATTAAAATCCTTACAAAGGCATCTGAATGGTGTCTTTTTCTATAAAGTACATTTTTACTCCGAGAAAAAAAAGAATCTTCACTCTGAAATGGTCTTTATCAGGCAACCTGGAATGAAAGTGCGCAATTTGAGAAAGCCACTGAGTACACAGCAGCAAAAGAAAAAAAAAGGTTTTAGTATCTCTGCATGCTCTAAATATTGAAGCAGGCCCTTCTGCCTGTTCCTTTGTTCCCTGAATCTGTAAAGCCTCCCCCTGCTCCCTTTCACCAGGACACCTCTCAGTCTCTTTGAACTGCTGTGGCTTCCTACCAGCCTCAGTCTGGCTCATTGCTGCTCTGGCACTGCAATCCACTCTGCTTGCTTTTCTTTTCTTTTACACAGACCATTGTCTGTCCCATGTTCCCAGAGGAGCTTAGGCGTTAGCATGCCAATGCATCAGAGCAGGCTCTGGGCTCCAGGCTGGACTTAGCAGTTCTGAGCTGGGTTTTAAGAACAGAGGTCGATAGAGGCATCTGGCACAGCAGGGTCACACATTGGACGGGTCACAGGAGAGAAGAAAGAAAAGAATACACCTAAAATCTCACCTCAGTACAGTGTTACAGTACATGGTTGTTGGGAAGCAGTGGTCACTCCAGCCAGTGGGCCTTACCAGTGGCCATCCAGGGACCTAACAGTGCTGAGGTGTACATCTAGGCATCCTAATTCTGCTGGTTACCATTAATGGCTGTGAATGGGGTATCATTTCACCTTTTAACCTCAGTAATGATCCACCCCTGTGTGGCATGCTATGCTGTGTGCTGGATGTGCATTTAGTTACATCACCTTGTCATAAATCAGGCTGGCAGGACAGTCTGTGAGGAGTCTGGAAATCACTCTCCTGCTCTTTTGTATGAACTTCTTGGTGATATTCTCAGTATGTGTTCAAGAAAAATCTAATGGAAAGGCTGGGGCTATCATTTCTTGAAGATGAAACAGGCTCTTTGGTGACTGGCTGAGATCCTCTAGGACTGACAATTTTGAGGCTGCCAAAATTTACTTTAATTACATATATTGTGTAATTAATGTAGCGTGAGGTGTGTGTATAATGACAGGGTGTCTAGAGCCTTGTAGAAGTTAAAAAATAACCTAAATTAATAAATAAAACAAATGCATGGGGCTACTCATAAAGAGAACTGCAAAGCAACACAAGGTGAGAGCTGCAGCTTTCTGCACATGCAGTTGGAAGAATCTGATTTTATGAGTTCCCTGAAAAATGCCCTGGTTTTCCATTCGGTCGTGGGGGTCAGCAAAGCCATTCATAGTGATCTGTGATGCCCTACGTGATTTGTGTTCTGCAGGTCTAAAGGAGGCTTTTCGTTTATATGTGGGCATAACAGCTGAAATTAGAGGAAACATCTGCAGTGAAGATTTCAGAGGTGGAAAACTTGCAGGCTGGAGGTTGCCTCAACCGTTGCCTTCTGGAATATATCAGCTGGAAATGAGATCAAAGTGTCATGTCTCTGCATGATGGGGTTGTACTTGCGCTGATTTCAGGTGCTAGCTGTTAAAAAGGGTCTGGTACAATGCTTGTTGAACAACTGCATAGCAATCAGAGAACAACTAGAAATCAGTTTGTGAAATACAGCCTTATCTGCATAGTTTCTGCTAAACTATCTTTTATAGTTCTTTTTAAAAAAAAACAAAACTCAAAATCTGTTAATGATACATAATACACAACCTAGATATACAAATGAGTAAATCCACAATATCATTGCCTTTATTCCTAGTCAGTCTTACCCCAGATACTTTCAAGGTGTTTCTAAATCAAATTCATGAAATACCTGTCCAGGTTTCTTGCTGGAAAACATTAACTTGGGATTTTATTGATGCTACTGAAGAAGCTGTCCTGCTCACACTGTGAAAGCAAGAGGGAACGAAGTTGCAGATGCTGCTAGACCCTTATGAATGTCTATGTGTTCTCCCACATTAAGAGTGAATTAGAAGAAAATCAAAGGGAATTTTAAGTGTTGTAAATAGCTGGTCGTTGGAATTAAGATTCAGAAAGGCTGGCTGCTTTACAGCGAGCAGAGGTTCTCCAGGCAGGCCTTCTTGCCAGAAGAAAAGAGAAAGATTCACCTAAAGTGCCCCTAAATCAAAAAGAAGACAAAAGCAAGTATGCAAAATATATTTAAAACCAAGGGGAGAGATTTACGTAGGAGGCGGGGTGTGTAAGGAGACCACAAGATTACAAAAGACCTTTTCTGAGAGGAGCAAGAGGAGAAAAAAGTAGATACATCCTCTTGGATCTGCAGTGAGTCACCACAGGTCATGTTTTATAGGAGTTTTATTGCATGTTTTATGTGTACCTTGGAGAATAAAATGGTATGCATCTGATTAGATGATTTAGTACTGGGAGTGTAAGGTAAGAGCATAAGTTGAATGCAATTATTTTTAAAGGAAATTATATTCCTGCTGCTGTCTGTCTGCTGTTCTCTATCTTTTTCTTTTTATTGTGTCTTTTATCTTGGTTCTAAGATGGCTTTCACATTGTATCTACCTTGCAATCCCCTAGCTTGTATGAAGGCAATTCACAGCTCAGTGCATTGCCTGCCTCCTCTGATTGTTTACAACTGGTTTATTAACCAGGCTTTGTCTTGGACTATCTTTGCTTCATCGGGAGGGAGGGGGAGAGCACAGTTGTTCGTTTTGCATTAAACATGTGTGCTGATGTGGAAATATCCAACCATACCCCTCAGCAGAGATATCTGTGCTAAAATGAAACCAACTTTTATGGGAAAAAAATTAATTTATTACTAATGCAAGGTTATTACTTGGACCATATAACTCAGTGTAAGTATGTGATATTGCCTCCACCTAAGAGTCCTGTATTCCTGATTAAAAAGTGCTAGAGGGGAGTATATGCCTTGCAACCACTTATCTGCCCCGTTTTCAATTTCACCTGCTACAATATTCCATTTGAACTCTTTCTTAGAATTTTACAGCTGAAGTGAAATATTTGACTTTTGCATTGGGCTGCAATTTTGGGGTGAGAGGGCAGGGGCTTGAGAAATTTCTTCCTTTTCCCTGCTGCCTTCCTGTTCCTTCCACTAGAAATATGTTGCTGCAAGTGCCTTTGGCAAAATAGTGATTAGCTATAATGAAGATCTGTCTGAGAGAGATTACTACCTTTATGAGGTGGCATTTTTCAATGTGACTGTGCCTATACCTTCCAGGCAGTTTGCTTTCTCTGTTCAAAATTGTATTTATTTATTTTGTTCTATAGTTTTAAATACCTAGGTTATGCTAAGCTGATTTATTCATATTATTTAACACAACACATAATGTATTGAACCGCACTTTCTAACATACGATCATATTTGCCCTCTACAATAATGAATCCATGTATAACTATCCACTTGCTCCCAGGATTCCCAAGGAAAGAGTTACACTTTGCAGCATGATTGGAAAACTCTGTTGAGAGATGTATCTATTCTAATGATTTTTGGATCTCCCCTGGACTCCAGACCCAGTTCCTGGGGGAAAAATCATCTCTCCTTACTTCAGGAAATCTATACTGTAGATGTTGACATTTGAGGTAGTTGTCATGGGCTCTTTTTCTAGTCAGTGGAGATCAGGACAAGAACATTAAGGGAGTCAGATGTGAATTGTGCATGTGACTCCATTGGCTCTGTTGACTACGTCTCCACTGTCTATTAAGAGAGCCATGAACACTGGCACATGTAGAGACATTTACACTGTCGGATGGATCCCAGCCGTTACATCCTACTAAAATTTCAGCCTGTAAGTCTGCAGATGTTTTACCATCAGCTCAAGATCCTTTTACTCACAACTAATGATCTACTACATCCTTTACACAGTTGCTGTGAACAACAGTATCTTCTCACCTGCTCTCTCCAGACACCATGTTCAACATGATGTTTCCTTCCTCACAGCCAGGTTGAATGCACAAATCTTGCAGCTTTTTGTGCCTTTCCATGATACAGGGTTCCCAGGTCATTCTCATAGCCTAAGCTTTTCTTCCATCTCTCTTCATCTCATATCTGAGCCACTAGAGCTTCATTTTCTTCAGTATTGTCATCACCAGTTCTCTTTAGAGCTTTCAAAGAAACTATTGAAAAGACTATAGACTGTCTTCAGATTGCCCAACTTTATGAATCTCTTGGTTGACCTCATTTATTCTGCTTCATCAAATATGTAACCTGCATTCACAGTAAAGGTCCTTAAAAGTCTATGCCTTTCCTGTCTACCAGTTTTTAGTCACTACTGTTAACTGCCGTTAGCTGCTGTGTTCAGATGTCATATCTGAGACACCATATCTGCTTAGGAGACCATCTCTTTCCTTTTTAACCCAGCACTTTCTTTCCCCATGCTGCTCCTTACACTTGGAAGGTATGCCTGAAAGCATCAATAGGAGCACCACATAATTCTCCTTCCAGTCCATCTGGAATACTGTCCTCCATCATGTTTAGTAGGGGCTCACAGGTAGCTCTAGGAGTACTTAGATATGAGCCGCATCCCTGTTAGAACAGCTCCATGTCCATGGCTAACACACATGTCGCTACCTTTGAACTGCCTGTCTTTTTGGAAGGGTAACATCATCATTATTTCATAGAATCATAGAATAGTTAGGGTTGGAAAGGATCTTAAGATCATCAAGTTCCAACCCCCCCGCCATGGGCGGGGACACCTCACACTAAACCATATCACCCAAACACTAAATCATATCACCCAAACACTAAACCTTATCACCCAATTTCTCCCCTTGGGACAGGGAGTCTTTTGGCCATATGCAGCGGTCCTCATCTGCACTTCCATTTTGACAGAAAACCTGTTGGACTCTCTTCCAGGCTTGGTGTTCAGCTTTCACGTTGCTTGAACAAACTTTACTCTGACTTGCATTGCTTTTCCCTCCCCAGTGCTCACCCATTCACCTTCTGAAGCTGCACTTTTCCCTCCACCACCCAATAACCCACACACACAGTGCAGAAGTAAGCAGAAATAATTTAAACCATGGGTACGCAGAGGATAGACCACTTCTCCGCCTTTTCAGAGTATCACTTTGTTAATATCATTTTCAATATATGTCTGTGCTTTTACAGGTCTGGCCTTTTTAACCTTCTGCAGTATGTTCTTGGACTTTATGATTTTAACCAGATCTGTTACTATCTAAATACTGGGGGAAGCAGGCAGGGGAGGCAAGAGAGAATGACAAGTGATTCCTTAAAATGCTGTTCTCAGTAGCTCTTTATAATATACATTAGGAACAGCAGGGAGACCATCTTTCAGTGGTAGATCTGAGCCTGTTGAAAAAGAAGTTATGGTGCATAGTCACACAGAAAAAAGGTGCTGGTTCATATCTGTCACCATCAGTCTTGGCATTTCATGTTTGCATACAGAGATCCTGTTGTGCACAGTCTAGACAGAGCAGTGCCAGATTTGCTCCCGCTGCTTTACAGTCATACTGGCTATAGTTTTGCTCATGAACAAAATCTCTTTAGGTGTTTTGGGATGCACGAGGCTTAAGATCTTAAAATGCTGCTCTCTAGAGTGTATGTTCCCATTAATGGGCCCATAAAGATCCTCTTATTTATTATTGTTTAATTATATGCAACCTGTTGCTGCAAAATAGCTGTGCATAATTGCTGTTTATTTCTGCACTGGCTTGAGTGTATAAGTATTTAAAAGATACATTTTAGGCTTAGTGAATTCTATGTTACTGACTGTTCAAAGTAACTTTATTTTCCGTTGTCTTTTCTCTAAATGTTCTTTTGATATTTAGAGCGTTAGTGATGATATTATTACATTGCTGTTAGCTATTGAATGAATGATTGCTGTTGTATACTGAATGTGCTGATGCTGAAAATCTGTGATATAAATAAACTTCCTCTGGTAACATCATTATAATAGCACAAGCAGCAGAAATTTATGGAAAGAACAGATTAAATGCTTAGACTTAAATTCTTCAGTGTGCAACTCTGCTTAAACTGCTGTGTCTGAATTTTGGGTTGCTGAATCAGGTGGAAAAAATCAAACTGACACATCGCTTGTCTGTGCATTTTTACTATGATATATTATGTTACTAAAAGAAAAAGCTCAAAAGCAACCATTGATAATCCTGGGTAAAACTTGGAACATAAATTATTAAGATCTGTAGTTTCTTTTCAAAGCGGCCTGGGACTTAATGCATATATCACAGCAAGGAAATGTAACACCAATATGTACTTATGTATTATAACATGAGACATTTTTATGTATGTAATAAAACATTCACTATGTAACTGTTTATCTAAGCAACAGATAGGAAGGTTGAAAAATTCACACAGTTAATCATATTTATTTAGCTAATTAACAACTAATAACATTAATCATAAATGCATGAACATTTAAAAAGTAATTTATTATTGAGTATGAAAACTATTATCAAACTTGCTTTCCAAAGTATATTTTGTTTACTTATATGCATAAAGTCTCCCAAGATACCCAGTCTCAGTATTTCACGTAGTTATTCGGTAAATGCCATCCTCCATAAAGTGTGGGATGCAAAGTACCATATCAAGAATTTACCAGAGATACATACACCTCCACTAACCGTTTCCAATTATCTTGTAATCACTTCGAGGCTAGGGAAATGAGACTCCCGAAGTCAGTGTTGCTTATCTCTGGACTGCTGTAGTCACCTACACTTTCTACAGAGCTTCAGGATTTCCCAGAAATGGGTTGAAAGGTAATATTATAATTACGGAATAACTTGAGTGCACCAGTCCCCAACCTTTGCTGCCCCTTGGCAGCAAGACTGAGCAAGTAATGTTGTACACTGGGATCATAATTTGTTCTCCCTGTCAGCTGTAAGTGTTAACTCCTTAACTCCCCATAGCTGCAAGCTATACTGTCCATTAACAACCTGTTGGGGATTAGTGAGAAAGCTGAAGACATCATCAACGTCTGGGTTTCTAATTCAGTAGGTTGATTTTCTTCCTTTCGATAACTTTTTTATTACAAGTTTAATAGTGCCCACTGAGAGTCACTAATAAATGAATGAGAGCTCATTTCCTCCACAGGTTTTGTCAAATTTGCCTTATTATCTCCCAGGTTTAAACTAAGAGCAACAGAGTGACAAGGCTCATCAAAACTGTGGAGAGGGAGATGTGACTCTCTAGGGGAGGGGCAGGAAGACATGAATAAAGGCAAAGTCGAAGTACAAAAAAGGAAAAAATAAAATCACGTTTTACCTATATTTTTAAGTGTTTATTTGTAACTATGTTTAAATTAATCTAAGTAAATGACTGAACTCAGCGGGTATGCGAAAGCTGAAATACATAATCACTCACAGAAAGCATTACAGCAACACATTAGCAGTGCTGTGGAGATGGCTGTGTGGGAGGCATTTTCATACCAAATTCTTTTTTTTTTTTAATTTATTTTTTTAGTTATTTATAATTGTTTCAGAAAAATAAATTACATCCCTTCAGGCCTTTGAACTGGAAGAGCGGGTGCTTGTTTTCTTTATGGCAGTGCATTTTAATATTGGCCATGTTCGCAATGGCCATTTCAGTGTTACCAAGCTGTAGTACAACTGGTTTACACCAGCTGAATTTTGTTCCAGATGCGGTTTGTCTGGTTTGGAGTTCTTTTTCAATGAGCTGAGCGTTAGTTTATTGCAGAAAGGAAAGCTTTCAATTGATAGCTCCAAACTGACTTGGACCTTAACTCTGCAATGATTTATGCACATATTTAATATGTCCTGTAGAGCAGCCAATGGGCCTGTGCTTTATGGTACTACCTTCCTCTGGAAATTGCAGAGAGATCTGCTGGTGGGAATCTTTAGCAAAGAGTACCCACAATTAACAATAACTTTAAATGCTCACTTAAAGTGGGCTGCAAAGCACACAATTAAACACATGTTTCAGTCTCATCATACTGGGTGACTGTTTCCAAATACTCAGAAATTACCTGGGCTTAAACCTCATATAGATGCTCTTAGAGCTGAAGAATTTCAATGTAAAAATAAGGAAGCTGTACATTTGTATTCATGTGTACAATTTGGTATTGGGTCATTTCAGCATTGTACTCCTATTCTGAACATAAGTTACGTTTCTCTTTTCCACCCAGTGAACAAAAACTGCAGTTCAGCCATGTTATGATCTAAGGATATACTAATAGATTGCAAGCTGTATACTCACAATGGTCATTTTAGCTTGCGAGTATTTTTGCTTTTAAAATTATGCCTGAGATTATACAGATAAAGTTTATAAAACTATAAATTATTGCAGTCCAATTGAATTATATGAATTATGAGATTATTTTTAAACTAATCTGGATACCTAATTTAGTAGAGAATAACATCTTTTCCTGGATTTTTGTGGTGAGGGAGAGGGAAGAGAAAGGGGGAAGATTTTCATCCCTCCTATAGAATACTGTAAAGAGACTTTAAAGCAGGAATTTTAAATTCTATAGAAAGGTTATGATTTTCTCTGAAGTCATATGGAACTCAGCACAGTGCTGATGACTTATTTTCATGTAAATTCTTCATCTTGATGTAATTCATATGGCATCAGCACTGATAAGTAATCAGACCTTTCTGATAAAATCCAAAGCATAGAAGAATAAACGAATGCCATGCAGTTAACTCTTAACTGCAAAGCCATCATATAGTGTTGGTTTCAACTGTGTGATCTATAAAACATATGAAAAACAATAAACCAGAGTGACTGCAGTAAATGTGAGCCTGACAGTCACTCATGGTACTGTAGGACAGAGTACTGCACTATGCTGTGGGCACAGTCCACAATCTGAGGCTGACTTAGAGCTTGCTGAACTTCTGCTTGGCATGCTGACCTCCATCATGGGACAGCAGTGCATTTTAATATCTAATTAAAGTTACGTGTACGAATAGGTTTATGGACACCCTCCTTACTCCGAGCTGAGGACTCTTTGTTCAGATCCCAAATGAATTTTGTTTGTGTTTGTATCAGTGTTTTCTGCTAGCCAGGGACAAAGACGTATTAATAATTATTCAGTCTTTTGTAATATCCTTTGCAATCTTCAAATTAAGGTGCCATGTAAGTATATTGTACTGTTGTTGGCTGTTCTTGTTATTAATCCTGCAATAATAAAATGCGTATTAGATAGAATCAGGGCAGCTCAACGGTATATTGCAGGCTATAAGCTTTCATTAACAGCTACAAGAAATTTTTTGTTAACTCGGTGTGTGTAGAGACAGGGAGGGAGAGGAGCTGGAGGGAGTGTGATTTCAGCTCGATAAGAAGACGATAAAACGTGGGGAGGATTTAGATTCTGGTGCACTCTGACTGCTCTTCAGCTTTGTCAATCAGTTGTCTTCTGGCAATACATTGTACTACATGCTCAAAGATAGTAATGGTCCTTTATAATGGTCTTTTGAACATGTGTTTCCTGGCTCAGGTGGGTTAATGTGCAGTAGGTTTTTATTTTTACTATTTTTTGCATCAGAGCAGATCTCAGTCACCGGGAGACTGTAGTAACAAAAAGGGGTACTTAATCATCTGGCTTGGGTAGGACCACAAAAGAAAGCCCATTGCTATTGCTGCAATCTGATTGCTGAGGAGAAGCAGCTAGAAGTGAACCACCAGTTCCTACTTCCATCCATCTGCTCCCTCCTTTCTCCATTTTTCTAAATATTTATTTTGCGTCACTTTAATTATGATCATCAGAGGCACTTAAGCTCTTTGTTCTGAAAGGCATGGTGGGTCCTGCACTCTCAGCCCTTTTCTGGCTGTGAATGGCACAGGAGCACTACAGAAACAAGAAGAAGATTATAATCTCAGGAGGTCCTTTCCCCTCACCTAGATGTCACACACACCTGGAAGGAGAGGCATGCATGTTTCCCCCAAACACTTTTGGCGGTAGTGACACATGCAAACCCATTTCACGTGTCAGTATGCAGTGCCTGCTGCTTTCATGTTTCTCGAAAGCGTCTGATGCTGCTGAAGCATCATGACAACTTGGCTGTCTTTGGGATCAGAAGGTTCAGCATCTCTTGGGCCTGACGCATCTGCTGGTTCATTTGGCAAGAGAAGCACTGGTTCACAGTAATGCCTTCCACCTCCCAAGTTAAGAAGAAGAATATATTAATTGTAGTTATGTGTTGTCATCTGTACACTCGGGAAACAATTAGGGAAAACATTTCTAATTTTCTGTGCAAGCTGAGCGTCTGGTGTTCTGTAATAAACTAGCAAACTGTGACTTCAGCATTTGGTTGTATTTGAACCTTGCATGACTGTTGAGCTAAAAATGAAGCAATTCTTAGTCTCGTTCCTTAAGTCTGATCTTGACACTTGCACAGTTTTCTGAATTTCAGGTCTCTGAAGTATCCCAAAGTAGCATTGTTATGAGGCATTATAGAGTCTTTTGTGTGGGATTATATACATCTGAGAAAAGGGATCAGCTGATTCTCCTACGTGAATAATGCTGCATTTCTTTAGCAACATTTCTTCTTGATCTACACGTTTCATTTTTTCTCACTAGATTACAAAGAGAAATTGAGTCAAAGATGATGCTAGACAAGGAAACAGTGTGTTAGAGATAGGAAGTGAAAGCTCTGTGTCTTCCACATGAGCTCCTTTCCTTTGCTTTCAATAAAGGGAGGATGCAGGGGTTGTGCCAGCACAGTGGCACAGTGCTCTGCAGAGCAGCACACGAATGCCCTTGAGTGTACAGTTAAGATGAGTTGAGCTCTGCCAGTTTAAGCAATCAAACCAGTTTGCCTTCCTCATCAGTTAATGCAATGAATGAGATTCATAATGTGCCATGAAATGAGAAGCTTTTCTGTGAAGATTTAAAAACAGAAATGTGACTGCTTAGATAAATGCTATACACTTGCTTTCGTATGTTGTCAACTTCAGTTAGATCGAAAATTGTCATAAGATTTGACTTTTGCATCTGGGCAGTGTCTTAAACTGGGGTGTTGGTCAAAGGTAAATGCAATCTGACCACCAAATTATGTGGAAGGAATAATGGGAGACTATAGAAAGACATTGCAGCTAATGGCAACTGTTAAAGATGCAAGGCTGGTTTACCAGCATTCCTGTAAATCAACTTCTCAATCATATTTAAGCATTAGAAATTTTGTTATTGTGTGGCTGTGGTTAAAAATCCCATTGCAAATGGCAATTCAGTGTTGCAAGATGTCTCAAATGCCTCATCAGTGGTGCTGACGTTTCTTTAGTGTTAATAGCAATATAACTTTGTCAGTATTAATTGAAATGGTCCTTCCAACAGATGCAGAGGCTTATCTAAGCCTATCATTATAGTAGCCATATGCTTACTGGGAAAGTGCAGTATCTTATTTCACAGAAAGTTAAAGAATTATTGACAGTTTAAGTGACAGCATGGTATATAGGGAGATGCCATAGTGAAAAAAGTTATCTGATAGCTTAGATTTATTTTTTCCTGTGGAGTTTAAATTGTCAGCACTCCTTGTAATAATAAAACTCTTTCCATGGAGAGGACTGTAATTTAATTTACTACTGTGAATATTGATTCCTGGATAGTACACTCTTTATCCTGCAGATGACCTAGATCCTTGGTTCCCTAAGGGTTTTGAATAATAACAGCAGCAATAGGGTCTGGATTGCATAAGAGACTTGATGGAGATTAGTTACTTTCTCTGCTGACATTTTAATTTTATTCATTTAATTTATTCCTCGTCTTCCTTTGTAACCTGGAAACCATTGTCAATTGGATTGGTGTTGATGAGCACTGAGTGTTTTAAACTTCATTCTTCCCAGTCATATCAAACCTCATGTTCAAAGTAAACCAGAAATGGCCACATTCACTCAGAGAAATAATTTCATTTCTCATGTATTGAAATAGTGCGCAAAGAGATGATTTAGTCAAAAGCTCTGCATTAGAAGGGTGGTTATAGTGGGGTCCTGATAGAATCTCCTTACTGTGGTCGTGATCATGTTGGGTCGCAGCTTCTTAAAAACTTATGGGGAGTATTCCCACAATGCAGGGAAACCTGAGGGAGATTCCTTGGGAATCCACAGGATTCACTACTGCCAGGCATTGAAAGAAAGGACAAGACCTCCAAAAGTGATACAGGATTCTTGAAAAAAATAGGAAAAGGCAGGCAGGAAGGAAAGAAGATCAGTGGAAGGAGGGAGAGAAGGGTGTAGGGGGGAAGATGGAAAGGGTGTATCATCTGCTTTCTCAATCCCCAGTACTGAGGGTGCACTTGGACAAAATATTTGGTCCAATATATGATTCAGTATATGATTCAAATGTATCAATACTTGAGTCAAGGGTTTTGAAGGCTCTGGAGTCATAGGGATTGTCAGTGTATGGGGAGCCTAAAAGAATTACCAGGTCTCAGGAAATTCTTAGTGTACTCATGGAATTGTGTCAGAATCGCACTCGGAAAACCTAGAACAGAACATGAAAAAAACAGCACAACTTCGGCATAAAACGGGTTACTCCAGCGATTTTTTAGCAGTATTTCCTTTGCCCAGTTATTTTGAGCCACTCTAAGGCGATTAGAGCGGCTCGTTACCGACGCTCAGGAGCCGAGAAGGAGACTTGTGTTCCCTTTTGAGAAAACTGTCACTATCTCTGCGTGAGCTCAGATGGAATTGAATAAAAGTCTGTTTTGTACTCAGAGTACCGAGCAAGCCCTCTTTTTGCTTTCAGTGACTGTGGGTTAATACGGGCAGCTGGGGGATCTGTAGCCTGTTTCTTCCGTCTTGCAGCCGTCTGTTCTGTGAGTTCAGTTGCAACAGAAGATACTGTATATGTACATTACAGAGCTCTTTTCCATGTCCCCTAAACACTTCTGTGCTGCCCACCAAGAAACCTTTACCTAATTTAGTGACTGTTTTCTCCGTCAGACACTTCCTAGTCAAGGGACAAAGAAACCAATACTTGTAAACGTCAGAAAATCTGTCACCATCCATATTAGAAACAAGGAGGAAAGATGTAATTGCCCAGTTAGGGTTTGTGGTGGGCACATTAATTAGTGTAGGTAATTTCCTAACTGTAATGGATACATAAAATTGCATTTGTATAAAATTAGAACTCTCAAAATATCATTAAGTCTCTGAAAAGTTATGTGTTAATTTTGTCTAAGATGAGACAACAAGTCTGCCAGTACAGCTCTGTCTGTCATGGACATACAGGGAGAAAATCGTGGCGTGCAGGAAGTGATAAACCCTTTAAACCCATCTCTGTCTGGCACCAGGACTGAAATATGAGAAAGAGATTCTTTGAATAATTGGAAGATATTTTTGTTGAAAATAAAGTTTTTAAAGTTTTAATACTAGACCTTTAGGTCAGAAGGTTATGTGACTAGATAGCTTGTTTGTGTACCAGGAAAACCAGTCAACCTGACCACAGGTTCAGCTTCCAAGCAGATAATGACCCTAAACATTCTTAGAAATAGTATAAATGTTGAAGAAATGGTATCATGAAGTCTGAAAAGAAAGCCAGGAAGGAGCAGCCTGGTTTTTAGTCATAACCTTAGCCATTTGGAGCAAATGCAGATTTTATTTCACTCAACACAGTCGCTGCTGTTCCTTATATATCTCCAACACTTCATGTTGCACAGTATGTTCATGCAGCACAATCTTCAGGCAGAGAGAGAGAAAAACTAACAGTTCTTAGATAGGTGTGGTTTCTTAATTAAGTGTTGCATTTTGACTCATCAGATGTTTTTCATTTCGGTCTTGGCAGTGCTCATTGTTATTACTGGACTTGAAATCTAGGTCAGCCTCTTAAAATATTGTGGGGTAGGGGGCATGTCAGCACTGGGCAAAACCATTATACATTCAGGCTGGGTGTGAATATGCAGAGCTTCATATGAATTTTTATTGCTTTAAAGAAAAGGGTTAAGGAAAAAGCCAGAAGGGTTTGGTGGATAAAAAAAAGAGGTATTTGCATTTGTAAGTAACAGGATTTTGCAGTTTAGCCCATATGTTAATGGCAAAATGAGCCCTTAAAAGTATTCTTTTTTACAATACTTCATTTGTGGCTATTGGTTAATAAGGCTACTCTGATTTCAATAGTTGCCTTAATTTAAAATGCTACCTTGATTTTCACAGGAATGGCTCTTATTTCATGAATAAATTATTACTTTGTCACTGTTTTTGTCAGCACTATTAACTATGGAATATATTCTGGCTGGTCATTTTAAGTGTCTTCCTTATCAGTATTGTGCCTGGCATTCATTATCCTCTTATCTCTATGCCATTTCTTTCAGTGGAGAGGTAATGGATTGATTACTTTCACTGCTATATTGGTCAGGATGTACAACAAATTCTCTTCAGCTCTACAGCTCATTCATCATGGATATCCTTTAATCCCCCATCCCTGAGTTTAAATGTTTCATTCTCTTCATATATATTGGAAATTATTAGCAAAGACAAGAATCCAAGCAGTGCATCTTTTTTCACTCATTTACTGTAAAACATAGTCACTGAAAATCCAAGGGGGTTTCTCTCAGTTTGTTGCTCAGGGGAGTTTAGTGCCACAGAACCACTAATTCGGTATTTGCATTTTCTGAAATACTGACTTCTATATTTCAACTGGAGCATTATTGAAATGAAAAACTGGAGCTTTACTGAAATTATTGAAATTTCACAAAGAACAAAAAATATTCTTTGTGAAATGATGCTCCCCTATGTGCTGCACATACATATGAGTGGTAACAGAATTTCTGCTCTATGGGTGCATATTTTTAAGTTCTGGATAGCATTTGAATACAAAGGTAGTTTTGTGATAAAAAAATTATGTGCTGCACATCATGCTATATGGAGAACTCTGTTAGAGTGAGTTGAATGGGAATCACAAGGTTTCCTCATCTGGCAGATCTCTATCAATTGGACAAGAGGAAGTAGGAGTGCAATGCTTGGCTTTTCTAAGAAACTTGTTCTTCCTGGCAAAACTATCATTGCAGAAGAGTAGAATAGTCATCAAGCTTTTGTCTGAAAGGAATTAGGTGAGGGACCAAGACAGCAGGATAGGAAAAATACATTCCTCCTTTAAGTGTATGAAGGACACACAAAGGCTCTGTATTGCAAGAGAGTTTCCCTTAAATATAGCTATGTAGAAGATGTAGCTCTGTATCACTAGCTGCTCATCCTTCAGAAGGTACATTTGCTTCTCTTGGCCTTGGTATTTCTGATACTGATGTTTATCAGTCTAGTCTGCATACAGACGCTGATGTGAGGTTATACTAGCATGTCCTGTGCCGAAAGTGCTTAACCTGTGCTTTTTGAAGGCATCAGCTTAATCCTAGGAACAGACAAACCTGATTCCAAGACCAAAAGGAGGAAAGCAATATTCAAAAGCTTCTAAACAAGCATTAGTCAGACATGCAGAAGGGCACCAGATACCACAAAGTATCTGGCCGACAAGCAAAACTAGAAATCATTGACAGTCCTGTGACAGTCTCCATTAGAGTCAATCCCTTCCTGAGTCTCTTGTTGATGAGGGCTTCTTGGAATACAGTGAGGTTCACAAATGACCTTTCCTGTCCATTTCCCTCATGTCCATGCCCTCGTCTCATTCTCCTCATCAGTAAAGATTAAGTTCTTTTAAGAATTATTCCAGACTGGTTATGACTTATAGAGAGCAGAGGAGAAATTAAAAAATGGATAGCCATACAGTGACGTGGAAGAACAGCAGGTTCATTCTAACAGGGTGGTGGTATTCATGCATTTGTTTTTAGATATAAGAGACATTATATAAATCAATTAGAATGACGAGTCATCTAGAATGCTGTCAGTATTCAAGTGACAACAGCCATGATGCCTGTCAGTGGAAATAAGAAAGAAGGAAGGAAATCTGGCTATTAGAGAAGGACCTGTATTTGGGCATGTATTGTACAGCACTACAACAGACTGCAGAGAAGAGAACAGGCACAAGTGACCCACTGTTCAAAGATGTAAAGAGATGGAAAATTATCTTTTTTCTTTAAAGCATAAATAGTAAAGGACTGAAATATTTCCACTAGCATTATGTGTAAACCACAGAACTGCTGCATGTTTTCCATGAAGAAGAGAGCGCTTACTTCTGATGGCAACACACTCCTAACATGAGGTTTAGCAACAAAAATATATTTCATATCAAGATCCTTTAAGACTGTCTTGCCTTCTCTTCTTTAATTTAAAAAAGTAAGAATAAAAAAAAACACTTATCATTATGTCTGTATTCAGTCTCTGGGGAAACAGTCCACAAGGAAGATTGTGTCACTTCAGCCAGGTAGTGAAATCTCTATAAGCATCCCCTTGCCTCTTTGACATCTTCTCTTAGATGTCTTGTCAGAGTCTCTGCTTCTGACATCTCTTTTAGATGTCTTTGGTAGTTGCTTTAAATGCAACATGGCCAAAAATTAAGTTCTCATCCTTCCCTACGTCCCTTTTATTGTTATCAACAGTGCTGTTATTGTCCCCATCTCTCAGCAGTTGGCATGCTCATAGTTACGGTTCTGAATGTTTTACTTGCCAGAATTTGCCTGGTCTGATCAACAAGGTTTTTGTCACTGCTCTAGAAGTAATTAGGAAGGACACATTTCTCAGCAAGAGAGAGGCATGCAAGCAAATCTAGACCCTTGTTAGGATCCGTGAAGGTTGCTGCTTAGAGAGAGAAGACTTTTAGTAGGGCAGAAAAGCCCAGCAGAGGGGGGGGGAGGGGGGAAGAAATATTTCTCTCTGTGGTGTTTGAATTTGTACTGAAACTATTAATAGCCCAGGCTTTTCTCATTTCCTGAATTTTTCTCAGTGTGTTGTCTCATTCTGCTTTTGCTTCCACCAGACTGAGATAAAGAGTTATTTGTTGTCTTTAGAAATGTCATTTGTCCTGTATCACAGTATTTGATTGCCTGGAACCTTTTGCTTGGCTCCATGGTTCACAGTGTGGATAATGTTGTGTCTCAGTGACCCCATCATATTGTAGTAAAACAGTTCTTTCAGGTACGCATGAGAAGGAAAACTGCTAAAAGTGTTTGATGCATTCTACCACAAAGAGCACTCTGTATTTCAGCCGATTATTTATTTAACTTTTGACAGCTTCCAAAAGGAAAGGAGGGCTATGCGTGACCTGAAATGCATTCTGGAAGGGTGAGATTCAGCCTGGCTTACAGTCAAGCAGTCTTCACATCCACCTCATTTGGCTGATTTCTGTTAGCATTTAAACAATTTCAAAAGCAACCCTACTTTCAATCTGTCCTACTTTTGAATGTAGTTTTTAGGCTCCAGCATTCAGACATTTATTCAATTATTCACTTTCTTTAGAGAAGGTATCCTCTGGACCCAAGACAGGGTTCATAGAATGAATCATAGACAGGTTGGAAGAGACCTCATGGATGATCTGGTCCAACCTTTCTTAGTAGAACATGACCTGGACTAGATGTACCAGCATCCTGTCTATCTGAATCTTGAAAGTGGCCTGTGTTGGGGAATCCACCACTTCCCTGGGGAGATTATTCCAATGGCTGATTGTTCTCATTGTGAAATATTTTCCTCTTGTGTCCAATCAGAATGTTCCCAGGAGTAACTTGTGCCCATCACTCCCCATCTTTTCCATGTGATTTCCATGGGTTGATGCCATTCTCTGGACTACAGTGGAATTTGCTGTGAGCTGGGACTTGGGACTGAGAGCTGAAAGATTGGTGTCCAGGGATCTGCAGCCTTGCAAACGAGATTCCCAGTGGATTTTGGGGTGCTCTGCTGTCAGGCAGTGCTGGTGCACAGGCTTTCTAGGTTACCCTAAAGCCCGTGTCCTCAGGCAGCTTGAATTTATCCTTGGTGATTACCTTTCTACTTGTACTTTTGGCTGAACTCAAATATCCTCTTTCTGTTATCTGCACCAAGATGACATGAAGCTCAGCAGCCGTCCTCCGATCTCTTATCCGCAGGTGCACCCACCAGTGTGGTGTTTCCATCTAACTAGTGCAAAATAAGGTTGTTTCCTGCTTTTTGAGTGTGAGCAGCTTCTAAATAACATCGTTTCTAAATTGCTACCTCTGCTGTGGATTTCCTCCATGACCTTACTTTATTTTAATACTTGTATCAAAATATATTCAAATGGGTGTCAAGTTTGTCACCAGGAGGCCTTAATACTATTAATACACGAAGACCATTATTGAGAGACCACATATTAGCTTGCTATATTTTTATTTCATATAACACCTGTGCACTGATTTGACAGTTTTGGTCATTTTGCATGTTTCTGCTTTTTGGTGTTCTGTGACTAGTAAGAAATTAAAATTTTAAATGTTGAATAGCTGAAGAAATAGTAGTCAAATTTCATTGAAGATACACAGTTTTCAAGAAAGTAGCTTAGATAGGAAAGATTTTCTATGACCATTTATATTAAAATATGGCACTTAATTTCTGATTGTTTTGATTTTGATTAGAAATGGTAATTCAAGTAAATTCAAGCTGAGAAAACATTTTTGAAAACTTGCAGTTGAAAAGAGATCCACAACCATCACAGAATAGGATATGGGAGAATTAATGAGACCCTTCTTAAAGCATGTCAAAAATGAAAAGCTGAACATAGAGCTGCCAAGTATTAGCAGTATTCTTTAAAAGCATGCAATGCAATTATTCACTAAGTTTTGATCAAATGTTTCACAAATGGGGAGGGTTTATATCTTTTTTAAAAACTGATTTTATTATAGGGGCCTTTCACTGTTAGATGATTGGTCTTGCTAGGAAAATACTCTCCTTTTTTTTTCATCTTCAGTTTAGACTGAGGCTTAGGTTAGGGGATTTGAAGATTTGGAGTTTTTTGGTTTCTTAGCACTATCCAGGGTGACAGTCCTCCCAGTCTCACAAGTGCCATATCAAGTGTTTGCAGTGTGACGTTTCGGAAGGCTATTATCAAACTCTGCAAAAAAAAAAACAAACCTAAACTTCTGCTTTGTAATAACTTTTTAATACAGTATCAGAAAGATGCAAAAGATCTGCCTGGAGACTGACATTTAGCTATTGTGCTCTTTTAAATTAAATGACAGCTCATACAGGCGTTCCAGGGCTAGGTGTAGAATCCTGTTATTTAAACATTGTCAAAGCTTGGGTTTAATTAACTCTAATTCAGTGTAGTTTCCCCATCCTTACATACTCTTTCTGTCTTTCCTTCACTCCGTCTCTGTCTTTTCTTTCTGCTGGCCTTGAAAAGCTTTGGAGCACTTGTCAGGGTTACAGTGTGATTTCAAATGCTTTCGTGCTTGTTGCTGGGTGGAAAGAAAATTATGTCCTGGCAGAGCTACAACGAAGCATTTCATTTGCAGCCAGGAGATTCAGGTTGCAGAATAAAGCTGGAGCGCTTAGTCCCAGCTGGGCTATGGCTCTAAGTATTTCAAATGATGTATGCATGGTTTATAAGGCAAATGGAGCCGCACTGCTTCTCTGATCATAATCATGAAGGGTGCACTTGGACTTCCAGGGCCGGAATGAGCATATTGTTTGTCAACTTCACCATCAAATGAGGCGGTGGAGGTTGCCCTGTGCCTGTCCTCAGAGTGTCATGGGAAGGGCTGTTGTGACAGCAGTGCTGGGGGCTCTGGGACAGCAACACATTGGGGATCACAGTCCAGCAGCAGCAGAGGATGCAACCAGGGATGAGCAGCAACTCCTAAAGGAATCAGCTAGCAGTGTGTGGCAGGGGATGGTGAAGCCATCAAGAAGTGGGGTGTAAACACATAACAAAATCAAAGCCTTAAGTTGCCCTTCATTCAGTGCTCATTCAAATCATTATTTTTGGCAAAAGTAGTTCAGATTAAAGACAACCTTTTCTGAATGCTTTTAAAGAAATAAGTTGCCTCCAATGCATATCTAGCTTGCTCTCTCTTTGATATGCTACTGTGGTTCCTCAGTCTCTGTGGATATAAGAATTATTACTCTATTTCTTCAACTTGATTTTGTATGGCAAATGCTCCCAGGCTCTGAATGGCAATTTTGTAATGAAAGTTGCAATAGAATAGGCCAGGAACAAAACAGTACCAATTAAGGTTTCCTTTACGCAGCTACTATTCAAAAGCAGTCACCCAGCCTTTGGGTTGTACAGTTTTCCGTCTCAGTTATGCCCAGATCAACAGTTTGGTTGTCAAAAGTAAACGCTAAAATTCCTTCTCTTTCTCTTTGAATGCCCATTTCCCTCTTTGCAATCAGTTCACATGCTTTTGCTTTCAGAGCTTTCAGAGCTTTTATGGCTTCAGAAGCCTCTTCAGTTCTTCAGCCTATCTTCCCAAATAGCAAAAAAAAGTCACGTGCTGATTTTTCCCAGACTAGGACACCTCTTTTTGTCCTAATCAGTTGCAAGCATACCTCTGGTGTCATTCATGCCAGCATCTCCTGTCCCTGCTGCTCCCTGCCCACTGGAAGCCATGCGGGCAGCCCCCAGCAATTTCTGCCTTTCAGTAGATGAGAGTCAACCCAGCTGGATCAAAGGAGTTGAAAAATGCAGACACCTAATCAAAGCTAATCAGCTAGCCTTGCTTTGTGCTTAATAGAGAGAGATGGACAATCCTGGGGGAAACTCAGCTTTGCCGAAACAGATGTCCAAGGGAGCAAGGCTACTCCACCTGTCGAGGTGCCTGTGTCTGTGGAAGGCGCCTGGATAAGAAATTTAAGGTTAAATGCCTTTTACACAGCTAAATGTAGATTTGATCCGTTTTCAGCCCAAAATATGTACTCTATGTAACAGTATGCAAGTGTGTTTATGACAATTCAACCTTAATAAGAAGGATGTTGAGGAGTGCTCTCCTGTGCTCTACCTGAGGGACCAGTGAGCACAAGGAAAGCCGTTGCATCCTCAGCTGTCTGCTGCAGTGCTAACAGAGGTGGACTGTAACAACTGTCAAAGCCTGACACATCAAAGAAGCTTCTAGCATTTCCCAGTCTTAAGGAAAAAAAACCTGCTCAGATGTTTTCCTTAAATACTGTGTAGATTTTCCAACAATGCCCACTTCTTATGTAAAAATAATAAATAAATAAAGATTTCAATAAAGATAGCTTAGTTATTTTCCATCACTCAGACAGCTGTGATTCTTCTTATTAAAAACATTGATCCGCATAGGATACTGTTAGTACTGTGAAATAAGACTGAGTTAACAGTGCATATTGCCACTGCATGTATATCATATACGTGAAGTTATAAACCTGAAAATGGGTATACGAAATAAATACTTCAACTTGAAATTGATAAAAGGGCAAGAGTTATGTTACTTTCCAGTCTAGCAGAAACGAATAGACATGTACAGTACATTGTTCTCCTTTGCTGGTTTTTAAGGCATGAAAAGCAATTTGAAGTGTAGTCTTGCTTTAATGCCATTTAGATTCCTCCCACAGTAATGTCAGCGCCTTTCATGTGTGTGAGTGCCTACATAACATGTTTCTAAAAAAGAATCTTAGTTCAATTCTGATTTAAAAAGTTCTGTTGTGTTGCCACTATTCATGCAAACACTAAATTTTCTAAAGCTCCATGAAAAATACGTATTGAAGGTTTATTGCTGCAGCTTCCAGCAGCCTGTTCTGGCCAATGCTCTGGGACATGTGTGGTGCTTTGCTTTAGATTCCAGAGGGGTGATTTAGAGCAATTTGAGTTAAAGGAGATCTAAGCTGATGGGGCAAACCATGCATTGCCAGGAAGGCTGTGTTTTCACAGGTCCAAGTGCAGGCAAGTTATACCTGTGAACCAGCTGCAAGTCCTTCCTAGAGGGATGAGCTATCAGCTTAAGCACAGCACCAGCCTGCATTTCATCCTGAGCTAGCAATCACACGCATCACCATGCTGTGTTGTCCTGGTTTCCATCATGCCCTGGGTCCTTCTGAAACCCAGTGCTGCTACCCTGCACTTCCCTTTGTGTCCTGAAGGTACCTGATGAGGTGATGCAGGCATGAGCTTCGGGGATAAGTACATTGGGACCATCACATCATTCAGGATATTAACCATATCCGTCTATGAGAAGGTGAGGGGGCAGTTTGCTTCATGCGCTCAGTGCTTTGATTAATCTATTCAAATATTAACATGCCTGGTGAGGTAGACTAAAGTATCCTCTGGATATATAAATATTCATATGCTAACATCTGCTACAGATGCATAGTTATAATTCTATTTTCATGGGAGGACAGAAGTCTCTTTGAGGAAGATCCAATGTAGCAGAGGGTTTCTCTCTTCATACCTGTCACTTAGGAAGTTGTGTAACTTTTAAAAATCTTTTATGCTTGCATTATTTTAGAGTTAGCCTGGTCTGTGAGGATTTAACTCTAGCATAACAACTATTAAAAGTTTCTGAATCCCTATTAGTATGTATATGTGAGGTGGTGCACGTTTTTCACTATATAAAACAATGTCTTTGATCATTTGCAGGATGATGTCTGCCACTGGCACAGTCCTGAAACAAATCTGCTTTGCACAGTTAGTAGTATAAGATGTTCATTACGGTCTTGACCTCTACCTTTGGCACTTAAGAACATGCCTTCCATTCTCCATTGGCACAGTACCTCAAAATGCCAGGTTCATTTTCCTTTTTTCTTTTTCATTCTCTTTTTCCTTTTTTTTAATTTTCTTTTTCTTTTATTTTTTCTTTCTTTTCCTTTTCCTTTTCCTTTCTCTCTTTTTCCTTTTCTCTTTTTTTTTCTCTTTTTCTCTTTTCATTTATGTTCTCATTTTCTCTTTTCCTTTTCCTTTAATCTGTTTTCTTGCTTTACAACTTCATGTTATGGTTCTCCTGATCCAGGATGTCTTTTCACTAGGTTTACTCCTAGCTTCCCTCTGAATTTTGCCTGTAAGTCTACTTGGCCTTCTCTCAAGTAAAGAAGTCAAATGCCCCAAAATATAATCTTATTTGTTAGTAGATTCCGTACAAATCTACAGCAGCTGGCTTGTTATATATTAAATAAATACATTTAGTTCGACATTCTGGAAATTTTTTGTGGTTTTCTGTTTTGTGGTGTAGGGAACACATTGTTTCAGTGCACCACCAAATATGTGAATATACAGCAACCATATTCTGTTCTCTTTTTGCTTTCAGAAGAGACTTGAAAAAGATTGTTCCTCAAGTGGAGTCAAACCGAGTCATGTATTGAATGTCTTTTTCCCTTCTAGAAGCTCTATTCGATACTCCACAGTTGGTTTTAAAGAGTTATATTCATTTTCCTCATTTATAGATTGAATACTAAAGACCATGAAAGAACTGGTTTGGACTACTTTTTGGGTCCAACAACTGTGAAGCTAAAAAACCATAATAATAGCTAGAGATCACACTTCCAGTTCTGATCTCCGACTTCTTAAACCAATATGAAGGATTGTTGTTAAAATGGTGTAAAATTAATGTGATTAACACAATAATTTTATAGTCCTCTACAAAAGGAGATGTCTTACGTTTATGTGAAGTTGTCCTTTCAGACTATTCCCTGCAGAACAAGCAGAGATTTAAAGCTCCGATGAGTGCCTGTTTTACAGAGTAGGTATTTTCCTCCTAGCTTTATCTTTTTAACTTTTGACATTAGATTAGTTAAAAGCAGTTTCACCCTATTATTTCAGGAGAAAACATGTTATTTCCCCATGACAAATTCTGTAATTTTAGGTTAAATTTTCAAGAGCTGTTAAGTCCCAGTCTCAAAAGTTAGTTGGGCATTTTGAAAAGTTTAAACTATTTTTTCTGTTGTTTTTTGTTGTTGTTGTGTTTTGGGGCTAGTTTTTTTCTTCATTTTTTAGATTTCTTATAGACAAGGATCCCAGAGCTGCTGTTTCATCCCCAGTTTTATTATGCACTTACAGCATTATGTATTTTTTAAAAATGTGGCAGCCTATCCAAATTGCACTTCAGTCTAGCAGTTTAATGTCCTTAGGAATACACTGGATTATCTTAATCACATTCTTCAACGATACATTACTACCTTTAAAAAGATACTGCTAGGAGAAAATTGTGAGTGTTAAAGGGGGAGTTGAGAAATAAAGGTGTAACAGCTAAAGAAAAAAAGGAAAACTAAACAAAACCCAAGATATAAATTAAGCTGACTAGAAAATTAACGTTAACAAGTGTCAGGAAATCAAGAAACAATTTTCCTTTGATGGCATTGCAAATATGTGTCTGTATAACTATATTTATTTTACAGTATAGTAGTAGGAACCAAAGTTTGTTCTCAGTTAAGCTGGTGTGTTTGTTAGAACTGGTAAACACTTTGTGTCATTTAAAATGGCTTTGTATCAGTTTAAATTTCCTACTTACAGCAGAGCCATAACTGAGCTAAAGCGAGCACTGATTATAGATGAATAGCTTCTGACTGCTGTAGTATTGACAGTGTCTTCACCGAAATAAATTGTCCTTGAAACTATTTTGTGCTGTAAGACACCATTTCAATCAGCATTTTTTCCCAATCACACTAATTAGAAGCCATTTAACCATCATTAGCAAGGTACATATTTCCAGAATTTGTTACAAGAGATGATGTGGTTTCAAAATGTATTTTATATTTTTAATCCAGTTTAATAAACTTTAAATAGCAAGTAGATATGATCATTAAGATGTAAAATGGTCAAATACTCTATTTTCGTTTTAGAATGTCATGCTTTTAATTATGTTGTTGCTATTTAGTACCAGAGAAACATCCTGTTTTCTAGGTCAATGTTTCATATTTGTATTATGATTAAAAGTTTGACATTTTGAATAAAAATATACTAATTAATTGTATTAATTAAAAATAATGACCTAGAAAAATGCTTCCAAGCTAACCTAAAGACATCAGTGCAGTGAAACATGACAGTTGTGCCATATTGTCATATTTTAGTAAGCAATAGAAAAACATATATACAAATGGGAAAAAAATAAAATTAAGAACCACTTTTATATTTAAAACCCTGTATATGAAATCTTCAGTCCACAGAAAGGGTCACAGATACTTGGGAGGACAAAATAAAATTCTGAAATATTGACATTTCCTGTGAAATGTAAAGGGCAGCTTTTGCACAGGTAGATATTTGTTCTTTTTAAATACATGTTAGCCTTCTGCAGCCAGAGCAGGGAGAGGGCAAGTACACGAGAGGTAAAATCATGAAGCCTTTGAAGTTTAGCCATAGATTTTTAATGAGTTTGTTCCCAGGGTTGTTCATTTGTACATATAAACTGCTAATACCATGGCGTTAATTAAAACTACCACCATTTCATAAATATGTATATGATATATGAAAATTAATGGTTTAGAGAAATGAGAAATAATAAACGAAATTATAATAATTATCTCTCCTGAAATCAGTTGAGACACATAGCTCACATTAGTTAGAGATACCAGGTTCTACTCTGTGTCATAGGGGAAAGTATCATTGAAAATGAAGTAAATAATCATGAACTGGTTTGTTCTCAAAGAATGAAAAATAAAAATTACAAAGTCCACAGACAGTAAATGGTGGTTATTGTATTTCCAGTTCTGTATGTTCCTTTTGGAAATCCCATCACTGAATTTAAGGCTGCAAGAAAGCATCTGCCCTTTGAGAGGACATCAAAGGCAGCCCTCTTCTCCAAACTGGTAGTAAGCCCTGTTCTAATGGTCACAGATCAGTACAGTA
The DNA here is from genome assembly GCF_033783945.1 of Neopsephotus bourkii. Taxonomy (NCBI): domain Eukaryota; kingdom Metazoa; phylum Chordata; class Aves; order Psittaciformes; family Psittacidae; genus Neopsephotus; species Neopsephotus bourkii. Next base: position 6,118,981 of record NW_026902076.1, on the reverse strand, counting down.
CCTTTTACTTAGAGATGGACATCTATTTCCATTTTAAATTTGGCACCCTAGATTATATTCTAGTTTAAGCCAAAGAAACGGATTGATGGGGATACCAATGTGACTTTCCCTAAACACAGTGTACCAGAGGAAGTTTGTACATCACCTATCTCTGCACATTTCTGATCGTCATTGTGAGACAGACAAATCAATTCCCATCATGAAACTTCTATCTAAATTAGATCCCATTATTCTCAGTTCACCTAAAAATGTCGCATGTCCTCTCTTCAGATCTGCACAGTTTCAACGTCTTTAAGATTCCTGTCATCCCATGATATTTCTTACATTTCACTGTCTTTCTTTAACAGTGAGAACCAAAACTAGAAGCAGTTAATATTTTACTCTGCATATGGCTTTTCAGAACCGTGCAAGTGGTTTTATGGACCCTTGTCATCCTGCAAAATGCTGCTGGGGAGCAGCAGCAGTCTAGATATTTTGGTCATTAGCAAGAGAAGCTGCTAGTATCTTAAATTAGAATAGATCTTTGCTTTCCGCTAAGACCTGTAGAAAAGAAATTTACTTCAATTCTTTCATAAAACTTTACAACTTCGTCTTTGCAGTGCAAGCTGGAGCCCTGGTGAGGCTGTCATTTGAACTGACGCTGTATTGCAGTCTCTTTTGTTCTCTCCTCTCCTTAGATGCCTGCTTGCTGCCTGCTGGCTTGCAGGAGCGAGCAGGATGACTTGTGGTGACAGCTGTAAAGTTGTGGATAGGAGCAGACAGAGGAAAAAAGCCCTTGTTCGGTTAGGAGGGGCTTTATATCTCTCTGTTTCCATAACTACACAGAAGGAGAAAAACATGCTTCTTTCATGCTTGTCTAGATTCAAAATTGCCTGTTGTCATCCTTTCATAGGTTCGGCACCTTTGCAGGTTGGTCTTAGTAGCATTTTTGGATTATGAAATAATTGTGAAATTTGTATATTGCCTTCACAGTTGAATTTGTGACTTAATCACCATGTTTTCTGAGGTGTTCCTTTGTTTTCGTTTGTATTTGAAATGTTTTAGCCAAGTCTTATCAACCATCTTTATTATGTGAAAGCCATTCAGCTCTCAAAATAGTCATTATAAGCTTGCTTAATTCTTAGAAAGCCCATAAATTTTAATACTCATTAAATAAATCTTCGTCCTTATTCGTTAAATAAATCTTTGTCCTCTAATCTCAACAGACTTCTCAAAAGTGTCTTCTTTTTTTTATTATTTTTCTGAGTTTGGTAAGGCAGCTACTTAAACACTTACTGATAAATTGTTCCTCTATGAATATAAACATTCTCAGTTAAATGGTTTCTTACATTATCAGGCAGTCACAGCTCATGTTCTCTTCCCATACTGTACAAACTTACTATTCAGGCAACACAGATACTAGGGAGTGACTTTGCTAGTGTTTATACAAAAATACTTAATATTAACAAAAATACCTTCCAGAAAGTTTGTTTTAAAGTAAAGATTTAAAAATCCAGGTTACAGTATTAAGGGGAAACATGAGTTTGGCAGAAGCGAAGAGCACATTTTTTCAAATGTTTTTTAAACAGCTACAACACTGTTAGACTTTGAAAACTTTACAGTGCTTATAAAAGAAGAAAAAAAATCAATTAGCAAGTCTTTCACACCACTAGCACAGGTAGAACCTAGAGATTTGCAAATGTTGTAGGTAGGGAGATGTACAAAGGAAATCTGACACAAATTATGGCTTTAAGATATGATACCATGTTCCTAAAGCCCATGGGGCACAAAAAAATAGCTTATTTATCTTTTTTTTTTCTGAACCTGTAGTCATGTATGATTCTTAGGTAAGTTAACAGCTTTGGATTTAACTGTTTTCGTTACTTCTGTAATGGTGAAATAACATGAGTGCATCCACCAACACTTGCTGAAGACACCACTTGCAGTACTACATTCAGCTCTGGGACACCCAACACAAGGATGTAGACCTGCTTGAGCAAGTCCAAAGGAGACCACAGAGGTGCTCAGCGGCTGGAGCATCCCTGCTATGGAGACAGGCTAAGAGAGCTGGGCTTATTCAGCCTGGAGAAGAGAAGGCTCTGCGGAGACGTTAGAGCAGCTTCCAGTACCTAAAAGGTGCCTACCGTAAAACTGGAGAGGGATTTTTAACAAGGTCATGTAGTGACAGGACAAGGAGGAACAGCTTTAGGCTGAAAGAGGGGAAATTTCGTTTAGATATTAGAAAGAAATTTTTTACTGAGGTGAGTGAAGCACTGGAGCAGCTTGCTCTGTGGCTGCCCCATCCCTGGAAGTATTCAGAGTTGGACGGGGCTTTGAGCAACCTGGTCTGGTGGAAGATGTCCCTATCTGTAGCAGGGGTGTTGGAACTAGGTAATCTTTGAGATCCCTTCCAACCCAAAACATTCTATGGTTATATAGACCAGGGAACCAGCCACTGAAGCAGAGTTACTGGGTTTCAGACTCCCACAAGAGAGGTCCTAGAGTTGACTGTCAGCATTCTCATTTTTTAAAATTTTGCAATATTTGATTGCACTTGTCTGTTCTGATAGTGCAATGAACCACTGAGACTCTTTGTGGGGACACCATATGTACCAAAGGAGCAGTTCTCTTGTCATATGAGATGTCCACTGAACCAAGAGGTGCTGTCATGTGCGTTTAACCCAGTGCGTAACATATATCCAGTACTAAGCCATCTGCTAAATACTTAGATTTAGTACTTTTTTAATTATAGATGATGTATAATATCTTCTGAAAGGGTGAGATTTCAGTGCCAAAGATTTGAGTTGGGTTTATTTGCTTTTATTAGGCACCATATACTCCCTAATAAAACAGCAGGATATGAATGCTAGAGAATAGGTGTGTTACCACTCATCAGTGAAGATGGATTTATTTCAGAGAACTGTGTAAATTATACTTCTATACATTCTAGGGAAAAACTAAGTCCTGCCCCTATTGAAACTGGGCAGTGCTGCCTTTGTCTACAGTGGGCAGAGTAACACCCCCCTTTGCTAATTAATGTGTGTTAAGTGCATTGAAGTCTTTGACTGTCAGGTGTTTTACCTTACAGTGGTATTGTTTAGTCATTTATTTTACTCTAATAGGTGCAGTTTGTTCTGGATGCCTCACTGATTTATTTTCAGAAACCTGTCTTGTCTTATTTTCTTATTTTGGAGAACAAGCATTTGGTTTGTCGGCTGCAGGTGCGCACATGCGTGTGACTGATTGCTGTTAATACATAATTCGCAGCTTTTGTTCGTATGCCACCAGAACTGGTCAGCATTTCACCATTGCTGACATGTCAGGGAGCCTGTTGATTACGCTATTGGTTTCACAGATGGGTGCTTCTTGTTCAAAGCCTTCAAAAGTAGGGAACGTTTAGCTAATGCTTTGCACTACATAAAGAGATCAAAAAGGTCTAAAAGCTATCTGCTAGTCTTCTGCTACAAGCAATTAGGATAATACTGAATCCATCCCAGATCACATAGTGATAAATATTTTAGCCTTCCCTTAAGTGTGTATTTATATTCAGGGCTGCCTGCTGGTAAATAAAACAATCAGAACTAAATTTCCTCTTTGAATCTGGACTATTCTGTGTTTCCAGCACTCACAGTTTATTTTTTTTCCTTCTCTTTCTGCCTGTCTCTCTCTCTCTCTCATTTATTCTCCAGAGAAAATTATTGTCTGCCTGGAAATCAAGTTACAGTGCTAACTGAAATAGTGGCATATTATATATGGAACAGGGGGGCCACGCTGGCAGTTTGCTGGGATCCCCTGGGGTTTATTTGCTTTGGCCAGTATAGAACAGACTACAGCCAACTTTATATTTAATCAGGGGTGAATCCTAAAAACAAAAAAAAATCAGATACTGCTATAGGAAGCTGCATCCTTATCTCAACATCTCAGTGGGCATTTTTATGCTGGATCCTTTGGTGTTGGTGCTTGTCTTTATATAGGTCTCAGTCTGTGTTGGAAAATGAAAGAGATCGGGTTGTCTCCCTTATTTTTTCTTATTCTTTGCATCCATATATGTAATGTGAATGCAGTTCATTTTCAAAGCCAGTCACATACACTCACTGTGAATTTGTAACCCTGTATGATTATAAATTAGCAGGCATGGAAACCATAGAAGACTTTTACTGTATAAATCAAAGCAGCAAAGGCATTCTAGCCCCAAAACCCTCTTTCTTATTATTTTTATGCATAACTTTGATACCAAAATATCTCCAGAAGTTGTATTTAAAGTAGATTTTCTAGAAATAAGATGTGTAGTTCATCTCTGAATATAGCCCAAAAATATGTTGAAATAGTTCTATAGCCTAATATAGGGAGCTATCAACTGTGCAGTGAGTGAAAGCATCCTTGAGGTATCTCCTAATGTCAGTTCTAGTGATAATAATAGCCTGGAAATTGTTTTCAAAGCATGATATGGTGACTACCCTGAGTTTTTAATATTGTTTAGAAAGGCTTCATTTACACATAGAGTTGTAGTTGTCCTCCTCAAGTGACTAATCACCGCAGCTGACTTGACGTTTTCTCATCATAATAAGGTGAGAAGAATTTGTCTATGTGAACAACAAAAAATTATTTAGCGCAATGGAGCATCTCTTTGTCAGTAATCCTATGAATAGAATTAACATATACAGCCACGTATGTGTTGTTCAGGATGGGATATTGAAGTATTTTCCCACTCTCCAGCACCTGTTACTGTATTCTCTAGCAGCACAGGTGTATAACAGGGTCAACAAGACCAAGATCTAGACAGGTTGGTCTGCACTACGAAGTCCTAAACTGTAGCTGTATCAGCTTAGACTATGACAGCTTCACACCTTGCATTTCATGTTGCTGTGCTGACAAAACCTAGCAGAAATTGACTCTCATTGCCTTTTGTTCAGAGGCTGGTATAGCTGTGCCAGCAGTGCTACCTCTCCATTTGCATATGCTCCATTTAGGTGTGTAGCTGGGTAGCACAGACTCTGTAAGTTGCAGCCTTGTAGTGCTCCTGTAGTCAGTATTAAGCTTGAAAGCTGGAGAGGAACCTTTTACAAGGGCATGTAGTGATAGGACAAGTGTGAATGGCTTTAACCTGAAAGAGGGGTGATTTAGATTAGATACTAAAAAGTTCTTTCCTGTGAGGGTGCTGAGGCACTGGCACAGGTTGCCCAGAGAAGCTGTGGCTGCTGCATTCCTGGCAGTGTTCAACGTTGAATGGTGCTTTGAGCAACCTGGTCTAGTGGAAGGTGTCTCTGCCCATGGCAGGGGGGTTGGAAATAAATGAACTTTAAGGTCCCTTCTAACCCAAAAATTTTATCTGGACTAAGGGCTTATGGAAGTAAAATATTCAGAAGAGGGCCAGAAACAGTCAAGGATTTTCAGATGCCTTTGGACCAAGATGGCATCCTGTGGAAACTCTGTTATAAATACAGACTGGGAGAGAGGGACTGGACTCACCAATATCATACAGAGAGTATTTTGCAGCTCCACCCCAGGCCATCAGCAGCCTTGACATTTCACAATACAGAGAGTGTTTTACCGTTTGTCTGACTTCCCCATCTCACCAATAAAGGATCATTGTATTGGGAAGTCCCAGCTTTGTTACTCCTCCTTCTCCTTTTGCTCTTGACAAAGAATTGGAACTGACCAATTTATATGGCCTTCTGTGACAGGGCTATGGAACTGATGGACAGGGTAGAGCAGTTGACGTCATCTACCTGGACTTGGGCAAAGTGTTTGACACTGTCCCACACAACATCCTTGTTTCTAAATTGGAGAGACATCAATGTGATAGGTGGACCACTCAGTGGATAAAGAACTGGCTGGATGGCTGGATGGCTGCATGCAAAGAGTTGTGGTCAATGGCTCAATGACCAGTAACGAGTGGGGTCCCTCAGGGATCAGTGTTGGGACCGGTCTTGTTCAACATCTTTGTTGGTGACATGGACAGCGTGGTTGAGTGTGCCCTCAGCAAGTTTGCCGATGACACCAAGCTGTGTGGTTCGGTTGATACGCTGGAGGGAAGGAATGCCATCCAGAGGGACGTGGACACACTTGTGAGGTGGGCTGATGCCAACCTCATGAAGTTTAACCATGCCAAATGCAAGGTCCTGCGCCTGGGTCGAAGCAATCCCAGGCACAGCTACAGGTTGGGCAGAGAAGAGATTCAGAGCAGCCCTGCGGAGAAGGACTTGGGGGTGCTGGTTGATGAGAAAATGAACATGAGCCAGCTTCAGTGTGCGCTCGCAGCCCAGAAAGCCAACTGTATCCTGGGCTGCATCAAAAGGAGCATGACCATCAGGTCACAGGAGGTGATCCTGCCCCTCTATTCTGCTCTTGTGAGACCTCACTTGGAGTACTGTGTACAGTTCTGGTGTCCTCACCATAAAAAGGACATGGAACTGTTGGAACATGTCCTGAAGAGGGCCACGAGGATGATCGGGGGACTGGAGCACCTCCCTTATGAAAATAGGCTGAGAAAGTTGGGTCTGTTCAGCCTGGAGAAGAGAAGGCTGCGTGGAGACCACGTAGCAGCCTTCCAGTATCTGAAGGGGGGCCTATAGGGATGCTGGGGAGGGACTCTTCATTAGGGACTGTAGTGACAGGACAAGGGGTAACGGGTTCAAACTTCAACAGGGGAAGTTTAGATTGGATATAAGGAAGTTCTTTACTGTTAGGGTTGTGAGGCACTGGAATGGGTTTGCCCAGGGAAGTTGTGAATGCTCCATCCCTGGCAGTGTTGAAGGCCAGGTTGGACAGAGCCTTGGGTGACATGGTTTAGTGTGAGGTGTCCCTGCCCATGGCAGGGGGGTCGGAACTTGATGATCTTAACATCCTTTCCAACCCTAACTATTCTATGTTTCTATGATCCAACAAGAAAAAAAGGTGAAAGTGTTTGAAAATATGTGTCTAGTCTCAACTTTCTAATCTTCCTCAGTAATCCCTGGTGAGAGGCACCTGTGTTAGTGTACCATACAACAGAACAGGCTGGGCTGTGGGTAAGACCTGCTTCTGCCTCTGTTTGACTGCAGAGACAGTCCAAGTAACTGGACATGTAATTTTCAGGGTCCTGGAAGAAAAGTGAAGGTCACATGTAGTATCTGAAACACCCTCATCTGTTAATGATTCCCACCAGGCTTTGCTCATTCCCTTTTTTCCCTATGACTATTTCCTTCCAAGCCAAAAGAGTAAGGGACCTATTTCTTGTCCTCAGTTGCAAGTAGGAATCTGTTCCTCAGAGGTGTGTACTTGTCTTCACATCACATGGAAACTGCTGAAGCTTAAAGTGTACTTGCCAACTGGGAAATAACTAGTCCCTGGTGTAAAAATCATGGGAAACACTAAGGAATGATGTTCAGTGGTGGCTGGTTTCCAGTGTCAAGATGCCTGAAGGGTGGAGAGCAGCATCAGCCACTGCAACAGCAGGTCTGTCTGCTTAAGTTCATCAGACTGGCCTAATGAGGCAGCAAGGCACTTAGTTATCTCTCCATGCAGCTGCTTCAGTCTGTGTATCAACAGCATGAGGGTTGATGGAGCAGTTTATTGTAGTACTTCCCAGGCTTTGGGGTTCTCTGTGTGTCTGTGGGCATTCTGATGAGGAGAAAGAGACATGTCAAAATAGGTCAAAAGTCATGAGTTGCTGTGTGGTTCAATAGGACAGGTTCACCCTGGTATACACTTTCCCACCACTCACAACTCCAACTGCTACATCTTTTGCTTCGTATTTTATTTCTCCTAGCAACACACATTCTGCCAGTCACTATCAAAATGAGCAGGTAGGAACAGTACTGGCACTTAATGGTTAAAATTATTGTTTTACATAACTAGAGCATTACCTTGGGAATTAATCTTCTTAGTTGTTAAGGCAAGAAGGTAATTGGATTTTCCTTCTGGTAACTTTTCTTGGCTTCCCACATTTTCTGTCCCAATCATAAAAGCATGAGGCTATCTGGGCGAGCACTGGTCTTCTGCATGTTCTTCACAAGAATAATTAACAGTGTTTCATCAGTTACTCTTTGCAGTTTTAAAATAGGTTAGTTATTCTAAGCAAGTTTTAAAAAACACTGTTTGTAATGTGTTCTTCCATATTTCATGGTTCATTATATTTTAGCTCTTGCTGCCCCATTTTAAAGCCTTATCTACAGGAATATAAGTAAAGAGTTTTTCATTAAAAGTTAAAAGAAACCTGAGAGCTTCCATTGTGTCACAGGAGTGTGCATTAGAGAGGCTCTTTAACTGGGTATTCAGTCTCCACTGTGCTTGAAATACAGAATAAATAAACTTGGGGAATAAGTTCCTTGTTAATTTTTATTTCTGATCATATGTAATTTATATATTAAAAAAGTTTCACTGTATAATTTCTGTTCCCTTTACTTAGTCTACACTATTACACAGTTGTACATTTGAGCTAAGGCTTGTGGGCTCTTTAGTTTAATTTGTAATTTGTCTGTTAATTAAGAGGGATAAAATGTAGTGCAATGGGTGGAGCTGGGGACCAGGAGTCAAGGCTTCTGAATTCTTCCTGGCTCTGCTCCTGACCTGAGGAAAATCACTTATGCCTTCTGGCCCATATTGTCTCTGGGACTTTCAATATAATTATGCTTAAATGCCCCCAAGCAATGATACAAAGGCTGATAATGGCAAGATAGAAAGTGCTTCCTTTCAGGAGCTCTGTAGAGATGTTCAGTTTCAGATTTCAGGTCAAGTGCCCTTTAGTTTCAACCACTATGTGGCTCATGTAATGGTGGAAGAACATTGGAGTGTCCATTGTCTAGTTCTTCAAGAGGAAAACATTCAACCAGTCTTTGACTGAGAATGATTCATCACTGATAGCGATGAAGAAGACAGAGAGGACTGGCTTGGTTTCTGCGATCCCAGCGTGTGTGTGCACCTGGGCCAGGAAGAAAAATCCCTTGCCATGTGAATGCAAGAGCATTTGCTGTGATTCACTGAGGAAAGGGAACATCAGTGCCCACCCTACTGAAACCTTGCTCCTTAACTGTCCTTGTACTTCATTTTTATCTGCATCGCTTAAAAAAAAAAAAAAAACACAAAACAAAAATACACCTCTCTGTAAGAGCAAAGAAACCAGAGGAATAAATAACCAGTAGGAAATTCCCAGCACATCCCTTTCTGAAGGTTTTAGGAAATTCCATTTGTTGAAGGAAACACTGAAAATTAGGAGGAGCCCAAAAGAGGGACTAGCAGGAGACAGCTGAGATCATTTTTCACTGCCAGGACTGCACTGTGTTGTCTCTCCTTTTACAACTCATCGGCAGGCATTATTACCTGGTGAAAAAATTTGTTTTGCAACTCTTCCCGAGTCCTCATAAATCATTAATGCCTGGCTAAGCACAGCATGAGCATCACAAATACTCTGAGAATGAGGGCCTGTTCTGATATAACCTTGTGTCCAATACTAATGCCTGCTAGTTATTTAGTAATACAAAGGAGTCTCAGTGAGGAAGATCGATGAGTCAGTGAAGTCTCCTGACTTCCTTCTCCTCTCCACCTACCTTGCCTGTTTCTAGTTCAGAAACTGAGCTACAGACAGTACAGGGCTGTTCATAGTTATCTGTCTGAGGAAAGCACAAGTCAGGGGGACAAGGACGGACTTACAGCCTCTGAATGTCTACAGAAAAAGAAGAGCTTCGGTTTCTGATCAGGGCTTTTTCTAATTTCTGGGGTTTTATGAGCAAAATTGCACCACTGCTCCCATGCTGTGTTTCCTGGTTTGCATTCTTTAATGCATCCAATATAAAGCACACTGAAGTGTGTAAAGAGCATGGATAGAAACAGAGCCCAAGAACCCCATGCCTGGATGTCATTAAAGGGTGCTCAGTAAAGTCCAAGGAATCAGCTGATTACCTGGGGAAGTCATCTGGGGACTTGGATGCTCAAACCAACTCTCACAATACTGGAGATAACACAGAGAGTGCAACATCTATAGGTGTAGCAGCTGAACTTTGTGTCTTCTTGTTCCCCGATCTTGGCCGCAGTCATGAGTGCAAGGATGGTCTCTAGTGTCCCACTTACCCTGAGCTCACCTCCAAAAACCCACAGCCCGTTCAGAGTGCAGATAAACTCTGTTTCTTCTCTTCCCCTCCTCTCCTCTCTTCTCCTGGAGCAGAGCATCCATCCATGCAGTTGTTGTTTAACAGCTGTGCTCTTTAAACACTACAATAATTGATCATGAGCTTTAAAAGGAAGAAACTGAATGAGGTGAGATGGAAATTGACCCTTTGTTTAAGTGTAACCTTAAACTTGTATGACTTAGTCTTGGTTGGAGCCCTTGACCTGAAAGGCTTCTGCAAGGAAAGTTGTAAAGTCACAGATAGTAGAGAAACAGATTTTGAATAGGAATTTAGGAAAAGTGCAAAAGGAGATGGAGGACAGTAGTTGGGCAAATTTGAAAAGGGGAATGACAGAAAACAAAAGTGAATTTAAGTAGTCAATGAGAGAGTTTCAGAAAGTGTAGAGGGAAAAGTAACAGTGTTTAAGACATAAAATGATAGAAATTGGTTATGAAGAAAATGCAGTTGCTGTAAGTGAAAGTAGGAAAATGGACCAAGATAGAAAAAAAAGAAAAGTCATTTGTATGTGACGAAGGACACAAAAATACTTCCTCCACAGTCTCCTCCAGAAATATGCAACTAAGACAACACCTGGTGAAACCAGAGACCTTAGGCCGTTTTACCCTAAATTGTGTAGAACATCCCTTTGTCCAAAGCATCCTTGGTCTTTAACCAAGGTATGAAGCATTCGCGGTCAGATCATACTTTAGGCATCACACCTCCAGCAAAACCCTGAAACTTTCCTGCAAAAAAGTGAACATCCAGAGCCCGTCACAAGTTTTGCTGAAAATGTATCCCTGTACTTTAGTTGAGATAACTTTGTTAAAAATAGTCCCTGGTATGGCACCCACAGGACAGAGTGGTTTATTTTCCCCTATTATAGTTCTGACACAAGCCTGCTGTTATTTCTGTGCCCTCTCTAATGATCTGCTTGCTCTCTGGAGAGCACTGACCCATTTCAGCTCAGAATAATTAGCCTTTCAGACACTACTGTGTTTCCATTAAATAGACATAAATGTGCAAGGTGACATTTATTTATTTACTAAGGCCTGAAAAATGTGCACTACAGATGTTGGGGCTTGGGAGAACTTCAGTTTCTTTTCATTCAACTGTTGTATATTTGCATGCTTTCGTGTTGTTTATCTGCTTAGTGCTTGAGCTCTTGCTGAGTTTCACTGAGGAAACAGGAGAGCACAAAGATTATTTGGGTCCTCATTTCACTGTAAGGCCCTTTAGCAATGCTTTGGCAGCCCAGTGCCCAAACCTGACAGTGCCTTTAAATGTGTCTTTAGTTACACAGTTTTCAGGTCCCTTTTAACTGTGTGTAAGGAGGTGATTCCACATAAAGAATTGCTGTTGATTTACAGAACTGTCTGAAGAGGAATGTGTTCAGGGTGTTGCACTGAGAAAATGAGAACCTTGACCTATTGCAAACATAAAATAAAACCAAAATTCTTTAGTATTTAAAATCAGCTCTTTTATCATCTTGATCACTGGCTTCTGATCTACCAGACTGTTGCCCAGGTGAAAAGTATATTATTCATCTTGATAGCGACTTTGGTCTGCAAAGTTGGAGGGAATTCTTACATCCACACATGAAGTCATGGCATGCTATTATTTCATTCTGTTAGTACCAATAGGCTTTATAAAAGGAGGCCTCACACAAGGTAGGTGCTTTATTGCAGGATGGAAACACTTTCATAGGTTATTTTAATCATTATGATTCTTTCATGATGTGTGAAAGTTGATTGTTGCTGTAAATGAAGCCATTGAAGGCTAAAAAATAAAAATGCTGTGATGGTAAAAATCCTTGGAGTGCAAAAAATGGTAATTGCTGTAAAAGGCAGTAATTTATTCTGTGTGTGAGATTATTTTTTATCATAGGGATGCTTTTAAGCTAATTCTGAAACATATACAGTTGTAGTCCATATAGCTGAGGTATACTGCACAATGCATTGATATTTTGGCCAATTTCATATAGATGGTAATTTATATATTATTTAGAAGCACTATTTTATTCTAGTAACTGAGAGGCTTAACACATTTTTACTATGTTAAAGGATAAGCTATTTTTGCAGGCCTTGTGGTTTTATTATTTTGACCCATATCCAGTTCATACTGCATCATAGTACCATATTTTTGCTAATATTTTTCTGGTATGTTCAAACCTTATTTGCATTTCGATAGAAATTCATTAGCTCTTGATTTTTATTATGTCAAATTATTTTGACTTTTCTGTGATAATGCGTTCTCTGTGTTTCTGATTTGCTGATGCTGAAATATTTTCTTTTTGGTTTTAACCCTTCCAAATTTAGGATTGGTTTTGGTTTTTTTCTGTGTATATATTTCAGTTGTTTAGACCTACTGGTTCCTGCTTTTTTCTTTTTCTTTTTCTCAATATGTTATGTTTATATCTTATGTCTGTGTTGAGCCGATCTTACCAACAAAAATATCAGTTGTTTCCTGTTTCTCTACTTCTTTACAAAAAAAATGAAAAGTAAAAAGTAAAAATAAAAAACTCTTAATGGGAACCCTGGCACTGTCTGTCTTCTCTGTTCTGCAGAAATGTTGAAGGAGTTGAACCAGCAACGCAGAGCGAAAGAGTTTACAGACCTGAAAATTATTGTTGAAGGCAAAGAGTTTGAAGTCCACCAAAATGTTCTAGCTTCCTGCAGCTTGTATTTCAAGGACCTGATTAAAAGGTTTGCCTTCCTTCCAGCTGTGATCTGCTCTGTTCTTTTGTAGGGCGCATTTGTGTCGCTTTTTTTTCCTCCCCTCTCTTGCAGGTTTATGAAGATTGAATCTCCTGTCACAGAGCCAGTAGCCATTCTTTCCACCTTCTCTGAATGTATTTCCAAACTGAGACTCAGACCCATTTGTTACACATCTGACTTGTACAGTGTGATTATTTCAAATAAGTAGAGGCCAGTTTTGGCCGAAGAAAGCATTCCACCACTGAGAGATCAAAGATTTAAACTCAACCACTAATGGTGATTCAGACCACAGCTAAGAGCTATTGCTGTCAGTGTTTTCAAGGGACTCTGTCACATGCGACAAAAGTCTGTCCTTTGGGCTACAATAAGCCATCAGCATTCTGGTGAACGATGCTGAGACGTCATGCTAATAAAGCATTTTGAGTATCATAATCCCTTCACCCTGAAATCTTTGTTACATGCTTTTGTGTGGCTTTAATGGGCAAAGGGATTGATATTTTTATTATTTGTGGGCATTTGAAAGACGAAAAGACAACTGATGAATTTCTTTAGAAAAGATTGGAAATAAGACTGTTTTCTGGTCAAAATATAGCTCAGTCTGCATGTTAAACTAGGGGGAGCTTTTTCCTACAAACACTCTAGCTTAGGGTAGGTACAGTGCGTACATTTTCTGAACATCATGTCTCCGCCTTTGCTTTCCCCCCCCCTCTGTTTCGAGCTGGTTGATTCTAAACAGTGCATGATAATCTTTTTTTTACATTACATTGATTTTTCAATTTGTATGCTTCATATACTTGCATAGGAATAAATTGGTACTCTTGTATTATTAGTAAGTTAGAGTAGCAAGTAGGGAGGAAAAAAAACATGAGGATAACTTTCATTTTTCTCTCAATCATCAGCAAATTAATGCAGCTGCTGATTTTGCCTTGCAGTATTTTCCTGAGCAGACTGAACCTGGACTGTGCTAAAAAATGGGATTAAAGAACATTTTGCTTGCTTCAAATCCTGTATTTAAATTTTGCCAACTAACACAATAGTGACTGTATTTTATTTCAGGATGGCATATTGGCTGGTATCTCTTTTCAGTGTATTATGTCCTTTTGCACAAAGCTGGTTTTATAATTATGGATATATATTACATTTCTATGATATAACTGTGCTGACTGCCTTATCAATTATTCATAAAAAATATGTTGGCCTAGGAAGCATGTCTTTTCCCCTCTGTAAATCTAATGATTGCTAGCTGTAGCTATGCCAGATCTCTCCTGTCCTTTCTCTTCTGTCTGCTCATTATCATTTAATTGTTAAGGCTACAGTATATTCTTTTCAGGGTGATAAGGAGTAGAGTCTATAGGGAAGGAAAAATCTTAGAATCGACTTACAGAAATCCAGTAACTGACTGGCCAAAGACTGTTGTTTGGATTTTCCTCTGAAGACATCTGCTTATGTGCAGAGGTCACCAAACAGCATCTATTTCTAGAAGCACACTGAGGAACCTTTCTGCTTTATTATTTAGTTAACAAATGGAGATATACTTTAGATTGAACACTGCTCTGATAGGAACTCCTTTAAAACAAACAAAAAAAGCCCAAACCTTTTAAAATGCTCTGAAAAGAGGCTATGAGAGCTCATAAGCATTACAGGAAAAAAATAATGCAAGATTTAGCCCATTTGCCAGCCTCACCACTTTTTGCCTTCTTTCACATCATCAGCAGCAATAAATAATCCAGAGGTCGATTTGTGTCCACAGTCAGGTCTCTCCATCCCAGTTGTCTTCCCTATATAACCTCAGTTGCACACATGTAACCTTGATGAAAGCTAATGGAGTTGCACACCTGTATCCGTGGCAAAAATACCTTTATTTCTGATGATGATGCTTGAATAAGGAAAAATTCAGCTTGATGTCTAGTTGAGTTTGCAAAACTCGTGAGAAAAATAAATATTCACCTGTAAACAGAGCAAGTGTAACTCTGTGAGACAATAAACTCAGGGCTATGGGGTGGAATTCCTAAAGATTTTCTGGGTTAGAAGATACTTCCAGTGTAAAGCCTGGTCCTTTTAGAAACCCCATGAAGTCAATGAAAGGACTCAAGCTGCAAGAGACACTCAGTATTTTGAAGTGTCATGCCCTTAATAATACAGAATCATTATAGTTCACAGAATCATTAAGTTTATAAATACAATATATCTAGAATTCCCTAGCATCTCACTTGACATAGCACTTAAAGCTTTATGGGATTAATATTGCACTTTTTGTTATTATAGAAATCAAAAGAAACAGCAGCTTCTCTTAAAAAATAAGAGACTTCTTTATATTAAACATAATATAAAGGCTATTTCAATCATTCCATGCTAGAGTTAAATTCCTATGCCGTTCCAATGAAGGCACCAATGGGTCACCAGAAACGTCAAAGAGAAGATGATCTATTCATGAGGGTGCTATGTGCATCCATATAAACATGTAGAAAAAGAATATCTTTCACAGTATTTACTTTGGCTGTTCTTTGCCACAGGCTCACTATTGTTAACCTCATGTTCTGCCATTGATTCCACTGTGTGTTCAAGTTGGTATCTGATGGTAGAGTAGCAAGTACTGTTTCAAAAAAATAAAAGGGAAGTGTTCAAACAAATAAGATCAATTGCCTCCTCCTTAAAAAAGAAGAAAAACCAGAAAAACAGACAAAAAGCATAATAGAGCTAAAAGCGTTACCCATCTTGAGAAAGGCTATTTAATGAGAATTAGTCATAGCAGGGAAGAAAATAACGTTATTTTTATTGCACTGTAATGAAAAGATGATAACCAGGTTTGATTGACCAAAATAATTCTGAAGTTATTTATGAAATAAATTTCGTAATGAGAGTGCACTTTGAAAAACCTTCATTTTTCAGAAAATAGTAAATCCTGCAGTATGCTGAACATTCCAGTCCTCATCCAGGAAAGTTCTTGTTCCATGTGGTTTATCTTCTGAACAGACGAGCATGGCCCTTTGAGGTTGGGTTAGTCCAGTCCTGCGCTGAAGTTCAGCACCACACCAAGCACTGTGCTTTTGGAAACAGATTAGCCAGTCCCATCAGGAGCTGTGCATCACTCAAGCCTAAACCATGACTCAGTGTTCATCTCCCTCCCAACAGCAGCTGACCATAAAAAACAATCTTAGTCCTTTTCAGTGCAAGATCATCTGGAAAGGATTAGGTGTATTAGGAACAGCAGGTGTGAAATGTTCCTGACATCTGTTCCACTTCATTATGCCCACCAAGGCAGGGAAATGAGGTGAAGGGGAGGAATGGGATGTGAAGATGGGAGCATACTCAAGGCTGGTCCCTCAGTAGAACTTATTGCAGTAACCTCAGGGCTGTGGGGCTATCTCTAACAGCCTAAGGAATGCTTTATGCAACATTAAACATTTGGGGAGTGCTAGGCTTCCTTAAGTTCCCTTCATAAAATCCTCTTTAAAGTATATTCCTTTTTGGGTGAGTATTTGAGCCTACTTTATGACAGGTGTGGAGTTGAGTAGTTGGCTTTACTGCTTGCTCAGTCAGGCACAGAGCATATAGAGGAGTTGATACACTTTATCTGCACTTAGGGAAATCACGCAGTTAGTCAGCTTCTTCACACTGTGACCCATACAAGATTGCTGCAGTGTAGGACTTCAGAAGAAAATGGATGATAAATAGCAGCTGGAATAGGGTTCTGTCCCCTAAAAGCCATCTTACATTCTGAGTGCACACTTCCAGTCTGCCTGAATTTGGCCTCTAATCTGCACCTGTATTTTAGGTACTTAAGAAATCAGTCTTCCCAGTGCAAGGGCTTAATTTATGGTACAGCCAATGAAGAGAAGCACCTGGAAGGCTTCCAGAAGGAGCGTTTCCTCCTAATTCAGGTACCTGTGTGCAGGCAAGTAGGAGATACCTCTGGAGCAATGAGGGGTGCTTGTCTCTTGCTGTTAGTCAACCAACATTTAGACCCAAGGTTGGCATCTAAGGCGGGTTTAGTCTAACCTCGCCTTCTAGTCTACTGCTATAGTCTGCAGACAGTAAGGTAGACCTTTCCAGAAGAAAAGTCCTCTCACCATTTTAATGGGTGCCTAAGATATGAGGTGAAGGATGAGGCCATCCCTGTTTATAATTAGAGAGATGAGGTGATTTGCTTAGGCTATAAACTTAACGTTGTAACTTTTCTAACTTTGCTTCCTGCAGAGCTCCAGCCTAAGCCAGTTATCTAGGCTTCCTGTGCGGTCATGAGGGAAGATGGGAATGACCGTAGGGCAGTTCATCCCACCTTATGATAAATAGCTTAAACTGCCTTCTGGAAGTACTCATTTTTCATTGCCCAGAGAGAAAGGCCATTCACCCAGCCTGAATCACTGCTGGCTAAAAGTACATAGAATCATAGAATAGTTAGGGTTAGAAAGGACATTAAGATCATCAAGTTCCAACCCATCTGCCATGGGCAGGGACACCTCACACTAAACCATATCACCCAAGGCTCTGTCCAACCTGGCCTTGAACATCGCCAGGGATGGAGCATTCACAGCTTCCCAGGGCAAACCATTCCAGTGCCTCACCACCCTAACAGGAAAGAATTTCCTCCTTATATCCAACCTGAACTTCCCCTGTTGAAGTTTTAACCCATTACCCCTTGGCCTACCACTACAGTCCCTAATGAAGAGTCCCTCCCCAGCATCCCTATAGGCCCCCTTCAGATACTGGAAGGCTGCTATGAGGTCTCCACGCAGCCTTCTCTTCTCCAGGCTGAACAGCCCCAACTTTCTCAGCCTGTCTTCATACAGGAGATGCTCCAGTCCCCTGATCATCCTCGTGGCCCTCCTCTGGACTTGTTCCAACAGTTCCATGTCCTTTTTATGGTGAGGACACCAGAACTGCACACAATACTCCAAGGGAGGTCTCACGAGCAGAGGGGCAGATCACCCCTTTGACCTGCTGGTCACACTCCTTTTGATGCAGCCCAGGATACGCTTGGTTTTCTGGGCTGCAAGCGCACACTGAAACTGGCTCATGTTCATTTTCTCATCAACCAGCACCCCCAAGTCCTTCTCCGCAGGGCTGCTCTGAATCTCTTCTCTGCCCAGCCTGTAGCTGTGCCTGGGATTGCTCCGACCCAGGTGTAGGACCTTGCACCTGCCATGGTTAAACTTCATCAGGTTGGCATCAGCCCACCTCACAAGCGTGTCAAGGTCCCTCTGGATGGCATTCCTTCCCTCCAGCATATTTCCTCCAGAAACTAATGTTTGTCTGAATGTCATATACATATGCTTCTATACGTATACAGAAAGAAAGGAATTGATCAGGATTAAAAAAAAAGGAAGTCTTCAAAACACCCTTCTCACAGAGCACACATTTTTTTGTTTAAACCATTTTTGGTTTGAGGAAGAGGAGAAATGAGCTCTGTGTCTTTGTATATGTCCAGAAGAAATGGTGGAATGTGAGTGTGTTCTGTAAGGAAGGAAATAAGGAACAGAAAATTCCATGAAGAGGCATCATTTTTTTCCAGCTGCATTTGGGATAGACAAGGACAGCCACTGGATAAATGGAATGTGTGAAATTTGCGTAACTAAGAGTTTCACCGGAACATTTTAATTTGCTACTTTCTTCGTCTTAACCCAACCCGAAGTGCTGGAAACTCTACCAAATATGACATTAATCATAGGAAGCACTTGACATGAAAGTCTCTTCTTGGACAAAATGCTGGCTTTCATAAGCAGACTTTAATTTTATTTCTCTGTCATCAGTTACTAAAGATACACAGATCTGTCCTACAAGTTTTATCTTAAGATGTGATTTTAGTGATCCTTTCTCATCTTGAAGTCATTCTGGCTGCGTGATTGCACTAGCACATAGTAGTAAGTCACAAACACAAAGAGGTTTTGTCACAAAAAGCAAGCATTCTTGACGCTGTGTAATCTGGCAACACTGTGTTTCTCCTTATTTTCCGAAGGAGCACAGCCAGTGACTTTACGGCCAAATTGCTTTTCCATGGTATCTTGCCTCTTTTTGCAAGTGTTCAGATTTATTTATTCATTTATTTTACTAAAACAGGGTTGTATATACTCTCTGAGGGCTTAAAGGCAGGGCAGGAGAAGTAAACCATTCAGGGTGAAAGGACCAAATTCCTCTTGCTTTACACCTACACTGAAGACAGAGATGTCATTCTGCATTTTACACTATTGTGTGGAAAAGCAGCATTTGGATGCAAGACAGAGAAACCTGCCGCTATCCATCTGAAACAGTCTGACAAAACTGCACAAGCATTTAAGTGTCTGGAAAACAGACTGTCTGGTTTGTGTTTACATTGTAAAAAGCTCAAAATGAGAAATAGCAGATGAAAGAAAAATCTACTCATGGTGACCCCTTCTTGTTTTCCTTCTTATTAAGAACCTTGCTTTTAACTCAGAGAGAGGAGCAGTCAGCATTTGTACATCTGCATGCTTCAGCTCCATTGTAGAATATGGAAACAGATCATAACATGTCTTTGAAAACAGAGAAATAGGGAATTAAAAATATGGTGTTTGTTTCAGGTGCCAGGTTTCTGTTAAACCATTTAAAGGAGTCTGTGAGAATGGGAGGTTGCATTGGAGTGTAAAATACTTCTCACCCTTTACTGCCAGGGTGCAGGTGTAAATTACTCTGTGGATGACACTTTTCTTTTAAATGAGGGACTTAATTGCTGTATGTTGGGCGCAAAATCCTGGCAGGAGAAGCGGGTTTCTGCCTTGGGTGGCCCCTTTCTGTGAGCACACTTCGCTTGCTCTGCCTGCCCGAGCAGCCGCACGCCTGTTGGAGCTGCCTGCTGGGTTTCAAATGTTGCAGCTGCCAGGCCCTGGAAAACATGTTTTCATCAAGCAAAAATGCATTGTCTTCTACATAAATGAATTGCAGCTTACAAATATTCAGAGGTGTTGCTGGGCTGCCAGGCTAAGGAGCTGCCATAAAACCTGTAGCTGGCGTTGCAGTCCAGCTATTTCCAGGCTGGAATTAATTCCATGGGTTAGGAAGGTGAGTAGCTGGGGCTGGACGCTCCTCTGAAAGGAGAAACAGGTCAACATGCCCTGCTCTGAAGAGAAAATGTGTCAAGGAGGACAGAAAGGCTCCTTTTCAGGCCTTGAGGTGCAGTGCAGAAATTAAACTTCTCCCTCGTAATGGCTGCAGCTTGCAGAGGCACTGAGCAGAATCACTTAACCTCTTACTCCTCTCCTTCATTGACAGCATCTCTGTTTACTGTAGTTTGGGCTTTTCACTCACATAATTTCTTGACACAACTACAAATCCTGCAAATCTTATCGAAGAATGACAGACTAATCACCTTTCTTGCTCTGGCTAGACCTATCTGCAAGCCATGCAGCTGTCATACAACCACTCATAAGTTGCTGGTGTGTGTGACCTACCTATATTTACTTAATATCTCACAGCCCTGTCTAGGCTTGACTGTGCTGAAATTTAGGGGTGAAAGGGAACAGTTACCTAACGAGGTGCTGTTCAAGCTTAATGGATCAAAGACAGTGAAAAACTTCCACTGCATAGAAACTGGAGCTGTGTTCTTGAAAGCTGTCATTTTTGGTCCACTACCAAAAGCCAGTCTTGCCCTAAAACAAGGGTAATCAAATCTCCGTCTCCAGCATGCTCGCAGGTAGCTCCAGGGATCAGCAGTTCACTTCCTTTCATTTAAATCATCAAGAATTAGCCACTGCTGGATTGGAATAATGAGCTTGAATTAATAGGGCCAGGTTATGATCATAGCAGATCACAATCCCCTTTTTTGCTTGCATAGCACATAGCTTCTGTGACTGAAATACTCCAAGTAGTTCTGTGAGGTGGTGTGTGCAGAAATTGATGGGGTGAGAAGGGCTCCATGCCCTTTCCTGCATATACTGCAGCCATAGGTGATGCAATATATTACCTTTCATTGATGTCCAGAGCACAGGCTGGCTCTACATATACTCCAAGGAGCACTAGAAACACCCTGTAGCTGAATGAGAAAGAACCAGTGCCTGACAGAATTAATTCTAATTACTGAAATGCTGATTGGGATCTTTGGGCACTACCATAATCATAGTAGTAGTAATAAATAATAATTGTGGTTATCATTACTTTATTATTGTTTTCCCTGTAGACATTGCAGTGATGAGAAAGAGCCTTGGATAGACTTACCTAGATAATTACTTGTATAAATTTCACCACATACCTAAGAAACAGATTTATTAGCCACATAATGCCAACTCTCTGCTAAGCTGGTTTTTGATGATGTAATAAATATCATTAAAATAAATCAGACAGGAGTTGGTTAAGGGGGTAAGCTTTAAGTTTGCTGAGAATGAATTCTTTACTCTGTTATTTTACTCTTACTCTTCCTTCCCATATAAGCCACCAAAACCTGCTTGCATCTTTTATATAGCTTTAACAAATAGTATCTCTCACCCCAGGATACTTTGCCACATATTTGCTGAATTAGATAGCTAAAGATACTTGCAAACAAGTTAGATCCCATGCTGTTAATAAGTTGGCCCAGTTTTTTTTCTACTTCTCCTCTAGTGCCCTGTGAGAATGAGTTTATTCTCAATCCCTAGCAAAAGTCTAGGTCATGAAATGCTGTTCTTCCAAGGGCACTTGCTATTCACTTCTTCATTCACTTGCTAGTCATTTAAGCCGGCATCTTCAAACTCGTCATCTTCTTTCTTAAATCTCAGCGGGGAGGCAGATTTGTGCCTCTGACTGTGATCTCCGACACTATAGCGTTACAGGCTGCCGCTTATCCTATGCCTTTAGAAATAGTCTTGACTGAGCAATTAGATTGTGTTCCGTCAGTGAATAGCATTAAGGATAAATAGGAGACCTGGCTCTTTGTTTGATTTTATTCTGGCCATGTTGTCCATGAACAAAAGCATTTGCTGTTAATCCTATTGCTCGTCTTGGTTTGTAATGATCATTTCTGTGATGGTGAATTAGCAGAAGCTGCTAGTGCATGCCTGAGCTCACAGCCATTAATTTTCCTGATTTTCTTCTGATAGAGCAGGTGCAAACTGGCAGCATTTGACCCTAATAAGTTACACTAGTCTTGCCAAATTTTGTTTGCCTGGAACAAGAACCATTATTTGTATCAACGTCCTGGTAAAAAGTGAGCAAATGGATTTGTTGGTCCAAATTTTCATGACAAATTTGCAAGCCTGTGTTTAAACAATGTAATTTATTTAATCTTGTGATTTTACTAGTTCTTTATCGTTATCGCACAATAGTACCATTATGGTATATGTTTTCTTCTCTCATGAGACAAATGGTTAGTGGCTGAGGCTCAAAGATAATATTTGTCTACAAGATAGTATAATGAAGGTAGAGATTTGCAAGTTAATACATTTTGAGCTGATAAAATAATTCCAAAGGAGAGGCAATGCTAGGATGTAGTTTATATTTTTAAATCCTATTTAATAGAACATTCAGTGCCTTATGACATACATATTGCAATGATGTTGCTCTATAAATGTCCCTTCCTGTCATCATTTGCATGACTGATTACCTTGCAGCTGCATAAACTTGAATAACTTAGTAAATAACCTGTTACCTCACTATGCACATGCATCTTGATGCATGTGTTGTGAAAATGTATGTTTGTATGTTAGGGCATCTATGCTTTTATATCTCATGAGCATGTAATTATGATAAATCAAGCTCTTTGGTACGAAATACGACTTACTGTGCAGAGTGCTGTGCCTGTTCTGTTCACAGCTGAAGGTTGCTAAAATATAACAAAGTTTCTTTGTTGCTTCTTCGAAGATAAATAGACGAGGGGGTTTTGAAGCATTAATAACTCTGACAATGATGAAAAATCAAATAGCGGACAGTTAAGATGCAGGAACATTGCATTCTGTTCTTTGCCTGAAGTTTCAATGTTTTAAGGATTATGTTCCACAGTAAACAAGATGTTCAGTCTAAATTGTCTAGACTTGAACAGGAGTTTCTAATGAGCGCATAGCTAACAGACTCTTAAGCCTCATGAGAAGCTGCCTGTCCCAATCTGGAGTCCATCCCATGGTAATCAAAATAATTTGACAGATAAAAAGAAGTAGCTTCTCCTCATTTAAGTCCTTCATCTTACATAAAAATCTTGGATTTCCTGTTTTCTGGAGGCTGAAACACTGTCCAAGGAACAAAGCAATTGAATATGAGTATTTTTTGTTGTTCTGTATTTCTTCGTGGCAAATATTTTGCTGTTGTGGAATGGAAACAAAATTACTGTAGGTTAAACATTCATGTTCCTAATTATGAAACCAAGCCAGGATGTTGAGTGGAGGGGCAGATCCTGCAAGGGCATAAAGTGAAGAGGCCTGCAGCAGCTGGCTGGTGGGACAGGCCACTGCTTTGGTCCATGCAGGGCGGGACCAACCCCAAAATACAAGCTTCAAATGCGTCAGTCCAGGTGGACCTGGAGCTCCTGTCTGCCTGCTGGCAGTCCCGTAGCCTCCCCTCAGCTCAAACGTGCTTTTACTGGAGGATGCTCAGATTCTGGAGTTGTATGAGATCCTGAGCGGCAGGTAGTCAAACACAGCAATTTTATTTATTTTTATTACACTAGCAGATCAGTGTGTTTTCCTGTTTCTTAAAAATAAATCCTGAGTGAAATATGTACAATGTCGAGAATAAGTTATGGAAGTAGGTCTTCGCCATATCTGCTCTTGGGAGAAGCAGATAATGGTGGTAGACTGTTCGCAAGCAGAAGGGTTGGACCCTGGAGAGGCAGAATAAAAAAGACACCAAGTCCCACATGTCCAGGGACAGATCACAAATGATAATTCTGAATGTGTCTTTATTTTAAAAGGTAATAATTTATTTCAGTGCCCTTTTGGAGCACAAAGCTTAAATATACGTCAGTCTATGGCACAGTGAGTCATATGGCTTCAAATGTAAATAGGTGTCACAAACTGTCAGTCCTCCTGTTCCCAACCAGGCAGCCTGGGAGGAAGCTGAACCAACTGTTCCTAGGCAGTAATGTACATGTACATAAAATGTTTCACATTTTTCATGTTTATTCCATGCAGATGGCTCCATTTTGAACACCCAGAATTTGTTTTGACTTTGTGACTATAGCTTGTAAACAGAGAGTTGGCTGGCATCTGTACTGGGTATAGGTAGCTTTTCATATTTGATCTAAAATTGAGTGAGGCTGTAGCCAAACCATTAGTCAGTCAAAATAATGTTGCAAGCCGGTTAAAGGCAGCATATCCAAACCGTAAGGGAAGCCTGAATTAGAGGCGGTAGCGCTGTCCATAAATTGACAAATTGATGCGCTAGCGGTGTTTCACTTACACAGCTACTTTAGCCAGACTCTAAATGCGCCTTTGCAAATCAAGGCATCTCGCCATTAAATGTTTTGAACTGAATCACACAGAAATTCTGTTACGTGGATGTGTTGATACGAATAATGCAGAGAAAATGCATGGATATACATATATTTATGACTCAAGATGCAGAAAACCCAGTTGTACTGCTATTAAGCATGAAAACACTGTGCTGATTCTTCTCAGTGTGTATTACATGCATGGAAATGATTTTCAAGGACAAATGAATACCAAAAATATAAAGCTCTCTACTTTTTCTTTTGTCGGCTCCACTCCTAAGTCTTGCAGATGAGGTTTTAGGGATATTTTTCCTGCTATCAGTATTTAAATGTTTTATCTCTTTTTATATATGTGTTAACAGAAAAGGACACCAATTTTGATTTGTTATTTGAGAGTGTCGTCAAACCATCTTCTACTTTAAAAAGCTCCCTGTGCCTTTGTCTTCTCTAGTTTAAGTGATTAAGTTGAAGGATAAGTAGCCAGAGTATATTTAAAAGGTCTTGGCTTGATTTTGTTAGACCTAATTATCCCAGACAATACAAAATATTTTTCAGTAACACCCCCCTTACCCATTCAGAGTGTATCTGTGCTTCCTGCTTATCTGCAGTTTCAGTTCTGCTTGCACATTGCTCAGGTCTATCACCTTGCTGGAGAAATACATTTGTAAATCTCAAAGAATTCCCCAACAGCTACCATAAAATTGAGCTGTTAAAGAGCTCTTGGAGTTTGTTTAAATGTAAACCTAAACAAACCTCTTTTCTGTTTAGCTCAAGATAAATCTTTTAAAAAGTCTTGTTCTAAATCACTTCCCAATTTTAATGAGTTTATATATCAGCCTTTGCCAGATTTTTACTGTAGCTATTCTCCAAGATTACAGCCATGATAAAGTAAGGACTAAAATTGTTTATTATATATTATTCTTCAGAAGCAAAACTTTTCCCCCAGAGGCTGTTGGGAGAGCTATTGATTTTCTGCCACAATGTGAAATGTGTGACCTTTATAATATGAACAATGATTACAAGGCCAATAAAATGACATCATTCTGTTTAAACTTTAGAGTTCGCAGGGCAAATAGCAGAATGTGCCACATTTAATGATGTCCACAGACGATAAGTGCACATTGCCTGACTTCAGGTGAGACTGAAACAAGAGGCAGACAGGCTCTCCATCCCCCAGATACCCCGTGTTTGTGTCAGGAGTGGGGAGCAGAAGGGTATGCACCAGGTAGAGATGTCTTTTCCCAGCAACTAAGGCAAGAAATGAGTGCTTTTCTGATAGCAGGCTTTTCTAAATGTTTCCATCTACCGATGCCACTGACAAAACTCCTCCTGATGTGATGCAGGATGAGCTATTTGGGGCACAGCTGTATACATTTGTAAAGATTTTCCTCAATCCATTGCATATGCATTTACAGGACTAAATTTTATTCTTACAGTACAGCTTTAGCCACTTCATTGATGAGAAAAGGCTCCATCCCAAATAAACAGATGAAGTATAACTGCCCAGAGCATACTGATATTCTAATGTGTGTGAAAACAAGGAACACAGAAAGCTTTAGCTGGGCTTGGAGGGGGGTGCCACAGCCTGATTTACAGAAGTTGTTTCCCAAAATCTATAGAATTTCCCACTGCATCGGTCTACTTCCCCACATTATTTTCTTCTCTGCTTTCAAACACTCATTTTTGATCTATTAGGACCTGCTTCAGCCAATTCCCTGTCCATTCTCCAGCCCATACCAAACCAGGTCCCCAGCATGGAAACCCAGATAGCTGTGATTTCCCTGTGCAAGCTGAACCAAGCCTGCACTCAATATTTGATTCAGCTAAATGTGGAGCCAAAGAGCTCACTGCTCAGAAAGCACAGGCAAAACAGCACAATGCATGTAAGGCATCACGGAGGAAGGAATAGGGATAATTTTCATTCCCATTTCTGGCTCATTGTGTAATATCAATAATCTCTGTAGCTTTGTGTTATACTTGCTGTAAGTGGCTCTAGTGATTGATTAAACACCTTAGCTTTTCTTTGGTGTTTAATCAATTGCAGCGGCAGTTTATTGCTTAGTGTATTACAAAGTAAGAGAGATTATTACTTAATTATTCTGAAAAATAGCAGCTTGCAGTTGTTCATAACATGGGTATGTGTCTGTGCTGACATTTGTGTCGCATCATCCTTTCCTTTGTGCCTCCTGGTCAGTGCACTGGCTGAAAGCGTTCTATTCCAAATGGATCACATGCAGCCATTCCCACAGCCATTGCCAGCACAGCACAATTAGTACCATTAAATAAAATAATAATTGCTTATGGTGGGGCTTCCCACAGTGCAGAGAGCCTGATTCTGTCACTTGCTGGGTACCTCAAATCTCACTTAAATATTAGGCAATGTCCTTATTAACCAGCCCATGGGAATATGAAATCACTGTCAGGTACAAACTGCTTCTGGAAGCAATTCTGCAAGAATTACACCAGTACGAGGAGGCATTTTGATAGCCCAGGGTGCAGCACCGGATGCATGCACAACTGGAGATGAATCAGATATGGGGAATGCTATTGGTATGTGAGTGTACAAAAGGAAAAAAATAACATTTTGTGACATCCTATTGAGGATTTGGGAAATAGCAACTCTTCTGTTTTGACACCTAAGGTTTTCTGCCTTGAGTGCAAAATTAAATCCATATGCAAGAGTTCAGAAAGAATATTGTGGTGTGATAAAGCATAAGGATTCAGGGTAGTGTACACATCTGTGCACGTAGGGGTACCACAGGTATCATGATCAGTATGTATTCTTGCTCATCTGCTTGTGGAATAGGATTTACGCTCCACCCACCATTCCCGTGCAGAAGGATAGTCCAATATTTAGAACAAATAAAAGCGGTTTAGTTCCTTAGTTTGCTCCTGTCTTCCTCTGTGATCATAGGCACATGATTTTGTCTTCTTGTGCCTTAGTTTCCTCAGTAACTACCTTAGAGAAGCATATGAAATTGAGGACTACTAGCTGCTCCTCCATTGTGGTAATGGACACTACCTAAATATTGTTAGTAGAAAAATGAAGCCTTTTAAAGCTTTGATCTTGCAAAGATTCATATTAATTAAAGCTGTGCTCTTGACTCAAACATGGCTAGCCAATGGAAGACCAGTGACAAATCATCCACTGCAAACCATTCCCCAAAAATGATTTTAGGGATTATTTGGGGATGGAAGGGGTGGGGATGTCATGCGGGAAGAAAACTGAGACTCGTATGTTGTTTATTTTTCCTCCGTTATGGTAGCAGAGGTTTGACCATCACCTTTCTAGGCAGCTTTGTGAATCCAAGAAGGCAATAGTGCTCTTGCTCGTGCTTAAAGCTGGCATTGCCTGTGAACAGTGATGCTTTGGCCAGTCACTCAGCATTGTATGCCCGTTTTGTGTCAATCGTGCAATGGCTTTTGCAAGTACTCTAGCAGAATTGGAGCAAGCAGACGTTGACTGTCCAGTGACTAGAAGTTCATGTTTCTTTGAGAAGGTGCTGGATGGTCCTAACCATTAAAAGAGTTTATTTTCTTACTCCAACAGATTTCCCCTCCCCTCCTTGATGTTACCAAATTTATCATCACTTTTGTCTTTCAGGTGTAACCTGCCTTTAGTGTTGCAGACACATCAGCCAACCATGCATTAAGAACTGGGCCCTTACTTTAATTCAGTATAATTTTCTTTTTGTCCAATAATTTCACAAGCACTAATGCACACTTCAAATGCAGGAGATACTTTGATCCCCAAATTGTTCAGCACTTCATGCGGGAAAAACCGTAGGCCACAGTCATGAAACTCCTAGAGGATGGCTGCTGGCTTCCTGTGGCAGAGCTGGTTGTTGTTTTCCCCCCTCTCCCTTCTTTGCTCTAACCATTTTGTCTGTCTAGCTTGTCTTGTATTCAGTTTTCAAAGCAATTGCCATGAAGGGCTTTCTTTTTTAGTGCCTAAAAGGGAACAATAGATTTTTTAAAAAAGCATATATATATTTTCTATAACCATCTGTATATGTATATCACATCAATCATAGCTATACTTTAATAGAACATGCTGAGAAGTTCAATCTAAACAGAAATTAATTTTTTTATTGTTATTTTTTATGAAAAGGTCTTTAAATGTATCCTTAAATGCACATGACATTTAAATTATTCTAGTGCTGGATTCCTGAAAAATAGATGACCTTTTCTCTTGAAATTGGAGAGTGGTTTTTCCTTAACAGTTATATTATGCACAGAAGATGAGATGTTAACCAAGATGTTAAAATGTATTGTTTCCCTTTGAAAGCTAACCCCGTTCCTCATTTTCATTAATGTTGGCTCATTCATTTTTTCTTTCTTTACTTTTATTTCTTTTCCTTTTCTTTTGCAACTGTTTTTGCATGAAAATGCAGAGTAGCAATAAACAGATTTTTTGTGAGGCTTGCTTTAAGACTCTTCTCTTTCAGATCCAGTTAAAGTTTTAAGTTCAGTTATTTTAAAATTCATATTCTTCAGTTCCGTAAACAAAAATAATGGAGAAATGTAATGAGGTGCAAAGTGATTTTCTAGCCCTCACTAATCAGTAAATGCCAACAAAATGGGATTGGTGTAATGTCCGTAATTTAATTGTCTGCTGTTACCAGGTCACCACGGGACAGTAGCAGAAGCGGGGAGAAGCTGGAATTGGCCATGTCCAACCTCACTGCGGATGTCCTGGAATTACTTCTGGAGTTTGTTTATACAGGTTCTTTGATCATAGATTCAGCCAATGCAAAAACCCTACTGGAAGCTGCCAGCAAGTTCCAGTTTCATACTTTTTGTAAAGTCTGCGTTTCATTTCTAGGTAAGAACCACTCCATCTAGGGAGGTTTTAAGATCTCGTTTTAAGGTTTGTAAACCTTTATTTTAATAACTTTAAAAAGATAGTTAGAAACACCAAGATTAAATACAATGAAAGAAAATTTAAAATTACTTATTTGGTTTGAGACTTGAATTTAAAATGCTGACACAGTGGCCAGTGGAAAATGATCTAGAGAAGTATAGCTTCCTGTTTGAGTGGCACCTGCTTCGTATCTTGGATAGACCATTTTGTTGAATCTTGTTTCACACTTGTTATCATGATGACATTTTGTTTCCCAAAGGTTAATCTCTGCACAGATACCAGGCTGTAACACACAGGTTGCTTATAGCCATGACAGCAAATGTTGGGTGCTACATCAGGCCAGCATGGTCAAGCACTGGAAGTGTTGGAGGTGGGCTCCCACAGAGCCAGGATCTGCAATTTTCCATGAGAAACTCCTTCACATGTCCCATGTTCTTGTAAGCAGACCTGGTTAAACTACTCCCAGCTGAATGTTCACAGAGCTTGTTCTTTCATACAGAGTTATGGTCTGATATATAGGTGTGATTAAAAAGGTGGGTGTGAAAGAAACGTTGCTGCGCCCAGCTTTGGTAACTGATGTGACTTGCTCTCATGGGAAGCATTTGCCCCAGTGAGGTTGTACAGACCAGCATTGTTGCCAGTGCCTCTGTCCATCCTCTCATGGCCACGAGAAGCCTGTTCTTGTCCAGAGCACCATGTCATCCTGCTCCTTTCTCTTGCCATATATTTTCCAGCATAGACTATTTCCAAGGTTTCCAGCTCAGTTCTCTAAGCTTTACTGGTCTGAACTGGAACTCATTTAAAATAAAAATCAAATGAGTCCCATTTTCACATGGAAAATATGAGGGTTAATGGGCACAAGTTACTTCTGGTGAGATTCCAATTCTGTGCAAGAGGAAAATTGTTCGTAATGAGAGCAACCAGACACTGGGGATAATCTCCTCAGGGAAGAGATGGACTCCCCAACATTGGAGAATTTTAGGTTTCATTGGGAGAGGGTGCTAGGGCATCTAGTCTAGGTCATGATTTACTAAGAAAGGTTGGACCAGATGATTGTGAAGGTCCCTTCCAACATAGGATTCTGTGATTCAGTTTACAGCTGTGTTAATTTTCACTGTTGAGCTAGCATGTTGACTAAGGTGGCACAATGAAAGCATCAGTAAAGAATCTGTAGTATCTTATTCACCTCTTCTTTAGAATTTATCATATGTCACTAGTTTAAAAGTCTGTTCTCAAATGGGTGGGTCATGGTGAAATGAAATTTATGCTTTGCAACCCATCGTGTTTGCTGTGCAACTTAAATGGAGGTTCTGGCTCTGGCATTGCTTTCCCCCATCTTCCCTTCACCACCTTTTAAAAGCAATTAGGTCTTACTGCCATTCCAGGCATGAAAGATGTGTTTAAGTTACATCATCTTTAAACATTCAGCCACAAAACATTTTTATTTCACTAAATCAATGTGAGATTTCTCTTTTTCAATAGTTAATATTTCAATTCAGTGAACCGTGTTATGGTATGAAATAGTAGAGTTGGTTATAAGTTCAGTGATATATGGGGAGTCACTGGAATTTTGTATTCTCATTTGGAGAATTCATGGAGTGTAATTGCTTATTTTTATTTATAGCTGTGTCTGGATTGCTCTACAAAGATAGTAGAGCATTTGCCATCTAAAAAGTTTAGGGAAAGGCATTTTGTCTTCTCTGTGGCAGTGGTTTTATTTTTCATCCAGCCACCTCTTCTCACCAGAAAGCAAAAATCTGGTAAAAGTGGGAGTTTTTCCAGGGTTTCTGGAGTATTCACCAGTATAAACCTTTATTCTTTCAAGTGGCCATGTCTAAATAGTGAAAGAAGTGAAGGAAAGACCAAAGAGGCCCAAAAAACTAAAGGCCCCAAATTAATAGGTCTGTTCAGCATAGAACAGCACCATCACAGACGAAATTCCAGTCACCATTTTTAGGCAGGATGCTCCAGCAGAATCCTGACTGATTGATATCCAAGCAGCTCTTGTGTCTCTGTCCTGGGCCTCTCAGCCGTGTTGGGCAAAGGCACCCCAAATCTACTTGCAAATGCTGCAAAATGTGCCCAGAACATTGTTTCATTTTAATGGGAGATTTCTTAACCAGCTTCACTGTGCTAATTTTAGCCACGTTCTCTCCCCCACATGCTGTCTCCTCTGCTTTTGTCTAGACCATGAAAAATGGCAAGTTTTATGCCGATTGATGCACCAATGCTGACAAGTTCGTACAGGTGCCATATGATAACTGGGCAAATGTTTGCAAACTGGTCATGACACCATAGGTATTTCCTCCATCCACGTGGCTGGAGTCTTGAGAGTTTTTTCCTTTTCCTTTTTTTTCTCAGAATTGTTTTATGCTATCATCGTGTCATGGCTTAATTCAGGTTTCGGGTGATTTGTCACACTTTGACACAGGAACCCCATCACAGGAGTGAACAAATTCTGAGCTGGTATTTCAGCCTGCTGCTGATGACATAAAAGTGGTCTTGCTTAAGTCTAAAGAAGTTGGTGGAATCTGTTAGATTCATGAACAGAACAGGAATTTCCTTGGTCTCCTGGGAAAAGAGCACAAAGTTTGCAAAGACTGTGAGAGGGAGCTATGAGAAAAACTGAATGATGGACCAGTGATGAGACTTGCATGAAACCCTTCCCTGAGGGAAAAAGATGATTTATGGTCCTTACAAATTTGAGAAAAAGTAGAATTTTTTGCTTATGCGAGGTGGAGAATTTTGATTCATCTGGAGAACCACACTGCCCAGCACTGAAGGAACTGAGTTGTCAACCATATCTGAAGATAGAAGAAATCTGTCTCACAGAAGAAGTGAAATTTTTTGGGTGAAGAATGTAGAATCAAGAAGTCTTCCACCTATCTCCCATCCTCACATGCTTTTGATGCTAGTAGGAATACCTGAGGAATAAGATCCCCATCACAATGTGCACAGAATATTATGAGGCAGTGCATGGTTTATGTTAATTTTAGTTATATCTAGGTCATCATCTAGAAAGTATCTCTAAGTGAAAATACAATACTTAATGCACAGAGAAGGGATTACGTCCATCGCTGAGCTTTCATCATAGTTACCACAATCTCGCTGAGTAATCCTTCCTACATACCATTTATCTCTGACTTCACCTCAAGTTGTCCCATTCCCAGAAGTGCAGTCTTAGCAGTCTGACTGGCTGATTATCTCCTGATGA
Organism: Neopsephotus bourkii; assembly: GCF_033783945.1. Lineage (NCBI taxonomy): Eukaryota > Metazoa > Chordata > Aves > Psittaciformes > Psittacidae > Neopsephotus > Neopsephotus bourkii. Next base: position 6,086,781 of record NW_026902076.1, on the reverse strand, counting down.
CTCTGCACAGGATCCTACTCCAAAATCACGTCTAACACAAGTGGAGAATAGCAGATGCTGATCTGCAATATTGTGACATAGAAACAAATACGCTATCTGGCACTGACTCAAACCAGCAAGAGCCTGCTAGATTACATCTGATATCCTTAAAGTCCACTTGTAAATCAGTTATGAACTGTCCTTGAGTATCAGGAATAGCTTAGTAGTCAGCAGTCATGTTCTGAATGGACTCAAGGTGAAACTCCACAAAAATGTGTTGTTAGAAGTCCAGTGCCACTGTAGCAAAACCATCAATTATTGTAAACATGTCAGCATCTGGAGGAAAATGGTTCAGGAGCAGATGGAGCAGAACTGGTCCTTAACCGCCTTTGTCATGTCAACATTCAGAAGTGCCCCTGAAATGCACTTACTTGGAATGGGCTGTATTATAGACCAGAAGTCTATAGTAGTGGAAGTAGTCATGGAGGTTTTCTTTACAGTTAGTGAAGAGTAACAGGCTCTGCTCATCCTGAAGTCATTTCCCAAAATATTATCAGATTAATCCAAAATATTACCAGATTACTTCTTGGAATTGTTTGCTTATGAGTGTAGAGGGTTACTAATGTGATTGCCCAGCTGCAGCATAGACAGCTGGGGTCAAAAGACATCAATCTAACCTCCACATTTTGAGTCAGAGGCAAAAAATGGAGGGTGTGGGTTTTTTGTTCACAGGATAGAGATTTTCCATACCGCTTATAGCTGTTGCCCCAACCTCTGCCTTGCTCACCTGCAATGAACCCCTCTAGTTCGCATGCCAGCCCTCATCCTAAGAAACCACCACTGTGCCCACCTTCCTGTGGTGCTCATCGCATCACAGGGAATGTAGTGGAAAGAAGTGTGTCACCAGCCTCCTGAATGTACTCTAGTCTGTATCTCCATGAAACCCCTCTCTAAATGGCCTTACAATTCTTGCTGATTCAGACAGGGATAAGGTCTTCTGAGTTTTCCAGCAGTCAGTTTCTTGGGGAAGAGGAAGGAGTGACACTCAAAATGACAACGTGGAGCTGCTTGGACACCAGTGTACAGGCTGCATCAGTCACTCAGCATTGTTAGAAGGTAGAAAAACCTGTCCATTTCAGAAGAAACCAGTTGTGACTTCTCTGACTTGTGCCACAGGCTCAGCTGGGGGTGCTATGGGAATCTCTCTTGATAGAGGCAAACCTAGTCTTTTGAAGGCAGACTCATTCTTGCATCATGTACTAGTAAATGGCAGCTTCATGAGTCAAACTTGATTATTACCTTTATTATAAGATGGAGCAATGTCAGATTTGTCTTTGACTTGGGAGTTTGCCAAGTGATGATGAGAGTTTTGGGTTCTATTAGATGATTTTTTTTACCCCCAGCCATGTGTATATGTGAAGCTGTGCCAACAGACAGAATCTAGGAACCTGGAAAAGGCTTTTGGTTCTTTTTTTTTTTTTTTTCTTTTTTCCTGGAAAAAGGAAGAAATTTTGGGAGCTTTGTGTTTTATAGCTATCAGTTTGCAGCCTGTCTCTAGGTAGTCTTTGAGTGACAAAATCTACTGACAGCAAACAGTGCTGCTGCTTGAGTCTGCTTGAGGAAATGGGCTTCTTGGAGTCAGTGCAATCAATTGATGCAAAATGAGATAACCTAGTTTCAAGACTGCTGGATCAGTAAAAGAAAATAAAAAGAGTTAGGGAAAAAACAAAACACTAAACTAATTTCATGCCAGGCAAAAAGAAAGTAGTTCATAATCCCATTTCAATAAAAGCCACATATAGATAGCGTGCAGGTTGTAAATCTGATGAAGGCAAAAGCTGGGTGTAGCATTGCCAGCAGAAGCAATCTGGGGAGAGTTTTGTTTGAAGGGATGTGGGGCTATCACACATTCCTGGCCAGTGCTCTGAAATAGTGCACTAGGATATGACACTGCCCAAATGTGATATATTTCTCCTCTGACAGCCCAGAATCCTGCCAATGGTACTGATGCTTTTGTGATCTATTGCAGCCTGTCTTTCTCATATTTTGTTTTTCTCAGTCCTATATCTTAAAAGAATATATTCTGACTATTAGTAGTGGCTTGGTTAACAAAAGATGACAAGAATCTGTGAATTCCTCTTATAAATATCTGAAATTGGTGTTTTTTTCTTCAGAATAGCTGAAAAGAAAAAAAGTACAGTGGAACGTATGGTGTAGCACACTTTTAACACAAAGCTACACACTGTGCTATTACTTCTGTTTGCTGGGTAGGAGATAATGCTGTCTTCTCTGTGCATGATTTTCTTTGAAACCCACTACACAACATTTAACAGAAGGCGTTAGCATAATCTGTGTTTTGCATAAGGGTTGTCATCACATTGAGGAGCAACAAAGTTCCTTTGAAAAAAAAAAGGGGGGGAGATTTTTTTCTTTTATTTGAAGTAGCTTAATAGCTGAACAGGGCAAAAATTATCATAAAGCGACTGCAGCATCCTCAGAAATGTCCTTAGTACTGTTTGCATTTATTCTTAAGTGTCTGCACTGGCATTTACATCTTTGCTGTTTCTTAAAGCAGCATTGTAGGCAGTAGAAATAGCAGCAGTCTCTTGGCTGGGCTCCTGTCCCTTGGGAAGCCCCAACTACTATTATATCGGTAACGTTTCCCAGTGCCTTGTGAAGACTTACACGAGAAGCAAACTCAGAAAGTGCATTTCTCTCCCCATCACCAGCTCAGTCATTAAGACAGACTGATTTTTGTACTTTAAACCCCAATCCTAAAGTAACCCAAGATGCTACTACTAACTACCTGAAATTAATTAGGGTTTAAAGTTCGTCCGTGGTGCTTACTTTTTTCATGATCTCATAAAAAATGTAAACCTTGCTTTTAATAATTCTCACTTGGTTTTGTTTGTTTGTTTTGCTCCTTTTAGAAAAACAGCTGACTGCTAGCAACTGCTTAGGAATATTAGCCATGGCTGAAGCTATGCAGTGCACTGAACTATACAACATGGCCAAAGCATATGCCCTGCAAATTTTCCCAGAAGTGGCAAACCAAGAAGAGATCCTTAATATTTCAAAAGATGACTTTATTTCCTACATGTCTAATGACAGCCTGAACACCAAAGCGGAGGAACTGGTGTATGAAACAGTGATAAAGTGGATTAAGAAGGACGCTGCAATCAGAGCTCAGGTAAAAATAATCTCAGCAGCCTCACTCTGCTCCCTTCCCATGAATGCCTCTTTCAAAATAGACACCATCCCCATGAAATTTTAAACATGAGGGTGCATAGGAGATGGGATGGGCAGTTTATATAAAAAAGGGGAAAGGAATGCAGGCTATGCACAAAATGTATGTAGTTTCAAATCTGATCCCCATATCTGATTATTTAGAATCAAAATCTAGTTTGTGACATGCATGGTATGAAACTAGGGCCTCGAGTTCTTGGCTGCAGGCTTTGTCAGAGATAAATCAGGAAGGATTAGAATTATGTGAGATGCTGTTTTAAGAAGGGGATGCATTTTGGTAACAGTGGGAAATAAAGTCTGTCTGAAAAATCTGTATTTCTTTTGATGCCACACACTGAATGAGTGTAACTTTAGTACATAAAAAAAAAGATTCTGTATCTTTATTGGCTGCTTAGATAAGCCCCTGGGTATTATATATTTATTAGAGTTAGCCTTTCCTCAACCATCTGAGCTATGCAGTTTGCTCTTGAGTAAAGAAAGTGAGTGTATTACTTTACCCAGCACTGTCTCCAGATAAAAGCTGGAAGCAATGACTGTTTGGAGGCTGGTGATTGTCCTTGGGACCAGACAGCATCCCTGATGGTATTTAAAAATCTGCCACTTGCCTTCAGTGAAGCTCTTGCAAGCTGGCTTTTGTGGGTAATAAATTGTGATGGTCTGAATGCCAAAACTCTCCATTTGGAGGCCAGTTCTCCCCACAGACCCCAGAAGGAGGGGATTGTTTTCACCCTTTCTCTGCCCCAGTCAGTTTTGGCTGGTTTAAGGACAGTCCAGTTGCTTATGGATGAGACTGGGACTCAGGAGAATCCACATCATGAAAAGCTGTACCTTCTTGATTTAAATGGGAATTCAAGCACCTAGATGTGCAGTGGGATATTAAATGTGCTATTGGATGGGATCCAGAGCAGCTGCACCTCTACCTCTCACCTGAAAAGTGGAAGAAATAGCAATTCCTAACCTCACCAAACTGCTGAATGAGGATAAGAGCAGTACGGACAGTAGACTACTCCATGCCAGGCCAAGCATTGCTTACCTGTCCTGCCACCACCAGCTCAGGCCCTGGCCCCTGACAGCAGCCTGCAGCCCCTAGGGCTTTTCTTGAAACTTGTCCTGCCCTGTGTGAGCAGGTGATCTAGCTCAGCAGGGAAATCTTGTGCTGGGGACCTGCCACTCCCTTTGACCGCCTCCAGTGTGTGCTGGGGATGCTGTTTGGTATTGCCCAATATTATTATTGCCTAAAATATTTACACGGTATCATTGATTTATTTTTGGGCTCTCACTGGCCTCGAAAAACACGTTTTTACTCAGTATTTCCCTGCTTGCTTAAAGTTTGATGGCAGTGTTCAGCTCTGTGCAGCTGAGCTCTGAACCCAATGCAACCTCAGGGATTACTCCCAGTCACCAGAGCACGGCAGCCCTGTGGCAGGAGCCTGTTTGCCTGGTGAAAGCAAAAGGTGTCATTCACCAGGTGGTCCCAGTCACATTTTCAGAATTGCTGGGTTGAGTATTTCCTTCTGTGCCCTGCAGAAGGCAATGCCATGACTTGGGGTTTTTAAATGTGCTTGCTGCTGCCTCCATCACCACCTCCTCCTCCTCTCCTTCCATGTTACAGTTGTTTGGGTTGGTTTTACTGTTTTTCTTTTATGTCCAGATTTCTTCCCCTCTGGCCTGGTTCTGCAGTGCCTTTGTAATTTGCTTGGGGCAGTTTTATTTGCTTCTCCTAATTTCTCTGTGGTGTTTTGGTTTCATGCATTAGTTTACAATGGCTTTTAATTTTTAATTTGTATTTATCCAGAGATGAGGGTCTTGAATAAATTAATATTAAAGATACCAAGCAGATAACTATTTTCATGCCCAATCCTACCACTAAACTAGCTTCTTTGGATCATAGTTCTCACTTTTTTTGTACTCTTCAGGGCTTGATCTATTATAAAGCTCTTAGTTAAATGGGTACTTATTTTCTATAAGTAGGAACTCACCATGAAAAGTACCATCTTTACAATAATGACTTCTGCATTTTCAGAGCCCAGGGACAAATAGCTCTGACAGTGGATAGGAAGGAAGATAGACCTAAATAATCTTATTTCTGATAAAGATGATGAGTGGAAGGAAGTCTGTGCTTGGTGTGCAGCAAGGCACACCATACCAGGAAATGCCCAAGCTCCCACGAGATGCACAGAGTTTTGCAGAACTGGGTGACCATGGCAATACCAAAGGTGGGATGGCCCTTCTTGCAGGAGCTATGCATGGATATTTGGACTTCATTCACAGTTTGGTGAGATGTGTTCTCTCAGCTATCAGTGAGGAACCAGCATGCGGAGATCAGCAGTGCAGCAACAGGCTTGTTGCCCCTGCACCCAGGGGGATCTCTTGGGAATGTTGCTGGAGAGGTTTCAGCCATGAATTGCAGTAGACCCAAGACATCATCCCTTCTCTACTGCACTCCTCAGGGGAATGGTCTGGTTTTATTTCCCTCTCCCAAAGGCAGTCCTGGCAGCTAAATCTTTCAGGACCTGGATTTCCATGACCCACGTTTTCTTTGTATCTCTCCTCTCCCCATCTCCCTTTGCCTGAGAGAACAGGCTTTTTTGTCACATTTTTATTTTCAATAGCTCCAACAGCAGGTGATTAAAAGCCTCTTTGGCAGCTTCTTCTAAGCACTGCATTTCTGATTCTCCCAAAGGTGGATGTCTGGCACAAACAGGGTAAGGTCTGTACTGTTTGTCTCACCTCCATGTCCATCTTCCCTGGCAAAGCTTGGCAGGGGCTTGCTCAGCAGCGACTTCCCCACAGAGGAGCTTAGAGAAGGAGCTTTCTCTCTAAACCAGCACCCGCTGCCCCCGGGGCAGCTGCAGCCCTTCAAAACTCCTTGTGCTTTAACGGCTTTGTGTCACTCTGGGTGCAAGCTAACACCTGGGGACAGTAAATCTCACCGCTAGTGTTCCCTGCACTGCAGCTCCTTGTGCTGTACTCTTATAACAACTTATCCATCACTGCCTCCCCTCCTGCCCAGACCCCTTTCTGAGAGCCTCTGGGAAGGAGATTTTCAGCAGAGCCTCCTATTCTCTTGTAAGGGCACTGAGTTTGCTGTCTTCATGCTCTTCTCTGCCTTTCTAAAAGCTCTTCTTCGGGTATCTAATTATTTCTGCTTTTCCTCATTCATTCCTCACCAATCTGGAGAGCAGTGGCAGGGAAGGAGCCAGGATTCGCTTGCAAGGCAAATTGAAAAGCTGCACTCTGACTGACTTCTGATTTTTGCAAATTGTACTCAAATGAAGTCTTATGGTGCTTATAAAAGTGCTCTGTGGCATTACAAAAGGCAGCATCACCTGAGCCTTGTTACAGAGAATAACAGTCCTTGAAAGGTTACTTATCCATCTACATAAGACAAAGAGGCAGTCAGAGAATGAGATCTGTGTTAAGCTAGGATTTGGTAAATAATCATACCCAGTGCATTGGAACAGCATGCCAGCCCATATGGTAACGTTTATGGAGCTATTTCAGTGCTGCTGGAGGTGCAGTCACACAAAATCAGTCTAACCAAAAGAAGCAGCCTGTGATGTGAGGTCTGGACTAGTTAGGTAATTTCCTGTACCAGCGGACACGGAGTGCTGGTTGTAGGAGTCCCTTTGATTGCTTGTCACTGAGTGGAAAGCCTGCAGCCTACTGACACATCTGGAAAAGCTGAATCTACTGGGTTTTTCTCTGTTTATTTCTCTTCCTGACTGATGGACAAGATTGCAGGCTTTATCCTAACAGTTATCCCCTTGATAAGCTTATTACAACTCCGGGGAACTCATGCAAAAAATATATTGTATAATGGAGGCTTTATTGCCTGGAAACCAGCACAGTCTGAGCCATCTGAACAAGCGAAGATTTCTGCCAGCCCCAAGCAGTCTTCACCTGAGCTCATCCCCCAGCTCTCTGCATGGCCTTGGGCAGATTGTTTCACCTTACTACCCCCTTTTCTTACACTGTAAGCTGGAGGGAAGTGGTGCCTCCCGTGTGGGCTGTTGGGAGGATCCCGCGGATAACAAGCTGTTGTCTGCCAGTACTAAGGTCTGCCAGAGCTGCGGAGAGCTGTAGTCATGCCCAGCATCAGCACTGGATGGCGGAGATGTGAGGTTGTTGAACGTGCAGCAATTTGCTGCCTGCACAGGGCACAGACATACCAAAGCTCATTGGAAACTTTCCCATCTTCTGCTCCAAGTCCAGAGTTGTATGTGTTTTCTCTGGCATAAAAAGGATAGTAGCATATTTATTAATAACAAAGGGTGGGAAGCCTAGACTACTACTTGCATGAATCTTCTCTCTTGGCCTGAGAAGGAACAAGAAGTGTGGAGAGGACAAATATTTCAACAAGTTGCCCAGAATAGTGCTGGAAGAGGGGCAGGTACTTGCAGAGATGCGTGACAGACAAGAGGCTCAGCTGAATGGCAGTCACCTTTTGTTGCATGCTGAAGGATATAATCGTGTGCCCTTTTTTTAAACCCTGTTTAAAATCATGCTGTCCAGCAGTAAAATTAGATTTCTCCACCATTAAGGCATTAAAAGGCCTTCTATGAACTTCTGTCCTTGGAGGCAGATTTGTCTGAACGGCATCTTCTTGGTGTCTGAGAAACAGAGATGGGTAGACAAATTTGAGGTAATTTAAAGAGCAACACAAATGATTAAAAGACTGAAGGTACTGATGTGAGGAAAAAAGATTAAAAGATGTGAATATGCATGACTTGGCCTAATGACAGCTGTAAAGGGATAAACGTCTACAAGTGTTTGAAGCCCAAAGGAGAGTTGACTGAAAGGATGCAAGGGGCATAACAACAGAAAGGGCTACTGGGATGAATCTGAGACTTGGCAAATTAGTCTAAGTAAACACAAAGCCCACCTGAAAGCCGTGTATCTGTCAGTGAGGGCAAGAAAAGGTGATAGAGAGAATAAGAAAAGGATTTGTGTAAAAAATGCTGTAAATGCCCATGAGCAATATTTTGGCAGTGACAGAGAATGGCAACTCAGAGGCAAGATCCAACAGAGGAAAGGGGTTGGTAACCATGAGAGCAGATGGGAGATTCCTGTTCTGAAGTTAGGCTGTTGAGATGGTAGCATAATTTCTCAGGCACATTTCAGAGTCTCCAAAGTTATGCAGATGAGCAGCTTGCTCCAAGAAAACTGAGTATCTGACAGGGAACAAGCAAAATCCCAGTGCTACTCTGTGGTGACAAGGAGGTAATGATATATTCAGAAGCTGATACCCGATACCAGCATGTACAAATTATTTAAGTTCATCATAATAGGAAATTAATTGATCAATCAATGTACTTAAGGGCATTAAGCTTCAGGGAAGCAGTGTTCAAATAAGTACGAAAAGGAAGCTTCCAAGGGAGCCTAAGTGAATTAGGCACTAACACTCTATTTCAGTTCAATTAGGCTTCTTTGAAAAGCCCACACTATCCCAATGCTTTGAAATCCATTTGCGGGAAGAGCAGACAAATTCAAAAAGATGCCATAATGAAAGTGCAAGAAGCTCCAATTGCTCTGAAAGCGAAAAATGCAAGGGATGAGCAGTAACCCCTGCGATTTCCCAGGGATGGGCTGCTCAAAAAAGCTCAGATTTAAAAAAAGCTATTGCAGACACACTCAGAGCCTGTACGGGCTTACAGAGAGAAAAGAAAAAGCAGCAGCAGGAACAGAATCAGTGCAGGAGCATTCCCTTAGCTATATATTGAAGGAAGACACTGCATTAAAAGAGGATGCAGGTGACATTCGCAGTTCCTTAAATTCCCCCCATACAAAAATTTTTAAGTTTTTTAAAGGGATACCCTTGACTGAAAATCTACAGATTTTTTTCTCTGAAGTTTAAATTGGTTTGAGGAGCTCCCTTGTGTCCCAGTCTTCTCAGTCTCTTCATCTGTGGCTTTCCCAACACATTTTCCTGTTTTTTACAAAATATGTCTCTGCTGTTGCCGAAGCAATGACATTACAAGGACACACATCTACAAGCAGCTTCTCGTACATGTTCACTTGCACTGCTTTGTGCTGCATGTGGCCCCAGGGATCAGGACCAACTGCCAGAACCAAAATCGGTTTACACAGTGGGCAGGAAGATTTTGGCAAATTATTGCACATGGATTAATGTTTCAGTGTGTTGTAGGGGTGGATGTGTGAGGAGCTTCAGCCATTTCGTTATTGGCAGCATGCTTTTGTGGTGCATCTGTGTGATTACAGGTGTTTGAGTAGGTGATTGCCTATAAACAAGAGAAATGCCGCTCACCTCTGTAGTAAACTTTGGGGGGAACTTAAGGGGTTTATTTGATAATTTAGTCAGCAAGCCAGACATTGCATGGCAAGAGTAAAGGTTCTTCTTTAAGCCTTAGTGTCAGGTAAATTCCAAGTATGATGGATCAATGATTTATTTTCCCTCATATTTAAAAAACTCTCATCATATTACTGGTAGAAATACCTACCCACATGCTGCTTTGCAAACAAACTGGAGATGAGGACAGCAGTTCACTTTATGTGGCACTGATGACATTACAGTGTTTAGTCAGCTGTGATGCCATAAAGATGTCACATATGAAACCTTATTTCAGGAAGACAGAGGGTCTCCTCTTTCCTTCTTGCTAGGCACGAGACTTACACACATGGCATGTCACAACCGATCCACCAGCTGAACCCTGCGTCTGCAAACTGAATCTTCTGCCACACATTTATCTCCTGATATTTTGAGGCTGCTGGCTGTCATGCTACAAAGCCGTTGGGTTTGATCTGAAGGCAGTAATGCAATTCCCGGAAGCCAACACAGGCAATTAATAAACATGCCAAGCACACCAGGGAGCTCAGATGTGACCTTGGGTGTAGGAATGTGCAGGAGGTTACTGGAAATACAGTACGTCTCTGTAATACCCAGGAGTTAGATGTATTAAAGCAAGTACCTTCATAACCAAGTAGCAGGGCAGTGCCATGAAAATCTAGCCCACAAAGGCGTATTTCTGAGAATGGCAAACAGCATTGGCTTCCCCACACCAGCCACTTTGTACTGGGCTTGCACTTGGAAACTTGGAGCCAGCAGTATTTTGAGTATCAGGTTGGGTAACCTGCTGGGGAAGCTTGGGCTGAGCTGGAGATGGTTGCAGGGAGATAGCATTCATGTCACTACTCCAGTGTATCTTCCTGCATGGCTGCCGTGCCACATCCCCAGCTGTCACCATTGGCACAGCCCCCTGGGTTACAGGGTAGACATCAAAGGCTAGAATCTGCCATTTGGGGACTTTGGGTGATGTTTTTTAACTAGAGTGCTCTCTTCTCATTTGAAGTTTTATGCAGTGGAGAACTGGTTCTACTTCAGATCTGTTGCTGATTGCTTCCTGTATCCAAGGAGGTTCTTGCTGCAGCTCTCACATTGGCCCAGTGCATGAAGTGGGGCAAGTCTGAACCCAAAGTTTATGTGAGATGACATAAATCTCCTTCATAACTCTCAGATGAATTGAATATATTCCTACTTCGTAACGTTTTAAAAAACTCTATTGGCATTATGCATAAAGAGCTGAAACAGCAGTTCATTGATCCAAAACCCAATTGTAATGTGGGTAACCTAACTTCTGTATTTGTATTTCTAGCTGAATCCTGTTTCTTTAGGCAGATAGTACAAAGGGTCCTTTGTAGGAAAAACAGTAAACTGGAGAGACAGATGAGTTATAAAACATAAGGGAAACATTATTTTAACCTCTCTGGGCATTACTTCAAAAATGTTAAGAATCTTCAGAGCTTTCAAGTGTAGCATTTAAGGAGCAGGAAATTTGACTCTGTAGCAGTAAACATATTTCCTTTAAAACTAACTATGTACAGTTGTAGCCCAAGTCTGTGCAGAAGCACACTGAGAGTCCTTTTGGAGAATACCGGTGAGGATTTTACTGGATTAGAGATTTGAGAATAAAAAGACTATTTTTAATGTGATATTGTAGAGGGTTTTGTAACTGAGACTTAAAAGATACCAGAACAAAGCCCACTTGCAAGCAAGAGTTCATAATATGGATATAATTAATAGGAGACGAAATGTCACAAAAAGTTTAGCAAAGTAAATGTCTTCTCTCCAACTACCAGCCAGGAACAAAAAAAACCTATATTGAACTGCTTTGCAATATAGTTTCATAGAATCATGGAATAGTTAGGGTTGGAAAGGACCTTAAGATCATCAAGTTCCAACCCCCCTGCCATGGGCAGGGACACCTCACACTAAACCATATCACCCAAGGCTTCGTCCAACCTGGCCTTCAACACTGCCAGGGATGGAGCATTCACAACCTCCCTGGGCAACCTATTCCAGTGCCTCACCACCCTAACAGGAAAGAATTTCCTCCTTATATCCAATCTAAACTTCCCCTGTTGAAGTTTGAACCTGTCATCTCTTGTCCTATCACTACAGTCCTTAATGAAGAGTCCCTCCTCAGCATCCCTATAGGCCCCCTTCAGATACTGGAAGGCTGCTATGAGGTCTCCACGCAGCCTTCTCTTCTCCAGGCTGAACAGCCCCAACTTTCTCAGCCTGTCTTCATATGGGAGGTGCTCCAGTCCCCTGATCATTCTCGTGGCTCTCTGGACTTGTTTCAACAGTTCCATGTCCTTTTTATGTTGAGGACACCAGAACTGCACACAATACTCCAAGTGAGGTCTCACGAGAGCAGAATAAAGGGGCAGGATCACCCCTTTGACCTGCTGGTCACGCTCCTTTTGATGCAGCCCAGGCTACGGTTGGCTTTGTGGGCTGCAAGCGCACACTGAAGCTGGCTCATGTTCATTTTCTCATCGACCAGCACCCCCACATCCTTCTCCACAGGGCTGCTCTGAATCTCTTCTCTGCCCAGGCTGTGCCTGGGATTGCTCCGACCCAGGTGTAGGACCTTGCACTTGTCATGCTCAAGTTCTGCATTGCATAACAAGATGGGAGTAACTTACGTATGAACAGATGATTAGGGAAAGGCTTGAAAGGGTCAACTTCAAGTACATGTTGGTTACACATTCCTCTAAGTCAACAGTGACCCAGTGATAACATTTAGGCTTCCTTGTAGCATGATCGTAACTTTCTAAGCACAGCATCCAGGGACAAATGGGTGCAAAAATTCCCATCACAGGGTACAACTAATCACCCTCCCTCCAGTTTAAGTTGACATCTGGCTGTAGAGATCTCATCGTGGCATGGTCTTAGGCATGTTCTGAGGAACACACTCCCTTTTCCTGGATCTGATGACTTTTAGGCCAGAAGGGGACACTGATATTGCCTTCTTCTCCTGGTGTGTGATGCATCCTCTCAGCTCAGAGAGGCTCATGAGGACTGTGTTAAGTGTGTTGAATAAATCTCTATTAACTATAACATGAGTTTACACATGTCCGGCTGACAAGTAAATACTTGCTTGTATGTACCTATTTAGGTGTCCGAATCCCGAGCTGGATCTCTCCTCTGAAATGTTGAGGTAATTAAGAAAAGATAAGATCTCCCAAGATTTTTCTTTCTGTTTTTTATGAAACACGGTTGTGATTGCAAGCTTATTGGAAACCTTGCTTTTAGCTCAGCACTCAAGTTGGTATCACTGAATTAAGTGCCTTAAAGCCAGCCAGATAGCATCTCTCAAAGGTTGCTACTCCTCTGTGTTCCCAGTGACTGTACAAATAGCTTTTGCTGCACAGAACCGTGGGGCTATCTGGCAGCGTCACTGCTCAGCAGGGAGTATACGGACTAGATCTTCTACTGGTGCAAAACACGAACAGCTCCCTTCATCCAACAGGAGCTATGCTGAGGTTCAGGTAACCTGAAAAAACAGTCCTGATGGTGTTCAAAAACTTCCCTCAAATAACAATAAATTTGTTAGATTTTTGCATGATGTTGTCCATTTTCAAGGAGCTGAGGCATTGTCTCCCATGTTTTTGAGTCAACCACTCCTAATTTTAGGCCAGAAGGGGCGTTAATATTCTCTGCTGCACCCTGGCATGTGAGGCAGTTTGTAGACCAGTCATAAGTGATCCCCAGCAAAGACCTGAGAAATACTTCTACTTGTCCAGCCATCGCCTGTAGCTGGGTAGCAAGAAGAAGACATTCTCAGGGTTACAGGAGCAAACTGAAGCTCTAGGAACCCAAGGTTATTGTCTGCTGAATTTGGCATTGTGGTGTTTTAATAAAAACCAGTAACATCCATAGGTGCAGTAGATATTTCATAGCTGTATGAGGAACAACGGAAAGACACAGGAGAATGGAGAGCAAATAACAGATGGTAAGGAGGTTGAAATGCTTTGTGGTGCTTATTCCAGTCTTAAATGAAAAGGATAATAGTAGCAGGATATTTAGTACAATCATAGCTAACGGTGCTAGGGAGCCTTCGTAAGGGAGAATCCAAAAGAAAAAGGCTGCTGATTGCCTAAATCACTTGAATATTCTTAAATCAGTGAGACTAAATGAAATTCACCCTTTACTATAGTGCTTAAAAAAGGTGACGCAAAACGCTCTTGGTTTATAAAAGCCTCTCCTGTCTTCTAGAGACACTGCAATGGTATGTCCTCTCCAAATCGCTTGGTGAAAAACACTGCTATTATATGTACCACTAATACAATCAGCAATGAGCCCAAGTTGCAACTGCCTGTGGTCCTGCATGCACACACATAGATACACACACACAGAGCCAGGTTTTCTGAACTGGTTGAGCAAAGAGAAGAATAAGAGTGAAAAGTAATATTGGTTTTGATATGTGACATTAACATTCAAGCTGATGAAAGGGAGCAACATGTTCTAATTATTATTCCCCTTCAAAATAAGCCATGAGCTCAGACAAAAGAGGAGACAAAGGCAGAAGCGGGGTGGGGGGATGCAGAAGAGAAACAGAATCACATTTTCTCACTTATCTAATTAAAGCAAGGTGGGCGAGTGAGAGGGAGAGCTTGCTGTGCTCAGGCAGTGGTGCTGCCCCATTTATTCTGGGAAAGGTGGGAGGTGGAGGCAGTTGCTCCACTGGACCTGTGGGAATTGTGTGTCCCTGCTGAAGGGGAGCTGTCTTCCTCTGCTTCACCTGAATTTGGGACATTGTGGTGCCTGTCAAGCCCGTAATTCAGTGGCACAACTGTTTGTGCCTGTGTATTGCACTGCTTTGTGTTCTGGCTGCTTCCAGTGCAGACCTGCCTCAGGAGCATCAGGAGCAGCTCTGGTGTGTCCTGCTGCACGGGGGGGAAGTGCTGACAACGCTATACGCTTCCATATATTTTACAACTTTATTTAAACTGCCCTTTAGCAACTCGTACTGCTTCCTGAGCAGCCTGTAATAGGGATTAACCTCCCCCATGGGGGTTGTCTGGCTTTTCCCCTGTACACCCACTATCCGTATTACTCCTGTGTTCCGATGCCACTTTTTGTCTTGGCTCCCATGTAAGGTTAAACGCCTCCAGCCTTCTTTAAAAAAGCACTTCCTGAAATCAAAGCTTTGCCACCCACTGCCATATGTCCACTGCTCCCTATCCTACAAGGTACCATTTAATGACATTAAGATATCTGCAGCCAAGTGCCTGACATTTGTGACTCTGGGGAAGGGAAGCATCCATTTTACCTCCTAGAAAGCACCTTATGAACAGATTTCAGCAAGGGAAAAGAGAGGAGTATCTTTTCAGGATTGGAGGCTGATGAAGTGATCTCAAGCCTAGTAGTTCCTGTGCAATGCCAAAGGTAATAGCGAGGAGCCACGGACTCACTGCTCACATGGGTTAGTTGCTTTTTTTTCAGGAGAGGAGCGCTGACATTTTCCCATCCCTTTTGCATCCCCCAAACAACATTTTTGTGTGGCCAGGCCTCAACTCTACAGACTGTATCTAAAATTGCCAGTCCTGGTGTCAGGGGGGCTACAGAGCAGGAGACCCTAGTCATCTCCCTGCTGCCATGACCCTGCAGGTACACATGGATTTCAGCTCCCTGCAGATAGCTACATCCTCACTTTGACAGAGCTCACATGAGGCTGACGTGGCTCTCCGGCAGGAAAGGAATGAGAATTGCTGTTAGGAGAAATCCTCTGTTTTCCTCCTAAATGAAGCCTGCTTCTTCAGTTGGGGTGGGGAAGGAGGAAGCCCTGGAAGTGGTCCCAGGTGTCACTGCATCCTTACCTGCCTGACCAACCCATTACCTAGCTCAGGCTGCATCCCTGCCCTCCCATCTTGCTGTGCCCCTGCCCCATTCCCATTCCTGCTCCTCCTGTGACTTGGCTCTCACACATGACAGGGACAGGCACAACTGCTGAAAAAGAAAGCGAGCGCCAAGTAGCTTCTGGAAGACCGGAGGCATCTGCAGGCTAGCAGATGCTGCTTGTGCCCAGCATTCCTCAGGACCAGTCGCATGGACCTCAGGAATATTTATTTGCATCCTGGCCTCAATCCCAGTTGGGATATTTGAATGCTGCCTCTATATGAATATTTATTACAACAGATGATTATCTTTTCTTGCTGCACACCCTTAGTTTGCATCCTGTTTGTGTGCATTGGTTTTCAAGAACCATGTTTTCCTGTTACTGTGATCTTGTGCTGTGTTGTGATATAACCAATTACATATAAAAAGAAGAATCTGGGGATGGGCTCTTGGTTTTTCGATTGCAGTTTTCTCTCTTGGGGTTTTGTTCTCCTTTAAGCCATGTTCAGTGACAGACAACTTCATTTGCTTGGGTGTCCTTTGCCCTCTGAGGTTTAATGTATTTATTTAGAAGATGAAACATACTGTCAGTATTTGTATAGCACCCTCTGGAGTCTGACTTCCCCAAAAGCTAGAACGACATGATTTGTTTCACCAACAAATAAACCATATTAATTAAAAGATTTTCAGCAGATCGGCTGGTGACTGTTAAGTCTCTGACATAGCAGTTGTTGAAATCCACGCTGTTTACCAGCATTTGTTTCACATTTATAATGCCAGAAAAGACTTGTTTGGGTTTTTTTTACAGTGTGCAACAACCACACTCACACTTCAAGGTTAATTCGGAAAACTCAAAGCTGTCCATGTCTGCAGTGCACAAGGCATTACATTCCGCCCGAGCCCAGAATGGGCTTTTATTTCAAAAATCCCACCATACTGTGCCATATAACAAGAGTTACCACCTTTTGAAGGTTATTTTCAGTCTCCTGGGACCAAAACCAGCCTGGGTGAGGGAGCACTGAGTGCTTCATTTGTCTCTGTCCCACCCGATCTCTAGACAGGGTTTGTATGCAGCATCCATGGTAAGTGTTTTTCCAGGCTGGGTGAGAGGGGCCAGTTTGCAAGGCAAGGAGGCGGAGATGCTGAGTGGCTGAACTGTGGCACGAAGGCTATAGTGTGTTATTATTTTTCCCCCCTCACAGTATGCTGCAGAGTTGCTGGCAGTGGTGCGCCTTCCCTTCATCCATCCCAGCTATCTGCTAAATGTTGTTGACAACGAGGAGTTGATAAAGTCTTCAGAGGCTTGCCGAGATCTAGTGAATGAAGCCAAACGTTACCACATGCTGCCACATGCCCGACAAGAGATGCAGACACCAAGGACCCGGCCCAGGCTCTCTGCAGGTAAAGCAGAACTTCCTCAATGACACCAGCTCCCTGGCTAGGACACACTCTGGGATGAGATAGAGCACAGAGCATGGCTCCTTCCCTTGGCTCTTGCTCAGAGCCTGATGATATTTCAAGCTCAATTTTCCATTTCCACTAATGCTGGAGCATTTAGGAGCCTTTCACAGTGGTCAGATGTAGGTGTTTAAATGTACAGTCTTTAAACAAGATTTAAAAGAAGCCTAATTTCTAGGAATTACTTATTACCTTTGGTAGAGACCATGACATTCCACTGTTGTCCTGAAAGGGAGCCCCTTCCCCTCCATGCCTCAGTTTCTCTAGCTGCAAAAATAGGTGTACAGTTTGCTTCCTGGACATTCAGCCTCTTGTTGGGAGGATCTGACTAATATTCATAAAACAGCTTCACTTTCATAGCCCTATGGAAATATATCGTTCTCATATGGTGAGTCTTACAGTACCAGTCAGGGCTATTTGCTGCCTCCAAAACAAATGGATCACACATGATACATTCTCTTTTAAAGGCCCAGCAGCGATGGAGAGCAGTGCCTCTTCAAGATATTTCTCACTTGAGGAACACATGCATTTTCCTTTTTGGAAAAATACATGTAAAAACCGCAAGTGCTTCCAACTAGCTAGCAGAGCCCATAGCACAGTAATGTAAGAATCATAGAATAGTTAGGGTTGGAAAGGACATTGAGATCATCTAGTTCCCCCCCCCCCCACCGTGTGCAGGGACGCCTCACACTAGAGCATGTTGCCCAAGCTTCTGTCCAAGCTGGCCTTACAAAATGTCCTAACTATTTGCTGAACAGAGAGTGGTGCAAATATCATGTAGGAAAACTACATTGAAGAAGTCAGATGGAACAGGTGAATTGTTTTAACGTTCTGCCAGTACTTCTGCCTCCCATAAGTACCATCACAAAGCCAGGCAAAACTTTCTGTCACTGCCACCAATGCTAATGTGGCACAGAGATGGCATATCAAACCGCGGTATTTGCAGCTGCTGGAGACTGCCTCATCAAGGCACCTTTCAGAAGGATGAAGTGTAGAGGACTTTCAATAACAATCTACCCTAAAAAGTCTTTCACTGAAGACAACGACTAATGGTGTGATGTTTGAAGGGATTTTGAAAAGTGCTTATTTTGTGTATATAAAATTGAAGGTGTAATACGATCCATTTCCAGAAGCTTGTTGATGAGGGAAAAGTGATTCTCTTGGGGTAAGAGGGGGTGATTATAGTTTTTTAGGTCAGAGTCTAATTATATAGAATTATGTTATTTTGCATATCAGCGGCATTCATGTAGGCACAAAGGATCTCTAAACACCCTTTGTTGACTCACTGCAGTGTGTCACATGCCCTCTCGAGGTCATTGATTATAATCAAGTTATGTCTTGCACAGGTGATTAGATTTTCTGGTGTGGCTCAAAAATAATGATCTCTTGTTACTGAGAAATATTTATTTAAAACTGTACAGCACTTTAACTTAATAACTTTTAAGAGATTAACCTTGCTTGAATGACACAGATATATTTTGTGGAAACAGTAATGAAGAATGACGATTATCCATTACTCTGCAGCTGCTTGCTTTCTGCTGCAGCTCCTCATGTCTCTTGCTGACAATCTCCCTTCCATGCTTCTGACCCCCCCAGCCTGTGCACACATGTCTCTAGGCTGGGCACCATAACACACCACTGCAGTGGGGCCAGCCATGAGCACAGCTCCCAGAATAGTGATTCCTTCCAGCTCCTGGCCTCGTGGTCCTGCTTCTGAGCCTACCTCTCCTGGCAACAAATTGCACTGGGGCTTTACAATCACCGCAGAACGATTTTTAACACATCTGCTACATGCTAAATCCAAACTAGCCACAGAACTGCACTGTTGGATTGGAGCCACAAAATGTCCCACAGTTAAACTGTGGCCATCACCGTGGGGATGAATCTGGAGTAGCACTCAAATGAGATTTGACTCAGCTCTGGCTGTGAAGTGGGAATAAAAACTCTGAGATGTGGATTGGAGAAGTTTTGTCCAGAGAATTAGACTTGCTATGCCCCACACACACACTCCCTTTTTTCTCACCCTTCTTTATTTCACTGCATGGTCTAAAACAGACTTACATGCAAAACATTAAAATTACCCTGACTGACAAGTGTTCTTTATAAACTCCTGCCTCACTGAGAGATGACACTCTGTTTTCTTTCTTACTTGAATCCTAGGTGTGGCTGAGGTAATAGTCTTAGTTGGGGGTCGTCAGATGATTGGCATGAATCAGCGTGCTTTAACAGCGGTCACTTGCTTAAATCCTCAAAACAACAAGTGGTACCCGTTGGCCAGCCTGCCCTTCTACGATCGAGAGTTTTTCAGTGTGGTCAGCGCTGGAGACAACATCTATCTCTCAGGTAAGCAGCAGATTTCATAGAAACTTAATCACAGAATGGTTTGGTTTGGAAGGGACCTTAAAGCTCATCCCGTTCCAACCCCGTGCCATAGGCAGGGACACCTTCCACTAGACCAGGTTGCTCCAAGCCCTGTCCAGCCTGACCTTGAACACTGCCAGGGATGGGGCAGCCACAGCTTCTCTGAGCAAACTGTGCCAGTGCCTCAGCACCCTCATTGTAATAAATTTCTTCCTTATGTCCAATCTAAATCTCCCCTCTTTCAGTTTAAAACTGTTACCTCTGGTCCCGTCATTACAGGCCTTATAGGCCCACTTTAAGTACTGACAGGCCACAGTAAGCTTTCCCTGGAACCTACTCTTCTCCAAGCTGAACAAGCCCAACTCTGTCAGCCTGACACCATAGCAGAGGTGCTCCAGCCCTCTGAGCATCTCTGTGGCCTCCTCTGGACTCCCTACAACAGCTCCGTGTCTTTATGTTGGGATCCCAGAGATGGATGCAGCACTCCAGCTGGGGTCTCACAAGAGCAGAGCAGAGATTTAGAATCACCTCCCTTGACCTGCTGGACATGCTCCTTTTAATGCAGCCCAGGACAGAGCTGGCTTTCTGGGTTGCAAACGCACATTGCCAGCTCATTTCCAATCCACAGGTATCCCCAGTCCTTCTCCCTCAGGGCTGCTCTCAATCCCTTCATCCCCAAATTTACTAGGCTGGGAAAAAGGTTACATCATAAGCAGCACAGACAAAGAAGGACATGCCAGAGTTGTACCCAGCTGCTCATGGGGATGGGAGATGGGGGGAGGAAAACAAGTGGAAGGGAGGTTGGAAGAGAAGAATTTCCCTGTTTTTATCGTTCTCTATTCCACTACGACATTAATGTTGTCTCAAAGCAGTCAATGGCAATATTTTCCAGTTGCAACATGAAGAAAATAGGTCTGACAACCATCAAGCATGGAAAGAGGTTTCACTGCCATAGAAACACGATTTAAAATACTGTCTGTAGTTGAGTCTAAATGGTGGGTTATGGAATTTGAGACAGACAGGCTGAACTGCTGAATGTGACCTACACTTAACAGTATTTGCTTAAAGAAGCATTCGCATTTTGCACTTGTTGAGACCTCCCTTTTGACAGTAGTCACTAGCCCTGTAATCTTCTTAGTTTCCGTGAAACTGAAACCATACTTCATAAAAGGCTTTAACTCCCCAAGTAGCCGTTTATGCTGTGCCCGTAGCATCATGGTGTCTGGCTTTTTGCAGTCTGGTGGTACCTCTGCTTGGCCGGAGGGAGAAAAGCAATTCCCACCAGGCAATGCAAGGATGATCTGATGGCAGCTGAGGGGAGGTTTGATGATAAAAGAGGAAGCTGGGCAGGGAGGTGCAGAGGTATGTGATCCAAGGATGTAGTTGAGAGCACAGATGCAGGAGGCAGTACCAGTAAGGGGTTACAGCTGTTGCCTTTCCCTCGCCGAGTCCCCTCACTGCATTTTCTGCAGTAAATTGCTTCCTGTGGTGTTATATTCCATCAATACTGCATAGAGGCCTTAAGGATTTATTGGGACTTATTTCTCAATGATTTTTTTTTTTGCCCATGCTTGTTTTGCCACTGGAGTGAAAGCCTTCTATGGAAGCTTTTGTAAGAGGTTGATGTTCAGTTATTCTTAGCTGAGGTACTTTTCAATATGTAGAGCCATTTCAGGCTGTGCCATACCTGCTAAAAAAGCTGTTGAATCTTAAATTCAAAGCTTATTTTAGCTCTTTCCCCGGAATCTGGATGAGCAGCCTGATAGTACTTGCTGGCTATAATAGGAGAGCTGGAAGTCCCGCATGGCTAGAAACCTAGCTGAGTGTCGGTTGATACTTTGCTTTGCTCAAATTTACAAGATACCGGAAAAAGGGAAGGGGAACCAACAGAAGTTGGAATGAACCCCTGCCAGCTCCAAGTACTGGTTCCCACACTGCATATCATAGGTTTGGAGAGTGAGGAAGCCTGGTTTTCTCATTAAACCACAGAACTGAGTGTAGTTTCTTTTCCTGGCTTGACCACTGACTCCTAGTGTGGTCTGAAATGAATCATTTCACCTCTTTGTGCTTTAAAATGGGAATAGTAAGACACCCACTAAGTGGTTACCTTGGAAGCTTCAATCAGAAGTTAAAAATGACCAATATAAGTATTTCACTGGAGCATCCTGAACTATTTCACCAGGGTGGTACATCTGATTCTTTTCTTTATCAGTTAATGAAAATAAATTAAAAAATTGTCTCTGAAAATTAGACATTAAGCCTGCAGTGCAAGCACTGACTTTATTCTGCCCATGAATGTGTTCCTTCAGTCTATCACTGTGTTAAGTATTTTAGATTTCAGACTGGCCTGTGTCTCGCAAGCCAAGATAGGCTGTGGCTCCTGACACCTTCCTGCAAGTGTTGCAGTAATTGAATAGACTGGAAGTTACTTATGAACACAGAAAAGGGTCTATCCCCTTATGCACATGTCCCTCTCAGTCTGACATCTTGATTTCTTTATGTCATCTTATTAAAAAAAACACAACTAAACCCAGCCTTTGGGGCACATGAATAAATGACACAGATATGCATCATCGGAACAGATGCTCACCATTGAGGGTGATTTATTTTAATTAGTCAAATGTCATTTGAAGATTTTTTACTTTGTGACTGGCTTTGATTGCTGTGTGCAAAGCTGCTGCCATTCCAGGATCTCACATAATTCTCCCCTTTTCTTTCCCTCACCCGCACATCGGTGCCAGGTGGCATGGAGTCGGGTGTCACGCTCGCTGATGTCTGGTGTTACATGTCCTTGCTCGATAACTGGAACCTCGTGTCCCGCATGACAGTCCCAAGGTGTCGACATAACAGTCTGGTGTACGATGGGAAAATTTATACCATTGGAGGGGTCGGTGTGGCAGGCAACGTTGACCATGTGGAAAGGTAAAAAAAGAAAACACAAAAGCATGCTGCTTGCTGGAGCTTTTTCTTCATGCTATGCTAAAGGAGCAGTACTCTTTTAAAGGACACATCAAATAGGCTGTATTTGTTAAAATAAGCTTTTCTAACAGCTAAGAAAGGAGGACTATGCAGGATTAGATTTCTTTTTAAAGCTTCTTTTTAAAGCTTCAGTGGAAAGCATTGTTTCAAAACCAAAGGTGAAAGCTGCCAGTTTGTTTTGTCGGTTTGCTCAGGGGAGCAAAGAGAGGAATTAAGCTTCTTTGGACACTTTACACAGATTATACAATGAACTAATAAACTTCCTTTGAATTTAGTCCTGATGAAAGTCTTTACAACCACAATAATCCTTTTTGTAGTGTTTTTTTTTTAAACCCCAAAAAAGCAACAGCAAAGTAAGTTTATCACGCGTGCTCTCCTGCTATAGGACCTCAGCCTTGGCCTGTCTGGAAGGAAGATCCTCCCTTTGGTGGTCTTGGTTTGGAGCTGGGACCTGCCAAGCACCGAGTAGAACAATGGCTAAATGGAAGCAGTTTTGAATTCTTGGCTGAGAGGGAGGAGCTGACTGGAGATGGGAGAGAATGGAAATTAATCTTTTAAAAGAGACTCCAGATATAAGAATTGCGCTTTTCTCTCATGGAACTTAAAAAACAAGGAAAGAACAAAAACATAAAAGAAATATTTCACAGGGTAGAATTCCAAAACCAACTAATTTCATGTCAACCATAACATTCAATAAAACCACAAATTTTATATACATACCGATGTTTTCAGTAAAAAATAGAAGCTGCATTGAAACATGGTATGTGAAAAGATTCCATTCCAAAATGACCAATACAGCCCTAGCCCCTGCCCAAACACTTCAAAGTGCATACATTTTTGTATGCAAATGTATTTTGTATTTCAAATGATACGTTTTCGTGAAATGTTCTTCCATAGTGAATCTGGCAACCAAAAATATGAGGGATATTTTTCCCTCTTTCTCAGTTTTAATTGCTGAATTTCAGTACTTCAGCACCTTTTTGAAGCAGGCCAAGGCAGAAAGGGATAGGCCTAAGACAGATTTTTCTTAAAAAAAAAAAAAGTACATTTTTCAAAAGGTGAGGATTAAAGGTGCTTTCCATCTGTTATTTTGGGATTTTGGCGCTGCAACATTTGTGTTCCATTCGTGCAGGGGTTGGTTTGTTCTTTTCTCATTTAGGCAGATAGGGCAAACACTGAATGCCAAAATCTGTATTAAAAGTTTATTAATGTTTCAAAGTCAAACACACAGGAAATCAGAAAATGCCAAAAATAAAGTTTTCTTCCGCCAATCTACTTTTTGGCACCAACTTTAATCATATGATGACTTTTCTTTCCCTGGAGGATTTCTGCCTAGTTCAGTGCATGGAATAGACCAGTTGTCTGTATGTATGGCCAGGGAGATCTTACCTGGTGCTGAGTGGCCACCATTCACATATGGCTCTAGTTTTGTGTTCCTCTGTCTTCACAAATTTGGCACTATTTGACCTAGGAGACACAGGTGTGACAAATAGCCCCTGGAAAAGACGTGTGCTGTGGGACAAGGTCTGTATGCAGCCTTCCCTCCCATCCCAGGCACAGAGCTGATGCTGGTGACAATGCTCTCAACAAGTCAGGGAAATGCAGACAGCGAAGAATGAATGCTAAATCATAGCAGTGAATGCAGTGTGTGAGCATTGCCTCCCTCCTTAACCTTTAGCATAAGAGGGCAGTACCCTCAGGACTTGCTTCAAAAGAAATCATAACGTTTTATGCAGATTTATGTACGATTTCTGAGGGTGTTTGTCCTGTAATTTAAGTCAATACATTTTTAACTAGCAGAAGTGGTTTTGTGAACGTAGGAAGGAGCTGGGTCTGTTTAGCTTGGAGGAGACTGAGGGGTGACCTCATCAGTGTTTACAAATATGTAAAGGGTGAGTGTCAGGATGATGGAGCTAGGTTTTTTTCAGTGATGTCCAGTGATAGGACAAGGGGCAATGGGTGTAAACTGGAGCATAGGAGGTTGCATGTGAACATCAGGAAGAACTTCTTTACTGTGAGAGTGACAGAGCACTGGAACAGGTTACTCAGGGGGGTTGTGGAGTCTCCTACATTGGAGATATTCAAGGCCCGCCTGGACTAGTTCCTGTGTGATGTACTCTAGGTTACCCTGCTCTTGCAGGGGGCTTGGACTAGATGATCTTTTGAGGTCCCTTCCAACCCTTGGGATTCTGTGATTCTGTGAAGGAGAGAGCCCAGTGTTTCAGCCCATCTCTCGATAAAGATGAACATCAAAATAGTGCTGTGGGTATGTGTCTTGGTAGATGCCATTGCTTGGGTCTCGTTTCTGTTTCTGCTCTGATTCTCATGGCCTCTCTTTAACAAAGCACCCCAAATGTCAATCACTTGAATGAACTCCAAATCAAGCAAAGTCACCTCCTCTCCTTCCTTCTCATCTCAGTCACCCAAGCCCTTGCCACAAACGACCTTGCAGCCTGCAAAGTCGCACGCAGGCCCTCAGCTCAGGGAGAGCAGCCGTGCTGGTTTGCAATTGTAACGAGCCCACCAAGAGACTTGGATGTGGGAAAGGAGCAGATTTCCTCCCTATCATTTCAGTGCACGCTGTCTCAACCACAATAAGGATGTCTTGTCATGGGGATTTGCTAAACCCGTGGTTATAATTAATCTGCTATTGTCTATAAAGTGAGTTGTGAGACAAAGACATGGAAAAAGTGCAACATGGCCTCCTTTGGGTTATGCCAAGAAATTAAAGAGTTTTGGGGATGTTTTCTTTTCACTCTTTGTATTAAAATGGTAGTGGGGGATGACAGAAGCAAAGCATGACATGGTTGAAACTGTGGGGTTTGGAAAGGGAATTTCAGGGTCTGCTATTAGAAATGCAGGTGAGAAAAAGCAGACCCTTGTAGCTGTGCTGAGAAAAGTTAGGCCTTTTAAGACAAAAGCATTTGCCATTCGGATGAGGCAGCTAGTTTGTGCAAGTTCAGGAATTTTAATCACTGTACCCCTTTTTGCAAGAAGTAAGTCTTTCTGAATTTGGATGGCAACTCTAAAAAAAACACATGAAAATACAAACTGAAGTCACTTTAATTACTGCTGTCTTATGCTCAGTTAATGCCCACTTCTTGACTGTTTCTTCCTCTCCTAACCTCAAGAGCTACAGGCAACTGAGGTTCTCCCACCATATTTCTGTGTGGGCTGCACATTGCTCTTCAAATATTGTTTTGCTTTCAATGGGACACTGAGATACCACCTCTTAGGAGGGGGACACCTCTGTGTCATTCCAGCAGGTCTTACAAAAGCACTATATTAAAATAATGTGACATGATCACATGCTCCAAATCACATGATGCCAAAAATTACATTTACTTTTGAGGTTAACATTGTTCCCCTCAGTGTTGGATTTCAGGGTCGCACACTCTTGGGTTTCAGTTAGTTTTTCACCTCAAAGGTTGCATCTGACATTATAGCTCTGCTGTCCATCCAGATGGAGGTATGGGGGCTTACCCAGGCCTAATACACAATGTGGTCCTCGGCTGTGCCACCAGTGTGAAAGGCAAGGCACTGGTCACCCTCACCCACTGGGCCACCTACCACTTTTCATTGTCCACATGCAGCTTATCTTTCCCAACCACATTTTGCTTTCTGCTTGCTCAGTTAGCTCAAGCGTGTCCATGGTCAGCTTTGGCCAGATTTTGATGCATATTCACTGGCATGGTGGAGGGCATGTTTCCAGTCCAGAGCGACTTACCGTGACCTCACCTCAGTTAGCAGCCCCAGAGCAAGGAGCCTACAGGGTATTTCACCACAGTGGGTCTTTGAAGACAGAGAAAATAACATTTTCTCCCAGTTTCCTTCTTGTTTTCCACCTGTTTTTTGCTGGATTTTTTTTAATATTTCATCCTAAGTCGTTAAACTCTCACAAAGATGTTTTTACTATATTCCGTTTTTAAAAAACAAATGTCAGACCATCTTAGTTATACATGCTGCCACCTAATTCATCTTCTGCACCATTAGAAAGCATTAAAGCAAGGAGGGACCACTGGACCCCTAATGATTTATGGCATCAGCTCCTGAGCTCCTGTCTCTGTGGTTTTGGTTGTGTCATTGATGCTGAAAGGTGCAGCCTCAACCAGAAATTCTGATGCCACTTAAATCAGTGGGTGTTTTCCCATCAGCTTCAATAGGGCTGAGATTTTTTACCTTTTTTCTGCCATTTGTCTGTAAAGAGGCAGTAAAAATTCTGGCTCGATGGATAATATTACAGGACTATCAGTCACAAACAGATGAGTAGGAGTCTTTCGTTACTCATCTTAAAACAATATGCATGTGCCAGAGGGGCTGAGTTATATGTCCATTTCTGTGGCTATACATGGGTATATGTTCAGGGAGAGTTATGTTTTTGGAATGAGTGTTTAGGGAAATAACAGCATGGCTGCTGTTCTCCATCAAGCCCCTCTGGCAAGTTTCTGTGTGACAGGGAGCAAGTCATTAGGTGTTAGGCAAGAGGGTATTACACTTTCTGTCTTTTTCTGAGATATGAGTTGAGTCGGGAGGCAGTGAAATGAAGTGGATCCACAAACTAGGTTTTTAGATAATGGATGGGCCCTGTAATATATGCAATTTGAGAGCTGAGAAGACTGCATATGCTGACAAGACAATGTATGTGACTAAAAGTGAGGAAATGTGGGTGCTTTGTGGTTATTATCTGTTTGAAGGACAGGGAAGATGAATCCCCTTGACCTGACAGCACTTCTACAATAGGGTTGTCTAAAATTGGAAGATTACTTTGGCTGGCAGTCTGTACCTGGAAGACTGTCTAAATATTCAGTGTAACAAGTAAGCTTTAGAAGCTTTAGAAACTGCTTCAGAACCTGCTGTTTTACTGAGATGTGGTCACACAGGAATTAGGGCTTCTCCCCAGGAAAAGGTGGTGTAATCAATAGCCCAACTGAAGTGCATCTACAGGAGTGCACAGCATGAGCAATAGGAGGAGCTGGAAGCCATTGTGCAGCAGGAAAACTAACAGCATAGTTCCTTCACTGAAACATGGTGGGATAACTCACACAGCTAGAGTGCTGAAACAGATGGCTGTAAACTCTTCAGAAGGGATAGGCAAGGAAGGCGAGGCATTGGGGTAGCCCTGTATGTTAGGGACTTTTGTCCCTAGGTGCAAGTAACTCAGAAGGGCTACAATGATGCTGCGAGAGAGCAAATTAGAAGGGTCAAAGCCCAATTAGAACTTAACCTGGCTACTGCTGTAAAAAAACAATAAACATGTTTCTGTAAATACATTAGCAACAAAAGGAGGGCTAAG
The DNA here is from genome assembly GCF_033783945.1 of Neopsephotus bourkii. Taxonomy (NCBI): domain Eukaryota; kingdom Metazoa; phylum Chordata; class Aves; order Psittaciformes; family Psittacidae; genus Neopsephotus; species Neopsephotus bourkii. The sequence continues at coordinate 6,059,320 of NW_026902076.1, read as the reverse complement.
AGAGCCTCTGTTCTTTGTTGGATGTGGGAGGAAACACAGTGGCAAAGGCTGAGGAAAAGGCTGAGATGTCTACTGCCTTCTTTGCCTCAGTCTTTACTAGTAAGACCAGTCATTCTCAGGATACCCAGACCCTGATCTAGAAGTCAGGAGATGGGGAGCAAAAAAAGTCCCCACAGTCCAAGGGTAAATGGTCAGTCACCTGCTACACCACTTAGACACACATGGCTGTGCGACCAGATGGGATACCCCCAAGATTACTGGGTCTGCTGATGAAACTGCTCACCGAGCCACTTCCCATCATTTATCAGCAATCCTGGCTAACCAGGGAGGTCCCAGCTGACTGGAGATTAGGAAATGGGACATTAACCTAAAAGAAGGGACAGAAGGAGGGTCCGGGGAACTACGGACCTGCCAGCCTGGCATCAGTGCCAGGGAAGGTTATGCAGCAGATCATCTTGAGTGCCATCACATGACACATACAGGACAACCAAGTGATCTGGACCAGTCAGCGTGGCTCTGTGAAGGCAGGTCCTACTTGATTAACCTGATCTTCTTCTGTGACAAGGTGGCAGATTACTGGCTGAGGGAAAGACTGTGGGTGTTGTCTCCCTAGACTTCAGTAAAGTTTTTGACACCGTTTCCCACAGCAATGTCATGGAGAAACTGGCTGCTCATGGGTTGGATGGGTGCACTCTTTGTTGGGTAAAAAAAACTGGGTGAACGGCTGGGCCCAAAGAATGGTAGAGAGTGGAGTTAAATCCCATTGGAGGACAGTCTCAAGTGGTGTTCTCCAGGGCTTGGTACTGGGGCTAGTTCTGTTTATTATCTTGAGGGTATATTCTGGTTAATATGTTCGAGGTAGGAAGGCTTTACAGGGGGATCTGAATTGGTGGGCCAAGGCCAGTTGTATGAGGTTCGATAAGACTCAGTGCCAGGTCCTGCACCTGGGTCACAACAACCACATGCGATGCTACAGGCTTGGGGCAGAGTGGTGCCCAGTGGAAAAAGCTACCTGGTGGAAAAGGACCTGGGTGTGTTTGTTGATGGCTGGCTGAACATGAGTCAGCATGTGCCCATGCATCCAAGAAGGCCAGTTGGCATCCTGGCCTGTATCAGAAATAGTGTGGCCAGCAGGGCCAGGGCAGTGATCATCCCCCTGTCTGGGCAATGGTGAGGGTGAATATTGCATTCAGTTCTGGGTACTCGCTACAAGAAAGACATTGAAGTGCTGAAGTGGGTCCAAAGGACAATGAAGCTGGCGAAGGGCCTGGAGCACCAGTCTTATAAGGAGCAGCTGAGGTTGTTTAGCCTGGAGAGAAGGAGGCTCAGGGAAGACTTTATCACTCTCCAACTACCTGAACGGAGGTTGTAGTGTAGTGGGGGTTTGTCTCTTCTTCCAAGTAACAATTGATAGGACAAGAGGAAATGGTCTCAAGTTGCTTCAGGGGAGGTTCCGATTGGATACTGGGAAAAATTTCTTCACTCAAACGGTTGTCAAATATTGGAACTGGCTGCCCAGGGAAGTGTTTGAGTCACCATCCCTGGAGGTATTTAAAAGAGGTGTAGAATGCTCTGACCACACCACCCAAGTCTTGGAAGGCAGACACAGGGACTGTGACAATGAAGTCGTTGGACCCACAGTAGGAGAGAATCTGGTTCGAGACCATCTTAAGAACCTGAACATGCACAAGTCCATGGATCCTGATGAAATCCATCTGCAGGTACTGAAGGAGCTGGTGAATTCAGTTGCTAAGCCACTGTCCATCATATTTGAAAAATTATGGCAGTCAGGTGAAGTTCCCAACAACTGGAAAAATGGAAATATAACCCCCATTTTCAAGAAGGGGAAAACGGATGACCCAGGGAACTACAGACCAGTCAGTCTCACCTCTGTGCCTGGCAAAATCTTGGAGCAGATTCTCCTGGAAGGCATGCTAAGGCACATTAAAAACAACAAGGTGTTTGGTGACAGCCAGCATGGCTTCACCAAGGGGAAATCCTGACTGACCAATTTGGTGGCCTTCTATGATGGGGCTACAGAACTGATGGACAGGGGTAGAGCAGTTAACATCATCCACCTGGACTTGGGCAAAGTGTTTCACACTGTCCTGCATGACATCCTTATCTCTAAATTGGAGAGACATCAATTTGATGAATGGACCACTCGGTGGATAAAGAACTGGCTGGATGGCTGCATGCAAAGAGTTGTGGTCAATGGCTCAATATCCAGCTAGAGACCAGTAATGAGTGCTGTCCCTCAGGGATTGGGGTTGGGACCAGTCTTGTTCAACATCTTTGTCGGTGACATGGACAGTGGGATTGAGTGCACCCTCAGCAAGCTTGCTGATGACACCAAGCTGTGTGGTTTGGTTGATACGCTGGAGGGAAGGAATGCCATCCAGAGGGACCTGGACACGCTTGTGAGGTGGGCTGATGCCAACCTGATGAAGTTTAACCATGGCAGGTGCAAGGTCCTACAATTGGGTCAGAGCAATCCCAGGCACAGCTACAGGCTGGGCAGAGAAGAGATTCAGAGCAGCCCTGTGGAGAAGGACTTGGGGGTGCTGGTCAATGAGGAAATGAACATGAGCCAGCTTCAGTGTGCGCTCGCAGCCCAGAAAGCCAACTGTATCCTGGGCTGCATCAAAAGCAGTGTGACCAGCAGGTCGAAGGAAGTGATCCTGCCTCTTTATTCTGCTCTTGTGAGACCTCACTTGGAGTATTGTGTGCAGTTCTGGTGTCCTCAACATAAAAAGGACATGGAACTGTTGGAACAAGTCCAGAGGAGGGCCACGAGGATGATCAGGGGACTGGAGCACCTCCTGTATGAAGATAGGCTGAGAAAGTTGGGTTTGTTCAGCCTGGAGAAGAGAAGGCTGCGTGGAGACCTCATAGCAGCCTTCCAGTACCTGAAGGGGGCCTATAGGGATGCTGAGGAGGGACTCTTCATTAAGGACTGTAGTGATAGGACAAGAGATGACAGGCTCAAACTTCAATAGGGGAAGTTCAGATTGGATATAAGGAGGAAATTCTTTCCTGTTAGGGTGGTGAGGCACTGGAATGGTTTGCCCTGGGAAGCTGTGAATGCTCCATCCCTGGCGATGTTCAAGGCCAGGTTGGACAGAGCCTTGGGTGATATGGTTTAGTGTGAGGTGTCCCTGCCCATGGCAGGGGGGTTGGAACTTGATGATCTTAAGGTCCTTTCCAGCCCTAACTGTTCTATGATTCTATGTGGTACTTAGCGACATGGTTTAGTGGTTGGACTTGATGATCTTAAAGGTCTTTTCCAAACTATATGATTCTGTATCTCTATGATGTCTTCAGAAAATTAAATAAATAGCTTTGTCCAAGGATAATTTCTTAAGCCCCTCAGAACAGTCAAGAAGAAAACAAAAAAGACAAAAACCAGCAATCCATTAATGCGATTTTAAACAACATGTGAATTATCTGGTGAGCAGATCAGTATGCCACTGTACAGCTTTATTTTAAATAGCAGCTTTCCTACAAATAGATTTAAATAATGTATAAGAAACTGGAGGGTGCATGTCTGTAAGCAACTAACTGTGGTCTAAGGATTTTATAATGTGAATAAATGAAGATACGCATATAGCTGTTTAACCTAGAAGGGGAAAAATTAAGAGACTGAGGAGAGGAAAAAAAAGTGTTTTCAGGTACTGAAGAGATTAAAAATTAAGAAGGCAGAGAAGCGCATGGCACAGCTTGAAATGAATGGTTTTCTGCTGTTAATACCGAGGTGATAGGGAAAGAGCAAGAAGGGAGGCATTGAATGAGATGAGTGAAGCAGTAGGAAGATCAGGTCTACTGATGGAATCCTAGGAGTGGAGAATTGTGGAAGCCAGCAAGGTAATTTCTGCGTGTGCTCTCAGTCCTGGACTCTATTTTCTGCTGAATCAGATGATTTGTCATATCATGAGTACATAAATAACATATAAACCAGAGGATAGTGACTGCACAAGGGTCAGGTGAGACAACGGTTCTTGCTGCACATGAAGTGACAGGCCAGGGGACACATGTCCTGCATGCATGGGAAGTCTGATGTCTGGAGCCTGGCAGGGCCATAGACAGCAGGATTGCAGGGACTGCTCTGAAGGTAGAGAAAGGTGTGCAAGGGGATGTGTGTAAAACCACACGTGAGTCCATAGCGTACAAGTACTGCAAAACCACGAGTCAGTCATGAGAAAGGAGATGTCCTTGAAGTTTCAAGTTCAGGAGGTTTCATGGGCTTGGTAGGCCCATAGCCAAGACAAGAATGGAAACACCAGGACTAGAGGGAGCAGTGGAGGAGAGGGAAGGAAAACCTTTGCTTGGCATGAAGCCAGCTCCCATTAAGTCTCCATCTACAGCTTCAAACAGGGAAATCAAATGCAAAGCTTGACTAATGGAAAGAGATCAATGTGATTATTCTTTAAATCAGTTCTCTCCCCGCTGGCCCCTGAGCAGAGCCAGCATTAAAGGCAGCTGAGGAGCCCCAGTAGCACTAGTGGCAGTGGAGTGACAGCAAAACCAGAGATGATACAACACATGGAAAGGCCCTAGGGCAGAGAGGTAAAGCAGGTGTCATTATTTCCTGTCCTGGAAGGTTACGAAGATTCAACTTTATTCATTTTTAAACCAATTTCGTTAATCTGGTGCAAATCCTTGTGTGAACATATTAGGAGCTGACTTGCGATAGACCAAAATGATGGAAACCTGCCTTGCAGAGACTTAAGGAGCTTAGACTACTTAGTTTATCACGTACAAGGTGAAGAGGTGACTATTATTTTCTACAAGTCCATATGTGAAAGAGAGAGATTTGGTAGCAGACAGCTTTATAATCCCAACAGGAAAAAAAAACTACTTACTTACTTTCTCATGGGTGGGAGCTGAAGCAAAACAGAGACTAGAAATCAGGTCTACAGTATTGCAGTGAGGGAATGAACCAGAGGAATAAATTTCCCAGGGGGATGGAGGGACTTGATGGACACATATCAGGAAGCCTTGAAGGCATCATCATCTTCAGCCCCAGGGGTAAGTTAGGTTTGTAAGAGGGTTGCTCCACTGTACAGCCCATGTAAAACCCACATTAGATGTCTGTGTTACGTGGACAGGGACTTGCTTCCACCTACTTTACAGTTCATTGATTTTTTAAACCAAATGACCCTCAAGACAATAGTGGGGGTTTTTTAAGCTCCACTTGCACCTGTATCCAGTAGATTTGCAGCCTTTGGCTTTCAGCAGATGAAGTGAAACCAGCCATTCATGGTTTCCCAGTGACAGATGCAGGGTGGGAGAAAGAAAGATCAGTTCTATCATCATAAGGCATAACTAGAGAACAATGAAAGTGGGTGAAAAACAGGGTCTGGGGGACCTGAGGTCCCAGTAGTGATATTCATCCAGAAAAAAGGATGATTGTTTCTGTAATTGGATGCTTTCTCCAGTGTTCCTATAGACATTGGTCCTCAGACACACCCAGCCTACAGGATATGTGAAGGATGTAACCCTTCCTTTCCAAAAATGTATTCGAATGATCAGAAAGTCATTGGGAGGAACACATCTGTTTTGGGAACTGTGGTCTGCCAGGTACTTCTGCCAGTGCCAGGAAAGGCAGTGTAGCCACTCATAATCCCATCTCAAGCCTCTTCAACTGTCCACAAACGTTCCTGGTGCTAAGTCAGATTGGATGGTGTGAGACAATATATATTGAGTAACAGGTATAATTTGTATCTTAGAAGCCAAGGTGCTAAAAAGGACCATTAGGTCAGTTCTTGGCATTATTGCTTTCCCTTTTCTAACCAATTATAACCAATTTCTTAACCAGCTTTTAATAAGACATCAAGAATTAAATAATCAAGCCCCAAATTATTGCTGTAGATGAGTTAGCAAAATGTGACCCAAAAGCAGTGTACAAAACTATTTTGCATATCTGCTAGTATAGACCAAGTGCTGCCCCAAGTGCTGTGGGCAAATGCAGGAGATGCAGCATATGTTGCCTTCCTTGGAGGAGGCGCTTGTGCATTCAGAATGCATCTGCAGGCTTAGGTTTGGTACTAAGTGCTAAGAATCAGCCCAATATAGGTGTGTCGTGTTGATTGCTCCCAGCACCGTGTTGTTTAATCTTGTTATATTTCTCCCCTTTGATCACTTGTTGTAGATGAATTTAATTTCTCGGTAACTAATTCAGAGCATTGTACAAGGCAGTTCTCCATGCTCATTAGAAGGGACTTGCCTAATTTTATTTTTTTTTAGTTAAAGTTTGCTTCCCTCTTGCTTTTGCCTCAGTTTTATGACTGTGTTAATTACTTTCAGTTCTATTACTTGGAAACTCATTAATGTGTCTTCATTAGGAACATTATTCTTGTGCTGTTTCCACCATTTATAGAATTTCACCCTTTTATTGTCCCCAGGTTTGGGCAGTGAAAACTTGAGGGACATGTTACAAAGGGAAAAATCCCTTGTTGCTAAATCATTTTTTACAGATGGGTTCATGGCCATGGATTCATTTCGTGTTTGCATATTGCATATCACTAATACTAAGAGCAAAAAGCCTGAATGGGTGATGAGAGCTTCTGTTCTTGCAGTCAACAATTCTGAATAATCGCTATGCAGGAAACTCCTATTTGACTGAATGTGCCATTACATGGAAATATAGAAGCCTAAAAATCATGTTATTTTGTGCTGTCTCCCAGACTCATTTTAGAGCAGCTATTTGGATCCCTGCCACATTATCTTTAAAGGAAAAAAAATTGACGTCTGTGCTTGTGACATTGTCTAAAATGAATCTTCATCCGTGGATTATTAACTGCACATCCCTTATGGTCAATGGCTTAATTAAATCAGATACTGACGACCTTAAAACTAATTTAGCACTTTCATGCCTACTCTTTTCTGTTTGCTTCATGTCAAATATGGATGCAATGGTGAAATCTTATTCCAGCATTACTGTTTGCAGCATCCTGCAATGAAGCACAGTAGTTTGGTTTGTACAATGAAAATTAAATGGAAGCAGCTCATTCTGGCACAAAATGTACATCACTGGCCAGTTAACCAGAGGAAAAAGAGCTATTGCGTTGCTTTATGTGCAGGTGAGATGTTTTCCACAGGCTGAACAACTGAAGAACATTAACAGTTGCCTGCCTGCAGTCTCTATTGGATATCACTGTACTGATTTGCAAGAATAATCTCATTGTATACTCATTAAAAGAAATAATTACTGGAAGACATCTTAACAAAGATGTCCTGAGTTTCTTTAGCTTAGCCTATAATGAGATCTGAGAGGCATATACAGAAAACAGAACCAGCTTTTTCTGGGCTTTCCTCAATGTTTTAAAAGCTTAGAAAAAGCATTAATTACACCGAGTGCTTGAATTTGTAGGATGTTAAAAAGTACATTTTCCACCTCTGCTTTTCTTCTGCTTGTCAAGCTGCCTTTCTGTTGTATCCCAGCCTGCTTCCTCTACCTGTCTATCTTGCCCAGCATTGTGTCATCTCAGCTCATTCCAGCTGCTGTTCTCCTAGGTACGATACAATAACCAACCAGTGGGAGACCATCGCTCCCCTGCCAAAGGCCGTCCATTCAGCTGCCGCGACTGTCTGTGGTGGGAAGATCTACGTCTTCGGTGGGGTGAACGAAGCCGGACGAGCTGCAGGGGTCTTGCAGTCCTACATCCCTCAGACTAATTCGTGGAGTTTCATAGAGTCTCCCATGATCGGTAAGGGATGAGTGGTGTCAGAGTAAACCCGTAGTACAACAGAGATCTCTGCTACAGGCATTTTAATGCCTTTGCAGAAAGCAAATGAGTTGGGGGGTGGGGGAAGATACATTTATGACATGTTGGCAGGAATGCATAGTATATTATACCAGAGAGGCAATTATCTGGATCTTTACTGAAGGCAACTGTCACTCATTAATACAGCTAGTTATCAGCAGAAGTGATGAGTTCAAATTAGAGGAAAAAGGAATGCAGTTATTGGGTATGGACAATTAGTAATTTTAGATCCAAAAGAAATTGCAAAGTGCAGTGAAACTTCATCCTGGCGTCATGTGTTGCTCCATGCGGTTTAACACCACCATCAGTTAATGGTTTATTACTCATGGGTTTGTTAAGATGCCGCCTGTCCTGTGGGAAGTAGCAGTCATTCTTAACTGGGATTTATCAGTGGTGTCCACAGGAATACAAGCTTCAGAGGCTGAAACCTCCAAGATACGTAAGTTATTAGAACCGTGTTTGTAGATTATAATGCCCCCAAGCTCACTGAACATTTTACTGAACAAAGAGCAAGACAAGAGGCCAAATTTTACAATGTACCAGACAGTGTCAACAGTGCAGACTTCCTTCCAAAATGAGGATATGGCTCATAAGTTTGCACCTTACTTGCTTTCTGTTATGATTTGCACCGTGAGTGTTTAGGTTGCTTTTGGAAACATGGTTTGGTGTTCAGCCTCACAAGGATGTCACTGCAGACTAACAGCCAACCTGGCCCACCCACTCTGTGCTGGGTGACTATGGGCAGCCTTCAGTCTGGCTATACTTGGCTGCCGAAGAAACAGCACTCATACAGTAAAAGAGAAGCTGTTTTGTGGTGGCTTACTTTGGCATCCTAGATTAATAGAACAGTTCAGGACCTTTAAAGCTCATCTAGTCCAATGCCCCTGCAGTGAGCAGGGACACCTTCAACTAGACCGAGTTGCTCAAAGCCTCATCCAGCCTGAACTTGGACATTTCCAGGCATGAAGCACCTACAACCTGTCCGGGCAACCTCTTCTGGAGAGATTGTAGATACCTCATGCCTATATCACCACCCTAAACCTCTTAGTCACATTGAAACTGTGACATGAGGTTTTTAAAAAATCGTGGTCTCATTATTGAGCCTGGTAGAGCCATAGGAGTGGCAAGTAACAAGTTATAGAAGCACAGTTATAAGGTATTCAGGTAAGCTTTGAGAATATTCAGAAAGCTAAACCAAGCTGTTCTTTATATTGTAGCTTGTTACAATTATTTTGACTCTCTTCTTGGGGTTCCCTAGTAGATCAGGTCATGAGGAGCTGATACAGTCACGGTGTAGCCTCCCCTATGCAGAAGGTGCTGCAGTTTTTCAGCCCCCTTGCTGCTGTTTGTGTCCAGCCTAACATAACATGACATGCATATGATGCAGCATGAAGCGCCCAGCAGGAGGGCGTTAAGCGGCAAAAGCTATGTTTATGTAGTACAGCAATGCAAACAACCTTATTGCCTGGCTTTTTCTATCACGTGGCTACAGCTGCTGCTGCTCATTTAATCCACTGACTGACAGTATGAGGTTTTCTGGACCCACAGCTTATTGCAAAAATGAATGCATTATGCAAAGAGGTATTCCTTTTCCTCACAAAAATAGTGCAAGTGCCACAGGAGCTAAGAAATCATTCCCTGGGCTCGTTATTCTGCCTAGCAGGCATCAACACCAAGCATGCTTGGAAAAAATGATTCAAACCATTCAGAGATGGGTTCGTCACCTGTTCTAATAGACGGGTGCTATTATTTCCTAACAAAAATACATGACACCAGTGAAGTTAAAGGATGGTATTCATGTTTTCTTGGTGTAATCAAAGTTAATTAGTTAAGCTGAAAGCATAAAATACATGATAAAATGAGGAGTTGCTGTGTCTTTGCTGGGAAATGTATAATGTCAATTTATTTGTAAATAAAGTAAAATAACACAGAGCCTAAAAAATGGCACCCCATGGAGAATGTCTGGGAAACTGCACTGATGTGATGCATGATCTTCACTAAAAGGCAGTGGGAATATTGAGATTATATACTTCGATTTCTCCATCTCTACAAGAACCGTATTGTCACCTGCATTTGTAAAGTATCCCCTAGAAGTGGATGCTACACCAAGTACGGTACAGTCTAAACCCAACAAGGGAGTAGAAGGACCCTTGGAGTGCTTTTTGCAAAATGGAGCTGAGATGAATTGTGGGATGATCACTGCTGGGATGCCTTTGACATCCTCAGAACTTTTTTGTGTTGATTTGTGAATTCTTGAGGTATCTCTCTGAGCTAAGGCAACGGAGCTATCCTGTGGTGAGTTCTGCTGTTTAAGGTCACCCCAGATATCAGTGAAATCTGTTTGACCTCAGATAGGACAACAGGTTATTTAAGAAAAAGCAAGCATGTTCAGATGTGCAACAGTAGGAGCAGATTTTGAAAGCAGCCAAGGTCTCTGGAGGTTTTTAGACCAGCAGTACCAGTCTCAAGTCACTGGTATTTTATGATAGTGCATTGAACACAATATAGGACACATTTGAACCCAACAGACCCATCTCTTCCAAAGCGTTGTGTGCCAGACTTGCCCAAGGCAACACTGGCATCAATCATGGCAACAGGGAAGGTAATTTTTTTGGCTAATCTCAGTGGAGGTGAAGCAGGCTGGATACTGATATCCTACCTGTGCAGAGAAGATATGAAGTAGGGACCTATAGCAAGTCCATGCAGCTCAGCCTCTGCTCTCTTCTCTCTGGATTTCTTCTAGGAATAAGCAGTGAATTCACTCCCAGTTTCCATTTATTATTTAGCCCTTAATGGCCAGGAAGTGCTGGGACATGGATGCCTGCATACAGTAGGTTGACACTAGGCTCACCAACTCACTGCACATGGATGCTGTGGTAGCCTTTGGGTAGGTGTTGATTATACACATACATGTTTGAAGAGGAGAGGGTCTTTCTCAGTGTCCCATCCCTTGCCCCACATCTATCCTCCCCAGCCTTGGAGGGATAGATGTTCGTGCATCAGTGCAGCCCACAGATTGATGTTACTGGAATAAGGTAGCTTCCCAGGGCTTCCACATTGCATATTCTTGGTAAAGCACATCACACATCACTTCCGTGTTTTGAGCTCTAAGAAGTTTGCTGCTATCAAGCCAAAGTAAATCCTACAATGGTAAATGAACCCAGGCTACCTACTTGCAGCACCTGCCTTTCCATATCTTGCCAGGCTGCCCTATATCACTCTGCTAAAAATATCCCATGCCCAGCTTCCTGAGGCTTGTCTTATTTAACAAGATGGCTATAGACATGCTGAAGTCAGTGGTTGTTACTAAGCCTAATTATCTAGTCACTGCCTTTTAGTTCACTTTGTGCCTTCATGCCAGGACACTAAAATATACCTTTTTTTGACACTCTGTACAGTCAGTGTCTGTACTGGTGGAATTACAAGTTTTTATTAATGTTTCTGGATTGCACAAAAAACACTGGTTAGTCATCATGACTATTAAATTTTAAAATCTGGTGAGAACTATGGGAACACAGGTCAAAGATCTATGAGCATTTTAGACTTCCAATCAACTGTCTAGTTCCTCACCATGCCATTTACTCTTGCAGTGATATGCGGGACAATCACAGAGCTGAGAATGTAAGAAATATCTGGAAAACAGCATTAGTAGCATCCATACATTTTTACTGCACTGTCCTGTGGCTTAGTTTGGTGAAAATGCATAATCATTCCCATTAAGTTATTTATGGACTCTACAAGAAAAATCAGACACATGTCCTGCCCCTTTCCCCAAGGCCAATAGTTTTGTACCCGTGTGTGGGTTTAGCCAGCTCTCACCTATTAACTCTCAAAGCAATGAAGGTTTCATCTCATCCTACAGTGTATTTTTCTTGCCATGACTAGTTCTTGGTGTTTATCCCACGAGTAAGCTTGAATATTACTTTCTTTTGTCTCACCCATTTCTCCTCTATGTATACCATATGCACCATTCAGAATGTTTTTTTCTACTCCTTGACGTGTTCCCACTGCACGTACTTTCTCTGCCTTGCTACCTCCCCTTCATCTGTGTGACCATGCTTTGTCCAATTCTCTTCAGTTCATCAACATTTGTCTCAGCCCACAGCAGCAGGTGGAGCTTTCTGTTTTGGCACTGGTGATCCCACCACACATACATGAAATGCAGCATTTGTAAGCTGTGGACACTCAACTTCAGGGTCCAGGAGGAAAGTTTGCTCAAGGGTCATGGAGGGAACCACAGGGCCCTGCAACCTGTTGCATAATTACAAGGAATCAGCCAAGAGGAGACACCATGCCGGAGGGCTGACATCTGAGACCCTCCTGTTAACTGCAGTAGCTGCACTTTGGCCTCATGAGCTATGTTAAGAATCAGACCACGGTCTCCTAGCTGCCGCAGGACGTTATCTTATCCATTACTATGCCATCCTTGAGCTTGTCTGCATAGTATTCAGAGACGGGAACAGGCACTTACTGTTAAAAGCAGATTTATTTTATATTAACTAGCCTCTGTTCTTCAATCTGCTTCATCATTTGCATCAACCTCCCCACTAGCCACCTGCGCTTACAAGAGAGACCCTTCAGTTGGAGTTATATCTGGACTGGTGGCATGCCCACGTTTTTTTCCTCATGATAAAAATGGTAAAAGACTAGCTTGGTTTTAATAACCTTTTCTCATATGAAGTGCTGCTGCCATTCAGTGTAATGGCACTTCAGTCTCTGACCAAGTGTTTCACTGGGAGGCGACATAAGATCTTTAAGCAATCATGGGAGGGAAAGCAGGACTATGCTACTTGACCATATAATGTACTGAGAGATAGGAGAGCCATGAAACACATCACAGACAGTACGCTGTCATTACTAAGTGAGGAGCATACTGGTAGGTTAAATTATCAACCCCATGTGAAGTACACCTCTGGCTCAAGGATTGTTGTTGAGTGCATACCCCTTACTGCAATGACTTGTCACTGGAGTAGAAATACTTGCATATTTTCCTATATCAACAGCACAGAAGAATGATTTTATTATGTTATCCACTTAGAGAGAAGAGTACCTTTTATCTATTATTTCCTTTACATTTATTCTTCCTTTTAATCTCAAGTGTGCTTGCTGTCCTGGACAAATCCCATTTAAGATTTTCCAGCTTAAAATGGGTTACTGTATCTGACAGCACCAACGCTTGAATTTTGGAGGGGAAAGGAGGCTGCTTCTCTGTTTCTGTGTTGCTTCTCCCCTCTCTTCCTTCCCTCTGGCAGGGAAGTACTCATTTGAAATAACCAGTGTCCCTGGTATATCCCACCGTATGCTGCTGACCCATAGAAGCTCGTATGTACACCCAGTAGCATTGACCAAAAAACCCAACCAGAACATGCTTTTGCAAAATTAGGCTCCCCAGCCACCTGCTTTATGCTATGAGCATGGTGAGGACTTAGAGCAGCAACAGAAGTTGCAGTCTCCTGAGCATTTGCAGGAGGCTGTCCAAGATGGACAACAGCAAGGGAAAAGTGTGGGTAGCACCTAAGATGAAGTGAGGTTAAAGACTGAAGGTGGTCATCCACACCTGGGTAGCAGGAATGATGGCTTGAGTTTTCCACACTCCTTGTATGCATGAACAATTCCTGCCTCCATGGTAACAAAACAAAAATAAAGCCCACTGTCTTCTTTCAACCTGTCTCTTGAGGGTGTCCCTTGTGTCTTTCTGCCATGTCTTCATCAGGATCAGGAGACTGCTGCGAGTGTCTCCCTTCCTGAAACAAGTGGCAGGGATTTCTCTGGTTTTCTATCACAGGCTTATTTTATACCAGTTTATGAAGTGTTAGCTAAAGACAAAAGCAGTAAAAAGACAACAGATAGGTGATGTATTGAAATATTGATGATAACCAAAAACTTAAAAAATAAGAAAAAGAATATCAGAGTGTCTGCCTATTTGAAAAGAAAGAATTAAAAAAAGTCACTATAAAAATAACCAAGGGGTTTCCCTCTCTTTCTTTAACAAAAAGGAATGTGTAGTCAGTGATTCAGTCTCCTGAGAAGTCGCTGTTTCTGCCTTCAGGGAGCCCCAGATAATTTCCCTGTGGGATTAGGGAGCCGAGTTCTGATTTTTTATGCAAGAGTTTCATTCTCCTGCAAAACACTGCAAGTCGAAGGAAAAAACCCAGGAAGATGTGATAATTAAATATGGAAAATTTCTGATGAGTGTCTTAACTGGAAAAAATGTCACATATGCAAGTCTGATTTGGAAAGGGATGTGAGCCGGGTTGTTAGGACAGATAAGTCTTTCTGATGAATTATAGTGGCTTAGTGGCACCGAGAAGAAACTGAATACTCCTTGTTCTATTTTCTGGATGAATTAGTTTCTTCCCATCTGTTCCCAGAGATCAGTGACATTTTCCTAATACATCCATGGTTTTTTGACATATGCCTGTAGATACTCAGCACAATAGGAGTCCAACTTTAACCCATAACATGTTTTGTCTGGTTTCATGCCAGGTGCTGCACCCCTGTTATGTCGCCGTGAGTACACACTGACATGGGGTGAGATGAACTGGACAAGACCCATGGCTGTGCTGGAACAGAAGCAAACACCACAAAACCATTATTTCCTTTCTAGTTTAATCAGTTCAAACCTCAGTTAAGGAAATTACCTCTCTTCTGGAGACATTCATCAGCTTTTGCTTGACTTCTGACAAATTAAATCCCTCATAAAACATTTAATGGAATAAGGTGGTTTTACAAGAACCTCAGGGTTACAAGACCAGTGGTGCAAGAAGTAAGCAAATGCCAAAAGTGAAGCTGCGGGGGCTGGTTTAAACCCTTCTCCTTCTGTGTTCATAAAAGGACACAGTCATAGTGTTACGGATCTGGGAGGAATATACAGACCCCTTTGAAATTAGATAGAGGCCCTTGTCGGAGACGTAAGAGCATAATAAAGCTGGTATCACACCTCCTCTAAAGCTTGCTGCCCAGCTCCCTGCACACAGGAGGAGGGCTGCAGTGGCTGAGGCCATCAGCACTGTGTCTAGGATGTTTCTGCACTGGAGATGCAAACCCAACCTTTTCTGAGCATATAAAAATGCAGATTTTGGAAAGGCTTTACCTTATATCTATGTAGAGAATTTTTCTGTGTCCCCTGACACCAGGATAGCCACCCAGGAAATGTCATCTTCCCACACCAGAGGGCTTAGGCTCTTGCTTCTTAGAGAACTGGTGAGAGGCTTATTTTAACTCCAATAAAGGAATGTATTTTGCCATCTTTTGTTCCAGACACTGCTGATTGGTTTCACTGAAGTGTTGATTAAAAAACCTGTATCGCATCAAGACAGACACCATCATGAGAAATTTCAGCCCAACTGGCTCATATTTAATCATGTGCATATGGCATGCTAATGGCATACGGGACAAGTCAACTAATTAAATTAGACTTATTTCATTCGATAATTTATGGTTAAGTTTTACCAATATTTCTAATAATGCCGCAGCTAACACAAGAGTTTTCAAGCATCCTTGGAACCTCTGACTGAACTTGATTTAAGATAATGGACTTCCGTAATTTCAGACTCCAGCATCGCAGAGTTTATTGGTAAAATACAGGACTGCTTGGAGGTACACACACATCTGAAAATAAAAGTGCAGATGAATTTATGAGACAGATGAAGGCAAAAAAAATCGGGTCTCAGAAGATGATCTGCATTATGTGGGTGACCTTCCCACAAGCAAAAGCAGAATACTGAAGAGAACCAACTATTGGGTGTTCTTAAATGGACCTCTGCATTGTGGGTTTCTACTGTACTTAACTGCTGCACGGGCATGGGAAGCATCTGAGTTAAAATTTGCAGCAGTTCTAAGTTCTTAAGCAACTTGACATCTTAATTTCGTATGTAAGAGTGGGGCTTTCACAGTAACTCCATTAGGCTTTGGGAGAGGGTAATTGTGCTTTCCCAGTTCAGAGGGAGGTGCATATTGGGGGGATGAAGGACTGATGAACTTTAAAAGTGCCTTTGAGAACTTGGAGAGAGGAGAACAAAACCAGGAAAGGTTTCCTCATTTTTCTTTCCTTAGCCTTGGAGGTTTAGAGAAACGTGACTTATCTGTAAATAAGGGGAATGTATAAATAAAAAAAAAAAAACAGGCTGCAAACCTGAGCCTAAAACTGATCTCAGTGTTGCTTTCCATTGACAGATAACAAATATGCTCCTGCAGTCACTCTCAATGGGTTCATCTTTATTCTTGGAGGAGCGTATGCACGAGCAACCACCATCTATGACCCAGAGAAAGGCAATATTAAAGCAGGTCCCAACATGAACCACTCCAGGCAGTTCTGCAGGTGAGAAAAACCATTAAAACTGAATTACTGGTGCCTTTAACATTTTCTGCTGATAAATAAGCTAATATAACCTAATAGTGAAGGGGAGAGGGGAAGGGAGGTGTGGATCATCTGGGGCTTTCCTCATGTCTTTTTTGTACATGTTCAGGGGTACAGCATTTCCCAGAGTGCACATCCAGGACCCTACTATGGTTCATGTGTCTCTTCAAGTTCAGGAGTGATGAATCATGGGGAGGGACATGCGTTGGGCTCCTTCAGTAACTACAAAAACACTGTCTTCCTCAGTTTGCCGTTGTAACCAAAGGATGATAAATACCTGCTGTAGGAGAGACCATTATAATGTGGAACATGGTTTTGCTAAAAATCACCTAAACGATCCTTGAAAGAAAAAAAAAACCACTGAGTAAACACCACACAGTGATATTAGTTATTCTTATTTATTACATCCTTTCAGAAGCTTTGGGGGCTTGCTTCCCCAGTCCCAGTCACAGGTTTAAGAAACTGCCCAAATTGGATGACAAAAATAAAACCTAGCCCCCATTGCAAGTACTGACAGAACTTAAAGGCCTTTTAAAAAGTACTCATGGCTGTTACGGGCAATCAGACAGGCTTGTTTCAGACTTTATACAGCACCAGCCCCTCTCAGAGCAGATCCCATGCTGAGGGCTGGCTGAGCTATCAGTTCCACAGGGAAAAGCCATTGCTGGTCCACAAACTGCTGCAGGTGCTGGGTGAGGGTTTGTTACTAATACCTGATGCAACGAGTCTCAGGGCACTGAGCAAAACCAGGACAGAGGGGTTGTGCCAGGCATGTGCCCAGGCAAAACACTGACAAGCGTGGGGAGGAGCAGCAAATGAGCCATCATCTGGGCCCACAACAAACCCACATCTCCCAGTCATTCAGCCCACAGCAATGCTACTTCCCCAGCGGTGTCCCTAGGCCCCATCACATGGTTGAAAAACACCTCCATGTTTTTACCTTGTGGCATTTAACCATTCACTTTGGTGCAATGAGAAAAATCCTTTTAAGAAAGCATGCTCCGTTTTTCTCTTCTTGCTGGGTTGGGCTTTTTTCCCTGGTTTTTTTTTTTTTTTCCCTGGTTTTTTTTTTTCCTCCGTTTCTTTTGTTAATTTAAGGAGCGCCCTCTCTTGGCTGCTGGAGCAGATTTTATTGTAACGCAGAGTGGTCCAGGCAGCCGGCTTCATGAGCTTAGACCCTGCACTAAGGATGAGTCTTCCTTGTCCCTCTGCTGTAGCAGGAGGTGAAGCCTGCAGTGCTCAGTCAGCTGCTAATGGCATTTTTCTCCTGAAAACCAGAAATAAAGGGTACAATGCAGTTCAGGATCAGAGACCTAAGCAGTAAAATGAAATGTGAGGGACTTGTACTTTTGATACATTGCTGTGTCTTCCCATAGAGAGGGTTGAGCAGCTCTTAGAACATCTCTGTTTTGTAAAATGTAACAAAAATCTGCTAATGAAGTATCTGGAATGCACTGTAAAAGAAATTGCAAGGGTGATTTCAAGCAGGAGCTGTTGGCTGAGCATCTCACACAAAAACTCCCCAGGGTTCCTAATGTGAAGGGATAGGATACTTTGCTCTTCACTCTGCAGAAGAGAATCAGTGGGAGACCTTGTGATGGACCAAGGAGACTAACCAGTGATCTAAATACTAGCTGTTGCTGTGGTGCCATAATAAACTGGTTTTGCTTAAGCAGAGTATGACACCTGTCACTAAACTTTCCAATGACTTTTTTTTCTGAAGCCTAAAGCAATAGAGTGGAAACCTACATTGATAGTGGGTAACTACCGAAAAAAAGGAATAGTTCGTACATCCCAATTGGGTGCCCGAAAAGGGACAATTTCAAAAATTGTTAAATGTGCTGGGAAACAGTCAGGAAAAAATACTTCAGCCAAAAGGAGATGTAAAACCTATGACAAAAAATAAATCAGTTTGAATGGAAATAGGAAGGGTGGGAGGTTAGCAATAACAAATAGGTTAGAAACTGGCTACTGCTACAGTAGCCTCGGGGAACCAGTGAAGTATTAAGGGCTCATAGGGGTAAAAGGAAAGGCAGTTTAAACCTTTGGGGATCAAATTTGTGATCTTAATCAGCTACAAAACCACTGCTGATGAAGCAGCAAAGTGTAACACAGCCTAGTCCACTGGCTGCTTCTGATCTGCATTTGGAAGGGAGGAAGATGGTTTCGTTCCATGTTCTGCTGTGAGAGTCCAAAAGCAGTCACTGTTAGCAACAAGGATAGGTGTGAACTCAGAAGTGAAGTTCTCAGATCAGGCAGCCCGGCTCTCTTAGACGCAGGTGTCTTTAGAGACTTCACTGAGGAGCTGATTGAAGCACTAATGTTGATTTTTAATAACTCTTACAGCTCAGGATGGATCAGGGCACTGCCAAAGTGTTCCCATATTTTAAAAAGGTGAAAGGGAGAATTTTAGTGCAGCAATTAATTTTGCGAAGTACCAGCATCAGGCTAAGTGGTCTCACTTAGCCTCATGTTAGTCCTCTGCAAAATACCAGAGTGGTTAATTTGGGATTTCATCATCAAATAACTAGATGCTAATACTATGATGAATAGCAATCAATGAGCTTTTCTGGAAAATGGGTCTTATTAAACCAACCTATTGACTTTTGCTTTTTTTGGGGGGGTGCAGGGGGAAATTGCATTCTTTGTTTTGGTTTTTAATAAAACATGCCTGGCTGCTGAAGACAACTGATGCTGTAATATGCTGCAGTCTCTCCAAGGTATTTGTCTGGTATTATATGGAATTAACAAGGCACACATTAGAGAGATTAAATGTGCTTCACTGACAGATCTCAAAATGTAGTTGTTAATGAGGAGATATCATTGAGCAAGGCCACCAGTAGCAAGCATTGATTCTTCTTCAGTGCTGTTTAATAGATCTACCAGCCATCCAGGTAATAGAAAAATCTCCCCTGGTAAAGGCTGCAGGTGGTGTAACAGTGGGTAAAAATATTACAGAAGGAGCTATTTTAGTCAGTTATCTGCATGTCTCAGTCGGTCTCAAGCTAGCAGTGGTATTTTAAATGCAAAGTAATACATGGAGGAAGCACAATCATAGGAGCCCTGCTCCCCTTAGAAAGTCAGGCACTCAGAGGACACAAAGGAGGCCACTCAGAGCTACACAACATGAGCTCTTCTTGCAAGGCAGTGGATAAAAGGTCAGTGCAATATTGGATATACAATGCAAGCCCTAACACGGCAAGGAGAAGTTGAAGCTGGGAAGAGAGAACAGTGCTGCAGTACAACGTGGCGAGAGGAATGCAGGTCTTGGGTCCGTGCATGAACATGTGGAAATATCAGCAGAAGTTCAAAGAGAAGCTGCAAAAGTGACCCCGGGTTGGAAATCAAATCTTTGACATGAAATCTAAGGAGTTTATCAAAGAAAGGCTGAGAGGTGACTTGATCACTGAGAGCAAGTGGAAAAGCTTTCAGGCTCACAGACAAAGGCGTAGCAGGTTACAGGGGCTAGAAAGTCAAATTACACATCTCAGCCTTTAAGTGAGGCACTTTCCCAACAGCCAGGATAATTAAACAGAGAACCAGCAAGGGAGGGGGTGAACTCACCAACACTCAGTGTTTTTAAGAGGAGATTAGATACTTTTCCAACAGGGGTGCTGCCTGGGGGAAAGTCCATAGCCTGCATATACACAAGCTCAGATTAACGAAGCACAGAGATCCCTTCTGACCTTAGTCTATGAATCTATAAATTCCCCATTCCACTCATTAGCATGGATCACAAAAAACATGTTTTAAAAGCAACAACATAAACAACTTAAAAATTAACTGCATGCTATTGATCTCCTCTCACCAGGAATTACTCAATACCGAATTTGCTGGGGAAAATCTTGACTGCATCACTTTCATTTTTATCTGCACTGTTTCTGCATGTTAATGTCTAGGGAGTGTGATGGCTTTGAGCACAGGGAAGAGAGATGTGCATGGCATTCCCCTGCATGGCAGAATTAAAGGTCCATTCAAATGGGTTTAATATCAAGTTAAATGACTTTTAGTGAAAAACAAAAAATGAATGGTTCAGGTCTCCAGCTCACAATGAGCAGAAGAGCGAAGTGAGCATCGTTTTCAGATTAAGCCCAGCCTGATGGAAGTCAATAAGAAATTCGTGTTGACCTAGAATTAACCCTTTGAGGGATTGTGCCAAATGAGCAAAGAGCTGTAATAGGCCTGAAGCATTTTAAAATGCAATGAGAACTCACACAGAGATCTCGAACATCTACACAGTGTATGAGGGAGATATTTGACATTTCCCAAACATCAGGTAAGTGTGTCCTGTTTGCCACATGGACCCCGTCTCAGTTTGGCAGAAATGAACAGATCCCCCTGTTCCTTTATGTGATCTTTGGAGGCGGAGGCAGCAGACAACAGCCCACAGGGATGAAGAGCTGGGACAATCACACCTTCCTCTGCTGGATACCTCCCTCCAAAAAGACTTGCACAGGCATCCCTCCCCTCCAACAGTGGCAATTCCTCCCTTTGCAGGCAAGCATTCTCCCTTCCCGCAATGCCCTTCAAGGGTTTATTTTTCGTCAAGCAAAAGGAATACCAAATGCGTTTCTGTGCGTGATTAAAAATTCCATATTCTGCTTGCTTAGGATGCAGGCAGCATGCAAACAGGCGTGTGCTACAGAGAGCCTCCACGGGGCAACAGCGGCAGCGTGATGGTGCCAGCAATAATTCCAGAGAAGCTAATTTAGTACCAGCAATTCCCAACAGACACCAGAAAAGCATTTTCTTCCTCCTCCTCTGACTGTTAACCAGTAAGATTTATTAGATGGTTCTGCCGAATGGAAATCTTTAATAAAACTTCGACTCAAGCTGAACAGCACAAGACCAGGGTCAGTTTGTGGATTCCCCCTTTCCCCCACCTTCTTTTTAACTAAGCCCTTGTTCTTGAACAGCGAAGCATGGTGACTCCTGTGCTTAACTACAAGACACTGCTAATGTACCGCACCAACTGCAGACTCCCCCAGCTGATTCCTTTCCTCGTTGCAAAGTTTGTGGTAACTGCAGGCAGTGGAAGGGGTTAGAGCACAGCTTGTTTGGATGGATATTCCCAGGTGAAGCTATTACAGAGCATGAATCCTTAATGGTCGCGTACTTCTCAAGCCCACAGACATACAGGCTGCTCTGCTGAGCAGGCAGCATTTGCTGCTGGAAATGTTTGTGGTCCAGAAGGGAAAACCAAAATCTTCCAGCATAACTGGAAGGAGATATGTGTCTGGGACTATGCTGCATGGGCGGTGGATGAGAAATGCCACACCAAACTAATTGTAGTGATTTCTGTCGCAGCTGGCGACATGAAGGATTTTGGTGTGTGTTAAAGCATAGCTGGTACAGGCAGAGCACTCAGGCACTGATGTGCAGCGGACTTTGGAATAAAACATTGCTGGTTTTCAGCACCAAGTAATGATGCCACATCATGGTTTTGGGTCATTAGCAAGGAAAAGTGCTTGCAGAGCAGAGGAGAATCTACCTGGAAGTTGGCCAAAACAGCCACACTAATAATCCTGCTTCATGAAGTGGCATGATACCCTCCTAACTGACCAGAACTAATGTGGACCCTCATTTATCCATCTCATTATAAAGATGAAACCTGTGGCAGCACAACACTGCCACCCGAGCTCAAGCCCTCTCAAACATAACCTGGCTGCAGCATCCAGGGAGGTTGTCAGCACAGCTCCCAAACTCAGGATGACACTTGGGCCCCCTGACCACCACTACCCACAGAGACACAGCAACGCCTTTCTCTTCAGCCTTGCAAACTACTGTGTGGGTTTAAAGAAAAGTTCTCCAGTTTAAGCAAAAGCTTAAGAGATGGTTTCAGCTCTGCCCAGCACTGCATACAGCCACTTCCCACAGTAGCTGTTTATGGTGCTCGCTTTTCTTGCCTCCCGCTAACGCCAACCAGTTGACAAGCATAATTTGGTTCCATCTCTAGTAAAGCCCTCCTGAACTCTTAGGGCAGGGAGGAAATCCATCCAGTAATAAACATGAGGATTTTTTTCTGTTAAGCAGATTCTGTGTCTGTCTAACTGATGTTATTAAATGTTTATGGAACTGCTCCAGATATGTGCATGCATAGCCAGTAGTGAGGAGGGAGGCAGAGGAGCTTTGGTTGTGGCCTCAGATGATAGTAAGTTTTGTGAAGTCAAAACACCACATTGATCCAGCCATTTCAAATCTTTTACAAGCCCAGACATGAAAAGACAGGATTTATTTTTAAATTGTTTTTAACATTTCCTGATGAGGCTGACATGGTCTTTAAGCAGGAAAATTAATAATAAGAATAAAAATAATGAAAAAATTAACAAACTTTGCTGGTAGCACCACTGCTTGGGCTATGGCTAGCCATCATGACTGGAAGAGAGAAGGGCTGCAGCAGGAGCTCCCAGGCACTTGTCTCTCAGACATTACAGAAGAAAGGTGCTGACATCCTCCACTTTGGGTTGCTTCCAAATTATCATCCATCAGGAGACTTAGTGGAGGGTCTTGATGGGAAAGCAGCCACCAAGCAAATGGCAGCTGAGCTGCGTGGCAGGGCCCCAGCTGAGAGCACCACCAGCTCCTGTGTGCTGAGCCCAGGTGCTCCACGTCTGAGCTGGAGCATGGGCAGCCTTGCTCACATGTGATTAAAAATGTTAATTAAAAAAGCAGTGCAAAGTCAAATGCAGCAACAAAGGCAAATCAGATCCTGGGCTGCACCTGCAGGGGCATTACTTGCAGAGAGAGATGTGGCCATCCCACTCAGCACTTGATGGCAGCACCAGGAGTACTGTGTCCACTTCTGGTCACCACCATTCAAAAATGACACAGACAGACTGGAGAGGGTCCAGAGAGGAGCCAACAGAGAAGATCAACAGGCTGGAGAACCTGCCTTGTGAGGAAAGACTGAAGGCATTGGGTCTCTTCGCCCTGGATTAAAAAAGGCTCAGAGGGGACCTCACACAGTATTCCAGCACTTAAAGGGCGGCTACTGGGAGGATGGAGGCTTTCTCTTCACAGGGAGCCACACGGTGAAGACAAGGGATACAGGCTGCACCAGGAGAAGTTTTATCTCAATATAAGAATTTTGTACAGTGAGATCAATCATTCACTGGAATAAGCTCCTGAGGGAGGTTCTAGCATCCCCATCATGAGAGGTTTTCAAGATGCGATTGGACAAGGTGCTAGATAATCTCATCTAGTGTCCCTTTCCCATGGAAGGTTGGACCAGACGATCTCTCAAGGTCCTTCCAACCTGGGGTGTTCTATGATTTTTGATTCAATGATTCACTTTGTTCTTCAAGTCCTTTAATGGCTAGCTGTCACCTGTTTGCTCAGGCTGGGGAAGGACTGCAAAGTGGATAAGCAGAGAAGAGATTTAAAGGGTGTTTAGGTTACACAGCCACTGCAGCCATGGACAGCCAGGTCTCCACCAGCCCTTGGTACATCTCAGCCTCGTTGGGATTTCCTTAGGAGTGTGATTCACAGCTTCACGAAGGTCAGCAGATGGCCTGTATTAGCAGTGGCAGCGCTGGGGAATATCACAGTGCTCTGACACTGCTCATGGTTTGGGCAATGAAGGATGCCCCCAGCACCTCTGGTGAATCAGACACAGTGCTGTAGGTGAAGCCTCTCTAGTAAGGGGTGTAGAGCAGGAAACAGGGTTGCTAGCATGCCGGGTAATCATGGCAAGATGCTGAACCATGTTTCCCTGGAAGGTGTGGATGGAGTGACCTCCCTCCTGATGCCAGTTATCTTCACCCTGGGCATGCTGCTGGGGAGATGGAGGTCGTCCTTAGCTGGGGAGGTTGCTGCTCCCAAAGCTGCTGGAGGGTTTGCATCCCCACAGCAAGCCTCTGTGGCGTGGAGCTTCCTTCCTTCCTTCCCAGGCTCTGACAGCCTGTAATCATTTTATCTCTCAGCATTAATGGCAGCAAGCAATAAACTTGCATCCTAATTATTGTAATTATTTCTTTCTTTGTACCTCAGCCTTGGTAACGATGTTTTTACAGCTGATGTGATGGAAGGGAGGGGAGAAAAGAAATATTGTCACAGTAATGAAGAAAGAGCTATGAGCATACTCCTTTCCAATCACTTTCCTCAAGGTTTTAAATCCCACTTGAGTTTCCTATTCTCTAAGGTCCCAGAAATTAGCAGAGATTGCCCTAATACTGCAAAGTATCAGCAATCTAGGACTAAATTTGTAATTGATCTTAAGTACCTACCTGCCAGCATAGCCCCAGGGTGCCTGAGTGACTCCAAAGTCCCCTGCACATGTAAGTACCCACTGCATACTAAAAACTGCCTGTTTCTTGATAGCAGAAGCTCACTGTTTTGTTTAACCTCAGGCATGACTTACAAACTAAGTGTTTTACCATTCTTGTCTGTGGGAATTGCATATGGAGGGGGAGAAGCTGCTGCAACCACCATTTACAATTCACATGGCCTTTCAGAGGGTGAGATTCAGCTTCCATTTCTTCCCCAGAGCATTAACACCATGATGAGAGAGTGGTCCCAGCTACTGGGCAGGAATTTCTTTCTGTGGTGTAGCCCAGATGCTGGAGAACAAGAGCAGCCTTTGCCCACCCGCTGTAACCCCTAATCCAAGAGCATGGGCTGGGGAGGAACCCAGACCCACAGCACTTTGGGAAGCTGTGCTTGGCTGCTGAGCTGCTCTATGGTGGCAGCAGCTCTGGCTCAGAGTAGCTGCTACTAAACGTGGGATAGAAGAGACCTTACTAGAAGAAATGTGGGCAGCTAAGATACTACACAGGAACTTGTAAAGCACCCAGGTCCCTATTTAGAGACCTAACATAAGATGCCCAAGTGGACACCAGGCACTTAAGACCAGACTTCAACTGGGAGCTGGTGGTTGCTCAGCTCCTATTCCCAGGGTCACCTACACAGAAGTCTCTGCACAGCATCCTCCCTCTGTCCTTCCCATTCATCCCATACAGGTCAAAAGCTCCATGCAGAACAGGCTCACCACGTAATGAGCAGGAAGTATCAGACAGGTCCATGTGTAAGTGGTAACAGCAACTAAGGTCCTCTCCTGTGCTGGTGTGAGGTGTTGTCATCTACACTAGCGTGTCCACACCAGTAAATTAAAGCTTTTTAGAGGCCATTCATGGGCCCTGGTCCATGATCATGAACACTAATAGGCTCCAAGCTCCACATTAATATTTCTTTTAACTGCCCGTTATTGACAGTTCTGCAGTCAGACCTTTCTTAGGGTTCTATTCTGTGGTAGGGAGTTTGCTTAGGTTTTCCCACCTCACCCAACAAAACTGCTAAATTAACTGGTGTATGGGTACTGTTTGAATGACTGATCAGCATTAGAGAAGCAAGGCAGCAAAACTGCTCTGTACAGCAGTCCATCTCTGACATTGGATTGTCTTCACCCAGCACATCCCAGACAATACCCAACTCACATAAGCTTCCATCTCCTTCAACTTCACTAAGAAAAACGAGTGAAACACAAACAGCAACTGCTACCCCATGGCCTCATTTCTAGGGTTTCAGCAGCCCCTCGACCACATTGAGGATGTTTCAGCAGATGGGGAGATTGTCGTTTCCCCCTCCTCGTGCTGTATTTTGCAAGCTGTATTTCCCAGCCTGTCTTGCTTTTATTCCGGTGTAGATCTGGGCTTCCCACCCCCAACTTAAGTTAGGATCTTAAATCCTAAACTGTGGCTTAATGTGCACATTTGTCTGATTTACTGGGTTGGCTGGTCCTGCCACCTCTGCTCCCTCCGGGCCGTAACAGACCTGAGCCCTGGCAGGAGTCCTGGCAGGGCAGTGCCTCTCTGCCACTAGCTCTGTCTTTTCAGACATGGGCTTGTTCAGTCTCGGAGCCCTCTTTCAGGATGACGCTCTCTTTACTCAGGTCCTCATTCTTCCCATTTCTCCCTGACGTTTCAAAAATAATTACCAGTGGTTCAGTAAGTTCATTAGCAAGCTCCCTTAGGACCCTGGCTATGTATCATCCAGCCCTGCTGATTTGTGGATAGGCTCTAATCAAGTGTTTCAAGTCTCTCTCTCCTTCCTCCTCCTTTCAGATTAACAGTTATTTTGACAAGATTCTCATTATTTCCTATTTCCTGGCGGTACCCAGGGACTGGGCTTATTTGAGTCCTCACTGTTGTCATTGTGGGTTTATTTTTAACCTCAGGCTCAGCTTCTCCACAAGGGCAACAGAGTTTTGTGTTCTTCAAAAACTCGTGGCTTTGTCAGCTCCACTTTAGTCTCAGTTCATCCTGGGTCTTTCAGCGCTCTCTGTCTTCTGCCTTTATCACTTCTTATTCTTCTTCTTTCCACTGCTCCAAAATTAGCCAGAAGAAATGACAGTGTTACAGCCCTTCCACCTTCTTAGATATAGGCCACCTTCTTTGCTGCAATTAATTTCTTGTCTTCCTTTCCTTATTTTTCTCCCTGCTGAGCCCTGGTGTGTATACACTTTCCAAGTCTCCATTTTCGTTCCCAACACAACCATCCACTGGCTCCTGTTGGAAGTGACTCAACCACCAGAAAAGCCACCGACAACCCCGTCCAGCTTAACAACATCTTTAAATGTGGGGGGCAAACTCAGGTTTATCAGCAGATGGAAAACACAGCTGCCTCACTTTTGGGTTCCCGCTGTGCATGGGGAAGGATCTCAGCGCCTCGTTCTCCATCTCCATTAGCCCAAAGTGAGTGTCATGCCCTGCACACGATTGCTGAAGATGATGGGGTGTAAAGTGGAAGAAGGAAGAAGAGATGAGGCTGAAGGGCAATTTTTCTTCCAAATACCTTCCACAACTCTGCACCTTCCCTCCTATCAGGAGCCTACAGCCCATGGGATTAGCCCAGCCTCATTATCCTTGATTTGCAAGAGATGTCTGAAGTCAAACACTTTCATTTGAAAAAAGCAGTAGGGTTTTTTGTCTTTAGTCACCAACATCCTGCTCCTCTGCAGTCCCTCAGCTGCATGTCCCCAGCCATCAGATCCATCTCCCCGAGGTTGGCTTTCCACTTGACACCACCCTTCCTGCTCATGAAGACAAGGTCAGCAGGAACCCCAGGCTCCCACAGCACAGTGTGGCTATGGAAAGGGCTGAACCAACAGGGCATTTCTTAGAGGGTTTTTTTCCCCTACTTTTCAGCATTCATTGATAATTAGAGAAGTAATTACAGGGTTTATTCCAACCAAGGCATCAGGGACCCTGAACTGCTTGGATTGCTTTTGCATGTGATGGTGTTACAGGGATGCATTGTCCTGCTGCATTTGCTGCAGATCGGTATGTGGGCTGGAGCATCTTACTTGGACTAATTGGCCTCTGTTGTTTAAATTAGAGACAACATTTACCTACCTGGCAGGGGCACAAAAAGCATTAATTTTGGGGGAGAGCAAGGGAGAGGTAAGAGAAGCACTCGCACAGTTTCACGTAGGTAAGAATAAAAAGTGTGTTCATCGTTTACCCCTTGTAATGCAAGCTTGGGTTTGTTTTAAGCCTGAAAAGAGAACTGTTGGGGAAGAAAGCTAACTCAAACTTTGTTTGTTTTTCATTAATGAAGCGCTGTGGTTCTGGATGGAAAAATTTATGCCACTGGTGGGATCGTTAGCAGCGAAGGACCTGCCCTGGGAAACATGGAAGCCTACGACCCTAAAACAAACACGTGGACACTTCTGCCAAATATGCCCTGCCCTGTTTTTCGACACGGCTGCGTAGCAATCAAGAAGTACATCCAGAGCGGCTGATGTTACGCAGGAGTTGGATGGAGAACTGTTTGTACCTGTTGAAAGCAGGAAAGAAGGATACTACTACTTAAGAAACAAAAGCAGCAAAGCCAGCCAGTGAACATACTGCTCTAAAGTCTTGAATAGTGTCTACATTGAATGTAGAAAAATCATCCTCACCTTTTGGTGAACAAGGAGCAGAGAGCTCCGTGCTATGTAAGATAATTGTAACTTAATAATACAAGGGTGTCGCTAGATGTTATAGTGGCACTTGTTCTGGACATCGGCTTTTGGTCAACCCAGGTGCAATAGAATTTCACATATTTTTTAAGCTGGGGAAGAGAAGAAAAAAGAAAATCTGCATTTTACTTTAGAGTTCAAGCTTGATTCTTAAAATAACCATGCAGATTAGTTTTACTATAGGCATCAATCTATTTGAAAGGTCAAAGTGTCCTTATCACTTTGATTCCTACATTTGTTTTTAACAAATACATGCTTTTCAATACCAATGACTGAGAGGAATCTTGTGTGACAGATGGCTTACATTGATGTCAGTCTTCCATCAGATCAAACAAATCTTTCAGTTCTCTAGAGCAGAGCCCGGAGGGGAGGAGAGGTGGGACTGGGGACAAGAATTGGTAATAAATTCTGTTTTAAAAGATGAAAAACAAAACAGGCCTGTTGGGCTGGATGAGTTTCTGCTTTGGGTGATGCTTGTGTGGGCACGTGTGGCCATGCCCACAGGTTGGGGGGGTCTTCTAAACTGCGTCTGCCCGCTTTCAGCTTCTGAGCGAACTTGGCAGTGCTCGATTCCTGTAATGCAAAATGAAAAATGTTTCGATTCCAGAGGCATTCTCCTGATAAACTGCAGATTTGGGATCCCATCTGGAGGTTTGATTGGGAACCCACTAAAACACAGAGGGCAGTGTGGGACGTCAGCATTTTCATCACATGGAGAAGGTGCCTCCTGTTGCAGCTGCGCACTCAGTTTTGACTCTCAACCAAAATTCCTTATGTTGGGATATACGCCACTATCTTTTAGGTAAAGTCTGAGGAGTATTTTATTTTACTTTTCGAGTTTCCCCATAGGTGTGGAAACCTTTTGCTTCTCATTTACATATTTTAAACACACAAGTTTAAATCCCATGGTAGAAAAATGCATAGACTTAAGCCCAGCATAAGAGACTTAAAATGATTACTATGTAGAGTTGTAAGTATATGCACAGCACAGGGGTTATATTTTTATATATATTAAAATATTGTCTATCCAGAGAGCATTGTGATGTGGAAATTCTTTATAAATTTATACATGAAAGGATCAAACAGGAGATGGACCGGGTAACATAGAGGGGGCAGGGAAAAGAAGCTTAAAATTCACAGATAGGAAGTAACCCCTAGCTAAGGATTGTCCAGTTTCTTTCCAAGAGGGAAAAAAGTTGCCATACTTGCCTTTGCAGACTCAAATCCCAAATGCCATGCCAGTTATTCTAGGAGAGTCCTGTACAGGGTGTGGGTGAGATCTTACAGTCAATATCTAGTTGAATTTCATACCAAATAACACTAGCCTTTTTATAGGGAGGGAGGTCTGCCTACAGCTTTGGGGAAATCAATGCAGATGGTTCGCTAATCATCTTATTTTATTAATAATCGTTTATAAAATAAAAAAATAAAGACATTTGTATCTTGCAGTATTTAAAGTGCTCAAATCATCTGAGTCAAGCTATAGGGTGACTCAAGTCTCTCATTTTGACAGTGAGGTTCCAGCCTTTGTTATGCAGTTGTTTTATTTATTCTTTAAAGAAAGAAAAAAGTAATAATAAGCACAACAAAATTATATACTAGTATGTCATTTAAAGTATTTATGTCGAACAGGGTGCAAGTGTGAACCTAAAGATTGGAGCACAAGTTTCTAACTGCCTGGGGCAGGACTAATTTTAGTGTTGGTGTGTGTCTACCTCCAAAGGAGGTGCTACCTGTCAACAAGACCTAAACACATTCAACATTTCCAATTTAGCTTATTTCTTCATTTCTCACACTGGAACAAAACTGGCTATTTCTGTGAATAATATTAAAAACAGGGTTATCTGTAATGGTATTGTATATAGTTTATGTTTACTGTTAAGTTCTTGTTATATTATAATAAATATATTTATAGATCTAGATTCAGCATCCAGATTGGATTAATTCTGTCACGACCGACCAAGAAGCAACACTGCATGAACAGTGACTTCAGGTTTCATCCCAGCCATGGATGAAAGTGTATCCATTCCACCCACCTAGCTTCCCTCGCAAATCCCAAGATTCATTGTTGATACTTAAATGCTCCAAAGAACTTCCATTGTTGAAACTTAAGTAGCTTCCAAAGAACATACTATTCCGGAAGAAGTTCTTGGAAGTGATTCTGTATTTTATTCAGCGAGACTGTTTCTTCTTCATCCATTTTCGCAAACTTACTATTAAGGAAAACAGGCTCAAAGTACTTTAGGAAAGTATCTTGGAAAAAAAAAAAAAAGCACCGATAAACAGCTTTGTTGTTGATGATGTTTTTGTTTCACATGAAGGTTAGGATTTGTACTGTGCTGCTGCTGCAGTGTCTGAAAGATAAAAGCTACTTCTGCCCTATGGTCAGAATTCCTTCATATCTGGAGTGGGAGTTCTGTATCTCACTGGATACATCTTTCAGAGAGCACTTAAGTGCAGCCATTCATGGTTTCTTTGATGTTTCATTAGGGTGCCATCTGGTAGTTGTAAAACTGGATACGGAACAAAGATGTGCCAAATATAACTAGTCTCAAATACCACCGCAGTGGAACATTTCAGCTGGATCTTAGGAGGCAGAATCTGCTCTGCACATTAACAGGAAGAATCTAACATCTATTGAAATTGTCTCATGCTCTTACAGAGTACATCTGTGCAAGTATTTAAGAGCATGAAGCACAGTCTTTAACCAGCTTCGTGGCTCAAGTTGCACAGCCAGTGAAGGTTACCAGAAGCCTTGCGATTCACTTGTCACACAGCCCTGCTGCAACAATGCACACCGGGTGGAATGAGTTGCCAGCCTTTTCATCAGTACTCTGCAAAGATCCTTACTCAGCACTAGTCACTAATACTTAGTAGGACAAACAAGATGCAGGCTATTTGCTTTACTTGTCTGTGGAAATCATTTTAGTTTCCCTCTGGGAAGCTGCTGAGCACTTTTGCCAAATGAATTGTGTGCACCTCTGAAAGCTTTAAGAAATTCAAGGACAGGCTAGCTCAGCCTGGCTGTGATAAACACTCTTTGTTCACTGGCTTCACTCTGCCCTGGCTTACCTGGGAAGGAGGTCGATCTCCAAATGGGGCTGCTGGCTGCGTTCAGGTAATCAGCCACCCCTGTCAATTTACACAATTATCCACCTTTCTCCCCTTATTTCATCTAGTGGCAAACACACTGTTCTAATAAAGCCTCAGCAACCTTGTCTTTTAATGAGCTGCAGCTCAGTGTTAAGGCTGAGCTTAGCGCAGTGCAACTGGAGCAAGCAAATTAGAGAGTTCATTACATTTCAACTTGCCCTTGGCAGAGTCTGGATGAACTGAACACAAGCATGAGCACCCACCTTCTGCAGCTGCAGGGATACAGGGATTAGCTGGAAGAGGAGCTGCAGCCTGAGCTTCTGCCCGACTTCACGAGCACCATTGTGTTTAACAGGCAGAGACAGCAGAGGCCCAGACTGCTTCCAGTACTTACCCTCGCACCTGGCTTCTCACGAGGAACTTCCCGAGAGAACTGGAACTAATCCCAAAGCTTTTCTGTGCTGTCTCACATGCAACAACAAGGCCTCAGAACCATCCTGCCACCCCATCACCAACCAAAACAGGTAACTTACTATGTATCATTCATCATTCATTCATGGCTTGACCATGAACGAAGATTTGAGAAGGGCTTTACCCACGCTTACTACAAGCATGCTGATGACTGAGAAGGCCAATGTGAGATAGGCAATTCCGACTGCAAAAAGCACAGCAAAAGGTCTCCTTGGGTGGTACAGGTGGTGCACGATTCTTTCTGTGTTGTCTTTTCTCCTCGAGACTAGTTCTGCGTGAGTTCTCAAAGGAGTCAACGGCATTATGTATGGTGTGTCTCCAAGTCTTCCGATTGGAGGCCAAGGTGGACCACTGATGGTAGTCAACATGGCCAAGGCTAAGGTATTGTTTCAGGGAGTCCTTATATCTCTTCTTTGGGGCACCTCTCTTGCGGCTACCGGTGGCAAGTTCACCGTAAAACACGATCTTGGGGAGGCGGTGATCCTTCATCCTAGAGATGTGCCCTGCCCAGCGCAGCTGCAATTTCAGCAATATGGCCTCGATACTGGTGACCCCTGCCTATTCAAGCTTACTATATATAATGGGAGATAAACCTCCATAACAGTGCATGGCAGGTTGCAGCCAGTGCCAGGTCTCTAGGAAGACAGTGACTGTATCCACTTTGACGTTCTTACAACTTGGCATGCTAATACAAGGTTTTTAATTTGGATGAGGCCCTGAAGCTCACCCCTTAATGCTTTCTTTCCCATTTCAAGTTGGCTAAACACAGGTTTTGGTTGAGGTTGAGGCACCAGCACCTACAGGAAGGCAGCAGTAGGTTCCCATCACGAGTATTCTGGGTCAATAACTTCAGACTGCAGAAAAGTCCAGAAAGAAAACATTCTGGAGGGAAGCAGATGGACGTGTCTCAGGCACAGTGTTCCCATCACTTGTTACATTAAGCTGGACAGCAATACCAGAACGGAAACACTGCTTTTCCTCCGAAAAGCCCATCTGTTTGAGGCATGATTAAACACTCACTGAGATCAGAATTCATGAAAGCAGGAGCTGCCATTGCAGGCTCCTTAGCTGAACTGTGCAAGCCTGACAGGCACAGCAGCACCGTCTCCAGCTGCTGGAGACTGAAACAAAAAGGAAGGTGGCAAACTACCTTAAAAACCAACTCTCCCTTTGCTAGTCACCCGTGGGTTTCCTTTTGATAACACACTGCTTTTCATAATTCCTGTTTAGCTAGCAGATTTCTTTAAAAGTAACAAATTCCACTTTATCTGACCAAATTCTGCTTCATTTGGTAAGAGCTTTACACGCAATTACATGTTTTGGCTCTGTTACTACCTGGGGGAAGGAAGCTCCAGTGCTGTCATCAAGCCAAATGTGACTCTGAGTTATTTATTAGTGGTGTGTACACAATGAAGGTTTGAAGGGCTGCCTGCTGGGTTTAATTTTATCATCTGTTATTTTGACCAGCATTCTCTTTTCTTTTGGAGCTCATCTCCTAAGATTCATGCTGGCACCAGTACCCAAGCCTTTCACGACATGTCCAGAGAACAGCACTGTTAACCCAGGGGTTTTTAATAGTTTGACAGGCAACATCAGCATGTAGCTTGTAAGCAAATTAATACAGAAGTAGGAATTGTGATGACAGCTGGGGCTGAGCTGAAGATTGCTACAAGTCATGCCTAGCACCACAGGCGATGCACACACTTCCTCCAGCATCGTGACTATCGGTGACCATTTCTCACGTTTTTGTGGCTAAAGATCAGGCACCTAACAGAGGTCACCAGTGACTTTCCTACATGAGCTTCAGCTTCCCACCTCATTAAAGAAAAAAATGATTACAATAATCACTCCTAGAGGTAGAAAGGAACTAGTTCCTGCCCACATACCAGGAACTTAAAGCAGTCCCTAATTTGTAATGCAATGTCCTTGTGCTGGTGGACAGCATCAGAGTAAGGATCAGTGAGCTGAACAGCAAAGGTGACACACCAAACACTTTAAGAGTATAATGAGCATTATGCTCTACCAGAAGCACTGTCCCTCCACTCAGGTAAAAATAATCAGATCTTGCAAAGCAAGCATAAATTTCCAAGCATGCTGGAATTTCTGTAGCCACTCCATTTCCATTAAAAGCGAGTATCTTCTAGTAAGTCCATTACTTTCATGTCCAATGAACGCAGTGCTCCATTACTTGTTGATATCGAGTTCAATTTTACCTGCTTCATTATGCTCAGCTTTTCTGCAAGCTGCCTGTTCATGTACTGGAACATAAAAATTCCACAAACAGTTTCCAGGGAAAATGAAGAGTGGAAATGTGGCAGGGAGTGCTTGGGAATGGCTCACATTTCTGTTTCCTATTCAGCAAGAAGTATGCATTCCCTATGGGGATTAAGACAGGCAGAGGACATAGTACCTGGAGATGATATTAGACTTTCCCTAGTGAATAAGGGTTTCAAACTCAGGAGGTAACCTAACATCAACACTTCCAGAAAGCCCAGAAGGCTCTGCCTTGCTGACACTCATTTTTAATAACATGGGGGTATTTCCGAGAGAAAGCTGATAATGTGACAGTTATCAAAAGGGCAAGTGAAATGACTGGGTAATTACAGGGCATTCACCTGACATCAATCCCAAATGAAAATGGAAAGATGATATCTAACTAAACTGATCATGAATCAAAGAGATAAGAATAAATACAATGATTTGCTAGAAAATCATCTGTATCACACAAAGCTGATCTCATTCTCTGACAGGATTACACATTTGATTGATAAAGTAATAGATT
This sequence comes from Neopsephotus bourkii, assembly GCF_033783945.1. Classification (NCBI taxonomy): domain Eukaryota; kingdom Metazoa; phylum Chordata; class Aves; order Psittaciformes; family Psittacidae; genus Neopsephotus; species Neopsephotus bourkii. Next base: position 6,024,893 of record NW_026902076.1, on the reverse strand, counting down.
TTCAACAGCATGTGACAAAATACTTCAACTTTCTCACTCTGCAGTATTCAGACAGCAAACATTAAATGCTACAAATAGGCAGGTTAATTGAGGACTATCTAATCTGAGTAATTCTCAATTCAGTATTATCAGGATATTTCTAATGGAGAAATCCTCTTCTTCCAAAGTTCTTGAAGGAAAATGTTGACATTACTCACTAGTCACAGACTGGTGGAAACACGGAGTAGCAGAGCAAAACACAAGGAGGACCACATAAGTCATATGTATAGTGCTGGCTTGGACCACTAAACAAAACTTCTTCCATAAAGCTAAGCAGGACCTCAGAGAGCTGGGAATGCAGAAGGCCAACATTCAGGATGGAGAATAGCACCATGAAAAGGTGTAAGTCCGAGAAGAGTCAAGCAACAAGCTTTCCCAGCCCAATTTCTTGGCATAAAAGGACTAAATTGATCTTTGAATGTGTAAAAATGGGAAGAGTGAGTAGGAATCAGTGATATTTAGCTCTGTATATGGCACTGGTGGGACCAATGCTGGAATGGCCCATCAATTTCCTCCGAGAACAAATGTTTTAGAAGATGTCGAAAATTGACCTACTGCAGAAAAGAGCCACAAAACTGAGTTAAAGGCTGGAGGAAAAATGCAGTGAAAGCCATAAAAGGTTCATTCTGCGCAGGAAAAGATGACTGAGAGGCTACTGGATCATAGTGCATTAGTAACTTTGTGGGAAGGAAAAAAAAATCTGTGTATGAAGCGTTTTGAACATAGAAGACAAGAAGCGGTGCCTGGAGTAGAAGCCAGACCAAAACAAATGAGGAATAAGGCACGTGTTTCTACTCATGAGCTTAACCACTTAAGGAAAAGCTCAGAGAGGAGGGCAGATGTACAAACTCTGCAGATCAAGTCAAGATGCCTTTATTGAAAAGCCTGTTGAGCCATACAGAAGCTAATCTCACATGCGCAGGGTCATCCAAGTCATACATGTCACAGCATCAGATTCAACAGCCAGTGTTTTCTGCTGACATTATTCTCAGTGAATAAAACCCGAATTTTTGTGACAAATTGCTACGCATTTAAATCATCATTAGGTGTCAGCTCATTTCCATTTCCAAAATTTATTCTCATGTACTGAAAAGATTAGTACTGCAAAATTTATGCTCAGCTTGTGCTTCTGTGCCTGTGCTCTGCATCTTGTGAAAATGAAGCTTTTTATGAAAAAACAACCTTTCTGCCTTCTAGCCATGCTTTACATTTTAGAGCTAGACTCCTAAGCACTCTGACCCCGTTATAAGGGCTAGATGTTAATTTTAAACCAGTTACATCTCCATGCTTCATGAAAATGTAGTCTTACATGTTTTTCCAATACTTCAAATGTCTACACAAAACAGTCATTTCATAGAATCACAGAATGGTTTGGGTTGGAAAGGACCTTAAAGCTCACCTGGTTCCAGCCTTCCTGCCGTGGGCAGGGAAACCTTCCACTAGACCAGGTTGCTCAAAGCCCCATCCAACCTGGCCTGATGTTAACAGCCACATACATGTGATGGTTCACATTACATTTCCTTTACGTCACTAAACCTTCTGTAATGTCACAGAGAATGCAGCGGGCATAGCTACAAAACCAAGTTCAGAATTACGTTCATTAGGAACCTAAAGCAGAACAGCAATTTCTCCTTCCATGTCTCCAAACTCAGGAATCGCTGTTCTTCCAGGTAGCTCCCACAGGCACAGGGGATTCTACAAGATGTATTGAAGTCTGCAAGACAATGCAATCTTTACAATAGAACTAGAGCTGGGATTCTGGAGGTGACAAACAGTGCCTTAGCTAAAACACTTATTTTCCTTCTACAGCAGAAAGACTCAATTTCTCAGCAAATTGATGTAGTCCAAATTTAATGTATTTTCTAGGATTAGTTCATCTTCTATATTTTGGTCTCATCTATACCTCCTTTACTGAATAAATAACTTCAAAGGGAGACCTTTTGAAACTTCCCCAAGTCGTTCCTTCCTCACAATCTAAAGTTCCAAGGCTAATAGGTCACCTTCTACAGACTCCTATTTCCATTTAGAAACAGTCAAACATCTCTGCTTCATAGAACAATTAAAACTTTACACTGATGCAAAGGGGTTTTCATCACAATGCCATTCATCTCAGGACGACAAGCGATGCAAGCATTCCAGCAGCCATCCAGTCTCAGGGAGCTGCACATTTCTCACATGTACTCTGCCAAATTCCTGACTGCTGGAAGACACAAGTAGAACAAGACATGGCGAGAAGTCCACCACAGCAGAACCAGCTTGACTTCTGCAGTACACCAATAGATCCCAACTGATGTCCCAGTGGTGATACCCCAAATGCAGAGGATGAACAACTTCCTCTGCTGTCAACCTGCCCCACTCTTGTAGTTGAATGTGAGGAGCCTTCCAAGACAGCTTAACTCCAGACTACCTTTTGCAACTAAAAGCAGCTTTATTCCAGATCAGCATCCACGTACCAGTAAACCTTAGAGGCCTGGGTTTACACTAACATTCCACTAAAAGTGGTAAAACTATTCTAAATTTTAGCTTGTAATATTTTTGAAGGAAAAAGGATTTTCCCTCCTATTAAAGTAAGGCTCAACACAGTGTAAGTCAGATGCATGCCTGAAATAAATCTAATTAAGTAGTAGTCACAGCCATTTTCTGGCAGTTGGCTCAGCTGAAAGAGACTCCCTGTGCAAATGTTCACACTGTAAAAAACCCACATACCTAGAAACGGGATGGGGCTGAATTAATTAGTGTTAAAGTTTATAATCACTCATTTTTACATAATAGTTACATGACCACAAGTGATGCATAAAAGGGAGAGAAAAAAAAATAAATGAAGTGTTTGGCTTCATTAATCAGTTCCTAAGTTCACTGGCTTAGTTTGCAGAATTTATTCACATGCAGTGCTAGCTTAAAACCCCATATATTACAAGTCCAAATCCTATCCAAGTTACACAACAATGGGATCTCATTTTTATTTATTTTAATAAATTATCTGAGGAGCTTAAAGGAGGAAACACAGGATCTGCAGCACTGCAAATTTAAGGAAATATGGGAAATAGCATTTCGAAGCTACATTCAAGGGAGAAACCAACAGCAGAAGGAAGCAGTTTTAATCACGGAACACTTGACAAATATGAGTGTAACACAGGCTTATACTAAGGCTTTATTAGCAACACACAATGGCACCCAACTATTCCTCATTAATTCCTGCTTTTGAAGCACCACTCAAAGTTCACTGAGTAATTTGCACAAATAAAGCAGTTTCATCCCTTATGACTGATTATTTTTACAGTCACTGTCAGAAATCAGACCTGGAACATACCCTATGTTCCTCATTCACATAGTGCAAACTCCTTGGACGGTGTCAAACCATGGTGCTGGTATCTGCAAGGCCATTCAGATACAAACACCATATCTAACCATACTGATACAAATTAGTCCCGGCTGTCATGGATCAACTTCACTCTTATATTTACATAGTAATTTACATAATAGTATATTTAATATCTAATTGTGCTTTCAAATCTGCATATAAAAGTGGAATCAGAGTCATGAATTAAGTTACTACCACCTTCTTCCTCAAATAGCCTTTTGTCCAGGAGCCTCACAGTACACAGAAAGGAAAAGAGGAAAATGAGCAGGTCTGTTTTATGTTCTGTACCTCAAGACGGGCTGTAACAGATCTTTAGTACAGCTTCTCATACTCTGTTCCACATTATATATAAATCACATGCAGTTTGTTAGCTCTGGATAAATTGCTAATGAGTAAGATGTCAGTTGATTCTTCACTTCCATAATCTCTAGCAACTTCTTACTCTCCTATGCACCCTCCTATTTGGGGGAGGAAGGAGAACTAAAGGAATTTCTAGAAATATTAGAAGCTCATCATTAAAAATCAAAACCTGTCAGAAAGTAGAACCACTTTGATGAACAGCAAGGAAAGAGAATGCTTCCTTAAAACACCTCTAATGAGAAACTCTACTATTAGTTGGATGCTGAAGTACTATAAGCAGTCCTGGGTGTGCCTGGGTTTAGCAGTAGCAGTCATTTTTCTCCTTCTTGGTAGCTGGTTCAGTGCTGTATTTTGACTTCCAGCCTGGGAACAGAGCTGATAGCACCGATGTTTTTAGTTGTTGCTCAGTAATGTTTACTCTGACCAAGGACTTTCCAAGACTCATGCTCTGCCACGGAGGAGGGGAAGCCAGAAAGAAGCAGAAAGAGGACACCTGACCAAACTAGCCAAAGAGGTATTCCGTACCACAGCACATCATGCCCAGGATGTGAACTGGGGACAGTTACCCAGAAGGCCTAGATCACTGCTCGGGTCATGCTGTGTATCGGTCAGTGGGTGGTGAGCTGTTATATTCTCTTCCCTTGTTATTTCCCTTATCATTATTATTACTGGTGGCAGCAGTAGTGATTTTTGTTATACCTTAGCTACTGGACTGTTCTTATCTCAACCCGTGGGAGTTACATTCTTTCGATTCTCAACCCCATCCCTCTGGGGGATGAAAGGAAAGAAAGAGGGAGGAAAGGGGTATGAGTGAATGAGTTGGCTGGCTGGGTTTAAACCACAACAGCTCTTTTTGGTGCCCAATGTGGGGCACATCTGGACCTTGAAATCATGAAGGCCTGGTAAGAGAAAGACTGATACTAGATAGGAGGCAGGATTTCTTTTAAACATTTCTGAAGAAGCCAAAGCTGTGTTTTCTTGTCATCTTTATTCAAGTATTTCACAGCAGTTATATTACAAATTACAGTAAAATGTTCAAAATTTCCAGAAGTTCAAAAAAATTAAATAACTTACTTCAAACTAACGTAAAATGAAGTCAAAATGCAAAACATCAATTTAAACACAGTTCTGAATAAACTATAGAATCCAAAATATACCATAGCTGATGAAGGAAGTCTACTTAATCCACAAAGTAGACACACGTTAATGAAACCAAACAGGACTCCCCAATGTCTAAATAACCCAATGTACAAGATACAAAAGATGCAAGTACAAGCCCAAATTCAAGCTTATGTTGTGATTACAAAATAAAGACAAAATAAATGACTATCAGCTGCAGGACATGCCTTCAGGTAAAGGTAAAACCAGAGCTGACCCATCAAAGTAATGGAAAAATAAAACCAACAAACCAAAAAAAAAGGAAGACAAGATTTTACAAAAAACAGTAATCCTATAAATACATTGGCATATGAGAAAATCAAGTAACAATACAGAGGACACAAAACAGAACAAAAAAATTAATCACAGGTGAGATTCAAGCTTGCAAATACAATTAACTCCATAGCCATCAACTTCACCCAAGAGCAACTCTATTATCTCCAAGACAGCCCAGTCAGCCCCCCCAGAGAAGCCTCCTTCCTTCTGGCTGGCCACATTTCACTGACCCCAGTACAAGGACTCACACAGGAGTTTATTTGCAATTTTCACAACAAGAAACAAGGAAGAAAGGTCAATTTGTACAAACTCTTGCCAGTGCTATGTGGCAACAAAAATTAAAAACATACAAAGAGTAAACAAGTTTAGACCACATGGATAGATTAACAGCTGTTTTAACTCTATAACCACCAGACATCTGTAAAGGAAAACAAGAACTGAAGTGTGGCTATTTGGGCTAAGAAGGCGAGCATATCATTTTAGGTAAGCTGTCCACTAGAACATCTGATATCAGCTACTTTTCTCTAAAACAACATGGCAGCTCTTCCATTAGTAAAGTTGCCTCTTTACAATTTTTTCCCAATCAACAACTGACAGTAAAAATTTTCCTTTAGAAACCTGACCTTTTAGAACCATTTTAAATGTCAGGCATTAGCCTTAAACTTGCTTTTCACACCCACTGGTGACAAAAATTTTCAACGTTTTAAATTCATATAAATTTATCATCTTAAAAACGTGTGTGGTTTTATCTTCCACAAGTGCTGCTGTTACTTGAACAAAAACTTCTCTGAGTAAGTGAAACTGGAATAAATATTTTTAAAAAATTCTGCAGCAAGAACCTGAGACTTGCAAAAACCCCTTTTATCAGAAACTTGCTACAAAAAATCTGCTACATTTTTATTTAATCAAATCTTAAAGTTTGTAACAATTCCCATCAAAATACAAAATGCTGTTAATGTACCAGACACAAAAATATCTCAAACAGGTATGATGCTAATAAATACTAAATGAAACATGGAAAAAAATCCCATAATCAAATCTGAGATCAAAGAATCTCATTTAAAATGTGTTTTCTGTTTGTTTTTGTTGTTTTTAATCGCACTTTCCCAACTAAAAAATACAGTGTTTCTGCATGGGTTGCATTTAGAAGGTGTAACTAGATGTACATGAATGCTTAAAACCTTTCTCTGCCATTAGCTAGAAAGACAAACAGTGGCATTCTGGAGAGAAAAAGATCTAAGAATTATGTTTAACCAGAATGGACAAAGCACTTTGGATTACTGCAGTAGCCCAAGGCCCATGTTTTGTTTCTCTGCAGTGCTATACTAATATTAGCCGTAGAGGTGGAGACAAATACCTTAGCTTCAGCTTGCAAATGGGAGTCCTCCATAAACACTGTTGGTAACTAAAATACAAAAAGCTGAGGTAGCTCAGTATCTCTGCAGTAGTCTGTTTTGTCTAAAACTAATCACACTGTGTTGCATATTTCCGGAAAGACACTTCCGCAGCTACGTAAGGGACAGTCACAATGAATGGTTAACAATGGCAACACCAGCCAACTTCTCTAAAACACTTTCCACACAGGTTTGAAATAAATCAGCCCAGGTAATGTTTTAATACTGAGCTTGTCATAAAACTTGTTTTTCTTGAAACTGCCTAGACTGTTCTCTCCAGTTGCCAGAAGAGAGGGGTTTTGAATGACACAATTCAGACCCAGACAATTCAGAGAACTTTGGTCCGAAGATCTATTCAAAAGGCTGTCCTCCAAACCTCCAACATTAACAATGCTTTGCATGGACCAAGTTGTGAAGCCTAGTTTAAGTTTATATTTTCACGTGAGCTTGGGCTCCAGGACATTGACCAACTACAGTGTCTTCTTACCTGCACTTCAGTCCAAGCTATATTACAAACATGGAACTTCAAAAAGAAACCTACCAGTATTACACTTGTTTTTCTTAAAAGAACTCAAAATGGAAAACAGGGGGATGGTGGGAAAATGCTTAATTTTTAGCAACAGAGAAGGATTTCACTGTGTAACTTGTTTCTAGAACAAATATATACCAAGGAAAAAAGGAATTTCACCGTTTTGGTAAAGTATGTGGCTTTTTCAGTGTGTCATAGTTTAGTTCTGTAGAGCAAGACAGGCATTATAGAACCATAATACTGGTTGCCATCCAATGAAGAGAATACAAATCATCCTTTTGGAGATCTTCATTCTGAAGACAGCTTTCTAACATTGCCACTTGCTATAATCCAAACTAATTGATCAGCCTTATCTTTCTCAATTGACTAAAAGGCACATTAAAGGCAGTTCTAGAGAGCCTCATCTTCAAATTACTGTACATCCAGTTACTCAAGATTCCTACCAGAATGAATCATTGCCTTCTTTAGAACAGATTTTTTTTGTCCATTCCCCAGAGAAGAGAAAAACTGGAAAAAAAAAATAAGAAAGGTTGCCTGTTTAAAAATATTCAACTTAGATCTGCTCTTTCCACTCCTCTTGTTATGTGTTGGTCTCCACTTTGCCTGAAGTTTCCCCAAAGATAATGCATGAACAAGAGCAGAAATGAAAACAGTTTCTTTAGCACCAAAAATCTCCAAGCTGTGGCATTGTATTCTTTATTTATATCAGATACAATTATATGAAGTTCTGTTTGGTTCTTGTAGGCTGGTTGGTTTCAGGTACCTGAGACAATAGCACCAAATTCAACAAAAAGAAAAAGAGAGAGCACTTAAGACCAAGGCTCTGCACATACTTGGTGCAAATGGAAACTGAATGGCTCAGAGGACTGCTCTCCCATGAGCAGTTTGAGAGGATAAACCCACCCATCTTGTTGAGTTCACAGGAATGTTTCAAACACATGAACTGTTCTTTCCATCTCCTGCAAGAGACACAGGGCATCAATTATACATAAGTATACAGAGAAGGAAATAAAGTTACATTACATAATCATATTTACTGGGCTATTTTTTTAAATATCTGAAAAAATAATTAATAGGAAAATAGAAATTTCTGTTTATTAGCTGCTGTCTGCTAGCAAAACATGCTAAAAGAGGAAACTAATTAAAGAAGTACTAATGCAGAAAAGCACTCCACTATGACAGTCCATAAGAAAATCAAAGTGTATTAGGGTCACTTATATAATTAACATACTCAATATGTATTCAGGAAGCACTGCAATAGCACACTGCATGAATCCAAGTCTTCCTGCACACTTACACTATTGGTGACTCTGCTCTACACATAGCTGCACAGTTTGGAAAATCGAAGTAAAGATCAGTCTCTGCACACCCCTGCTGGATAAATGTCTTTTTAATCTACCTAACATTTGGCACAGACTTTCAACATATTTTTAGGTGGCAAGATGGTGAGAGGAATAGCACGAAAATGGCTTGAAAAGCATTCTGCAGTAACTCTACGATATCCCATGCTAAAGCATTTCCAGGTTTTGCTGTAAAATATTCATGGAGAAAAATATTTAGTGTTCAGTAATCCAACTGGAAACTAGCAATTGTTGTCCTTTTCTCAACAGGGTTGGTTATTAGTTGAATCAGCAAGCTGATCCAAACCTCTCTACAGCTAGAACAATGATGTTGGAGGGAATGCACATCCAGAGTTATGATCAGCCTATGCCAGTGGTGACATGATCAATTTACTGTTGATGCAGACAGGAGGCCTGGGCATCCTAGAGGAAAAGGATGACAGCAAAGCATACAACTGGCTTAAATTACACTGCGTTGGACTTACGAAGTTAGTTTGCAAACTTTTAAGGTCTTGTATAAAAGTTACAATCAGCTAACTGCATGAAGAAGAGGTATGTCATTTTGGGGGGTCTAGTTACACAACTGCAAGTAAAAGCAAATGCAGCAATGCTGGCTCAGTGTGCCTATAAGTACTCACTTCACGTCCACTGTTATTCATATCACAAATGTGGTAACTGCTTCTACTCCGCTTTTACTCTGCTAACATGTGCTTCTCCATGCTGCTGTATTCTCTCCTCTTTTTCCTTCCTTCTTATAGGTTAAATTCCTAATCCTTTTCTGAGAAAAGTATTATTAGAAACAATCTCTGTTTTTTTAAGTAATTTCTACGCTAAAGTTTATTCTGTTTTTAGATACTTTCCTCAAAGTTTATTTAAGGCTTCTGCCTGCTAGTACAACAGTAAACTGAGAGATGAACTTAGTGCTTAAAAAAGCAGCCTCACAAAATTCAGATAAAGGATAAAAGAAACGGTACAACATCACCTCTATAAGTTGTGATTTGTCATAGTCTCTACGGTGTCTGTAGATGCACTGACTGAGGAGTGAATACAATCTCTCAAGCTGGTCAACAGTCAGGTTGTCACTTTTCTTAACCACCAAATCAAGAAGTTTCTGTTGGAACAACGAAAGGTGATGTTAAATGGGGCTTTATAATCACTTCAATTTTTTTAAGGACAAATCAGAAATGAAATCTCCTTCTGAAGCCCTGTCTTAGTGGGATACATAAAAATAAAACTGACCACACCTGGATACCAGTAAGGCCACTTTTTCCATGCAAATGCAAAAGGACTTAATGTCTCTTTTGACTTCTCTGCTTATACCCACACTTCTTGTCTTCCATTTTATAATCAGTGTATCTGGGGCAATGCTTGTTCTATTTGAACAATAATTTATCCTATTTCATCTTGGTCAATAAGCATGACAAAGCAAACTATAAAAACTGCTTTGATAGCTAAAAGAGATATTTGTAAGAACCTGCATTGGCATTAAATTGTAAGTAGTATCAGATGGAAAGACATTTGGAATTCCACAAATATTGAAAAATAGTACAATAAAAGAAGGGAGGCGGGAGAGGGGCATGACACATGGAGAAGTGTTCACAAACAGAAGTTGAAAGCATGTATTTTATATAGTAGCAGAGTAAAATTTAAGAATTGTCCCTTTCATAACACTTTTGTGTTTCCTATATAATTGTTTCCAAAGAGATTATCATCTGTACTCCACCACAAATGGGATCTAAATTTCACGGTAGATCAATCTAGTTTCCACAACAGAAGACAGCAAATTTTGTTGTAACTTTGCTTAAGAAGAGACAAAACTGAAAGAAAATTAACTAGCAGGGGTTCAGTCTATGATGCCAAAACATCAGCACAAATTCCAATTTGCTTTCCAATCCACTAACAGTTCTTTCCATTAAGTATACATACATGGGAAGGGAAAAGATGATGTTAACCCCTAATTACTAGGTATCCAGCAGTTCCTCAGTAACTGGCACGTCCAATTAACATACGAGTACCTGCAAAAATGGCAATTAAAACAGTGGACTGCTGGGCTATTACTGGATTTGTAATGGTAGTAATGATGGGACAGTAAGAATTCAGTAGTTTCATTAAATTTTCATCCAAAAAAAAACCCCAACCCACTGACTGCCATACCATCTTCAGAAGTTACTGCTGCCATAATACTCATTTGCAGTCAAAAATAAAGGGAATGTTGCTTCAGAAGAGAGAAAGGAAGCATTTTGCATGGAGTCTGTTAACAGTTCAATTGATTTTTTCGTTCCATTACCTTTAGTCTGTCATGGTCAACAACTACAGAGGGTAAGGGATCTAATGATTCCTCAGGGACCTGCTCCAAACTTGTGGGCTTTGACTGTTCCAAAGCAACTTTTCGTGTTTTCTTGCTTTTGTATACACCTGTGATTTGAAAAACAATTATCAGCACTGTCAGTCTCTCAAAATAACAACTTGTTTCTTCACTATGGTTTGATTTTGCTTGTTTGGTTTGTTGAGGGTTTTTTTAACCAAGCAAGAGTGATTGTGACAGTGCGCATTATTCATCAGCTTTGCAGAATTCTGAATGTTTACAGTTGCACGAAACCACAGTTCAGAAAACACACATAAAACTGGTCCCAACAGAAAACTGAATGTCAGTGAGTTTTCCCATTGTATTGTTTCTACTTAGCAACATCAAGTTACACAGGTTTTAAGGGAAGTTCAGATACCAAGCAGAAAGATCTTGACCATTAGCTTAAGTAAATCAAATCCTCGTTTTTCTCTCCAAAGCATCCTAAGTCTTCATCACCATACTAATTCTAACATCAGCTCTGCTCCTGAAACTTCATGCTTTTGTGACAAACTTCTTCCACCTCTGCATTAAAGTTGTTGTCCCATCCTGTTGTGGAAAACAAAGTATTTTTTATCTCCTGATTCTCTCCCTACACTTATCCATTGTTTTTCTCTTCAACTATTTAAAACGCATGTTTTTTTTTAGGACCCCCCTGTTACTGTAACCATCTGTAATGTAAATAAAATTCAACTACTAAATTCAGAAATATAAAGGCTTTTACCGTACATCATACTCCTGCTATTCTTAGGACATTTCCTCTACTATTCTCCTTACACTTCGAGAAAATGTGTATGTACAAACACAGCCAACATGTATGTAGTGATAGTCTCATAAATCAGATCTCTCATTAAAGCTCATTTACTTCGTAAATCTCAGCACTAACTTTTGGAGTAAAGATTTCATCCTTTCAGACAATTCTGAAAAGCTAATTAAAAAGGCAATCATGCATAAGGCTTTTATTTCTCTTCCCTGAGGAAACGATATCTCTTGTCTTCAAAGGACATGGCCCCTTCTTTTATGCACCACCAGGATTTCCCTTCTCTTTTTCTTATCTTTTTGCTGCACTGTTACTGTGTTGACTGTAACTCCAAAACCAGATACCTTCTCCAACAGATAAATAACAGTTTATCTGGCTTTCGCCATGAGTTAAACTGCTTTCACTTTTGCTATGAGCAAGAGTTTTTAAAGGAATACATTCTGTATTCCTGTGTTTTTTCAACAAATGTCAAAAATATTTTTATTATAAATCTAATAAAACAAGTCAAAACATATATAGATTAAAATATAGAACAAACATAGACCAAACCATATATATTTATGTGCATTGGTAATAGCTTTTAAATCTTTAATTATTGTTTAAATATTATCTCAGTATTTGCAATATTTCCCATAAAGACTACAAAAATAAACAGAACAGTCTAAGTATGGAGATATACTTAACTTGTGAAAGAGAACATTATAGCAAGTAAAGCGTGGACTTATGACGTGGAATTAAACATTGTAAGCACACCAAAAGTTTCAAATAAACAGCAGTTCATAAAATGTTATCATACAATAATAACATAAAATACTACAATTAAGAATATACACATATTAACTTGGACACCAAGATAAGAACAGAAACACTGAAAACAAGCTATACCTTCTTTATCTGTTTCAGCATCCTTAGCTTCAGTGTCTGTGCTCTGTAGTGTTCTGTCATTATTGCTGCAATGTGGTAATTCGGCTTTCACTAGATCAGCTTCTTGATTTTCACTGGAAACTTCCGTTTGCTCCTTTGGCTGATCTTCAGACAAAGATTTTTGTTTGTTAATACACCCATCATTGTTGTCACAGGGTGAAACAGTATCAACTGAATCCATTTTACCGTTATGACATGCTGGAAGAGGTACACCTTCTGATCTGGGTACAGATGTCTCCCCATTCACACAGTCCCCTTTCGATGTAGAGTCCTTCCTTAATTCCTTTTCAGCACTCAGGGTAACACTGTCAGTTATTAAGAGAGATTCATTTGAGCTCTCTTCTTCTGTGGATGCAAAATTGTTTTCCTTTCCTGATGTCCCATTGTTAAGCCTCTGCTCTGCATCAATATCCATAATATCACAAGAGGATTCATCATTTGTTATAGAGAGATCTCCTATTTCCTCCCCATTCTCCTCAATGCAGTCAGCGCTGATCTCTAGCTCTCCATTTTCCAGCAATTTACTATCCTCTCCATGATTTTCATCATCAGCAAACTTAGCATCATCTTCATCTTTTTTTAAATTATTGACTTTCCTCTTCTTAATAATGCCTTTGCCCCACTGTGAGCGCCGTCTTGATTTTCTCCTTATTCGAACTGAATTATAATGAGAAAAAGAAACCTTTAGATGCACAGGTACCCCTCAATAAACATACTAGGATAACAGAATATGCTGTGGCGTTTGAGGCAATCAAATGTGTTCACATTTGAAGGAAATATATATTTTATATATACCCATTTGTAGGTAAAATAGTAAAAGCAAAAAGTTAACCAATCATGTAGAACTCTCATTTAGTTAATGCAGACTCTAATGTCAGTTTTTCTCATTTTCCCCTTTTAGAACCTCAGTGACTGGGAATCATTATACAATGAAACAAATGGAAGTGAAATCCAGGCATTTGTAGAATAATTCAGAACAGACATCAGAAAGTCTCTAGTCCAACCTACTATCCAAAACAGAGTCAGCTACGAGGGCAGACTAAGGTTGCTCAAGGCTTTATCTAGCCCTGTACTGAAAAGCTCCACGGATGCAGATGGAATGACCTTCATGGGCACCCTGTATCAATGCATACTCACATACTCATCATACCAGTGAAAAGGTTAGGATTAGGGTTTTTTGCTCTATATCAGATCAGCACCTCTCCTTTCAATTTATGTCCACTGTCAAGTCAAAGACATCTCCACTCTAAGTTGGCTAGATCTCCTCAACCTTCCTTTCATTCCCACCTCTTTACTCAAGTTGACAAAATGTAGTTTTAAAAACTGAGGAACTTTGATTTAGACCCACACCATTTAGCAACCCCTTCTACAGAGGGACCTCACAAACATTTGCATTTCTGCAATAAGTCTGTAAGCAGAAGGGAAAGCCTAGGTCCCTAAATAGGCTCATAACCAATGCATTCCCTCCATATCATGAAACTCAACGTGAAGCAACATGGACACGTGATCCTTTCTTCATCACTTCTGCATCCTCACTTTTTAATTTCTTCTATTTCTTATTTGAACTTCCTGTGCCTTTGAAAAAAATCACATAAGCTTTTTTTGTTTAGAAAGGATTTTTTTTTTTTTTACTAATCTATTTGCTAAACCACCAGTCTAAAAGAGTTTTTGGCGCACATTTGCAATGCGGCCAGCAAGCACAGAAGGAAGACCATTCAAACATGATACTACTGCTCCTTTTCAAGAGCACTAACAAGACAAAGCTCAGAAGACTCCAGAAGACACAGGGAAAAACTGAAACTTCTACATTCAAATTCAAGTAGTGATACAGACAGCTCTTATATTTGCAAAATTGCTCAAGTTGCGGCCAAGCAAATTTAATTGAAAATCCAGCCAACAGTAACCAGAGATTAACAAATCTTCTTCCATTTGAAAATGAACCCTTAAGTTGAGCACCTCCACACTGTTCTTGGTATTTGTAAGTTGCTTTGATTTATGGGGTTTTAAGTCCCAGATCTATGTCTGCTAAACTCACACTGAGTTACAAAGATCTTGCTTTGAAGATACAAGTACTATGCAGGTACAAGCACTGAGAATTAATTCACAGAAGATAAGAGAAGCACAGTTGTACTTGAGAATTTGCTGCCCATGAGTGGTGTGTGCAAGCAGGTTGTTTAACCACTACACTAGGAATAAATCTTAACCTTTTAGCTTTAAAGCTATCTACGGATACAATCCCACTGCAATAAAAACACAGTCTCACTTGGAATGTGTATTCATTGTTACAAACAGACCTTATGGAGAGCTGTAAAAATTTGAGGAGAAAAAATCCCTTTTCTCCAGCTATTCTGTAGATTTGACAGGGGCCTCTACAGCTAGCGTCACTATAGATGATTTATTGATGATAAACTACAACCTATTCACATAACTTTTCAGGAGCTCATGTAATCTTCCCTTAGATTTTGCAAGAGATTTTAATTATTAACAAAAGCAGCAAATCTGAAACTAAACAGGACGGTGTAAACTTATGGACAAATAAAATTCCCCTATTAAGGCAATGGGTTTAGCCTCAGGTCAGCTCCAAAGATGACTAAATAAAACACAGAAGGGGAGTCTTCTGAAGGAAATATACCATGTTGTCAAGTGTAGAGATTAATTTTTAAAGATACACTAATTTTGGCTTTTTAGGTTGACTTTGCTCTAAGAATCAGGTATGTCAAATATATTTGACATTTATTATACCAATGAATTGTACTTTAAATACGCCTGGTTTACTAGTTCACCCCTTTTGTCCACCCTATGAGCTCTATCTGGGATAAGAACCCATGATTTCACACAGGCACGTTCCTAAAATTATTACGTGTAGGAGAAGTAACATTAAAGTAAAATTGAATTAATCCTTGTGTTACACATTTCACCAAATTTCAAGGTTACAGGCAGCAAGTCCAACTCACTCTCTTTCATGCAGCACTATTCAAATGCACATTGTGCATGTTGCTTTTTATTGCTGTTTTTAATTACAACAAAGCAACCACAGAAAATGCTGCAGAATATGCAGATGTCCTCACAGGAACTCTGAAGTTTACGCTGCATCAAAACTAGTAAACACAGAGAAATTTTCAGCTACCTCATCACACCACTGCACACAAAACAGAGCTTTGGTTGAAATACTGCTATCATAAAACCGCTGTTATGTCACGATATCAAAAAAAACCCGATACCACCAACCAGCTCCTGAGATTTAGGAAAGAACATAATTTCATTGCCAGATACTGCAGAAGACGCCTTCCTAACATTTAACAGTATTTGAACTGACAAAAGCAATAATCTATCTAGTTTGGGTTTTCACTCACATTTAGTCAATAGAACTCAATTAAGGATAATTTTTTTTCCTCCCAGGCTCTTGTAAATTCTTACTTCTCAGCAGCACCATCTTCACCTGACCCACCCAGACCTGTAACCAACAGGTGACCAGCACTTCTAAAATCCTTTTTGTCCCTATACTTCTAAGAATCAACTCTCCCCCCTTGTCATTCAAATAAAAGCCTTCATGCTTTCAAGCCCTTCCATCCCAAGCACTGAAGCTTTCTCTCTTCAGGCTTTCATAAACCCACATAAATCTCTTTTAAATTTATTTAACACAGAACTACCTGCATCATGTCCATGAACTCAGTGAGACTCCCAGTCTCTTACCCAATAACATACCTTTGAGCCCGTGCACCAGTGTTTACCCTCCTGATAATATCAAAAGTAAACTTCTAGTTCTCACATTTAAAGTGCCCCATTCAAATGATGCCATTTTGTTCTCATCTAGGCTGCACTTCTCTGTGCAAAAAAATGACTGCTGGGAGAAGAAATTTAGGGTTCATATCCTTAGCACGCACAGCACTTACACGGATTTTCCTTTCATACAGCCAGCCAAGCCTCTAGGAAAAGTGAAAAACTGACCAAGGAATACAACATTTAAAACCAAACTCCACCACCAATCTTTCTGTCCTGCCCACTTCCCTCAGTAAAGCTAAGGGAGTGGCACAAGTAGGAGGAATGTTTAATGTAGAAGGCAACCATGTGACCAAATGTAGACATTGACAACAGATTTCATCACCTAGATTGATTTTCTTTGTATTTGACAAAAAGGAAAAGGCACTACTGCGAGAATAACATAGACTTGGTAAGATGTCATCTAGAATCACAGAACAGCTTGAGTTGGAAAGGACCTTCAAGATCATTCAGTTCCAACCCCCTGCCATGAGCAGGGACACATTCCACTAGACCAGGTTGCTCCAAGCTCCATTCAACCTGGCCTTGAACACTGCCAGGGATGGGGCAGCCACAGCTTCTCTGGGCAACCTGTGCCAGCACCTCACCAGCCCCACTGTAAACAATTTCTTCCTTATACCTAATCCAAATCTACCCTCTTTCAGTTTAAAGCCATTCCCCCCTTGTTCTATTACTACTTGTAAAAATTATCTCTGAGTTCTGCAAGACAGGTCAAAAACAGGACTCAAAAAGGAAGGAGGAGCTACCACAGGGTAAAAACTGATGCAAAACTAAAGAGCTAATGGGCAGGAACTAACGGGGTAATGGACTGCTGCTAAAAAAATAAGCTTGACCTAGAGTCCCCTCTTCTCTGCCTTAATGTTGATGTAAGACTGTAAACTATCAAGAGAAGAATCCCACACTTTTTATTTTATAGTCAGTATGATTTATGACATATTGAAGTTTTCAGTAACGAACAGAATGGGATAGCTTTTTATAGAAGAAAAACTTTGAGTTAACTTTGTTAAAAAAATTAACAGAGTATATACAATTGCAAGTGAGCAGCTTAACACCTTACCTTTTCAATTATTCTTTTTAAAACTACTTGTCTGAAATCTACCCATTGATACTCAGTCTTCTGGCAGTATTTGTGCCAGAGGCAGTAAAAATAATATTGTCAGAGGAATCCTGCTTTACAGAACTGAGTTTCTAAAACTCAAATTATTATAATACCAATTATTCACACATGAATACAGTCACTTGCTTTCTGAATTGCTGAACTCTCTATAATCTTCACATAACCTCTACAGATTTGCCAAGGGGATCCTCAGTGTAGTTCTAGCTTTCCTGATTTGCCTTTTTGTAGATCAGTATTCAGAATCTTTAAGGACAATAAATACCTGTTTGACCAGCAGTCACACATAACATTTCACCTGGGCTCCCATGAAGGTGATATCAAAAGCAAACCTTCCTCACTTTCTTCTTTTCCTAAGCTGCACAGCCTATGAAGACAGCATTTTTTAGAAGATCAACATAATAAAAACAATGTAATTAATCACTGAATACAAATTTACATCTCCTTAAGTGGTAAGTGAGGTTTCTCAATTCTTCCATTCCTATCTTGAGAAACATTTTAAGAGTCAGCTGAAAGGCCCTGAACTCAAGGCAGACAACATTTTCCCCGGAAGTGGCCTCCCATGGTTATAAAAACTAAATTCTATACTTACTGCAGAAGGACTAGTCTTCTAAGGACAACTTGAGTAAAATGAAACCTGCAGCAGACTTTCAGAAATTCTCAGTTCTTGCCCACCAACAGGTTCTGCTTGGAGAGTCTCAAGCCAGACACACCAAGCAAGGATAACATCTTCACATTAAATAAGCATCCTCTTTTCAGGGGTGCACTTCAACTTTTTAACTGTGATCTGTTTAGTACTGTCTCAGGAAAACATCTCAAAAACATGAGTGAGCGGTACAGAAGCTTCAGAGTACACACAGAGTATATACTGTTGCTATGCCCCAAATCTACCCATACAATGACATAACTGCAGACTACATAGAAATATAGTTAAGAATTGGAAAGGAAGTAGATATAATTAGAAGATTAGAAGACTGTCAATCATTAGCAAGCAAGTCTGCTTGCCTTAATTGTGGGTGAATTCTAATGAGAAGATGCAGCAGTCAAAGCAGATACGTTTCTCTTGAAATTTTTGTAGTTTGCCTAATACAGTATATTAAGTGCAGTACAGTATTAGTGGAGGCTAACAAGTTCATTTCATGCTGTAGAAAAGACCCTTCTATGCCTCTGCACTGCTTAAAAGTCCACCAGAGAATGTGAATCCTCTGTCATTAAATGATAAAACTGACATCCATCAAACAGTAGATTCTCTATTGTTACCTTTATTTCATAAAGAATTCCTGGGGATTAAAATCCAAAGGAGATTCTCATGGCAAGCAAGATCACCATGGATCTAGATTGTGTGTCTGCAGTATCATCAAGAACCACTTGAAGCAACGCACGTGTTTCAAGTTTTTCTTCCATGATCAAAACCCTAAACTTCTTTCTGATGTCTTGTGTGTAAAGTAACTCAAAGCCTTGAGAAAGCACTTAATACCAGCAATTTAGGCTCTCTTATGCAGCATCCAGGATATCTATATATCTGCCACAGTAATTTAACTGCTTCCAGTAGCTCCACTTTCCTTACCAAGGGGCACAGAATAGTCCACTTGAAAGTCTCTGGAGTTTTTAGTCAAAGTCCCAAACTGCAGTCAGAGATAAGCAGCAAGAAAGAACAGAGCAGAGTTCCACAATGGCTTAAAAAGCAAAATGAGGTGCCAGCTTCTACTAACAGACAAAGCCATTTCTCCCTCCAAAGCCAGCTATAGCATTTCCACTACCTCATTTGTGCCGGCAGTGCTGTTCCTGCAGTAAAA
The DNA here is from genome assembly GCF_033783945.1 of Neopsephotus bourkii. Classification (NCBI taxonomy): domain Eukaryota; kingdom Metazoa; phylum Chordata; class Aves; order Psittaciformes; family Psittacidae; genus Neopsephotus; species Neopsephotus bourkii. The sequence goes on along the minus strand of NW_026902076.1, from coordinate 6,005,718 downwards.
CAGATAAGGGAACTAAATCTGTTTGAAACATAACACATTTTTTTTCTGGGTTAGTTTTCAAAATCTTCAGGTGAGCTTTCCAAGTCATGAATGATGGTGCTGGCACAGGGGAGATGGTGGGAACATGCAACCAGTGTAAAGTCAAGACAGCACCAGTAGCAGTAACCTGCAGTTTCATAAAATCATAGAATAGTTAGGGCTGGAAAGGACCTTAAGATCACCAAGTTCCAACCCCCCTGCCATGGGCAGGGACACCTCGCTCTAAACCGTATCACCCAAGGCCTCGTCCAACCTGGCCTTGAACACTGCCAGGGATGGAGCATTCACAACCTCCCTGGGCAACCCATTCCAGTGCCTCACCACCCTAACAGGAAAGAATGTCCTCCTTACATCCAATCTAAACTTCCCTTGTTTAAGTTTTAACCCATTACCCCTTGTCCTATCACTACAGTCCCTAATGAAGAGTCCATCCCCAGCATCCCTATAGGCCCCCCTTCAGATACTGGAAGGCTGCTATGAGGTCTCCATGCAGCCTTCTCTTCTCCAGGCTGAACAGACCCAACCTTCTCAGCCTATCTTCATATGGGAGGTGCTCCAGTCCACTGATCATTCTCGTGGCCCTCCTCTGGACTTGTTCCAGCAGATCCATGTACTTTTTATGTTGAGGACACCAGAACTGCACACAATACTCCAAGGGAGGTCTCACGAGAGCAGAATAAAGGGGCAGGATCACCTCCTTCGACCTGCTGGTCACACTCCTTTTGATGCAGCCCAGGATACGGTTGGCTTTCTGGGCTGCGAGCACACACTGAAGCCGGCTCATGTTCATTTTCTCATCGACCAGCACCCCCAAGTCCTTCTCCGCATGGCTGCTCTGAATCTCTTCTCTGCCCAACCTGTAGCTGTGCCTGGGATTGCTCCGACCCAGGTGCAGGACCTTGCACTTGTCATGGTTAAACTTCATGAGGTTGGCATCAGCCCACCTCACAAGTGTGTCAAGGTCCCTCTGGATGGCATTCCTTCCCCCCAGCATATCAACTGAACCACACAGCTTGGTGTCATCGGCAAGCTTGCTGAGGGCGCACTCAATCCCACTGTCCATGTCAGCTACGAAGACGTTAAACAAGACCGGTCCCAACAACGATCCCTGAGGGACACCACTCGTTACAGGTTTCCAGCCAGACATTGAGCCATTGACCACAACTCTTTGTGTGCGGCCATCCAGCCAGTTCTTTATCCACGGAGTGGTCCATTCATCAAATTGATGTGTCTCCAATTTAGAGACAAGGATGTCGTGTGGGACAGTGTCGAACGCTTTACACAAATCCAGCTAAATGACATCAACTGCTCTACCGCTGTCCATCAGTTCTGTAGCCCCATCATAAATAGAGGTATCTTGGCTGGGGTATCCCCAGCATGTTCTTCCCCTACTCAACTTCCCCCTATTATCCCTTATAATGCTCTCAACTCCAGCTCTTCCCAGTATTTCCCACAAAACTCTCCCAGTATCTCCTTTTCCACCCCACCCCAGCTAAAGAGGACACAAGATATACTGCATCTGAGGTGTTCATGCTATGCCTGGCCATAGAATGCTTTACCTGATCAGCTAACAAATCCAGCCAGAACAGGCAACAACCAGTTTCAATCTATAGCCTTTTCCTCCAGTAGATGCGTAGATTTAGACAGCTACCAATTTTTACAAAACCTGCAGGAATCTAATCTTTTAGCTCTCACCTCCTGTCCGATCAAAGGATTTCCTTTGCATGTGGCATTCCTCAAGGGTCAGTACTGGGCCCAGTGTTGTTTAACATCACTGTTGGCGACATGGACAGTGCGATCGAGTGCACCCTCAGAAGCCTGCTGATGACATCAAGCTGTGCGGTACGGTTGACACACTGGAGGGGCAGGGATGCCACCCAGAGGGACCTGGACAGGCTGAGAGATGGGCCAGTGCAAACCTCATGAAGTTCAACAAGGCCAAGTGCAAGGTTCTGCACCTTGGTGAGGGCAGTCCCAAGCAGAAATACAGGCTGGGAGGAGACTGTTTTGACAGCAGCCCTGAGGAGAAGGACATGGGGGTGTTTGTTGATGAGAATCTCAACATGACCCAGCAGTGTGCGCCTGCAGCCCAGAAAGCCAACCGTATCCTGGGCTGCATGAAAGAAAGTGGGACCAGCAGGTCGAGGGAGATGATTCTCCTTCTCTACTCCACTCTCATGAGATCCCACCTGCAGCATGTGCTCAACTCTGAGGCTCCCAACCTAAGAAAAACATGAACCTGCTGATGAGAGAAGCTGTGTTTGCCCCACCCTTGGCAGCATTCAAGGCCACACTGGATGGGCCTTGGAGCAGCTTGGTCTAGTGAAAGAAGTCCCTGCCTATGGCAGAGGGGTTGGAATTAGAAGATCTTTAAGGTCTCTTCCAACCCAACCCATTCTAGAACAGTCACACAGGAAAATTAAAAAGAAAAATGAAGTCAAAAGAGACAATCAGATTAATATCACTGTTGGAGATAATTTTTAGACTTTCCACCCCTAGATTTACTTATTTTCCCACTGCTGAGTAGGTATGCACAATAGCAGCCATTCCAGCTATATATTATGGGTAATAATCACATGAAAATCAATCACTTCTGCAGGCATAAACTTTACACCAAGTCTTTACACTCTTTAAAGCCAACATTTCCACAGTTTTCAAAAGGAGTAAGATATATAAGATAGTGTGTGTACCACTTAAGAGTAAAACATTTATTTCAGAAGAACGCATTAAAAAAATCTAAAAATTCTCATTTTTAACCATGTTTATAAGAAAGGTGATGATAAAGCTTTCAGGAAAACTTCCTTCTTAAGCAAGGCTGAGCAATCTTGCATCACTGAGTTAGAAAGAAGATTAATATCAAGAGTATAAAATGAAAAAGTCACTGATCAGGTAAATTTTAGGATCCTATTTTGCCCTCTGTCAGAGAAGGCAATAAAATAAAATAAAATAAAATAAAATAAAATAAAATAAAATAAAACAAAACAAAACAAAACAAAACAAAACAAAATGATGTTTGATTACTTCAAGAGTCAGGTATTTAATAATAATGTAAGAAAATTTCTTTGCCACTACATATCACTAACTCCAAAAGCTTGGATCCCCAAAATGAACAGCCATTCAGCATATATTAGAACTCCTTCAAATTCACTAATTAGCATTTTAAATTAGAAGAATTACAAAGCCTATGGGTATTAAAAGAACTGTTAACCAACCCAACACCAGCAAAGTTTGCATTTCCTTCAAAATCAGGCATGAAAAAAAGAAAAATTTTTATTTCTCAAATGTAAAAACTTCCTTTTAAAGCACCTGGTTGAAGCCAGCATCAGATACAGGACATCAAACTACTGTCATCCAGAATGCCAACTCCTACATTACCCAGAACAGAATGATAAAGTAACAAAAAGGGACAGTTGTCTCAGCTCTGAGTAAAGATGTCCTCAAATTCCAGAAAATCACTTTTAACGGTGTTTGTCAAATTACAGTACTTGTCTCTATCTCAAGTGAGAATTAATCCAAGTCAAATCTGGAGAGCAGGAGAAGAAAAGAAAACAGTACCAAGCATAAGATTTGTGACAAAACAGCAGCAGCTGCTAGGATTTTAGTGTTAGCATCTGGATGACTGTTGTCAGGCTTCATACTGTATGCCAGTATCCAAATTCAGAACTAGTGCAGAAGGCTGAAAATAGTTAAAATAATAAAAACCATATGGCATCTGGTCTGCCATGTCCTCTGATAAGGCATTACTGCAGTCTTATGAAAGCCTAAGGTACAGCAATTACTGACAACACAGCAGCACAGAGGTCAAAGAGACAAAACAGATGAAAATCAAAGACTGAAAATAAAACAGCTTTTGTGAAAGAATATAAACAAAAGACCTTTATTTCTAATTTTTCTAAACATTCCTGACAAAACAACGCCTCATTTCCATTATAAAGCAGCAATAGCTTCACGATAGCAAAAAACAGCCATTCAGGAAAAAAAAAGGCAAAAAACCCACCACCACAAAAAAAACAGAGGTGCACAAAATATTATTTAGAAACTAGATTTTCTGTAGCATTTTTTTATATCCTTGCTTGATCTCCCTACAGTTCTACAGAGACCACTAATCACTTCAGTTATTGGGAAAATTTAACAGTGTGTTTACTTCATATTTCATAAAATGACTTTTATGACTTTTATATAATACTTCACATAACAGAAAATATTTTAATATTTTTATTTCCTCCAAATGCCATTTTCACAGCTATCATGTTCATATACAGCATAAAAGACATCTTCTCCATGAAGAAGACATAAAATCTGCAGTCCATCACTACAATATATTATTGTTAAATACTGCAAAAAAAGATAAAAATGTAAAACCAGATCTTCCCCATACAGTTTATTTATGTGTAACATTAAAGGAAGCAACTGCAAGACAGCAAAATAATATGCAACATACCCCATCTACTGGCAAAATAGAGCAGCAGAACAAGCTTTATTATACAGCATCCCAATAAAGAGATGCTAATGTTTTATGTGCTAATGTGTATCTAAACCAATTACAGTGACTAATTTACCAGACACACCAAACTGCACAATGCTGGTAGCTTCCTTTTCCACACACGTACATACCTTCTTATCAGTGCCCAGTGATAAGAGGTGATGGGCCAGATCAAAACACAAGACGTTCAATTCAAAATTAAGAAAAAAAATATTCTTGTGAGAGTGGCCAAGCACTAATGGCGGTTTTCCAGGCATGTCACAGAGCCTCCTTTCCTGGAGACACTCAAAACACAACTGGAGACAGCCATGTGCAACCAGCTCAGAGCAGGGAGTTAGACTAGATGATCTCCAGAGGTTCCTTCCGACCACAGTAATTTTGTGATTCTATGATCAAACAGCTACTTACATCAGCCTTTTGACTCATGTCCCATTCTAAGTTCTCACCATTTTTACTTTTCTCAAAATACAGAGTCAATATGAAAATATTTTAAATTATCCGTTGCAAAACTCTCCCAAATGGATTTTCAGCAACTTCTACTAATGCAATACTTTTAAAACCCATCCATACTGTGACACACAATCCACGACAGGTGTATCTTCAACCAGGGAAATCAAAGACTGTAGATTAAACCTAACTCAGGAATGTATATCACAAACAAAACAACTATTTTGTGCCAGATTTCTGACAGTCCACTGGCTGTAACCGAATAAAAAAAAAATATATATATATTTGAAAATTTGATCACTATAGGTAACTAAAAGAAAAAGTTTCGTACAAAGTACATAACCTCAGAAAACAAACCAACACCTGATAAACTATTTCTTATTCTCTATCATACCAGCCCTGAACGATAAAGGGGGCTTTAAATCGAACAAGGCTGCTGCCCTGTTTGTAGTCCACTCTGTTGTCAGAGAATATGCTTGACATTAATTTCCTTTAGGGTTCTCAAGTGTTTCATCTGAACTGACCTTTTTGCAGCTATTTTCTAAAATACTGTAAAGAAAGCTCCCTCCAAAAAAAAATTTATCAGGAAAACAGTGGTGTGATTGGTGATTTTTTCCTTAATTTGTCTACATAAAAAAATAATTCAAGTTTAAATAGCAGAAAAAATGAAATATTTTCAGAATTATTAATTGCAAAGTACAGGTTCTATCCTGTGTAATTAAAATACATGAATCATGGTCTTTGTTACTCTGCTCGTGTAATACATTTTAGTCTTTAAAAAAACCAAACTTAGTTCTTGACCACAAAAAAAATTGCCACTCTACCTCTAAAATTACCTCTGTTCAGAAATCCATTCTCTAAACCTGTTTCTTCCATTTACACAATTGCAATCCACCATATAATTTGCTGTTATTTGAGCTCTCTACAATCTGCTCAGTTCTGTTCCTGTATTACTTTAGCACCCTTCTTCCCCCTTTTAAGACTCTCTTCCTAATTTCTAGTCTCTACTGAACTTACTACATCAATCTTTAAGTGTGGCCATGTACCACATGAATCTTTTCTGCAGACTTCTGATTGCTTATCAATTCCTGGTTCTCTCTCTTGATTACCAGATCCATCACATCGCTCCTGGACTAGTTGCTTTTCCCAGACTCAGCCTTAAAAGGCAGATTTTCATTTGATCGTAGTCCCAAACACCACTAAGGCTCAAATTTACTTTCCTTCCAAACCTAAATCACCAGAATAGTAGCAGAAACAGTGCCTTAATACTACCTTTTTTGTTTTGTTTTGTTTACACACAGAAATGCTGGCAATTTCCTTCAGTTGATGTCTCTAGTCTTCAAACAATAGCCACTACCTCCGTAATATAAGGTGGAAAAGAGAGCAGAAGTACCAGAGCTTCTTTTCATACAAGTCACCAGTAATAGCTGCTATTTCTCTTCCCGGGAGATGTCTGGCTTGGAGGTCTATAAACCCTACCGTCTGTTGCACAGCACACACAGCCAGGAAAGTGCTCTGTAGATCAGCCAGAGTGAGTACCTCCATCGCGGATTTCATAGGAAACTAAACAAAAAAACTGAGACTCCCTTCCCTCCTCTCCGTTTTTGCACAAGCTGCCAAATGAGTAAAGAACAGCTTGGATCCACATCATCAATTTACTCTATAACAATTTATTCAAGCCATAATTCTGTACGATTGACTTTAATTCCTTTAATGGAAGAAATTACAGCTTCAGGAAATAAAACCATACACCTCTAATTAATTAAAGTATTTGACATCAGCATTATCATTCATATATAAACAATGTTCATCTCTGGATACTTATCACCACGCCCAGAAAACCCTTTTTCATCAAGGAAAAGTACCATGAAAGAGAGCACAAAGGCGAATGAAAATTTGCCAGCTTCAATCTATCAGTTTGCCTATTAAGCAATTGATAATGCTATTAATAATATATTAATGATGGATTCCACCTTATCAGCTGGAAAGCCATGCACAACTATCTGTATCTCTCATACTCACTTTCTGTTATAGTCTTTGTTTATGACAAAATATCTGTTGCGTATTTACCTGTTCTAATCAACTTACCTCTTGAAAATAATTAACAGTTCCTCTGCTTACCTGCACCACAGTCATTCCTCACAATTCTACAAATTTTCATCACTTCATTGGACTTACCCAGTAGGCTACAGCCAGAGTATCCAGTGATGGATTCTTACATTGAAAACCAAGTGCCATAAAGGAAAACAATTTCATTTGTAATTTCTTTACTAATTTTTAGCATGATACTGTATGTACTGAAGATAGGAAGTAACTATAGTGCATGGGAGACTATTAAGCAGCATGTGGGTATGTACCTGTGAATACACACACAGTGTAAACAAACCTTAAAACAGATAAAAGAGATCTTCTCATTGGATTAAAGATGTCTTATACAGAAAACTGTCTTCTACAAAGAAAAAAGTAATACTCATATTACATGAGAAAAACAATCATCACAAAAACAGAAATCCTGTTTCTTTACAACTTCTTGTGCAGAGATTTCATGTAGTCAGAAAAACTAGTATTTCCTACAGTTTCATGTGTTTCATGCCTCAAATTACTTCTGGAAATAATGAGTAAACAGTTTGCCATTGAAAGTACCTCTAATTTTGCACAATTATCACCCAAGGTACTCACATGCACATTTATTCGCAGAGTTGGGCCACACAGCCATTGTGGGTTTTTGTTTGCTCCGAAATGCCTCTTCAGCTCTAGCTTCTGTCTTCCGTACAGTGGATCCATGAGGATTTATTTGTTCTGCTGTTACCGATAAGCCTGCATACAGAAGATAACCATACCTATTTAAATAAACCAAGCTGCATAAAATGATAGAATTTTAAAAGAAACTTGGGATACCATGCTGCAATGAGAACACATCAGTTAATATTTAGCTGGACAATCAAAGATATTTGTTTTCTACTGACAAAATAACTTACTGGTTGCATGGTCTTAAAACTGTCAACTCTGAAGGATTAGAAAAATATCTCACACTTGGGTCCCCAAAGATTGCACTCTTCTATCTGTATTTCCTCTACAAAACAAATTCTTATTGGCAGTTTAAATTTTTTCTTGATTTTAAACAGGTGATTTAGAATAGAATGGCATTGTATGCCACATCAAAAAGAGCATCTGAATAAAAACCTTGTGTTGTCACCATGATCTATGTTATGTACAGTGTATCCATTTCAGATTCAGTATGAGCTTCTAGGTTGAGAAAATACAATTCTGCTTTTAAGAAAAAGTCTGTTTTGCTTTCTGCAATCTAAGTTCATCTCATAGCTTCTACTATTTCACTTTTTTTTTTAATTAAATTCTAAAAATGCAACCTTTCATATTGGCTAAGCACATTTTAAAGACATAAACGAATCTCTGAGGTTTCATATCTGTGAACTAGAATTTCCTATCCATCCACCTGAAGAGTCTTCAAACTGTCACACCATGTCTCCAATACTAACCAGAATCAAGTGCTCAAGAGCTGACAAGAAGCTCTCAAAATGATGGATGCAGAAATTAAAAGATCCACTCAGGAACTCTCACCTAGCAGTTATTAGTTACAGCATAAGTTTCTAGGTACCATTACAAATATTTTAAACTGTGTACCAGAAGTCATTTCACTACTCAAAACATCCACCATTTATCTCCCTTGTCATCTGCGGGTTTCAACAAGAAGCTGCAAATTCCCATCACCTAGTAGACATCATTCTTCATTTAGCAACTTAGAATTTGCTATCATTAAATTCATCATCTTTCTACAACAGCACCTCATTTCAGTAACACAAGAATTCTATTTTAACTTCTATATTCTAATTTTATTACAAAGTTTATCATTCTGTTATGCTGCAGTACTTCTTTTTGACACTGGTTACCAGTTCCGGTACTAAGCAAAAATGGCAGCTCTGTCAAAAAATGAGAGAAGTTGTGGGAAAAAAAAAAAGCAACGTAGAAAATACCTTCAATTTCAAAACTGTGTAAGATTGCTAAATAACTTGCCAAGAGAATTGTGAAGAAAAACTGACATGGAGCTTTTTAGCCTTAACCCTCATCCTTCAGTATCCCGGAAATAAATTAAGAGAGAATATGTGGCACAATTCAGAAAATCAATGGCTTTTCAACTAGGTAAAGGTTAAAAAGCCTACAGTATGTGTCACTTGCCTTCCAAACTCCTCTGTGATTCCAGACAGAAACACCTGATAACATTTCCAGAGAACGTATGAGAAGCCTCATGCAGATCAGCTTGTGCAATTCCATCCAAACCTCATCTTGAACGTTGAATTCTTTCCAAATACAGCCAAGAAAATGTTGGCCAAGATCTAACCAAGCACAGGGTACACAGAAGACAGATTTCCTTTTTGATGGCCACAGCCACCCACTCTGAAGCAATCTGTGACTGCAACACTACCTTGACCTCTTCCAAGCAAGCATTAATACAAGTTTTACAGTCAGTTCAAGAACTGCTAGTAGATCCACATGATAAACCTGGACTTCTTTTTCATAGTCCCACAGTTCACATTATCACCCTTTTTGTGACTACAGTGTTGTTAGCAAGCTAAGAAATTTAACTCTGCTAAGTCTTGAATCCTTTACCAAGCTGATTCCACACACACATGCGGATGTGGAGAAATTTGGACACTAAATGTTTTTGCTTTTTCCCTATCAGACCGCACACATGCTAGTATAGCACTTTTAACGGAATATGAGAAGCTCAGGGTATTCTAAGCTGAAAAAAAGCCTGCTGTGCATCATACAAGCACACTCACTGTGACTTCAGTCTAAATATTCATTTAAGGCCTTGTTTCAGGGTTCAATTCCCCACCACTTTGTCTCATACACTGGTCAGGCAACAAGGCTGGCTGCCCAATTCAACATGATTTAATCGGGTAGCTCCACTCAGGCGAATGGCCTGGTATGAGCTACCACTCTTGCATTTAGGTGAGCAGTGGCACAAAGCTTTTGGACAGTAAAAGGCAGTTTACACTCACACAATTTTCCTCAAGTATTTCCTCATTGAAACATTCCACTAGTTCAAAATATACTCTTATTATGAAGCAGAAGGGAAGAAGAAGTATCTGGGGATCGCTTCTATACTTGACCATCTGGTAATCAATTCAAGGAAGAAACCAGAAATCCCTTAATAAGCTTGTGGACATCCAATCAAAAGAAGAAAATGCAAGTTATGCCTTTGTTGCCCCTCGTCCAAAATGTTCTGAAACAAGGTACGTGTCAAAGTCTAGACCAGCAGATGCACTGTGATTTTGCTGATTTGTGAGCTTGCTGAGCATATTCTGTAGAGCAAAATGGGAGTAACAGCAGCACTGATCAGCATTCACATGCCTTCCATCCATTACAATGACCAAGACTACATGCCCAAAGTGCCACCTTCTTGATGTTCTACACCACAATCTTTGACACAATGCTTGATCCAGGGACAGGAAAACCTCTTGTGCTTGCCTTACAGCATGAGGTTTCCTCAGGCCTCAAGAGCTTCATACATTTTTCTTCATTCATAAGCAGTTAATCTAGCAAAGCTTCTTACATGTGTTCCAAATCTTCTATCCTTGCTAACCCAGTAGATGATCCTAGCCTTCCACACTCTGCAGCTGGACCAACTACAGAGCTCATCTGCTCCTGAAACCACCACAATGCGGGGTCCAGAAGTATGAGTACCTTTGAAATGTGATTTGCAGGTATCTGTGACACTATTACAGTTTCCATGCTGCTGCACAGAGAGCTTTTGCTGTATGTGAGCTGCTGTCAGTCACACTGGTGCTGTTAGCCACCTATCTACACCTGAATGTCCATTAACCAGCATCTGATACAAACAGTACCTTCTTTTTTATGATTCAACAAGTTGATTGCATTAAACCATCAGCTTTAATTATGACTTCTGAAAACCCACTTTTTTCCCAACAGGGTCTGCAGGTTTTGCCACCAGAACATATATTGCTTGGTCATTGCCACAGAAAAGCAGGGCAGCATTCCAGTTAGCTCTTGCGAGACTTTCAAGGAGGGGCTATGAGCTATACAGTCACTCTGTGTAACGGAGAGCTCTTACAAACGGTTACTTTAACTTTGGATGCAATAACCTTTAACAATCATGGGGGACTCGTAATGGATAATTAACTGAGCATATCTCACAGAGTGACACTAAGGCCAAAATTGTGAATATTCTTATACTCGTAATAGAAAAGTACAGAGGAGAAATGAAGGCATTATATTAGTTCTATTTTACAATCACAGCGAATTACAATTGGTTCATTTATCCACAATTCAAGACACATAATTCAAGCCTGTACTGAATTAGACAAAAAAAAAAAAAAAGTGTGACTGAATGGGAAAATAAAAGGAACTGTATCCATTTTAACCTGAAGAAGAGAAAGCCTACAGATACTTGCACAGTTCAAAGAAATTTACTAATAAAAGGTCTTCAGTCTACGACAGAAACATTTCAAGAACCAGCAGCGGTAAGTTCAGACCAGCCAAATTCAACTTAGAAATCAAATAGCGCAAGTTTTTTTACCAAAGCAGGAGGCAAAGCAGGAAACAGCCTGCCAAGATAAAGCTGGAATTATTGAAATCAGTAATCCCTAAATCAGCATGAAATTTTGTTTGAATGTTATAGTTCAGTGATTTTCAACCTTTTTCAACTTTCAAAACAGTAAAAATTTTCCATGGAGGTATAGAATCCTTCATGTAAACAGAGCCCTGGGATTCCGATTCCGATACTGGGAATATGCTTGGGCTTTCGATTACCTTTCTCAGTCACTTTAGATAGAAGATGTCCACAGACTTGGAGTTGTATCGACTACGAACTGAAAATAACTGCGCCAATTCAAACAAAACAGAGTTAGCGATGTCCTTCACTATAGGGAGCTGTATTTTGTGACTCTGGGCTTTTACACTGCCAGCCTCATGCCCCCCTCAATGTGGATGTAAGAGCTGTTTCTTAATCAAAAAAAGAGGAAAGTCAACAGATTATCACCAAAACTACACGTATGCACACGCCAGGGTAAGCTGAAAATCCACTGGTTTAAATGCTTTCTCTCCCTTATCATAACTGTTATTACACTGTGTTACATGGAATTTGCAGAATATAGCTCTGGTTTCACCACAGCTTCAGTTAATACAGCAATCCTAGCATTTATCTGTTCACCATGTTCTATAATACTGTTTGTGCCAGTAGGCAATACATCCATCATTCTTTGTAAAGAAATATGGTGCTTTGTCAGACCAGATCATACGCTTGGAAAAAGACAAGTTTTGAGCTCAGTTATCCTTTAACATGCACTGCCTAAGTCTGACATGTATTCAGTACTTCACCTTAACTAATTTTTTATATGGACATTTGTGAATTTTGTTTTCTCTCCCATATATGTTATGTTATGATAAATGAAGCTAAACATACCTCTTTTTCTTCTTGCTTCCTTGATTTCTTCACACATCTTATTAAATTCTGGATCCAGTTCAGCAGCAATGATAGCATGAGCAGTGTCCTTCAAAGTACATGCTCTATGCCTAATTATTTTATCTAGAGAACAGGACACCATGCTTGTTAGTTTTACCACAATTACATGAATTCTTTACCATTTTCATGTTGTTCTGTACTGCCTATTACAACATTGATACAGAGAGAAGTACTTCGGAAATACTACAAATGTATGAAAATGTAAATCGATCAATACCCTAGCATGCTGAAGAATGACAACCCAGCTACCTAAGAGATACCGGAGTTTTCAAAAGTGCCAATTGTTACTTTAATCAAGAGTAGCAAACAGTGAATGATGAATACACCTAAATCAACTTGCCATCTTTAGAAACTTGCTAGAATCAGCAGGTGTTGCCAGTTCTCACAGGCAGATCTACACAGTGTAATGCAGAGTCCCAAAAGTAACAGAGACTTGTCCAGGAATGAATTTACCTACTGGGGTCTACAAACATTTGTACAATTATACTGCAAAATCATTTTGGATATCTCCTTCATCTGCAAGGTAGACCTGGCTTGTCCACATTCCTCCCGTTGTTTTTTTGAAACCTGAAGTTATTGCTTGTTATTTAACAACTACTATAAAATTCAAAACTGTGCTAAACCAGATTACTTTATTGCTAATATTGAATAGCTATTTCTTATTTTAATCCATTGAGAAAACCTGGCAAGAAATAAGCCTCAGGTTTGCTACATTTCCATGTCTATCTGGGGAACAGGACAAAAAAAAATATTGCCCACACTGGAAGCCTAAACATGACTCATAAAAAAACATGTTCTCAAAGACCAATTCCCATACCTTTGAAACACACAAAAGAAATTATTCCAACACTGTTGAAATTTGAAAATAATGGTAACTTATTAAGTAAGCCCATGTGTAGAGAAAATTGACATCTAGAAGGTTTCTTTTCAATGAAAGCTACAGCACTCGTTGTTTGCCATTAGTACAAACATATTTAATTTGTCAATTCATCCATACTGAATTACTATTTCCAGCTGACGGAGGTACTTCAACAGCAAACATCAACATTAATGTCTACAACATATTATACAATTAGCAGATTTAATCTGTTTTAATAATCACTAAAGACAACAATTAAGAATATCAGTGAACATTTACCAAACAAGGTTTATAATTCTAGAAGCAGCATATTTTACAGCTGGAAAAATTGCCAAGTGAAAAAGAACATCCGGTACCCCACTCCAGTGAGCCTTACATACGTTTTCTCGGGAAATCTATCAACACTTAAATCAACTGGAAACTAGAATTTTTTAACCACGTATTTGTGAAGCATTATGGTTTATGACCACAAAAAGAAATTATAATGCATTCTCTGCAGATGTAATTTTGCAGTGTTAGACTTTAAAAAGCTGGTCAGATAATACAGTTTAAGATGCCCTTGCAAAAGAGAGAAAGAAAGGAAAGAAAAAAATAGAAAAGAAGAAATCAAACCAGGAGTATTTGATTGAACTACAACTTTCTTCTAATCGTGTGACGGGCAAGACTTTTCCACAGACCGTGCTTCAAAGAGGCAAATGCTATTATGTCTACCACACAATGGTTATGTTTCCATGCGTTTAAGAATATTTCCTGGTCAAACAATGGAAGAAAAAAAAACACCACCCTACCTTTATTATATAACCTATCTGAAATTTTATAGCAAAGTACCAGGAGAAAAACCTCAAAGAAGCCAGTTTTCAATACCTGCACTGTATATAAAACCAGCTAGTCTGGTAGTCCAATTGCTTTTCCAACTTAATGACAGAACAGAATTAGGTACAGTATGATTCTTCTGTAAATTCAAGCATGAAGCAGAGGCAAGCATAAAAGCCCAGCTTTAAAGAAAGTGAACATTTATAGGTTAATTTTAAGCTAATGCATCTGAACGCATATATTGCTTACTCTGAATAGACATGATGTGCTGCTCTGAATAGACATGATGTGCTGCTTCAGCAGTACATTCACAGAAATTTTGCATGCTAGAAGAGCAATACATCATCAACTGGTGACAACACAGAGGACAGAACTATCTTTCATTACCTACTCAATGATGAGAAACTCCAGAACTTAACCTAGAAATAGCCAGATCAATTTCTCCCAGCTAAGCCGCGACAGCAAGGAAAACCAAAATATCCCTACATGAAAACTTCTGCCACTGATGCTCCCCAAGCTGTCTTCGTTATTTTATGTTTCTGCCACAGTGAACCTGAGACTTGTGTTGTTTATTGATCCTGAGCAGATCTGACCTTGGAACTGTAGTCACATAATACCTGCTCTAAAACTTTAAAAAACCTCTTCAGACTGTATTTCCTAGAATTAAACAACCAAGCTCACAGATCCAAATGGCCTAGAAATGAGAACAAACGGTATATATTGATGCCAATTTTCCCCAATGCCCATCACTTAGTCACAAACGTACAGTAGTCATGTGCAGGAAGTATGACTCATCTTCTAAACAGACACTCTTCAGACACCCAGAATCCCAAGTGTCAATCAAAGGCTTTGATTAGTTCATATCAATTACACATCAGAAGTCCTCAGAAGTGTTATAAAGATGACAGAAAACCTTCTGCTGTATATAATCAATGTTGTTTTTTAATTTCAAACCAAAATACATTATAAATTGAAGAAATAAAGTTTATCTTTTACAGTGATAAACTAGCACTGGGTTCAAAAGGCAATGTACTACTATCTGACCTGACTATTCTGTATTTAGTTCACAAATGCCTCAGAAAAACAAAAATTTGAGAATCAACAAAAATACAGAAAATCAGGCTTTAACCTGGTAAAATTACTGCACAAGATTTAAATTAAAAATATTTAGCACATTGGAGTACATCTGTAGGTGGACCCAGATTTCCAAGTATCACCTATACTAAATAGAGCTACATTAAAAGGGTACTTTGTTGTTGTATTATTAATGACTCTTGAAACTGCCAACTGAGGGTTTTCTTTTGGCAATGTACACTATAAGGTGGCCCTAGCAAAGAGAACATAAGATGTTCTTTCCTTAGTTTTGTGCATTAACAGCTTTTACACACATTTCAATCCACAAATTCCATTTTAATTGAAAGTGTCCCATCACACTTTGTCAAGACAATACCTTCTAATCTCTCCTAATCAGCTGCAACTGACTTTCTTGCCTGATGATTTATCCTGGTTTATTTCTATCCCCAAATACATAGCTCTTAATTTCTGTGTGAGGATTTCGTGTTCTAAGCCAATATGGAAATAAAGCAGGCCACTGCCAGACTGCATGCAGGATTCTCTACAGAGCTCTCCAAATCACTTTGGGGTTTTGTTGCATATACAAAGTCTATTCACTGAAAAGGAGCTGTAAATTTGAAAATTAACTACAAAACCTTATTTATTAGAAAACAACTCAATGCTGTAGTTCTCCTCCTCTTATAATATTCTCCAGCACCCCCCATGCCTCAGAATACTAAAAGCACAGAGCCTTAGCACTTGCTTACCCTAACTGCCACACAGCATGCAGTTTATTTAAATGCTTGAATACTAACCAACTACGTGATTAAACACCACAATTTCGGGGTTGGGTAGGCCAAAATGAAGTAGATCCTTACCTCCAGGATCTTTGTCTGGATTGTACTCCAATGCATTGCTGCAGATCAGGTCAATGTCTGTTAGGAAATCCTTCGCTGTTAAGTAGTTGTGTTTATCAATTTTAGTTATTACTGTTGATAGGTCCATTGGCTCTTTGATAACTTCAAGGTAATCTGAAACCTATAAACAGCATGCAGAAATGACACAGAACCATATGCATTACATTTGAACATTGCCAATTTCATATCTTTATGCTCATATAATCATTCCACATGTTTAGCTCTAACGTATTAACCAAACATTTTAATTTCTGAACAAACATGTTAAGAACAGAGGTTTAATCAGACTAAACACACAAGACTTGCAAAGCTGTAGCTCACCAACATCTTTCAAAATTAACTTAATGGTATTTTTGAGACAACACATTTTAACGTACATGTATTTTTAATTTTATTTAGAGTGATTTTTTAAAATTTTTTAGTGTTATAACACTGCCTTGGCAATCAGCCTAACTCAAAACCTTAGGATGAACTAGGGAAGTTCACAGTGTAGGTAAAGTTCCATTAAACTGAATAGTCAGAGTATCAGCTTTTAAATATCTTCTATTAAACACTTCACTCAATCACACGTTCAACAAAAAAAGTCAGGTTTTCTTGATTTAAGATGTTAGACCGATGGTACAGTCTGAAGAGAAAGCCTTCTACCATTGCTCACAGCTTACTATGAGCTTAGCTCGTAACTGGAGATTCAGCAACCACTTGGGTATGCTAAAAAGTATTTAATGTAATTAATGATACCATCAGGGTCTCAAGCTTGATAGTCAAATGCACCAGCACAGCTGCTGTTAACAAAATTCACCAAAAAAATCTATGGATTTGTTATTTACTTCAAGGAAAAAAACCCTATGCTTGAAAGTTTCAGTGCAATGAAGTTTACAATCAATTAAAAAAACTGGCAGCCTCAGAAACAGTACTGCATTTTTCTTTTGAAATTACCCACATATGATGGTGGCTACCAAATACTGAAGAGTTAAATACATATTCAGATCAAGCTGTAACAGCTCCATAAGTTTTGGGTTTTTTTTTTAAATAATGCATCTGTAGACATTCATATAAAAAAAATTATAGCATAAACTAACATTGAGCAACCTGGTCTAGTGCAAGGTTTGCAAGGGAGTTGAAACTAGATGATCTTTCAAGTACCTGCCAACCTAAACCATTCTATCATTCTATGATTTTATGATTAATGCATTACTTTTGCATTACTTTTATTAGTCTATAACCTATTGCCTTAAATACAGACATTGAAATTTTTGGTGAAAAATTAAAATTGCAAAAATTCTTTTTTGTCTCCCTCTATGGAAACATGATGATAATGGGTTCAGTGATTGGAAAGCCAAGCCACAGGCTTCCTTTTCTTGTTAGCACATCAGAAAGGATCTTCGCTGGAAACTGTAAACATTCCTGATGAATTAAGTCAGGAAAATCCTTGACTTATCACATAGCAGCATTCTCTACAACACAGGTAGGAATGAAACAAGCTTCAATTTTCAAAGAAAGTCAAGCAGACAGCCTGGTGTAGGAAAGGATAATCCTGTGCTTAAATGCCCCAAGTGGGACAAAAAGGATTACATTAAATTTCTAGTGCTTCGATAAACTAGCAAGGGTCTTGGCAAGTCTTTAAATAACAAATTCACATTTTGATTCTCTCCATCTACAAAACAAGCATGGTAATTTGTTTCCTTACTCACCTAAGTTTAGACCACAAGTTCTTAGGGGAAAGGGACTGCCTTTACTGCAAGTATGAGGAGTTTCCTACAATAATGGACCTCCCAAGCAGATTCATAATAAGAACCAGTTACTGCTCAGACCATGCTCACACATTAAAGAGCTCTTGTCAATCTATTAAAAACCGTTAGCTACTAGCCACTATGGAAACCTCAAATATAAGCCCATAAAAGATGCCTGTTCATCCTGCATGGAATTTACACTGCAAATCTACTTTTTACAAAGCTGTACTTTCAATATCCCATATTCATATCTTAATATCTTTCAAGAGATACTTCTCTTCAGAAGCAATTAAGCATTTTTTTAATTAGCAACCTTGCAAAGCACCAGCATCTGATCTCAAATTCAGACTGAACACAATCCTATTCATACAGCAGCACCTGAAAATAGATTTGCAGATCAAACTGTCTCAGTTAGGTGTGCACACACCATAATCAACCAGTTAATGCTTTATAATGTGCTACCATCTGTGATTAATGGCATCCACAAGCATTACTGCTGAAATTATTCAACAATACTATTAATGCTGAATACATTACAGAACATAGATCACTTTCCCAGTATTATCATGCCTACGATTACAATGCTGTAAAAGCTTTTATTAAAGAATTATATTTATGGTTTCAAATATTTCAGGAGCACTGGTAGCAGTAGGAGCAATGGCATTTCTAAATGCTGATTTCAGTTATAAAATTGACAAGAATGCACAAGGTCACTCATATAGCCAAAGAACACGCTCCAACTCCTTGCACCACACATGATGAGGCTGTGACTATCTCACCAGCTACAAATCAGCATTTTAGCCTGGAAAGATAATGGACCAAGCATCTAATATCAATTTCCTTTTTTCAATTTATATTCTTTTTTCTAAGTGTTTCAACTTCATTGTTTGCACATTACTGAAACAAGACCTCTTCAATATCCACCGGTTTGCTGAAGATGTTAAAGCGTTTGTCTGTGGCCAGCCTCTTGGTAACATCCCTGAGAAACAACCGCAGCTCTCTCAATGTGTTCTCTTCCTGGTCCTCCATTCGCTGCTTCTCTGCTTCTGACAGCTCACGGGCAGGGCATGGCAGTGCAAGAGGAAGAACTTCCAGAGCACGAAGAGCTAGGGAAAAAAAACAAGAAGTCAGACAATGGAAATAGTAACAAGACAATGATTCTTGGGATTATGCCACTCCAGATTTCATTATATACTTAATCTGCCTCATTGATCTAACTATGACTGCATGCTTAGCCCCATAATTCTCCCATTTCCAAACCTGATAAATGTAATGCACAAAATTTATTCTGGGCAGTAATTAACACTGTCACATGTGAATTACACTGTCATTTACCCATACCTTTTGAAAAAGGAAAACATCACAAAACATTCAGACCACACTATAATTGTTTTTACTGTAACTTAGTTTACCAGCCTGTTTCCTTCTTGGTGGGGGCACTGCTGCCTCATCAAGAATTAACCCTTTGAAAAATCGCAATCTGTCTTCTTCACTTGGTTTCTGAATATAGAAAACCTCTTCATACTGGATTCTGAAAATACATTTCACCTAGAAAAAAAAGAAAAAAGAAAATTGAGCTGCCACTCAAAAATACATGAATAAACTTATCAAAATTAGCTACAGGAAAGAAGACAGTAAACTCTACTGAAAGCTGCACATACAGCTTAGGGAAAACAAATCCTTGTAATTCTCACTGAATTTTCTGCAGGAACTAAACTTGCAGTACCCCATGATACCAACAGCCACCTCTGCAGTGGAAAAAAAAGGAGAAAGGGCAGGATGGGAAAAAAAACAGTAAAAGGGTTGTGGAAAAAAACAGGAACACCCCTCCCCCATCCTGAGCCTCAGAATATGTAAAGCTAAAGGTTAGGCCTTTAGACGAAATCTGCATTTAATTACAGTGGAGTAATTTGTCAAAATGAACAATTTTGTCCTCTCAAAGTAGCATGAAGATTATGAAAATCAGTAATATGGGCATACAGTCCTCATTAAAGAAGATTACAAACATTTAATTAATATTACATTTCCAGTTTTACATATTTTAAATTACATTAGAAAACCACTGCAAAACAGAATGGTTTTACATGATCAAAACATTCACATACCTCCCTTAACAATGCCTGCTTCCAGCATAAACTTACCTCTTCAGGCAAATCACTATACATGGACTCAGAGGTAGACAGCAGAAATATAGGGGAGAAAGATGGTATGTCTTGCAGCAAAGTTAGAAAAGTAGCTCTCACAGTTTCACTGACAGCTTCCCACCAATCACCAATATGAGGCATGTAAACAATACTTGGTACTGTTCTTCGAGCTTCACGAAAGATCTAATTAAAAGAAACAGTGGTATTTAAACTAAGAAATGAATTGTTATTATCACTTGTGAGTAATAAAATTCTTGTGGACTAGGAAATTAGTCATATTTGTGATATTTTATATAAAAATGTTCCAGTAAAAAGTAATTATCTAAACAGAAAGGTTTTCTAAACATGTTTGTGACTGTTAGCTAGGAAGTCTGTGTGCTAGGGAGACTACAGAACAACTACTTGTCATATATGCTTTAAAAACTTGCTAAAACTGAACAGTCAGGATGAAAATTAAACTAGACTGCAATCCATGCAAAATCCACCGCAAACTGTTTTGAAACCTGAAACATTTAAAACTGAGTATATGAACCCAGAACCACAGCACACCAATTCATACACAAGCTAATAAAACAAAATTCAGGAACTGAATACCCGGATTAAATTTACTGGATATTAGGTATGTGACTAAGGGGGCAAGTTAAAAACGTAATTACTCTCACTAGTCAGCAGAGAGATCTCAATCACCCTCTAGAGATCCCTTTCTTTTAAACATGAAAATAGAAGGAGCCTATGAAAACCTAGCTTTAAAGTTACATTCCAGTTAGCTGCCTTTATATTGATTCAACTAATCTGTTCCAGAATTACATCTTTTACTCGTTACAAAATAATCTGCAATGTCACCTGTGCACATGATTCTTCAGGCGTTTTGGCACTGACTGAATAAAGTGCTGGCAGATCTAGCCTGTGTACAGAGAATTTTTCAAGAGTGTGCAACAGTGCTGGAGCAAGGTGCGAAGTCTGACCCGAGCCTCTCTCTCCAGATAGCAGTAACCTTGGTCTGTAAGAAGTTGGCTGGTGATAAGCTGACCTACAACAGAGCAAAAGTTGCAAAGTAAAATTAACTTGCCAATGTTATCAATGGAACAATATATGTAGTAAGGTATTTTAGAATCCAAAAGATTTTCAGAAATGGGTAAGGTTCCTATGACAGTGAAAAAAGATTCAACTAACTCTACCATACCTTAACACTACTCCAAAGCTCAAGCTTTGTCTATTCTTTGATTTCACAACAATTCAAACCCATCTATGCAAAACCATGCGTACACTAAATGCACGAAAATTCTGACTACCCAGTTTATTTAGAATTAATTTCTTGAGCATGTAAGAAGACTCCATGGACTTCCAGTGAAGATATTCATTTAATCATGTCTACTTCAGTCCTAACTACTACAGCATCTCTTCAGCAGCCTCAGGAATCCCAGGTCAATCCATTCATCTCTTAAGTACTACCCAAACTTCCAAAATCCACCTAAGATTTCAATACTTTAATTAAAAAATACAATTGAATAAATCACTATTCTTCTTCTATTCTAGCATAACCACACGCTTCTATTCAGTAGATTTTCAGACAGACAAAAGATTTTGAAGGAAAAATTGCAAAGGTAAATTTATTTTTTGCTTTTGCTGTTGAGAAGAAATTGTAAGGAGTGCATTCAAGGATTTGGGGGGTTTTGTTTGTTTGTTAGGTGGGGGTTACCCTGTTTTGGGGAGAAGTGAGACATGAAGAGAGAATCATTTGTTTTTTCCACTATAAGTCTTTCCCATGTATAGAAAATTGATTATGAAACCAAAGGGTTCTTTTTTAATTAATTTGCCTCTGACCTCATTAAAGCATTTTTTATCTGCACATCAACCATCTTGGCAGTGCAACAAACCTGGCTGGTTTTATTTCAGGTTAAATCTTTTGTAACAGCTATCAACATTGTTGACTTTTGGCTTCTCAGTTGTGGCGGTGGTTACACACACAGACAGTGATCAAAAATGCTCAGAAAGATAGCTTAAGAGAGGTTTACATACTTTACAAAAATAAATATACTCATCAAGATTATTTTATTTAAACACATATCCACCCAAACATATACTATTGTTTTGCTTTTGGGTTCCCCCCTCGCAACCTCCCAATAGAAAGCTTAAATTTGGCATTAAAATACTTGAGTATGTACTATGTGCATTACACAAAAAAATTTTTCCGTTTTCCACAAGATGGCTCTACTAAACAGTCCTACTACTGTACACTTTCCCTAACCTCATTTTCTTTATTTAGCAAACTCCCTGCAGAACCCCTCAAAAAGTAGTCTAAAACTATTCTTAATACAAGACAAATAAGTGTTAGTTTATCATTGTTAATTACTGTAGTCAGTCCAATTTATACAGGGAAGACTCATCCAAATTTCACACACGCTTTCTATATTTCCGTTTTCCCAAAATATTCCATGAAAAAACAATACAGAAAAGATGTTAGAAATGCTAAAGCATTAATCACGTTAATGCATCCAAACAGCTGCAGAAGCTCAACAATACTTCAGACCCAGGAAAAACAAACAATCCCTCCAAGATATTCTTACATACCTCTCTTCCCAGTTCTTCATCTTTCAAATCAAAATAATTTGTTATAATTAAGAACTGCTGTTGACATTCTTACTTCTAAGCTCCACCTGCCTGTCCCAAACTACTTCTGAGTATTGTGCCTACGATGTGGCCCTTCCCAAGATCATTCACATATCTAAAAGTCTTGTCCACACAGTAAAGTGTTTTTATTACAGAACAGCATTGCCACCACAAAGAAAAAGATCTTCTTTGATACTTTTCCTAATGTAGAATTACAGCTTTCATAGAATCATAGAATAGTTAGGGTTGGAAAGGACCTTAAGATCATCAAGTTCCAAACCCCCTGCCATGGGCAGGGGCACCTCACACTAAACCATGTCACCTGCCAGGGATGAAGCATTCACAACTTCCCTGCGCAACTCATTCCAGTGCCTCACCAACCTAACAGGAAAAAACTTCTTCTTTATATGCAATCTAAACTTCCCCTGTTTAAGTTTGAATCCGTTACCTCTTGTCCTATCACTACAGTCCCTAATGAAGAGTCCCTCCCCAGCATCCCTATAGGCCCCCTTCAGATACTGGAAGGCTGCTACGAGGTCTCCATGCAGCCTTCTCTTCTCCAGGATGAACATCCCCAACTTTCTCAGCCTATCTTTATACAGGAGGTGCTCCAGTCCCCTGATCATCCTCATGGCCCTCCTCTGCACTTGTTCCAATAGTTCCATGTTCTTTTTATGATGAGGACACCAGAACTGCACACAATACTCCAAAAGTGAGGTCTCATGAGAGCAGAGTAGAGGGGCAGGATCAGCTCCTTCAACCTGCTGGTCACGCTCCTTTCGATGCAGCCCAGGATACGGTTGGCTTTCTGGGCTGCGAGCGCACACTGAGGCTGGCTCATGTTCATTTTCTCATTGAACAACATTCCCAAGTCCTTCTCTGCAGGGCTGCTCTGAATCTCTTCTCTGCCCAACCTGTAGCTGTGCCTGGGATTTCTCCAACCCAGGTGTAGGACCTTGCACTTGGCATGGTGAAACGTTGTAAGGTTGGCATCAGCCCACCTCACAAGTGTGTCAAGGTCCCTCTGGATGGCATTCCTTCCCCCCAGCATATCAACTGAACCACACAGATTGGTGTCATCAGCAAACTTGCTGAGGGCGCACTCAATCCCACTGTCCATGTCACCGACAAACAGTTGCACATATCTGATTACATGTATTTAGAGAAACACTCACATTGTAAAATGAAGGTAGGGTTTACGTATAGCAGCTGATGACTGTTTCTTTGGTGATCCTGAGTGACAGCTTGTCTCAAAAATTGATGAAGCATTCTCATCATCACTATCATCTAATAATAAACTTGGTACATCTGTTCCAAGAAATATATTAATTAGAATCTTATCACTTCTCAATATATGCACAACAAGCAAGAAAAGACATTACAATTTTGTTCATGTAAATTATAACACATTTTCAAACATAGAAAAAAATGCGTTTAACTATCAGAACACAGAATAATAAGTACTTATTACTTCAAAAACCAAAACAAATTAAATATTGTAGAAGTCTAATCATAATTACAATTTATATTTTTAAACCATCAAGCAGAACAACTTCCTGAATACAAACGTTTAACTTGTTATGAAATGCTTCCTTTGGTTTTATTTCACAGTTAGAGGTTTTTCAAGGATAAAGCTATAAAATCTGCAATTCCTCAGACGACATAGAACTTTGTACTTATTTACTTGCTCTAAGTGCCCAAATTTTTACAGGTACATTTCTTCCAAAATTATTCTCAGCACAACTACTGAGACAATATACGTTTATGAAGAGCTGCTTTCCACCCTCTGATCATCTGCCAGAAAATATCAAATTACTGTTTATCATAGTCATTTCAATTCATTCCAAGTTCATTTACTACACCTTAACCTATTTTAATCCCTTTGCTAGTAATTAGTATAATGAACTGGAGTGCATTATAAACTTTCAGAAACTAAAATCTAAAAGACTGATTACATTCAAAAGGCAGACTGCAGGGACAAACAACTACAAAAATTACAAATATGGCACTAAAACAAAATAATCAGTTGACAGCTGAAAATCAGATACAGCTAAATTAGTCACCAAAGCCACAATGGGATTAAAAGTGGACTGCTGCGATTTGATAATGGGAAAATACTGTTGCAACATCTTTAACTGCCCCAGGAAAGGAGTTCAGTTAATGTTACCCTATACAAGCCACTCATTCTCACTCCCATATTAAAAACAGTCTACAATGATGGGATGAAAATGCTCACAGCCACTCAGCTGAACAGTAAGAGCAGTGCAGAGGCCAGGTCTCCTGAGGAAGCGAATGCTCTGCAATGAATGAGCAGCCTTTCTGAGAACATCGCAGACTCACTGCAGCACACTGTGCTCT
The DNA here is from genome assembly GCF_033783945.1 of Neopsephotus bourkii. Lineage (NCBI taxonomy): Eukaryota > Metazoa > Chordata > Aves > Psittaciformes > Psittacidae > Neopsephotus > Neopsephotus bourkii. The sequence goes on along the minus strand of NW_026902076.1, from coordinate 5,980,761 downwards.
GGGCAACCTCTGGACAACCTAACAGTAGCTCAAGTTGGCCACCACTGCTTAGAAAATGGACTGCTATGAAATGGAAGAGTGAAATACAGAGAGAGGTGTTACTCTCAGATGTATGACCCACTGCATAATTTGCCTGATTTACATGAAGGCATGGCACAGGTCCCACTAGGCTGATCAAACCACCACCACAGGACAAAGGAATGAACTTCAAAGCAGCATTAAGTGTTGGACAGAGATGCCATCTAAGGGCTATATGCATCTGCACATACAGTCCAAGGATAAATTGTTAAGAGACAATGAAAGCCAGTCCATAGCAAGAAAAAACAATTCAGAAGCTGCTCGACACGTAGCTCCGGCAAGAGCAGAGGCCTTCCAAATCAAATGGACATTGGCCTCCTAACTCTTGGCTCCCTCCAGTCCCTAAATAGGCAAAATTTTTCTGCTATATCAAAGGCAGGCCATAGGGTAGACCACAGGATAAAACCTATGCTCATGCACTGGACACAGCCTTCATTTCCTAAAATATATAATTATTTTAAATGGCAGCCCATCTTTTAATCCCAAGCATCAAGCCTCTGTGATATTCTTTTCTTGTATGCCTGACTCACTGGATTTTGAGAAACAGGTATCATTAGTGAACTCAAAAACATGTAGAAAACCAAATTTGCCGAGTGTAAGCACACGAGTAAGCATCTGCTACATACCTGGCTCCAAATTTAAGAAAAACTGAAGCCCTAGTGTGTAATCTACATTTACATTTATAATCATCATACATGAAAGTGGATTTTGCTGCTTCTAACACAGATTAAGCTTATTATTCAATATTTTGGGGGGCTTAAGGGGTTAAGAATAACAATCAAGGTACAGCAGACATGTTAAAAGAAACCTTAGTCCATGTATCTTCAAAACTGACTATCTACAAATATTTTAAAGTAGCCATAGCAGCAGAATTATCTAGTAAAACTACTATTTAAATCAATAAATGCTTCCAAACTCACTTTGTAAGCAGTTACGTAGCAATAAATAGGATTGTAAAGAATGTAACTGAGGAAAATACTCATAACTAGAACTTTACAACAAAGCCAGGGACTCCTAATTCATTCCTTCAACAATAATGACTATCTCTATGTTGGGCATTACCAGCAAGTTAACAGTATATGGAGACTTTAACACCTTAAACAACTTTGGTTATGAGAACCTGATCTGGTCAAGGGAGCCTAATACAACCCAACTGCAGCTGCAAACCAGCTCATTTCCCCCTAGCAACCACTACATGCTCCCAGGCCCTAATCTCATGCCAACTTCAACACTTATTAAAACCTCCAACTATCCCACAGTCAGCAGAAAACTAACCCGACAAAAATACATCATTTTTTTAATGTGTTTTCTGGCTAAAATGGTTTAACAAAGAGCCTGAAGTACTAGAGTAACCGGAAGGGACAGAGCAAAAGCGGACAGCTGGGCTGGAGGAACCGCTGCCCGCACAAGGATCATCTTTAGCTGCCCGGGCTGCAGTCTGAAAGCGTGTTCTGGAGTAAAAATACAAAGAAAGTCATGGCTGTCACAGATTCGGACTATTTTCAAATTAATCACACACAACCACAAGTACTGCTTACACAGCTGGGGGAATAAGGGCGATCCCAGATAAGAACAGTAGAAAATAGTATGTCAGAAAAACGAGGTATCAAAACTAAGATACCTTGTTCAAATTAAACTTCCAAGAAATGACCAGGGTAACTATTAAAGTGTGTCTCAGAGAAGAACTAGGTAAAAAAAAAAAAAAAAACAGAACCTATTGACTCACTGCAGTCAAAACAGTCCATTGCATTCCTTCTTATTCCCTGCTTTCTCACTGCACTCACACTGCTCCCATTGCAGCAGTGTTCTGGCATACATCAGACCCCTTAGTGAGTTGATTTTACTCATTAATTTGTCAAAAAGCTAACGTGACGAAACAGCAGATAGTTCTCCTCTTGCTAAGCCAGCAGAAGCACCTCAGAGGATGAGAAATGAACCTGGACAGGTCAAGGGGAGGGAAGCCTCAGGACTTTCTCCTTAACCAGTCAATGACCATTGCATAGGCTTAGGTATCTCAGCGAACTGCAATCTCATCAACTGTGCTGCAAGCTCCCCACATCACTCCTTTGCAGCCTGCTTGTGCCCCATCCACAAAGGACACGGCACAGATAAGGGACACTCAAAACAGGAACACCCATTCCAGGTCCTAACATACCAACACAGGAGCACCAATTCCAGGTCCTACTACCAACACAACATTACCTTACTACTTAATTTTGTTTTGCCTGAGTATCTCCATTATTTCTTGTACCTAATTTGCAAATTACTTGGGGGTTCTCCTTTTTTCAGGTGGCACTCTTTCCTATAGGATCTTGGTCTATACAGGCCAGTTTATTAAATTCCACAGCAGCTTGGAATCAGCAAAAATAATTCTGAACATCCAAGTGGATTGTATAAACACATTAACACTCTGAATCAAATAAATACACACCACATTTAGAGCTAGCAATACAAGGAAGCCAGCTGAAATATTTCCAAATTCTAACAGCATTTGCAAAAAGCAAGCCCAAACCAAACCACATACCTTCACTTTTGTCACCCTGGCTGAATTCAGCATGAGGAAACACTTTGTGTAAAACCTCAAGAAGGTTAGTGAAGGTACGTTCCAACAGTGGTCTGATCACAGGAGATAACGCATGTCCTGAAGACGTCACGGCACGTTGGGAAGCAGGCACAATATTCTGCATTGCATGATAAAAGTCCTGCGCGCTGAGAACTACTGAAGAAACATCAAGCTGCAGTTTCTGACTGCTCACATAAATCTGGGGATAGCGTCGTCTCAGGGCAATCAAGGCAGCCTCAGTGCAAAGTGCTTTTATGTCAGCTCCGCAGTACCCTAGGGCACACAAAACCAAAAATATCCCCCATGAAATAGCCTTGCTAAAATTTAGCAAAGCTAAAAACAATCAGTAATACTTAATTGTTAATGTCCACAAAGCATCTGCCAAAAGGCATCAGGTCATAATCCAGTGACTGTGTTATGTACCAAGAAATTATGTCCAGGAATATTGAAATATAGTAAGAAATTAATTCCACACTGACGTACGTTTTGATTATATAGCACAATATATAGTGTATTTTCATCCCAGGGTTATTGCTCTGTCATGGCTTTCTTTTTCTTAATATTGTCTAAAGTATGTGTGCAATTTTAACAAGCCAGTCCCCCTCCTCCTTTTCTATTTTAATATCTCTACATGAATATAATTTTTAATAGTAATTTTGTTCTACTGGATGAACATTACCAACTTTAAACTTTTACATACTGAGAAAATGAGCAGTATAAAGAGAAGTGTTTAATGAGTAGAATATGGAAGAGATGACACCTCTTGTTGAAAAAAGCATGCTGTGGACTCTCGGAAGGATGTGAAATTTTACTATCAGGACATTTTTTCAGACTCTTTTTTAGTTTCATAATTTTACTAATATAACCAGAAGACTAGAAAAATGATCAAAAAGCACTAGAATTTTAATTTAGACCGGCTTCATAAATAACTACAGGTGGTTACCTATGATTGCTTCATCATCACTGAAAAACACAGATCTGATAATTATGAAATACTGAGAGACTTAATACCTCTGTGTCTTCTGCAGTACTAATGGCTTGGGATTTTTCCCCAGAGCTAGAAATTAGATTTCAAATTTTTCCATCTCTCTCAGCAAGAGACAATAATATGCCACGGTATTTTGTAGCACCATAGTTCCACCTTTCAAAAAACGTGAAACACCATTCCAGTGGGAAAAGTCTTTTAGAGAATTATAGTCGCTATAGGAAAACATGCTGCAGTGAGGTACTGCCACATAAAAGTTCATGGGTTTGCAGAAAAATGCTTATAGAAACTAATTAATCAATTATTTGGTGAAATTATACTCAGTCAACCTTTTTTTTAACTTTTTTTATCGTCCTCCCTGTCCTACAGCTTTTGCCTTTTCTTCTTCTCTGTATTTTCTTTTTAATCATTTTTCTTCTCTATTATTGTATTGGTCTTCTGGCAGCACAGAGTCCCAAAACTGAACCCTGTCTTGTTTCTCTCTCTACCCTCTGATGTGCTGCTGGTATGCGCACTTTTACAAGATCCATATGGCAACAACAAACAAGGCTGATTCCATACACAGTGTTGAAAAATAAAAAAGGAAGCAATATGTAAGACAATCTTCCATCCCCATCTTTCAGACATAAAAATTTGGAAGATAATAATAAAAGATACCAACTTTTTCAGCTACAAAGGTGACTTACATAAGGTGAGACTTCAAATTCCAGATGAGTTTCTCATGTATACTTGAAAAATACCTTTAAAAAAAAAATCGAACAAAAAAACCCACAAAAAACAACCCCACCAAACAGAAGATCACCATAAATATCAGACTCCTTCTGCAACTTTTGAAATAAGCTTCCCAATCTTATAGTAAGATTAGTAGTGATAATGGTATAAACTTGATGAGCACTCACTGTGACTGCTATATAGAAGTATGTAGCAATTCACAAGTTACCCTGACACGTGACATTTGAAATGCGTTACATCCACTATACTAATCAATAGGAAACTAATTACTTTCAGCAATAAGGTTGTATTTAGCTAACCTCTATCACGAATAATCAAAACCATGAAGGCAAACTCCATCAACCATGTGAACCCATTAAGACAGTAACTACAGGTGCATCAGAAAATCAAAACCAAGGTTTTTTCCCTAATTTCTGATTTGTTCGCATTCCCATTTAAACCGGTCCACTTTTCATCTAACAAGCACAGTAGATTAAACAAAAAATGCTGGGAGCACTAAATCAAAATTTAAATCAAAGATGTGCTAGAGATATAGCACCCTGAATGCCTGTCACCTTAAAAACTAGTTTAGTATCTTCATGACAAAAGATTCACCAGCTCAGGAGCTACATCCTTTTCAATTTTTCTATTAATAAATGCTGTAATATCACCTTCTAACAATCATTTTAATCACCGCTTGTACATCTCCAAAGAATTGCAAAATTAGGAAATAATAGCCTGTAGCCTATTTTAAAAATTAAACTCTCAGGTGATCAGATACACAATTAGTCTCCATTTCTACTTTTTCATTTCTCAGGAGCAATTACATTTGAAGACTAATAATTGGTCTCTCTTTTTGAGGGACTCTCTTGTGCATACTGTACACATCCATTTCAGTGACAGGAAAACTGGAAAAATACCATAGAATATTAAAAAGCATTTTTAGTTCTAAATAGTAAATGCACACTGATGAAGAGGAAGAAAAATGTAGTATTGTCAAAGCAAAATAAAATCTATCATGCCAACTGTAAATAACCTGAACCTATTTTCGCCCAAATTGACACTATAATATAAACACCAAGGTTCAGTGTTTTTCCTTCCATTTTCTGAAGCAGCTCACAAAGGATGCTCAATTTGGCAGGCAAAATGTACTGGCATGCCTTAACTTAGCACAAAACAAGTATTCTTGTCAAGTACCCATTTTGCTCTACCCATAACCACCACACTACACTTAATATTTTGAAGTATTTCAAAGAGTAGGATGGCAAACAAGTGGATTCCTGTATAGGTTTCCAAAGACTGCACTTTGATCACTGCAGTTTTAAAGCCATACTCTTCCACCCCTATAGTGCAGAAATCATGTCTTCTTTAAAACTCTAATATCCACCTCAAAAACCTGCAACAAACTCCTATGAAACTGGGTGATGCTTAGGTGAATAAACTTGACCAATTCTTCAATTTGTCATGCAACTCCCTGCAACTCCTAAAATGGACTGCAGGGAAAGAGAGCTAGCCAACAACTCAGCATGATGATGGAAATGAGAAATAACTGTTTTTTTTTTTTTCTTTTTTTCAAAAGATTGTGAGAAACAAACACTAATGCCAAAACTTCCCCCTACATCATTACAATAGGTTAGGAAAGAAACAAGGTGTCATTTTGCTACAAAATACTCCTGCAGTAGTAAGGACAGAATAGAGTATTTTAACATCTTGAGTGTGATGGTATGCTTCTTTACAATTCTATTTAGCATTATTTAAATAACTTTTACTACACCACTGCAAGATGACAGATGCATCTTTTTGGTTGCTAGTTTGTTTTGTTTCCTATAAGACTGAGTTAACAGGTAGCAGCCTCTCTAACTACAGGAAGTTATCATTCAGAACAATGAAGTGAGCCCAAGAGAGAAGGAAGAATTTTAGAAGTTCAAGGTATCTGGGGCCCATCTCCAATAAGGAGAAAAAAAAGTAATTACTTGTGTTTATTGAAGGTACTAAGACATCAGCATGAGGTCTTCTGAGCAATTCTGTACTCTCCCCAAGCTGCTTCACTTTGTCTCGCACACATTGCAGTCATGCAGCCATTCACTGAAGTGGGTTCTTTAATCCTCACATACATAGAAATCTCCAAAAAGGTATGTGATCCATAACACCTGGGACAAAAATCAACCCTCAGGAAATAACCTATTTTTTACAAGTCCTGGGGCTGTTCCCTTCTAATTTCTTTATAATTACACCCCTGGATGTTAAAAAGTTCCAAGTCGCACATACACCTGCTTCCCCAAAGTCATTTACTTTGGGAATATTTCAGCAGCTTTCTTCATTAGGATCCATACTCTTGTAGTTAAGTGTTGCCAAGTTTGCTGAATCGGAGAGAGGTATAAACCATGCTGTGCAAAAAGCCTGCTGAGTCTAGGCAGCTTTTACTTGGGGAAGGCAGAGTACCGGGTTTTGGTTTTTTTTTCGCAGGGAGGAACTTTTGTAGATTTTTAAAGAAAAGCTGCACAAGAGGAAATCGGAGACCAATATATACTGTATCATATACGATAATTGTGCCAATGAGCCTGATTTGCAATGGCTGCAAAGAATCTGGAAAAGTCTGTTTAAGTAATTAGTTCCTGCAGATTTCACTTATAGAAATGATGAGGCAATCTCATGATGAAGAAGATAAACCAGTCTTACTTTAGCTGGTTTTAAAAGTTCTTGCAATAGTCAGAAGGTTTTAATCTTGGATGTACGGAAACAGTTAAATTCCAAGATACTGAATGGAGACAATCAAGTGCACAGTAGCTGGACAGTAGAAAAAGCAAAGAAAACAGGAAATGGTATTTCTTTTTGCAAGCTGACTTTTCCACAGAACTGACAGGCTTTACTGAGCACAAAGAATGGCTTCCAATCAAACTTACAAACAGCTTTCCCAATGGTCTGAAATTTTAAAATACAAACTTGTGTTCTCAATGCAGAAATATGGTGAATTTTCTAAGACAACTGGGTTTTATCCCACCTATTCCCCTCTCTCCCACTAAGCAGCACCAAGTCCTTGTACAAATCAAGCAGAATTTACACAAAATGGGTTTGGCACATGCTGTCTTATACGCAGCAAAGCTTAAACTGATGTTTGCTGGACAGTTATGTTTTCTCCTCACCAGAAGTTGTGGAGGTCTTTGTGCATCAAAAGCGGAGGGATGTTGCTTCGATGATAGATGTCCCTGTAGATGAAGAGGATAATTCGGATGTACTGTAGATGACTGAATGGGCTGATGTTCTATTTAAAGTTCTTATTTCTCTGATGATGGATTCCAATGCACAGGTATTTGAGACCATCCTGTTTCTAAGAACTTCAGTGCTTGTCCAAGCAGATGACTGACAGAGAATGGATCTTTGCATGACAAATTGTTGAGAAGAGATTGTGGTTTGTGTTTTAGGGTCATTTCCTCTGTTAAATTCACTATAAAAATATATGGGTTTATTTCTGATGAACTTTTAAGCAGCAGGTTTATCTTGAACAACCATCCTCCATTCAGTACAGCAGGTCTTTGGGTGCTCCAAAGATTTATTTAATGTACTCATGGTGTGGTGCTTTTTTCCCACCCCCGCCTATATCTACCTCTGAGGTTGTTCTGTGCTAGCAATCTGGAAAAAAATTCATCCTTAGAAAGGCTCGTTAGTTTGTTGGATTTATGTCAGAGGAGAGCATGCGAGTCAATAAAAACAAAACCAAAAAACCCCACACAAGTACGTCCCTTCCACAAGAGGGTAGAATAAAAACAAGTCTCCCTATCTCTTCTGTAATACATTACTATAATGTGCAGTCTACCTAAAGATTCTGATTCCCACTTAATTTTGAGGGTATGTATCCTGTATGAGGACAGTGATGTTACAAAAAGGAAACATTAACTGTATTTTCAAACAACTACTAGCTACTCAGTTTGTTTTAGTAAGACAGAAGCATTTCTGTTATAGCAAAAAAAGTGTGTTGTTGAAAGTACAGAAGTTTAGAAAGGTAAAAATAATAAACTATCCCAATATATTTAACATATCTTCAAGGTTTTACACAGAAGAGAAAGCATCTATAGTAAAAGTACCAACATTATAACACTCACCAACACATTTTTCAGCCAGTTCCCCTAAGAAAGGATCTGACAATTTGGGGTTCCAATCCCTGGTATGAATTTGTAAAATGTGCTTCCGTGCCTAATTACAAAAAAAAAAAAAAAAAAAAAGAGAGAGAGAGAAAAAAAAGTCCCCAGATTAGCAAGAAAATTCTATGTCATAATATTTTTAGACAAAAGCATTATTTCTTCAGGTGAATGTAAAATTATTTTACCGAATTTTGACATGTTTCTGAGATACATAAAACAGAATTTAGGGCTCAAAAGTCAAGAGCAAGTCTTGTCTCCTTTTTTAATTTTATATACATACAGTAATTGTTTTCAGTATACCAGTTGCACACTTTAATTGCTGTTTAATCAACACTATTATACATGAAATGATCAAACCTCGTGTTCTATGAGGAATTATAATTTTCTAATTTAATTTTTAATTGCTGCACCTATGATTAACAGATTCTACTGACAAATGCCTCACCAACTACTTTACTGCAGAGTAGCACTGTAAATAAACATGAATTCCAAATCTATTTAATTCTAAAATTCTACAGAATCCAAATACACCTATCAATATGCAAAGTAAATTTAAAGTATATATTATGGCTGAGATTACAGAAGTCTAGAAAAAGGAAATGTTCCTGTTGTCTGGCTTTGTGTGTACAACTGTTATGTGCTTAGCAGTCAACATGTCAATACAGCTATTTTCTCTTACCATAACTTCCAAAACTTCAATAGTTAGGGGTCATTATACAAATCCATATAAAACCATAGGTTTTAGATCAGCAATTCAAATTAATGCAAACAATTTAGCTCTCCATTTAGTTTTAACTATATTCTGAAGATTTGAAGTTCAGTACAACTTTATGTATATAATGTGTTTTTACTAAAAATGTCTTCCTAAAATGAAACATTCTTACAAGTAAAAATGCATTTTATTATTTCATAAGCTTGGGTCAGGCATTCAGATGTTTATTATTAAGAAACACTTCTAGTATACATCTCCTCTATAAAGTTTTACCTTTTGATCAGGCAAGTTGAAAAGAAATTCCCTGTCGAAGCGACCAGGTCTCCTGAGTGCAGGATCTATAGAATCCAGTCTGTTTGTAGCACCAATTACAACTATTTCACCTCTATTATCCAGTCCATCCATTAGGGCAAGAAGAGTAGACACTATAGAGCTAGAAGAGAGTTTTGAAAAAAAGAATGCGGAGGGAACACTGCCAGAATTTTTACTTTTTTAACTGCAACATTCAGAGTTTCAAAGAAAAAAAAGTTAAGTTTAAAAAAAAACAACAGCTGCACAACTATTTCAAGTCTCAAAATATGAAGGAAACTTTTAATATCATCTGTATTATACTTAGTATTATGACTCCAGTAGGGATTACACCAAATTTATAAACTTCCTCCTTTAAATGCTTTGGGAAACGTGGGCTCAGGAATCTATTTAATGAACAGAGTATGCATTGTCCTGTTTAGAGCAACTGTAGCAGAAGAAAAATGAATCAAGAAGAAAGATGCATCCAGACAAAGGTTGCCATAACCTGCTGGCTTAAAAATTTCCTTCCTGATGCCCTCATTTGAATGGAGGAAGACATACAGACAAATGCCATGTACAGGATGAAAGACACAAGTGCATTGCCCTAAAAAGCACAGGAACACTGAGACTGAAGGCAGACAGGAAAAATTTCAGCCAGCAGAAAACTGATGTAAAAAACATTTAAAAAAAATGACACAATAGCAACTCAAGATAAATCTGCACACCCAGAAAATGACAGGGCTGTCCAGGTCATTTACAGAGCATTACAATTCATTATTTTAGAGTCAGATTTTTTTCCAACTCTTTTTTATGTTGGACTGGTAACAGACAATCTGTTTACAGGACAAAACCAGCAACCAGAAGAACGGTTGTGGAAATCTTGAAGTTAATAATGTGGCAGAAGGGTAATCTCCACTTCAATTCCATTCCCAGCAAATTACAGTTTGCCTGAAGAACTGAAAAGATGACTTTTGATGCCAGAACAAATCAACAATCTGTCCTTTCTAGTGTAAGTGGGCTTAAGCAAAAGTAAAAGCTTTTCTTGGGAACTGAGTAAAATTACACTTACGAGTTTATCAAGATAATGTAGGATGTAGGAAGATAATGGTAGCATACAAGAAATATTACCTGTGAATCTGATCTTGTCTACTAGAACGGACCGGAGCCAAGCCATCTATTTCATCAAAAAAGATTATAGAGGGTCTCATCAAGTATGCCTGGTATGCAAAACAAAAAAACCAAAATTAACTGTTAATTCGTAATTCACCCATCAACACTGAACAAACACTTTATAACAAAGACACGCTAAACTAACATGCATACTGAGACACCTTTGTTTAAAAGTATCCAGTCTGAAAATAAAACTGAAATTTTCAACCCCAGCACTGTTTCAAAGCAAAGTAAGACTGCATTCTCCTCTGAATAAGCAAGATGGCACCAGTGTATCAGTTTTACTGTGTGTTGGAAAGATTAGAGACAAACGCAGATGCCTTAAACTCAGTTACAGAGAACAGTATCTTATCTGCTTATAACCTGTTTGTTTAGACACCTGTGTATGAAAACTGTACTTCACTGCTTTATGTGTCTCTCTCTTCTGTCCATCACCTTCCAAGCCAAATAAGGACACTAAAATACACACAACTGATGCAATCCTGCATTCTCCTCTATGTAGCATTTATCTTGAACATGCCAGTCAAACTCAAACTCACCAATTATCTTTTTTTCCCCAATTTTTACCCAAACTACTTTGTCTGCTTCATTAACGGACAAATCAAGAGCCTTCTTCCTTACGTTTCAGAGCAAGAAAAACTGCTGCCAGCATTCCTCTATTTTTTCATCTAAATATATAATTCGGACAAATCCTGTCCTATTTATGAAGATTTAGTTATTTAGTTTTAACTGCAAATAATTTTGTCTGTCTAAAACAAAACAAAACAAAAACCAAAAACAAAAACAAACAACATAGAGAGAAATTATGAAAAGTATGTATTTTCTTCTAACCTGATCAAAAAGGAGTCGAAGCTGACGTTCAGATTCACCAACCCACTTACTGAGACAGTCTGCTCCTTTCCTCATAAAGAAAGCCACCTTTTTGTCTCCTTGACTGCATTCATTAGCTAGAGCTCTAGCTACCAAGGTTTTACCTGTTCCAGGAGGACCATAGAATAAACAGCCCCTGAAGATAAATGGATCAACACAGTCACAAACTCATTTTATGTCTCCTGAAAAACTCCAAGTCAAATTTTATAATGAAGACAGGGAGCCTGGAGAAGAAAGACTGAAGTTCTACTATCATTATTAGTGTGTTCAACACAGTTCATAAGATCTAAGATTGTTTTATGCTTCAAATCAGTAAATCTTTGCTCTGTAGAGAACATCAATCAAAAGCAAGTTAAATTTCCAAAGGACTGTTTTACACAAGTCAAATACTTCCTCAAGAATTAAATCTTAGCTAATACTTGAATCAGTGTTTGTTACTTCTTTGGAGAGACTCAAGTCCTTCAAATGACAAAAATATCCCAAAATTTTTAATTTACTTAGATTATGTGTACCCATCTAAATCACATGCCAAGACACCTGATATATATTAAAACCACACTGTAACATTATTGAGATTACTTCTATAGAAGAAACATCAGCATTTAGCTTGATTTAGTAAAATATTTGATGACATAATGGAAGAAAGGCAAGGTACTACTAACAGAACACTCGCGAATTCTTACTTTGACTAAATCACAAAGTTTAACTTCCTACCACGAGAAAAATCAACTAGAATTTTGTAACTGTTCATCCCACTTATTACATTGATAGACAAGTGGGGTAGCAAACATGTAAGTCTATTTGAACTGAAAACACTTCAGGGAGATAATCTCCTATGGGTTTTCAAGAGAAGCATTCTTCAGAACTTAATAAAACGAAATAAAACAATAAAAGTAAACAGACCTACCTTGGTGGCTGAATTTTGAATTTTTCAAATATTTCTGGATAGAGAAGAGGAAACACTACCATTTCCTTAAGTGCAAGGATATGATGGCTCAATCCCCCTATACTATCAAAACGCACCTTAGGAAAAAAAACAAAGCATACAAAGCATGGAGTGAAACACCTTTCCATAAAAGTACCTTTACTTACAGAATTATACAATCATAGAATAGTTAGGGTTGGAAAGGACCTTAAGAACATCTAGTTCCAACCCCCCTGCCATGGGCAGGGACACCTCACACTAAACCATGTCACCCAAGGCTCTGTCCAAACTGGCCTTCAACACTGCCAGGGATGGAGCATTCACAGCTTCCCTGGGCAACCCATTCAGTGCCTCACCACCCTTACAGTAAAGAACTTCCTCCTTATATCTAACCTAAACTTCCCCTGTTTAAGTTTAAACCTGTTAACCCTTGTCCTATCGCTACAGTCCCTAATGAAGAGTCCTTCTTCAAAATCCTTGCAGGCCCCCTTCAGATACTGGAAGGCTGCTATGAGGTCTCCACGCAGCCTTCCCTTCTCCAGGCTGAACAGCCCCAACTTTCTCAGCCTGTCTTTATACGGGAGGTGCTCCAGTCCCTGATCATCCTCATGGCCCTCCTCTGGACTTGCTCCCACAGTTCCATGTCCTTCTTATGTTGAGGACACCAGAACTTTGAGAATAAATTACAAACAACATTGTATTGATCAAGAGGAGTTCCATGAATTCTGAAAGTGTAAAAGAAGTTCTAAAAGCCAGCTCCTGGTTGCCCACATGAGGTTTATTCGGTTTGCAAGATAACTGTGCTAAGGATACATGGACACCTACAGAGACCCAGCCTAAGGCTGAGAAAAGCTTTGGAAGAAGTCAGAAATCAGTATGCTTATTAAAAATTTACTTCAGCTCTAATGAGAGGCTGTGGTGAATTATGGTTATGCATAACTGAGGGAAGGAAAATAAAAAGTTCTAACAAAACCTACCGATTTATCAACAATCATAGGGTCAACATCAGCCAAACTTGCCCCAACTTTCACACGTTCTCGCAGGATTCCACTAGCTAAGTCTTCTGCTCTAAAGTTTAAAGGCAGGCACCTGTTCAACAAAAAATCCACCAAATAAATATTGCTGTTTTGATCATTTTGCTGCAATTGGAAGAATCAAGAGATTAAATGCCCTCCTACCTAAAGATACAACCATCCTGGATTGATAAGGTAATCAAAATTAACCTTTTTATTGTGGCAATTATTCTTGTACATCTGGAAGTTCCTTAAATAAAAAGTTAGCTTTATGCTTCCATACAGGTATTTCAACCTGAAGAACTAGGCTGAATAGACTACTTTGATTAAACACAGAAGAAACAATGTTGACCAAAAGAACAGGACACTGTCCACTGGCAGTGAGGAACTGCGTATGTTCAGTATGGTAAGAAAATGATTACCAGTAGAAGAAAAACAGATTTTTCAAAATATAGCTTATCAGAGTCCAGAGAAGAGAAATATTTCTGGCAGACCAACCACAACTCGCATCCACCTGCACCAGCCTCTTAGTGTATACGAAGAAGCTTTAAGCCCCCAAAACAGATATTGCATCAGGCTAAATACACAGATAAAGGGAGGAAGAAAGGTACCAAGAAGATACAGGTTATACTTGGAACTACACTCAGTTGAACACCACTGGAATTGTTCAGGATGGAAAAGGTATCAGTGCGGCAGACAGGAAAGATGGGAAAAAGATGAGAAAAAGCTTTTTTTTCCCCTGTTCCATTCTCCAACTATTGTACCTGTGGCAGTAAGTAAATTTACTGATATACTTTATAGATCCTCTGCTTTTAGATGACTGGTGAATAAATATAAGGTCAAAACAATACGCATTGAGTATCAATATGTATTGTTAAACAACAGGCAGAGAGAAGAGTAAGAGCTAGTACTGGGAGTACAACTGAACTAAATCAGACCAAAGACCAAGAATAAAAATCTATTTTAACTGACAGAAGTTGTCTTATAATCCAATTGAAGCAAACAGATATTCTTAACTTTCCATCTTTTTATCACTACTGCTAATTACCTACTCATAAGACTACAAATCTATTTTAATATATAACCAGGAATCCTCCTAAACTGCGTCTGCAGGCAATTACAGGCAGAATCAAAAAAAGTCTGCAGAACTGATGAACATTATAGAATAGTTCTACTTGCTTTCTTACGAACAATAAAAATAAAACCCTCTTGAAGACCAAGGATGTTTTGATACCTATTTCTTGCTCTGGCCATGCTTTTGGATTTTCTTCTTTCAAAACGTTCTTCATCTGAAGAGGTTGTATCACTGCTGTGAATGGCATGCTTCTTTCTCCTATTGAAGTGGCAAAATAAACACAAACTCAGTCATTTTTGCAGTAGAATGGAACGTTTTGATTCTTTTATAAAAAAGAAAATTGAAACAGCAACTACAGTACAGTTCAGGCTTAGAATGCACGCAAATGTATTATGTATCAAAATAATCTCAGTGGGGAATAACATCTGATTTCAACATGAACATTACTAAAACAGTAGATCCCCATAAGATATGTGGTCCATTCCACATTATCTCAGCAAGTGTGGCTGGGTATTCAGTCAATAAGCTGCTCAAGTTCATCAGGCAGCAACTGTACTTAGGAAAGCTTCCAACCACATCAGGATATCCTTACTCAGTCTGGTGCTTCCCTCCAAGTAGTCTTTGAAAAATCTCTGTATTTCCTAAAGCACATGGTCTCTTCTTAATTAATTCTGAACAGCAGAACAGTTTTACAAAATACCTGTACTATAGTTTGAACTTCTGCTCTGAATCTAAGTTATTCAAAGGCTGCATAAACAATCACTGATTTTACAACAGTATTTCAGAAAACTGAGTATTTCAGATATATTAAAGAATGTACATTACATCTTCTGTACAAAAAGGTGTTCAGTTTGATATCAGTTTGAAAACAGTCAGCAACTCTTTTCTGTACTTGCAGCACACCTGTTTCCATTCTTTTTATCACAAAGCTTCTACTGGTATAATGAAGCACTATAAAATTCATTTTTGTGTGCTGATCAGGATCTGAACCCAAGATACAATTCAACACCCACTCACATATGTGAATGTACTGTACAATCACTCAAGAACATTTTGAAAATCAAAAGCTAACAGAAATGCACTGAGGGAAAGCAAACAACTACATACGAAAAGACTGACATTTACCTGATATGGCTTCTTCTTGCAGGAGATCTGTGAATATCAAACAGTGTATTTTCCCTCTTTTTTTGATGAGCTGGCACTGAGTAAGAAAAGTTGCATGTTTGTAACATCAATTACAAAAGAATAATAATCTGAATAAGGAACTAATCTAAACACAGCACAGAAGTCCTAAATTACTCCTTTACCAATCATGTTATTGGAGGGGAGGAGGAGGGAAATCAAAACTCTTATGCTTTGTTCCACAGAATGTAACTCATTCAGGGCACTAGCATTTTTCCTTTATTTGCAGGACATGAAACCACATACAGAAACCTCTTCACAGCTGGTCATAATGGATGCCTTGAAATTTCTCTTTAACAAATGAAGCACAGCATTTCTCTATTACAGACTCAATTTCCAAGTTGCCTTAAGATACAGGACACTGCATACAACGCTAATCTAAGCCAAATATGCATAGAATACATTATTTTAAGCAGAAGTATTAAAATGTTCAAAATCAAGAGACACTACACTGAATCCTATACGGATCCTTAATGGTATGTCCTGTGAGGAATGGCTAACGCCACAGGGTTTGTCTAGTCTGGTTTGTCTAGTTTGGAAAAAAGAGGCTGAGGGGCAACAGCTGCCTAAGGAGACGAAGTGGAAAGGGAGCTACTGATCTCTTCTCCCTGAGATATGGTAACAGGACATGGGGGAATGGTTCAAAACTGCATCAGGGCAAATTCAGACTTTACATTAGGAATCGATTCTTTGCTGTGAAGGATGTCAGACACCGGAGAAGGCTTCCTAGATAGGTGGTCGATGTCCCAATCCTGTCAGTGTTGAAAAGACATTTGGACAATGACCTTAATATTAATAACATTCTTGTAATCTGTAGTCAGCCTTGGGTTGCATGGGTACTCTGTCAGGGATTGAAGAGGAGTCATACAACTTTTCCCTTCCCACACACATGGGATTCTCAGAGGTCAACAGAGCAGGACTCCATGAGCACTGCCTAGTTACTCACCTATTGGAGGGGCCTGGTATCTTTCAACAGTTTTTCTCTGTCTGAGATTATATGGCCGATCATTTTCTTCTCCCTCAGCTTCTTCTACTTCTATATCTCCATCTTCTTCCTGGGACTCTGTTGGGGCAAAAAATATTTTCAGAACACTTCTACTTGATGCCAGAGCTATCTTCATCCTAAACATTAACATTATAATGGTCACTGAGAATTATTTCCCTCGGATTAATTAACACTAATTGGCAAATCACAGGAAATCCTAAGATAAATCTACAGCAAATTGTCAAAATTCCTTCTAGTTTCCCACAGAAAGTTCTGGGAAAACAACAGAAAAAAAAAAATGCAGTCACATTAGCTTTAGTTATGAAGTACTTTGAGTATCACTTCTACTACTCTTCTTCAGCAATTATCCTTCAAATTAAGAATAATGTCTTCTGTCTCTTTTCCCATAGGAGCCTCAGAAAATCTAGTATTTGGCACAGCATGAAAATAAGTACAACTTTATTATGCACAGTACCATTCTTGCACAAAGCAAATAATACACTGTATAAAGGTACCACCTAGGGCCATCTGTTAACAGGACCAGACTTTCTATCTGTGGATCTCAGAATTAAGACTGCACTCTTATTAACTGCAACAACCCTTACCTTTTCCAGCAGTTTCTCTTCAAAATCAAGGTACACTATGCTGAACCCTGTATGGATCCCTGAAGTTTGAGTCTGATTTCTTAAGGAAGCCAAGTAGGCTGTTTGTTGACCATGCCATTGGAAGTTAGCCATAATCCCTTCTTTCTCAATACTTTTTGAACCCACTAGACAGTTTAATCCAAAATTTTAAAGGAAAGTAGAATTTCAAATCCAGCTGTATGCCTACAAGCCTTCTAAAATTCAGTGGATGGACAGAAAACAGAGACTGTGATTAATGCATTCCCCAAACAAAGGATGCAAAACTATTACACATTCCTTCTGGTAATGGTCATTCAGCATATGAGAAACAGCAAGCCAGTTAGAACAAGCCAGTTAGAACAAGACTACAGGCATTACATCCTGGCTTCCACCAGGGGATTGCTAGAGGGATTATAAGGAAAGTTCCAATTACTTACTGTTATGAAAAAGAGTATGCAAACATAGTATATAAGAATGTAGAAAACAGGCTTTCTTCTGCTACTTTGAGATGAACTTGCTTTTGTTTAAAGAAAACTATCTAGAGATCTCCAAAACTTCTTGTACTGTACTTATTGCAAATAAGTACACACTGAAGGGTACTCATTAATTGTTCTATTTAGTGACTCCAAATCCATATCCAAAACCAAATTACTTTCTGTAGTGCATTATAGTGCTATCTTGCATTGAGAAGAGCTTTGGGCTTTAAGTACAAAGCGATAATAAGTAATTATAATAAATAATTCTAAGGGTTTTCAGACAAACCCTTAGAATTCTTTACAATCCATACCTTCTTCTTCCCCTTCTGTGGACACTTCATGGTGGTTCTGAATCCCATAGCTATTTCTCCTCAGTGATTTCCTCCTTCTTTTCACTCGAGAATACATATCCATATTTTCCTGGAATAAAATTCACGTACACTCCCATCAGTACTGTCCCATGTCACTCATAATGTTAGCCTGCAGTCAGTAACACTCTACACAATCTCTACCCCATAACTGTTTTTCCAACAAAGCCCTCCACAGGTTGACTACAAAAGCAGTCTCATTTCATAAGTGGTAAAATAAGTCTCTCAGTACCTAAGTCCATCTAATACATACTTAACATCAGTATCAAATTGTTTGAGGTAACAAAGCATGTGTAAGTCCCTGGTCCTGTTTTCAGACTACCAGAGTGTGCTTCAAACCAAAGGAGAACTACCACAGTACATCATGAGAGCACGGCAGTCAATTCAGCAATAAATAAGCTATTAATACTGTTCTGAATTTATCAAGTTTTTTAATGTTATCCACTGAAGAGGATCTGCAACCTTTTGACAGAGCTACAGACAAATGCACAGAGACTGCAAAAACAAATGCACTTTCCCTTAATATTACTTTTATCCTAGATCTGAGACACTCTGCACTTACAAATTCTGTATCTGTCCACATCCGTAGCCGTTCTACTTCCCCAGACCGCCTATTTCTCCTGATGTTAATATTATCCATTTCCTGTAGGACAGCTTCAGCAGTACTAAAATATATGCAACAGTTAACACAAAAAATTTAGTCTTAAAATAGCAGACACGCACAACTTTTTACATAACATCCATCAACTTAACATACAGACCTTGGCTATTCCAAGGTCTACAAATCAACTAAAAAAACAAACGAACTAAAATCTGAAAATTTTAGGAAAATTTTAGGATATCTACTTGAATTTATCAACTAATGACAAAACCAACCATAATAAAGAAAACTGAAAGACTAACCTACAGAATATAAGCTAAGCCACATGCAAAAGAAGAAATGGTGATGCTATTAAATTTAAATGCTATTAAAATTCAAGGTTCAAATCCGACTGTAGCCTCTTAAACATCTTAAAAAAAATTTTTTGCTCAGAGTAAATTGTAGCATATAAATTTGTAACTGCTTAGATGTTAGATTAAGTGTCAAATAAGAAACTAAAGCTTTTCACCTACATAATTACGATATTGGGGAAGCAATTAATGCCTTCAACCTGTAAGCTTTACAGCATCTTACCCTGGCCTCAGGAAGTCACTAATACATAAAGGTTTGGGGTTTTTTTAAATGTTAAATCAGTAACACCTACCATTTCATCATTCAGCATTTGACCTCACTACCACTTCTACTATTTAATTAGTCTAAATTTTCATTATCTGAAGTATTTGTAAACAGCTGCCAAAACAATGGAGGTGTATAAATAATAACCTTGGCCGAGATGCTTCACTGCTAAGGAAGAAAACTACAGAATATTACCCAGGCCAAGGCAATTATTTGGCCACCTGTCCTGAACACCAAGTTACTGCTTCCCACAGATATTATGGCAGATTTCCACTGGAATTCTACTATAATTGTATAATAATTCTAAGAAGGCAGAAACTTTCCCTTCCTTTCTTTCAAGCTGTTTAAAAGGAAATCTGAAGGGTGAAGCCTGCCAAGAAAGAAGTCTGTGAAGTTCTGGTTACAGAAGTCAGTAAAGTCAAGATTTCATTATGGAGCGCCACTCTCCATTTTAAACAATTCTTCTATAATATCTGTCATGTGACATAACCACGTCAAGTAAAATGATATGGCAGTTCTCTATAAAAGAAAATAGGGTTGGAGGGACCTGGAAAAGTCCACCTGCTCTGCCAGGCAAGAAGAAACTACACGACACCTAAATAATTCCTGACAGACATTTGTTTAACCTGTTCTTAAAATTCTCCAATGATTACGGGACACACTGTCATCAGTGTGAACAGTACAAGTTCATATACAGACTTCAGTACCATGATCGTATCAAATTACAAACTTCATGGTAGACTTTTTCCTACTGTTGATGTGGAGAGGAAGAATCAACTGCAGCTAGAAAAAATAAATGTAACTCAATATAAATTTGTAAATTGATACCAAGTACTTACTGAGTAAATTGAAAAAGAAAATTAAATTAATAAAGGTTCAACAGAATGCATTTAACAATAAAGATCATACTTGGCAAGTAAATGCTTGTTTAAATCATTTTCCAAGAGCAAGCAGTCTCTCAAAGATGTGATTATTAAAATCCATTTTACAGGTGGGAAAATGGTGACATATCAAGTGACCTGCCCAGGGCCACAGAGAAATAATATTTCAAGAAAAGTATTTCTGGCTCCCATTCCTATGCTCAGACCAGACCGTGCCTCCCTCTCTGACCTACTTTGTCTGCACAGTAAATGTCAAAAAGTGACACCCACCCTGTGTGAATTACTAACAAATGGTAAAAACAAAAACAAAAACAAGCTACAAACTTTTGGTATTTTATGATAGAAATCATACAAGCAAAATCTAGAACGCTTCCAAGCACTGCTGCTGATCACTAATTTACATCACATTTAGGGTATCACTACATAAACAGGTTACTAAGAAACAAACTACAGTGTGGATTTACAGCATGTCAGCCACTCTGCAATAACTGCCAACATACACAGTTTTATCCACGTGTAAACACAGAGTAGCCTACTCCTCAATGGAAGCCTGGTAAATTGCTTTTCATTTAGAGCATGGATAACACAGGCAGTTACAGCACAGGACCCAGCCTGCAACTCAAACCACAATCTAGCTTACCTCAATGCTAATACATTCCCACAGTAAAACACATAGATGGCACTGGAAGACAAGGTTTTCTAACTTTTAAAACAATCATTAAGATGCTTTGTGAATACAACTGAAATATCCCCACATACCTGTTTACTAGCTGATCAAACAATAAACTCTGATTCAAAGTTTCAAATCTGTTTTTCCTGGACCGACAACTTTTTCTGACTTCTATATCTCCGTTTATGCAAGCATGGTCCCCATCTCCCTTTTTTTCCCCTCGAAGGGGGTGGCTTTTGAGAGCTAAGAGAAATTTGTATTACTACTTCAAAATGCAGGAAACAACATTTTCACAAATAAGAATTAATAAGAGATTATTTTGCAAGGACAATAAAACAAAAGTTATGGAGCACAGTATAAGCACCCTTATATTCACTAAAGTAATGTATTTTTTAAACTCCTATCAAAGTTATTTTACAACCTATTTCTTCAGACTCAAGCTTGTTTCCTTATACAATAATCTCATTTATTACAAAAATTTGGCATTCAAATATCCATTCAATATTTTTAAGTTAAAATCAACACTAAAATGCACACTTGGCCTCAGTTTCAATTCTTAGTCTTTCAAGTACAGTATCAAAAGGTCAGATACAACATACTGATTTCACAAGCAAATCTATACCAGCTACTCTGTACAGTGCCATACAAAAAGAGATCCCACTCCTGATTGTTCCTTAGGCACAACAATAAATAATAAAAAATACCAAATATGCTTATGGGTTAACATATAGAGTCAACACAGAACTAAACAAGACAAAATTGATGAAAAAGGGACATGAAAGACAAAGTGGCTTTAGCTAAGATATGCAATGAGGTGGCAAGTTTGCAAGGTACAAGCATATAGGAAAATTGTTTAAGGTAGCAGGAGCTGCAGACAAGGCAGGTCTCTCTAAAGCAACAGCAGGGTTATGTAAAGAACCAGAGAAGGCCAAATTTTAAATGAGCAAAGAGAATAAGTAAATTAAAGAGACCAGCTGGGAGAGGATGGCCAAAACTAGTTTATAACAGTAAATTTGGGAATTAAGGAAAACATCAAGATCGTGGCTAAGAGGTCTGAATTGAGAAAAGAAATGGAATTTCATCTAAGAATGTTCCCCATGTCCACAGAGAGCATCCAAGATGTTGACAGAAGAAAACTGAGCCAAAACAGTAACTTTTCTGGTCAAAATGGTCAGAGTAATCAGTGAAGTTATCAAAAATATATGCAACTTAAAATCACTGACATAAAATTGTTAAATGTAAAAATAGACAGAAGATGTCCATTGTAATACACTTACATAAGCTACGTCCATTTGGTAGTGTAGCACCAGGCTGAGAAGTTAACCTAGGGAATAATTGCATTAGACACGCAAATAACGTTAACACTCTTTCACCAAGCAAAAGTTATACTGTGAAAATAAACTTCAAACATAGAATGTTACACGATATACTATGACTTCAAAATCTTTGTCCCACGTAGCCTCTGAAGAGTCTGCTTCATGCACAACACTGGCATGAAGACAAAACTGCCAAATACCAATTATATGAATCTCCCCAATTATCTAAACATCTATTAATCCTTCCAGTGTTCCCTCATGCCATGTCCTACTATTAACTCTCCCCTTAAGTTTCAGAACAGAAACCTAATACAGCTCTTCAAAGGCAATTATAATTTAAATACTTTGGACAAACCAGCAGAAGCAACAAAACTTTCAGGAAAAGGCTCTGCAATTCAAGATCACTACCAGACCCAGAGCTTTGGATGCGAAGACATGTCGCAGTGGGTTCTACATGAGTAACAGTATGAGCTTCAGTATGCTAGCCAAATTTTCATTTGACATAGTGATCTAAATTCTCCCAGCCACATTAAGTATTTTTTTAATTCTTAGAATTTTTAACAGGTACAAGTCTACACTTAAAAGAAGTAGAAGGTGCATGAGTTTCAATACGTTCACAGATGACCATGGCACATAATATGCTACATTTATTTTATACTGTGTTAAAAGAAAAAAACAAGGAAGAAAAGAGATCTATTTAATGATTTACATGGTTTAAAAGTATACTTCATTCCTGCAGATGTCCAGTAGAGAATCAGTCACTTACATACAAAACATTGCAAGAAAGATTTTGATTTGTATATAAACATGATATATACAGCTACAAAAGAACCAGTATTAACTGAAAGGTCATGGCCCAGGAACATATTGTCTCATAATCACTTGTAATCATGTGAAGAATCTTTTGAACACTAGAATGTTTTGTAAAATACTATTAATCAGAGTTATAAAATGCAACAAAATGCTTCTCTTTCAAGTTATAAAAATGTGGTAGGATTGAGGTTATATTTACTAAAATACAGTAATTTACTTGAGTCCTTATAACCAAAGAGAGGCTGAAAACAACAATGGAAAGAAACTTGACCATTATCCATTCCATAGATGGAATACTGATTTCCTAATTAAAATATGTCTTTTATAGCTTGAGTACATAAAAATACCAATTAAGTCACTAAATTTGGATGTATGAAGAAACTAGAATTCAGACTGCATCTCAAAATTACTTTCCACTTTTGCACAAATACGCATAGAAAGAAAACACAAAGACGAGAGGATTGATGTAACCCTGTCCTGGGTTTAGCAGTGGCAGTCATTTTTCTCTTTCTTGGTAGCTGGTGCAGGGCTGTGTTTTGACTTTCAGCTGGGAACAGAGCTGAAAAACAATGATGTTTTGGTTTGGCCAAGGACTTTGTGGGCCTCATGCTCTGCCAGGGAGGAGGGGAGCCGGGAGGAAGCAGAGAGCAGAACACCTGACCCAAACTGACCAAAGAGGTATTCCATACCACAGCACGTCATGCCCAGGAGGTAACTGGGAGTTAGCCGGAAGGACTAGGTGGACTGCAGGGGTTGGAGGAGGTATCGGTCGGTGCTTGATCGGACTGGGGGGCAAGTTATCGGTCAGCTGGTGATGGGGTGTTGTATTCTCTTCCCTTGTTATTTCATTTATCATTACTATTATTGGTGTTAGCATTAGTGATTTGTGTTATACCTTAGTTACTAAAACTGTTCTTATCTCAGCCCGTGGGAGTTGCATTCTTTCTGATTCTCCTCTCCGTCCCTCCAGGAGTAAGGGGAGGGCAAGAAAGGGGGGGAGTGGGTAAAAAGCTGTCTGGCATTGGTTAAACCACGACAGTTCTTTTTGGCGCCCAACGTGGGGCACGAGGGGTTGAGATAACGACAGATCTGACCGTCACAATGCTGATTTATTGGATCTCAGAGTTGTTCCTCTTGATCTCAGAGCTTCAGAATGTTGTAACTTACTTAGAGCCGGTATTTGCTGTGTTAGTGTTTATCAAGTGTGGGGCTTGGGCTAAGGTTCTTGTCTCACTGTACTTTATGGCAATGACTTGTAATACGGGCGGGCTCCAGCAGCAGGGTGGGACGGACGTGGCCGTGGACTGGTCCCTGGCCGTCCGGCTGCTCCTCACCGTCCTGGCCCTCGCCCTCGCCTCCGTCTGCGTGAGGCTCTGGGAAGCCGAGGGGGGGCGGCCCCGGGAGCCGGCGGCTGCTGAAGCGGCCCGGGAGAGCGGCCCCGGGCACCAAGCGGGAGCGGGACCGGAGGCCGCGCGGGGACGGCTGCCGGTGGAGGAGGTCGGGGCGGGCGAGGAGCGGGAGAAGGCAGCGGAGGAGCCGAGCCCAGCGGCCGAGCCCAGCCCCGCGGCGGCCGAGAGCATTCCCCGGAAGCCGCCCGCCGAGCCCCAGGAGGATGCAGGAGACCCCGCAGCATTTCCCAGCAAGGCAGAGGAGGAAGAGCTGGACTCAGGAAAAGAGAAGCTGGTGGTGGGAGAGCCGGCAAGCACAGCAGCTACACCGGCCCCAGTGACAAGTACAGCAGCATCGCGTGAGAGTTCTGACGGTTTTGAATGGCCTTTGGGTACCCTTGGGACCTGCCTGCTGATTGTGATGGTGTTCACTATGTTGGCACACATGCAGAATGTGTTTTACCCACCACCATTGTGTCTGATCCCAAAATTTAAGCAGAGTCGGGTTTGGGTCTTGTCTGGGGTTAGACAACGATATGGGAGGACCAAGAGGTTTTCCCCAAGGCTGGACAGCCATGAGTGGCAGGGCATGTGGGACAGTATGGGCAAGTATCTAGTCCACTGGGCCCCTCCAGTGCTTTGGAAACATTGGAGATGGAAGGACAATGAATTATTTTGAACCTGGTGGGCCCATGACCCTTAAGGCCAACAGAGCAGAGATGCAACATAGAGATGGACTCATGATCAAGGGGTGGACCTAACAATGGACACTACTGCCCAGGTTATTCATGTGTGTGAGCACTGCACACAGCCTCTCCTGCTCTGAAAGACTGTTACAAGAGATGGAGCCTGGCATCATGGACCAGATGGACTCAGCAGCTTTATAGGGACTGGTCCATGCACTACGATGAGAGTGCACTTAGATAAGAGTGAGGGTATATTGAAAATGTGGGATCTGAGCATGACGTGAATGGTATGGAATAAGGGGTGGATAATGTCCTGGGTTTAGCAGTGGCAGTCATTTTTCTCTTTCTTGGTAGCTGGTGCAGGGCTGTGTTTTGACTTTCAGCTGGGAACAGAGCTGAAAAACAATGATGTTTTGGTTTGGCCAAGGACTTTGTGGGCCTCATGCTCTGCCAGGGAGGAGGGGAGCCGGGAGGAAGCAGAGACAGGACACCTGACCCAAACTGACCAAAGAGGTATTCCATACCACAGCACGTCATGCCCAGGAGGTAACTGGGAGTTAGCCGGAAGGACTAGGTGGACTGCAGGGGTTGGAGGAGGTATCGGTCGGTGCTTGATCGGACTGGGGGGCAAGTTATCGGTCAGCTGGTGATGGGGTGTTGTATTCTCTTCCCTTGTTATTTCATTTATCATTACTATTATTGGTGTTAGCATTAGTGATTTGTGTTATACCTTAGTTACTAAAACTGTTCTTATCTCAGCCCGTGGGAGTTGCATTCTTTCTGATTCTCCTCTCCGTCCCTCCAGGAGTAAGGGGAGGGCAAGAAAGGGGGGGAGTGGGTAAAAAGCTGTCTGGCATTGGTTAAACCACGACAAACCCACATTCCAGAGTCTTTTTCCACTAAAAGAAAATTGTATGAAAATAACACACTTCAAAAGTACACTCAAGAGCATGAGCTGCAGCTCAGGGCAGAAATAGTGTAAGCAGGTTAACAATACAGGAAAAATGGATAAGACTTCATTTTTCTCTTGGCTCCAAGTTACCTGGACTGTCCAGCTGAGATGCTCCATTCCTCTCGCTGCCCAGTACTGCGTGATTTTGATTTGTCTTTGCACACAGGATCAGCATGTTTTGAGGTACGTTTGGCGGGAGGAGATACGTGGCTATCACTCAAGCTAGCATCACTACCTTCATCTTTCTGAAAAGTAAAAAACATCAGACCATACTTAATTGCCTCATTTTTATGTAACCAAACAGAAGAGCAGGAAACTTGAGCTTAGTAAAAGGGAAGTCTCTATCACCAGCTTGTATGAAATATTAAAAGTGTTCATTCTGAAAACATTACCAGAATATTGAATTTTAAATATTAAACTGTTCTATAATACTTCACATGTATTTCTGAACAAGCATTTGGTTTCTCTAACCCACTGTATTTTGCATATCGTACATGACATTGCTACAGTTACCGTACTTGCAAAAGAACTAATAGTGCAGTAAAGAGGAAAAGGCCTTAGGAAAACTAAGATATGTAGAAGCACAGCATGAATTTATTCTACTGACATTATCTCTGCCATTAAAATGCTTAAACAGTCACATTATGCTCTTCCTTCTTGTAAGAGTTTTGCAATACCTTGTTCTCCTCTTTAGACTGTAAAACACACAGTGAGGACTTAACTGAAAGTGGACTTCATACTTTCATGGCACTTTTTGTCTAATATGTTCATTAACAGCATTATACACACCACCAACATTAGTCTTAACACCAGTAAGAATCACCTACACACTATCAGAGGGCTTTTCTGTCATGCTTATCAAAGGTAACGTAATACAAAAACTCAAAGACTGTAGGGAGGGATTACTTCAGAGCTGTACATCAGAAATGGTCAGAAAGCAAATTTTGGAGGATCTGCTTCTGTTAAGGAAAACTAAAAAAAAAAAAAATCTCAAGATTCTATAAATTTTATATTCATATATAATTTATGATTGTAGCTTATGGAAACAGCCTTCACTGAAAAAATCTAAATATCCTCCCTTGCAACAACAGAGTAACCAATTTCCAAATATGAAGGTCCAGGAATTCTCAGTAAGCACTTAAGAACAGAAGATAATTTTACTTATATGAAAGGAGATAATCACAGAAGGCCCATTTGTTCATCAGGCTTATTAACAACAACAATATGACTTGTACTCCAGATAATTCAACATCATCATGTCTCACATACTCAGGAAAATTAAAAAGAAAAAAAGTATTGTTCTGAAGAGAGAAACACAGACTACCACAGCACAGTACTTAAAAAGCGGCAAAGCCTAAAGAATTCCAAATGTACAGGTGCAGCTCCACGAGACAGCTCAGCACCACTGGGCCCTGTGACTGGCCCATGCACTCCCTTACCCGGCTGCACCACTCCAACCTTCTCTGATCTTCTGATGTTTCTCTGACCCACACATAAACCAAAGCCATTCACTAGAGCTTCGAAAGTTCACTTTCCTTTGGTTATATTAGCTTCCTACCAGGTTAGCAGGAAGTCAGTGAGTGAGTTGGTGAGGTGAATAATTTCACTGAGGAATCAGATGAGTAAAAAGATAGTGCAAGAAAAAAACATGAGGTAGGACTGAACCACTGCCTACAGGAAGAGCAAGTTGTGAGTGAAACAGGCTGCCTGCATCATGCCTTAACATTTTGCTCCCCAATTTGTATTATTAACAAATATTAATCAATATTAAATACTTATAATACTAATAAATTAACACTGCATTCCTTATGATATAAGCTTTATTTACTGAATATGCTACATGTGGGTTTTACTTATACTATGAATACTTGTAAATGCTTTTGGTAATATTTTAAAAAAGCCACTAAATACTAAAAACTAGACTTACATGCTAACCAGCCCACGTTCATATCTCATTTTAAACATAGTTTTAAGTTTGATAATTTTTAGCCTCTCAAGGTAAATCCAGGGAAAGAAAGAGGCCTATGTTAAGATTCAATCTTAAGGCTCATTTGAGTCTAGTAAAACAAAACAAAACCAAACACAGACTTTTTTCTTCCTCATTATTTCACTTCTTTAGGAAGTACATCAATGTAATTCAATACTTATACCAGATGATCATAATTAAAACTTTAAAATAGATTAAGCAGAATTCAGGACCTAAAACTAAGGCTTCGTCAAAGTGGTAGCAGAGGTAACTATCACGATTCCTAAATACAAAACACCTGCACCTTGCATAGCACTGTAAAATACATGGGCAGACACCCAGATATTTCCGTAACTCTGTGACTCCAAAATATCAGCTTTTCACACAATTTTAATAGTGGACATACTCACTTCTGCGTTCTGTAAGCATCTGCATATGTACTTTATGCTTTAATCAGCCACAAGTTTATTTGCAGGCTTAGAGAAATACATGATTGCTAACTCAATTTTAGTAATTACTTTCTGAAACTACAAGAGCTGCCCTGTGCAGTACAGAAGCAGAGTTTCAAGGTAAGCAACAAAACCAGTTTTAAACCGGCTAGGCAAGACAGAGAAAATGAAAGTAAAAAAGAGGAACAAGCATGTAATGAAGCTTTACAAGTGCTAACATTAAAGCGATTTTGTGAGCAGTAAAATTAATAATGCACAGGTTCCTACACCTCTTTTCCCATGCAAAAATCCTAACTCCTCCCAGGTGTTCTGTGACCACCTTTCTCTGCATTTCACCCAGCTACTTGCCTCTGGCCCCAGCATTACCTAGTATTCCTCATTTGTCCTGTGTATTTATTGGTCAAAGGCAACACAGCAATGTAGTTACTCTGGAGCTACGTGCATGTCAAGTGGCCAGCTGGCAGGTAAACCAAAATATCAGTGATAAGCCTGGAGACAAAATCCACTACATCAGGTCTCCCTCTGCTACCGAGTTACCAATATTCACAAAATTTGTAAGTGCTGAATATCTTTGAGATCTCTAATTCAGTCAAATGAACAGATACTGGCCAATAGCTTCAAAAACTGGAAGGGCAGGCTAACCATCAGTGTGATCACATCCATGCCGCTGTCTAAAGAGCTGGGCTAGTAATGAAGGCATTTACTTAACAGACATGATGATTCCCGGTTATTCTTTGTGTAGGACACTACCTTCAGTTGGGCCTCATTTGTCTACGTATTAACTGTACACAGTAACTTAGCAGGTACAAAGCAAGTCTAAGTTTTAAGACAGTCAAGGCCAAATATTAACTTAAGTTAGGATGCCTGCTGTAGAAGATGCTCTAACATGCAAAATGTTTTACCATGAAGCAGTGACAAAGATACTACAATGAGAAATCACTGCGATTTTAGGTATATCTAATAAGAACCCAAGCTCCATTTTCTAGTTAACAATCTTAAAAATTCAAGCTCTAAGGAAACAAATCACACCTAGACTGCCATCCAGAACATTCACCTACCTACAGTAAAATATGGAGATGGAGCTTTCACTACACTCAAGAGATTAGCCAAATTGGGATATGCTACAACAAGAAAAAAAAAAATTAATTTCAATTTGCGAAGCCTTTTCAGAGAGCAGTCTATCCACTGCTTCCTCCCATTTATAGCAAAAGAGGTCTAATGATTCCACTGCACTCAGCTTGTTCCCTCAAGTAACTGGGTCTCAAACCATTTATACCTTTTATGATTAAAAATAGTACTTCAGTTTCAACCCAGAAGCTTATTCCTTAACAATACACACATCATGAAAATGTTCTGGGACTAGAAAGAGAAATGTATGATACAAGCTCCAAACTTAAAAATTAAGAAATTAATAATGCAATTGCAGAAGTAGGAGCCAATGCACTGAACTCCAAGCTCCTAATGAAACACTGCACTGAAGCAAACACACTCACATGCTGAAAGAATGCAGAGAATATGAATTAATAAAATCTTAATCATGTCATAAATTGCCTGAAAGCATACCAAAGCCACAAAGAAAAAGCAAGCATGGAAGAATCAAAAAATTAGTTTATGTAGCATCGGATAGTACAAAGAGGTAAAACAATATTTAGCGCAACGGTATTGATCTAACAGAAATGAGACCTGCCAAACTCGAACTGTGATCCAGAACAACCAGAATCCAGCAATGCTTCTTACAGAAAGCACTTTTACTAACAGTTACAGTTATAGTAAGTAAATAACTGGAGTTAACAGGATACAATCTGTGGTCTAGACTGGCAAGACAATCTTCATTATTTCTGGATTCTAGAGTGAAATAGAATGTGTTAGCTGCAGTTTCACTGTTGAGCTGAGATTCAAAAGCATGAGTCTTTCAGAAGTAGTGGCCAAACACTGGAAACAGATCTTCACTGAAAAGAGTTGACTGCTGATAGTGCTATAACTAGAAGCAAAATCTAAAATGAGTAAGTAAATAAAGCAATAAAATCAATATAGCTGCACAATTACTTATTTTCTCTACTTTGTATGAAAAGGAGAAAGATGGAAAACATGTTTATAACACACACATTCACAAACAAGGTTTAAAAACACTGCTATTGAATACTACCTGTAGTCTCTTCCATTTCCAACCCTGAATTTCAAAATAATAATTTGATACTAACAGAGCTTAATTTATAAGACAAGCAAGTCCTTAAGTTTTGAAAGAACACAAACTAGAAAAAAATTAATAAAACTGACAACTTCTCAACCTATCCTTTTAGGAAAAAAGTGACACCACCAATACAGCCTTTCAGTGTGACTGAAGGACACACATACAAAGGGCGGCCTCACTAACAAGGGCTTGCCTTCAGTTGTATTACAGGGATCACCTAGCTAAAGCACGATAGCTGATTAATTTTAAAGTTAAAATACAAAGATTACTTCTGGCATAGTGAAGGGAAGTTCGTTTCTTCCAGTTTTATGTTGAACCTCCTGGCCAAGAGAATATCCAAAGAACTTGCTACGCTGCTGGGCTCAACACTCCAAGATCTACAGTCCAGCAGTCCTGGTAACACAGGATTAGTATGAATCACTTCTATCCCCATCATCAACAAGTACATAAAGGCAAGTTCATCAAGTTTTTGAGTAAGGGCTGACATTCAAACCACAGCCACACCTTGCAATTTCTGAAAAAGACTCCATCTGGTTTGCCACAGGTTCAGCTGTACTAAAACACAGGCATGAAGACATGAATATTTGACTTTTCCACCATGGTCAAACTTGCTCTCCTTGCCATCCACTTTGTGGGTCACACCCTTCTCCTAAGCCTCTGACACACCCAGAAAGTTAGCATATTGCTCATGGAACTTCACAAGTCAGACATGAGAGTTTCCAATCTAATGTCTTAAACTTTTCAGCATCTGTTTCTCTCTTTGCTATGATCTCTTCCCTTGTCTAAGACATAAAATTAAGACACAATAACATTCAGTCTTCAACTGATCCATGCTATTCCTCTGCATTTTGTTAGAAGTACAAACTATTCTAAATAGTTTTTCTTTTGGCCCACTGAACAAACATGAAACACCTCAATATTTGCTGTTGTCCTGATAATAACAAACATTTTCAATAAATGTTTTAGGTACAGGTTTTTAAAAGTCTCTACTTCAAACTTTAGTTTATTAGAATCATAGAACAGTTAGGCTTGGAAACGACCTTGAGATCATCTAGTTCCAATCCCCCTGCCATGGGCTTCTTTGCTTCTGATACTTAAAAGTAACTTTTTCCTCTCCATTTGACTGACTGAAAATACAACAGTGACTTGGGACATCTCTCAATCTACTTTTACTAACTTTGGAGAAACTGAATCAAGGTCCTACAGTTACTCCTGCCATGATTTAAAATGTATTTTGTGAATAACAATGCATCTTCTCAGATGCCCAAAAACATTAATAATCTGGATTAATATTTTAAAAGTACATGTGAAAAAAACCCAATCTACCTTTTCCCCTAGCATGTAAAGTTTTCTGGAAACAGGCTGTGCATAAAAGGAAATGCAATACATATTTCAGGGATATTTAATGCATTCAAATACACATTTTTATCCCAACGGTATAAAAAGATAAAAGTTGCCTTTCCAAAACCTGCAGTTACTGAAGAAATGTGATTGTGTCCCCAGTGTACCAATTAGTTAAGCTGATCGCTCATCTTTGCCCTCAGATAACCTTGCCCTCTGTTAACAAATAACTTGTTTTTCTTGCGTTTGAACTGTAACGTCATTGCAAACATACCAAAAAAATACACCAAAAACACTTTCTGTACAGTGATTGTGAACAAACCACTTGACCCCTTGTGTATCAGTTTCTGCAAAGGTAAAAGGTATGTATTAAAACATGAACTTCTACAGATTTATCCCATTAAAGATCTACTTTAAGATCTGCTGATGAAAGTTAGGTAAGAGCTAGGTACCCTTCCTAATGCATTTTTGGTCTAGGCATAATAAGCAATTAAAAATCAAAAGGCTTCACAATCTCTTTGAGATATTTTTAGTTTTACTGTTATTTGGTTCCAAGTCAAATTTTCTGCCATGACTGCAATGTTGTCTGACCAGAATCTAATAAATCCCTTCAAATCCTGTTTCTTTTTCTTACGTTCCCCACTTTGCTATATAGCATCTTCACCACAAAGAAAAAAAAAAAGGGGGGGGGGGCTAAAACCGTCCTTTCGGCTCATTACATATTTTCAGCAGCTGAAACGCTCTCATCAGCGTGCCCAAACTAAGGACCACACCTTGCCTTACACGTCTGCACTGTGTCTTAATTTCAGGATGACACATTGCACTACCCACTCCCTCCAGCACCAACACATCCTAACAAGCTCCTCTTCCCTCCCCACCCCAACCCACATTAACCTGGCAAATGCCTTCAGCCCCTCTTCCATGGGAAGACTGGCTACCTCTTTGGTGGGAAGAGGTAAGACCTGATACACTTGTCTAGGGGAAGATGGTAACATGACTCAACTCGAGGTTGCAGGATAATACAGTAGGCTGTATTCATGTCTGTAAAGTATGTACTGCCACATGCTAAATATCTAACTTCGTGTCCTAAAAATCTAGTGTAAGTATACCACCTGTGCCTTCAAATGACAAGAAGCTGGGGGGAAGGGGAGGGAGAAAAACGTATTTCTATTAAAGCACATTAACTACCATACTAATAACTTCAAGTTTCATTAAGGACCTTGTGTGTTAACCTTACTGATAGTTTAAGAAGAGCTAAAGTTGGCTTAAAAGAACTCATCTCCTAGTTGCAGTTCTCTCATTTTCACTTGTTTGCACACAGTCATTTATCAGACATTGGCTTTCCACAGGTGTTAAGGAAAAATAACAAGAGTCATGCTTAAGTGCTTGATGATCTTGGAATAAACAACTATTAATGCTGTATTTCATTGGAGATAATGACCATAAAGAATACCTCAACTGCGGGATGATCGAAATCCTTTTAACATTCAGCTTCTGTGGTATTTTTCAGTACGCAATGCTTACATCAATAACAGCCATTAAGAATATAATGAATATCATCATCTAGGCTTTTTCAGAAAAAAATAATTCTTCCCAACTCATCCAGGTAAAAGCCCCTAAATTTTTTGCACGAGAAGATACGCTTCATTTTTTCAACAGACCTTCATTATATTTCCTGGAACTCTCCAATTCTAGAATTACAGGTTCTTTAATAAATACGAAAACTTCGGAGGGAAGTTAAAAGTTTACAAGTCAAAAATAGAAACCGCTACCTACAACACTGTTCAGTGGGAATTTTCACACTTGCAAACATTCCCTCTGTCTTTGACAGAAAAAGACACCCATTCACATCCAAGTTGAGTGCCCTCCAATGACTTTTAGTCTGACATCCAAAAAAATCTTGCAATCTATGGGCTAGTTGTGGATTCATGAAGGAAAGGGAGAATCAGCTACAGAGAAGCCTCTGACAAACTATGACAGAGCTCATAAACAGCAAGCTGAGGTTTGTCCTCAACCTAGCATTACTGCTCCTCTCCAAGCATTTCCACCACAAGCGTTCCTCTCCCCTCCTTTGTGCCTTCACTAAAACTAGGGTGATACTGTGACCAGCAGGCCAAGGGAGGTGATTCTCACCCTTTGCTCTCATGAGACCCCACCCACAGTACTGCATCCAGCTCTGGAGCCCCAGTGCAAGAAGGATGTGAAGCTGTTGGAGCAAGTTCAAAGGAGGCCACAAAGATGGTTAGAGGGCTAGAGCACCTCTCATATGGTGACAGGCTCAGAGAGTTGGGGTTGTTCAGCCTGGAGAAGGCTCCAGGGAGACCTCAGAGCAGTATCCAGTACCTAAAGGGGCCAACAAGAAACATGCAGAGGTGCTTTTGACATGGGGGTGTAGTGACAGGAGATGGGGAAATGGATTTAAACTTTAACTGAAAGAGAGAGATTTATATTAGATATTAGGAAGAAATTCTTCCCTGTGAAGGTGCTGAGGAGCTGAGACAGGTCTTCCACAGAAGTTGTGGCTGCCCCATCCCTGGCAGTGTTGAAGGCCAGGTTGGATGGGGCTTGGAAACACCTGGGAAGGTGCCCCTACCATGCAGAGGGAGGTAAGATGCTATATCGTGGATTTTCAGCTGATAATCATACAATCACAGAACGGCTTGGGCTGGAAAGGACCTTAAGAACATCTAGTTCCAACCTCCCTGCCATAGGCAGGGACACCTCACACTAGACCATGTCACCCAAGGGCTCCATCCACCCCAGCCTTGAACACTGCCAGGGACGGGGCATTTATGTCTTCAGGCAACCTGTTCCAGTTCCTCATCACCCTCACGGTAAAAAAACTTCTTCCTTTTATCTAACCTGAACTTCCCCTGCTTAAGTTTAAACCCATTATCCCTTGTCTTATCAGTACAGTCCCTGATGAAGAGTCTCTCTCCGGAATCCTTGTAGGCCCCCTTCAATCAGAGGGAAGGATGGGAGGCAAGGGGAAGCAGAGGATGTGGGGAAGAGGATTAGTCTGAGCCAAACCAGTAACCAGATCCTGATCCAGCTGATCAAATGGTCAGCAAGCATTAGTATTGGCAAGTCTATTTGTTTTCACAATTAAGGAGTTAACTGCTTGCAGCACACATGAAATCACACACCTTCAGAAAAGCAGGTCTCCAGAGAAGAGGTCTCTACTTGCTGCATGGGGGTCCACACCTCAATCAGAAGGTTTTTTTAGAAGTCTACATAACAGAAGTTTTTAAAACCACTGATTTTCCTAATTTATCACTGAAGGAATACTAAAAGCAAGGCATTTTTAGTCAGAACCACATTAACCATTTCCATGTGTTTTTAGATCATGTTAACTAAGACTTTTAAAGCAAAAACTGTATTTATGTAAACATTCAAGAATAATTACAGTTCAGAAGTGGAAAAAATTAAAAGAGTCAACAAGTTTGTTCCCTACCCTTAGTCCTCAAAAATCCATCCTGTTTCTGCTGAAAAAAAACAACATCCCAAAGAAAATCTGGAGGACATGGCCTCCTTTCAGTGCTACTATAAACCTCAGTAAGGATGCAGAATGATCCGAATGAAGATAGCATGTAGAAGAACAGACAGAACCCTTGGAACAGAGAGGTCCCTAAAGTTTGGACATGACCTAGTACTCGAGTCAGTAAACTAAGCAAGGACACATCTGCAGCAAGTGCCAATACAGGAAGGTGGCCTTCTGTGTGAAAGAAAAAAAACAAAATGTGGGATTAAAAACACTTC
Source organism: Neopsephotus bourkii (assembly GCF_033783945.1). Classification (NCBI taxonomy): domain Eukaryota; kingdom Metazoa; phylum Chordata; class Aves; order Psittaciformes; family Psittacidae; genus Neopsephotus; species Neopsephotus bourkii. The sequence continues at coordinate 5,944,967 of NW_026902076.1, read as the reverse complement.
TGTATCTCCAGCTACAATGCACTTGAAGACAGTATTTCAAAAGAAAAAAAAAATTAAAATCATAATATGAAATCTTACAATTAATGCATTTTAAATCATAATAAAAACAACATTCAAGGTCCAAAAGATACATCAGAGAAATAATAGAAGGTAGTCATTAAGTATTTGGAATAAGAGATTGCTGAAGCACAACAAATTTTCATGAAAGTTATCTCTTCCACTGTTACAGAAAGAACAGCTTCTACATTTCAGGCTATTTAAATGGCTCGGCTCAACTACTTACCCATTTAAAATGAAGCACTTGACTGAAGGTTGGAGAAGAGCAAAAAGGCCATTCCCACATTACAAAAATGTCCAAACTGAACTATCTGCTCCTAGTGCAACTGGGCATAAACTTTTCCACCAAAGCTTTACATCAGTTTGGTCATTGGCCACAAAATTCAGAACAGGCTACAAAAACTATGGAACGTGGACAAGCTCATAAATTCTGTATTTCTGGTACAAGTACTAAAGCTACCTCTTTCATACCTAGCTCAACTGGAGTTGAAGCTACTATAGCATGAACATACTCAACAGTGCAAAATGAAAAAGATTACAGAAGGTAACGCATTCATCTTAAAACTGGTTGAGAAGTGGCCTGTTTTAATAGCTACCGAGCAAGAAGAAATTAAATTTATTCAGGAAAAGAGTCTATGCAAGTATAAATGCAAAACAGCAACCAAATAATTTAAAGCAAAATGAATGGTTAAAATAAGCAATGACTATCCTAAAGGTAATAAATACCTCACAGATGGAAAAACTGTTTAGAAAAAGCAGCAAGGCATGAAGACTACAAAAAAAGAAAAAGGATGAAAAAAGCTGAAAAAACATTGTCAGCTCCCTTTGCAGTAAGTGGGTTCATGAGTGATACTATCCACACACAATGTAACGTATTAACACTAAAACATCTAATGAACAATCAGCAACCTTTCAAATGGCCACAGCTACAGTGAAAGCTTCACTGATGCCTACTTGCTGGGTGCTTTGGTTTGAGAAGGGGTTTATAAAGTTTTACAGCGAAATCATTTAAACTATCAATAGATTGGAATGAAAACTTTCCCACACTATATAGCAAATGCTCAACAATTTAGGGTGGGATATGCAGAACTATACCACATCCAACTGAAACTGCAGGGGGATGGAGGTGATCAGAATGTAATTACCTGAGCTAATTATCTTGCATAACCCCAGGCTGTACACCAGTCTTGCAGAAATTGCCATGAGATCTCTCAGCAATGAGTTCAGCATTCTGCTTTAAGTTTAAACTTAGAGACAGTAGTTGGAGAAGCAGCTTTTATTAATATTACTTTGGGACAAGCCCAGTATTCAGAGGAAGCAATGCAGCACACCAAATATCAACACCATTTCCTGAGTATTCTTTGGAAGTCTTACTCACTCACTGGATTAGTCCCTGGATTGCTTCCTTTTAAGGCCCGCTAACAGTGTGAGAGCAAAGATAGCCAGCTTCAAACATGATGCGCAAGTGCCTCCCAAACCAAACTCTGCACACTGTGGAGGTGTCCTGACTTCAGATAGTGGCTCAGACTGATCTGGCAAGATACATAGGAAGAAATTAAACTCAGGACACCCCTTTGGAAACATGGAAGGATTACAAATGCTGACTGTATGGTATTTTGACAGAAACTTGGACATAGATTGCTTCAAACAATTGCTCAATTTCCCACTGTTCACAGATGTATTAATACCAGGCTACCAAGGAACAGACTGCACGATTCGTTTTAGATCACTGATTTTCTCCTGCTAAGTCCCAAAAGAGGAGCAGACCACTAAACCAGAAAGAACTCAACATTTTATTACGCACTGAAAAGATTAATTTTGGGGGGAATTTTCCTTTATATGAAATTGTTTGGAATAACTTCACAAAGCTTTCTATTTCAGGATATATTTCAAAGAGCTGTAAAAGCATTAGCCTCGGCACCTTTACTGATGTGACTGTAAACGCCAACAGTAAGACAACGCACTTCTTTAAAAACATAGCTATTGGCTTTTATTGCCCTGAAGAGCTTTGGGGGAGAGAGGGGAGGGGTGACAAATGTAATTTTTCCAGCATGTGGAGAAAACTCTAACTTTTTCTATTGCTTTAATTAAAGCCGGAGAATATCCAGGACACTGTAGGACTCTTTGCAAAGACAGCAAAGAAATATGTTAATCTGCATCAGGCTCTCTCATAAAGGAAAATTTAATTTTTAGAAAGCTCTAAGGGGTGCATCGAAAGCTAGTATTTTAAAAGAAATAATTCTTTTTTAAGTTCATTTTCTGTATTTTCAATAGCTGACCATTAAAGATTTTTTAAGAAGCAAAGCCTATCAATGAGCTTATACTACAAAAACTGCATTATCACCCAGAAATCAGAAAAAAAAAATTTATTGTTACAGACTGAGAAATTACAGTAAGGGACACTAAAATATTCTGAGCAAGGAAATGCTGCTTAGCTTTATACCTTCCCACACTACTGCACTCAATGTCAACCCTCAAGTCTGTGTTTGCTCCTGTTAGCAGTTAAGTACAATGGAGAGCTCTGGGTTGCCACCAAGTAAGTTGAACGATGTTGGCAGTACTACTTTTAGCTAAGATCGTGTGTTACAATTATCACAGTGCCCTCAAGGAGCTCTTAAGGCACTGCTAATGCTTTCTTGACTAATTAAATTAAGCTAATCTTGTATACATTTCTAAAATGTCTAATAGGCTGACACAATCTTAAGTGTTTCTTTTACAATAAATTCATTAGTTTTCTTGATCAACATTTTTGATTTGTGTTTTCAGATGCCTGAGAAAAACCATTTCAATGGCAAATAAGTGTTACCACAATCACAGCTCAATATCATAAAACAGCAGACATCAGTACATCTAAAGCACAAATTTAATCAGTTATGGTCACAGTATCCTCAATTCTTTCACAGTGTGAATGAAGCCCACTGAATTTGTTAAGTCTCATGCTACAGTTCTATGTTTCTGAAAACTCTGGAAGATTTTTAGGCACTTTTCTCATCAGAATGCTTTAATATAAAACCATATCACTTCCCAAGTTTTAATGCTAGAAGGGAAAAAATACATATAATTCATTTAAATATAGAATATAAATGTATATAAGGATAGCTTCAATTTCTATTAAATAGTGTATAACTCTATCCTGGAAACAAGAAGAAAACATAGCCCAGTTTCTCCTTTCCAATACCCAATCTGTGCACTCCACTATGACATCATTTCAGAGAATGAACTTCCTGGCTCCTTGATCCATTTAGTGAGGGATTTTGCTCATTTTAATCTGGCTTCTGGTTAGTGGACACACATGTACTTACCTCAATCACTGAACGCATGGTCACCAATCAATAATTCAAAACTGTTTACTTTTCAAAGACTGACATCATTGCTTTCTCAAGATGAGCAAGTAATATAGAGGGAATACAGAGGATACAATAAAGGCATTTAGACAATTATACCCCATTTCCACAGAACGTGTGTTGCTTCCAGATTCAGATATAAAAAAACGGACACTATTAATATGTAACTTGACATAATATTGAAAAGGAAGACTAGAAACTAGTTCTTGGGAGAGGAGGGATTCAAGCTTGTCCTTGCAAAAGTATTCAAAACAAAACAAACCCTATGCATACCAGGAAAAGCCTGGAAATGAAAAAGAGAAGGAAAAGGAAATAGATATAAAAAAGGTGGAAAGCAACTCCTAACCTCTCATCTGGTCTAATCAGCATCCTACAGGTTACCCCTGGATTGTTAACTGAGTTTCTGTCGCTAATAAGGAACAAATAGATGATCTTTCCAAATACATTCTGAAAGGTAATTACAATCACTGCCACTGAAGAGCATTTCTCTGAGAGTCCAAGTCAGAACCTCTGTGGAAGAAAATGAAGTCACACAGTGCAAATAAGAAGTGTAGCATCTCTTCCAGAGCTCCAAATTCTAGCTGCCCATTAACCTGATTAACTGCTGATAGTAAGGCTGGTTTCCTGACGTGACACCCAAAAGATTTCAGGACACACTGTTCCAGTCAACTTTAAAAAAAAAAATAAAATACATACAACTGCATGAAAACGATCCCAGGGCACTTTCTGTACAAAACAGCCTCGCTATCTGTCTCCCGACAGTTGCTTGCAAAAGCAAAGGCTTTGTCTTCCTACTGCTATACTTATTCATGTCCTACTCCCTGAAATCCTCCTCTGGCACTACTTCAAGAAGATTCAGGAGCTCAAGAGAAAGACGCTGTATCACTGACAAAGAGTTACCATCTGGGAAATAAAAACAGCTGTACAAAGACAACTGTAAAATACAGTGGGACATGTATATTCTACAAAATTCACTAGGAGAAATAGGAAAAAAAAATAATAAATTAATTAATTAATTAAAACCTCTCCCAGGGTAACTTTTGTTCATCTCTGGCAATCACATCTTAAAATAAAATTGCCTCAAATACATGAGACCTCTTGTGAAGTGAAACAAGCCCACTGCCTTAGACCAGAACATATACTTAACTGTAGAAGAAATGCTTTTTTAGAAGCCTGGGCAATATCCTGGGATGCATTTACAGATCTTGTGACAAAGTTTTGCACAATCTCCTTTCCTCACACCATAACAATAACATAATTTAAATGTTTTAATGATTTGTAGTATAAAAATACTAGTCACAGATGAAAAATATTTGGCAAGAAGCCTAAGCTGTAGGTTTTTTCAGCAGCAGTAAACTCCCTCCAAAGTAAACCAGTAAGGGTTACACTAAAACTTTGCCTCACAAACCACAAGACCCACGATATGAATAAACAGAAACTGCACACCAGAACAAGCAGAACAGCTTTTTACAGCCATGGTGCTGCATCCCCATGAGTCTAATGAAATTAAACGAGGAAGAAATAGGGGACAAGAAGGAAAAGTACAATGGAGGAAGGGAAGAACTGTGAAGCATGAAAGAGCTGAAAGAGAAGCACAGAAGGCATAGAATACCTAGTCAGGGTTTTCGAGGGGGGTTGTTGGTGGTGGGGGGGGTCTGTTTTGTTTTGGGGGTTGTTTGGGATTTTTTAGTATTATAAAAGTATGGACCAGAAGGTTTTGTGACAGTTCCAGGTACCATCCTTCTGATCTGCCTCTGGTTGCTATTACTGTTTTTCTGCTTGTCGAACTTCCTCCTTAGCAGAGGCTGGGACATGGCCAATTGGTATACCACTGTCAAACGCTTTGACCCTCAATTTTCACTTCCATATTTACATAGCTTTTAAAATATGTATGCGGATCAGGCAACTACAACCACTAATTTAAATCTTCAAAGCAATACATCAAGTTCTACCAACGGAAAGAAAAAAAATCCCTGCCTATAATTAAAAAATATAGCTGTTGTCAACAGATCTGTTTAGAGACAACAAAGGGGGGGGGGGGGAAACAGGCTCCTGAATTCTTTCTGCCAATTAGAATTTACCAAACGTTAATTTTCCAGATGAGGCCGTACTATTCACTTGCCATTAGCCAGTACAAACGAAGCCATTGTAGTAAGTTAGAAATTTTATGTTGGGAAAGCAATCAACTTAAACCTGACGGCAAAATTACTCCCTTCCCGTTTTGGGGGCCGGGGTGTCACGAAAAGCGGGGACCCTTCTCAAACACCAACTCCGCAGGAAACGAGGTCATTTAAGGGAAAAGAAAACATGCACATATATATAGATATACATGGGAAGCAAGGCTGAGAAGTTGCTGCGGGCGCAGCTCCCAACTTTTGTCTGGCGGCCGGCGCAGCGCCGGGCGCGGCCGCAGGGGGAGCCCCGCGCCGTCGTCGGACCCCCACCCGCTGCCGCCGGCCCTGCCCGCCCCAGGCACCGGCACCAGCGGGGCAGCAACTTCGCCCCCGCGGCCCCGGCCGCCCCCATACCCTGTCAGCGGCACCGGCCTTTCCCCACCGAGCAGGGAACCCAGTTGGGACGCAGCGGGCGGCTCTCCGCAGCTGGCCCCCAGCGTCCCCGGGATCCCCGCTGGCTCAACGGTCCAACGATCCCTCCTTACCCCGGCTCCCCACGGGCTCCGCCGTCCTTCCTCTTCCCGTCAAGCCGACAGCCGGCTCACCACCACCCCCCCCCCCTCCAGCGCCCGTACCCGGCTCCCCCCCACCCCCGACAGCAGCGGCGCTGTCCCCAGCGACACCCCGGCCGAGGCCCTCGCTGCTGCCGCTGCCCACCCGGCGCCGTCTCCCTCCCCGTCCCCCGTGAACCCGCCGGTCCTCACCCGCGCTGCCGCCGTCTCTTCCAGCCCGGCTGCATCTGCCTTGGTGCCCCGTTTGGAGGAGCGGGTGCGGGACGAGATGAAATGGCTGCCGGCTCCGGCCGCAGCGGCCGCCGCTTTGCCCAGGGGGCGCAAAGAGCTCTTCCTGGTGTTCACCATGGCCCCGGGGAGGGGGCACACGGGGGGACGCCGCCGCTGCCGCCGCCGCCGCCGGCGCGGAGGAAGGAGGGAGGGCGGACAGGCGGGGGCTCGGGTGGGGAGGGGAAGGGGAGGGAAAGGGGGAAAGGGGGGAGGGGGAAGAAGATAAAAAGTGCCGCGGGGAAGCCGGTCCGCCGGGCAGAGCCACAGACAGAGCCGCGCCGGCTCCTCCCGTCGCTGCCGCCGCCTCCTCGGCTCAGTCTCGCACTAACTGGCCGCCATTACTGCCCCTTCTCCCTTTCTCTCCTCGGTCCGCAGCGAGGCCGCCGGTTGCCGCGAGGGGGAGCTGCGGCGCCGCTGCCGCCGCGCGCAGGCAGAGGCGGCCCCCGCTGCGTACGTTCTAGCACGGCACCGGCGCGCTCTATGGGCTTGGCTCTGACCCCAGGGAAGAGGCGGCGGGCGTCGCGGTGTGCAGGGAGCGCGGTGGCTGTGGAGAGTAAGGCTCCACTGCTCCGCTGGTTCTGTGCGCCAGGTCTCCGGCGAGCGCTGCCGGGGTCGCCCCTCGCAACCGGAGAGACGGTGACTGAAGGCTTCGCAGTAGGCGGGGCGGCTTCCAGGGGAGCCGGGGCGGGAGGTGCGCTGTCCTGTAAGGCTGAGGGGAGCGGTGGAGCCCGGGCGGCAGCGGCTGCGGTACTAGCCCCGCGGCAGGGCCCGAGCGGCCTCTGAGGCCCAGGGCCGAAGCCTTTCAGTATCTGGCGAGCAGCCGGGTGGGCCTGGCCCGGCGCTCCAGGCGGGCGATATAGCCGCCGCCGCCGCCTCCTCCTCCTCCTCCTCCTCCTGAAGGCTGAAGGCGAAGGATGAGGGTGCTCTTAGGTGAGGAGTTCAGGGGCAGGGAAGCGGCGGCCGCGTCGCGGGGATGAAAGGCGACACCTTTTACAGCCGAAAAGGGTGCTCTCCCCCGGGGCTGGGGACTCCAGCCTGCGTCTCTGCTCGCCCAGGGAGGCTGGCTCGATAGCTGGAGCGAACGGCCCTTCCGTGGATAGAATCTCCCCAGTTTTCCATTGAAAACTATTGCACAGCCTGGTGAATCTCCCTATTAGGAAATCACCTTGATACCCAGGCTGTCAGGAATGAGCCCTTGCTTCGCCTGCCGTACGAGTCACCCATAACATCTCCTGTATTTTGCCCAGTAGCCTCAACTTGCGTTTGGTGTTCTTTGCTCGGCTGGAAAGTTTTTTCTCACCTCCCTCTATCACAAATCAAATAACCCCAATTTACAGGGAAGAAAAATTGTACGTATTAGAGTACATTGAATGCCTAAATGCTGTTCAGACTCTTCATGAACTGTAATCCAATCCTTACTCGCTGGTGCACAGGGAGAATCACTTCATTCTCACCACAACTTGTTGCCCTTTCTTGAACTTAGCAACAGTGCGTGCACGTAAGCCCCGAAACCAAAACCTCTGTAAAATAAACATAGCTGAGTAATACGAGTGTAGAACTGTATGTGACAAAGTACCAACCTTTTGATTTTCACACTGATTTGTTTGTCATCGCTGGGCAAGTTATTTCAGTTGCTTTCTGCTTCTTTAACAAGAAAGAATAGTACAATAAAATTACTGATCACATGGCTCTGGCTGTTAGGCTTGAGCAAGCTTTATCAAAGTATTTTTTATTGTTTAAAGATGGAAAGTGCAATCATGTTTTAGTAAAGAACAGTGAATGCAAAAACTATTACTCCACTTTACCTGCGTACTCCCACATCTTTTCAAGATTAACGTCTGAAAAAGAATGGTAGAGCATATGCTTCAAAATACAAAATACGCAACAATGACATTAGGCTATATAATAAGAAAATGGGCTATTTAGATTTCCAAGCAAAAGTTTTCCTACTGTGAACAGCAACAAATTTTCATTTTTATGAGATACTGCACAGTACAGTGTGTTTTGGTGCAGGAATTATGGTATTTTTCTCATCTGATATTCTCTATTTAAGGCTTTGAATGTGCATTAGCAACAGTGCTTCATCTCCTGTTCAAGAATCTGAAGGGTCTTTCAAAAGTAGAGTTGTTCTGCTCCATGAGATCAGTTATATTTTGTATCCTTTGTTTTTTCATTTAGTTGTTTAAAGGTTATGAAAGGATGTAGCAATTTCATGCATTTGTAGGCTAAAGGAGTATGTTAATTAAAAACCTACAATGGATTTTGAAACTGGTATTGGAAATCATTTCCTTTTCTCCTTCAAACATAAGAACAGAAGGAAACTGCAAGAGACTGTCCCTTACCAAACGCGTTGTGGAAATGGACCAGGAGATGATATTTGCTAAGAGTCACTATCACAGCCATACATATGATGACAAGTAATGTACTTTCCATTTCTGTCTCATACTGCTGATGGGCCATGTAACTCAGATACGGTGTCCAAATTCCACTGGTCTGAAAATTAAAAATAATTATCTTAATCTTCTTCAAGTTTTTGTATGCATCACAAAAATATCATCCCTATTTTGGGAAAACCAACAGATCAATCTGTGGCCCAAAAAAGGTTCCAGACTGCAGCAGTTCTAGTGACTGTCATAACTCAGGATTGCAATGCATTGGCAGGACTGTTTGGAGAAACTTGCATAACATCTGTTTGCAACATGCCTGATTCGAAGCAGCACTCCTCCTCTCATGAATGCTGATGATTTGAAAAAGTAAAATAAACTTGGTCATTATGCAAGCAATTGATTTTCCTGGGTGCTTATCCAGATCTGCTTGAAGCAACAGAAACCCCACAACTTAAAAGCTATTTATTTTACATTTACTAAATTTATTTCTTTTTACCATAGCTGTGTCCTTTTTTCTTCTTTTTAGTGTTGTGATCTCACTCCTGTGAGCCATACTCAAGTGAGTACTCTTTATGATGCCAGAGGGACTACTCTTGTAGAGGGATGGATGTAGTTAAAAATCCCTGCTCACTGCTTTGAACATTTTTAGTGCTGCATTCTCATTACATTAGCATAGTATGGAACATGTAAAGACATGCTTCAGTTTGGATGTTTACTCCCTAGGTTGTTTTTCACAGATGGTTTTATTTTCGGGTTTCTTAGTTGTCCCTCTTCCAAGGTGTGGCTAGTTATTTTGACTCAAACAGCTTTTGGCTTAATATCATCTATGTAAGCTCCATTGCCATATTTTAGTACTGATGATATAAATAAATAAATCATTAATTACAATGTTTCTTTGTTAGTTTTGTTTGGAATTTTTGCTTGTAATACAGAGAAAATGTTGATATACGATTAATATTTTATACCACACATACTTAGAGATTTAAATGTGATTGAATAATGAAAGATTATTTACTGTAGAAGTGGATTTAGACTAAATTCACTAATCCAAGTATTTACTCATTCCCACTTTTTGTTATCTGTATGTGCAGAAAAATATTTGTGAAAAAAAGTAACTCCAAGTAACAAAAGACAATGAAGAAACAAATGGGAGAAGGACTGGAGCCACACTCCACTAAGTATTGCATAAAAATTTTGTAGAGCTCATTCCCAGTAAGATTCAAGTTCAAGATTTGTAGTTTGGTCTTACAGGCAGATGTCTGAATGCTTCTGAAAACAAATGCCATTGGGAATGACTGTATTTCAAATGGAACCAATTTATAACAAATGCTGAAGCTTACAGCAGTGTTAAAAACCCTTTTATCTCTAGTTGTTCACAAAAGACATTAAGATATCTGAAACATGTATTAAGAAGCCACAACATCTGCTGTGGCAGGTACACCACTGGGAAATGGGAAAAATATGAACAAGTACTTGAGCAAAAAACTCCTGCTCTATTAAACGTGGCTCAGGGAATGAAATCTTACTGGAACTTAGCAATGTAAAAGACATTAAAATGGCTGGGGTGGAAAGGCTTCTTTGCTCCATGAGTTGTATTTAAGGACACAAAAAATATTTGGAGACGGAAGATTTTGTTGTCACATGTCCCTATTTTACAAGGAAATCAGGAATGTATTACAACAAAAGAAGAAGTCCTTCATCCCTTATTCAGAACTTCTGTAGAGCTTTTCAGCCTCATGAGGACCAAAGGGGTCTATTCAGTCAGTTATCATTTGCTTCAATCATGGGCAATTTACCAGAGATTACTTTGCAGTATCTCTGAATAGGTATAATATTCCAAAGAATGGAAATCAAATCATCTTTTCAGGACTCCATTTATAAGCTCTTCTGTGCCCCTCTCTGTCATGCTGTCAACTCATCCTAGTTTCAGTTGAATCTTGAAATAAAAAAGATTCACAAGAGATCCTGCTTTTGTAAACCTCCCCTAAGTCCTGTCCTGAGGGAATGTTAGAAAATTTAAGATTGTGTGGTTTCTCCTTTGGGATATGTCCATCATGAAGATAAGCCCATGGAATAGAAGTCTGGAAACCCCAAAGTAGTGGTGTCCAGTAGTCGGGATTGGTACTACCTTGAACTTGAACATATGGTGACACAGTCTCTCCACATTGCAGGCATTTTGCAGTGTTACTGTGATTTTATTAAAGGTAGCTCATTTCTGAAGACTAACATGATAATTTAAAAAATTTACAAGAATTATGTTTCAGAATTAAATAGTTAATGTTCAATTCTGTTACCACCACAGCTATGTGAAGATTCTTTTCCACACTACAATAGATAGTATTGGTGCAACTTGACGCAGGATCAGAGAGTAGATTTCTCAGGTTACATTAAATGAGAGTTTGTAAGAGTTACCTCCTAATATTCCAAAATTATTTTTCCATCACACCCAGCCATTAGCTTCCGTAACATTTTTCCCCACTCGGCTAAGGTTACAGTAGATAGTTTTTCTAATACTAATAATTGTGTAAAACCCACAGGCTGATGATACTTTAAGCCAACGATCTGCAGGGTCTGTTTTTCACTATCACCCAGGGTGTAAATTACTTCTATCTTGGACAAAAGTGGCAAATCATCTCACTTTGGTGTTTATGATCACTAATCATATGGAAGCAGCACTTCCAGCCTGTTACTATGCTGAGTAAGGGATAGCTTTGTAGTAAGAAACAGACTCTGTCCTAAAATGCTTAAAATAAAAATAGGCATTTATTAACACATTTGTAGATAAGCTTTAGGACCATAAGAATCCAGAATGACTTGATGAAGGTAACACAAGAAGCCCATCAGAAATACCATTTGTTCATCAATCTCCCAGGTCCTTACACACAGTCTTAACTTTAGAAGTATGTTTTCTTCTTATAGATCCAAGAACGATCTCATAAACTACACTTCCATGTCATAGATGTAATTTCATCGAAGAGTGTCTAAGAATTCACATCCTATGTTATTTATAAATCTGTGTTACCTGCTATGAAGAGTTGCTTAGGCCATCCTGAATTTTTCATGGTTTTAAGCATTCCACTCTACTTGTAAAACTGAAGCTGTATTCACTTGTCTTGTGGGTTTACAGACCAACAGTCCAGCAGCGTGTGAGGATACTCCTTTCATTGCATGGAGGTAACACCCTCTTCACAAATGCTGGTTCACCCAACATCACCCATAAAACAATGACTCACTTTTCTATTGCACAGCAAACTCCCAGAAAAAGCAGTTCCTTGAGCTTCTTCTGTGTGGCAGCCTGAAAGGTTTAACATTCCTGTGAGGAGCATGTGGGAAAAGGACACTGTGCAGAGGAGCGTGCTGTCTTTGTCAACAGAATTGCCAAGTACGGAATAACCAGATTCTGTTTATTTTACAGTTCCGTTTTCCTCCTGTTCCATTACAGCTCTGTGTGCACACACAAAAGGCTTCAGGCAACAACTGCTATCTCAAGTTAAGGTCAATCAATATAGCTGACTTGCTGATGTTTAATTATAGGTAGCTGATGGTTTCCTCTGGCAGGGGTTAACCTTGTTAAATATATGGTTTAAATTATCCCTTCAAAATTAATTTTCTGCTTGTTTTTAGATACACCATGTGCACTGGTTCTCCTGTGACCTTGATGGGATGGGTGGTGACAGCTAAAACACTGCTTCACTTCATCAACACTGAGATTCACTCCTACATTATAAAACAAGTTCAGGGTTTGTTACTATCTTCCACACCAATGCATCCGATCTCTCCTGACAAAGGGGGCATGATATCGTTGTATTCATCTGATGAATACCCTGTAGAGTATTTCAGTGAACTCAGTCTGGGCTGTTTGCTTCTGTTCACCACCCAGTAAGAAAAGGACCATTTGCTTCCGTTCATCTTGTGTACTATTTCTTGCCAGAGAAAAAGCTGTATGAAACACACACAGTCTAAAAGGATTTTAGTGATATCTTGATTGTAACAACTTGAAAATATTCAGCTTTTAAGAAAAACTGATTTGTTACATTATACAGGAGTTGAAGACACAGTAACATCTTCCTTAAATTTTTTCTTACTCCTATGCTTTGTCAATAGTTTCAGTCCTGAGGGAGAACAGCTGTACTTAAGAGAGCTTTTAAGAAACCACTACATTCACTAGGACACCTATGCCTATTGTAATAGGTCAGCATGTCTCCAGCTGTACTCTGATTTCCAGTAATAGACCTAATCTTCTAAATCAATACATGATTGCAGTTGGGAAGCCTGCATCATTACACCAGGTAAGTCCAATATTGCCTCCCTCCATGCTTACCTCTGGGTCTGTGTAATTTTTACAGGAAGGGCCCCCAAGCAGGAGTTAAACACATTACTGAACTTCTGTGTTTAATGAAATGGAGCCAATGTACTTAAAATATTGTAAGAAAATATAGAACAGTTCAGAAAATACAAAACAACCTTCTGAAGTTTTACCTAGGGCTTTGTAAATTACTTGAACTTTTCAACAGTGGTGTGGTATGATAGTCGTTTTAAGTTCTAAACATAGAAGACCCATTTAATAGAGTCCATAAGTAACACTTGTGACAAACAAGTGCCTTCTACCCAAAATTATCAGTTTATTCAAAACATTAAACAAATCCAGGGAGAACAGAATCTCAGAAATTTGTATGTTTGAATAAAAGACTTCATGTCTTTTATACCAAAACAAAGGGAAAATTTCGTATTATTTTCCCTGAAGATTCACAGGCAGGAGCTGTGATTAGATCTCATCCAGTTAAAACTTACCAATTAATCCAAATTGTGTTCTAAAGATTTAGTGCTTTGTGATGCACATAACAAAGAGGAAGAAATTTAAACTGTCAAAGATTTTACTTTTTTTACCCCCTTTACTGAACTCTGAGACTAAGCAACTTATTTCAGTGTTTTTGAAGAATGTGATTGTAATTGTTACAATTAAGGGATTGTGGGAACAGGTCCCACATGAAGACGACATTCAATGAAGTATCACCTTTGATCACACTTGTAAATTCGCAGTGGATTTCCCATTAATTAATATGAATTAGCTGGTTGTGGCTGTTCAATTTAGGTTAATTCTAAGTGTTTCACAGTGCATCACTAATCATTGAAAAAAAAACCCAACCCTTATTAAAAAGCACGCAGGTGCAAGCCATGGATCGCAGGGAATCGCTGCTTTCGCTCCACTCCCTGCACGTTCCCAGGCACTGACTGCTCTGCGGCAGTGTTTGCTTTGGATAGCTCCTAGCACTACCATCCGTCCCGCCAAGTGGGACTTCTCCAGGGGCCCAACACACCTCAGAATGACAGCTCCCAACGAGCGGGGAGACTCCGCTAAATGCTTATTGCCTCCCTGAGGATCCTGCCTCTTTCTCTCCTTTCTAATGTACCCTGGGGAACTCGGGGGCTCTGCTTTCCAACCACCACGCTGCTCTTTTGTCCTCCGTGTAAGGCTTTGGCAAAGCTGCTTTTCACATATGTCAACACTCGCCCTTAATTAGTCCTTCCAGCATAATGAGGCATTCCATCGCCAAATGGCTCAGTGTGCGGCTGTTCCTGCCATCGGACGGCTGGAAGGACAAAGGGCTGGGACAACTCCGCGCCAGTGCTGCGGGAGCAGCCGGGCAGGCCGGAGCAGAGGTGTTGGCACAAGCCGGCTGCCACAGATACTGGCCCCATTCTCTGCTATCGTAGTCCCTGCTGAATGCTGCGTTTTGTCCGCTGCCCGTCCACATAGAGATGTATAAACTCTCTTTTGTTCTTCAGCCAGGAGGCGAAAACTGCCTTGGCAGCAGAACGCATTGACTCAGCAGACAGAACTCTACCCGCGCCTCCACGGGTGACAGCAGCCCCTTGCTCAGGGTTACCAGCCGCGGTGCTGAACCAGGTTCCTGTCTGGACATTTTGTCCCCTGCCCTCAGAGAACGACCCACAGAGGGGAGAAGAGGGCCGGGCCGGGCCCGGGTACAGCGGGCCGTCAGCTCTGCCAGCCCCTGCCGCTCCGGGCAGGACAGGGCAGGGTAAAGGAGGGTTAGCACCATTGGAAGCTACGCTTTACCACACACCTCCCCACTTCCGAGGCGGCACGGCCTTCCCCCGGGCCACCCCCGACATGGCGGCCGCGGCCCCACCCCTCGGCGCTGGGGGGCGGAGCTTTGGTCCCCGGCCCCGCCTCGCCCAGTCCGGGCGGGGGCAGCGGCTGTCCCGGCCGTTGGCGGCCGCGCGTGCGCGGTGTGCCGCGGGACACTGCCGAGCTGGCGCGGGGCTGAGGCCGGTGCGGGGTTGTGGTGGTGGCTGTGGCTGGCGGCTGTCGGGTGAGTTGCTGGGGGGGGCAGAGGCCATGCTGGTCGGGGCAGCGCGTTTCGCCCAGCCGCGCTCCTGCCGCTCCGACCGGGTTTGAACTTTGCCCGGGGCCGCCCTGAGGCGGAGGGCGGGCTGAGCCTTCTCGCTGCTTCATTCTGGCCACTTTACCCCGCTCCACCGAGCGGCCCCGTGTCCCGTCCCGCGCGGAGCGAGGCGTCAGCGCTGTGTCCCTCGGCGCAGGCAGGTCGGAGGGGGTTGTTACCCGTGTGCCTCTCTCGGCGCCCTGGGGCTCTACTTACTCCGCCTTACAGCCGCATTATGGTCGGGTCGTCTCTAGCAATGTCTCAGGCGCTGTTCCCCGCGGGGTCGGCGTGAGCGTTGACCGGTGTCTTTAGACACTGGCTTTGGCAGGAGGCGCGGAACCTTGCCCCGTGCGGGGCTGGGCTGAGCGGAAGAAGCCCGGCCTGAGCACCGGGAGCGCGGGCAAGCGCCGGTGTGGCCGCCACGGGGTGGGCAGGTTTCTTTGCAAAGTGCTCAGCCCTTCCAGCCGGCTGGGGGAGCAGGAGGCGTGCTGTGGTTTTACCCGGGCGTATCGGTCACATTCAGGGCAGTAGGTTTGATGTTTATCTCGCTTTTAATTTGCGCTGGCAGTTTCTCTATAGCTGCTTGTTTCTTTCTCGCACGGTAAGGAGCAGTTTTCAGTCATAATTTCTACGTGGTGTAGTGATAAACTGCGCTGTGCTGTAAATAGCTTTCAACTTGAGAAGTTCACTTTCCGCCAGAGTTAGTAAGGCAGACTTTAATGAGGCACGGGGCTATGTGTGTTTGCTTGCCTATTTCTGCCTTTCAGACCGAGGAAAGCATCAAAGGTAGTTTCTGTTTGCTTTTCTTTCATTAAAATAACCGGATACATGGGCTGAACAATGCTGAGCGCAAAAATGCCTGCAAAAACTAGTATGTGTGTAACGGTGTAGGTGAGAGCTGCTTGTTTGCAAGAACCATCTATGAAATATCACTGCTGGGTCATCGGCCTGTTCCCCGTGGAGCCGCCTGCAGGGCTGGAGAAGCCAATTTGAACTGGGAAAAGCCAGGAGTATCCTCCCACAGTTACTAGATGTGGCTGTGGTGGGCTGCTGCTAGCTTCTGCTGCTTCCACCTCCAGAGATTAAATTTAAAATGCAGAAAGTTCCAATCTGTGTTACTTTTTATTACCCAAACGCTATGTACCAAAACTCTTAATGTTTCAAGTGTCAGCTAAGGATGACTGTCAGAAGTTGGCAGGAGAGGTTGGTTGTGCTAGTTGGGTTGTCTTGCTGAAGTGCTTGCAGTGCAGTCTGATCATTATCTCCTAATGGCTTTTTGGTCATAATAAACGTCAGTATGCTGTATAGGGTGATTTCTTTACCTTGATACATTAACACAAATGTGTCTTCTAAGCATAATTGCTGTTGTACTTTAGAAGGAACAGTGAATTTCACAGCTGACCAGTTATGAATACTGTTCATGCACATTTGAGGCCAGCCTAATGTAGCAAAAGAATTAATTTGAAGAGCTGCTTCATTGTGTCTGTCTCTCTTTAGCAGCTCTGATGACCTGTCACAGGGAATCAACAAAAGCAGATGGCTGGAGGTGGCTCTTGTTGCTTTGGGGAGTACTCTGTTGAATAGCAAAAGATAAGAAGATAAGCACATTAACACAAAAAAGTACTTTGTGCTAAAGTGTTAGAACTTAATTTGAGAGCAGATTGAAAATGGTATTTTTTAAGCACTATTCACTATACCTACTTGATACTGAAAGTTCTCTTTCCAAGTGCAGGTACAAATTTCCAAGTACAATGATCAGATATGCTTATAAAGTCATAACGTACCAGCACAGCCTCGTAAATGTAATGTTCTGGCAGAACATTCAGGGGAGATGACTGTACCTTATCTTACGTGACTTATCAAAGGTGTGCTGAGAATGATGTTTTGACCTAATGTATAAAAGCATTGGTTATGTTGAGGGCTGCCTAAACTTTAAAACCTGTTATGGACTATTTATTGACTGAATCTATTTGGCCACCTTGGGGGTTTCCCCAAGGCTGATTATATAATACATTCCTACAGAAGGTGTCTCACGGGGATGTTACCGGTATCAACCTCCTGAGGAGCATGAATTATTACCGAATAACTGAATGGCTTTTCTTGTTAGTCCTGCAGTGAATATTGTTTCCCCGTAACTTCTTCATCTTCATAAATTAGGTGTCAAGACCACTAACAATTTATTTTAGTCTCACTGTGCTTTTCAGGAGAACAGTGGCCATTACTGCTCACTTTGACACTATCTAAGAGCTATGCAGAATGTCATGACTTCATTCCAAACATGCCAGGAGCACAACGTCATCTGTGTAACCTGTACTGATCAGTCTTCAGGAGTGACTCTTTAAACACAGCTGCAGTTTAAGATTTATGTTCTCCAGGGGGCTTTTTTCTAATTTTAGACTGATTCTGAGTTTTCTGTATGGATTTTTCTTTGGGGGGACAGGATGTCTCCTGCTTTCTGTGACTTTCTGTAACTTCTTTTCAGAGAGCTCAGAACTGAGTATAATGAGATCAGTATGGCATTCTGCACTTCTTTGACTCTGCAGACTAATCCTGTAATATATTTAGTACTTGCAAATCCAGATTTCCCTTACAGCTAAACGGGAGACCAGAAATTCACAGTTTCTGGGATGCTGCACCAGTATGTTGAGGTATGGTAGGAAGTAGAACCTGACAAATCTTGCACCTTTTGATAACACACACTATCAAGATGAAGGTCATTAGAATGCCTGCAGTGGCAATGCAGTTTTTCTGCAACTGTCTCAGTGTGCGAAAAATCAGTGGCGTTTAAAATCATGTGGCTCAGAAAAGGCATATGATATTTTTGCTTAGCATAAGTAAGGGCATGTATTTTCAGTTCACATTATTATTGTGGAATTTATTTTGTGCATTTCTGAAAAAGTAACCTTCCTTTTGAATATCTGAGACAGATGCATAGTTCATGTGTCATTAAATTAGAAGCTGCAGGAAAACAAAGAACCATCTGGAGACTTGGTGGGGGGCATTTGGAGGTTTCTGGTTAAATGTACTATCAACACAGGAAAAACTATAGTGTTTCAGCTACAAAAGGGGCAGTGTGCTGGGCATTTTGTGTAATTGTTATAGTTTGGTGTTTTTTTAAGCCATCTTCTTTTCATAATTAGGTGAAGCACCAGAATGAAAGACATGGACAATATCAAAACTGTCAAGAAAGAATGGTAGGTGCCAATTCCTCCCACTCCCTTTTTCCTCTTCCTTTGCTATTGCTGTTTGAGTGTCCTGCTGTGACTTTTCAAACTTTGTTATTTTTTTTGTGTCCACCTGCTCCACATACATTGAAGTTAAAAAAAAAATTGTTTTGCTAAAAGATTTTTGACATACCTACAATGTTTTTGAGATGGAAAAGGCTGCGTAAATATTTTTATTTAAAGTAGAAAGGCAGCCTGCAAAATGCTAACTCGCTGTGCATCTCTGTATTTGAGATGGAGGTGTTCGGTTTTCCAGTTCTGTTTCCAAGGTAAATCATTAGTGAATACCCAGATTAACACTTCAAGTTTCTTTTGTTCCATTAGTAAACTAAACTGGGGACAGCCCATGTCTGAAATCTCTTACTTCAGGTTGTTGAGTTTTTCTTTTGTTTAAATATGTTAATCTGTAGGGATTTCTTAGTGGTGCATAGATGCTCTGCAAACAATTCCTTTTTATGCAAATGTATCTAATTACCATTCAAGTAAGCATTGCTGCCCTTGAATTCAATGCAGTTTTACATAAAACTGGATATTTTTCAAGAGCTGGGATTTTTTTCTCTTCTGAATTGCTTAAAATAGACTTTTATGAATCTCCAATAGGAACAATTCCTGCAATGTTTACCAAAAGCTGCATAATCCTCTTACTTTGGAAAGGATCTAAACTGAAAGATAGTTATTCATTCAGGTTGCATATTTCTGCATTTTGATTGGTGAAAATCAAACAGAAACAGCTGTCACATATACAGTGTTCTACAAAAAAAAGTAGTTGATGCACCTTTTTTAATAACCTGGCAATCTCCACGGTACTGAAGTCTTCTATTGCATTTCTTCAGTGTGCTCAAGTGGCGTTGAGTTGATTTTTCTTGAGTTTCTCTTATGTACTTTCAAGGACAGCAATGACGTTTCTGTGATGGTGATGGGAAGGTCCAGGTAGGAGTGGAGAAGTAAATCTTCGGGCAGTTTACCTGTGCGTGGTTTTCAAAGTTTATGGCAAAGGAAGTCACCCAAGCCTGTATCGTGAAAATGCTTTAAGGAAGGCCTTTCGCTGGTGTGCAGTTACGTGTTTGAGGGTCTGAATTAGAAGTATGAATCATCTAACTTGCGTTCCTTGCGCTGATACCAAGTTTAGAAGCTTCTGCATAGATGAATTCACCTTTTCTATTGTAATTCTTTAACTTATGCTTCTGAAATGCAAATAGTAGCAGTAAGAGATTCATAAGAAGTTTCTAGAAAAGGCACAATACAGAGTTGACCTGATGTTTTGTAACAACTGAGTCACCTGGGTGTGGGGAAGCATCCCTTTTACACCTCTTGGTACTGAGCTTCTAGGGTAACTGCTTGTCTTCTAACCTGTTATCCAAGGCTTCTTTTTTACTTATGCCTTTGTTCTGCAGGTGTAAATCAGGAACCGATGATCAGATTTTGAATGGTACAGAACAAAGCTGTGAATACTTTGTAGATAATCTTTTTGAAGAAGCTCAGAAGGTTGGTGCTATATGTATGCCTCCAACTACAGTCAAGAACCAGGTAGGCAGAAAATAAAAAAAAATACTCTTGTTTGAAGTTAACGGCCCTCCAGGGTTACCCCAGAAAATGTGTTAGAAGTCCAGCAGCCTCATCCAGTGCATCTGTAAGTAAGTAAATGCACATGGAATTCAGACAGCAGGAAGAATATCTCCCATCTCTTAGTCAGCCAGGCCTATGCTTCAGTGCTTCTGGCTCTTACTTATAGTGGGTTTAGTGTTGTTCTAGGACTTACACTGGCATAGGTTAAGGCAATTCTGCTTTATTAGTAAGGGGAGTGAACTGATCATAAGGTGCAAGGAATCATGGCAAGTGCTGTTACATAAGAAGTTTGAGTTGTAGCTTTTTCCTTCTAGAGACATAGCCCAGATATTTTTTTTATTCTCTCTCATTTGTGTAGTTGTGGTAGTTGTGAAGTGTTTACTATGGGCTTGTATCTCAGTGATTCTGTCCTTTTCATATTTTTCTGTTTGTTATTCCCCAAAGACTGGTCAGGGGCTGGAGAAACAGCCATGTAGAGCAAAGACGTCAAGGAGAGATTTGCAGTGGGCATTGCTGGAAATCTTGTTAGTGGATCCAGGAAATTCCAGTTCTGAAATAGTGTTCCATGGCAGTACTTCTGTCAATGTCTAAATGCAGAGTTGGTGTGGAATAATCAGCCTATGTTAAACTCGCAAACTGGCTTACTGTAGAGGAACTCTCCCATGATGAGAACTTCCGTATGCATAGGTGCCATAAGACACAAGACTTAAAGGAATCTCATTTCGCTGAGTGCTGTGTGCCTTTTTGACAGACTACCCAACCAAAAGAGAAGGTATTTTATTCAGCAGTTTGCCCATGCTGTGTGTTCCATCAGTCATCAATGTGTTTAGCAATCATCTTCTAACAAGTTAAACTGCAAAAAAGAAAAAAAAAGATAAAATTTTAAAGTACTGTCAAGCCTAGTTCAAGCTGATTTCCAGCTGAGGTGAATTCTGCATTTGTACCTGCTTTATTGTACCTCACACTGCAGCCAAGACAAGATTATTTCAGGGATCAGACCTTGATGATCAAATGCTCTTTAAATGGTGTGATGCATAAATATAAAAATGTAATCCCAAATATATCCATGTTAAAGTTGAAGAAATTTTAGTGAACATTGAGAAGGCTACAAGTTAAAGTAGTGAATGTTTTCTGGCAAGGCTAGTAAGCTGTTGTGAATTTTTTTTCATTACCCTAATACCAATGTTTTGAGTATACCAGGAATTCCAGGATGACATAAATGTATGACTGTCTGAAAGTAAATTTTCTGATTACTTGCTGCATTTCCTGAGTGAAAAGCTTCTGCGTGAAGTATTTCAATGCTTTACTTGCAGAAAATCCTCCTGAATGATTAAAACAAGGCTTTACCCAAATAAATCCCCAGCTGGACTATTCTGGTTGCTGGTGTTTCAACACCAGGCATATGTGTGCTCTCAAATTAGCTCTTGAAGAGTTGCAGCTGGCTGGGATATTCCAGCTCTTTTTTTTTTTTTTTTTCATTCTTTCTTTTTTTTTTTTTTTTTTTTCTGTGGAATTGAAGGAGTTCCTGACATAGGGAAGCAAAATGATTGGGAAGCTTTATTTCTAACTCTGATTGACAGAAGATATTTAGAAATGTCACTTACCCCTTGCAGTTGTTCTGCCTGCTGGCACAGAGCTGAAACAGATTATAGCAAGCCTTCTCTTGGTATTTTTAGTCCATGCAGTGGATGATTTGCAATTACAGGGTACTGTGGGTATACCAAGCTCTTCTTACATCAGTGGTGTTATGAGAATTGTTCTTACTTTATAGGTTGATTTAATCATTAAACTTTGGAAAAATGGGTTTACAGTAAATGATGGTGAACTTAGGAGCTACACTGATGTTGCAAATCAGCAGTTCTTGGACTCCATAAAAAAAGGGTGAGTTTTGTGATCTTAATCAGCCTGAGTTAGTGTGCCTTGAACAGCACTTAGCTTATGCTCTAGGTTTTTTACATAGCTGCTTGGCTTTGCTGCACTGCAGTATCCCTGTAGGAGTGCAGGCCGCTGCCTGACTCAGTTCCTGCAGTGCTAATGGCTGTTCTTACATCAACAGGTTTAATATAGCTTTCAATTCCAGCACTCGTACAGTCGCTGATGAAATAGATAAAAGCGAGTGTTGGTGGGGGGCACAGCAGGTGCAAAATGAAATGACGAATAAATCAGAATACCCACTAAGAGCTACTCATCAATGGTACTTTGGCTAACAAACTCATGCACAAGTGGTTTAGCATTTCTGGTTTTATGGTCTTTGTTTGCTTTTTATTGGTGAAAAGCCTTAAATGGGCACAGTTTATCCGTATAACATCAAGAAACTCTGGTAACTCTTAAATTTCAGACACCTTTCCCAGTCCAAACTTGCTATCTCAGTCATTTGTGTGTAGCAGTCTTACTGTTATCCCCTTGTTATCAGGATAGCATGATTTCTGTTATTTGCTAGTGTTTGCAATGTTACTTTAAAAAAAGCAGGTTGACCATACAAACCAGTGTAATTTTGAGCCTTTAATTTGTAGTCTGTTTCCTTACCCCATTCAAATGCAGAGGCAAATAAAATGTTTGGAGAATATAATGTAATAATTCGAGTATGGGAAACTACTAAGCCATTGTAATTTTTGTATTTTGCATACTTTGCTAGCCCATCAAAACCACTATTTTTACACTATTTCTCCTCTGTAGCTGTTGCCTGTGTTAGTTGTAATAGCAATTAACTGCACTGTTTAAAGTGCTTTGCTTGCTTTGTATGCATGCATCAAAAGTTTGTTGCCTTTCCTCCACTGTTTGCTTGTGAACATACTAATTACAAGATGGTTCCTGAATAATTGTTGATGATAGAGGAGCACTTAGTACAGCCCCTGTGCCAGCTGAGCCCCACCACCCAAAAATGCACTGTCCTGCATCAGAGCTCATAGACAAAGGCATTGTTGTGTTCTGCTTAATGCAAATAAAGCATTACTGAGGTGGTATTACTACATGAGAAGTGTAGCTATTGGCAATGATCTAATTTTTAAAAGCTGAGATTCATGTTTATTTGTAATTAAATTGTGTCTAAACTCAGTTCTTTCTCTTTAAAAGCCAGTTCTTTTTTCTTGTTTCATTATGGGGATGAAACAATTGAACCCTTTACAACGATGTATGGCAGTACTGAACTTCCTGCATATCACATGCTTTGGAGTGGTAACTGCTGAGTAAATTTAAACGTCATTCAACTTGCATGATAGCATGATAATGTCTTTATTATTTGCTTTTTAGTTAATTTGCAGTTCAGGGACCGCAGATACCTATTTTGTATACTGAAAATGTGATATACAGTGTAGCAGCTCTTTTTATGACTTTTTTTTTTTTTTTTTTTTCTTAAGGGAACTGCCTTTTGAGCTGCGGAAAGTTTTTGATAAAGAGGAGGTAGATGTGAAAGTGGAAGATAAAAAAGATAAAGTGTATTTGTCATCACAAAAGCCAGTGTTTCGTCCTTTTTCCGGACACGGTTACAGATTAGGAAGGTGAGTAGTCTGATGTGATCTGTGACTGAGTAGCTGAAGTGAGCTATACCTGTGGTAAAGGATCTCATAATTCAGGTTGGAAGTGATCTCTGGAGTTCTCCAGTCCAAGCTCCTGTTCAAAGCAGGATTAGGTGTGGGAGCAGATGAGGTTGCTCAGGCTTTTATCGAGTTGGACTTTGAAATTCTGTATGATTGGAAGCTGTGCAGCCTGCCTCAGTGCTGGGCTGTCCTCATGGGAAAGAAACTATTCCTGTGTCCAGTGTGAACATCTCTTGTTTCAATTTATGCCCACCATGAAGAGCTTGGCTCCCTCCTGTGGATGACCTTCTGTAGACCCTGGCAGGCTCCTGTTAGGTTTTGTCATCCTTAACACCATCTCTTCCAGAGGCTGTACAATCTCTCCTCATCCACCCTCTCCTCACAGGGCAAATGCTTCAGCCTGTGGCTATCTTGGTGGCCCTCCATCAAACTTGCTCCAGTTTTTCTTTATTTTGGGTACCAAATCTGAGTGCAGTATTTAGGTGTGTCTAACATGTGCTGCATGGGGCATAACTGGCTCTGACAATCTTCTGTCTGCCGGTTAATACAACCAGGATGCTGTTGGCTTTCTTTATTCAAGGTTTCAATATTAGCAGAACTGTTTCCAGCTGAAAGGCTGTCACTGTTCTATTCTGTGATTTAAGAGAAAAGAATCTCTTCTAAGCTGTATGTGCAGTACATTTTGCAAGAAGAGTGGAGTATGACAATCCTATAAAGGGAAATGAAGTAGTAAGGTTATTTTGCATTCTCTTAAAATTCCTTCATTTTTAACCATATATTTATTGAAGTAAGATACTATACTGTGTTACAGAGATCATCTTTTGTTTACTCCATGAGTCTCTTATGGTTGGAAAGTGTCAGCCACTAATGCCAATGCTAAAACTGGACTTGATTTATAACCAGGCAGTACTGTGTTTTGAAAGGCTGTTGCAGAGGGGCAGGCCAGGAATTCCTGTATTTGATCCCTGGGAGTTTTGCTTCCTCCAGCCAAATTATCTATTTCACATACCCATGTGGTGTAAGACTTGCATGCCTGTAAGAGCAGACTTCAGCCTAGGGAACAGAACGTATTCAGTGACAAGGAGCCTACAGGAAGCCTTCAGAGGTGGGACTTCCTAGTGACTTGCTGGGTGGCTTGGCAGATCACAAAACCTTACGTGAAGAGCTGTTCTGATTAAGCAGAAAGGTCTTGCTGCTAAGGCCCAGTGCTTACTCTGGGGGAAAGCATGACCTGGTGTCCTGGGTTCAGCAGTAGCAATCATTTTTCTCCTCCTTAGTAGCTGGTACAGTGCTGTGGTTTTGACTTTTGGCCTGGGAACAGCACTGATAGCACCAGTGTTTTAGTTACTGCTCAAATGTTTAGTCTGACTAAGGACTTTCTGAGCCTCATGCTCTGCCAGGGAGGAGGGGAAGTCAGGAGGAAGCAGAGACACGACACCTGACCCAAACTAGCCAAAGAGGTATTCCATACCACAGCACATCATGCCCAGGATGTAACTGAGAGTTACCTGGAAGGGCACTCACTGCTCAGTCGGGCTCGGTCGGCGGGTGGTATCGTATTCTCTTCCCTTGTTATTTCCTTTATCATTATTATTATTGGTGGTAGCAGTAGTGATTTGTGTTATGCCTTAGTTACTGGACTGTTCTTATCTCAACCTGTGGGAGTTACATTCCTTTTGATTCTCCTCCCCATCCCTCTGGGAGTGGGGGAAGGAAAGTGGGGGGAGTGAGGGAGTGACTGCGTGATTTATGGCTGACTGGGTTTAAACCACGACACCTGGGTAGGAACAGATGAGGCAGCAGGGTAAGAAAATAATAACGTGCAGAATAAGAGACTGATAATAGTAAAGGATGAGTGCTTCCAGGCTGCCTCAGAGAAGCAAGTATCTGTTTTATCAGATTTATCTGTTTCTGTACCACAGCCATTCAGTTGCTGCATGCTTGAGTAGATATGGTCAATAGGAAAAGTCTTCCATTGAGAGATGGATGAAACGCTGCAGACTTGATTTTGGTAGCACTGAAATCCTGAGCAAACAAGAGTCAAGAGCTTAACCTTATCTAACAGTAGACCTCTGTACAGTAAAAGCAAACTGTCTTTAGTGTACTGAGTTTCTACTGCTAACCATTGCTAAATGGGAGAGTGTTCTATTGCTTGTCATGCTCTGTCATGCTTGTCTTGCTCAGCTTTTGCTTTTTTTTTTTTTTTTTCTTTATGGACTGGATAAAATGCCTTTTTTTATCTACTCTTGCTCCAGTCAGTGCTATGCTATCAGAGTCTTTCATTTAAAGATTAGTAAATACTTTTGTTGATGTTGGAAACATGATCTGTTAAGTGCTCTTACTCAATAAACTAGTGCTTACTTCCTGATGTTAATAAATGTCCATTGCATATGCTACTCTTTCAGCAAAAAGCTTTGTGGGAAATAGTAGTGGTGCCAAGACCTGTAAGAAGTTTTAAGTTGTTTTACTCTCTTCCCACAATTGCATCTGTGTGCTTAATCAGAAATGAGACATATGACTGAACAGTTTACTTCAGTTTATGACCCAGTTAAAGTTCTGCTTTGCAAAACCACTTTTTTAAATAGTCTGTAGATTTTCTGCCAGTGTTCCCAGGTGGAGGGATTATGTGGCGGATGAACCACTATGAATCGGTCTGTTGAGTGGCTCATTATAACTTTTCATAGAGGGAAAAATGGAGGAACTAGAAATATAGTGGTTGATGTAATTCACATGAGCTTGATCCCTCTCTTTGTTTTACTGGTGAAACAAATGAGACTTGTTTTCCAGTGTACCTTATGAACCCATGTGATCGATTGATGGCTTGGCTTCATGAATGAAGATTTGGGAAGGGCTTATCCATGCTTACCCAAGCTAGCCTAGGCCCTGGCAGATGAACCCATATAACTAACAGATATATTCTGGTTTGTCTGCCACCATTCAGCTGCATTCAAGAGTCTGGGATTATAACAAGATTTGTGACTACACTTTTCTATTCAGTTTATCAATGCATTTTAAGGACTGCCTCAGAAGCATGTTAATTAAGCTGTTGACTGAAATCCCTTGGAGCAAAGTGGCCTTGCTCTATAACCTCATAAGGGTAAAACACTGTGTTGCCAAGTTTTTTAGCCATTAGTCACAGTAAGGTATGATACCTAATTCTTGGGATTCTTATTTTTAGAAAATTGACAGGAGCCTCTTATGTCTCTTCCATCTTTAATTTGCATCTTCTTTGTACAATCTTATAACAGAAATAAGCCTTTAAAAGGGGTGATAATGCTTTGATCTGAGGCTAATAAGAGACTTAAGTTCTTGCTTTGTGATTTTGGTCAAAACTCCCACCACTAGATGGCTTTATCTGTCAGCAAAGTTATTAAGTATAGGAATGCTTTAAACCTTAGTGAATATAGATCTTCTGACTTTCTCTTGCAGCTTCACTTAGCATGTTGCCTGCAGTTTCAGACATACATGCTATTGAAAGAATCCTCTTAAGTGCCTGCCACAAATTCTGAGATGTGACTGTGAGGGAAGCTGGTTTGAGAATGACACCAAAATCCGTATCCATTTGAGACAGTTCTGTGAACTACAACTGTGACCAAGCTACAGTGTAGTTGAGCCCAGGCTAAAGCAGCTGCCTCGCAGCTGCATGGCTGACTACTTCTCCAGCCTCTGCTATACTGGGGTCAGCTAGTGCACACACAACTTCATATGCTTCAGTGTCTGGACCTGGAGCTGAGCGCCAAGGAACTGATCAAGTAGGCAGCAAACGCTGATCACTGCTGGACTGAAGTAGGGCTTGAACTTTTGTGGAGGATTTTTGCTCTGCTCACAAGACTGTTTAACAGTGTTCATGGTGCTCAAGTGTTTTTTTCCAGATGTGGAGGACACTTAGGTTTTATTTTGTATTTGGGTCAAGCATAAACAGAGCCTGGGTGTGAGATAAGTAAATCAATAGAGGTAGGTGGGTGACAGTAAGTCACCTGTCCTGGGAGCACCAGGATATTGTACAGACGTGCTTCTTGGAATATATTGGTGCCAAGTTCTTGTGCCCCAGCTGATTTCTGTGTAACACAAAAGAGTTCTGTGCTTCTCATCTGCCTCCAGTTGCAATGAACATCACTTACTACTCACTTAGAAATGAGATTCCTTGAGTCTCATTCTTTTTGCAGAGTTTCAATGGAAGAAATAAAAAGTGCCTCTGCTGGCTGATAGCCTGGAAGTGCGAGCACTTAACTAGGCAGTGGGTCATAAGCTTTTTAAATACCTCAGACTGAGCAGGACCCAAGACTTTATTAGCCTGAATATATTAAGTAATTAGCCGTATTTGTTTGAGTAATAAATTTGCTGTGATTTTTCTGCTTTATGATTAAGATATGTACAAGAACATAAGGATGCAAAGCAGGTGTAGTATTAAGACTGTTGTTCTGTGGCCACTGGTTACCAACTACTCTCTCAAGAAACAGTATCTCATCAATTTTCTGTGCAAAGAGAAAGCTTTTCAGCAAACTACCATGTTGGTGTAGTTTGTGACCACAGCTGAGCTCAGAAGAAATGGTAACTCCTTAAATCACTGCTATTGTTTTGTAAGCAAACATCTGGTTATACTCACGTGGGCTGAGGATATGCCTGTTGGATCAGGCTTTCTAATGACTTAAACAGTACATGCTGAACAAGCCTAGTCCCGAGAGAAGCAGTAAGCTCTAGACATTTCTTCAGAATAAAAATTTTTGCCAGTAATTTATTGTTTTTAAGACCATGCACTGTATTCTGTGAAGTCATTTTATGGATCTTTGCCCTTGTGGTAATGACTTAGAAAAAACACAAAATGCAATGCTGTGTGCATCAGGCTGAATTTTTCACATGAACTCAGTTTCTCTGATAGATGAGTAATGCTTCTAAACTGAAATAGATGCTCCTGGGGTCTAAATCGAGGCTAACAGCATCATATTACAGTAAAAATTAACATTGAGTATGCAAATTCAATACTCAAACTCCATAAAGTTTCACCTGTGTGATTAGAGTACAAAAAACGCATGAGGAATATTCAGACTGTTTTATCTCTTGTGTATTCCTATTTAATCCTTTGATATAAATTTCCCTTCCATCTTGTAAAAACGTTTAACATGAACAAACTGAAATTCTTTAGCATGTTGAAGTCTTCAAGAGAAAGTATTGGCATACAGTTTAACAGAAAAGCTGACATTTATGTTGGTATTCCTATATTAGTTAGAAGTCATCAATGCACCCTGAATAGGGCAGAAAGCTCCAGAAGCAAAGATCTGGAGGGAGGTTCAAGCTCACGTATGTACACAGAAGGCATAACCTTATCTGGCTTTTCTTTTCAGTGCTGCTCCAAGGATAATCTCCAAAGTAAGAGATGATCATCAAGGACCTGACAACAAAAGGCACCTCCCTTTAGTACCCATAAACAGTTTGGAGCCTATCACTAACATCCAGATTTGGTTAGCTGATGGAGAAAGGATAATTCAGAAATTCAATGTTTCTCACAGGTAAGATTTATTTTAGCACTGTCATAAGCATTTGCATCTGACCTGCTTGTCTTATCTTATGCCTGTAGGCATGAAAAGTCTCTAATTTCTGTGAATCATCTTACCTCCTCAGTTCATGTAACACTGGACTGCTGTTAAGCTCCATCTAGAAAACCGCCTTTCAGATGTTAAGAAATCTTTTAGCTGATGAGAGGAGCATGAGACATGTGAACTCGGCACATAACTGAGCAAAAATGAAAATCTGAGGCAGCTGTAGGAGTGGTTGGTAGGTTAGTGGATGTTAAGGTGTATGTATTGATCATTACTAGAGGAAACAGCTTTTTAAGATTACAGATCTCTCACAAAATGACTACACCTGGAGCAAATTGCTTAGCAAAAAGCCTGATAGTCACCGGGCACAGACAACACCACAGATAGGAGCTGGAGGGTATGACTCTAGGGTTGAGCCACAGAAACATCCTGGGAGGGCCAAAGTCAGTGCACTAGGCAGTGGAGGTTCGTTCATCACTGCACATCAACATGGACACAGTAGAATGTATGCAGTATGTTTAATTCTTAAGTGGTAAAATTTCTAGCTCTCAAAGAGACTTATAAATGGGGATTACGTAAGAAGGAGGTATTGGCACAGCATATGTGGACAGGAGCTTTGAGAAAGTAGGATTAACTGTTTAAATTGTAGATCTGCTGTCTTTAGAGACCTTTCTCAAATTTGTAATTTAAGAAATTACTCCAGTACTAGACAGTCACAGCAGAGAAAGGATATGTTTTCCTGTGCTTCTCTGTGAAGCAACTTAAAAGTGATCATAGCTCTAACACAACCCAGGCTGCTGTCAAGGTAAACAGTGCATGTCTTTGTGGCTGGTCAGAAGAAAAGCTCAGTAGCTGAAGGTTAATGGCTGTAACTTTTATTACTGCTAGTGGCATAAGGTATAAACCAAAACACTGCTGCAATGTACAGCTAAAGGATGACCTGCTATTTCAGCTACAAAAACTTTACTGAAGGGCTTAATATCTTCATTATTTCAAGTTTCACACATTTAAGTATATTTAGAACCTTTTTGTCTTCATGGTAAATAGCAGTTTGAGCAGTTGCTAAGTGCTCTTGAGGAGGAAAAAAAAAAGTGAGATAAGCAGAACAACCACCTTACTGATGTGATGATCTTTTTGAAGTAGTTTGAAATAAGTACTCCATCATAACCTATCCTTTCATCACAAGATCAGCATATTTGTGCTACAGACAGTATTTGAGTATGACCTAAAGAGAAATAGGAGGAAATCCTTTTGGAGTCCAAAGCCCTTAAGCATTACGGTTGTCTCTGTAGCACTCCTTTCCACGGAGAAGCAGAAAACAGTCAACTCTTTGTTAATTAAACTATAGGTCAATAACCTGTAGCATATATATATATATTGCAGTGCCTGAGTACATAGATTACTTCTACCTTTTTACAAATAGAGTGTGTATGTGCCACAGTAACTGCTACTTTAGATAAGACTTGGTTCGTGAGGAAAGACTGATGTTACAGCATTGGGCTGTAGTATGGGGAGTCAAGGAGACATGAGAGTAAAGCAACCAGCAGAGCTGTGCTGTAGGAACAGAACACCTAGCACTGTCTTGAGTTGAGCTGTGTTCTTCCTTAAGCAGTTGCGAAGTTAGTGTGACCCTGGAGCATCAGCTATGGAGCATGAACAGGAACTTGTCCATCCTAAAGGAGGTAGCTGGCAGCCAATTGTCTGAGCTGCAACTTCGATACCATTGCATGTAAACACCTGTAAATGTCAAAACCAAAATCTGTTCCTGCTTGAGGTTTTTCAGCTTTAGGCGTACATGCACCAAACGCTGTCTCTTGATTGAGGCCTGCATGCACAGGAATTAAAACCTTCTGGCCTAGGAAGTGTGGCTAAACCATAAAGGTCATCTGTGCTGCCTAACTGTTAGGATGGTTTTGCCCAAGCCAACTAGCAGTTTCTTAAGTGATATCTAGGCTTGGTTTGGATCTTAGCTCAGGTCACTGAGTATTCCAGGATGCAGTAAACCCCATTGGCTACCCTGTGCATGGGGGAGAGGACGGATGAGTTTAATAATTTATCAGTAGCAGGAAGCTGTCAGCTGGCCTCAGGATGAGGGAACGACCATTGACAGTATGTTTATTTTACTGATATAGATGTAGCCTGTCATCTTCATTTTCTAGTTAAATTGGTCAGTCCTGACTCTTCATAGCAAAACCTTGGTCTTGCTCAGTTGTTGCAAGGTTCTTCACAACAGGCAGCTTGAATCTGTAATGAATTCACTGATGCACCTGCTTGGGTTGAAGGAGACTGTATTTAGACCTAGATAAGCTATCCAAACAATTTTTGCAAACTTTTTTTTTTTTCTAGTGTTAGGGTTCTGCTACATTTACCACACACTGGAGGCATATGTTTAAAATCTACCTCTTAGCTACAGAAACCTCAGGTAAGGGCTCCACCAGCTGGTTAAGATATGGTAGGCTTGTGTAACTACAATCTGAGCCACAGGGAAGCATTTGAGAGCTCAGAGTAAGATACTCATCCTTTTTTCCCTTGGGAATGCTCTTAGATCAGACGAACCTTGGTCATTGCCTCCCAAGTGGATCAGGCACTTTAGGATTCCATCCATCTATACTCCTCCATTTCTGCGCCATCAGCTATTTCATGAAGTGGTTGTCTCATTCTCTTTTTGTGGTGAGTGTGTGTTGTGCATATGGTCTGTGTTAGCAGTGGAGTGCTCTAATGCTGAGTTCTCTTTCTTTCTTCTCAGAATAAGCCATGTCAGAGACTTCATAACAAAGTATCAAGGATCAGAGGGAAGTGTCCCCTTTACGCTGACTACTTCGCTGCCATTTCGAGAGCTGCAAGATGAGACACTCACGCTAGAGGAAGCAAAGTTGCAAAATGCAGTTGTTGTTCAGAGACTTCGGAAAACAACTGAACCTTTCAGGCTCTTAGTGATGAAAACACCTGACAATGACTATAAAACTGCTGCTACACCTAATGGACAGCTCAAGAATGATCAAAAAACCACTATCAAAAGTACATGATCAAATTAGCTTTTAACTGGCCAAAACCTGCATGCAGGTGGAACTAGACAAAACCAAAAATGTAACCAGCAATATCTGGATGCACTCTCATCCTCCTGTACTGTGCTCTTAGAGAGCAAAATTTGTGCTGTGCTATCATTTGCTGTAATAGAAGTATTTTAAACTAAATTTGGTGGTCAGAGACTGGCTATAATGTAGCAGAGGTAACTGCGGAACAGGTCATCCTTATAATTTCCTTAGGTAGAACGTTTCTAAGTTCTTTAGTGAGTATATTTAAGTGGAACAGTTCTCTGAGACTTAATTACTACTGACAGCACCTTTTAAGGAACAAATAGTATTTATTTTTGCACTTTGAACAGTGAGACTGAACCGATTGTTTCACTTACATTTTAGAGTAAGCTGCTGCAGTTTGCATTCTTCTCACAGTAACTTTTAGGCAAACAGATGTTCAGGAAAGCTTACATTTGAACTCTTATCTAACTTGTAAACCTTCCGTATCTTCAGGATTTAACTTTTTCACAAGATCTGCAGTGTAATGTTCTGTCAGGTCTTCACATGGTGGTAGGTACATGTGTGAGAAGATAGAAATGAGGTAGTCTGGCGCATACTGCATATGAAGTGCCTCAAAGAGAGTTCTGAAGGAATTGTTATTACTAGTACTAGTGGTAGAGAGGGTTTCTGCCGTTCTTGTGCTGCTACGAGTGTCTTAGAGATTGTGATGTTAAACTACCTAGCTCATTAGGATAGAAATCCACCTTTATAGCCTTGTTGCACAAAAACTCCAGCTTTTGTGGAGATTACCGTACAGAACAGTGGTTTAGACAGATGTAGTTGGCTTCATGCTATGTATCTACCTGTGTCCTGAACTGAGACAATAATTGCATGTGGCCAAGTGTCAAAGGCGTTGAAAATCCTTATTTGAAAACTGAGGTTTCTTTCCTCTTCCCCTCATTCCCCCTGCCCCATTTCAAACCAAATTGATTATTTTGGTATTCATGTACTTGAGGCATAAAATCTGTAGTCAACTATTCCATGTTTTGCTAAAGGAGATATCAACATAAAGATTAAACATTTTGTACTGTGTTTGCCAAGTAGCATGTGGGTTTGTGAATGGAACTAGAGTCTCTAGTAAGACTTCAATGAGTGCTGTCTAGTCTGTGCTACTTATGCAAATGGATGATTGTTGGGGTTGTAATTCTTTTGCATTGTTAAGTGAAAGATGGGTTTGAGATTTCCTGGTTTTGTTCTAAATAGAAAAGTTATTTAATTGGACTGACTTGAATTCCATAAAAGTTCTGTTACTTCAAACTAGACATGTGCTTGCTTCATTCCCAGGGATGTAAAAACTTTGCTTCATCATCTCTCCAGGTATGTTTGAGTGCAGTGAAATGAAAGACAACTGCACAAATGCCTATTCAGTGTATTCAGAAAGCAAATCCCGGAAACCTATGCAGTTAACTGTTCTGAGTGCTATAAAGTTGATGTGCTGCTGTGTCATTCAGGTTTATGTAGCAAATAACCCAAGTAGATTTTCTTTGTTCTTGCACTGACTCCTCTACTATATGTAAAGCCTACCAGATCTCTAGTAATAGAAGGAATGTGCAGACAAATCTGCTAGTAAAATTGAAGAGACAAGTCACTCACAGACATGGATCTAACCCTCAGTCTGTAGAACTTCCAGAACAGTGAATTTTGTTAATCGGTGCTTTTGAATTTGTCTTAATGTAAAACTACTGGAAAACCTTACATACTTGATTGTGAACTCAATTGTTCTTATCTAAAAGGTGCATGAAATGTCAAAATAATATACAATTCAAGCTAGTCATAGTCAAATTAGTATATGCTGGTCAAAGTAATGTACTATTCCTGAATTTATAGCATAGAAATTCAAAGGAGTAATTAGTGTAAGATTGATAAGGAGGGGAAGTGTCAAATTTTAACATAGGTAAATCCATTTTGCTTGTTATCAAAAGTCATAGTTTTGGAAAGGAGCAGTATTTCAACACTGATTCATGTCTGCTACCAGTATCATAAGAGACTGGGTAGTTTGGCTGGCTAGCTATTGTGCTTTACTGAAATAGGCTGGTTTTGGCTACAGCTTTGGTGTAGTTCTATGTAATTGCAGTTTGAAAGTGTCATGATCTTAATTACAAAATGAGAGTGAATCTTCAAAAAAAAACAGGAGTGATGCTGACTGCACTAATTCCTGTCAGGCTAGAAAGTGCCTTTAAAAAAAAAGGCAACAAACTGTGATTGGATAACTCACTAATTTGGAGAAAATCTTTGGAATCAATACAGGGCTCTCCTAAATCTAATTGGTTTCAGTAGTGCCTGGCTACCTGTAGTGCCTGGACAGCCTAATCTGTTGCTTAGTGCTGTAGACAGCTATTGTGCATTGGTCAAACAACAGTAAAACTAGCCTGATCAGTGCTTGAGTTTGTGAAACACACAAATGCTATCAGTTATTGTTTCTCACAGGCTTTCAGTGTTTTGAGTAAATCCTATGTATTTAATGTAATTTACAGCAAAATTGAAATAGCCTAGAAAAGAGGAAAGAAAGGAAATGTTTTCTCCAGGTTTTCTTCTTTTTCCTTTTCCAGATGCAGGTAACAAAGATTTAACATCTTGTGAGGACATTGTGTGAAGAGAACATGAAGATCCTAAATGTTGAATATGAATGTTAGATGCATACATACCTTGTATCTAGCTTGGTATTGTAAAAGAAATGTTGGGGTCAAGAGACTGACCAGTCCACCTCTGCTTTGGAGCCTCAGATTTCAGAGGCCCTTTGGAGCCACAAAAGCTTCAGTTTTCAACAAGGCCTATTAAGGCCACAATTTTGGTTTTGTGTTAAAGGTCTATTTCTAAGATTTATTTTAACTTTTTTTAAACACCTTGTTCTTTAAGAATCTCACAATTTTTCTTGTAATTATTCTTGTCAAATGATTTTGTCCAGGATTTGCATATTAGTAGTTCATGGTGTAGTTTGCACTGTCTGTCCAATACCAGAGCAACCCCTGTCAATAGCAGAGAGCTCTTTCGGCCTAGCCCAGAAGCTTATAGATCAGACACTGAGTAGATCACCAGTCCCTGGGTGTTTGTTGGCTAGTTTAACCCACCTTTTCCCAGGCTGTCTCGCTGCTGAAAGAGTTCACACTTCAAAATGCAGTTGTTTTTTTTCCCTTGATAAGGAGCATGCTTACAAGACCCTTTTCCTGTGGGCAGTCGGGTGATGAGCTTTTGCTGCCTGAAGAAGAGTGTCGGCTCCACAGCCCCCGAAGGCAGCAGAAGCAGCTCTTTCCGCAGGCTGCTTCCTGGGCCAAGTGTGGGTTTGTGTGATCTCGGGTCCAGTCGACAGACGACAGCATTGCTGGCTGGCGTGGTTATAAATTCACATCAGTCAGGAAACTGCATCTCTTTAAAGAGCAGAGCTGGTATTTTTATACTTTGGGTGAAAACAGCCCCAGGAGCCTTCACACCCGATGAGGGCGCACTGCTCTGCGGGGCGAGGGGGGAGCCGCGGTGCCGCTGAGGGGACCGGCGGGGCGGGTGCTGTGGCGGTTAGCAGGCTTACAGGGCAGTAAAGCCAGGGTTTTACCTCGCGGGCAGCTCCCGCGGCGGCAGCCGCCCCAGGCAAAAGCGAGGAGCTGCCTTGCTCCTCTCTACAGTGGAGGTGGCACGGAGGGACTAAGGCGGAGGGGCTGTTGCCGCTGCCGGCTCCGCGGTCTCGGCTGGGCAGCCGTGATACGAGGCGGACGAGAGAGCTCCTCCAGCGGAGAATGCCCTCTCCCGAGCCTGGAGAGCAGCAGGCTTTGCCCCTCCAGGCGCTGAGTGAGGGCGGGGGGACGGCGCCATGCGCTGTCCCTCGCCTTCCATCCGCGCCCCGCCCCGGGCACGCAGGTGCTGGGCGGGGGGTGTCTGACCGCTGAGCCATGGCAGGGGCTGCGAAGAGCAGCCCGGAGCGCCCGGCGGAGGAGGTAAGGGGATGGGGTCCTGCTCTAGTTTTCTTTTCATCGCCGACAGGTTATGGGGAGGGCCCTGGTGGGCACTCTCGGGGGTTGGGGCAGCCCGTGTGCGCGGCGCAGCCTGTCTCAGCCGGGTACCTGAAATAGCTCTTCAGCCCTTACCGCCACCCTTCTGTCCCACCAACCAGCTCAGTGTAACTCTGGTATTGTCCTTCGAGTGCACTGTATGATATTTACTGCCCATCTCGGTGATGGTTGTCCATCTCAGGTCTCTTTCCACACCTGTTCCTCTGGGACTCTTTCTGATCAAGGCAGATGGGTTACAGGAGAGGTGCGGGCAGGAGAGGGTCTTTCTCTCCAGGCAGCCTCATCAACTTAGAACTTGCAGATGTGTGTTGTGAGTGAGAGATTACCTAAATTATTCCCCTTCAGGCTTGGTATTTGTGGAGAGAGAAGTGGAGAAGGAGGTGAGGAGTGAATGAGGACCCCCCGGCACCGTGGCTCTTGAGGGGCATCTGATCAAACTGGGAAAGGGGCAGCTTTAAAAGAGGGACTAAAGTAACCTAACAGTGTGGTGGATGGTGTTCAAGCCATGGAGCTCATTGGCCCCTGTGGGCACATGTTGTTCTGGTTTGAAGTTTTGTGTTCGGAAAGTATCAGAGAGTGGATTTGTGGGAGAAACCTGAAGATTTTTAGACAGAGATATGCCATTTTTGGCTCACAGAGCTCCCCAGTGTTAGGTTTCTGGCAGCTGGAAGGGTATCCTGGGAAAGAACCACTGTATCCTGCCTTGTTCATGCCTTTTCTAGGTGTCTACACCTAAGCCCTGCTTCTGTCTCTTCTTTCACTCAGGGGTGGGCTGATGTTTCTAAGACACCTGAACAGTCCTTAAGA
Source organism: Neopsephotus bourkii (assembly GCF_033783945.1). Classification (NCBI taxonomy): domain Eukaryota; kingdom Metazoa; phylum Chordata; class Aves; order Psittaciformes; family Psittacidae; genus Neopsephotus; species Neopsephotus bourkii. The sequence continues at coordinate 5,908,068 of NW_026902076.1, read as the reverse complement.
TACTTGGTGTGAGGGACCTGGGATGCTGCCTGTGACTGTCACAGAGTTGAGGCAGTTAGTTGCATGGTCACTCACAGAACAGAAACATTACCAGTATTAATTCTACATTGAGAGGAAAGTTGACTCAAAAGCTGCTCCTCGTTAGCTACATTTTCATTGTTTCTCAGATAAACCTAGACTAGGGTTTATCTTTGAGTCACAGGTTTTGCTCTCTCTTCTTACTGCTTTAAAACTACTTGTTGGCTCAGTTCTGGACTCAACTGATAAAGAGTAGCTCAGGACAAAATGCGGCTGTTCCCTATTGCCCATAATGTTCATGCAGTATCCTCACAAAGTTGCAAAAAGTTGTTTTTGGTGTGCTTAAATACTTTCTTTAGAAATAAAATGGTCTGTTATAACCACTGTATTCAATTTTTATTCTGTTGGGGAAGGGAACATTTACAAGCAACAAAAATATGGCTTTAACTTACAAGAGAATTAAAAATAAAGGACCCACAGTGTATGAGATGCATTCATTTTCTATAACAACGTTCAACCTTATTCTTCTATTTAAGGAGCAAAATAAAATCTCCTTACTATGATGCTTTCTTGGTTTACCTTGAAACACAATTAATTTTGATATGATGGGGGCATGTAGAAGTATAAAACTGTCAAATTAATCTGAGAACAAAAAAAGATTATAACTTAATTTGACCCTCCTTTCTATTACCTCCCACTCCATCCTTTCATGTTTCTTCTAAAGCTTGTAGAAGCAATTTGATGTTGACATTCAACTACACCACAGGTGTCTCAAAACAAAATTTTCATTGTAAATACTTTGTATTTTGTTCCTTATTTGACCACTGCCTACACATTCAGATCTCCAGTGAATTTTCTGAGTACTTACTGCCAAACTCACACAGGTGAAAGCTTTCTCTGCATTTCACAGAACTAGAGCAATTTCTGTTGCTTGAGGAAGCAGTGCAGCAGGGAAGTTCAGCCTTAAGCGAAAAACCCTGTTAGCTGCTCATGGCTAGTGACTGCCATTGATCACGCTGCTCTGCACAAATGCGATGTTATTCTTCTCAAGACAGTTTCTGGTGCCATTTATTAGCAATATCATGTAAAATCAACCAAGGCTAGGGGCTGAATCCTCTAGATCCTTAACAGACAGCTGCCATGTCTATCTTTTCTACTCTTATGTGTAAGCCCAGGAAGCTAAAAAGAAGTAAAGGTACCAGCTTTACTGGTGCAGAGACCTACCTTCATTTTTACCTCTGTCTTACAGGATATGTAGAAAACATAGTGATTACCATATAACTTCCATGTGGAGAGTCAAAACATATTATGGGCTGCTGCTTTTGGAAAGTGACAACAGAATGTAGACTGAATCATTATTCTTCAGCAGATAGAAACTCAGGGGCATTCAGTTAAATTGCTAGGCAGAGGATCTGCAGTGAATGTGGTAGCATTTCTTTTCATGATACCTGTCAATCATGCATAGAAATGCCCTGGTGCATTATGGCTTACTACCCGAATGAGTTCCAAAAGTAATTAGGCAAAATAAAAGGAAAACAGGTATTGAACAGTGATCAGGATGTAACCTCCATTTTAGGAAGTTCATGAACTAATGATGCCCTGCATTTCTGTGAGTGACTGAATGCAGTATCTCTGTAGGTTGTGTCTATCTGACAGCTTATTTGATTCTGTAAATAACATTCATAAACAAAATCTAGTGAAAACTTGCCTACTGCTGTGACCAAAGTGTTAAGCTAAAGGTGACCTGGGAATGTGATTCAGAAGATAGTTGAGCAGCATCCTGGGAGTGTGTGGAATCACAGTGAGACTGCTTTTCTGAAAGATGTATTAAGATTGTAAATTTTACTATCATGAAACTGATGTAAAGACAGGAGTACTGCCTACAGTCTGTAAGTTTGAATCTTAATTGACTGTTTCCTGTACCACAACTTTAATAAAAGTCATTGTTAAAAACTTAACATTCTTTCTGTTATAAAAAGATTTTTTGAATTGTGTATACTGTATATAGAGGCATTTACTTTTTCTGTGTTATCTTGGCCTTAGCTATTGAAAGGACAAGGGGCAGTGGTTTATAAACTGAAAGAGGTATCAGTTGTATCAGTTATTATGGTCTGAGGTATTAATATAAGAAACTATCTTTTTTAAAAAGTAAAAATAAACTTTAAAAAAATTTGATTTAAACATTCAAAGACAATATAGTGTAACAGTATATGTACATCTTTGCTTCTTGCTTGTTTGTAGTCTTGTTCCTTCTTAATCACTTGTGAGGATCAGATAGGTAAGCCTAGATTCACTTGTATGAACATGGTAATCTGGTTTTAGGGGCTGAATTAAGGAAGAGAACCATTAAAAATCAAAACAAGGAGCATACAAATGTCTGTTGATGATAGGGGTCGAGGACATATGGATTTATTAGTGGAATAACTGTGAAGTGAATCCATGAATTTGGAGTTAACCACAGACTTTAACATTATAACTTCTGTAGCTTTTAACTCGTGTACCTTTTTTTTTTTCTTATGTCGTGTACCTTACGTTTTTTCTGCTTCATCTTGGACAGGATTACAGGCTGTCAATTTGCAGCAAATTATGCTATGCAATAGGAGGCACCCCAAACCAAGTGGCAGGGAGTGCTACTGCTTTCTTCCTCCAGATCTACTTGCTAGACATAGCCCATGTAAGTAGTACAAGAAACCTTTGTATATTGTAGACATACCTCAGTTCTGATGTTGTCAACAATGTCACTGGAATGATAAATGGTGAGTTAGCTAATAAACCTTTAAAATTGTGTTGGTATTATTTCTGCTAGCTGTTCAGCATCCTGGAAACTGCATAAACTTGTCAAGAAATAAATTCCTTTTTCTCTAGTTTAGTTTCTGTCATGAAGTGGCCTTTACTTGCTTTTAGTTTGGGATCATTAGTAGATCGTTAGGAACTACAGAGCTCACACACTTTAAAACATGAGAGGAAGCAGTTATCTTTGTAAAGAGTCAGTGTAATATATGAGACATCTGAACCATAAATAGCACCATGTTGAGTTTGTGAAGTTTTGCAGATTTGGTTTAGTTACAAATCACTGCAGTTGCATCCAGTAGCCAACATAATTTCACAGAAATTTCATGTGATATGTCCAAGATAATTTCTTTGCAAAGAAAGCTGAGTTATCCTTTGTGAAGGTTCCTCCAGTCTGTGACTTTCTCATGCAGGAGCAGACGTGGTAAAACAAAGCACTAGGAGTCATCCCATTCATCTTACTTTCAGCTGCTCCTGCTAGACCAGGACAGCAGAGAAAGAAAATCAATCCATTAAGTATTTTTTACTGTTTTGGATTGTCTTGTACATCTGCATTGTAGCTAGGTGGGACCAATAAAATACTATAGGATAGAAAAAAGGATTTTAGGGACATGAGGCCAACTTGCAGGGACTGTGGGAACAGCTGTATAGCTGAAACTATACAGGTGGCTTTCAGCACTGATGACACCATTTGCTGGAAAGAACGGGAGGCTCTGGATTAGATACCATTTTCCGTTTTGCTATTTAAGATGTAGAAAGACAGGATATTGTGACTTGGGGAGTGGAGGCATCCAAAAGATTGGCTTTATGGTTTTCCCATTAAAGTCTGGTATCAGAAGCTGAAGTGTGACTTACTTGATAAAAATGGGAACACTCCCATCTCTGGAAGTGTTCAAAGCCAGGTTGGATCAGGCTTTGAGCAGCCTGGTCTAGTGGAAGGTGTCCCTTTCCATGTCGGGGGGGTTGCAACTAGATGATCTTTAACCAGCCCAAACCATTCTACAATATCATGAAGCATGAACCAAATGAGAAGGACACTAATACAATTTTCTCAGAGTGCTTATAAATATGGCAATTTCCCAGCTCTCTGCTTATCCCAGAAACTGAAAATTTTTGAAGCTAGGGACTGTTTATTTCTTTCTGTGTTTGGAACCCCAGCTTTCTGGACAATATACACATTCTTACATCTTTGGACACTACCTAAACAAATGATATTATTTTGTTAACAAGTTCCTACTGAAACCCAATAATTTTTCTTAATGTTTGTAATGATATACTTCCTGCTTCATTAAGGGGCTTAATTATTTGTTCCTTGATGGTTTAGTTCTCTGAAGTAATCCTGCAGGGGCAGGTTTTATTTCAAGGCCTAATAAACAGTTCTAAAATCCTGTGGAGTTTTCCACGTATTTTCAGGGGAGAGCGTGTAATGTCATAGTTACTACCTGTATCTAATTTTTGCCTACTTAGAGATGAGTGAATTTAGCATATTTTATTAAACTGACAAGTTTATTAAACTGACAAGTTTCTGGTATCGGTGCTGACAGATACTGGCTAGATTTAAGGGCTAAGAAAATGGAGCCAAGGGATGTATAAGTCCAAACTGATGGTGAAGACAGTGTGACTGCACAGATGTCACTCCTAACATAAGGGAGGTTTTAATTTTCTTTAGGGCTTTCTGCCACCTCTCTTTAATATCTACTTCCTTTCTGTCTATTCAGATTATCTGAATAAAATACCAGTGTGAAACCCACCTAATCTGAAGTTTTCTATCTCTGTGTCCCTCATAACTGCAGCATTTCAACGTCCATATTTTTCTGACTGGTATTTTGTTCTTGTTTTGGTTTTCCCATCTCTTGGGAAGCAGTAGTGACTTCTGAGCAGTTCCAGTGCAGCCCCCCTGGCAAGTCTACCTTAGGGCTGGTTGCCTACTTGCCACCCTGGCTGTGGGAGGGCACAGGTTAGAAAAGGCGGATGATGTGAACGTCAGCAAACTGCTGTGGGACACAGTACAATGCTTATCCCAGCCCTACAGTGCAGCAATAGGATGCTCAAAGAGCCACTGTCATTACCTGCTGCAGGCTACCATTCCCAGTCCTTCCCTGTTCATAAGCTTTCTAGTGCAGAGTATGGGTCTTGGAGGTGGTGGTATCAGAAAGATTGACTACCCCTGCAATGTTACCTAATTTAGGCTAAAATTTAACAGGTGTGATTAAAAAGCATATAGCACCTGCCTTTTATAAAGGCCATCCAGGACATTCAGGGATCATTGCTTTCTTCTTTCACCTCTGAGGGAATACCTACAGCAAATCCTTCACATGGGGACCTGCACCAGCTGGAAGCTCTGCGGTGCTCCCTAGGAGGCAATAAGCTCCATGGAAAAGCAGGAGATATTAGACCAAGCTTGATGTTGTATTAACAGCATTCACCAGGCTTCCTGTTGTATCAGAGCATCAATAGCATGAAGAAGCATATAGATTAAGAGGGCTTGTCTGTCACTGTTTAAGCTGCATAGGATGTTTCAGCAGTCTCTGATTAGCTGATTTAAGGGATATTCATATTTGTATAGTTCTCAATGACACTTTTCAGGCCTGTAGTTTCAGTGGCACTGAACACTTGGAAGAGAGCCCAGCTTTTTAAACATCATATGATATGAGTTCCCAAGCTCTCTACAGATATATGGGAAAAATAACTACATTGTCTAGGATAAACTGTTTCTATATGGGCACGTAAGTATGATCCTCCTGGGTTAACTTCAAAGGTTTTTCTACTTGGCCATTTTATTCTTATGTAATCTGTGGACATTTTTCAATTGAGATTTGTTGGACATGTGCTGGCAACTTACACTTGAACAGATGTGCCTTATCCAGTTTGCTTGTCACAGTTCAGTTCTAAGAGGATTAAGTCTGCTGTGTTACAACCCCTGCCACAGCCACATGCCATCGGTTGGCAGACTTGTTGGTAATCTCAGGAGATGCAAAAACATGAATGCATGTAAATAGCTCCCTCTACTTTTCTTTAGATCAGGTCAAGATAAAAATATTGGGAAATCAGGCTGTGTGGATAATAACAGAGGGACTCTGACAGGTTTTTTGACTTAAACAAGGACTTTAGTCTACTATTTGACTATCTGACTGATCTTCCTGGTTCTAAACACATTCATAATCTCTACTTCCTTGCACTTTTCACTTCTAATCTCTTCTTGCATGTTGCCCATCCTCATGTCTCATTTGGATTATCAATAGTAGTTTGTATGACAACAGCAGGCTGTTTTGTAAATGAGCTCTCATTGTTCTTTGAAACACTGTTTTGTTTTTTTCTGGAAAGTTGCTTTATGCTGTTTTATTGTGTTGTGAAACAATGGTTGTTGTTTACAGTATTCTGTCTGTACTTTCAGATAACTCCATTTCATGCCTCTTTGGTGCTGTTCATTGGCAAAGCCTCAGGTGCTGTTACTGATCCTGTTGCTGGCTTTTTTATTAGCAAAAGTAGATGGACAAAAATTGGACGGCTTATGCCTTGGTAAGCATCAACATGTACATATATTTACATATATACAGGAATATATGGTAATATTGTGTGTGTGTTGTGATCGTGCCGTCACCTTATTGAATTAGACTCATTTTTCTTTGCCTGTTTCCCAGACAACAGTGATTGTATTCATTCTATCTATATAAAATCAAGAAGAAAAACTGTCATGTCATATATTTCCCTTTAACTTGTTTCCCAAGTGAATTTCCCAATAGCCCGTGGAAACACAGAAGAGATTTTCTACCACACAAACAAATAAAGCCAAGACACCGTGTTGTTAAGAAAGCTGGAAGCTCAGATCTAAAACTTTCTTGAATCTGTAGTTGAATTTTCATCTTTATATAGATTCCTTTAGTTTGGCTTCACTCCTCCGAGAAATTAGAACTTGTTTATACTTGTGTCCTGGTGTGCCTTCACTTCTCACATCAGCCTCCCAGGAGCACTGTTAACTTTAAATCTCTACACTCTCCAGTTCAGTAAAGGATGTGTGCATATGTGTGGAACAGATGTGATATCCTAGTGCTGAAGGGCTCAGCAACCAGCATTGCCCTGGCAGTCTTATGTGCCTCCTGACAGAACTTGTTCTGGTCCTACTTCTCTTGCATCCCTGCAATCAAAATACTTAATCACAAATCACCATGACTTTTATGATGAATAAGATGTATGATTTTGATCAGCATTTCTGAAGGGATAGTGTGATGCTTCACTGTGATGTACTTATTCCCTGTATGCACTCTGGCTAGTACACTTGTGCATGTGCTGTCCATGTGCCACAGGGAGAGGTTAGAAGAATGAATGTTACTTGTGTAGGAAGGAGATTGATAGGTGTGAAAGCAAGAAGATTGGAAAGGATTGTTCCATGTTAGAGGAACCCAAGCTCATCTGTGCCATAGGGTATTTATTTATTGGGGTTTTTATATTTTGGAAGTCAAGGGGAGACTTGAGTAAGTTGTGAGTAGGTTGTGAAATGGAGCAGTGCTGAAAGACTCCTTATCCCAAGCATTGTAAGGTTGTATTGTAAGACATCTGGAATTGATACAAGCCCCACACTTGATTCACAACAGAAATCTAAGCGTAAATGTGGTATGCTGAGCAAAGAAGTTGAATTTTCATGGAAAATAAACCCATTTTTTTTGATAGTGGCTCTCTTTGCTGTCATGTGGTTTTACAGCTACAGAAACTTGTCTGTGGGCACTTTATATCTGACAAAGAATAGAAGGCAAGTACGTGCTGGAGGAAGGCTGAGAGATCAACTGCTCCTGGCTCCGTCAGGAACAGGGCCTTCAAGTCAAAGATAAGCTTTTTTCAAGAGCCCCATGGGAAAAGAGGAGCCCGCTGCTGTTTCTCTTTTCATGATTTGGTTTGTGGCCAGGTAAATGGAGTGCTTTATAATGTGCACTGACTTCACTAAGTAACAGAGTTATTAAAAAAGAAAGGGATAACATTTTTATACAAATGCCATTAGATGTATTCTGATGCCTCTTCTTGTTTGTTGGTTTGGGTTTTTTTCAGTTTTCTTGAAATACTGCAGATACATGTGTTCATTGTTAGTGTTAAATCAACGTTAGCATAACTCCATTCTAACAGAAGTATCAAAACCTGAGACCAGGCCTTTGCACTGTAAACCAACAACTGTACAATTAGCATTTCTTACAGGAAAGGTGCTTATCTAACCCAGCCTTTAATATGCGTTCATCAAACAGCACAAAAATCCTTTCTTTCCGGAAGGATTTTGTCTGAATCTTTTTGGCAATGGTAATTCTTTTCATGGGAATTATGTTCCTACACTTTGGAGGTCAGACAATATTTATACAAAGCAAAAAATAGGTCTTCTGTTAGCCAACAATACTTCAGTATTCTGAAATTGTTGCGAGTTTTTATGTATCTAGAGTGAAGCAATGGAATTAGCTCAGTCAGAAAGGCTTGCCAGCAAAGCAAGAACATTAGTAAAGAAGGTGAATGTTTTACTATAGCTTAATACTGTGCTCAATATAATAAGAATTCATCAATCACTACTGATCTCTTTAATGTGATGTGTTTAAAAGGCATAAGCAGACGTTGACTCGAAATACCCAAACCTAGTCAAATGTTTTGTCAAAGGAGATAATAGACAATCAGATATTCAGCAACTTCAGCAAGGCTCTGAAAACTCACTGACATTAATAAGAAAAGGAGAATGTGGAAAAAGGATGGGGGGCGAATACTAAAAGGATTATTGCTGAAAAGTTGCAAGAAAAACTCACTATGAAAATATTTTACTGTGGTGACTGTCTGGATATCAGTCAGGAAGAGCTCACTTGGAGAGGAAGGTAGATTCCTAGAGATGTATTGGAATTTTATCCATATTTGTGTTTTCCACTGCTGAGTAGCTGTATATGAACTGTGTCCTGGGGAATGAAGGGAGAATATCAGAGAATACCAGAACCTGGCACTTTCCTTGTAAATGCTCTGCTCCCAGTGATGCTGTCCATCCCAAAGAGCACTGTGGGAAAACCATTGTTTCACTAAACTATTTACCCACATTACTCTTTTGTATTCCAGGTTTTGAGTTCACGATTGCAAAATGATCAGCTGACCCCCAATGTCAGTAGTGCTGTTGTGAAGGGATTTATCTGTTTTCCCTTGTATGTGTTTGGACATTTTTTAAATCGGGATCTTGGTCATCTAATTACATTGATTTACAAGAATACAGGAAAGCCCTGATGCTGCTGCAGCTCAGGCTTTTAGGATATAGTAGCATCAAACCCCTTCATAGAATGATAGAATGGTTAGAGTTGGAAAGGACCTTAAAGATTATCGAGTTCCAACGCCCCTGCAGTGTCACCTTCCACTAGACCACGTTGCTCAAAGCCCCATCCAACCTGGCCTTAAGTACTGCCAGGGGTGGGGCAACCACAGCTTCTCTGGGTAGCCTGTGCCAGTGCCTCTCTACCCTCAGAAAAAAGAATTTCTTCCTAATATCTCATCTAAATCTTCCCTCTTTCAGTTTCAATCCATTCCCCCTTGTCCTCTGAAGTCCTTACCATGTCCTTCCATATCATGGAGTTTGACAGGTGGTTTTTGCCTGAAATTAGTTTTAGACTAATATAATTAATTGCCGGTTTATGCCAATGTCTGGAACTAATTTTCTGTGTTTCTTTTTTTTTAAGCCACCTTTCTCACCCAAAGATAATCCTTTTTTGTTTGAAGTGATTAGGAGTTCTGCTGTTGAGATAAATAGAGCAAATTATAGAATCATAGAATAGTTAGGGTTGGAAAGGACCTTAAGTTCATCCAGTTCCAACCCCCCCTGCCATGAGCAGGGACACGTCACACTAAACCGTATCACTCAAGGCTCTGTCCAACCTGGCCTTGAACACCACCAGGGATGGAACATTCACAGCTTCCCTGGCCAACCCATTCCAGTGCCTCACCACCCTTACAGTAAAGAACTTCCTCCTTATATCCAATCTAAACTTCCCCTGCTTAAGTTTTAACCCATTACCCCTTGTCCTATCACTACAGTCCCTAATGAAGAGTCTCTCCCCAGCATCCCTGTAGGCCCCCTTCAGATACTGGAAGGCTGCTAGGAGGTCTCCACGCAGCCTTCTCTTCTCCAGGCTGAACAGCCCCAACTTTCTCAGCCTGTCTTCATACAGGAGGTGCTCCAGTCCCCCGATCATCCTCGTGGCCCTCCTCTGGACTTGTTCCAACAGTTCCATGTCCTTTTTATGTTGAGGACATCAGAACTGCACACAATAATCCAAGTGGGGTCTCACGAGAGCAGAGGGGCAGGATCACCTCCTTCGACCTGCTGGTCATGCTCCTTTTGATGCAGTCCAGAATACAGTCGGCTTTCTGGGCTGCGAGTGCACACTGAATCTGGCTCATGTTCATTTTCTCATCGACCAACACCTCCAAGTCCTTCTCTGCAGGGCTGCTCTGTATGTCTTCTTTGCCCAACCTGTAGCTGTGTCTGGGATTGCTCGGACCCAGGTGGAGGACCTTGCACTTGTCATGGTTAAACTTCATGAGGTTGGCATCAGCCCACCTCACAAGTGTGTCAAGGTCCCTCTGGATGGCATTCCTTCCCTCCAGCGTATCAACTGAACCACACAGCTTGGTGTAATCAACAAACTTGCTGAGGGCGTGCTCAATCCCACTGCCCATGTCACCGACAAGACTGGTCCCAGCACCAGTCCCTGAGGGACACCACTCATTACTGGTCTCCAGCTGGACACTGAGCCATTGACCACAACACTTTGCATGAAGCCATCCAGCCAGTTCTTTATCCACCAAGTGATCCACCTATCAAATGGATGTCTCTCCAATTTAGAGACAAGGATGTCGTGTGGGACAGTGTCAAACACTTTGCACAAGTCCATGTAGATGACATCAGCTGCTCTTTCCCTGTCCATCAGTTCTGTAGCCCCATCATAGAAGGCCACCAAATTGATCAAGCAGGATTTTCCCTTAGTAAAGCCATGCTGGCTGTCACCAGTCACCTTGTTGTTTTTCATGTGCCTTAGCATGCCTTCCAGGAGAATCTGCTCCAAGATTTTGCCAGGTACAGAGGTGGGACTGACTGGTCTGTAATTCCCTGGGTCATCCATTTTCCCCTTCTTTAAAATGGGGGTTATATTTCTCTTTTTCCAGTCATCGGGAGCTTCACGACTGGAATCATCATATTGTATCATAATATATGAAATCATCATATATTATCATATACCCAAGTAGATACAGACTGTAGGAACTTTTGCAGTGGACTGTCCAGTATCATTTATGCTGTTTTCAGCATTTTCAAGTCTATTGACATGTTTGCACTTGCTTGAAGTAGCAGTGAAGAGGTGAAGTTGAGAGGAAAACTGAAGGCATTAAAATTGCCAGAGGGAATACTTGGTAATAAGTAGGCTCATGTAAAAATTCCTGAAGTATGCAAAGACATGTGACAATAAAACTTAGTTTTCAGTAGTTCTTTCCAGTAAATGTCTGAAACATGTACTAAGGCATGGTGTGCAGTTAACATGCATGCTGTTACGTGTTCTCAGTGTGGTATTAAGTATAGCTCCTTTCCTTCATGTTTGCTTGGGTTTTTTTCAATTTTATGGAAGTAGTTGTATATTTTTATATTAATTTGTGTATGTAATGCACATTAATGTTTAATACTTTAAACCATGGCATTATTATAGTCAGAAAAATTGAACATAAAATAAATCGCATTATATTGACTTTTAGCAGGAAAATTTAATGAGTTTTTGCTATCATTAGGTTGAGATTGTTGATGTTTGTTAATCTTATTTGCAGGATGCTGGCATGTACACCCTTCACAGTAGTGTCCTACTTTTTTATGTGGTACCTGCCTCCTTTTGTATCAGGAAGAGTTGCATGGTATTTGATTTTCTACTGCCTTTTCCAAGCACTGACCACAGTAAGTAGATTACAGGCCATGATGTTCTCAGCAGTAACTTGCTTGTTTTCTATGTTAATGCATTCAGATTTAGTAAATTGTAATTTAGAAAAGCTTCACAGCTGATGTCAACTTCCAGTGAGTTTAAGGAATAGGCAGATGTCCTTTTATCAGACCCTCTGCTGGTTGATGGTTTCTGCCAATGCTTTCTTTGGCATATGACCTGCTGACTCAGAGAGATCACCTCCATTTACTTTCATTGGCAGTGCCCTAGATACTCAATTCATTCTTGTATAGATTCCTAATTCCAGTTAGATATAACTTCTCATAACTTAATTTTTCAGGAGAAGATTAGGAGGCCAAGTAAGTTTGTGGCTCTAGTTGTGGGTATTTTGACTCAAACTAGAAGGCAATGGAAAGTCAGGGTAGCATGGCTGAAACAGTACTGAGAGTGATCATCATGATATTTTTGCCTGGTTAGAAGAGTTTGAGCAGATGATTCTTTTTTAATACAGCCCAGAACTTGCAATGTTTATGCAGAAGCCATCATTTCAGTGGATCCCAAAGAACTTCTCTGACATGTTCCATACTGTACGTGTAAGGGTCGCATCTGTCTGTTTTGTCTCATAGCCAGTATCAAGGTGAAACAAAGTCCCTTCTGTGCAAAGCAATAGCACAGAGCAGATTAGGACTTGAAGTGCTACAGCTGCATAGCAATTTGGCAGGGTGTATCCTTTCTGATTGAATTTCACTGGATCACATCTTGGAAAAGTGGTTCCCAGACTTTTAAATTGTGTTTCTTGTTTGACGTTGGCTTTTCTCCTCTTTACCTATCTGTTGGACCTGGGAATTCTATATTCCTGTATTAAGGTGGAATGTTTCCCTAGATCCTTTGTTTTCTCTGTAGAAAGATGGTCCAGAATACATTCGTAATTGCTTAAAATAATGTCCTTCCTTCTCTCTTTTTGAAGGAAAAACAGAGGTTTTCCATGGCAGAGCTTTAAAAATGTATACACTTGCCATGTTTGATGGAGGGGAACAGAAATGCATTTTGTATGAACAGAGCAGGATGAGAATTACAGAAGTTAGTTTGCCTGATTACAGATCTCTGTGGTGGTGGAAACACCACAGATAATTTGACGACTCAAGCAGGTTCATGTCACACTTCCACTTCACAGTGGTCTGAGAGTTTGGCCTGTATGTTCCAAGATTTTAGAAGTGGTTTTTATTTAAGCTCAACTCTATGAGGACAGTGTCCCAACTCACATCTTGACAAACCAAAAACAAGGTCAAGCCTTTAATCTTCAGTAGTTATTTTCAGTGAAGTACTACTGGAGATATGGCTTGTCCTACAATAAAAGTGGGGCTCATTTACCTGGCAATGAAATAAAAAAAAAATTAAAAAATCCCACAAAAAATATTGCCAGTGCATTGTTTCCACCCAGATTTTACAGCAAGGTATCAATAGCATACTAGATACAGTGCTGTAAAAACAAACAAGCAACACTCCTCATCTACCTTTTTGTCAGTGCATGCACACAGCAGTTGCGTGTTTCTACCGATTCTAAAATTGAGTGTGCAACAAAATGGTGCTGAAAACAAAGTAGTTTTCACAATTATCTCCTAGAATTAGTGAGACAGATATTTGAAATTCTTTGGTGATTCAAGTCTTCTGTATTGAATAAAGTGGAAGATTGCATTGTCTTCATTATAGCTTTACTTCCTGTTATTTAGCTCAAACTAGGAACATGGTAATTACCTAGCACAAAGAAAACTAGATGTTTTATAGCCTATCTATAAAGGAAACTTATCCAAGGAAGCTGAAGGAGCATAGCATTAAGGTACAGCCTCTTGGTAATTTATTATTTACTATTTGTGTTATGAAAGATACTTTTTTCCTTTTGTATACTTTACAAAACATAAAAAGAGAGGATCTCGTGCTAAAAATTACAGTGTTCTAAATACGTGAATTCCAAGGTGTCATTAAACAATTTTCCTGGATATCAAAGAAATGCAACATTTACCCTGACATTTCCTAATTGATGTTTTTTCTTCACATAGTTATTCCAGGTACCGTACTCTGCCCTCACCATGTTTCTCAGCACAGACCAGAAGGAGAGAGATTCTGCAACAGCGTACCGTGAGTGTGATGTGGGCTTTCTCATGTGGATTAGGGCTGAGGTTTATTTCAAATCATTCTTCATCTATAGGAAGTTCCTAATGGTTTGTGTTCCTAAATTGGACTTTTATATGAGATGTTTAGTATCTAATGAAAACTGTTTTGCCTTGTATATTCTTCATTTTTCTAGCTAAATGGGTGACATTATTGTTAAATTGTCTGGTTAGCTACAAACTCTTTCTGGTTTATTGCTAGCCAGGCAAAACAATAAAAATCAGTCTTACCCAACTCAGGGTAGGGAATAATGATTTAATTTAAAGGTGATTTGTAGTGGAAAAAACAAAGTGGTGGTCTTCATTAACATGGTCTAGTGTGAGGCTTCCCTGCCCATGGACATGGGGATTGAAACTAGATGATCTTAAGGTCCTTTCCAACCCAAACCATTCTATGATTCAATTAAAGAAACTCTGGAAATAATTTTAAGTATTTCCTTTCTTTTTTTTCATTTAATTTTTTTTCTTTTCAGTTCAGATTTCTTTAGGTTTATGTGTTTCATGGTATAAATTCAAATCCCAAACCTATTTTCTCTGGTAAAATTTCTAGAACTCATAGAATCACGACAATTAGCCTCATCAGAAAAGGAGAGTAATTTTGTATTCATGTTCACACCAACTGAAATCTCTCTTTTTAGTTCATTTGTGTTTGTTTAATTCTAATTTAAACCAAGTGCTTTAAGGACAGATCTTGCTGTGGTATAACTAGCATTCTGTATTAGTTAAAAGAATGAGGGCTTCCAGACCATATCTCTGGCTCTTTAGCAACCAAAACCAGACAGTTTTTGCTTCGAAGCAAATTGATTAAACCAAAAAAGTGCAATAAAAGTATTTCCAAGGTTTCCTGTATAGATCATAAATGGAATGTAAGAAGTTTCTTCCCATCCTATTCTCTTCAGCTCTGTTCTCACACCTTCTTTCCTATGTAACTGCTGTCTCTCGTGGCCACCAGCATTAAGCAAGGTAAAAAGAAAAGTCAAATATCACATTAAATACTTTTTATGCTTTAACTTGTCCTTGTGTGTTGCTTTAGAATAACTGTTGCAGCAGTTTGCTCTTCCTGGCAAGACCCCTTTTCTCTTCCATTAGTGCTAACCCTCAGCATACTTGCTTGTGTTGAAAACTAGACCATAGAAGCACAGTGAAATGGCCAGAAGTACCAAAAACGTAATGTCAGAAATTCTAGATACAGCACCCCCTGAGCAACCCCATCCCTTCCAGCATATGGAACAGTTGTAGTTTGCATTGTCATCAACTATCTCAAGAGAAAGTCTGGGCTAGCAGTCACAGGACAGGACTGAACAGTGAGAGATTCCAGTTGTGTTATATTCTTTGGCACTGACTGTATTCTGAGTCATCTGCCCTAAATTCTAACTAAATCCATGTACCTAGTGTTTTCTGTTGTCTGGTTTTATGTCTTCAGAGGCTGTGATCCAAATAACTGTACTTTCCTATGTGCTAGTCCCATGCAAAGCTTCACAGGCATGTGAAATCTGTGCACATAAAAGCTGTTGAACTCTATGGCTGAGAGGTGTACGCATTTATAGTGTCATTTTAGCGTTCAGAAAGGCTTTAACTTTTGAGTGTATAGCTGTTCTCCTAAGCCAAGTTAGGGTGAATAAATGAATCATAGTTTTGACTTTTCAAATGTTTATATTTTTGTATATTTTGAAATTATATTTGTTTGGAGCAAGTTTTCTTGTAATGACAATGATTATGTGAGAATCTCTCTTCCCCCCCCCTCCCCCCGGTTTTTTTAAGCAAGTGTTTTACTTAAATACTTCTGCCTCTCTCTGGGTTTCATAGAGAATTCTTGTTGATAGAATTTCTTGGATGCAGTCAGTTGTTCAGGCATTTCTTCAACTCTTTAAAGAAAACCAGCTGTGTAATATGAAGTGTGCTTTAAAAAAAAAAAAAAAAAAAAGGTTGGGCTCAGAGGTTCCATTGCCCTCTGCTGGAGACAAGCAGAACTGCTCAGTACAAATTTTGTCCTTCTCACTGTGATTCCGAAGATGCTTTACCGTAAATCCTACTTACATTCTAGGCAAGATATAACAGACTTCAAGGTACAGTCTGCTTTCTGAAACATCAGCTTTCTTGGCTAAGGTGGAAAGTAATAAATTCTAAATTCTGAGCACATAAGGACTTTCAAATGTACCTGTTCCTCAGTTCTTGCTACTTCTCAGAAAGTAAGGTTTCATAATGGTTGTACTTCTGTTGCCTCTAATGGTGCTTCTGAGTTTTATTCTATGCAAGTGCTTGGTATAATACAGATGTAGAGCCCTAATGAAGATTATAGATGTGTAGGTGGTGTTCTGAATGAAAGGTGTTACTTGGGTGCATTGCCTTTGCACTGAGTAGTCAAAAGTTTTGAAGCTCTGCAAAGCCCAGCTGAGACTGCCAGGTAAGGTTGAGGTCAGGATTTTCACCATCTGTCAGCATTGTTGTATGTATGGACTGAACTGTAATATTGCCAGTAAAACTGAATGTGAAGTTTGGGGAAGTTGGGTGTTGTTTCTTTTTACTTCCTGTTGGTTTCAATTAATACCACGTGAAGCCTCAAATTTTCTATTCAGAAACATTTTCCATTTGGGAGCATACTAGCAATGGTTTAAATGATCCAAAGTCTCCTAAGGACCCTCTATCTTTAAGGAAAATGTGTAAATAGTGTCTGGAGACAGAAGAAGAATTTGGTTTATCTCTTTGCCATGGGGATGCCGAGTATGGCCACATTGCATGGAAACAGAACTGGAAGGCTTGAAATCCCTCAGGGTGAGAAGGGGCTAGAACCCAGCTTACTCACCACTGGCCTGCAGTGGAGCTGTAACAGCTAACCACCTTGTTGACTGATTTTTGAGTACATGAAGCATGTCCATGGTCAGATCTTTACTTTCCCAAATGGAGGCTTTGGTTGTTTGTTTTTTTTTTAGATGATTCCTTATTCTTATGGTGCTTCGAGTAGTAGTGGTCTGAATAATTCACTGAGACCAAGGTAGCTAGTTCTGCCTTACTCTGACCTTAGACAGTTAAGAGTGGCATCTACTGTTTCCAGGAGCTTGGCAGCTGTATTATTTCCAACATAAGCCTGATGTAAGTACTGTTTTATTTTACCATTTGGAGAGCCTATAGGTCTGATCAGATAAGTGGCTTGAAAAATGTTTCGCAAGTTACGATCAAGCTTAAGATGAAAAGCCTGATGTCATGGCTCCTAGTCCTGCTTCGGAAGAGTGGCATTCAACATTTAAACTGTAGTTCTGCTCTGGTCCTTGAGATGAAAGGTTCCTGTGTTATCCACTTGTGGCTCTTAATCTCAGCTGCATCTGTCATGCAGCTTGAATAAAAGCAGATCTTCCATGCAGACTTCTAAAAGCTGATCAGAAAAGAGATTACAGTATTCTTTTTCCATGGAACTGTTCTATTGCTGACCATCTTCTGTTTTGATGCTCTTGGTATTGCATTTTCTGGTTGTTTCCTGTAAAAGAAAATGGTTTGATGAGGTTTCTTTTCAGTGGGACAAATGAGCAAGCTTGTGGTCTGTGGAGGAAACATTCTCATGCTCAGCGCACATTTGTGCTTACTTTAGGAATGACCATGGAAGTGCTTGGGACCTTGATTGGAGCTGCACTTCAGGGGCAGATTGTGGCCAGTGCTCATGTCTCTCATCACTGCACTGTGAATCCCCCAGTAAACACAACCGACTCCTGGCATGACACTTCCAGCTTTCCAGACCCTTCAGATCCCCTGTCTCATCAAGTAAGCATCTATGGGAGCACACTAAAATCAATAAGGGATAAGGGGGGGGGGGGGGGGGGGGTTTGTTTGTAATACCATATCATATCATCCAGCCTGATGAAAATAAATGTGACTTCCTTGAAATCAGTAATGCTGGAGCTGAGACAAGGACCTTGTTGTGAATAAGACTTCCCATCTGTTGTCTCTGCAACTACTTCTCTTTGGTGGCAGCAGATTTACACTGATGAGCTTTGCTGAAGATGCCAAACTGTAAAGTAGCTAGGAGGTACATGGCCATTCTTTGTTTTCACTATGGGCTGATTCACAGTTTAAAATAGAAGCTTAGTGAGAAAAGCTTACTTTACCCTGCCAGGAATGCTGCATCCAGTTCTGGGGTCCACAGCACAAGAAGGATGTGAGCCTGTTAGAGTAGATCTCGAGGAGGGCCACAAAAATGGTCTGAGAGAAGGATCGCCCTCTCCTTGAGAGAGTTGGGTTGTTCAGGCTGGAGAAGAGGAGACTCTGGGGAGACTGTTGTGACCTTTCAATATGTAAAGGGGAGTCATAAGAAAAATGGAAAAAGACTTTTTATGAAGGCCTGTAGTGACAGGACAAAGGGCAATGGCTTTAAACTGAAAGAGGAGAGGTTTAGATCAGAAATTGGGAAGAAATTCTCCACTGTGAGGCTGGTGAGGCACTGACACAGGTGGCCCAGAGAAGCTGAGGCTGCTGCATCCCTGGCAGTGTTCAAGGCCAGGTTAGACGGGGCTTGAAGCAACCTAGTCTAGTGGAAGGTGTACCTGGCCATGGCAGGGGGTTTGGAATATGATCTTTAAAGGTCCCATCCATCCCAAATAACTCTGTGATGCTGTGAAAAAATGGTGGCTGTAATAGGATTTTTCAGGTAAGCAACACTGCTTTTCAAAGGAGTTATTACTGGAGTTCTCCGCTAGAGATTAATGGCTATTACATGGATGACACTGGAAGTCCTACTTGGATTCTATATTCTTGTGAAGGTACAAAGCACTGTTGAAAGTAAATGGTTTCTAACAGGCAATTAGTGGGAGCAGCGCTCAGTGTTTAACACATGGAATGAACCTAAAGAACCATGTTTGTTTATTTCATTTTCCAGAGCAGATTTCTGCTGTAATCCTGCACAAGTAATTTAATCTCTTCATGCTTCAGTTTGCTATTTTTTGAGAAACAGAGGTTTTATATCCATGAGGAAATCCTAAAAGCTGATCCAAACTTCGGTGAACACAATTTGATAATCTTCCATTGTTTCCAGTGATCTTGAAACAGGGCCTGAATCAAAGAGTTACCTTGTGTAGTGGTTTGGGTTTTTTCTGTGTCACTTGTGAAATCATCAGTTTGTTAGTTCCATTTTTACCAATTGCAAGGTTCAGTGGTTTTATATTTTCATCTCTGTCAGTGCATATACTGGTATGTAAGA
Organism: Neopsephotus bourkii; assembly: GCF_033783945.1. Lineage (NCBI taxonomy): Eukaryota > Metazoa > Chordata > Aves > Psittaciformes > Psittacidae > Neopsephotus > Neopsephotus bourkii. The sequence goes on along the minus strand of NW_026902076.1, from coordinate 5,888,989 downwards.
TTCCCATGAAGATTCCTTGGCCTGAGTCTAATCTCAGTTGCATGGTGCAAACCGAGTTGTACGTATTTGTTCTCTGCTTATTGTAGTTGAATATCTCCTATTACCACTCTTCAGCAGCAGTAAACAATATTTTTGAATATGCTTGAGTATTTCACTAAGTAGCTGGGGTGATAAGCATGCAAGTAACCGTATTCTTAGAACATTGGCATGAAAGTATGATTTGTAAAATTTATTAGAGCCTAAAGGAAGTTTTCTTATTATTGTTTTATACATAATACAGTAACTGTACTAATTGTGTTTGCATTAGCACTGACTGGGGCCTTTCCCACCCAGGATGAAGATACAGATTGTAGTCTATGTAACTGGATCAGCTGGATTTACTAAAAATTAGAATCACTCCACTGATGCTGTACATTTTTGATAGATCTCTGTTTGTGTCTGTAGGTAGTCTCACAGCTGCTTTTTTTTTTTTGTTTTGCAATAAATCTGTACTTACGTGCCTTGGATTTATCCTAAAGTATGTGCTGTTTATAAATGACCTGCAGAAGTGAACATTTTTTGGAGATGTAAAACACAGGGAGTTGGCTGTCGTAGAGGCATCTCTTCATTTGCAGATGGCTCACCAGAAAGAGGCTGAGATTTCCATAATGGCTTGTCATTCTTTTGTCACAATTTCAAATATGCCTTTTTTCTCTTCAAAGGCAAAAGTTTATATGATTGCAGCAGGGGTCATAGGAGGTGTGTATCTTCTTGGAATTATCATTCTTTTTCTTGGAGTAAAGGAAAAAGATGGTAAGATACATTTAAATTTGCCTAGATTTAATAATAATTATTTCACATTCATCTCCAGGAAAGATTGTTATTTTATGTATTTTGCTCCTCTTAGATCCTTATGCCTTAAATTCAGACAGAGCAATACCTTTTTGTAAGGGGCTTGGACTCACCATGAAGCACGGTCCATATGTGAAGCTTACAGCTTCATTTCTTCTCATCTCCTCAGCAGTTCAGGTAACCTTCAGGCTCTCTAAGTCTGTGTCTTGGCTTCATTCCAGTCTCAGCATGGGAGAGTCTGTGGCAGCTAGAACGCGAATGACCTTTGGCTGGTGTCTGGAGGTGGTGATCTGGGGGGTGGTGCCTTCCCTTACAAATCAGTCAGGAACCAGAGTCCTTTTCTTGGTGCCTGGGTTCCTGTGCAGCTGGAGATGGTTCTTTCAAAGGAGAAGCAAAACCAAAGTCCTGACCATTTAAAGATGGCGTGGGTTTTGGTATATTTGGTATAAAGGTGAGGAACTAGTCCTAGTGACCCAGAGTGGGTCGTTATATATTATCCATCCGATCTCCTGCAGTCTCAGTTGCTTAGAGAACAATTTTCTCTTCTCTCTGTTCATCTCTATAGTGTGTGCCCCTTTAAACCATTGCCCCGTCCCTTTGTGTAGGTATCTGTTCTCAGAGAGTGGCTAAACTGGTTCTTATGGATTCTTTACGATAGAAGGCATTAGGTCAGAGTAAGATAAGATGATATTCAGAGGCAGGAGGTCTTACCTGTCTCAGGACTAGATAATTTTCAAATGAGAACCTGCAGTTGAATGTGGCTCTTGCAAAAAGAGGTAGTACATCTTCTCATAGAGAGAAGATGCAGAAAAACTTAGAGCCACTCAGTAAGAAACCCTTAATCCCCATAGCCCAGCAGTCCTTTTAAAGCTTGTTTTTTGAGCTATGGTCAAATGAGTAAATATGTTGTTTTAATGTGACTCTGTACATATCAGTTCAAGTTGGCTTAATTTTAAAACACAAATGCATTTTTGTCAACAAATTCTTAGTCACATGTGCCATTGATTGGGCGAATATCAGGACAAGAGGGCAAGAACAGGGCACATGAGAGAGCAGCACTGTGTTCACCAGCAGTCCTGGTGAATTAATAAATTTCTTGGAAGGGCTGTTTACAAGTCTGTTTCCCAAAAAAGCATGGAAGTTTCAGATTGGCCTGGATTCAGGCACAGTTAGTAGGCTGTCCTTTACAGCATCTGTCAGTCCTTGCTGGAAGACCCAAGGATGAGAAACACCAGCAGAAACATTTCTGCTTACCTCTGGGAGCTGCAGGCACAGCAAGCAACAGCAGAGATGACGAGAAGATGAAAGGTCCCTTATGGTCGAGATCTTTCCACCATCCACTCAGTCAGTAAGGATGCAGTGCACATTTGGTTGTTGGCAGCCAATTACTTCTTGACAATACCTAGAGAAGAAAAGATCTTCTGGCTGTCCATTTATCTTCATTTTTCTTTTTGAGCAAACTGAAGGGAAGGTGTGAGGGGAGAAAGAAGCTGGAAGCCCTATTGCTCTAGTTCAGCCATTGCTTTTCAAGGGAGGACACTGACTTTGTGGAATTCAGTTAATGGATTATTGGTGAACAAAGGAATAGGCAGGTAAAGATGCATTAGCCGTGATCCCATAGTGTGGTACTCTATGTCTAAAATGAAGGCAGTGTACACTGGTTTACAAACAAGGGAAGGCTTTGGTGGCAATGAAGAAGGGATATAACTTTTATCCTAATTTATATACAGATTATTGGCCACTTTTAATCTACAAGTGCACAAAGGAGCAAGAGTTGATTGTAGTGCTATGGTATGAATATTAAATCCTCTGCCACTCCCCTTCTGCAGAATTGCTGGCGGTGGGCCTGAGCCATATTCTCAACTTCAGAGCCCCTTTGAGTTTTGCAAAAGCATGGTGGCAGTGGCTTCGTGTGTTATAACACAGAGCAGCTAGATCTTCCATCCAATGAGTATTTGAATGAGAGATACCTGACACAAAGCTACATCCATAGGCAAGGTGATATACAAACCCAGCAGTTAGCTGCTTTACTACAGGAAGCTGGCTGAAGAGTACCTTGTTTTGAAGTTAGAACTCCTGGTAAAACATTTATAACATTGCTATGGAAAAGGAAGGACGATTTCTTGCAGTAGTCTTTAGCTGTGGCTGTGACACCACCACAAGGCAATTGCAACACAGGGAATAAACCCTTTAGATATAATCCTCTCATAAGGCAGTTCCTGGTTTGGTCATTTTTATGCTGTATTAGGTGCATGGTTTACCTCTTGCTTGACACAAACAATTGACATGTTACTCCAGTGATAGGAGGAGATTCGTTGCTTTTTTAAAGTTGTTGCAAATGCGGGAAGAATGAGACTCCCAAATCCTACATTTAACAAGAGTCACCAACTGTGTTTGACTGGTATAGAGCGTGACATCATTTTTGTCTTTTAATTTTCCTTTCTTTTTTGGTGGTCACCAAATGTTTTCAACAGTTGGAGCAGAGCAACTTTGTCCTATTCTGCACTCATGCTGCTGATCTTCGCAGTCACTTCCAGTATTTGGTAGTGACCATCTTGGTGAGTTGCACATTTCTGTCCTGTATTTTTATTTGATAGCTGGTTCTCACTGGTTTCTGGCACAAAATAACAAAGACAAGAGGAGTTTTATGTCTAGACAGAGCTGTTGAAAAGCTACACTATCTTTTCCTTTGCCAGTTTGGAATAAAGCTGGTGTTCCCTGCTGTACTTCTAAAAATTTAATGCTTTGAAGTTTTTCATTTATTCCTTGCTGCTTTTACCTGTCAGTCACTTTCTGCTCCTATAAAGGGCAAAAGCTGCTGCCAGAAAGGAGGTCTGGAATTTTAACTCCTTTTCCCTTTCCCCACTCTGATATGCAGAGAAAGATATGAAGATTAAACAACCTTAGTTTGTGTATTCATACATATGAACCTTCTGGGCTAGGCAGCTTGCAAGGATAAATATTTGAGATATCCAGAGATATGAAGATTCCTCTCCAAAGCAGTCAGCAGTATGATAAAAAGATCCTTTTAGAGAACCTTTTTTCTTGCAGAGGTAGAATTCTGCTTGCTTAGGTGATACTTATAATTCAGTTACACACTGCTCCTGTATTGTATTATTTATGTTATGATTACAAGTAGTATTAGTTGAAAACTTCATGCTTCTGACCAAAGGCCTTTTAACACAAGTATAACATTTAAAGTTGCATAATTCCTAGGATATGCATGTGCTGCAATTTTGAAATATGCTGTAGGGAATTTGTCTGCCATGTAGAATATGGCAGCAGTCATTTTCAGAGAAGCTGTTACTTGATTTCTGACCCATTTGGCAGAAAGAATTGTAGAAACATGTTAGGGAAACTTCATTTCCACTTCTTTGTCCCAGCCTCCCACCCTTTCTACCCCTTTTTTATTCTTCCTTTCCCATGTTATAAGACAGATATTTTCCAGTGATTAAAATGTTGGAGAGCAAAGGGATGATTGCTGGGCATCTTGAGGATCTGCAAGTAGTTGACCCGAAGCAGAGAGACAAGAGACAGTAAAGTCAGTAAAGAGTGGAATATAACTGAGATAACATTTGAATTTAGTTAAACTGTAAGACTATCATTAGTAGCAATACTTTAGTGCATTGTTACTGTGTTGCCTTGTTGTTGTAAGTGGTTGTTCTTGCTGCTACCAGGTGAGTATTAGAGTATATGAAATGGTAAGTAGCTATTGGTAAGCAGCAGAATGTAAACAGCTGTTTCTCTCAGAGGTTGTTCCTAAGACAAAACACGTTGTATGGGATATGTACTGTAAGTATATCTTAAGATAAGTGTATATTGTGCTTCAGCTTTCTTCCTGTATGATGGGGTAGAGCTGAATTTATGTATCATTTGTGAGGTCCAGAGAATGAGGCAAAACACATTAGCACGAAATATGACTATTTGCAATGTGTTTGAGCTTCAAGGACTCTGTCATGTGTAGCTTTAGCTGTGGTGGCTTACATTAGGAAATTTTAGGACACTGCCTTCTGGTATTTGACTCTGGAAAACCCTCTGAGGCTTTTTTGTTTGTAATAATATATAATAGTGAATAATAAAAACCAACCAAACACTCAAAGGATGAGGAGAAACAGGAACCTGCGAGTGCACCTTCCTTTCAGGCTGTAATGTATTAGACAAAAAGATATCTGTTAGCTCTACAGCTGAAGACAACCATTCAGGTATGTTTTTTTGTCCACTGTAGGTATCAGCAGCTGTGAGCATTCCTTTCTGGCAGAAGATCCTGCAGCGATTTGGCAAGAAGTGTGCAGCATTTGGGATTGCGGTAAGCAAATTTTTTGAGAGAAAAATCTGCTTGCACTCACTTCATTTGACAACTGGAGCCACTTCAGGAGCTCTTTCAAGTGTTTATAACCTCAAGCTACATGAAATTTGCTCCGTTTCAGAGTTCGTTTTAAATCATTGTACCAAATTTCAGACAGATTCCAAGTTTCCAAGAGAAACTTTTGAGAAATAGATTGATGCTGAAGTGAGGCTCCAGTTTATTTAAGAATCTTTGCAAGCTCTGCTTTTGTCTGCACTCAGAAGTGAACCCCAGTGAGGTTTTGTCAATCTGAGGCAACACAAATCTGAATTTATAAGTTATCTGTTGTATAAGGCTTGTTTTGTCTTTGTATATGGTGCTGAGTTGACTACATCTGTAATCCAGTGGCAGAGGAGAAAACAGAAGTCTGTTGCACATCCTTCACCAGAAACATGAGAAGGAGGGGGTTTCCACATCCCTCTGAACAGAGATGGACATGGACAGTTATTAGTGAAATAAAGAAATAGGTGACCTACCTGAGAAAAGAAGTTTGGTTTAACTATTACACAGCTCTGCAAAGACGGCTCAGTGAGCCTGACCTCATCTCTGATGGATTATTTTAAGTCCTTCACTTACTGCAGACAGCAGCAATTTTCTGTCATCATCCTCAGTGAGTCATTGTGTAGGCCTGTTCCTCCCTATTTTTCCCGTTTACCTTCAATTACTTATGAAAGAGGAAAGAAAAATTGTCTGCCTTGTGCACAACAAAGCATGAGGACTTGGAAAATCCAGCCTGAAGTTGTATGTCAAAATCTGAACAAAGCTGAAAAATTTAGGTCTGGTGACAATTACTGAATATAATTGAACACTTACAATTTTTGAAATTAAGATCTGTGTGTTGGAATGACTTCCAAGAATCAGAAGTAACTTTAAAACCCAAGTTCCAAATATTGGAACATTATGTGTTTTGAAGTAGACATCTGGAATCCAATACCCATCCTCATTTCTTTTTACCGCTTGAGCAAAGAGAATTGCCAAAAGCAGTATTGGACTACTGACTGGACCAGGGCATGCAGACTTGCTCCATAGGAAATCTCTGTCTACTTAACTACAAAATAAGCTTTCTTCAACCAACTTGGCTCTGTAAATTTAGTTTAACATGACTGGAAAGCCTGTCAGCACCTCTGTAAACATGGTTTAACTTAATTTTACAGTCCAATTGGTTGACTGTATTATGGTGTAAGTGGGGGCTGGACTGAAAAAAGTCATCTCGCTATTTCACCTTGTAGATGTTTCCCAAGGGACTCTCTGTGTGCTCAGTGATGGATTTTGTGTCTGGCAATGCAGCACAGGGGCTTCCTATACTACCACCTTGTGTGATTGGTACAACTATCTATTCTGTCACCGTGAAATAAAATCACATCATTTAAGGCTCCTACTTTTATCACTGGGGGATGTCCTTCTGGAAAGTAAGGAGACAGGGCAGAAAGCAATGGGGGTTTTTTTCTGCAAAACTTCACTCAGCTTTCAGGGTGAAAATATAATTTGAAACTCAGTTTCCTGGGAAAAAAAATAAGATAAAAGAAAAATCGCACTGTTCCAGACTAATTTTTCCTGCTAAAGTGGTTGTATGTTGAAGAGACCCTTTACAGAACATAGAAGACAGGGTAGATAAGCAACAAGAATCTTGGCTTCCTTCCACAGATACTGCTCCCTTTTTACTCATTCCTCCACAAGAGGTGACCAACAGTCTAAGTGCTGACTAAATATCTAAACTTCCCAGAATTTTAAAGCTTAGACTTTCTAGAAGTACAGGGTCATACGCAAGCAGGATGCTTGATAGCATTCTTCCCATGATCAGGTGCACAGGATTATTCTCTTCTTCTGTGTGCTATGTTCATTTAGATTGTCTGCTCTGCCCTTATGGGGCAAAAATTGAACTTAAAATCAGTAAGTCTGTCTGCTGGTAACTGGAGGTAATGAGAAATTTTAAGAAGTGTGGCAGCTTTTTGGCTCATGGTTTTGTCGAGGTGTCCAAAAGTAGAAGATCACGCGCTCTCACAACTCTAGCTCCCATCCTAGCCAATAATAGCTTTTGACTGTAGATTTTGGAGGATTTAGTAAAAAATAAAAACAAATCCAAAATGGCCACCAGTCTTTTCACCTTGCCACATATACACTGTTGTTTATTTGCCAACTGTCAGCACTGTGCAGCATGGAGGCACATCACTGGGTGAATCGTGGCTGTGCAAACCCTTTTACCCTCTTCGTTCACATTTCCATTCACATTCTAGGTGCACCTTTTGCTGATTTGCCCTTTGTGACATGGTGCTGCTCAGGCCAGTAGTACTTTCAGCATCCCAGAAGAGTGACCTTCCATAGTGCTGTTAGGGAATGGATGGAAGACGCATTATAACTGTAGGATATTGTTTATGACTCGGAGGGCAGCAGCTCTGTCACTAGGGAGCAGAGTGCAAATAATGAAGTGCTTGCTCTGCAAGTAGAAAAGAAGGAGGTGCATTAGCTGTTTATTGCAGCAGGAACACTGCCCCAGTGATTCTGGTGCCATTGCATGAGTGAGACATTGTAGCCTCAGTCCTCTGAGCCATGCTTCTCTTTCAATAGAAAATTACACTTACAATGATGATTATTATTATCAATCTAGACTTTTGTTTAAGTGCTTTGTTTTCTGGGTGGGTGCCCCATGTGGAGCATAAGACTGTCGTAAAATTGCTTATAGGCAACATAAAATCTTGTATTGATGGAGTGCTCTCTTGTGGTGAAATAACGATTTTGCTACAGCAGTGGGCTAATACAAGGATAAGCTGGCTGTGCTGGGAACCTGCAGTCAGGAAAGGTTATTTTCTGCCTCCTTAGGTTAGGATCAAATGCTTTAGATGGGAAATGCATTTAAACATAAACATAATGGATTAGACTCCAGGACTCCCAGAATCACTTACCATACAGTTCTGTAAATAGCAGCGCTTAGGGGAATCACTGTCTGTGAAAGCTCTTCTCATACCTTCAGCTCCCAGCCTGCAAGTATAGAGGATTGGAACACTTAATGTTAAACTAATCCCCCATCATTAAAAAGCCCTGTAGATAAGCCCTTGGTTCTGAATTGTACATGTGCTGTGCCCATGGTTCACAGGCATGGGAGATGGAGCATGTACGAGACAGCTGGGCTGTATGCATTCAATCAGCATTTAAAAGTGGATTTTCACTCCTGTAAGCCGATTGCTTCAAGCTGAAGTTGAGGAAATCTGGTGGCATATCTAGCTGTATGGAATGTGAGTAAACCACACTGCCTTCTTGCTTTTAGTTATTAGCAAGTACCTAGATTGCTTTATTGTGGTCACTGGAAACAAATGTGTAAGCAGACTGTTCGTTCAAGACCTAAGTTATCTGCAAAATGGAATATTTACAGTTTAAAATGATTATTGAGCCTCTCCCCTTGGAATGCAGTGTGGTGATGTTTCAAGGTTTGTCTCTAATACTAACTGAAATAGTTCCACTGGTCTAGAATAGAAATTGGTGTTTGGTCATCTCTATTACTAAATAGGCAGGAGTATCTAAACACAAGCTGGTGAGCCATCTCCCAAGAAGAATCTGGCTACAGGCTGGGAACCTGCCCACTTAAGTGCTCTTCACAAAGTATTTATATGGCAACACTTCTTTTGGAGACTATGAATGTTTAGGAGTATGAATGTGGCCAGGGTTTGCCAGTTGGCTTCGTGACTGATAAATAGGCTCTCAGGACTGTTTAACTTACTAGTGCAGTTATAGCCCTAATACTGCAAACAGAAAAAGCACTACAATGTCCTGTTTTTTCTGATTGTTTTGGATAGGTGAACACAGATTGGTTCAGAGCTCTCCAAAATACTGAAGTATTCGGCATTGCTGTGTGTGAACTGCTATGTAACACAATCTTGTATTTTGAAGGAAACAATCTGTATATCATTGAGCAGTGCATACTGTTAAGTCAGATGTACTGTTTTTCTTCTCCTTCAGTGGATGACTCCTTTTGCAGTCATGCTAGTCACCATTCCGAACCTCATCCTGGCTTACTTTGTGGCCTTTGTCTCTGGTCTGAGCATCGCAGCATCTCTTCTGTTGCCATGGTAAGAGAATTTTATATTTGAGGTGAGAAAGATATATGTCTACAGCACGTGTATGCACTACTGCATGGAATTTACCTCCAAAAGTGACAGAATTTGGCAAGAGTCACTTCTTTCAAGAATCTTTTCCTGCTTTTATAATAGGTGCTATTTGCAATAACATGACTTCGGTTGCCCTGTTGCTAACAGATTGCATCTACTGTAACCGTAGTGGCTCTTTGTACATAAGAGTGTGAAGATGAATCAATAATCTAAGAAGCTATAGAGCATGTGACAACAGCAAATCAGATGCTTACGTTTGGTTTGTAATAGAACTACAAGAATGATGAGTTAGATAAACCAATTAATGCTGAGCAATTAAGAACATAGCATAACTTTATCTCTGCTTGAGCAGTCAGTTGTCTGTTATGGATCAGATAACACAAGGGTATGATTAAAAGAAACTGAGAATTCAAGGTCCTTGGCTCTTGAAGACTGAAAATATGTGGGGGGAAAAAAATACATAAAGATGCCCATGATCTTAAGGTCCTTTCCATCCCTAACTATTCTATGATTCTATGAGCAGGATGGGACATGTCCTGTCCAGTTGAAATAATTACTCTTCAGATCAAATTGACCAGAAAGTAAGATGGTTGCTGACAGCACTTACATTACTCATTCGCACAATGCCCTAAAAACTCCCAAGAGATCACGGAAACATAATTTGAAATAAGCTGTCAGACTACATAAGCTTTTCTACAGAGAGGGTGAGAAACCCTTTTTTCCAGCAGTAAATCATGACATATACTGGAAATAAAATGTCAAGTCACAGTTGACATTTGAACAGCTTCCATTCTGGTTCCTCATTACCAAATTCAGTCTCTTTGAAGTAGAGAGAGAATAGGTCTCATTGGTTTCTGAAAATTTTGTTAGCTTGTCAGAAGAGTTATTTCAGAGTAAAACTGTTCAGACATTGAGTCCCTTGAAATCTTAAGGAACATGGAGTTTTGTTGTTCTTATTTTCTTAATATCACAATTTCTGATTGGAATGACTGCCAGTCTAAAGAATTCTGTCACCTCCCAGCAAGTGTTTGACAGTTTTTTGGTGTTTTTCTGCATTGTAGCATGTGGCCATGCATTTTTTACATGGATTTTTACCCTCCTGTACAGCAGCAGGAGTTTTATAACTGGATTCTTTCATGTGCATGCCTGCATCAGTCAGATCTTACAAAAGGAGGAGGGTGTACTCTTTCAGTAACTTCAGACTTTGAGAAGAGATTTTGGCTTGAGTTTTTCTTTTATCTTGCTCGTCTCTAGGTCAATGCTGCCTGATGTTGTTGATAACTTTCGCCTGCAGAATCCTCATGGAAAAGGACATGAAACTATTTTCTATTCTTCTTACGTTTTCTTTACCAAGATGTCAGCAGGAATTGGCTTAGGAATTTCTGCAGCGGGACTGGAGTAAGTAACACTATGTTTCCAGTTAGTGGATCCACTCTGAAAGCATTCTGAGGTTACACTGCCTTTACCCTGTGGAGTTAATTGCCTTTTTGCTGTGAGCCTGAAAATGCCAGCAGCTCCAGATGGCTGACCACTAAAGATGGGATTGTTATCTAGGCCACACCACGAAGTGTTAAGTCACCTGCCCTAACATGTTTCAGTACAGAAAGACCTGACTTCCCTTTAGATTTTTTCTGCTTTCCAAATTACTCCTGTAAAGTTTAGTGGCTTATATGAATAAAGAACTAAACCTGAAAGCTCAGCAGATGAAGGTCCGACACAAGTGATACAACTGCTTTGTGCATTCCCTGTTGCATCTGGGTTGGACTACGTATACAAGCTTGTTAAGTCTTTATGTGGATTGGAGTGCTTTCAGAGGTGCCTAGTGGCCTGTTCAGCGTAAAAGGATCACCAATCCTGAACGGTTTTAGGGAATACCAGTCAGAATCAGGAGCAGTCTTTCTAACAGCTCTGCACATCACCTAGACCATCTCACTTTGGAAGATGCTTTGTGTTCTCCTTTCACTTTTGCCTTGTTTGTTGTAACTAGACAGGCTGAAAAGTGGTCAGCCATCTTCTGCCCTACTTTTGTACATGACCTAGCAGAAGGGGCCTTTTTTAGCTTCTACAGCACACAAGCACACAATAAACGCTTAGAAGGGAACTTGTCTGAAATACTGTCTAGCCCTTGGCTCCAAGTTAGGTTTTGGTAACCAGAATGTTTTGCTTCAGGGCCTTCAGCTGAAACTGCTAAATAACAGTCAGTGCTTGGCTGAACATTCTGGGCTTAGGAATTTTAGATGCTTGCTGCTAACAGCCTCAAACAAATCACTGTTCTCCCATTAGCCCCTTTTCAATGACATTCCATTTAGCTCCTAGCAATTTCCCAAGGCAGATGTTTGTGGGAGAACACAGAAGACAAAGCGACGCTGAATGAGCTGTAGCTTTCATAGGTGCATGTTTAGAGGAAAATAATCTCATTCCACAAATTGGGAATGGGAATTTGAGTATTTCAGCAGTTGTGGAACTGCATGGAAACCCTGAATCAATGAACTGCAAGTGTTTACCTAATTCTAACCACTTGAGTAAATTTGTCTATCTTGAGAAGAGTGCTTAAGGGTGGGTTTAATTTAAAGTTAATTATTGCTATTGAAATTGGTCAGATTACTTACATACTTTTAAAGTGGAGCTTAAATACTTTGCTGAATATTAATAGGAAACACATAAAAGAGTGATTTCCTCACGTGGGATTCCATGCTTCTCTTAGTAGTTAAATGTTACATAATGAGAAAATACGGAGGTAATGCAGATATCTGAAATTGAGCACAAAAATGAGATTTGAGCAACAAGATTTCAAACATGTAGTGGGGGGAAGGACAAAAGAAAGGATTAGGAAAAAATGGGAGAAAAGTCTTGAAGAGTGTTGGGGGAAAAAAGGGAACCTTCAGATGAACAACTGCCGTTTAGCTTTGGGCACACGTACACACCACTGTTATTTCCATTTGTTTAGGTTTACTGGATACAAGCCAGGGATATGCAGACAACCCAATGATGTGATCCTTACACTGAAAATCCTCATTGGAGCAGTCCCTGCTATCCTCATCTTTGTAGGTTTATTTATACTTATTTTCTACCCAATCACTGAAGAAAGCCGAAGAGAAACAAAGCTTGCACTTGAGGTGTTAAGGTAGGTTTGAACTGGCAGCAAACAGCAGTAACATCACTGCAGCAGCTCATTGTCATACTGAGCAAAAAATTGTTAGTTACCAACATACACTTCTATACTCCTTACAACAAAACAAAATAACACTCTATTAATTGAATTATGGAATGCATGGTACCATTACGTGCTCCAGCGTCTTTTTTTTGTAGTGTAATACTACCTGCTTAGAGGGCTATTTGTTAGATATGTCAGATATATTTTATTTTTTCTCTGGTCTGGTGCACATAGCACTATTGCAGTAGTGTTTCAAGCCAAAAATGAAGAATATTTTACATAGATAAAATACAATTTACTTGTATATAAAAGAAAATGGGATTCTTTACTGCATTCTTAGTGCTCGTGGCATACAAGAAACATCCAAACCATTTCAGAGGCGTAGGCAGGAAAGACTGTGGGAGAAAATGAAAGGACAGCTTTGAGCTGTTCTTTCCCTTTTTATTGTATTACTGTCCTTTCCTCCCCTTTCTTCACTCTCCAACAAAAATCTTGCTTACCTCAAAATCATCCACCTCTGTCAAATGAAGCCTTGATACACTGAGGACATAAGTAAGAACAGTCTATCCTAGCAGACTGATGGATTAAATATTGAAATACGTTGTTACTCTGTCTTGTTTTTATTATCCCAAATTACTGGAACTGGAAACAGATTTCCATCCTAGGGGAATAATTCCAGGGCCTGAGCATGGGTGTCTGGGACCAGTTAATTGCCTGAAGGTATCTAAGATACCTGCATGGGATTGGCACATATGCCCCAGGCCTCTTGTGCACCAGCTGCCTTCTTGAGAAGCAGCTGCAGACAGGAGGGGGTAGGCTAAACCATCTAAAACAGGACTGGTCCCTCTGATTAGGTACTGTAGTCACTGTTCAGAATAACTGAACCTTGCTAGTGGTGCTCAATTGTTTGAGATTGCCAAACTCTAGTTCGGTTAGTTAGCAATAAAAGCCAGAAGTCTGTTCATGTGTCCTTTGTTCTGCTTTTAACAGGAGAAGCCATCAAAGCACAGACACCCTGGACAAAGAGGATACCTCAGTCTGAAAGCTGTGAATACGATGACTTTCCAAATACAGTCTCACATCTCACGCACAAACTCTGTGAGAGTCTCCCAGGTCATTTCTCTGCTCACATTTTATCAAAAAGGATAAAGGATGATTCTGACACAGTCAGAGAAGAAATCAAGAGAGAACACCACCGTGCAAAAGAGATATCTAACTCTATGCGCTGTGCTAAAAAAGACATTACAAATGTTCAGGAATGCGAGCTGTTGAAAGCTTGGGGTTTTTTGTTTGTCTGTCGGTGATTAATGGAAAGCTGTGATCTGACTGCAACAGGAAATTCTATGGACTTGTAGGTCAGGGGAAAAGGATGTAAATACTATGCACCACCCAAATTTTAACTTGTGATATATCTCAGCCTTAGGGGCTGGGACGGATTTTGAGCATAATTTCTACCTATAAATTGCACACTAGTGTATCTGGAAAGCACTTTGGAATACTAGAATATACTATAAAGTTAGGATTTATTTTGTTTTGAAATGGAGCAAATCACAGATGCAGACGTTTTGAGGGTTTTCTCACAAAGAGTTTTTCTGCAAGAGATTTTGATGTAATTTATAAGTTATACATATAAGTTTATAACATATAAATTTATAGTTTTTATAAGAAATAGACCCTTATATTTCCCATTACCGGAGTTCTTTGCTTCTGAAACCTGTAAACTGATCTTTGTCAGAGAATGAGCACTGAACATTTTCAAATCAGTATCTTCACTCGGGATACCCACAATCAGTAGTACCCTCCAAAAATTCCAGGAATAAAGGCCATTCAATTTTCTGGCCTTTGAGTAATCATGATAGTCACCCATTTCTCACATCATGTAGGCTTTCTGCCTCACAAAACACCATGACATGGCTGTTGAATCTCATCTTGCACACAGTGTTTTATAGTGATGAGGTTTAACCTGGCTTTTAAATGGTGATTTTTTTTTTCAGTTACATTACCTGAAAATTCATTTCTACTACAGATTGTGAACCCTGCTGATTCTGAGCAGTGAACCTGTTTTATAGATGCCTAAGCTTAGGTAGGACTTTCACTTTCTGGAGCACTTCAGTTCAGACTGATCATTCTGGATGTCTTCTATAGAGAAACTGAGATCTCCAGAGGCTAGCTCCAAGCTTAAGCTAAAATGATTGGAATCTGAAGACATATCTATATCTAGAGGGGAGAGTGCTGAATCCAAGAGTTGAAGGCTTGTTCGCCTTGAAGACATTAGCACTATGCAAGACAAGACATGAATTTACAGCCCACTGGCTTCATTCTCTGAGTATGTGGGAGGGTGCCTTTATTTTGTACTAGAAGTGCCTTTGGCTTGCTGCTGCTTGGGAGCGCTTGCAGTGAGTGTGTCACTGGGGACAGTGACCACAAATAATTCACTCCGGGCCATCTGGGAAGTTATTTAGTGCTGGGACTGGAAACTGAAAGCTTTTACTGAAAGAAACTGTGAAGTACAATCAGTGCATCCACTGCATGTCTCATTAAGTTTAATACTGAAACCTTTTCAGGCAGGTTTGAAGGCTGTGGCCTAATGAACTGTACTAGTTCAGCAAAACACTTGATTATGAGTGACCTTTTAAGGATATATTTTGAGTGTGTGTGGGTAAAAGTTAACTGTGTTTAAGACTTCTGCTGAATTGACATCAAAGGCTGGGGTTTTTTTTTTCCTTGTTTTGGTTCTTGGACAAATCAAAATTTGTATGCCTGGGGCATGTGTGTTCACAACAATAAAAACCATAAGCCTGTTTACAGTTTTGAGCCTGATGGAATTTGAAATAGCAGATTTAGTGCACCTGGAACTAGGTAAGTTATGTAGTAATCTCACATAGCTCCAAAACATCTTAGAAAACAGCTTTGGGGTTTTGATTTATTCTGTAATATTTGTAATATTCTGTAATATTTTTGAATAGTCATCTTTAAAATCAACCAGAAGTCCCAGTAAAGGCTGGTTATGTTTTCAGCTGCTATAAATCTGTAGCTACAAGGCAGTGGATCTGTGTCAGTTTATGTAAGCCAAATACTTAGCCCAGTGATAAAAGGGTTGCAGAAACTGCTGGCTGTGCTTGATTGGTGTTATTTCAATGTGGCTTAAGGTATTATTTCTAGATCAGTTATGCAGTTGCCTCTAAATCGCACAACACCCCACCTGAATTCAGTCACTTTTAAGATAAACTTGGTTGATTGTAAACTGTTTTCTTCTCCACAGAGACAATGTGATAGTTATCTCACCAAGATGTACTTAGTTCTCACTTTGTATATGGTATCAATAATGGGAACTGCCAAAAGAAAGTAGAAAGCCTCCATAGATTAATTTTAGTAGAGTTTTTTATCTTTTGAGCATCTCATTATTTTGATTATCAGAGCTGTATTTTTGTTGAGAAAATGAATGTATTTTTGTAAATAAAAAGAATGGAAGAGTAAGTGCAGGGTAACAATTTTAATTATTATTATTTCAGGGCTCAGTGTTGGTGCTGTAAAATGAATGAACTTTCTTTGTCTCCTTGTCAGTTTTAAATGACATGTATGTCTCCTATACAATTCAGAACATATGACTGAAAGAAGCAGATTCTTACATTGACAGCCATTCAGATTAAACACTAATCTAATATAAAACTCCTGCCTGGGACTGAATGGCAGTAACAAAGGCCAGGTGAGTCCCCAGGGGTTCTCATGCAAGTAATACCCAAATACGGTCGCAAGTACATGGGAGATTGGATTAAACCAGCTGAGTGCCTAATGGACAGCACTTCCCCACCTGCATGCAATCAGTTTGAACAGATTTACACAAACTGAGTAAGAAAAGGATAACGGAGCTACATGTCAGCAGTAGTCCCCCATAAGGCAAACCATTGCACTTGCTGAAATGTAGTGATGGCAGTCCAAATCTTCTATGCTGGGCTGATCGCTGGTGTAGTTAGTAGCTGAACCAGTCACTATTCTTCTCTTCCAGGTTCACCCCCCTTGTAGTGCCTGCCTAAAATCTGCATTGAAACTCACCAAGGTTATACCAGCTTTCTGAGTATTCTGCTGGTGACCTGTCACGCTGCAGGTTGCAGCTGCCCAGGTAGGTGAGCTGTCATCCCCTCCCAGGCACTGCTGTCAGCACCCACCACAGCCATGCCTGCTGCCTGGCTGTGTCCTGCCTGACCCTGGGCTTGCTGACCATCCACAGCTTAGGTGGATTAGATCGCTTCTGCTGAGTCCCTGACTTTGAGGGGTGAGTATCACCTTGGACATCTGTTCCAGGGAGTCCAGAAGTTTGGGACCTTCAGTGACAGGTCACTGGGGTTTCAGGCAGGGCTCTGTAGATTTGAGTACTAACACCTTAAATCATTCCTGCACCGTGTAAGAATCTCTGGTAAATTCAATCCCAGCTGCATCCTCTCATCTCTATTCACCTTCTGCATTCAAAGGAAAATGGTTGAAGTGGACATTGTTTTAAAGCCAAACCCTGTTTTTTTGGGTTCATAGGTTGTTTCCAAGTATCACTTGTTCATCTCCTTTTCTACTTGCCTTTTTGGGCTCTAGATAGAAACTGCAAAATTAAATCAGTCTTTATCAGAGGAAGAGTTTCCTTAAGAGAAACTCAGGTCCTCTAAGACCTGGTATTTGCTGTCCAGTCTATTGAAGATAAGGCAAAAGCAAGTTAGTTCCAAGTCTCATGCTGGCAAGTACAGCCAGCAGCAGCCTAGCACACAGTGGCCAATCACATACCTCATATGAATTTCATATCATAGTTATGTAAAAACCAAAGTCTTACAATAGTCTCTCCCTTCAGAAAACTTCTGGAGTGTTTCTTTTCATGTAATCTTTTCTAACCCTTTTGGTGAACTGTCTGGAAGAAGTTAGCTGGTTATCCCAGTGCATGTATTCATAAAGAATACTTGGTACACTTGGAGCACTGAGCCCCACATCACCTATATAAAGGTTGTTATTGACCCATATTACAGCTCAGCTAAATAGAAAAAGCAATTAATTTACCAGTGGTATCTTAGCAAGAGACAACAGCCTGAGCTGCAGCTTCTGCCAGTTCCTGCCCCCATCCCCCTGTGTTAGACCGTGGTGACTTCCACCTGCTTGCACATCCCTCTCTGAAATTTTCTGCATTGGGAAGTAAATTGTTACCATCAGCATTATGCTTGATTCATTTTACACCTATAGTGACATACTGGGTCTGGCTGGGATGGAGTTGGTTTCCCTCACCGCAGCCTGTAGGGTGCTTTGGATCTGTGACCAAAGCAGGGCTGGCAACATCCTGATGTTTTGGCTACTGCTCCCACAGCATTGAAGCTGAGGCTTCCTCTTTGTCCTGCTCTGCCCCACCAGCAAGGTGCCCAAAAACCTCGTAGGTGACAAAGCTGGGACAGCTGACCCTAGGGATGTCCCATATGGCATCATGCTTAGTAATAAAAGTTGTGAGAGGACATACAGAGTTATGGCACTTGTTTTGCCAAGCAGCAGTTCCAAATGATGGACCTTGCTTTCCCACAAGCTGCTGGACAGCTGCCTGCCAACAGGACATGCTGAATAAACTTCTTGTTTACTTGTACATGCAACTTATTTTATCAAAGTGCTTTTATCTCAACCCATGAGTTCTTGCTTTTGCCCTTCTAATTCTCTCCCCAGCCGCACAGAAGCTCAGCTGCCAGCTGGGCTCAACCCAACACAGAAGATGACAAATATGAAGTCACTTCTCCAAATCTACACAGAGAAGCAAGCAAGGAGAAGCATGATAGGTGAGCACACGCTTGGGATATCCCACATGATCTGTACACCTGAACTAGTGCTTACACCCTTGGCAACACCAGTGCAAAACACATGCACTTCTGGAGGCCCTGTTCCTAAATAACACGTGTCTTATTTCAGGCTTTGACAGAAGTGAAGAAAGGGAAAACAATGCAGCTTTTTCAAAGGATTTATTATGGAAGTTTACTCTCATCTAAAACCACCAACATAATCAAAGTTCAAGATGGAAAATTTAGCTCGGAAGCTTCTAAGAATGCGTGTTTTCAACCAGTGGTACAAAGCCCTAGTCTGTTCTGCAAGACACTCATTAAAAAAACACTACTTAGTATAAAAAAGCTTCCAAGAATCAAATAAATAATTTGCAACAAAAACCCCTATGGAAATCCAACAGATTTGAGACACACTGCTGTTCAGAACTGCAGTCCTATGCAGAGAGTTCAAAACTCTCTCATTGTCAGAAAGGCATTACAAAACCACTGTCAGAAATCACATTTTACTGCTGGGCTGTTTTGAAGGACTGCTGTCATCTAAAGCCTTGGAGGAGCAGTCTATGAGGACTTCCAAGGAACTTGTGATATCCAGACTTTCCGAAGAAGCGGGTCTGCACCTTTCTGTGGAACTGATGATGTCCAAAGTTTTGGAAGAACGGGAACCGTAGCCTTTTGCACTGGCATCTCTCACCACTATCTCCTGCATGGATGTAAACAGCAGCGGAACAAAGCCCTCGCTGTCGGCGGAGAGAACAATCCAAGATGAACCTGTGAAGACATGAAAATGTCTGTTTGTAAGTTTTCATGTAATTAGCTATGTTTGAGGTATAAACCACATTGCTTCTAAAATTAAACTTGCTTCTGCATGTTTACAGTTTTTCTAGGGGGAAAAGAAAGTATGTGGAGATACAGGTTGCATAATCTCAAACCTACAGGGCGGTTGATAACTATGTGAAATACCTCCTTGACCAATTGGAGGTGAGACTATAATAGAGACTTCAAATATGGAATAGGAATGAAATTCTGAATAGAATCCATAAGACTTGTTTTAGGTAGGTATTTATAAGCTACTTCACATTTCTTAATCTGTACAGATACCGTGAACAGGAGAAATCTATTAAATGACAAATGAAGATAATAAAACAATTTAGAAACTGCTTCTATTACGTAATTTCCATACATTTAATTCCAATAAATGCAAGGAAGAAATATTGTCCTGCACTGTGCAAAACCCACGTCTCTGGTCCCTTGGCTGTTTGACTTCACATGATCATTAGCATTATTTTTACCATTTGAAATTGTTTACTGAATCCAAAACACTGATTTCTACCAAGTCACAGAAACCAGAAAATTTTCATGCTTGTACCCATTAAGTTGATGAAGAAATAAAATTGAGCTCAGGGAGGGTGAGGGAATTCAGAGAAATTCAGAGAAACGTTTCCAGCTGTTTGCAAATTTACATTACGTACTTCATGTCACAAGTAAGGTCATGAGAAGATTGTATCTTAAAAGCATGCAACTCCTTAATCTTTTGGCTTAATAACTCATTCAGACCAAACCTGAAGATCAGTACAATTTGGGAAATTGAAAATACCATTTCTATTTTGCCCATTTACCTAGTAACATTTGTAAAATTAATAAAGAAAATGATGGCAACACTGCTTGCTTTAAAAATGTATCTAGAAAGGTTAGTCATAGGATGACTGGGGGATGGTGGGAGACATTTAGGTTAGATAGAAGGAAGAAATTTATTACCATGAGGGTGCAAGAGAAGCTGTGGCAGTGTTCAAGGCCAGGCTGGATGGGGCTTTGGGCAACCTGGCCTAGTGGAAGGTGTCCCTGCCCATGGCAGAGGGGTTGGAACTACATGATCTTTAAGGTCCCTTCCAACCCAAAACATTCTGTGATTCCATGATGACTGTTCTTTCCTGGGCAGCCAATTCTGTTAATTTTAGAAAGAAGCTGAACTAACACTGGTAATGGGGACATTTTTCTTGCGAGAAGGAAAAGTTGTTCAAGTCTGGTAGCTCAAATTAAAATTCCAGTCTGAAAAACTAAGAGATCAGTGTTTACCAGAGTGCCTGCTGTTATAACTGAGTGTATCGCATGGTTCTGGGTTGTGCCACAGCATAGGGACAGTTGCTCAATAATCTTGAGCAGACAGCAGACACCAAAGGCAGGTAGGTGGAATATCTGTAGTACAGAGAATATCTGTAGTAGTGGGATACCATGTTCCAAAAGTATATGCTCTACCTTTGCCAGAAGTAAGAGACAGAACTGATACATGGGATGAACAGAGAACAGCAGAGAACGTGACAGCAATAGAAAGGTAGTTCTCTTCACAGCAAAAACAAAAGTCAAACATACTGCTAGAAGTTATAGAGTCACTTTTGTGTTTATAAAAAACGACAAGATTTCTTAAAGGAGACCAGATACTGGAACTACAGATTAAAACATAGAAAACTGTATTCCAAAGCCACCAGTCAACTCTAACCCACTCACTACTCAGACTTCGTTATTTAGAATAGCTGAAAACATAAATAAAAATACTGGGTGGCAGTAATTTTCCTGCACAACTATTTGATACGGGGTATCAATATGTAAAACTGGGCTATTTTTTTATGATGTAAAAAGTAAAAGCCCAGAGAAGAATCTTCATGTTATAAACCAAATGAGAAAACTGCTTATCAATAATCTTTCATTACTTATTCCTTGGGTTTTTTTCCAGATGGGATGATGCATATTGCTACTGCTCCCTGAGAATGTTGCCTGTGTTTAAAGTGCTTGTATTATTGGATAATTACAACATACCGTGTTGCATTTCTACAAGAGAGAGATTAAATATCTGCTGGACTGTATTTAAACGGAGTTTGCCACCACAAAGAATAACAGCTCGTCTTTCATCTGAATCACTTCTGGAAAGCTGCTTCTGTAAAGAAAGAAAGAATCATTAGATACCATGATGTATATTTAAGCAGAGATGGCAAAACACCATTAATCAAAACAGGATCACAGACATCCCTTCAACTGCAGCATTTACAGAAAGGCAAGTGCTACATTGATTCAGACCCATGTGCAAGATTTATAGTCCAATGCCTCAGCTTTCAAAATGACAATCTGTGAGTGATGGTAACAAGTAGCTGTGCTTACTCAGCATGCATCAGAACAACAAATAGGAAATCCTACACTGCTGCTGAAGAAACCATGAGCTTCCCACCATCTGTGAGGGACATTTTCCTGGGGAGTCTGTAAAGCTGCAGGTTTTCCATCCTCCCCCCTCCCTGATCCACAGCTTCAGAAGTGGTGAGAGCTCCTGCCCATGAATGTTTGGGATGAGGAACGGACAAATCAGAAGGGCTTCTTTGCCTCACCTCTGAGCATCACTGCCCTAAGCCTTAAAATCAAGAAGTGTCTTCAAAGCACACCCACCATGGGGCAGAGCAAAGCCTTTTTAAAACCTGCCAAAGAGCAGTTGTTACCAGAACTATAAACTCCATGTTGGATAAAATCCACACAATTACATCACTTCCCAGGGAAGCCTTGATAATGCCTCCAGGTCATGGCAAAAACACAATGGAGTAAATTCTGACTCTTCTTCCATGCTGTGGACAGACCAATCCACACACAAGGAGGGCATGTGGTGCCTGCTGTCTGCTCAGATTACTGTCCCTATGCTGTGGCACAACCCAGAACTGTGTGATAACACTCAGTTATAACAGCAGGCACTCTGGTAGACACTGATCTCTTAGTTTTTCAGACTGGAATTTTAATTTGAGCTACAAGACTTGAACAACTTTTCTTTCTTGCAAAAAAAATGTCCCCATTACCGGTGTTAGTTCAGCTTCTTTCTAAAATTAACAGAAATGGCTGCCCAGGAAAGAACAGTCATCATGGAATCACAGAATGGTTTGGATTGGAAGGGACCTTAAAGATCATGTAGTTCCAACCCCCTGCCATGGGCAGGGACACCTTCCACTAGAGCAAGTTGCTCAAAGCCTCATCCAACCTGGCCTTGAACACTGTCAGGGTTGGGGCAGCCACAGCTTCTATGAGCAACCTGTGCCAGTGCCTCACTGCCCTCACAGAGAACAGTTTCTTCCCACCATCTAATCTAAATATCCCCTCTTTCAGCCTAAAGCCATTTCCCCTCATCCTATCCCTAACATGCTCTTGTAAAAAGTCCCTCTCCAGATATCTTGCTGGCCCCTTTAGGTACTGGAAGCTACACTTAAGGTCTCCCTGGAGTCTTCTCCAGGCTGAACAGGCTGAATATGAGATTCCTGTTGGATTCACCCGCATGCACTGAAATCATTCATAGATATCGATTTGCATAGGCTAAACATTCATAGGATATCATTCTCTCTGCACAGTCTGACAGGAGTTCATGTTTTAAATCTGTACGAAGAACAGACATCCATAAATAAGATTTTTTTATCATTAAGGCTTCCAATATTAAAATTACCTGGCAGGTGATGTTAATAAAAGAGGGTTCCTGAGAAGATGGGTATATTGGAAGATTTCTCTTCCCAGATTTTAGCAGCTCAGTTAATTCACAGAGATGATGCTGTAATTCTGTGAAGTTACCAGACAGTTTTTCAACATTTTTTGAAAAGTAACTTGCTTCCTTTTCACATAATAAGTTATTCTTGTAAGAATTGGGTACTTTGAAAGCTGCATCTGCCTGTCTTTTTGGAGATGTTGGCTTGACAGAAGATGCCAGGGATGTGGCAGACAGTGCCGCTGCTCGATTAACTGGTTCAGCGTCGAGACACTCAACTGCTGGAGAACAACTCATGGAAATCTTATCTTTCAGGTCACTCATGTTTGACAAGCTTTGTTCATAAACAGGACTCTTAATTTCTTCAATGAGTTTCCTTTTGCTGGTAGGGGACCGAATGGCAGCACGATCTGGCATCAAGAGTCCACGGCTGAGAGGGTGAATGTCTCTAGAGAGATCATGCTGTATGTTAGAAAGGTTCAAATCGGAGCTCCCATTAACTGATGCTGATGTTGAAGGCCCCATTTCGAATATTAGTTCCTTAATCATCAGTCTTATCATATATTTGTCTGATCTTGAAGAAGGAAGAAATGCAGGGTCAGTGAATCTTTGTTTTCCAACCAGTATCAGTAACAATTTATTGGTCAAGAAGCACAGCCCCTTTGGTTTCTCATTTTTCTCTAGCTGAATTTGTTGAATATTGGGTAAATTGGATGAAGTCAGTGAATAGACTAAAATAACGTTACAAGTATTGGAGGCAACTGATACAATTTGAGTTTGGGGGTCAAAAGCCATTATATCAGGAACCAGAATGCCTGGGATGCTAACTTTTTTGGTAGAGGTAACCTTTCTCTCAAATGTCACCAAGATGAGATGGGAAGAATCCTGGCCGCTTCCCGTTAGGTAGTCCTTGGGCCGCAGATGCAGAAGAGGACTGGAATCAGTGCTCTGCTTGCTAGAAAGTATGTGAGTTAGATCCACAGGGGATGCAACAACAGACAGGGGCTTCTCTGAGTCTAGTGACTTCTTCCCCCCATCCATGGAATACTCTTCCTCACCACATAAGCTGGACTGCGAGGGGAAGGACTCTGTTTCAATGCTGGCTGGAACTTCAAATGCCACACCAGCATTTAAGCCACAGATCTTGTCCAGAGGAAGCTCGGTAGCAACAGCAACTTGGAAATTTAGAGTAGCTTCCACAGCACAGACGTAGCCTCCCACATCAAAGATTGGGCAAAAAGAACAAGCACTCAGTGTTTTCTGAGCATCATCCCAAATGTAAGAATGAAGGGCACTGCCTACTCCCACCACTAGGCGATTGCCTTCCTTTGTCCAACAAGCACAGTGGATGAGGCCACTGCCTTTAATATCTGCGTTAACTCTGGAGCTGTTGAGGTGAACAGAGTGTAGGACAGAAGCATCCTGTGTAGTTAGCACAGCCAGGATCTCCTTCTTGGGATGCCACACACAGCCCTGGGGGAGCACTGGGAATGGCTCACTGATGTCGCATATCTGGGATACCAAGAGCTTATTTCTTTCTGTAGCATTAAAACAGAGCTGCCAAATGGTGATATGCTTTTTGTGTTGCACAGCGAGCAGAGCTGGGGTGTCAGGGGGACACGGGCCCCAGTAGAGTCCATGGACATGATCAAACTGACCAACAACACTCGAGTCACCAAATTCTGGGTCTCCTTTATGAAGGTGTAAAGCAGTCAGTATCACCTGTTTCCCATCTGTCCAGGCAATGCCATGCACAGGGTGAATTGCTTGATATAAGGCATTAAGGCCAGTTCTCAGCAGCTTTGCCTTTCCCAGCTCCATGATTTTTCATGCGAGACATCTGAATAAATCAGGATATAAAGAAAAACAAATTTATTTTGTAGGGATAAATTTTATGTAGAGGACAGAGGCCAGTACCCATATGAGCATTTAGATTGTGACGCTGCCAGTGCTGGGCTCCTCCTTCCAGTAAAGTCAATACACACATAATGTTCACCTGTGCTGAATCCCCAAGGTTTTTTTTGTTTATGATGTTTCAACAATGAAACATGATTCTAAGGAAAACCCTCTGCTGTTTACACAGGCTCAGTCTACTGCATTTCCACCACAAGATCAGTCCTTCCATTCACATCAACAGGGTGCTGCTTCTCAGTATTTCTGAATGACACCAGCATTAAAAAGTCTCAAAATATCAGCTCTCACTCTCAACTTCATGGGCTGTCTATGCTTAGATAATGTAACCCCTTACAAGTATAACCAAGGATTAATGCATTATCTAGATCTGATCCTGTATTATAGTGGGTGAGAACAAGGCACCTGTATGCTTATTCCAAAAAGCTTTCTCCAAAAGCAAATGCAATTTTGAAGAAAGTTAGGATCAAAGCAAGATTATTCTTAGGAAATAAATGAGAATTTAAAATAATTTGTAACACAGGAGAGGGACAGACCCATCTACCTCAGGCACCAGCCGTACTATGACAGCATATGAATGTCTCTCAGTCTTTAACATCCTCCAATGCAATCCCTTTTTTCCCTTTTCCTAAGTGATTCAGCACCTTTCTGTCAAAGCTCACAAACCACTTTATAGCTCACTACTGTTTGTTGGGTAGAAGGGATGAAAGCAATAAGCAGCTGATTGTGCCTGCAACCTGGTATTTCCATACCTACATATCCATACAAAACTATACAGACACTTTTAAATGCCTTATATATTATTTACTCTGGGAACATTTTCATAATCTGGATATTGCTTTAAGAGTACTTATTTTCATATTGTCCTGCAAGCAGAAATTACTGGTTCATAGGAAGGAAATGAAGCCACAGAAAACCTTCATTCCACTATCTTTGAAAGATGGATTACGTGATTTGCCTGATTAGAGTCTTTTCTATATAACAACTTCAAAAAGGAGAATGGGAAGCTGCCATAAATAATTATTCTCTGTAACCTGGAACCAGAGACATCCAGAAACCACATGCAAAACACCAAAACTTCAGAAAAGTTTAGGATTTCACACATATTTCTAGTTTTTTAGCTGTAAGCAATCCCTGCTCTGTGCACAGAAGCCAGTTCAAAGGAACCGATGGTTTCCTCACTTAAGATTCTCCATAGGATTTGACTCAGCTACAAAGCCACAACACAAGTTGAAGCTTTAGTAAGAAATATGACAAAGAAGACAGTGTTTGAGAAAGTTAAACTGGAAGAGTTTATCACAACATGCAGGGCCTGGCACTATTTGGTATTTTAATTAACTATTTGTGGGTGATCCCAAACTTGGAGGAAGAAGATTGAGAAAGATTTCAGAGACTAAAATTAGGCAGAAAAAGTTGTGTAATGATGATCAAGAGAGCGTCTTCTCAAACTCATAACAAGTGCAAAATGGTATACTTAGCAAAGAAAAAACCCAGAGCCTTGATATCTCCTGAGTAATAACTCCCTGAGTAGCAGTACAGCAAAAAGAATCTGGCTTACAAATCACAAATCGATTTGGCTCTCATACTGAATGTTTCACTTATGTGAAAATGTTGCCAAGTAAGAGAGTATCATTCTGGAATGTTTTTAATAGGGATGCCATACTCAAGGGAGATATTGGCCCCACTTCCACAGAGGTAACAGTATCTTCACTCGAGTCCTGTGCCTAGTTCTGATTTTAACAGTCCAATCATGATGGAGATGCTTACCAGAGCTCAGGGACCAGAGAAACACAAGAAGCAAGTTCACTCAGTTTGGAGGAGAATGTGAGTGGAAGCTTGCAAACACCCACTGGTCTCCTGACAAGAGAACACTGACCCCCTTGTTCTCCAGGTCTGCTCCAGATAGTGAGAGATAATAATCAGCTTAGTTTCAACAAAGGAGATTTAGGTCAGCTATTAAGGAAAAATTCTAGCTATAAGTGATAGCTAAGCACTGAAGCAGGTTACCTTGGAGGGGGCAAGAAGGCACTCCATGAATTTTATTATGTCTAAGAGCCAGTTAAGTAAACATCTGTCAGGGGTAAGTTCAAGTACCCTGGATCTTGCTCTTGCTAAGACAGCATCCAACATACTTTCCAATTAACTTCACCATCTACCTGGCTCTCTAAACTCCAGTATGACCGATCCCAACCTTGTTCAGCAACCACCACTTGCAAGAAATCAAAACACTGGCTGTTCACGCTTTAGTGAACACATGCACGCTGCTGGGCAACACTTACGGGAGATGACACCGTGCCTCAGAAGATACACCACGTTTCTAAGCCTCCTGGGCCACCTGGGCAGCCTCCTGTGATACACCAGCCATTCTGTCCTCTCCCCAGCCCACCTGGAAAAGCAAAAGCAGCAAGATGCCCACTGGCCAGTGCCCAAACCCCTAGCCCTCCACCACTTCCACACCGGCACCTCGAGGCGTGCTGCCACCGCTGAGGCCCGCCCCAGCCACATCCCTCCTCACGGTCCCTCCTCACCTCACGCCCTCGTACCGCGCCCCGCTCCACGGAGGTACCTGCCCAAGCCCCTCTGGCGGGCACCGGGGAGACGCTGTGGGGCTCTTCTGGGGAGGCACCGGGCGCAGAGAGGATTCAAACCCAACCGCCCGCCCCGCCGCTCCCTGCGCGGGCCCGCCTGCACAGATACTCCCCCTTTCCCACAGCAGCCCGCCCGCTCCGCTTCCGCCCGGCCACGGCCGGCAACCTCACGGCTCCGCCACGCTCCGGCTGGGCGGTACCCGCGGCCGCACACCGTAGCCACGCTGCGGAGAGGAGCGCTCGCCCTTGCCGAGCACTGACAGGCCAAGCCCGGCCCAGCCCGGCCCCGCCCCGCCCCGCCTCCCGGGCCGGCCCCGCCCCGCCTCCCGGGCCGGCCCCCAACCACGCGGCCGCACCCTGCGCTCTAGCGGGACATGCTGAGCTCTATGGCCCAGCGGGCGGTACCTCCGAGAGGCCGGCGCTAGAACTACAACTCCCGGGAGGCAATGGGGCGGCGCGGTGACGTGTATCCCGTCACCTGTCTCACCCCACCGCCACTGCCTTGGAGGCGTGCTTCTGGGTGCCGCAGTGGTGGCCGCGGATGAAGGGGCCGGTCGCCTTGCCGCTGCCGTGTGACATGTCTAGCCCACAGTACCCTACCCCGCCGAGTATCCCATTGCGGGAGGGGTGTCTGGAACACCACCACGGTGACTGGCCTGGTCTGGCTACCAGGGGTCGGTTCAGCCCCTTGCGTCAGGAGGGTATAGCATAGGTGGGTCCTGCGGGCCGGCAGGCATAGCAGTGGCCTGAGCGCAGAGCCTGCAAGTGTCAACAGTTATTTGGGTCCTTCTGCGAAAGATAAAGATGCAAAATGGAATATGTGCCTGCAAGAAATCTGGAAAGGGACATTTTACAAGGGCATGTAGGGATGGGACAAGGGGGAATGGCTTTAAGCTGAAAGGGGAGATTTGGGTTAGGTATTCGGAAGCTCCTTATTATGAGGGTGCTGAGGTGCTAGCAAAGGCTGCAAGAGGAGCTGTGGCTGCCCCATCCCTGCCAGTGTTCAGGGCCAGGTTGGACATAGGGGTTGGAGCAACCTGGTCTAGTGGAAGGTGCCCCTGCCCATGGCAGGGGGGTTGGAACTGGATGAGCTTTAAGGTCCTTTCCAACCCAAACCATTCAGTGGTTCTATTTGTTTTGTCATTTGTTTTCTGTTGTGGTTTTGTTGTTTTGGTTTGTGTCTTTTTTCTTCCTTGGATGAAGGAAGCATATAAATATATTACAGAGCTACTCCAGTGCATCTTCTGTGGTCCTGACTTATTGCATCAGGCTTAACCTCTTATAAGTCTCTAAGGCCACTTTAAAGTTAACTATATGGTAAGACCGTGCCAACTTGTCACTGTAGTACTACAGAGCAGTCTGATTGTCCAGCTCTTGAAACCCATACTTTTGACTGGAGAAGGTGCCTTAAACAGGTGCCAAAGGCATGAAAAGATGCTTGAAATGGTCACAAGGTCAAATACGTAAATAGTTCAAAGTTACTGAAAGAACACTAGGGGGTGACTTGGGTATGCTGCATGAGTGCCTTTACAGAGGAAAACATCAGAGCTACAGTTCTTTACATGAGTGAAGGGAGGTTTAACGGGAGCTGTGGATGGATTGACACATGTAAGAAACAGCTGTGAGTTTGACTGATACCCGGAACAAGCTAACAATAGAGCAGATCCTCTGTGTGCATCTTCCAGTTGCAACTTGGTGACTTTCAGGGACGTATTATTTAAATGCAGAGTTTGCCTCTGTCCCAGAAAAATTTCTGAACTCGATAAATGGATTTTAGATTAAATTCAATGGCCTGTGATGCACTATAGGTGGATATCTATGTATGATGGGATCCAAAGTAAAATTCCATGAGCTGTTTCTATCAAAAAATACAGTCTTTTACATGGTTATACTGACAAAGGTTTGTGGAAGAGAAATTCCTGCCATTAGTTTCCAGGTTCCTTTGGAAGCTTGTTCAACAAAGTGAACATGTCAGTGACATGGACAGTGGGATCAAGCACATCTTCAGCAAGTTGCTGACAACACCAAGCTGTGTGGTGTGGTCGACACGATGGAGGAAAGGGATAACATCCAGAGGGACCTGGACAGGCCGAGAGGTGGGCCAGTGCAAACATCATGAAGTTCAACAAGGCCAAGTACAAGGTCCTGCACCAGGGGCAGGGCAATCTCAAGCACAAATACAGACTGGGAGGAGACTGGATTCAGAGAAGCCCTGCGAAGAAGGAACTGGGGGTGTTGGTCCAAGAGAAACTTAACATGAGCCGGCTTCAGTGTGTGCTCGCAGCCCAGAAAGCCAACCATATCCTGAGCTGCATCAAAAGGAGCGTGACCAGCAGGTCGAAAGAGGTGATCCTGCCCCTCTGCTCTCATGAGGTGCCGCCTGCAGTACTGCATCCAGCTCCAGGGAGGATGTGGAGCTGTTGGAGCGAGTCCAGAGGAGGCCACAAAGTGCTGAAGTGCCTCTGCAGTGGCAACAGGTTGAGAGAGTTGGGGTGGTTCAGCCTGGAGAAGAGAAGGCTCTGGAAGGCCTTAAAGCAGCTTCCAGCATCTAAAGGGGCTGACAAGAAATCTGAAGAGGGACTTTTTACATGGGCATGTAGTTGACAGGACAAGGGGGAATGGCTTTAAACTGGCAGAGGGGAGATTTAGATTAGGTGTTAGGAAGAAATTCTTCACTGTGAGGCTGATGAGGCACTGGCACAGGTTGCCCAGAGAAGCTGTGCCTGCCCCATCCCTGGCAGTGTTCAAGGCCTGGCTGGACAAGGATTTGAGCAACCTGGTCTAGTAGGAGGTGGCCCTGCCTGTGACAGGGGGCTGGAACTCGATGATCTTTAAGGTCCCTTCCAACCTAAATCATTCTGCGTTTCTATGAAGTGGCCATAGAAAAGGGACAGGGATGGCTAGAGGGCAAGAATAGGATTTGTTTGAACTTTCACATTTTTGGAATTACAGTAGATCTTTCTGCCAGCTTCAGGCGCTTGATGCTGTGAGTTGCATTACATAAATAAATGAAAACCAGATTTGAGTTAATGATTGGATTTCCAAGGTTACATTTTTAGTTTAGAAAGACGAGCCGTGGACCCAAATGCCAGCTTTTCTGCATTGCTCCATAAATACACAGTCTCTGGTGTATGAGGATTTACCAGAAAACGATCAAACATGCGTTTTGATTTCTGTGCTCTGTCATTAACAACAGACAGGGTGCAACTATAGAAAAAACAATCCCAAATTAGCCCAGAATGGAAAAGGAAATTGAAAAATTTCCTGTAGAAATCTACTTTATATTCACAATATGTCTTAACACACTCTCAGGGTTAGAGCCTTAGTATATCGTGCCTCAGAGAGAGGTGAGCAGGGATGAGCCCTGCCTAAGAGATGGTGAAGGTGGTCATTGTATTTGCACTTGTTCTTTTAGCTCTGGGAAGTACACACAGTTATGAGAATGACACAGCAGTAGGAATTCCTGATCTCCCTTGCCTGTGTCACACCTCGTGGGTTGGTAAGGGCTGTTTTCCAGTTCCACTCCCTTCTCTACAGGGTTTCATGTGCCTGAACACTCAACACTGTCTTACATCAGCTGTTGGTGCAGAAGGTGCTTGGTCCTGCGCATTGCAGAGGGTGAGACAGAGCCTGTGCTTTCAATCTTGTTCTCCCTATGGATAATAAATAAGTGACCGAAAAATCCACCTCCTAAAGTACTAATGATCTGCCCTGTGACTTGTTTGGGTTGATGGCAATGTGGTTTGCAAGTGCTGCCCAGGCAATAAGAAAAATTTCTGGAACGTGTTACGGCAGTGAGGCTGATGTGAAGCGTTTGTACTGTGAAACAGAGACACCAGGGGGCTTTACTGCACAGGAACAAATCGCTGAGCACGATCCTGCTCCTGAATCTCACAAAAAAATCTTGTTTAGCTTGAATGATTTCACATTTTTCTGTTTTCACATAAACAGAAATTGACTATCCATAGTAATGTATGGAAATAAAACATTTAAAAATTGTTTTATCAACTGAAGGTATCACAATTTGAGAATGCCTCATATTATTATTATTGTTTCCTGTCCTTATACAGGTGTTTTTAAGGACTTTTAGTTTCATCATGTAAATTCTCTTACGTATATAAATGCTAAGTGAGTTATACAAATGAACCAAAAATATCACCAAAAATTGTATTTGTTTGCCAGTCAGTAGAATATGGTCAGTTGTATAATGTCTTGATTGAAATGCAATTCTCTCAGTCTACCAGCATGCCAGGATGGTGTGTAGGACGGTAAATTTAAATTAGATCTTAGGAAGAAGTTCTTCACTGTGAGGGTGCTGAGGCACTGGCACAGGTTGCCCAGAGAAGCTGTGGCTGCCTCATCCCTGGCATTGTTTGAAGCCATGTTGGACATGGCTTGGAGCAACCTGGTCTATGGAAGGTGTCCTTGCCCATTGCAGGGGGTTGAAACTGAGTGATCTTGAAGGTCCTTTCCAACCCAAACCAGTCTGAGATTCTATGATTATTACACCCGAGTGCTTATTTCTGTGCCCAACAGTGTGCATCTTATTTACGTAACCGCAGGCTGGTTAGTTCATGTTGTAGAACAGCCACATTAGCTATGATGTGCGTAGCCACAGTGGTTATTTCACAGTAGCTGTAATGCAAATAAACATCTCTTGTTTTCTTTCTTCCCCCCCCACAGACATTTCAAGCTGTTTACTGCTGATATATATGATGCATCTGTTACTTCAGGGATTTAAACGATGCAAAACCCCTTAGGAGAGAGAGATGAGGTAGAAAGTGGGGCAACAAAGTTATACAAGGAAAAGAGTTTAAAAAGCTGAAATTGTAGAAATTGTTTCCCGTGGTCATGCTTATTTAAAGCATACATCTTGTCTTTAAAAAATATGTGCTCACATTGAATCAGGCTTATCCTTAGACACTGAGCAGTCTCACAAATCTCTTCTCAGTCCCTGTACTGAGAACAGATTTGTGTTCCTGTAACTTGATTTGTTGTATCATTTGGGCGTCTGCTTTTCAAATTAGCTTGAACCACAACATTAATAAGAATATAGGTCAGTCTGACAAAGAAGAATGATGAACACCAGTTAGAGGAAAAGAAAGGCAGGGAAAGAAGGTGAAATTGATGTGATGGGGAAACATGCTGTAGAGTTGTTTTCAATGCACTCTGTAGATTATTTTTTTTTGCTAATTTTTTCTTATTAAATATGTACACATTCAAAGAACATGTTATAAGGTACAGAATAATTTGAAGATACTTCCTGTTAACTTCATTAGCATCATCTTTTAAAAAATATATTTAATATGGGTTATGGATGCTACTGAATGAGCAAGTTCATATCTCATCATCATGTTTCTTAATGGGAAAACTTAATGAGGCACTGTCATGTAATTTAGACGACTAAAATATCATATGGTAAAGTCTGAGATCAGTAGCTAAAAGGTACAGATGTTTTGTGTGCTTTTGTTAGTACATTAAAAATGTTTCTTCTTAATTTTCAAAGGTGACCAGTAATAAAGATATGATGAGTAATTTTGCAGAAAATTACCTAGACCCAAGGCAATATCATGCTGTTACCGGAAGGCTGACATGCTGTGAGATGGGTGAACAGGATCACTGTGTGTCAGACACATGAGTATCTTGTCTGTTCTACTTGGCTGAGTGAATCCAGAAGGGTCACAGTATTTGCATAGCATAGGCAAAACTGAATTTTCTGCTCTGTAGCACCAGGCCTTGCAGGGGTTCCTTGTGGCTTCAGGCTTTGAGGAATAGAGAGGATCAACGACAGTTTTGGTAATTAAGACAGTGACAAAGTGAGTGGGAATTTCTGCTTTTGTTTGCAGCAGTAGCTACCATGTGTCACCTCCTAACAGAGCAAAGCCTGCTTTAGCAGGTCAGATTTCAGCAGGTCAAACATTTTGCTTGTTCTTGGAGAGACAAGAGAGACACAGGCTATGGTCTGAATTAGTTTTCAAACAGCTGATTGTTAACCTACTCTGGGAAGAAGGAATCAGCAATGGAGAAAACTCATACTGCAGTTTGTTATCCCTTGTTCATGCTGTTACAGCCAAATTTTTCTGTATGTCAAAACCTACACCTTTTTCATGTCTGAAACAGGCCTTCAACTTAATTCTACTAACCCTGCTGTGGTTTGAGATACTGAATGCTAGCCTAGGGCGAAGTAACAGGAGGTCCATGGTGGATGTCTGTGAGAGAAACTGGAGGTCTCCCTGAAGCCTTCTCTTCTCCAGACTGAACTCAGCCTGTCTCCATAGCAGAGGTGCTTCAGCCCTCTGAGCAGTTCTGTGGCCTCCTCTGGAATCGCTTCAACAGACCCACATCCTCCTTACACTGGGGGCCCCAGAGCAGAATGCAGAACTGCAGGTGAGGTCTCATGAGAGCGGAGTAGAGGGGGAAAATCACCTTATAATAATAATGCTTGTGGGCTGTGTACTGTCTTTGATATTTTTTAAATGTATCTGGAAGAAGTGACTGTTGCATCTGAAATAAACCAGTGCTTTGCATTTGTGTGGAGTTTTGGCTCATTTTTGTCTGTAGCATTATGCCGTGGTTGTTAGATGCATTGCTGTCTGGCTGTGCACTCTCTTTCATTAAGATGTCATGGTGCCTGCTGACAAGTGGGATGGATCTTCGACAAAGACCAGAGGCTGTTGAGTGTTAATGGTTTTAATTGGCAAAGTAACTTCCCATGCAGGAAGTCTTTATGTGCCAGTACTCAACCTTGGCACCACATACTTCCAAACGTTTAATCACACCTGACTGTTCACACGTATGTGTCAAATAGTAGTGGAGGAAAGGGAAGCATGAATTTCAAGGACAGTATTGGCTCCCTGCAAACAGAGGCTGAATTGCACCGAGCACTTTGGAAACTCCTATGAGAGGTACCCAAATGTCATTAGCTGAGAGACAAGGGCAGTCCTCTGTTCATTAGATAATAGTACCAGCAGGGAGGTACTGGGTCTCAGCAAAGTGAGTTTGCTTTTAACATACAGATTGTGAAATTGCCTCAGTCTGTTAGAAAAATGAAGCTATAATATTGACTAATTAACATCTATAAACATATAAAATAACTATTAGCATGTAAGTCACTGATACATAAGTTAATTTCTGAAATACGGGACAATGGAAAATAAATCAATACTTTCATGTGTGAAATTGCATAACCCCTGGGATTTACTTTGCCTGACTTCACATGCTTAAAAGTTAGGGCAGATGAGTCCAGGTCTGAAGGGCTAGTTTTATAATTGCAATGTGGTACTATATTTTGGGGTTTTTAAGAACAAGTTAGATAAATGTCAGGAGTTACTTAAGAATAATTGGCACTATCTCAGGTAAGAGAGAGGGACTCTCCAGCTACATATTGGCATGGGGAAATGGTCCAATGCTTGTGGTTTTGAGTTAAGGCAGGAAAACCTGAAAGTAAAAAGTGGCTAATAATATATTTATTGTCCAAGCTGAGAAAACAGATAAAAATGAGAATCAGGGGAAAGGAAGTTAGGCTTGGTCATACTGCTTATACTATTTCAGTGGTTGAAAAGATATTAAAGGAAATTCACATGAGTATAGGTAATAGTATTCTATAGTAATAGAGGAGAAAAGGGAAGAACTAGTCGTAGGGCCTCCTTCATATACTTCCTGCAGTAATCTCTCACTTTTTAGCTATTATGAAGAATATCAAAGCAATATTTCATTGTGCAGTCAGCATCATAGATAGGCCAGCAGGATTTCAGCTGACTTTGATTTTGTCACAGTTAATTTTTATGTTGTTTTATTATTGTCCTCACAAATTATTTTTCAATATCACAAAAGAAAAAGCCTGTCTAGCATCTAGAACTTCTGTTGTTAGCATTTTCTCAAGAAGTGGGTCAATACAAGAAACCATGAAGTTTAAGTAAAGCAGACTGCTGCATGCTTAGTAACAAAGTTATGGTAAATGTAAGGTAAGTTTTTGACTTTGAAGCAGATTGTACTTAGAAGTAAAGATACGCCAACTCTTGAAAACATACCAGGAGGCATAATAATGTGCTGGATAAAGATGCATGGTAATTAAAATGGAAATATAGATACGTTATAGATATGTTTAGTCCCCACAGGGAAAATGTTTAAGGGGAGCTGATGCATCATTTTGTCTTCTGAGCACCACTGAGTGGAGTCATTCTTCTTCTAATTTAAACTCTTAATTTTCTGCCTTTCCTCTGTTCTCATTACAGAAGACAGACTCCCTTACTGGATGCCTCTGGACAGGAACCTAGCACCAGTAGTCTCACTATTCTTCCAGAGGAGCCTGACCTTTCTACTGGTGGAAGAAGGACCCCAAAAAAGGGGGCTAGCACCTTCAGGAAATTTAGGTGATCTGAACAACTCCCCTATTTTTGAACTAATTGATTTGGCCCTATAAAACAGCACTCTGGAGGGTGGTAAGCACTTCTTGATGCTTTTCTCCTTTTTACAGCCTGCTGTCTACTCTACTCATTTTGTCAAACTCTTCCTATCTTTCCACGTCTTTATCACTGTTTGTGCAAAAATCTTCTGTACAGCTTGTGCTTAATAGAACAGTCATCTTACATCTCTCTTCTTCACTGATTCTCCATCTGTTCTCTATCCAAACCAAAGCTGAAAAATTATCCTGTGCTTTGCATAAATCTCTTCAGCACTTCTTCCAGTGCTTTTTTTGCTTTCAATTTTAACTTTACTGCCCTGTGGTAGACACTGCAGTAGATAGTTGTGCACTGCACTGCACTCCTAAATCCTTACCTGCAAACAAATATCTCTTCATTTAATCATTGTCCATTTTTAAGTGTGTGTATATGATTTAAACACTTATTTTCAAGTAAATGCACACAATAGTATGTTCAAATGGGAGGGCAGTGCTATTCTTTAACATTATATGGTTTAAATTAATCGTAGAATCATAGTAGAGTAACAGAATGTTTTGGGTTGGAAGGGACCTTAAAGATATTCTAGTTCAAACCCGCCTGCCACAGTATATGGTATAATTTCCCTAAGCCTTCATAAAAAATTTTAACCGTCCAACAAATGAACTGGGGTCCTCATTTGTTACCAGACTAATTGTGCTGAGTGCTGATAGCACCTTCAGCCAGATATAGTTCTTACTTAGGGTCAATAACCCTGGAATCATACAGCAGGGGAAAACAATGTTACTCAAAGTATAACAAATTCATTAAGCATCACAGAACTAAGTTTTTAAATTTTACATCCAGTTATTCCCTGAAACTAATTGCTTTGTAATCTAAAAGTTTATTTGCTTCTTTTTATCTCTGCCAAACCAAAGCAAGCCAAACTGATTCAGACTCTCCTTTCACTCCTGATCTTCTCAACATTCAGATTTACAGAACACAGAGTGACAATGATGTCTAGTGATAATTACAAGTTGTGAAGCATCTTTGATGTGTAGACGTTTGCCAATCTCTGCTTAGTTAAGATTTTCACCTTCTCGAAGTTCCCCTTTTGTCTGTTGCAACAGCACAAAGGCACAAAGATGACATGAAGTGGAATGTTAGTATTCCTCTAGCAACAAGGAGGTCCTTATGAATAATGTATATATATAATGAACTCAGAGAAACTCTACAGTACAAACAGAGGTGTGTTGGTATGTTATCAGCCAATTTTTCCTCAAATTCATATGTTTAGAGTGCAGGAATGTTCCATATACTGTATTATTTCTTGTGTTTCATTAGCCTCGTTTCAAGTGGACCAAACTGTGGGACTACCACCCACATAAGATAATATTTGTGAGAAAAATTTCTTTTAGCATTTTCTTTAGTTGAGCCTAAGTAGTCCTCTAAAATATATCCTCCCATCATTATAGTTAGTTATAATCAGGTTTTATTTAGCATAAGCATTGTAAATACCATATACTGTTGTGAGACACAAGGATGATGTTCAAGTGTATTTGCAAGATTGGAAACATCTGCTGCTTCAGAATGTGCTATGTCATTTAGAAACCTGATAATACCTTCCCTCACCGTACTAAGTTTGTGAACCTCTGTGTTACTTACTTGGTTTCCATGATTTCTGCTGATTTCTGTGAAGAAAAGTGTGACTTAACCCAAATTTTTTAAAGCAGTGGTAATACAAATACCTTTTTGAAACCAGTTTTAATGCTAAGTAGCTTGGAAATCCAGTTAACAAAATAACTGTAAAGTAATAGATGCGTTTAATAGTTGAAAGGTCAGGTTTGGTTTGTTTTTTTGGTTTTCAAACAGGAATACTCCTTAAGACTTCTTAGAAAGGTCTTTTTGAGCAAGGTAGTACAAATATACCCAGCTACATTGCATACCTGTGGTTATAGGTGGTATAGAATGATGGTTCTTTAGTCTCTGGGAGGACACTTGCATGAGAAGGACATTTTTTAATTCAGTGAATTGAAACTGTTCCTCATGAGATTTTTGGCTGTACCCTGGAATGCAGTAATGCCAAACCTCCAAACCCATTCAGTGCCTTCAAACCACCTTCTTGATTGAGCCTTCATACTGGGTGAAGTATTGTAACTGGATTTTAGCGTATCTGTGCTCTATAGACAGGTTTACCATGATTCCCAGACAGGAGATAAAAGACTGTCCGAGAGTATTAACAAGATCCAAAATGCACAGTATGGAAAATAAGTCTTAGTAGTAGCTTAAATAAGTCTCATCCCTTTTATGTTTCCCTGAACATATAGGGTGAAGCAGGCATGCCTTTCCATGGTTTCTGTTGGGGCCTGTCCAGCAGTACGAAATGCTAGGCTGCACACCCATGGCTGCTCATTACACTTTATCCATCTCTTTCCATTTAGAGGATGAAAAGTTAAGGAGTTCATTCAGTTCTTCAGAGAATCATAGAATCATGGAATGGTTTGAGTTGCAAGGAACCTTCAATACCATCCGGTTCCACCCCCCGTGCCATGAGCAGGGACGCCTTTCACTAGACCAGGTTGATTAAAGTCCCGTCCAACCTGGCCTTGAACACTGCCAGGGATAAGGCAGCCACAGCTCCTCTGGGCAACCTGTGCCAGCACCTCCCCACCCTCACAGGGAAGAATTTCCTACTAATATCTAATCTAAATCTCCCCTCTTTCAGTTTAAAGCCATTCCCCCTTGTCCTGTCCCTACACGCCCTTGTAAGATGTCCCTCTCCAGATTTCTTGTTGGCCCTCTGAGGGTGCTCTGAGCTCTCCCTGGAGCCTTCCCTTCTCCAGCTCTCAGCCTGTCTCCATAGCAGAGGTGCTCCAGCCCTCACAGCATCTTTGTGACCTCCTCTGGGCTTGCTCCAACAGCTCCACATCTTTCTTAGGTTGGGGCTAAACACAGTACTGTGGGTGGGGTCTCACGCGAGCAAAGTGGAAGGGGAGAGTCATCTCCCTCAACCTGCTGGTCACACTTCTTCCCTCATGCATTTTTCTGTCACAATAATCACGATAGTTTCATTTTCACAAATCTGCCTGCCTGCTTCTTGGTTGTATCTGTATTTCCTCTTGTCTCTGAGCATGAGGTTAATGTGACTAAATGTAAATGTGTTTAAACTAGTTACCTTAGCTTGCTTTTGCAGTCGGTGGCAAGGAATAGGCACTTATTCACTTACTTACTAGAAATGGTTCACCACAATCAGTTTTAGAAATCTATGTTAGGGCATTAGTAATCTGCTGTAGAAGTGCTTTTGTTTTTTTTGACTGATCATCCAGGAGCCTGGCTGAGAAGTTCCATGTAGACACCTGCGTTCACCCAAATGAAATTTATGTTCAATGTCGTTGATCTTTAATTTACATTGTAAGGTATTTTCTTTTCTGTGTGCATATATAAATCTATGTACTGTGTAAGACACTGACAGGAGACACTGATGCAGCCTTTTTAGTAATTGAACATTTTCATATAAAAATGAAGCATCTCTGGAAAGTTGCAGGTTTCCATGGGATCCAGCTGGAACAGAGAAGAGAGCCTGAAGCAGTTTTCTTCTTTTTTTTCTCCTTTCCCAGTTTTCCTTAATGAATAGAAATACTCTTTAGTTTTATTTTCTTCAGCTTTTGTGTGGACCATGCACCTGTATTAGCTAGATTTGTTGTTCCTGCATGATTTTTAGCATAATATTGTTTCTCCAAGAACATCCTGATCACAACTAAAGTAGAGGCTGGTCTCTTTGCTTCAGTCTACTGGAAGCCATTAGTGACCACAGCTGTGGTAAACTTCACTCTAGGTCTCATCCTTCAGAAGAAATCATGAAGGTCCAGCCAACCCTAGGATTTAGCTATAGTGTAACCATGCCATGGATTTTACAGGTAAAATATATTGACAGTATTGAAGACAGCTTCCTAGTCGCTCAGTTTCTGACACTGTGGAATGTCTCTGTATCGTATTAGATGAGAAGGTCATTAGCTGTCTTTGTTCAGAAATTATGTCACTCTGCTTGGTGGTCGACTTGAAATGCTTTTTTTGTAGGAGTGACCTCCGCAGACTTCTGAACTGTCAGTTCCATCCCTTATGATTATCTCTTGTGCTGCTTCGAATATTAATGGCACAAAGCCATCCTTGTCTGCAGTGAGCACAATCCAAGAAGAGCCTACAAAAAATAAGCAAAAAAAGAACATGAGTGCACTGCTCTGGTTACATAAAATGTGCAAGCACGTTTTAAAAAGCCAGCCAGCATGCGAGCAGGGCAGCCTGTCTTTTTGTGCACTAAAGCCTTATTACGCTAATGACATTAAGGTCTGACAATCCATGCTGAACACACCTTCATGTAAATGCAAAGAGAGGCTAGATGAAAGGTCTTGAAAGGTTTGAGGCATTTTGTCCCTTATTTAAATTAAGTTGAAAAACAAGGTGCATCCTTGTTTGTTCTGATGAACAGTAAGTATCTCCGTTTTCTGAAAACTCAGCCAGCCTTTCTATGCTGACTTTTTTTCTACTGATGTCTACTTCTCCTTATCCTTTTTGCTCATCTGCTCTACCCCAATGATGAGGAGATCATAAAAACTGGAAAAGTTGGCAAAGAAATCATTGTGCTGTATTTGTTCTAGAAGAAAGTAGGGGTTTCCATCTCCTTTACTGTCAAGCCAAGATTGTTCAGTATGTTTTCAAATTCATATGGCAAATGGAAGGAAGTTACACCTTGAAGATTTACAAAAGATGTCATGATTTACAAAAGACTGTTTACAAAAGCTGATATAATAAAATTTCTTTCATTATTTATCAAAACTTCTCATAAAGAGAATGAACAAAGTCTGAATGACGTTTTCTATCTTTTTCTTTCCTCAAGTTAAAAAGAGACAAGATTAGAAACCAAAGACGTCAAAATCATTAAAGTTCACTTTATGTATTGCTTGGAAGCAGAAAATAAACCTTTCCTGCCCTTGCTTTTTTACTTTCCTTTGCAAGTCAGCTTGAAAATGAAGCTATACATACCATATATTTTTTTCTAGTGATCCATCTGTTTCTTTTTGGACTGGATATTGCAGTTCTTATATAAAATAGTGAATTCTCTATTTGGCTTTGTTTTCAGTTTGACATTTTATGTAAAAGAAAAAAATCTGTGGCAACTGAAAAGCATTGTGGGAGCCTTTGTATGATGCTTTTTTCTTACAGCATATGATCCTGTCCTTACGGAGCAGAGGCATTAACTGGAATATGAGGTAGAGAAAACCCTGATATGTTCTGTTATTGAATTTTTTTATTTTGGGAGATAAAGCTGTGTTTTGAAAAGGAGTGTGAAAAAAAAAAGAACTGTAGAAAATCCAGGGGAACTGCGCTTAATTTTTGTCAGTCATGACAAAGCATGTTCCTGCACAAGGCAAATCTCCCCTCCTTATACTATTAACTAAGCACTTTTCCAGGCTGCTACTCTATTGCGTGTTGTCTTGTCACCTGTTACATCATAAGAAGATTGTCATTCCAAACCACGAGTCTTTAATCTTCTACTC
The DNA here is from genome assembly GCF_033783945.1 of Neopsephotus bourkii. NCBI lineage: Eukaryota > Metazoa > Chordata > Aves > Psittaciformes > Psittacidae > Neopsephotus > Neopsephotus bourkii. The sequence continues at coordinate 5,847,837 of NW_026902076.1, read as the reverse complement.
TTAATTCTTCCTTTCTAAATCTGGACAGACTTCAGATTCTGTAAGCTACGGGCCTAAAAGTAGAAATCCTGCTGTGCAAACTGATGGTTGCATTGTTGGTCAAATGGATAAAACATTTTTGCCAAACTCTTGGGACTTTTTCATTTCATCTGTTGAAATATTTTAAGTTCTCTGTGTCGTTGATAAGACTTGCTTTGGAGGATATCCCACAAAATATTTAAATGGTGGAAAAACCCTTTATGGAATGTAATACCCTTTTGCTGTGGACAATTATTATGATGACACCCCGCTGAAAAGGGAGACTTCTGTGTGCTAATAGCAGGGCAGCAGGGTCAGCCTGCATTTAGTACAGGTAATGGCATTACAGTCCTGGGCTTAGAGTGCAAACAGTGAGGCCAAGTTCGTTGCTTGTATAACTCTGACGATCTTCATAGCCTTGCTGTAGATATTAATTTGGCCTACAGCTGTGAACATTCTTCCCCCGGTATGTTCAAGTTTAAGTGTTTATTCAAAGTAAAAAATGCCAGGCTGTCACTGTAATACAAGCACACTTTTCATTACATGCCTTTTAATTATATAGTATTAAAGGATGGGAATGATATTTTTAAACTTCACTTTTAATATTCATGCCTTGTGGCAAAGAAAAATTCAGAAACATAAACCTTTACTGGTCAGAACTGAATAAGAGCTACATAAACTGCTTCTGCCCCAAACCTGGTAATTTTGCAAGATTTTGGTGAGTTGTAGAAAGATTCTTGTTTCAGTTGTTCCTTTTGCTGTCAACAAACAGATTCAATTTCAGAAAAGCCAAGCACCCCATTGAACATAAAGAGAGGCAATTTATGATGATTCTGAGACACTGTCTTTTTGGTATTTCTCAAGTCTATTGCATGAAATTGAGAAGTGATGCTGTGCTAATTAAGTATTACATATTCAACTGTTCCGTAGAGCTGAATATAGTTTTTCTCAGGCTCATTATTTATTATCTTCATACCAAAATCTAAGCCTCTTTTTTTTCATTATGGGCATTTGTTTCCAAAATCAAGAGCTGGAAGTACAGGCCAAAAATGGTATCCTTGCCCTGCAAAGCTGCACTGTGTTATTGCAGGAGCCTGCTGGGAAATGTCTCAGGCCTCAAGAGCAAGCAGAGTTTTTTGTATATGCCCCCACTGCATGGTACAGGTGAGAGAGAATGCTGACAAAAATACAAACTCTGCTTATCCTTATCTTCTGGAACAATTCTCTGAAACTGCTGTAAGCCCGGGTAAAACCGAAATGGCTAAACATGTCTTAAATAAAGGCAGCTCCCCTGATCTGTACTGTAGTTGTAGCCCCATTGCTTCAACCTTGTGGTTGCATCAACAACGAGATAAGCAGAATCTGAATGGCAGAATAGTGCGTATTTTGCATCTCTTTCTTCCAACTGTTGTACGTGCCAACACCAGTAATATCCCAGGCCTGGTTTCTTTTTCACCAGTAAGCCTGTTATTTCAAAGTCTGATATGTAACCGTTATTAGTTAGAAAACTACAGCTTAGAATATTACTTTTTTTTTTTTTCTTTTTTTTTTTTCTTTGTAGAGGCATTGAATCACAGAATGGCTTGGGTTGGAAGGGACCTGCAAGATTATCCAGTTCCACCCCCCCTTGCCATGGGCAAGGACCCCTCACACTAGATCAGGTTGCTCCAAGCCATGTCCAGCCTGCCCTTGAACACTGACAGGGATGGGGCAGCCACTGCTTAGCCTCATCATCCTCACAGGGAAAAACTTCCTAATACCTATTCTAAATCTTGCCTCTGTCAGGCTAAAGCCATTCCCCCTTGTCTTGTCACTACAGGCCCTTGTGTAAAGTTCCTCTTTGTATTTTTTGTCAGCCCCTTTAGGCACTGGAAGCTGCTCTAAGGTCTCCCTGGAGCCTTCTCCCAGCCTGTGTCCATAGCAGAGGTGCTCCAGCCCTCTGAGCATCTTTGTGGCCTCCTCTGGCCTTGCTCAAACAGGTCCAAGCCCTTCACACATTGGGGTCCCCAGAGCGGGATGCAGTACTGCAGGTGGGGTCTCACCAGAGCAGAGTAGAGGGGGAGAATCACCTCCTTGGACCTGCCGATCACACTGCTGGTGCATCCCAGCATACGGTTGGCTTTCTGGGCTGCAAGCGCCCATTGCCAGCTCATGTTGCACCTCTTGTCCACCAACACCCCCAGGTCCTTCTCCTCAGGGCTGCTTTCACTCCAGTCTTCACCCAGCCTGTATTTGTGCTTGGTTGCTTTCTCCAACTGCTCAATTCATTTCTCATAAGACAGAGTATACTGGTTAAGCCAGTATGTCTCAGCCTGTCAGGGGCTAAGGCAAGGGATAAAACAGGGTAATTTATGGATCTGTCAGTGTGGAAACCTTGCAAGGAGGTCATAATTATAGCCAACTACCATGTACTGTAAGATCATAATATACTTAGACCTTGATGAGGAAAACCACCTGAAGCATTGTACAGAAATGGCTAAAAAATAACAGCATGTGTGTTGCTGAGAAAGCAGCATAGGTGAGAATACAGTGACAAGGTAATTCTGTTGTCAAGTCTGGGACATACTTGTAAAAATGGGCAAAGCAAAATGCCAAAAGGTGTCAAGGAAGCATTTCTATTTCTAGGTAACACAGCATACTGACTATTTCTCAGCTTTCCTCTAATCTAACATATTATTCTGGTAATGGGTACTTCCGCAGTTACTTAGCATTTAAGTGATTTCAAGACACTCTGCCATATTTCAGACAAAGGAAAACACACACTTATCAAAAAAAAAGTTAGCTATCTCAGTTTATTACAGCATGGGGTTATTATTCTACCACAAATGCCTTTTACATTACAAATCCCAGGTGAAAGCAGATACCAGAAATAAAAAGAACATACCGTGCTTCATTTCAATAACAGGCAGATCAAACAGCTGCTGGACTAAATTCAAAGGGATCTTGCCATCACAGAGGAGAACATCTTTTGTTTCTTCAGAAACTGCTCCATTTGAAAAACTTTTCTTCAAATGCATGGATGTAAAAGAAAAGATCTTGTTAAAGGCTTAGACATTGTGCCCGAGTTGTTTTAACCACTCCTATGCCTTTACTCCTTTTGGTTCTTTAGCAATTTGCTTTTATCCTTGTCTACGTTTGCTACAATTTATAGATGACACCATCCTGCAGTGAAATTCTAAGCAGAAACTCTTAGTCCCAGGTGAAGAGGAATATGACTCTTTGCTTTCTGCACTTATGCAGCTCAAAATTATATCAGCCCTGTATATGTAATGGATCGGTTCATGTATGTATGTGGCCATTGGGCCTTTCTGCCTGAAATGTCAATTCAGTGGAAGGAAATACATAATGCCTGGAATGAAGCTGTCCAAGATGCTACCAGAGCAAATGAGTAATCTGCTCAGTTTCAGTTGTACATGTGGGTGGGTTTGATAGTTGCTGATCAGCTATTTCACCCCTCAGTTCTGGCACAGAGAGAATTGCAGAGAGACTGGGCGTAGCGACAGCCTCTCTGAAAAGCTGTCGTAACAAAGCAGCTTGGGAATCCTGTGACTTTCCCCTCCCTGAGAGGGGGAATGTATGGATTTACAACCCTGGAATTTGCTCTGCCATTCACTAAAAGAACACACACAGACAAAGGTGCTTCATTGACGTTTAGCTGGCCTTGAGAATCAACACCTTTGTGTTCCATCATTCTGATTACTGCAGAGTGCAAGGACCACAAAATGGCTGAGCTAATGTGGTTATGGAGTAGATATATATTTGCATTGAGATTTTCCTATTGGCTATCATTTGAGAGTTGTTTTAGCATTAAAATTTTCCAGAGACTCAATGCTATTAAAAAATATATGTGAATTGGGCATTTTCTTCTGGATAATCTTGTTATACTTTGTCCTCTGAATTTCATTTTGTTCTTTCCTCTCCATAATTACCACCTGTGTAGTTCCCATGTGTTCTGGTTTGGTTTTTATTCCTTTGGCAACCCTTCTGTTTGCAATAACCCCAGATTTAACAGATTTTATTTGTTCTTTGAATTAACAGTTTTACTTATCCCATCTCCTAGACCTTTCTGTTTTGCACATTCAGAAGGGATTCAAGTTAACATTTTAGAATGGATTGAAAAGATGTCATCTATTCTAACTCCTGTTTTAGTCCTGCCTTTTCAGTGTCTATTTCATGCCCTTTCTTGCTATACAAAATGCTAAATAAATTCACATCATCTATTTCTGTGCAGAATAATCTAACCTTTGACTAAATAAATGTCTTTTTTAATGCTCATCTTTTTTATAGTTGTGCTGTCTTTTGACTAATTCACTCGCTCAGTAAGTGTGTCTTTTTTCTGCCATGTAATGTGTAACAACCTTTCTAAATCAATCACTTTCCTTTTTCTGTACACAATACTTATGCTGTCACACAGCCACTCTGCATCCTGTAAATGCGAATGTCTGCCAACCTCATGAAAAAGTATTTTTTTCCCTCCTCTCTCATAAATTGGCCATGCAGCTAGACTATGGATGGTTATTTATTTATGTATTAGGACTGACTGCAGATGTCAGAACTGTATGGATGTATTTCTGTTAAAAGTGTAAGCTTCCCAGCTTTCAAAGGTCTTCTCATCCCTTTCCCCATTCAAAACAGCCAGAAATTAGTTGCTGTGTAATTAATAAGGAATTCATCAAAGAAGTGTATTTTTTTTATTGTCATAAACCTATAGTAACTTTTTATTACAGCTGTAACTATATAACAGAATTTCTTTGTCATTTTTAGGTCTCTTCAAATTATATAGTAGTATATTCTATTGAACCTAAATGCACTTAAGACTCAATGGGCTCAAAACTAAATGTTCAGCAGTAACAACCACTACATTTCCCTGAAATCAGGTTGAAATAGCAGAGTTTATTCAAACTTGTACTTCAGTTAATAATTACAGTAAAAGGTGGGCTGTAAATGATTGTCTTGACCTGAGTGGTTCATTTTTTCACATAGATATGCTTTAACTCAAAATTAACAAGAAGACAATATATATCTGCCTCTGTTGACTTGAAATCTCTTAAATGGAAATCTATACTAAGGTTGACTTTGTTCTAGTTAGCCTTGCAAGTTATTGGAATAGCCATTGGAGGTGGAAGATAGTTTTGTATATGCAGAACTAAATGGTATATTAAGTTTTGGAGTTGTTTCTTTCATCACTCATGAGCATTCATATTAGCTATTCTCTGTCTTTGTCATATGCTTCTGTTTATAATGATAAATGTAATCATCTTTACATTTCTTTTTGTCTGCTGGCAAATTCTGTCAAGTCAAGAATCTTTCTCTGTTTTAATCCTCTGTTTTGTCTGTTTAAGTGATGTTAACATGCCTTTAATGTTTAGTTTAAATGATGATAACATGCCTTCTCTTTGAGGAATATGTTCACAAACATCATAACATGGGTTAACTGATTTTAACTCTTGTCTGTTTTTGAGAAGCAGGTAACTGTTAGTATTCCCTTTTTACAGATGATCAAACCATTACACAGGAAGATTAAGAGATTTATGCAAGGTCATGGAAGTAATTTGTGACAGTTATAAAATCAAATAAAATCTCACCTTAGTACTTCCTATTTTCATGCCTTAAACCAAAGACAATTTTCTAATCAAATCTACTTTTTACCCACCTCTTCCCAAAATATGTTATGGTTTTGCTCTGTTGCTGTCTATCTCCGATAGGAGCCAGAGGACTTGGAATTCTCACATTAAAATCCCTTAATGTTAGTTGTTTTATCCTAAACCAAAATTTATTGGTAGACTAAGAGCATTTTAATCACAGAAATAGCAAACAGATTTCCACTCATGTGAGAGGATATTTCAGATTAAGTTTCTTTAGTCAGCTTGCTGCAGTATGCCAAGTACAACTCTCCCTCAACAAAATCCAACAGAAAGAAACCATCAATTCAATAATTGTTTTTCCTTCATCCATGTCAGCCTGCCCCTTGATGATGACAGATCGGAATTTATGTCTATAAATCTGGGTCTTCTGGGCAGCAGCCACACCACTGCAGCATTGCCAAATTGTCTTTCAAAACTCATGTTTGGAATGAAGATATATTGGAGAAGAAGATAATTTCCTAAGGCAAAAAGGGTTCCGGGATTAGATGTTGTACACCAGAAGACCGCATGATAAATAAACATGTCTTTTGTCACTTTTTTGAGCCCCACTGTCAGCTAGTTCTGCCTCTTGACCTTTTTCACTATTTCTCTTGTGTTTCCTCATGTACTGCCTACACCTGTCTGAATGCTAAAATCATCTTCATGAATTTGAATTCAATGACTGATGAAACAGTGAGGTAAATATGAATATGCTACTAATCACAATTGGTTTTACTAATGCTGGGTAAGTAATGGATTTTGCAGTTTGAATGTGCCATGCACGTGGATGTAGGAATGTAAAACATTTTCTAGGTGAGGCCTCACAGCTGTGTTGCCCAGTATTGCATTACTTACTGGGTGTACCTTGCCAGTGTACCCACAGACTGCTTTGTTCCTTTCATAAGCACATCACATTTTTTATTCACAGTCATCTTGTAGTCACTTAACACATGCAATCTTTTGTCATTCGTGGTTGTTTCCAGCTAACAAATATCCAGTTTATAGGAGAAATCCCTTCTATTAATCCTGGAATATATCACTATACACTTCACATTAGTTCATTTCAGTCCATTGTTTTTTTAATTCTAGATGCTAAGGTCATCAGATTACAGGTGTGATATACTGATCCTCTATTGAAAATACTACTGACTTTATGCCACACACAGATTTTGTTGGCATATCTCATCAAATCATTAATGAAACTTTTAGATTAGCCTGAAGATCCATCATGAGGAAATCCACTAGTAAATTTCTTCCATTTTCTTTTATATTATTTTAATCATTTACTATCTTCCTTCCAGCTAATTCCTTAACTATCTTATATATCTTCTGTTAATCCCTAGTCTCTGTTGTTGAAAAAATAATTTCCCCTGTGGCATGATTTCTAGTAGTGTACTGTATTACAGGTATTCCAAATATTCTTGATGTCCTTTGTGTCAATAATCTGTTCTTCTATAAAGGAAAGGTATCCAGTTAGTCACTCGTAGCTCTGCAATGTAAGATGAATGGTGCTGTAGTGCCAGAACTCTGTTTTCATTTTCTTAAACCCTTGATTTCAGTTCTTTGTGTTGTGCTTCAGTGGGATGTCAGTTTTGATACCTTAGTACTCATTAGCTTGCTTTTGCCTTGCCCTCACATACATTGTGGAGGATGAAAAAGATCTAGTGAAATAAACAGACATGGGGTTCTGGTCCAGGGGACAATGGAAAGAATGTTAGATGGCTAATTGAGGAGGAATGAGAACCATGATTTTTGACATTCAAAGTACTGTGTTTCATTATGCCTTGTGCAGCATTGCCATGGGTAGTATTGATTAGGTTTGGCAGCCTACAGTGCTCCGCATTTCCTGTCATGATTTCCACTGCTGCTGTGATTTCTGATTGATTTCTTGCTGGATCCTGATGTTATTTTGGTAGAGTTTTTAGTATCTAAGCTTGTCCTTATGTGGGACATTCCAATTGCAAACCTAATTAAGATGTCAGAGAAGCATAAGCCTGTAAAACATTTACATTGGAAGAGATCTGATGTGCTCATGGGTGCTTAAATCCCAGTGCTGTTTGCATTTATGCACGTTGGCATTTCAGGTGATTTGCTGGGATTTCTCTACGCTTGGCTCCCTGTTGATAGTTCTGCAACTACTGGTTCAGGTTGATTGTCGTTTAAGACATACCCCTTATCCTTATGCTTGTGCTTTCATGATGATTGTTTTCAGTGTGGATTTGTTTTTGTTTTTTTAAACTCGGGTATTTACTTTCATTGTATAGTGTGAACACTTGGATTAATTTTTGACATTACATATGCAATGTCCTCTTGCAGCCCAGAAAGCCAACTGTATGCTGGGCTGCATTGCAAGAAGTGTGACCAGCAGGTCAAGGGAGGTGATTCTCCCCCTCTACTTTGCTCTGATGAGACCCCACCTGCAGTACTGCATCCAGCTCTGGGGCCCCAGCATAAGAAGGAAGCGGATGTGTTGGAGCAAGTCCAGAGGAGGCCACAAAGATGCTCAGAGGGCTGGAGCACCTCTGCTACGGAGACAGGCTGAGAGAGCTGGGCTTGTTCAGCCTGGAGAAGAGAAGGCTCCAGGGAGACCTTAGAACAGCTTCCAGTGCCTAAGGAGCATGATGAGAAATCTGAAGGGGGACTTTTTATAAGGACATGGAGTGACAGGACAAGGGGAATTGCTTTAACCTAAAAGACTGTAAATTTAGGTTAGATATTAGGAATAAGTTCTTTAGTGTGAGGGTGGTGAGGCACTGGCACAGGTTGCTCAGAGAAGTTGTGGCTGCCCCATCTGTGGCAGTGTTCAATGCCAGGTTGGACGGTGCTTTGAGACACCTGGTCTAATGGGATGTGTCCCTGCCCAGGGAAGGGGGGTTGAAACTCAATGGCCTTGCAGGTCCCTTCCAACCCAAGCCATTTTGTGATATGGCTTTATGATATTCCTTTTCTTGTGCATCTGTATATCCAGCAAAGAAATACTCTGCTTTAATAAAAGTTACTGTGTCTCGTGTACAAAGCCTGCTTGTCTGCTATTGATCAGTCTCAGGACATTGTTATCAGAATTTGTTTTTAACAAATTCCTCAACCTTTGCGCAAAATGTTACCTCTGCATTAATCACACCTTCTCTTGACTACTCCAGGTCTTTCTTTTACAGTCATCTTAAATCTCTTCCTTCTAACTTTAGGATGGCTGACCAGTTTCTTACTCCAGGGAGCAGTAAAATTGCCTTTCTCTTGCATCATTTTCATGAGTTACTTTCTGTTGCTCAACCCAAGTCAAAATTGCCCCTTAGATTTCAGACGGGTTCATGGTCTTATTACAGTGGATCATTGCAGCCTGGTCTTTGCTCGCTTACTGTGCCATCCTTATTTCCCCCTACTTTATTTCATGTATTTCTGTCAGAAGAACTTTATTGGCATATGTTTGGATCCTTTCTATTTTTCTCACAGCTCTGTGTAGAAAAAATGTTTCTTTTATAGCTGACCTTGGCAATAAAGTTTCCCATAGTGAATTGTATGAAGATGCTATAAAAGTATAAATTGACTTGTATACAATTATTGGTGAGTGCTAAGAAAAGGAAATAGTTGTGACTAATTGCTAAAAAGATAGTTATTTCCTGTTTAATTATGCAATATATGCTCTCAGTGACATATGACTTTTGACATAATACTGCTTGTGAGCAAAATGTAGGAGTTTTAAGATATTCTTCAGATTAAGATTAATCTTACTCCTCCTGGAGAGTTTGCCTAAATGCCATTAATTTCAAATCCAGATTGGCTTTATTTTCACTGTAATTAGCTTTTGAATGAGACTAGTTTAAATATTCTGCAGCTGTTTCTTTTCTGGGGGAAAAGGATGATAAAAGTATCCTTCTGCAAAATGAAACAGAAACAAATCTGTGGCAGATCCTCATCTCTTCTTTGTTTTGGGGCTTGGGTTTTTTTTCTAAATAATATCCTCTTACTGTATTTGTCTGTCTGCCCTCCCACACTATCCTGAATCACAGGTGTGTATGTGATGAAAAAGCAATAATATTTGCTTTTCAGGGTTGAATGATCAAGTCACCTCTTGTGGTTGAATGCTATACACAAGTGATAGTGCAGTGACATTTCCAAAGTGTGAGTGACCATGTTTTTCTTTTATAGCTATGGGCTCCAAATTCTGGTTGTGCTGCATGGACGTGACTTCAGAGGAGTTATAGGTATGCTAGCAGTACATAATAAACAAAGATTTTGAGGACTATTTAGTGAGCAGACATTATGAATTCGTAAGTAATACTTTCTGCTTTGTATTAGGGTTTTCTAAGGAGAACTGAAAACATACATAAACTCATCAATGATTCTTCCACACAACAGTGCTCATAATTGCCTGTTAATTATTACTACATTTTTATCTATTATGTTTTAAACTTCCCTTTTATGTTTTTAATGCATAAATATGGTTATGCAGTAGTGATCATTATATTTTATAGTACAATAGATTTCTCAGTCAAGATTGAGCCTCTGCTGTCCTGGGGATTATATAAACACTTAGGAAGACATGCACTTGGCACAAAAACCTGAAAGATAATGGCCATATTATTGACTGGACTGCAGTGTTCCTAAAGCTTAGAATGTTTTCCACAGGCTGATATTTCTATCCTAAGGCAATAAAGCTATTTCCTGACTTTTTGCACTGTGAACACAGAACCTGGCTGGAACCCACAGCTCAGCTGGTCTCTGAGCTCACAAAGCACTAATCAAGTCCTGAAGGAGAAACAAGGTTCAGATGTCTGAATCCAAACTAATCAAAACAACTATTTTCTGAGAAAATTATTAGCTGCCTATGAAGCAAATATTCCCCTGTCTGTCTGGAGGCCTTTTTGCCATCAGTCTATTTTTCACTATTTTCTGGCATCATGCTGTGATCCTGTTAAGATTTCAGAAGAGGGTCTAAGCTATGCAAGGCATTAGTTGAGACATACAGAGAAAAGCTGTGTGCGTCGGAAAGGCATTAAGTGGCTCTTTCTGAGTCACTATAATGTGGTAGTAGCAGTGTTTCCTGCTGGCTCAATGTGAAACTAACCTGTTCAGATACATAAGAGTCTTAGTTTCTAAATGCAGTTAGTCTAGCAGTATTTTGGAAGCACTAATTATTTTTTTTTTCTTCAAAGGGAAAAAATCAGGATAATAAACTCTTACTGCTTGTGCAAGCAAATGTGCACCGTGACTTCAGATCTTAGATTAATGCTACCTGTCAAAAACAACACTTCTCTTCAGAAAGGTTAATCCAATCAAATCCAAGAGATAGGCCCGCTTGCAATGAGTAAGTTGATTTATGTTATCAGGATTAATTTGAACATGCTGGAGAGCAGAAGGCCTTGCTTCTTGGCAAATAAAATCTTGGATTATTTAAAATAGATGTTGCTTCTTTCACCAGAATTTGTATAATATATTCAAGTTAAATTATTGACTAAAACAGACCAAAAGCTTTGCCTTTATTCAGAGTAGCTAAGAGAGTCGAATCTGCTTAAAAGCCATGTAAACACTTGCTAAAACATAGTGAATATGATGAATTGAGTCGCCATTCCCTTAATGAGTGTTTAAGGAGGAGTGCTTAGATGTCTGTATGGATTCCTTTAAAGTAAAAGGAAGTCAAATTGTCAAATTTGTTTGAGAAGTACATACTTGAGCATCATCACAATGTAATATATTGCTTTGACATAGTGCTGCTTATGTTGCAGTAGATAAGAATGCATTTATAATTGACATCTACATCCTGAAAGCTTTAGCAACAATAACACCACCCTCAGCATGACTAAAACTATTATCAATATAATGTTAGTATTACTACAAGTAATACTAGGAATAATAACCAGAAATAATTACCCAACCTACATTCCTTAGTTGAAATTCTTACTGAAGCCAGTAGGAATTTTGCCAAAACAAGGGTGGGATAGGAACATGGCGGTTTGACATTCACCTGTTTATTTAATTAAATGATAATTGCATATTGACAGATTATATTTTTCCTCCAAAAGTCTGGAGTGGTGATATGCTTTGCAAATTGAGCATGTCCAGCTCTGTGAAGATTAGTGGTGAGAAATTAAAGTAGAAATAGACCAACTTCATGTCATACCCATGTAAATTTTCCATAAATGAAGATCCAATACTGTATTTCAGTGTTCACGAGAGTCTAGTTATCTTCAAACTTTGGATTTGAGCTGAGGTTTGAATTTGTTATGTTTCTGGTGGGCTATTGTACTGCCCTACTCATAGGCTTATCTCTACACTGAACAAATGTATAAACTTTCTGTACATTAGCAACTGTTTGGCTTTATTCTCTGTCTTTGATAGGTGCACACAAAATTAAACACCCAAGGCAGTTGTGCATAATCAAACAAGAACAGACACAAATCTCCCATGTGAAGTATAGTCTTAAGTTACCCACATCATCCTGAGTTATTGTTTCAATGATACATTATAATACCATTTCAGATTAAGCTTGATACCGAACTCAGGTAATATTTCTCATCATGGGTTGCTAAAAATTAAACTGCACCCTCTTGATTTAAAGATAAATAAATACAAAATTGTTCTAAAACTGTGTCCCATCACAATTTATTTGAGCTGACAAAAAAGTTACCTGGTAAGTGATGTGAACGACAGGTGGTTCCTGTGAGCATGGATAGGTTAAAGATATCCTCCTCCCATTTTTAGCAAGGTCTTTTATTTCAGAAAGACTCAGTTGTAATTCACTGAAGCTGCCACAAAGCCTCTCTAAATTTCTAGATATATGACTCATTCCTCTTTCACTTGAAAAATTGTTGTTTTTAGGAGAACTTGATGCTTCTTGGATCACATTCAACTGTGCTTTAGGGGAAGTTGGTCTACTGGAAAGCTGGGTAGGTGTTCCAAAACCGAGAACAGACACTGAACGGTTGGTAGGTTCAGCATCCAATGTTTCCAAGGCCACTGAGGGGTCACTTGGGAGCCTTTTTACATCCAGGTCACTCACAGTTGATGAAGAGCCCTGCTCATAGATAGGGTTCTTTATTTCTTCAATGAGTCTTCTCCTGCCACTAGGAGATTGAATAACTGTACTTCTTGGTACTAAAATCTCCCTGCTTTGAGGTTGCTCTCCTGTAGCAAGATTCTCAAAGAACTTCCTTTTTCCAGGGATATTAACAGAGGATTCAAAGTTATAGAACATATTCTGTTTAGTTTCTGGTAATGCTGAATAATCTTCTTCCAGCATCAGTTCTTTGATCATCAGACGCATTACGTACCTGTCTGAACTTGAAGATGGAATGAGACTAGGCTCAGGGAACTTCTGCTTGCCAATCAGAATCAATAGGAGTTTGTCTGTCAAAAAACATAGGCCCTTTGGTCTTTCATTTTTTTCCAGCTGGATTTGTTGAATATGAGGCATGCAGGAAGAGGTTACTGAATACACTAAAACAATGTTAGAAGTATTAGAGGCCACTGCCACAATCTGAGCTCTCAGGTCAAAAGCCATTATATCAGGAACCAGAATACCTGGGATGGTGACTTTTCTGGTGGTGGTTACCTTCCTCTCAAAAGTCACCAAGATCAAGTGAGAAGAATCTTGACCATTTGTCATAGCAGAGTCTTTGCATTTCAGAGTGATGAAAGGACCGGGATCAGATCGACGGTGGTTTGCAAGGATATGGGTTAAATCCACAGGACCTGATGAAGAAGAAGCAAGTGAATCAACACCTGATCGATCTGAATCTGTGGACTTTCTTCGCAGGTCCATGGAATATTCCTCATCACCAAGCACGAGAGCAGACTGAGAGATTAAAGAACCAGTTTCTGTACCAGGTGGCACATCAAATGCAATGCCTGCATTCAACCCATAGATATTGTCTAAAGGAAGCTCAGTAGCTACAGCAATTTGGAAATCCAGTGTGGCTTCTATAGCACAGATATAACCTCCCACGTCAAAGACAGGGCAAAAGGAGCAGGTATTTAGAGTTTTCTGAGCATCATCCCATATGTAGGAATGAAGGGCACTGCCTATAGCAACTACTAAACGATTACCATCCTTAGTCCAGCAAGCACAGTGGATAAGCCCACTGCTTTTAATATCTGCCTTAACTCTAGTATTATCAGTACGAACAGCATGCAGGACTGAAGCATCTCTTTTCGTAAGCACAGCCAAGACCTCCTTCTTTGGATGCCAGACACAGCCCTGAGAAAGCAGTGGAAACGGCTCACTGATTTCACAAGTCTGGGAAATCAAGGGTTTGTTCTTCTCTGCAGTGCTGTAGCCCAGCTGCCAGACACTAACATGCTTTTTATGCTGAACAGCAAGCAGAGCTGGGGTGTCTGTAGAGCAACATGGGCCCCAGTAAAGCCCATGAACATGTTCAAATTGACCAACAACGCTTGAGTCTCCAAACTTTAGCTCTCCTTTGTGATAGTATAAAGCAGTCAGTATCACTTGCTTCCCATCTGTCCAGGCGATTCCATGCACAGGGTGGATGGCTTGATACAAAGCATTGAGGCCGGTTCTCAGCAGCTTTGCCTTTCCCAGCTCCATCTTTTTAAACTGTCTACTGGTGGTTATTCCAAAGTAGAGGATCCGTGGAATTCACTTGCAGATCATGACAAGGAAATTTTTTCTTGTATCTCCTTCCCTTCCCTTCCAGAATCAAGCTGTTTTTTCTGCTGATAATCCAAGAGCCTACATTGTGAACTCCTTCCCAGTAAGCCTGCAGCTGGTCCTCTAAGTATAAATCCATGTCAAAGCTGCTTTTGCTATGTCTTTTCCTGGGAGGAGTTATCATCTTCATGTGATGGCTAACAGGTTTAACCAATTACTGTACCTTTTCGTAGAAGCCTATTTTTAACTCTTCACTGCTGGGAGTATATTTAAAAATAACATTCTAATACCTTGACCTTCAGAGAATGAAGGTCTTTGATGAAGGCTGGAGACAGATCATATGCTGTTAAGCCCAAGTATTAAGCTACAGCCTGAAATAATGACCTGACACTTCTTCCAGCCAGCCTTTGAAGGATAAAAGAAGATTCAAACATACCTGAGAACGGTACAAGACAGACTGCAATCTCTGATGGACAGCATCTTTCAAAAATACAAGATCCTAAGTGCCTATGAAAGTAGAAAAGGGAAATCATGCTCTGTTCTGTTAGTAGTAGCAAAAACTGGAGGAAAGTGAAATTTAAAGAAAAGCAAAATAGACTAAAAGCAAAGACAGCTGATTAGTGTTCATTTTACTGGGACAGATTTCCTAGCTACAATTATATGTTGATTTCTTTTTTGGTGTTCCCAGCCACCTCTACCTGAGGACTGTTCCCTCTTCATATAGCTAAAATGCAAAGAGAAAGCCAACATTCTCCTCTTTTCCTAAACTCTGCAGTTTCTACAATATGTAGTGTAACATTGCGCAGAGATTCTTGAGCTGACAAAGACCCAGCCAGTAAGCTCATTTAACATGGCAGGACCATACAAGGATATGCCACTTCAGTTTGGCTCTATTGTTTCAGGACAAAAGCTGGTTCAACTCAGGTGTCTCCATTCTTCCCTCCTCAGCATATCCTTTGTGGACAGAGCTCACATATCACTGAACAGAAATTGTTATGGTGAAATTCATTACCTAAATACAAGCAATCATTACTATTTTCGTTGCCCTAGGATATCCGAGATAGCCACTCTGGGCTGGCAGATATGGCCACAGGACTTGCAGAAGAGTAGTGCCATTCTGGAGTGGCAGCTGGCAACAAAGAGATGATCCCTAGATAGTCCCTAGGTGGTGTAAGACGGTATTAGAAGCTTATTTACAGGTAACTGAACCCCATCCTCAGCATCTCTTCATCATTCTTGTTTTTCCAGCATCTCCTTTCTGCTTTGATGTAATTTTTGTCACATTAGAATCACTGTTTGCATTAAAAAAATAATGTGAGTAAATCAAACCTGGGCAGAGGTTTACAAATTATGGCTATAATCACTATGGTTAAAGATGTAAGACTTAACTATACGCATTCTGCATCTTTGGCTGATTTATACTTATATATTTTCATAGTACTATGTGGGAAAAACAGATCTCCTGTTGAAGTTAGTTGGATCTCTGCCATAAGATTTTTTTTAGTATCCTTTGTCCAGGTGTATTTACTGAGGATGGTGAGTACCACTAAAGAGCTCCCAAATTCCTGCAAAGTAATCGTATAGTGTTCTCATTCACAGCCACTTGGGTTTTGTAGATTAACTGATGGCAATTACATTCAAAAGCAAGATTATTTTCTTTTTGTTCATCAAGGAAAAGCCAGTAGTGGTGACTGGAATAGTTAAAAATCAAAAGGCTAAATACACAGGTTAGAAGATCCTTTTTTATGCAAGACTCCTAAATTTTGGTCCCCATCTCTGCTTGCAGTGAAATCATTTTTTTTAATGATTTTACCTTACCCAGTGCTGACAGAGATGCCCAGGCCGCACTTGAGATGCCACACATACCTGTTTCACTAGGAGCTCTGACTATTCTGTACTTCCTCAAAGTGGCAGCAGGTTTATTGTGTCATATATTACTGGTAGCTATTTACACATAGTAGTTATAATGAATACATTACATTCAAATACAATCCCAGCAGCTCCACAAATTTGCAGAGTCTGTAGAAGATATTTTTGGTTTGATTCAAAATAATGGTGCTTTGCTGCTTTGCTGTCTTCTGGATGTATTTTACTGAAACTGATAAAGCTATTCTTCAGAACAGCCATCTCATCTACATTCTGCACCACTGCGCTTTAAATGTCGTAACAAAACTACATTGCAGCTGGATTCTAGCAACCTAAAATGTGTTTTGGATGCAGAAATGTCTGCTTTAGTAGGATTGAAATGCTCAGAGATGTTTTGCTAAGGATGACGTGTGTTCTGCCAGCGATGCAGACATGTTGAGATCATGGACTACTTTTGTGGAAGACTGGATGTTCTTTCCTGTTCTTTTCTTCATTTCATCATCTCTCATAGCATGCATCGGCTCTTCAGCAGTGTCTGCGACATTATCAGAGGGTGAGACAAAGCTGAATCTGTGAGATTTCTCAGTACCAGAATCATCCTCAATTTTTTAATTAAGGATGTCTCACAAACACTGAGGTCTTGAAAAAATACTTGTAGCAGAGCCACAGTGAGGTTGTCCTCTACCTCTGAAAGCATTAGGAAGTAGGACTTCATCTGATGCACTTATGTTTATTTGTAGTTAATTCTCTAACATACTCAGATAGAAAAAACATCTCCACAAAGTTCCACTGGCGTGGCAGTGAGGTGGTGAGGTAGCGACGCGTGACATTCACTGCTGATGACTGCTTTGTCCAGTGTTAAGATCTTCTTTGTCCCAAACTCTAGCACCTGTAGTTCGCCAGGAAAATTCAGAATTCACCTCCTGTTTCCTACCACATAACATCTGTACATCCTGTGGGAGATTTTCTCTAGCAAGTCTGAAGGCAGTCAATAAAGGTGCTCAGCAGATAAGAAGTTACACAGTCCATTTAAAGCAAAGGAGGCTCAGAGCTCTCTGACTACATGGAATTGTTTGTAATACAACTTCAGTGAAAGTGAGATAACACCCACTGAGAAAACAGACTCACAGAGAGACACAAAACCCTTGATGAGATTGCTGCGGCCTCTTTAGAAATCTCTAAGGTTCAATGTCCCTTGAAATCTGCAGGGTTTGGACACACCGCAAGACCTATTCTGTAGCAATTGAGATTGAGCCTCAGGTTCCATTGGGGTAACAGTTGAGGATCATAAGGGAAATTTCCTCCCATCATTCATTCTGTGGGTTTTGGGGTTTTTTTCCACTGGGAGGGAATAATGTAGGCAAGAAACTTCTGTGAGAACAGAATCATCTAGTACCTCCATAAACATCATGTCTGATAAACTAATTTGAGATAAGATTAACTTTCAGGGTGTATCTTTAGAAAACTATGTCAATAATGGAAGACTTGTAAAATACACAAAGGATAAAAAAACCCTTAAGTTATGCCATGATTATAAAATTCAAACAAGTTACAGGATCAAAGTAAATTCCAGATGCAAGCACAAGGTCAATGAAGGAGACAATGAACTTCCACTTGGCATAGCCTTATTTTTCAAAAATAGGATAAAAATAGGGAAAAATTCCCCTCATTCAGTTAGCACATTTTTCTAGGAAAGAAGAGTAAATAATATCTCTGGTCACCTTGGCATGTACAGAACACTCACAATAAGGGCTGGTAACTGGAAATTGTCCTGGCAATACTAGTTTTCTGGCAAAACCCAAGAAAGCAATACAGAGTAACCTGTTAGTAATCTGAGATACTCCAGTGACCATAGTCCTTACAGTGATCCTGAGCTAGATTCTGATCCTATTAGGATCTCCATGTGTCTGATTAACTTTGGTATAACTTAGATCAGAATGTCACCTGTGGTTTAAACCAGAGGGGTTTCAGCTGGTGGCATCTTGTCCGGCTCTGTCCTGCAGACTGATTCCAGCCAGCCAGTATCCATTCCTTTGGAGAAGTTGGTGGTTAGAAGTAGTATGCAAAACCTTAAACTGAATACCCCCCAGCAAGCTGCACATAGCTGTTAGGTACTAGCCATAGTTCCCATGGTTCGGAATGACTGTTGGAAAATCAGTTCAGTCTTCATCATTGCAGAGGCTGAGCTCCTCTTTTTTATAATACTGATTTTATATTGCTGTTTTCCCACATTGCTATACTTACTATTCACCTGTCTTGGGAAATGGTGAATGCATTTTGTGTTCAATAGGGATCAGAGTTAATGAGTTCCAGGTTCTCAAATATATTTGTCTATTTCTTGTCCAGTGGGAGATTGGTATCTAAATATCTCTGGGGATCTGAGTTCAGTGCTTTGCTAGAAAAGCTGAGTTTCAGACTTCATTTTCTCCTTTATTCATAGTAAAATAACTCTTTCTAGACTAGATCTTGCTTCAAGTTAATTAAATTGATATTAATATTCCTGGTGACTTCAAAGGAAGACAGATCCAACTCAATATGTAATAAAAAAAGAGTAATAATTATTCTAATGCTAATTTAACTTCACTTTATGAAACACCAAATGTGGTATTTTTACTTCAGAAATATTTCTATTTAAAGCTACTCACCACGATTTCACCAGTTCAAGTCAGGGTGTCGTTTAGTTCAATACTTTCATGAAGCTTGATGTATTTATTTTTCCACCCTGACATTTCTTTGCCTTGAGATCTGATTTTAAAAAATAGTTCTCTGTCACAGCTAACTGGAACAGAATGTGAAAATGATGCACAGTTAATAGAGATACAAAATACGTAATCTGTCAGAGCAGATCTACCGATGACACTATGTAAATCAGCATTGTTTTGACAAGTGATACGTTCGTGTGCTGTTACGCACTCAGAATGGGATTTAACCCACTAGCTAGCACATTTTTGTGTGTATGTCCTGTAAAGTGGAGAAGATCTAATGGAAGATTGTATTCTTTTGTATTAATATATTCAATAAACTGTTAAGAAGATTGATTAATTAAAAAAAAAGTTATGCAAATTATTATGTAAAGATAAGGCCCCGATCTTTTCTATGCAGCCTATATTCAGACTAAGGAGGCTTCAGGCAGGAAAGTCACAGCTTCTAAGACTACCTGTTTAATACTTGCAGTGCAGGGGTCTTACCCTTCTAGAGTGTCTGTGTGGACCAGATGTAACAGGCTAGCTTGATCTGCCATCTGCTAAATAGAGGCATCTAGTGTGGGGACACATATGATGGAGGAGACACTGCTGGAGTACAGACAAAAGTTTTGCAGCTTCTTGCAGAAGTTCACAAATTCTGCGCTCGCTTCCACACTCCGTGGTATGCTGGTAGATGGAAGCTTTCCAAATGTAGTGAGTACATGACTAACTGCAGTATATGACTCCTCTGACCTCCAAGTCTCTGAAATCCCCCTGGATCTCAGGGAAGACACCAGAGATGCTCCATCACATCATTCCAACCTGGGCCATCCATCAGTCTTGTAGGAGTGTTGTCAATGGTCCTCTTGGTGTTTGTGGTTCTTGAACTCCTTGTCTCCTGTAATAGCAAGGCAAGTATCATCCAAATATCATCTAACGTCACAATCCAGCAGGCTTGAGGGAGTACAGGTGGCAGAGCATTTGTTAATCTCCCAAACCTTTCCTTTTGTGTTTTAGAGTGAAACTCTTGTGGTTCATTGGGGTAAGGAGAAGAGAACCAGATTTTTTCAGAAGGCCACTTTATTCTTGTTCCCAGCAAAACTGTTGGGCTCAAAATTTATCTGGTTTTCACAATGCTAAAGCAAATAGTTGAGGAATTGGGAAGGAAAGCACATGAACAATAATTATGCAAACACAGTCACAGAGAGTGAGACTCATTTAATTGTCAGGTTGGGATTCATCTCACAAATTAGCATTTCTACATTGAGGTATATGCATATGGCTGCCTGCATGAAAGTAGTATCTGAGCTCCCAGGGGGCAACAGAGTTGAGCCTCAGTACTTTAACATATCACTAGCCATATACACTGTAGTTGCCTAAGTCAGACCCTGCTTACTGATTCGCTTAAAAGTCAATGGTGAGAAATAGATACATTTAGGGCATGATTCATTCCATCCTAAAGTACCTAAAATAGATAAATGCTTCTTGTTTAATGAGTCTAGCAGAAGTATTC
This sequence comes from Neopsephotus bourkii, assembly GCF_033783945.1. Lineage (NCBI taxonomy): Eukaryota > Metazoa > Chordata > Aves > Psittaciformes > Psittacidae > Neopsephotus > Neopsephotus bourkii. Next base: position 5,827,524 of record NW_026902076.1, on the reverse strand, counting down.
AGATAGGACATAGTTATGGACAGATGAATGCCAAGGAATGCGTAGTCATTACACGTGTCTGTTATAACCAGCACATTTATCAATGTTCAGCCCACTGATAGCTCTTTCCAGAGCTACATGTTTCCTGCCCACATCCTTCCCACTACTGAATGCCCTCTCTGTCTCAAACTGCTATTTTGTGACTTAATACTCCCATATACATATGCCAGTCTCTTGCTCTTGCTTTATAAAGCAACCAAGTTTTTGATGGTGTACTTAAAAAGGAATATTTCCTGAGCTTGAGCTGGGTTTGTAGGGAACAGAATCTTAAGGAAAGTGATAGGAACTCCAGTACTTGTGAAAATTAGTTATGAAAATTATACTAGGCAGAAGAGTATGAAATGTTCTTTAGGAAACATTCCTGTCTTGGCAAAGAGAGGGAATGAATGATCTAATAGGTCTTTCCATCTGTAAGTCAACATTCAGCTTTCAAATTATGCCAGTCTTTTTCTTTCATTGAAATTAAATAGATTTGGTTTCAAGACATCTCTTATTAGTACCTTCTTCTTTACATGATGAGGTAAATTTGTACTTTTGAAGTGATATTTTTACCATTTACACCAAACATATCAGATAACTAAGGGCCTTCTTGCATGGCTAAATGCTCTGCTGCAGCGTGCATGCTCAGTTAGATCACTCTCATTTGCAAGCTCATTGTGACTTGAAGAAGAGCAAAGGGTGGTAATATTTTAGCAGATATATATTTATCCCAGCTTGATAATTTGTAAAGGTAACTTAAACCCTGTCTGCACTGGGTAAAGAATTTATTATTTTAAAGGAACTCTGGACAGTGTCACCTGAACATAACTCTCTATTGAAACTAGTTGGTTGACAGTGTAGACAGAGTCTACAGCAGCAAAAGCTGCTTCAAAAAGTGCAAATTTCACAAAGTATATAAAAATTGGTTGCTTCTGAATCATGTGGATTCTAGTATCTATTAAAGCAGTTAAACTGTGGTGGAGAATACTGATTGAGAAAGACCATGCATCTAATTTTGGTTGAGTATGGGGTGAATATGATGATAATACCTCCTATGGCCAGGTTACATAAATAGTTTTGCTGCTGCTGACACTGGTAGAGCTGTTCTACTTTAGGTAGGGGTGACTATGGGACAATTACAGAGGTAGCTGAAGGGGGCTGCCTCCCAGCCATGATTGGGAATTCTTGTAACAATTCATCTCTGACTTGGTCTTCCCTAAAACTCTTCTTGCTAGTTAGACTTAGCAGGATATCCCTACCTCTGCCCCCATGATACAGACAAATAAACTGGTAAATGTGTTCTAACCCAAACCTGATGATTAGCACGAAGCAGTGGTAACATTGTGCTGCTATTCACCTGCTAAAAAATCACCTCACTTACAGCTTTCTGTGTAGGCTGCAACAGAGCCACAGTGGTTGATTACTTTAACCCATGATCTTTAAACTAGTTTAAGTGTTCGGTAGAATTGTTTTGAAGGTCCTTTGATGTCTACATTTTTACTGAAAGGCCTCAGTGGTTGTTTTGGCCTTCCGTTTTGTCTCAGATAAGGCCTTAATTTAGAATTAAAAAAAACGACCCAACAACCAACTACTGTTCTACTTCATTAGTAAGAATGATTTGAAATTTTTCCACTTCAGGGTCAGTTTAAGCCTAAATACTTGTTCTTAAGGATTCAGCCACCTTGGCTCCATAGGGGAAAAACCCAGGAGGATGACTCAGCCTTGTCTTTCTGTAAGAGAGCTGAAGGCCAAAGGCTGGGTCAGCTCTGGTGAGAAGCCGAATACCAGGAAGATTAGGGTTTGTGTTTGTCCCAGAGATGACTGTAAAAAGCCTGGGGTTTTTAGTGGCTGCTGTCAATCTGTTGACACTTACCTAGGGTCAAAGCTGTCCCTGGAGTATCACACACAAAAAAAAACCCATCTCTTTACAGTCTGTCTGTGCTGTCCTACTCACAGCTGCCCAGGTATGTGCACAGCCAGCCTCTGCCTGCTCATCTTTTCATTGTAACTTCAGATCATTTTGGTTGGGAGGTTCTAGAAACTCATTAAATAGTGTTATAATTGCACATGCAGAATGAAGGAAAACAAATACGGCCTTAATTTTCTGAATCCATTACCCAGCTCCCTTGATTCATTTGTCTAGAGGACTGAGAATGCCAGTTAATTTCTTTTCCACATTACATTTCCAAAATCATCGAAAGACTAATCAGAGGCTTGCAGCTAATATTTGCAGTTTGTTTGGTTTTCTCCTGTTGTTTGAACTGCTTCCAATATGTCTTGCCAGTGACATTTCTTCAGCAAGCAGAATAAATAACAAAACTGTAGAAAAAAAGAGTTTTACTGGAGAAAGCAGCAAATGTGTTGCACTGTAAATACAAAGTTTCTCAAAGTCATTGACTTTGTTCTGCAACTTCCCTGGCAAGGAAATGACAGAAATAATTAGCTTCCTGTTAATAAATGTGATTCCAGTACTGTTCTGTTCCATTTAAAAGATAGGCTTACATCTTTTAATCCATTTTTTGCTATGAAAGATTCATGGAAGAGAAAAACAAATCCCCTTGGGCTGTATGCTTACGATATTGCTGTTATTATTGGAAATTGTATTCCTGAGACCGCACGGTGTGACCCTGAGTTTAGGCTCTGGGCCCCAAGGTGTTACATTATTTATAATTAAAAGAGGACCTCTGCCCCTGAATTCTTTGCAATCTAAACAGACAAGGCAGAATGATCATGCTCATTATATAAATGAAATACCAAGGCACAGAGAAATTCAGAGCACATCTTCAGTTCAGAAAGCTGCCTTCAAAATGGTGGCCACTGATGCAACATCCGTGCAGCAATCTGCATGTGCACTAAGCCTGGTTAGGTGCTTTCATTTCATATTTATATTGCATCTGAGATGACACCTAGTTTTGACACATGCTGTTCTGCAGTGCCCAGTGGATGTATGGGCCACTTTGGAGCATTATGCATTGCAAACAGAACCAAAATGATTTAGGGTCATGCAGTCGATTTCAAAACTGTGGTTGACATCACTACCACTTCTTTATTTCCTTCTCTTCTTCATTCGGTAGGAAAAATATTACAGGCTCATAAAGCATTTTAGGGGAAGGAATCTTTGGAGGCCACATGGTCCAACTGTTCTCTTGAACAGGCTGATTTCAAAATTTCAGGTTTCTCAAGGCTTTGTTTGATAACCCATCTTGTGAAGACTTTTCTCCCTATATTTAGCCAGAATTTCCCTTGCTGTGACCAATGTCCATTGCTTCTTGTCCCCTTGTGGCACCATCATTTCCACCAGCCATTAGGTAGTTGTAGACAGCAGCTGAGATCCTTTCTTAGCATTGTCTTCTGTAAGCTGAAGCAACCCAGCTCTCTCACCATCTCCAGATTCTCTAGCCACTAACCACCTTGGATTGGTTGGACTTGCTCCAGTATGTCAGTATCTTTTTTCGTACTGGGGGGATAGAAGCTTGTAGTAGCATGAGTCCACCTGAAAACATTAGTGTAAACCCATGGGGTTTTTTGGAAGTGATAAATGTCATTAGTCTTTTCTGGAAGTGGGCTCTGTTAGTTAGGTCCTGGCCTTGTGGACTTTTTGCCTACATTCTGGAGCCTAAACTACCAATGGCTCTAGCAGCTGGTGGAGTATATCCTGATGAGCTGGAGCTCCTCCATGTGCATACCTGAGGTGATCTCATCTAGTACTGTAAAAGGTTTTGATGATCAGGATGGAAAATGGCTCACATCTAAATACACTGATAGGGAATAAATGAATATCTGAGGTGAGAAGAGCCCAGTGAGGCAGAGAACAGGTGGCAGCTTTCACGTCATTGCTATTGAAAACTTCCAGCTCATAGCTACAGCTGCAAGAGGAAACGAAGGATACAGATATGGAGGAGGAGTTCCAAGAGGATGATGAGGGTTCAGAATAGTTGCGTCAGGAGGAAGCTTTATTCTGTTGGGGCATTTGGAACAAGCACCAGTTGGGAGGAGGCAACTGTGCTACAGACCTGTGGTAGCCAGTAGTAGAGAGAAGCGAGACAGGGTTCCTATGACAGGCACGTTATGATTTTTGGTACCCTTGGATCCATTTACCAAACAGCTGTCACCATGGGTATGCCATCAGAACTGCCCTGGCATCATCTTCGAGGAAAATCACTGATTCTGGCCTGACTCTGCTTTTTTTCATCAAGGCTTGTGATGCACAGGAACAACAATGAAGTTGCTAAGCCACTGGCCATCATATTTGAAAAATCATGGCAGTCAGGTGAAGTTCCCGATGACTGGAAAAAGGGAAATATAACCCCCATTTTCAAGAAGGGGAAAATGGATGACCCAGGGAATTACAGACCAGTCAGTCTCACCTCTGTGCCTGGCAGAATCTTGGAGCAGATTCTCCTGGAAGGCATGCTAAGGCACATGAAAAACAAGGTGCTTGGTGACAGCCAGCATGGCTTGACTAAGGGGAAATGATTCCTGACCAATTTGGTGGCCTTCTATGATGGGACTACAGAACTGATGGACAGGGGCAGAGCAGCTGATGTCATTTACCTGGACTTGTGTAAAGTGTTCGACACTGTCCCACATAACATCCTTGTCTCTAAATTGGAGAGACATCAATTTGATGGATGGACCATTCGGTGGATAAAGAACTGGCTGGATGGCTGCACACAAAGAGCTGTGGTCAATGGCTCAATGTCCAGCTGGAGACCAGTAATGAGTGGTGTCCCTCAGGGATCGGTGTTGGGACCGGTCTTGTTTAACATCTTTGTCGCTGACATGGACAGTGGGATTGAGTGCACCCTCAGCAAGTTTGCCGATGACACCAACCTGTGTGGTTCGGTTGATACGCTGGAGGGAAGGAATGCCATCCAGAGGGACCTTGACACGCTTGTGAGGTGGGCTGATGCCAACCTCATGAAGTTTAACCATGCCAAGTGCAAGGTCTTACAGCTGGGTTGGAGCAATCCCAGGCACAGCTACAGGCTGGGCAGAGAAGAGATTCAGAGCAGCCCTGTGGAGAAGGACTTGGGGGTGCTGGTTGATGAAAAAATGGACACGAGCCAGCTTCAGTGTGCACTTGCAGCCCAGAAAGCCAACCGTATCCTGGGCTGCATCAAAAGGAGCGTGACCAGCAGGTCGAAGGAGGTGATCCTGCCCCTTTATTCTGCTCTCGTGAGACCTCACTTGGAGTGTTGTGTGCAGTTCTGGTGTCCTCAACATAAAAAGGACATGGAGCTGTTGGAGCAAGCCCAGAGGAGGGCCATGAGGATGGTCAGGGGTCTGGAGCACCTCCCATATGAAGATAGGCTGAGAAAACTGGGGCTGTTCAGCCTGGAGAAGAGAAGGCTGTGTGGAGACCTCATAGCAGCCTTCCAGTATCTGAAGGGGGCATATAGGGATGCTGGGGAGGCACTCTTCATTAGGGACTGTAGTGACAGGACAAGGTGTAACAGGTTCAAACTTAAGCAGGGTGAGTTCAGGTTAGATATAGGGAAGAAATCATTCCCTGTAAGGCTGGTGAGGCACTGGAATAGGTTGCCCAAGGAGGTTGTGAATGCTCCATCCCTGGCAGTGTTCAAGGCCAGGTTGGACGAAGCCTTGGGTGACATGGTTTAGTGTGAGGTGCCCCTGCCCATGGCAGAGGGGCTGTAACTAGATGATCTTAAGGTCCTTTCCAACCCTAACTATTCTATGATTCTATGATTTGCAGTGACACAACCTGCTGAGCTGTGCGGGCTGGTGTTTATTTTGGTCGTTTTTTTCCTGGTGTGATGCTGGTTTTGCATGTCCTGTACGCTTGCGGATTAAAGTTACTGGATGGTGTATGCTGATTCAGTGGGTGGAAAGGTCAGTATTTGTCAAACATTTTTAGTTTGCTTTAGTTATTTGTTCATAGAAAAGTGCTGGGGTTTCAGAGTAATGCCGAGTCTTTCTCCATGGATGCTGGTGAGGGAAATGTGTATTGTCTGGGGTTTCTTGTGGCCTCCATGTATTTATGTGTTTGCAGAATTTGTGCTTTCCATTTACGGACAGTTTAGTGCTTTGGCTTTCCAGGGCTGTTCCTTGTGTGCGTATGGAATCTATTACACATGATTTGTAGATCCTCTGTAGATTTTAGAAACAGTAAAGATGGGATTTCACAGTATAGGAAATATGAATTAAACTGGAACACCCTAAAAATATGAAAACTCTTTGTCTTCCTAAAAGTGGAAATGCATAAATAGTTTGCAAACAGTGCAGGCGGCAGGGGTTTTAACTAAAGAAAATAAGATACTCAGCTGCTAAACTTTCAGGTTTTGGGTTTCTGCAAAACCTCATGAATATGATCAGCCTGTCCACTGAGGAATCTTAAATGTTTGAATCATGTGGTTCCATCATAACATTCAGGAAGGAGGGTTCAGAGAAGCCTCTGCTTTTCCGGGATGCTATTTTTGTTGCCAGGATAGAAAGATGTACTGTAGGAAGGTCTTGTGGTAAACCACTGTTCAGGAAGGTGACCTCTACAGAGCCATGAAAGCTGAGACTAATGGACTTTACCCTTGATCCAGATACATTCAATCCCACAGCGGGGAAGGTGGATGTTATACAATAGCTTTCAAAGAGCATTCTTTAAAACACTCATCTCCTGGTCTGCTTTGATAATTTGGTTTTAGTAATTTGCTTGGTTGTGGATTTCTGTTTACTTTGTCCCTCCTCCAATACTTCGCCAATTCTAAACCACTTTCCCTTTTATTTCAGAGGCTTTCTTGAAGATATGGAACATTCCTGGTCTCAGTGTTCTCTTCCAAGATATTCATATGCTGTGCACGTGTTAACAACCGTGTCCTTGAGGACCTCAATGCTTCCAGTGAATACTATGAGGTGAAAAATAACATTATTTGTTGTTCAATATTTGGGGTGACAAAGACTTTTAAAAATATTCACCCAACAATTTGGAGATACCCTCTACAGATCCTTAGTTCTGTCTTGGAATTTGGTCTCGCCTTTCTTTCCATGCGCTTGGGAATATGAGTGTGGGGAGTCTAATTAGCTCATGCCCAAAAGAAGCTCTGTGTCTTCATTTAGAGACCCAGCACAGAGCAAGAGGCCATGGATGGGATGATTAGAAGCACAGTGGATTTAGACCTAGGTCACTGCTTGCTCCCTTCTAATCCCATCTTATGGCTTGTGCATTTTGTTGTTTTGTTATGGTTGTATGTCTGCCTGAGGATGCTGGAATCCGTGTTTATAGCCCATTATTTGTGATGACTGTGGTCATGACAATATGGATCCATCACATGTGGATCTGTGGTCCCTTCTGAACTATATTATGTGACTGAGTCCAACATCCTCATGTCACACAACATGACTTAGGAACAGCTATTCTTCCACCATCATAGAGAGAGATATGTAGCCCTGACCAAAGGAATCATGTAGTTATAGAGGCTCAATGGAACCCAGCAAATTATAAATTGCTTTTATTCATTAGTTATGCCTTCTGATGTTCTGATTGTCTGAGAGGACACAGTCATCTACCTGGAGCCTGGATGAAAACAACTCTTTCCTATAAAGTCAGGGGCCCTACTAGGACACCGTGTACCTAGCATTTCACTTGATAGCTCCCCTTACATGCTCAGCAATTGCTGTGGTGTCCTTGCCACCCTGTAATGACTCTGAGCCACATCTGGAATTAGCAATGCTCATGTGTCCTTAATGCTTCTGTGCCACTTACCTCCTTCCTGGCATTTTCCTGTTCCTCAAATGCATTTTTAGTATCTTTGTACTGATGAGAAATCAAATGACGTTCTGAGAGTGGCACTGAAAAAAATCCCTTTTCAGAATTTACATTTCTACAGACCAGTCCTGATGAACTGAAGCAAGTGCCTGCTTGGGGAGACCTTAGTGCAGCCTTCCAGTACCTTAGGGGGCCTACATGAAATCTGGAAAGGGACTTTTTATAAGAGCAAGTAATGACAAAACAAGGGAGGATGGCTTTAAACTGAAAGAAGGAGATTTACATTAGATATAGGGAAGAAATCCTTCCCTGTGAGGGTGGTGAGGCACTGGCACAGGTTGCCCAGAGAAGCTGTGGCTGCCCCATCCCTGGCAGTGTTCAAGACCAGGTTAGACAGAGCCTTGGGTGGCAGGGTCTAGTGTGAGGTGACCCTACCCATGGCAGGACATTGGAACTGGATGACTTTAAGGTCCTTTCCAGCTCAAACTATTCTATGATTCTATGATCCTATGATCTTGATGGTCCTTTCCAACCCAAACCATTCTGTGATTCTGTATATGCTACACATCAATGCAGAATTAACTGGGATGAAGGCAGGCTAAAAGAGATCTCCATCCAGTCCTCATTACCACTTCTGAACTCATGCTTTTCCCCACTTGGCCAATTTTGGGGACCTTCAGCCAGCCAGCCCCAGTAATTCTGGAGTGTCCAACTCACAATGAAACATACAATAAAGCATGGCAGTGAACAGATAGTCCAACCAAAACAGCATGGAAAGCAGAGAGATGGTGAGTATAATACAGAGTGCAGCTGCAAGGGGCACATCATCGCAATTACAAAACACCACAGGAATTCCCCTGCTCAGTTATCCTGACAAATTCCCCATGTAGATGAAGATCGTTTTTCCTAAGTGGAATCCAGTTTGTAACAGATAGAAATCCTGAAAAAGCAGAGTCAGAAAAGTGTAAGTTGGAATTAGATGGATACAGACAGCTCTTTCAGGTGGAAAACTGATGATGTCGAGGTTCCATTTTTACTTTTCAACCCAGAACACACAGAATTGTAAACAGATTCCTTTAGAGTCAGTGGGGACCGTGGAATTCATATGCACAGTTAGTTTAGGAGGACATAGTATTTTTCATCTATTTCAGGTACACTCATCAGAAGCAGTTCTATCTCTTGCACAGGCTTTTGAATGTGTCATCTGACATCACGGGGGCACCTGAGCAACGTGTACACTGGTTTTCTCATTTAGAACATGGATGAGGACAGTTAATTACAGATTCTGTTGTGCATTTGGAACTCAGGGTACCTCTGGGCATCCTACTGGAGGCCTGCCGCTGCGGGGGGGCTGAAGCATGGCCGATGGGTACCGCAGCCCCTGCTGCCGCTCACCCGCAGGGACCGAGTACCGCCGCTTCACCGCGCACACGCAAGATGCAAGCACGGGCGCTCTGCTCGCAGCTGCTCTTAACAAGGAAGGTGTTGACCCTCTCCCGCTCTGGTCGCTGCCCGGCTTTGGGACCGCTGCCCGGCTCCCCTTCTGCCCAACTCGGGCTCACGCTCGAAGCCCTCCGGCCGAGCAGTCTCCGGGCGGGGGTAAACGGTGGCAGGACCGGGGGCAGCGCTCCGCCGAGCACCACACACGGCCACCTCCGGGGAGGCAGCGCTAAGCCGGGCCCTGCCGGCTGGAAGACAACCGCACCCCAGGGCTGTGGCAGTGGGTGCCCCCAGCCGTGGCGGCCCCAAGGGGGACGGGCGGCCCCCTTCTTCCCTCCCCTCCGCCGCCTCCCCGCCCCTGCCCCGCATTGGCTGCGGGCGGCTGACGGGCAGCCTGGGAGGCCCCTGCCAACCGGTGCGGCGGGGCATGCCTGCACTGGGGGTCCGGGTGCGCCGAGCTGAGGGGTATTGAACCGAGCAGCGCCGCGCCAGTGCCGCTATGGGGGTAGAGATCGAGACCATCTCTCCGGGAGACGGTACGGTATGGGACGGTACGGGACCGCGGTGGACGGGGGGGGGAGGGGGGGGTCGAAGCCCTGCGACACGGGGCCGGGGTTGCCCGGGTCCGACCGGCGACCCGACCTGGCGGGTGTCACACCGGGCTCCGAGACCGCGGGCAGCCGCCGGCCCCGCCGCCGGGCACAGGCGGGAGCGCGGGGTCTCCGTGCTGGGCGGCGGCAGGGTGCAGGAGAGAGGGCACGGACAGCCCCGCACCACCCCTTCCCTGTTCCCTTCGGGCACGGAACGCCGGTGCGGGGGAGCGGGGAGAGGCGGCCCCGCGGTCCCGGCGGTAGCGGCAGGAGGAGCCGGTGGGTCTCCGGGCGGCAGCGGCGGCTGCGGCAGCAGGGGCGGCGGGGGCTGGTCTAAGGCATCCGCCGGCAGCTGCACGGAGCACGGCGGTCGGGGGCAGCGCGCCTGGCCGCAAACTTTCCGCGGCTCCTCAGCCAGCCTCGCCGCGGGGCACCGGCCGGTCGTGGCCGCATCCCTCCCGGCGCGGCAGCGGGGGGCGGCTGCTTCCCCCGGCTCAGTGTGGTGCCGCTGAGGGCTGAGGTGCAGGCGGGTGGTCATAGCCTCTGCCCGGCGCAGGCTCTCCTTTCCAGAGCCGGTTCGTGATGCTCTGCTTTCCCGTGGTGTTACAACCCCATTTCATAAGGTTGCGGTGGTTGTAATTTTTTTAGAGGATGTAATTTCTAACATACAGCCGTATCTATCTATATAAAAGGCCAGATTCATCCTTGGGTGGTACACAGCCGTAAATAGTTTGTTCAAGCTGATCTCGGCTTAAGTTTCTTGGGCTGGTATCCTTTCTTTGTGTGTGCTTTGAAATTAGCTTCTCCCTCTGTGCTGTTTAGCTCTGGGGATCAAATTCTTGTCTTGGTTGCATAAATATAAAAGCAGAATGCTTGTGTGAGTATAAGTGACATTGCAGGGTTGAGAGTAGAAAGAAGGGTGCAACTTAACCTTCTAACAGTACTTCCTAGCTATTAAGTATATCAAGGCTGGCTTTGTAAGCAATATGCTGTTCCAGATAAGGTTATATGGGTTAGTTTTCTTGATTGCAAGTCTTAATCAGAATCAGCTGACTTTAAACACTGTCTTAAAACAACAGCTAGTCAGTGGTCTTGAGAATCTCTGCTTTTAATTCATCTTTGATGCAGCCTCATTTATTATGCAGCCTCATTGACTTAGTGTTACACTCACACAGCAGAACATGTGTCAGGATGGTCTGATAATCCTTTTTTTTTTAATCTCTGTACGATAGTGCATCATTTGAATAATACCTGTTTTACCCAGGGTAGGATTCATCTCGTGTAACTTTCCTCAGGCTGGGTGATAGTCTAAAGCAGTCTTGTGGGTTTTTCTGTAGTCATCTCCAGAGAATAAGTCGTCTTGCCTCTCTCTGGATTGGCTGGGTTTCTTTCCAGGCACTGCTAATTCTGCACTGTTAACAGGGAAGGCCCAGGAGACTGACATATGATAGTTGTCTGTGTTTTAGATGGTTAAAGTTAAATGAGAGAAATTCCACTTGCCAGTACAGTGGTGCCCTGACTGGGTACTTACTATACTGTTTTGTGCCATTGTAGCTAGAGATATTCCAGCCAGCCAGCTTGATGAACAAGGCTGTTCAAATGCTACTCAGAAGCACCATATTCTCAGTTTCATATTATAAGTTCATTGTGTTTAGCCTGTCCTTCTGCCATTTACTGCTCATGGTGGGTTTGGCATCTAAGCCCCACGTATGTAGTTTATGCGTCACTTGGTTATACCCTGTGATACACCCTGTAACGTGTAACTTGGTATTGTGTTAACTCAAACTATAGAGGCCAGAAAGCCAGCTGAGATAGGAGGCTCACTTTATACCTGAATCCCCAGTTTCGAGCTTTCTGATACAGATGTTCATTAATAACCAGTCTGATTTAAACTTGAAGTTCTTCTCAGCCTGGGCCCTCCGCTGGCCAACCTTACCTGAGAAATCAAGGTTAGCTTCTTTAATACACTGGTGACACCTAACTGAGTCTGGAAATTCTTCCTCTAGCTTTTAGTGCCTTTGGCAGTACCTAGAACAGGTAAAGTGGAAACGGTAATATCATTTTCCAGTGGCAATAAAATAGTTGAAGCCTTCTTTTCCTTTCGGTATGAAAATTTTAGGAGGAGCTACCAGGCCTTTAGAAGAGCTCAGTGTATCACTGCTTTATTGTTGCCTGATGCTGCAAAATTAAACTGCCTTTGTATGGGAATTTTTTTTTTAACCCCCTTCTTGGCTTATTAAAGTAGCCCTTGTTAGAGCTGTCTTGAGTGAAGGGCATTAGAAACGTGAATACAAATGCAAATTTTCACAATGTCAAACTAAATGTTTATTTGAAAAATTACAGCAAAAACATTCTGAGAATTTTAAGGTTATAATCTGTGAAGTTTTCACAGTCCTTCTGCACCTGCAGAATGTAAATGTGTGTATAAGGCATGGGAAAAATGTGTTGCATATTAGTGATTTGGCAACACATAGTCTGTACAAATCTCAGCATAGCACTTTCCTCTGGCAAGATAAACCTGCCTAAACACACAGGTTAATCAGAGAAAATAAAAGACTAACCTTTTATGCTTTTAACAGGACGGACCTTTCCAAAGAAGGGTCAGACGTGTGTCGTGCACTACACAGGTAAGGCATGTTCTAACTATTCTCTCGATACTAACTGCCGTGCTTTCAAGAGTGATTTCCCATTTCAGATGTTCGTTGCATCTTTTGCTTTGTTCTGTCCCTCAGTCCATTTGGTTATGTTCTGGTGGGTTTCCTGAATATATTTCACTTGTAGCTGAGCAGTTCAGGCTACAATGTCTACATCTGCATGCTAGCAGGTTTGCCAGGTGTGGTGTTCAGTGGTGAGAGGCTAACAGATGAAGCTGTGGACCTGATTCTTTAAGCCATTGTGCTAGCTAATGAAATGGAGCATGAAGCAGTGAAAATGCTGGGTCCATATTTTTCCAGCCTTTGATCTTGATACAGACAATTAATGATTATATATGTCTTAAAAGCATGTGTCTATATATTGGCAGTATAATTCATTCCAGATTGCAAAGATCAATACAAGGTCTATTTAGCACCTGCTTTACAGACTTGTATGAATCTTAAGTGATGAGTTGGTTAATGGAGCTGTTTGTGCTGCACCTTTGCACAGAGAGAAGATGTCCTTTAAATCAGTTTATAATGTCATGTGCTGTACATAGTTATGTAAATTGTCAAAAGAATGCAAAGGGCTCTGCAGTCCTAATTCCCAGCTGGGAAGTTCGCATCAAGAGTTGCCGTTTTATGTGGTTTTTTTTCCTTAAGAAGGCAAAATGTAGGTGATGGGGGAGATTGACAGCTACTGTTCCTGGCCTAGATCTGTGAGATAAAGTTTCCTTATAGCATTCAGTATAGTAAGAAAGTACTCACTGGTAACTGTTGCTTGCTTTTAGTTTTGTGCTTATTTCTGTGACTTACAGCTGGAACAAGGTGGGAACACTTTCCCGTAAATGTAACTAATGAAATAAACCTATTTGTATTTTCAAGCAGCTTTTTGATATTGTTTCAATTATACCAGTCTTCGGGGAGTTAGTGCACTGGCTTGGGATGTCTGTGTTTAAGTTCTAGTACATTTGTATATTCTGAGGATGTCTGTGTTTAAGTTCTAGTACATTTGTATATTCTGAGGATGTCTGTGTTTAAGTTCTAGTACATTTGTATATTCGGAGTATTTTGTTCTGATGAGGATTTGTAGTTTGAATTACAAATAGTTAAATACATGTGTCACCCATGCCAGTCTCAGCTCTCACAGACGTCCCTCTGTAACTTAGCTCTGGAAATAGATGTTTTGAAGCTATTTTTGTGAAGATGTTGAAAGATATGTTTCAGATCCTGTCCAAACCTCAGAAATTTTATGAAACAAAATTGTCACCTCCCACCCCCGGTTAGTTTGAGATAAATTTATGTGACAGAACTGAAATGAGAAAAAAAAACTACCACCAAATGAGGCCAATGGCTCCCACAAAGCACAGTTTTGCTGGATAACTTCCTAGATAGTGTGAATGGTAAATGTGGAAAGATAACAAGATGCTGCATACTCTTACTGATGTTAGATACCATCTTAGATGAGGCTATCATAAGCTGGCTTTGACATAAAAGACTATGAAAACTCATTAAATCAAACTCCAGCGTAAACTGTGCTTCCTCCATATATCTTGCCATTGGTGCTATGCAACCTCCCTAACTCTCAGATTACAGATATCAGAAAAAACTCATCCTTTCAATTCCAGTGCTGTGGCAATACTGAATCAGTCTTTGATGGTAATATTTTTAAAGGGGGCCCATGGATAGTGGATAAAGTGTTTTCTTCCAGTGTTCTGTGAAGCATGTGAGAAGGCTGGCATATGAATGTCAAGGTTAATTTAAAACTATTCTATCTGAATACAACATAACTTCTTTTCATACTGATGCAATTCCAGAAATGTCTGGGATTCATCTTGAAATGATCTCTGTCTTATTTATATAATCTTTTTAGGCTTCCCTGCACTTAATGCTTGTCGTTACCACACTCTCGTGAGTCCCACTTTAGGAGGTGGGTAGCTAAGTTAGAAATGTCTGCAGAGATATCCAGAACATCTGTCTTTTCACCTAAAATTAAGACTCCTAAGTGCAAGGAAATGATCCATGAATCCTGCTTTCCACAGCTGCTTAGTACCGAGAGTGTGTAAAGCTCACAAGTTGTTCAGCCCTTGTGCCTCTGGAGCTAGGCAGATACCTGTAGGGAGGTGTGGTGGTCTGGGAAATGGGGGAACCACGCCCTGACTGAACTGCACCAATATCTAGAGATCATTTGGATTCCCAGAAAAGCCTAACCTCAGTGGAGTGCTCTGAGCACAGCTCTGAATCCAGCATCAAGCACAGCAGAGAGCCACTTTCAGCCAAAAACACTGTCTGTGGGGAAGCCACTTCATGCATAATAACCAAACAGTTGTTTCGGACATGGCAAACCTACGCTCAGTTACCTTTTCCAACAGAAGTGAGTCAGAGCTCTGTTCCACAGAATCACAGTACAGTTTGGGTTGGAAGGGATCTTCCAGTTCCAGCACCCCTGCCATGTTTCCCACATCCTTAATCGCAACCATTATGTTCCTGAGGAGGAGAAATCTGAATTTTCCTGCTCCCTCCAGTTTAGCCCGGGACATCCAGCAGTGCAGAATGGAAGAGTCATGAGCAAGAAAAGGAGCAGGCAAGAGGGTAATTGATTCAAGCACTCATGCAGGAGTATTGCAGGTGTGTTCCAGTCCTTGTCTTAGGGATTAATTTTGTACTTTTTTTAATCCAATGATTTTTCCATACAGTGGTGCCTAGTCTTGACAGCTTGTTAGGTCATGTAACCTCCTGCAGTGGCCCTACCTCTCTCTTACTAGCGCGCACACTGTGTGGCGATGCAGCTCCTTAGCGTAAACATGGTTAGCTCCATGAGTCCCTGAAGGGCTAGGATTTTGTGCATACATAGAAAAGACTTTGCCTGTATGCTAATTATTCATGTCTTGAGAGGAGACTAGAAAGGGCTTGCTTCTGCCAGAGCAAATTAGGAATTTTTAAGAAGACTCAAATGAGGAGTGGGCTGTGGGCTCTGTTTTATCTTACTTCCCCATCTTGCCTTCCCTCTCCGGGAATGTCATAGATGCGCATTCGCCATGTGATGGGGAGTGACGGCAGAGAGCATGGACAGGAGGGGACTGCTCGTAATACAGGCGTAAAAGGCCTGTGGCTTCCTTCTGAAGTGTCTTTGGGGGAAAAAGGCGTTCAGGAGCAAGCTGTCTGGATGTGTTGTCCTGGCAGTCCATGCAGAAAAAGTCCAGAGAGTGCCAAAGGGTGGTTCCCTAGGTATTTGGCAAAACTTCAGAGTCCTGTCTGCTCATCCTCCAGGATCTTATGATTCGTGCATTGCCAGGGTAGGGATTCAGCAGGGTAGTTTCTAGTCTGATGTCCCTACATATTCCGAAGAAGTGGGAAGTGAGAACTGGAATCTCCTCAAGATGAAGGAGGATTGTGACTGAGTTTTACACTTCTGCTGTCAGCACTCCAGCTATTAGGCTGTTACATGTGGCAACATCGCCTCTTTCTCTCCTTGTTTAACTAGATGTATAACCTCAGGAGCAGACTTTGTGTTTGATTCTGGAATGCATTTTATGCCTCAATGGACAGACCTAAGTTCCCATGGCCGTAAGAGTTAAGGTGCAACCTCAACAGGGAACGGTTTAGAAGGAACCTCTTAGTTTAGGTAAATCTTGTTCCCTGCCTTAAGAAGTAGTTCTTGGCTGCTTTACAATTAGAGCAGGATTTTTGGATTACCCTTCAGAAGTACCCGATGCCCTTTCTGGCTGCATAACATGCCTTAGTGCCTAACTTTGGTACTGTAAATCACCTGCTGATTTTTCAGCTTTGCCTTCCCTGAGTTAAGTACACAAATAGCTGCTCCAGATTATTGCGGAAGATTAGATAGGAAGACCGTGATGGAACATGAAAACAAGTTCTGATCTTAGTATGCGATGGAAGAATGTGGACAGATTCCCATATATTTTATCTTTGTTAAGAAACGTAACAAATACAGTAATTTCTTCTTATCACCCAGCATCAGTGTTGTGTCTCAAAAGTTACCTGGCACAATATTTACATAATAGGATTAATGGACAAGGTAGTGCATTGGCACCAAAATGTATTTCCAGCAGCAGTGGTTCGTGTCCTGTTTTTCTCAGGGATTTCATTGAGCAAGCTTCTGAAAGCCTTTGGCAATCTGCTTACTCCTTCTGTTTTTCATCTGGAAAATGATAGTTGTACTTTCTGTCTCATGTAGATAGATTGCAAGCAATTTGAGATACAAACTGCCTCCTTCTTCATGCCTAATGTAATGGTGTCCTAATCTTGATTGGGTCTTCAGGTTACACTGCAGTACTGATAGTAATAATAGTAAACAAGTTACAGTGTCATTAGTCCTGGAGTGTATCAATGGAATTGAGGCATTTTCTGCAGCTTCATTTCCTGTGATTTACATTTGTTGACTCTGGCAATGGGAATTAGCAGTGCAGAGTTTTCAAAGATTTACGAAGGTGATACAAAACATGACTTTCAGTTAGAAATGTGCCTAAATGAAACCTTTGCTGAGATTGGGAATACTCTGTCTAGAGACTGGGGGGTAAAACCTGCACTCGGGAAACTGGATCTCATTCCTAACCCTCCTGTCGGGTGGTGGTGTGCCCTCAAACAAGCTTTGTGTGCACTGGTCCCGAATCTGCACTTAATATTGGGAGGGCAGGGTTTTTCCAAGTTATTCAGATCTGACTTTCTTTCCTGTTGTCCCATGTGGCTTGTGGCACAGCTGAATTCTTAACCTCTTAATCTTTCTCCTTGGCCACCTGTAAATCTATGATATCAATACAATACCCTTTTTATGAAACTGGTGATCAGTATTTGTGGTGTGCTGGAATAGACTTGTTATAGTGAGATGATAAAGGCACATTAGATCATTAATGGCTTAGTACACTGGACTTCTATCAGAGAAGATTTTCTATAGACTTAAGCTAAAGCAATGGCTACAAAATCACACCATATACATTTAGAATAAAACAGAAATAGACTATTTAGGTTGGAAGGGACCTACAACAATCATCTAGTCCAACTGCTTGACCACTTCAGGACTTGCCAGAAGTGACCTGGTCTAATGGAGGGCAGAACTAGATGACCGTTAAGATCCCTTCCAACGCAAACCATTCTATGATTCTTTGTTGTTAAAGGCATTGTCCAAATGCCTCTCAAAGACAGACAGGCATGGGGGAGTGACCACGTCTCCAGGAACCCACTTCCAGTGCTGGACCACACTCTTAGTAAAAAAATGCTTCCTTGTGTTCAGTCTAAACCTCCCCTGGTGCAGTTTTGAACCATTTCCACATGTCCTGTCACTGGATCCCAGGAAGAAGAGAATCAGCACCTCCCTCTCTACTTCAGCATTTCAATACTGAGAAGTTCATTTATTTATGCTTTTTTAAAATGCTTAAAGTGCAAATCCCTATTGAAATAAATGAATACTACTCCATTTATTTCAGCTGAGTTGTAAAATTAATTCCATTTTAGGAAGCAGGCTTTCATTTAAGACAGAGCAAATGATTAATTGTTCTTTATCTAGTGATGTGAGGACAAACACATAATCTTATTTTCCCATATGTTACCAAAATTTCTTTATTTTTTCTTTAGCTTTGGCAGTGATGTAGCATTGAGAGTTACACTTCACTCTGTGAAGTTGAAAGCCTTTTTTAATTCTTTTTAATAACACAAGCGTACTGCATAGGTGCAGTAATTTATAGAATATCCTTGGTCTATCATGTTGTTGTTTTTTTTAAGCATTTTCTATTGAATACAATACAAATATAATGCAATTCCCTTGAAATAACTCATGCTAAAAAGAGAACAGATCTGCCTATTTTTCTTGGATCAAAATCAAACCAGTCTTAAGCATACGTAGTAATAGCCAGAGATTTCTCTATACTGATGTACTCTCAAAAAGACTGATGTAAATTCAGAGTAACTTGTGCAGAGTCTATGAGCTTGTCTATGAGCTTCAGCATCTGTATGACTGGGTGTACATTAGCTTCATGTGAAAGCAGTTTGTACCTGGTGAGTACAGGACAATGTTACTTCTTTGGTCCTCAGAAACATCTCTACCACTTCAGTGGGAGCTGTGTATGTTTACCTGAGGGGAAAATTGAGGTAAGGAAGGAATTTAATCAAAAACCCTTGTTTCCAGGAAGCTGTCTAGCTGGGTTTGGAAGAGGATGGTGAACACTGCAATCAAGAGTTATCATTAATAAGAACTGTATTGTAACAGGTGTTACAATTGAGCCTTAATTGTAACCAGCTAAATCTTGCTTACCTAGACAGATCTTTATTGTTTTATCAAGCATGTTCCCGAGGTATATTATACCAGGAGAGTGTGATGTCTGTCCAGCTTTTGGGGCCTGCCAATTTTCTGTATTTTATTTACTTAATTTCTTCAAAATGCCCTGGTTTGGAAGGATGAAAGCCTTTTACTTCTGCAGAGATCTTGGTGGCAGCTAAGCACTTGTGAGCATCCTTTTCCTTTGGTGAAGTATAACTGTAAAAAGTCGTTTTAGTCCCTAGTAAAGGCTGTGGTCTTTTAGTGCCCCTCAGAAATGATTTGCAAGTCTCAAAACTCTCTTGGTAAAAGGAGTAAAATTCTCATCTTTGCTTATGTAATGTAGATTGGTTACCTCTGGAAATGTTTTAGCAGTGACTTCAGCCCAATAGTGATTGGAGTCCAGAAGCAAAAGTTTGAGGAGAAGAAATTTCTCCTACGTATTTTCCTGCCAGCTTAGTGATCAATTCAAGTATATTACTTGATTATTCATTTTTTACATTTGACAGAAAAGGGGGCTGTGCCTCTCAAAACGGTGATGAAATTAATGTTTGCAAGTACTGTGAGAGTTGCTGTAAGAAAAGGCTATTCACATGGAAAAAATGATTTGATGAATATAAAAAGGTTCAGAAATTTGTGAGAAAAAATGTAGCAGCTACAGCAGCTGAATTGGTGAGTTTAAACTGAACATACCAGATTGTTGCCTGGTGGAAGAAGATCAGTGTAATAAACTGTGGCCTCAAGTTTCCCAGTTGCTCCCCTTTTGTGCTGAACGCTGCATTACATGTACTGTGCCCATCAGTTTCACTGAGATGACTTGTGGTTTTAAGTGGTTTTTAATGTGGGTGATCGAAACCTTCAAAAAGGAGCTTGGAATTGTCCAACAACATCCTTATTGGCAACCTCAGCTGAGAAGTGATGGCTTGACTAGGAACTTGAAGCCTCTCTGCGTAAAGGTAGTCTCCACTGGGACAGCTGCTAATACGCTTTGTGCAAAGAAAGGGAAGAATTCAGGATTGTGTGTGAATGCTGTCTTATATTCATGTAAGAAAAAGACAGGATGAGTTTTTTGGAGAGTAAAGAAGATAATAAAAAGATTTCTTCGAGATAAGATACACGGACACTTTCTCCCCTGCAGAAAACACACTGAATGATTTGGTGACTGCTGGCTTTGATTCTGGAGCACCTACTAGCCTCTACAGGAGGAGGAATTGTAGCATCATGATCCCTTCCTTTCCTATTGTGCATAGAAATGAAGCTGATAGCAAATAATTTAACCTCCTACTCCTACCTCACAAAAGCTTTGAAGAAGTGGATTTCAAGATGTTAAAGAAGGGTTCACAAAACAGATTATGGAAAGTAGCAGGGCACTTGCAGCCTCTGTTCATCAAGTTTTTAAAAGCTCAGACCTACTCCAAACCAGTGCCATCTTCTAGAAAATTAGACCACTGCTCTCAGACACAATATTTTTGCTGGGCCCTCTTTGCACATATTTTTAATGATCCCAGCATGGCACTCTGCCTCCTTACAGCTCGTGTATATTTAAGGACTAGGACCTGAAAGGTTTGTATCAATTTGTGATCATTAGGATTCCAGGTCCTCACAAGAATGACATCATTTTCTAATAATTTATGCCCCCCAAAATCAAAGAAATAACTGTGCAACAAATAGCGTTTGTTAGTGTAAAATGTACAAATGCTTATTACCTCAGGTGAATGAGAAACTGTCAGCTGGCACCACTCATAGTCTCGTCTGCCTTTACTGACAAAATAGAACTGACAGCATAGTATTTACTTAATTAAGAAGCCTACATTGAGAGCTTAGTTACCTTAAGCTACCTAAATAGTTAGCCTTTGGATATGCCTCTCTATCGATTAGATAAAAAGCTTAATGCAGTTCCTAAGTCGGGCAATGCAGGTAGGCAGGGCTTGTGGAAGAGGTACTGTTCTCTTAATTACACAATATGTGGTGTCATTGCTCTGCAGTGGAAATGTGGCAGCCACGTTTCAGGTGTATTACCCAAGCAACTGCTGTGTGGGCAGAGATCTCTGCAGGCTTATGATCCTCAGAGCAAAACGGGTTGGTCTGAGTGCCACAGTGGTGTGTGTGGGACATCCCTGGGGAGGACCATTCCAAGATGCTCATACAGTGCCCATCTTTTGGTGCTGGTAGGTGCCAGAATGGGTATGCTCAGAGGAAACACGTACTCCTGCTGGAAGCAGTGATTCAGTGTTGGCATGAGTTCTGCTGAGTCTTGCTGAACCTGTGCCAGGGGGCTTTATATTGAAAGTGACATTTTTCAATTGAGATACATTATTTAGCTTTAGTTGCTCAAGGGCATTGTGAATCTATTTTTTCCCCCAAGACTGCTGGCTGCAGAAGTTTGTACGCCTTTGCACATAACTCAGTGCAAGGGATCTTAAATGTTGTAGCCATGGTGTCATGAGGCAGAGCCAATGCATCTTTGTAGCTGGGGCAGCAGCCATTCCAGGCAGTCAGGCAGTATAGTCCTTTATCTCTGATCTGTAGTCTATGGGGCGGAGTCTAGTTGGAGGCCTGTATCTAGTGGAGTGCCTCAAGGGTCGGTACTGGGACCAGTATTATTTAATATATTCATCAACGATTTAGATGAGGGAATTGAGTGTACTATCAGCAAGTTTGCTGATGACACTAAGCTGGGAGGGGTGGCCGACACGCCAGAAGGCTGTGCTGCCATCCAGAGGGACCTGGACAGGCTGGAGAGCTGGGCGGGGAATAACTTGATGAAATATAACAAGGGAAAGTGTAGAGTCCTGCATCTGGGCAGGAACAACCCCAGGTTCCAGTATAGGCTGGGGAACGACCTGTTAGAGAGCAGTGTAGGGGAGAGGGACCTGGGGGTCCTGGTGGACGACAGGGTGACTATGAGCCGACACTGTGCCCTTGTGGCCAAGAAGGCCAATGGCATCCTGGGTTGTATTAGAAGGGGGGTGGTTAGTAGGTCGAGAGAGGTCCTCCTTCCCCTCTACTCTGCCCTGGTGAGACCTCATCTGGAATATTGTGTCCAGTTCTGGGCCCCTCAGTTTAAAAAGGACAGGGACCTGCTGGAGAGAGTCCAGCGCAGGGCAACTAAGATGATCAAGGGAGTGGAGCATCTCCCGTATGAGGAAAGACTGAGGGAGCTGGGTCTCTATAGTTTGGAGAAGAGGAGATTGAGGGGTGACCTTATTAGTGTATATAAATATATAAAGGGGGAGTGTCACGAGGATGGAGCCAGGCTCTTCTCAGTGGCAAACAATGAAAGGACAAGGGGTAATGGGTACAAATTGGAGCACAAGAGGTTCCACTTAAACCTGAGAAGAAACTTCTTCTCAGTGAGGGTGACGGAACACTGGAACAGGCTGCCCAGGGAGGTTGTGGAATCTCCTTCTTTGGAGACATTCAAGACCCGCCTGGACACGTTCCTGTGTAACCTTATCTAGGTGTTCCTGCTCTGGCAGGGGGATTGGACTAGATGATCTTTTGAGGTCCCTTCCAATCTCTAACCTACTGTGATACTGTGATACTGTGATCCAGCATCCTGGAACTTCTGTAAGTCGGTGTTACAGCAGTGGTTGTGAGGCACACTTGATTTCTAACTGTCTCTCTGTCTCTGCTTATGGTATCCCAAGTCTGGTTTCCCCTTCCAAAACTTTCCCATTTACTCCTGCATAGTTACTGGTTCTTAGTTTTCTCTTGCTGCTCTAAATCACCTCCCTTTGCACGTTGATGGAGCTGCCTTGATTTAGCAGCTTAGTTGTCATCTTTCATTCTGTTCTCAGTGAGAAACTGAAGACTTTTGGTTTGGTAAGCATGCTTTCCTCCTGGGCAGAGGAAAAGACTTAACAATTTGTTCATTTTCCTATCTATGATTGCTACAAACAATACACTTCCTCATGCATTGGTTCTGTCTAGTTTTAAATGACCAAAGTGATAATGATAAAACCCATTGAAGTTGCTGCTGTTGGCAACATTAAAAGTAGCATCTTTCTGTTGAAATTCTTTACCCTGCATTAAGAAAAAAGCAAACACCCCCCCCCCCCAACAAAAAAAATAGCAACAAAACAAGCAGGTGTTTGGAAATTACACTTTAATACTATGTAGGGATTATAGTCATGGGAATTTATGCTTTCATTCTTCTCTGTGAGCAAATTTCTGTTTCTGTTATAATCAGGGATTTCCAGGAAAGGAAGAGGGCCTCATAGTTTGAAAGGTGAAATCTAGCCATATCTAGGGCACATAAAAGATAATAGAAGACGAGTCACACAGTGGAAAAGTTCCTAAGGCATCAGCATGAACTGTTGCCATTTCCAGACTGGAATGTACAATTTTCAGCCTCAAGAATTGAAGCCAGTTTTTGTTATTGTGAAAGCTGTATTTCTGGTGGAAAAGTCACACAAATTTTGTTTTGAAGGTTGAGGATCTGACACTGGAATTCATAGGCTAGCTGCCAACTCTATTGTAGAATCATAGAATGGGTTGGGTTGGGTTGGGAGGGAGCTTCAAGATCACCCAGTTCCAACCCCCTGCTGTGGGCAGGGACACCTTCTGCTAGACCAGGGTGCTCAAAGCCCTGTCCAACCTGGCCTTGAACACTGCCAGGGATGGGGCAGCCACAGCTTCTCTGAGGCAACCTGTGCCAGCGCCTTACCACCCTCACAGGGGAGAACTTCTTCCTAATATCTAATCTAAATCTCTCCTCTGTCACTTTAAAGCCATTACCCCTTGTTTTGTCACTGTAGGCCTTGGTAAAAAGTCTCTCTGTGTCTTTCTTATCCCCTTTTAAGTACTGGAACTCTGAAACAAGGGTTCCCTGGAGCCTTCTCCAGGCTGAACAAGCCCAACGTTCTCAGCCTGTCTTCGTAAGAGAGATGTTTCAGCTCTCTGACCATTTTCATGACCCTCTCTGTTCCCCTGGCTATGATTGGCTTTCTGGGCTGCAAGCATGCATTGTATGATTCTTCATCCATCAGTATACCCAAGTCCTTCTCCATAGGGCTGCTGTCAACCCATTCACTCCTCAGGCTATTGATACTGGGGACTGCCCTAATCCAGGTGCCTTGTTGAACTTCACAGGGTTTGCATGGGCCCACTCCTAAAGCCTGTCGAGGGCCCTCTGATGACATCCCTTCCTTCAAGTGAATCAGCTGCATCACACAGCTTGGTGTCATGTGAAACCTTGCGGAGGGTTCACTTGATCCTGCAGTCCATGTCATTAATAAAGATATTGAACAGTACCAGTCCCAATATTGACCCTTGAGGGAAACCACTTGTTACCTATCTCCATTTGGACATTGAGCTGTTGACTGCATCTTTTTGGATGTGGACATCTGGAGTCAGCGAATTCCTTATTCATCAAATAGTCTACCCATAAAATCCATACCTTTTCAATTTAGAGACAGGGATGTTGTGTGGGACCATGTCAAAGGCTGTACAGCAGTCAAGATCAGTGACATCAGTTATTCTTTCTTTATCCACCAGTGCAGTCATTCCATTGTAGAAAGTCAGGTTAGTCATATTGGTCTGAGATAAAGAATGTACATTGACCAAAATTTGTGTCAGTTGTGAATCTGTATTTTATAGCTCAGGCTTATCTTTGGTTGTAACCTGAATTAGCCTTGCATGGTTTCTGCCCATTTTCATCTTAAGGCAAATTTATTTTTTCATATTAGGAAGTTCTTTCTTGCGTGTAGGTTATATTACATGATGGTCACCCTGCTTCACATGTGCAGTCACATCAGAAGCATCCAACCACAGTTTGCAGTACCTCTGTGCATGACCACTATCCACACACACTTAAATTACAGAGTAAAAGCAGAATTGCATGTAATCTTCTCTCATTCTGAAACTGTTCTCCTTTTTCCTGGAAGAAGTTGGAACAGAAAGACTAACTTTAACCATTTGGGAGAAAACTTCTTCATGGGGAAGAGCTACCTTTTACTGCAGTGTCACACTGGAATACCTGACCTTGGCTTGGGCTTGAGATCACTCTCTGCAAGTGCCTTCACTCACTAGAGCAGAACATGTTCTTCTGTCATATTGCCTGTGTGACAGCTCCCCAAACCCTTCCTGTCCAACAGCTGGCAACAGCTCTGGAAAAGCTGTGGCTGTCCTGCCCTGCCAGGGCAGCTTTTGGTGTGCACAGAAACCCTATCAATAGCTTTTGTTTTATGCTCTTGAATTTTCTTCTGCTGTTGTTTGCACCTTGTCTTCAGTCAGATACATAGCAGGGGCAGGTTCACAGCTCTTACTTAGCTCAGTCAGCCACAGCACAGCTGAGGGCTATCATCTAACATGGGTTGAGAGCATTTTGTCATGTTCTACCTTCTCCTGGCTGGAACTCAAAAGTCATGACCTTTTATATCTGAACACTGAGGACTTGCAGAGCCTGTAACTATAAGAAGGGATGTTGTAAAGGCATTGGAATGGGATGGAAGTGCCTCATTAAAAAATGATCCTCACTTGCGCCATTAAGACTTGTTCTATGTGAAACCATTTATACAGCTCATCTCCTTTCCAGCATTTATTCCAGTTCCTGGCCCGGAGTGTAGGAGTTTTAAACTAGTCAAGTGCAAATTCAGGGTTGATCCAGTCATGAAGAGCTGCTGTCATTAATCTCCTGTGGACAGCTTAAAACCTTGAATCTCGTCAAAGTGCTATACCCTTCATTCATAAACCCATTTGGAAAGGGAAAAGCATTGTTTATTTTCTTTTAGAAGATGGGGACATTCAGAAGGGAAATGATTTGTCCAGGGAACACAGCAAGCCTCTGATAAAGATGAGGTAGAATTTAATGTGCTTTTAAAGTCCTTACCTTATTATATTTACCTATGTATTTATTACATTATCAGCCTACATGGTACATATAGATGTATATATGTATATGTAGATATATGCGTGTGTGTGTATCTCTATATATGTATATAAGTAGCCTGTATCAGTGTTGTGGAAGACCTGTTTCTTTTCTAGCAGACCCCAGAAGTGTTTAACTTTTGAAAACAAACTATTTAAATTAAGATGAATAGTGGAAAATTATGAAGGACTTGAGGTTTTGTTACGTTTTCTGTCTTGATCTAACCAATACTGATTTGATTGGTTATATAAGCACTGTAAACAGATTAAAGCCTCAATCCTTCTCTGCTATAAAGAATAATAGGAGATTTAATTGTAACAATTCACTTTATTTCAATAAAGTAACTAAAGCCTGCAGTACATTGATTCACTAAAACTGCAGAACCATTTCTGAAGTGCTTCCCTAAGACTTCCAATCATGCATATTCAAAGCTCCTCTTCAGATGCAGAAGTTTCTGAAGATCATCTAGTTCCTGTGATGGGCCAGGATGCCTCACACCAGCCCATTTTGCTCAAGGATCTGTCCAACTTGGCCTTGAACACTGCCAGGGATGGAGCATTGACCACTCCTCTGGGAAGCCTGTTCCAGTGCCTCACCACCCTCACAGTAAAGAACTTCCTTATATCTAACCTGAACTTCTCCTGTTTAAGTTTTAACCCGTTACCCCTTGTTCTATCACTATAGTCCCTAATGAAGAGTCCTTACCCAGCATCCCTATAGGCCCCCTTCAGATACTGGAAGGCTGCTATGAGATCTCCACGCAGCTTTCTCTTCTCCAGGCTGAACAGCCTCAACTTTCTCAGCCTGTCTTCATACAGGAGGTGCTCCAGTCCCCTGATCATCCTTGTGGCCCTCCTCAGGACTTGTTCCAACAGTTCCATGTCCTTTTTATGCTGAGGACACCAGAACTGCACACAATAATCCAACTGAGGTCTCACGAGAGCAGAGGAGAGGGGCAGGATCACCTCCTTCGACCTGCTGGTCACGCTCCTTTTGATGCAGCCCAGGATACGGTTGGCTTTCTGGGCTGCGAGTGCACACTGCCGGCTCATGTTCATTTTCTCATCAACCAGCACCCCCAAGTCCTTCTCTGCAGGGCTGCTCTGAATCTCTTCTCTGCCCAACCTGTAGCTGTGCCTGGGATTGCTCCGACCCAGGTGTAGGACCTTGCTCTTGGCTGTGCTGAATTTCATGAGGT
This sequence comes from Neopsephotus bourkii, assembly GCF_033783945.1. Taxonomy (NCBI): domain Eukaryota; kingdom Metazoa; phylum Chordata; class Aves; order Psittaciformes; family Psittacidae; genus Neopsephotus; species Neopsephotus bourkii. The sequence continues at coordinate 5,800,783 of NW_026902076.1, read as the reverse complement.
TGGCATTGGTCCACCTCTCAAGCGTGTCAAAGTCCCCCTGGATGGCACCTTCAAACAAAGCAGGCTGGACCTGAGAGAGCTTGCAGCTATAAACACAGGTTGCAAGAGGTGATGGAGAGCTGAGAAATCATTTGCCTTGTAGAAAAACAGCAATGAAGTCTTGGGCTTGGATTTTTCCCTGCATGAATTTGGGAAGAATTGTTGACTGACTAGAACACTCCTCTATACTGTAATGGAGTTATGCAACCTGTAATCTTTCTATTATTTAGTTTGTGACTGTAGTACTGGCCAATTTGCAGACTACAAAGCATTTAAATGATGACAGCTGTATTAGGCCATAAGGGACATGGTTAACCATTGTGTTTATAGAGAGCAGTGAGATAAGAATAGCTTCCAGTCTTCAGTGCTTGCCACGCTTACTTTAGATTTTGGTCACCTCTGTTTTTGGACAAGTAGCTGTGTTGAAAAAGTAGGGGGTACTAGGGCAATAGTTATCTTACATCTTTGTTTTTCCTTGAGAAGCTGATGTAAAATACAGGCCAAGAAGGTGTCAGCTGATAAAAGCCAGACAAATGTGAAGTGTTCTCTGGATTTGGTGTCAAGGAGCCCTGCCATCTGTGAGAAACCGGACATACTCTGGCAGCGCCATTCATGCATGAATGAATGAATGTCCTTAGTGTGCCCTTCCACTGCACCTCCTGCTACTCTTTTACTGCATGTAGGGGCACCCTTCTAGTTTTTCATTACCATCTCCGTAAGTTGTAATAGACTCCTAGAAACATTTTCTAGTCTGTTTGTTTAGTCGTTTGCTGGTTGTGTTAGTTCTCAGTGTTACTTGTCATGCAGCTTCGAAGCATGTGCTAGCGGTACGTTAAATGATTAAACTTGTTTTTCTGATTGCTTCCTCAGAGATGAAGCAGAAAGAGTTTTAATGCATCCTAAAGAATACGTGACTGCAGCACGTGTCAGGGCTGAGATTATGATTCACAACGAGAGCATTTTACCTTGAATAGGCAGACAAGTTGTCTCTTCATGGAGAAAGAATTACTGTTATTCATATGTACATGACTTTGGTTAAAGGAAGTACTGTGACCTTCTCCTGAGCAACTGCAAATACAACCCTTTATAATTAGCTTCTTATCAGAAACTAAATCAATGCCTCTAGCCAAGGTTACTTCCATACATGACTTGCATAAACCTGTCACCGAGCACGATTTGCCAGAACCCCATTTGTTTGTGATCAAGGAATGATAACAATGTGGATAGGACAAGCCCTACCAGAGCGATGTATTTAAAGACCCCCCACACACACACCATACCCTCAAATAGTGGCAATGCTGCACAAGATTATCTGCCTGCCTTTTTCACCCCACAAAAGATTCATGGCTTTTGGGTTTACAAGTCAAGAACCTCTGTTTTGCTGAGCCTTTCTTTTACTGCTCCTCATGAAGCAGTGTTTGCTCATTTAGAAATACTTAGAAATACTGAGCCAAGTGGGGGTGAACTCGATGATGCCCCTGCATGTGAGGAAGCCACTTAGGGCCTTTTTTTAGTGAGAAGCCACAACTCATCCATGGTCTTGTACCCACTGTTTGCCAAAGAGTGAGGGAGACAACTTTAAAAGTAGTTGGTACATGGATTTAATGTTTCTCTAACTGTGGTGTGTCTCCTACACCATGGAATATTGTATTATCTTAAATATGGGATCATTTATGTATTTAAGGTTCATTAGTGTGGATTCTTACCATCTGTTTTCCTGCTCTTGGGTTTTCTTGAATGAGACGTCTCTAATACAGGTGTATGTATGTTTGCATACTCATGAAGTATAAAAGACCTTAGCTCATAATGTTAAAAACTTCAGGTCAAAGGGGGTGAGGTTTTTTCAGTATTTAAAACATTTTAAAATAAATTCCAGTTCTTGTTTTCTTTCAGTATTGGAGTTCTGAAATGTATTATGTTATATCATACCTTGTTCAGCTGGTCGTTCTCATCAGTGTTTTTGGTCAGTAATAGTGGCAAAATTCTGTTTCAGGATAGAATAGAATGGAATAAGCTAGAAATAGACTAGACTATTTCAATTGGAAGGGACCTACAATGAGCATCAATTCCAACTCTCTGACCACATCAGGGCTGACCAAAAGTTAAAGCATGTTATTCAGGGCATTGTCCAAATGCCTCTTAAACACCGGCAGGCAATGTAGGGGTTGTGGATGACAAACGTTGTTAAGCTAAGCTGTCTCTCCGGGAGTAGCTATATAGATGACTGGACAATGTTTCCAGAGGATCACAAGGTCTTCTGCAAGGAATTCATGATACCTTGAATAACAAACTAAAAAAGAGGAAAAATAAACATGCCAGTGGATATAAAATTGGCTTTTTGAGTAAAGGATTTTCCAGTAGGCCTTAAAATAGACTGGTGTTAGCCCCACTGTAAGTGAATTTTTATCAGTTTCAAAAGATATCAAGCTGATAAAAATTAACAAATACATCCTAAATAAAGGGTCTTATTTCATCAGTCATTGATACAGTGTAATAAGGATTACTATGTAAGATGGGCACAAGTCAGTAATACATTTCAGTTTCTATAAAACCCCTTACAAAGTTCTATGTGGAAGAAGAAAGAATGAAGCCAGTGCTTACAGGTAAGAGGACTTTGCCTTGCAAAGCAGTGACATTGGAAAAGGCTTGGGGAGCCACGGTTGACCATCAACCGAACACAAGCTCCAGGGCTGTCCTTTAGCCAAAACGCTGACTGCAGCCCATGAATATATGAACAGGAGCACTGAGGAAAAGGAGGAGGTCCAGAGGCCTCTCACTACTATGGCTGTGTAAAAAATAGTGTGCTCAGTTTTGTAGTCTATAATGCTAGAAAAATACATGAGTGGTAGAAGTGCTGGGAAACCTTCCTGAACACAAAATGCTGAATTTATTCAGCAGAGGATAAGGGATGTTTTGCTCCTTACATGGGGAACAAAAAAATTGATGGGACCAAGATACATTAAGAGATCATAGCTGGAAAGTGAGTGTTTACAAGTTCACCTTAAAATAAGGAATACGTTTGGACTGGAAATACTGATTTATAAGTGAACACCAATCAATAATCACAGTCAGTTCGTCCACTCTGAGAAATCTTTAAATCAGCTCTAATTCAACCAGGAATTATCTAGTGAAAATCCTACAGCCTGCATTAAAGTAGGAATTAAGATGAAGAGATGGCAAAGATCACTTCTGGCATACAGGTGCATTAATTGTTTTGTCATGTATTTTGGAAGCATTGGTTGCATTCTCCTTCAGTGGTCTTTTCCTCATGTAGATTAGCCCTAAAGGCTTCGGGTCTTTCCTAGATTCATAGGCAATTAGTGTGATTCTTCACAGACCAACATTTGAACTTGAACTTGTTTGCTTCCTTAGGTTGAATCATGTCAATTTTTCTTTTTTAGCATTTCTTCCTTTTTTGTGTGTGTGTTTATATCTTTGGTATGTTTTCCTGTATAGGTATGGATGAAAACTTCAAAATGGTATTGATCAAAATGTTACCTGCTTTTTCAACTGTTTGGGGTTATGATGGTCAAATAAATGCTCTGCCATGGGTGGAATTCACTGACATTAGAGGACAGTGAGCATTTTATTGGAGATGCTTCATATCATGGAAAATAAGCTGGTACAGAGCTTTGGAACCATTTATATCCACTTGCATTTTGATTTGCCAGCTTGCATTAGGCATCCTTAGAATTGGTCACTTTTCTAAAAAAATAATTGGAGCACATTAAAATGTGATTAATAAAATAACTGATCAATTATGGAATGTAATACCATGTTTCACTCAAAATCATTTTCCATACTTATCCAGAGGCCTTAATTATGTTTTTATACCACTTTGGTTGATACAAATTTTATTAGATAATGCTTATTGTATATGAAAGCTGAAACAGTTGCATTGAAACAGATGGATGTTTGACTTCAAGGTATGCCTTTAATGTAGGGATTACTGGGCAGAAACATTTGACCAATGCTGTGAATCTGTCCAGATAGCTGTAATGGCTCTTTCTATAACAATAAGCGAGTATTAGAAACCCCTAGCAGAAGCCAGCAGGATCTGCAAGAAGGGAGGCTTTCCATCGTGATCTGCAGTGCACAGAAATATTTGCAGCTCAGGAAGATTGACAAGCCAGTGTGCTGTTCAGGGTAACAAATGCTGTTTGCATAACTCCTCTTGCAGTCATTGCGTCACATTTGATTGACATCCCTCTAAAAGCTGTACCTGACAGAGTATTCTGGAAAGCCCTGCCTTCTCAGTTTAGCACAGGCAAAGCAAGTTTCCACAGCAGTTTTCTTCAGGAGCTAACGCTGGCCATTTGCAGCCCTGTCCCACCTTCAGCTCTGCCCTGTTTTGCCACAGGACTGCTTGACTCTGGTTCTGCTGCGTGCTCACATGGGGTGTGCAGTTGTGTGGCTCTATGTCATGTGTGCATCAGAACTGTATCGTGTTACAGGAAAAACCTGCACTGGCAAATAGTGTTCACAGTTTGTGCTTTAAGCATACCTCAAGGACATCTGTGTATGGGGAAAATAAAAATAGCCACCCTGGACAGAACATGCGAAAATCCTCCTCTGGAGAGTGGCTGTAAAATAGAAGGATCCCACCTACAAGTATGCGTGCTTAACACAGAGGTTCACCTTGATTTTGAAGTCTTGGACTTGTGTTTTGTGTTTTGGAGACAAATCCTGAGGCTACTGGAGGACCTGTGCTATGACTATACTGAAAGGTGCAGGCAGAGGTAGATAGAACCACAATGTGGCTGGGGACTGTGTGGACACACCAAGAGCCCTGAATTGGCTGCACATCACTGGGCAGTGGAAGTGGCTCCGTCTGGGCATGGTGGTAGTGAGCACCTTGATATCTTTCCCAATGTAGGCCTGCGTCATAGACATTACAAGAAATAGTAGAGGCATGGATAGCCTTGCAGCCTATATTTTGGTAAAATACAGCCTCATCCCATAGGTGGTTTGGGTATCGGATGTTTAACTTGATTTTGTGATAGTTTTGTTCTGTTTAAGTAGCTAATGATACATACTCTGTTTATTTTCTAGACCTAGAGATCAAACCAAGTACACAACAAAATCTTTGCGAAAGACATCAAAATCTCCCTTCTTTTCCTCTTTCTTCTCTTGCCCTCCCCTCTCTTCTCTTAATGTCCCACAGCAGCAACTCTCATGCTCTCAGCCTGTAGCCCTGATTCTGCTGTGCAGGAGTCATGAGATGAGTTTTATTATTGAAGTGTATATTCATCATTATTTGCAATATAATGCAGCTCTTCTTTACTTGTGTAAGAGTAACCCCTAGAGGTCCCACCGGAGGGTTTCATCATGCTATGCGCAACTGACATAATGAGGTTAATTTTATTGAGTGTATATGGTTCCCTGTACCCCAATGCTCATGATTCATCATTTCTTTTGTCAGTGAATAGTGAGATAATGAGATAGCAGGTTGACAAGTGCAGAAATAAATTTAAGTTTAAAACGACAGATGTGCCTTTTGAGCAAGTTCAGCCAAGTAGGGCCTCAGTGTGTTCCATGGGAATTGGCAGGTCAAAGCTGACTCAGAATTAGTATGTCTGAATACTCCACCAAAATGTAAGCGTGAATAATGAGAAATGCTTTATTAATACACATATTAACTGATATTTCCCACTACCCAGTATTTCTTGCAATATCTATGCACCAAATTTGAGAAGAGCAATACTTCTGATACCATCAGATCAGAATTATGGCTGCTGCTGTGTTGCAGTGTGTGTTTTCCATAGCAGATAGTAAAAATACATGTTGTGTACTCTGTGGACATGATAGACTTTGCAGTGTTCTTACCTGTCCATTTCCTCACTTTTCAAACTTGGGATGTTTTAGGTGATAAATGTCATAATGTTTTTACACAGCATTGTCACTTAGGAAGTTGAACTTCTTAAATGAGATGTTTAGGCTTTGAAGTGATGGTAATTACTGTAACTACTGCAGCTTCATGATAACTACACTTGATGTCTGGGGAAAACTTAAGAAACTACTTAAAGTTGAAAAGTTTTTAAAAGAATTTTGTTGAAATCAAAGGAGATAGATGTCCAGATGCACTTGAGATGTCCACAGTATGACTAGTGCATCTTTAGACACCTACTTATATTCAAACAGCTGCATTTTATGCTGTGTTTGTGTGCAAAAACTATGCCATTTGTAGCTAATGTTGTGTTTCCTGGCATGGATGTGTTGATATGTATGATGGCTGAGAAAGCTGGGGCTGTTCAGCCTGGAGAAGAGAAGGCTCCGTGGAGACCTCATGGCAGCCTTCCAGTATCTGAAGGGGGCCTACAAGGATGCTGGAAAGGGACTCTTCACTAGGGACTGTAGTGATAGGACAAGGGGTAATGGGTTAAAACTTAAACAGGGGAAGTTTAGATTGGATATAAGGAAGAAGCTCTTTACTGTTAGGTTAGTGAGGCACTGGAATGGGTTGCCCAGGGAAGTGGTCAATGCTCCATCCCTGGCGGTGTTCAAGGCCAAGTTGGACAGAGCCTTGAGTGGCAGGGTTTAGTGTGAGGTGTCCCTGCCCATGGCAGGGGGGTTGGAACTACATGATTTTAAGGTCCTTTCCAACCCTAACTATTCTATGATTCTGGGATTCTATGCAAGCATTGCAGAGGTATTGAGAGAAATGTCTGTCTTCAACCAACATTTTTATGATAGAAAGTGTGTGTGAGACCGGATATTACATTCCAGCTATCTTGGCAGGTGTGACATTTTTAATCTGGTTAATACTGTGTATTGTATACATTTGCAGTTAAAAGGTGATTGCATGTGCTGCTCTGTAGCAGGCACCAAATGTTTCTTGGCTTGTACTGGGCTTTCAGTGTTATGAATCAGGCAGACAGGAGAATATTAAGCATTTCTGGCCACATTAAATGAAGATTGGTCCCATTTGGCTTGCAATTTTAAGTACTTAATAGTTTATTTAATAAAGATTTTGACTGCCTTCTATTATGTATATGCGTGCGATTCACAGGCTTAGGAAACATGGCTCATTCAGCTTCCAGCTGAAGAGGATCTGCTGTGTTGGAGACAAGCACGTTCTCACTCTCGAACACCACCCCAGGCCGTGTCTACATTACAGCTGACAAGGGCTGGGAGCGGGATGGTTGTGTGAGCCACCACTTCTGATCACAGCCTTGCCCTGCAGGCACTCTACAGACTGCCCGTTCACGTGCACCAAGGTGCCTGGCAGAATATTAAACTGCCAGACAGGCTGAGGCGTTGAGTCCCGTGGGCTGTGCCTGGGGCTGCGCCTGTAGTTTCACTGTCTGAATATAGAGTAAGTCTGATCCACAGGCCAGCCTTTGGGTGACCCCAGCTTGCAACTGGAAATACCCATAGTCTCAAGAGTGTAGCCAGCTCTCTATGCTGGAAAGTTAGGTCGAAGATACACTGATGCAAAGGAGAGCGAGCGAGCGAGCAATTTCAGCTGGGGAAACATCCATGACCTCGGCGTGCCCCAGCCATGATTTTGTAGCTCTCCACTGGTGATAATCCATGTTGGCTCAGACCCCAGCTGGGATCAGAGAGGTCTGCTCCTGCTTAGAGATTTCTGACTGGGGAACAGAAACAGAGCTCAAAACAGAAGGAAAAGAATGAGAAGGTTTAGGATTAGACTGAGAATGATCACGTTTGTCTTGGCAGTGGCACACACACATGCAGTGTTTGGGAGCTGCTTCCTGATGGCACCATGTAAACTGCTCATGGAGCAGCATCCAGGCTGTGTATCAGAGCATTTGCTTGACTTGCAAATCTAAGTGTGGCTCTGGAGCCAACCACAGGGATGGCTACTGCCTCACTGGGCAGGTTAATGCTTCTTTTATTTACTCCTACTTTGGGCAGACTGAGAGCCTGATGACATGAATGTCCAGTGCGTGATTTAGCTTCTGCAGATGGTCAGGACATGCCCATCTAATTCTGGCATATAGTACTTAGAGGCCAGCTGGGCTTAAACTATGACAGGGCCAGAGGGAGAGAAAGCAAGGAATTAAGTGGTCACTGCAGAGTAGTCACAAGGAAAACCCTCCTGGTAGTCTGCAGTGTGACATGAGAGTCACACAAGATACAGTATTTTACGTATGAGGACACGGAGTTGTGTGTGCTTTATAGGTCACCTTAGGGCTAAGTAGGAAGAATATTCCTCTCCCTCTTGAAAGCTGCACACTGCTGCAGTTTGTGACATTTGGGGGATATGTTACTGATTTATTTTCTTAGGAGAAAAGGTAAATAGAAAATCATGCATTTGCATGTGTTGGACATCAGGACTCCTTATATTAAAGCTCAAGGTGGCTGAGAAACAGGAGACACTTCGTTATTTAACTTCCCACTGAAGAGCTTGTTTAATACTTTATAACGTAACTGCTTTTTCAGAAAAATGCTGTATTTTTCCGTGCATCTCTGACTGTTTCCAGTTATTCTGGTAAGCATGGGTGTGTAGGAAGGAGGGTAATAATTGCCTTTCAAATGGCTGAGAATCATGCCATTAAACCCCTTTAATCAGATGGTACAGGATTTGGCTATTCATTTTAAGGTCCCTTTTGCTAAAGATGCAGTGATCATTCAGTGGCACTTCTTGGGCTTCAGACATAAATATTCAGGAAGGCAAAGCTGAGGAGACCTTCAGATTGAATTCATCCACAGGGATTTTAAGGGTGGAGCAACAAGTTCAGCTCTGGAAAAGTAACAAATGAGCTAGCTACTTATCACTACTCAACCATTTTAATGATCCTTTGGTTGCTTTCAGTTCAGGTGCTTTTGGACAAAGTTCGGCTCTTAAAACATGGCCCCCCCTGCTAGAGATGTTCCCACCATTATGTTTTTTATAGCATCAGCATTGTTTCCAGGAACAGAGAAAAGAGAATTTGATTATGTTTGTATCATAGCATCATTCAAGAACTCCACTGTGCTTAACTGTGCAAAAAACAGATTAAGAGAAACTCTCATTCCCAAACAGCTAAGGAAGGTAAACAACAAAGAACAGAGGAGGAAGACACGCAGTCAGATACATACATATATATTACTATTATATTTATTTTCTGTTTTCAAATGTGGAAAAAGTAAGAGATGTCTGTCAGCCAAATCATCCATTTAATAACTCGTTTTTCTATAATGTTAGTTGAGGAGAGATGCTTATAGAGTGAGGTGGCCTCAGAGGGATGCTCAGGGAGAAAGAGAGCATTCAGGGCATGGAGCACAAGAGCGAACACCTCCTCCAGGTCTCCCAAGAGCATTTTGTTAGTTTTGAATGTGTTTTAGCCCACCGGCAGCCTTGCCTGTGCTCACTTGAGAGGTGGTTATACTTCAGTATGTACAGTATGACTGCACTGCTGTTAATACACCCCCAGGGAAAGGGAGGACGGCATGGTACAGCATGTGTGAAAAGACATCTTGTGCTGGCGGCACCATGGTTGAGTCATTCCATCCTGTCTGCGGCTGCGGGCAGCAGTCACTGCACCACCGGCTAATCATTATAATAAGCACTTCAGGCAGAGTCTGGCTCCCCCATTTAGTCTCCCTCCACTTTAGGTCTGTAAATATTTGTCCTGTCCACATCTATTGTTGGCACAGGGGCATCAGAAGAAAGTTCTCCTAAGCCTTTGCTTGCATACCTGGCTTTGGGCCAGGGAAAGTTAAACCCGCTCATCTTAGCCTCTTACTGGCCCTGCTAATTCTTTTTATTCAGTAGTAAATGGTGACTCTCTTCAGGATGGGCCAGAATTCCCCCGGGGGTAGGTTGGCAGTTCCCCAAGGCATACACATTTACTAGCATATGCCTATGCAAGTAAACAGCAGGACAGAGGGTTCTTCTTCCTTTGGTACACACTATCCAATTTGTTCCTTGGCAGTTTCCCCACTCACACGGGAGGGTGGCTGCCTCTCTATACAAGCCCATATTTGATTTATTTCCTTTTTGTCCCCCTCCTTCTAGCTGTCTGTGGCAGGCACACCAAATTTCCCAAAATGAAGGTGTTAATACAAGTATCGCTTACTGCCCCTCCTGTGACATCTGCGTTATTTCCAAGTTACCCAAAAGGAGAAATGCAATTTGGGTGAGTCAGGGAGTCTGTCCTGACTCAGACTCTTTAATGTAGAAGTGTCTCGGGGTCATGCATATTTCTATTAATATAGGGTTAAACTTGAGTAGGGAGCTCTGGTTTGATTTGTCTATTTTTAGCAAAGTCACACCAATGCAGCAGAACAGCCAAACTAAACCTGGCACAGTTTGCTTTGAATTGTGTGAACAAAAAAAAAGTATTTAGAAAAATAATTATCTTAAGGTAATGAAACGTGCTCGTTTTATTCTGTGCTCAGCCAGCACAGTGGCCTTTATGTCTATGTGGGGAATTTGGTACAAAATCCTCCTCTGTTCTTACCGCCCCTGACTAATCAGGTCTTCTGCTTCTGCAGTAAAAAGTGTTGAAACCTCACTATTGTCGTGGCTCATACACAGGTCTTTCTTTTCTTTTTCTTCACACAAATTAAGCCACAAAGACCTCTCTTGAATTCCAGTCTTTTCAAAGTGCATATGCAAGGATGCTGCGAGAGGTTATATCATTTCTCTTCCTACTCTCTTAGAAGGCTCTTGATGCAAGAACAAATGAAGAAAGACTTTGGATCAAGGTGTGCTGTTTATCAAAGAAGTTTGGGGTAAATATTCTCACTGTATCTTTTGTGATCCCACCAAGGTTTATTAGTCCTGGGTCCAGCAGTGTAATTCCATGTTAGAAAACCTTTGTGGTGCAAGGATTAGAATATGTTAATTTTCTGGCTTCCAGGAAGAAAAATTGTCTTTAAATACAGCAAATGAGAAAATATAGCAAGAAATTGAACAAAAGAAAATATAGCAAGAAAGTGAACAAAATACCTAGGGATCCAGGGGAACTGTGTAGGAGAGTTGAAAATTGTCATAGAAGTGTATGTGGTGGGAAGAGCCCTGCCGAAGTCTCACTCATATCTCTGGAATGGCTCAATGAGAATTACTCCTCTGGGACAAGCTAGCATTGCTCTATAGACCTTTTAAAGGTTCAGCTGATACAGAGCAGCTTAAAATCTGGCCTTCTGTGTCCAGATAGCAAGGTGGCATAGAGCTTTTGTGTCCAGATAGCAAGGTGGGAGAGATCAGAGCAACACTTCCTAATCTCCACGAAGGCTTCTGAAGCAGATAAAAAGGTAGTGCTCCTGCTTTGCATTCTTTAACACTTTAGCAGAGCGAGCAGGATGTCGAAGTTGCACTGAATAAGACTGGAACAAGGGATAGATGCTCTTGTAACCTTAAAAATACAGGCGACACTGATTTGTGTTCTCTTCAGAGAGCTTAGATGATTGAGATGTAAGCAACCAAACTGAGACATGGCCCAATGCACTTAGTCTGGTAGCACTGTCACCGCAAAGACAGAATTAAAGATCATATCTGAGCACCAGCCTAAAAAGGTTCTTAGGGACTGTTAAACAAATAAGAGATCAGATAACATGTTTCCCTGTCACTGGGACAGTCTGCCTGCCTTAGAATAAAAACACATGTTGTGCTATAGCTAGAAATGCTCACTGTCCACTTCGTGTCACATGTGAAAACCAGTATCATTTTTATAGCTGTGCAAAGCATTAGATCATCTGAAAACAAACAAAAAAAAAAGACAAAAAATCCATAGTTTAAATTGGCTTCCCCTCTTTATTAAGCAATACCAAGAGTCAACACAGGTCTTGGAGCTTACCCAGAGGAAGTTTGGTATTGAACATGCACAGTGCATCTGGTGATGCACTGGAACAGGCTGCCCAAGGAAGTTGTGAATGCTCCATCCCTGGCAGCGTTCAAGGCCAGGTTGGATGGGGCTTGGAGCAACCTGGTCTGGTGGAAGGTGTTCCCGCCTGTGGCAGGGGGGATGGAACTGGATGATTTTCAGGTCCTTTCCAACCCAAATCATTCCATGATTCTGTCTCTGAAACTGAAACTTGATGTGGAGGCCAAGGCAAAGATATTTAGACATGCAGCCTGGATCTGCAGTCCGTGTTACATGGCAGCCTGATGTCAGGTTCTTCGCCTGTGAAGCATTCGTAGCAGCAGTCATCGTTGCAGCATGGCTAACAAGACCTTTCTGTTGTTTTTTGATTTGTTGTTGTTTTGTTTGGGTAATTTTTTTTTCACTGCTGGTGCTGCACCTCCAACCGTTATTAGATCACTAGACAGAGAGCCTGACACACAGCTTGAGCTAATGTGAGAGAATAGAATTGTAAGTATCCATGCATGCACCAGGTCTGAAGAACCGATACTGCTTTTGTGCTCATTGGGTGTAGATATGATCCATCTTTAGGCTGTACTACAACAGTATCTGCATCACTGCCTTCCCCAGGGCCACCTGTGATCTTTCTTGCTGATATGATTCTACAGTTTCCTCTTCATTCCCATCTTTCCAGTCTTACTTGCAGCAGGAAGACTGAAAAAATGAGAGAAAATATGGCATTGTTGGATTTCTAGTCAACAATCTCCTGGGAGCAGCAGCTTTGGCTGCTCCACTGAAGAAGTTCCTACATGATGATGTCATCTGGCAGTAGGCACCAAAACAAGATGAGGTATTGCAGCGGCTAAAAATGACAGTCTGCAATGCACCAATATTTAGGTTTCATGGTCCTATAAGGCAATTCCATTCAAACAGATGCAGCTAAACACTCTCTGAGTTCTAGCTCCTTGCAAGGTGCACTGGGCCTGTATTAAGACACATAATCTGGTGTTAACAGAAGTAGCAAAAATATTACACCTAAACAGAAGCAAGCTGTTATATTTGCTCCAAACATGACTTCTCCAGTTAACACAATGGTGCAATCCAAATGCAGGTGGTTTATAAATCCCGTTTTTGTTTCTAAATCTTACTACATTCTGTTAAAGCTTTGGGAAAAAACGGATGAAAGAGGTATTTCTGAAACTGCTTAGCAGAATGTTAATTTGAAACCTGCTGTCTAAGAGTCTGGTGTCATAATCTCCAGACTCAGGTGTTCAGGTCTTTGCAGAAAAGTCTGTTCACGTTATGGAAGTGACCTTTGTATGAAGAGCAGATCACAAATGGGCTCTCTGGTTTCTTTTCAAGCTGTGCAAAATATATATGAGTTTTTTTGCCTGGAGAATTGGCTGCTAAATATAAACATACTGGGCTTTGAAACCTGTGACTGCTTCTCTAAGAAGGCCGTGAACAACAAGTAGAAAAGTGAAGTTCCATAAGAGCAGAAGGAAGTACATAATCCTCTTGCTAGAAGGTAAACACAGGTGCACACAGTGCACAGGCAGGGCAGATGACGTTTTGACTTGAAAAGGCCAAGCACACAAAAATCACTGAAATATGCATCAATCAAGAATTGAATTACCAGAATTATTATGGCTGGCTTAGACTTGTGATCCACTGGACAGTATGATAGCCTTAGATATCTCTCCTTCATGAACTGTTCAAGCTGATGTTCAGGATAGGACAAAGGGGAATGGCTTCAAGCTGAAAGAGGGGAGATTTAGGTTAGATATAGGGAAGAAACCCTTTATTGTGAAGGTAGTGAGTCACTGGCATAAGTTGCCCAGAGAAGCTGTGGCTGCCTTATCCCTGGCAGTATTCAAGGCCAGGTTGGACAGGGCTTGGAGCAACGTGGTCTAGTGGAAGGCATCCCTGCCTGTGGCAGGGGGTTGAAACTAGATGAGTTTTAAGGTCCCTTCCAATCCAAACTCGGCCTCCTCCAGGCTGAACAAGCCCAGCTCTCTCAGCCTGTCTCCATAGGAGAGGTGTTCCAGCCCTCTGAGCATCTCCATGGCCTCCTCTGGACTTGCTCCAACAGGTCCATGTAATTGTGTTGGGGCTCAAACTGTTCTGTCATCAGAGCACATCAGTAAGTTGAAAGCCATAAAATGATGCCAAAAATGGTAGGTGGATTTAGTGAAAATAGCAGTTTTACTAGACATTGATATTTACTGTGCTAGGTGGTATAGACAAAGGAATAATAGAAAAAGAAGAATGCAATATATTGCATATATATATATATAGTGCTATGTGCAATATGTGGTGCAGGATACTGCCTGAAATCACAGCCTGTGCAGAACATGTGAGATGCAAACTGAGGTGTAGGACATACTTTCATGCTGTTTGTTCCTTTTAAAATGAAGGTATGGCTTAAACATACCTGATTGTGTCCTAGCGGAGCAGGCAGAAGCTCACAGATACTCACTTGTGCTGGGGAACACAGATTAGACATACCACGAAGTGTAACTTCTCTGCATCCTTCTTCTCAAAAAAAGCCACAGATAATCTTGTTTTCTGAGGAGAGAGATTTGTGCCCATGTCAGATTGGAGTCAAATCAGCAGGAGTTTTTATTTGAAGCTTAGATTGCTTACGTTAATTGTTTTGATGTAACCTGCCATTTTATTTCCTTTTTTTTTTTCCCCCCTGACAACTGTCTGATAGCATGAACAAGCAGAATACTTCATAATTCTGATGATTTCCAAAGGCTCAGTAGCCTGGGCGATTTCTGCCCTATGAGTGGGATCATTGAAACTCCCTATGCAGACAGCCAGTAAATCTGCACATCCATGTTTAAGCATTGAAATGGCAGACAAAATTGAGATACATTAACTCCCACAAATCTTTCTCTTTGCTGTGCAAAGTGGGAAGATGGAAGCAACCACCTAAATGAATTGAGCTTTTACATGTTCTGTAAGATTACTTATTATGGATTACGGAGTAAACCCTGTTACCTGGTCAGGGAATATCTGTTCAGTTATTTTTAACAGTGATGTAGAATACTTCAGTGTCTGGGAGAGTGATTATTTTAGACCAGATAACTCTATCCCTCTCACATAAATCTCAGCTTCTTTGATGTACATTTTAGGTCAGTTCTGCCTTTCTTTTGTCTGGTTTGGCTATCTGGACACTTGCATTTTATCTAATATGCCTCCCCTTGAGCATGCTCCTTATGAATTTTAGCTTATCTCATTTCCTTTTATGTTTTCTCCTTAATAGCTTCGGTCTCTTGTAGCTTGGATGTAGCTAAACAATACTTGGTATTAAATAATTGGAAAGGTGGTGACGTGCACTCCCTAGGCCTCATCAAAGCTGAATTTAAATAGTACCTAGTGGTAATCCAAAAACAAAGCAATGTACACTCGCTAGAATAAAACATTGCAGATGATCATAAGGCTTTTCCTTTTTTTTTTTTTTTTTTGTTTTCTAAACTCAAATATTTCATTCCAGCCAACCCTAAATTACATTCTCTTTGGAGCTTTGGATAAAATTGAACAGGACATCCATTATTCTTCTGCAGAAAAACATCCTTTGTTACTCTGATTTGTATGGTTTTGCTGTTTGATTGTTAGGAACATTCTTTTCACTGTCTACGTGTAGCAAGTTACTCATATAGGATGCTACTTTTTCAGTTACACTTGCTAGGATGATAAAAGATCCTGTGACCTGTGATAGAGAGCTGTCCAGTCTACAGCAATTCCTGAGAAATGTGTATTCACCACATCTGTCTTTGCTTTCACAGATGATAATATCACACATGTCACAGCACAGTCTGAAATCTTCCACCTTTCCATTGCTGGTGTAATAATACATTTGTTTATGTGATGCTTTACTGTTCACTCTGCTCTCAACTTGTGTTTCTTCATACTCTGTGTGCTATTTTCTTTTGTGTTTTTGTCAGTGTTTATATTCGTTGCTTGTGTCTATGGACTTATTACTATTTCTATTTGTAGTAATTAAACTGGCTTAATTTACAATGTCTTTTGTTTGCAGCAGTCATGAGTGTGAAAATACTTTTTATTTTGGAAAAACATTATGGTCTGTGCAGTCCATCCTCAAGCTCCTACTAAAGTCAATGGGAATAATGCAGGAATAAACCCTACACAACATCAGGCACAGCTGATGTAATGAATCCCAGGACCAGGGATTGGGATCCAGGTCTCTGCCCATCCCACTGACCTCTCTGATTACTACTTGCTTAGTTTTCTCCTAACTTCATCATTCTTCATTTTCAGACACTATACAGATTGAAGGGGGGAGCACAGAGGGCAATCCCACTGGGTGTTTGTCCGATGATGAGGATACCATCAGAAAAGGTGAAGGATGTGGGTTTAAACTCAGGCTTGAGGTGGAGTTGAACTTGGAGTGCTCTTGATGAGTGCTTATAATAGGAAAGGTGGACAGCAGCACCCTCTCTACCAACTACCCTTTAAAAAGGATGAGACTTTCTCGCATCTGTCTTTAAAATCAGATTCAAAGCTGTATATCTGGAGTGGACGATGATGCTAAATTCTTGGAAGAGCTGAAAATTGAGGGGCATCCTTGTACTTGCCATGTCCTGCTAGCTGCCTATGGGCTGTACTTAGTGCACAGGCCTTCTGTATCTCACCTTCTAGAAGCGGCTCTTTGTCTCCATTGCCTCTGTAAGAAACTTCCAAATCTTTTTCTGTCTGTCACTTCAGTAAAACTCAAGGGGAAGTCACTAATAGATGATACTCATCTGATTCTCACCTCCTTCCCCAAGTTGTTTCCCCTAAAACATTTATTTTGCATTCTCTTTGCTTCTTCCTCTTACTGGTCCAAGACATGAGTAGCTTGTTAAGTAGATTAAAATAGATACAGGCACTTGGAAATTCCTATTGTTCTCCAGAGAGACGACTGTCTAATGTCCAGCAGAGCAATGCCTGAAACCCATCTGTCAAGGTAACAGCTGCCACTTTTTCCATAGTTCCTTTATAAGATCACTGAGATCAAAACTTAGAGATGGAAAGGACCTATTTATAATAACAAACTGCACAGTTAATAGCTCCTTTCCACTGCAGCTCTGAAGATACTTTGAAGGCTTACTGAATGCTACCTAAGGCAAAGTGTATTAATTAATAATATTATTGCTGGATATGGTAGTGACTCTCCTTCTGACCTTGGTAAAACTACAGGCATCATTTCACAGGGAATAAAATGAAGGTGAATTATACTTACACAGCTGTGTGGTTGCAAAACCCATTCTTTTTAGCATCTAGCTTTTTCCTCTGATCACAAATCTATAGTATTCTGTATTCTTTCAGGATTCTGTTCTGGAGAATAGTCCCGAGTGCATCATTCAACTGAGTTTTAAATTATTGTGATCCAGGTCTTAAACTGCTACATGTATTTTTGTACTTTCATCAGGGGAACTGTGCCAGTTTACACCAATGAGAATCTGCAACACCAAGAATGATGAACAAAAATAGGAAACAAATGTGGCAAAAAAAAAGGAAACAAAAAGCAAAAAAAGAATTTCATAGCTGGTATTATTTCAGAACATACTGTCATAGTTCATGGGCAGAGTGGTATTTATGGCACCACTAGGGTCTGTCTTGGAGCATGCAGAAAACTGTTTACTTTCAAAACAATACTGCAAAAGTACTCCTTTTTTGTGAAAGCAGGTGCATTCCTAGCAGGTGGGAAGAACAAACTATACATCTATAGAAAGATTGGTTCCTTTGATGAGTGTGTTTCATGTATCTTTTAAAAAGACATCCTAGAAAAATAATGGTATCTGAATAAAACATTCTTCTGCTGGTGTGTTGCAGAAAATGGTACAGGCTACTGAGCAAAATGATGGCTTTATCTGATCTTAATGGTATATAATGAGGGTTACCAACTTGTTAATAAACCCTTCTCAGAGTTCATTCAAAGACTGGAAGTGGCTTTTATCTTCTGTTATTTTTATAGCAGGTTTACTGTGTGTATAACTGTACAGTAAGTGACTAGGTCGATCTAGGTAGATCTGCAGTCACCAAGTCTAAGGGCCGTTAAGCAACATAATGCACAGGAAAGTGTTTGGTGAACAAATCAAAACCAACTTGGCTTTAAACTGCATTTTTTCAGTAATCTTGACTGTGATCAAGCCATTTTGGGTGAAATTAATCTCAACTGTCTTTGGCTACCTAGAAGTCTATGGTCTGTCCACGTTGATGGAGAGAGCGCAGCATCTCCATCTTATGTGTGTCTGTATCTTTTTCCAAGAGTGTTTTTCTCCTTACTTAAGAACAGAGAAGTTGGTAAGTCCTTTGCACAATGTCAGAGGATTGCTGTGTTTGTCAAGATGAGTTTCAGTAAAACACTGAAGTAAAACACTGTCTCTGTGAAGGAGGTATAGCCATCCTACGTGTTAAGAAAGTTGGATGTGATAAAGAACTGGGTAAACAGGGGCCTGTGGGGGTGGAAGAGCATTCATTCACAAGGGATGGGGAGAGAAATGTTATTTTTCAGCTCCAGAAGCCCCAAAGGCTAACACACTGTTTTAACATATTGGTGTTAAATCGTAACACATTAAGAATATATTTCTTCATGCTCAAATGTCTTGTTTCTGGGTATGCATAGCCTCTTAATCCAATGCCCTGCTAGAGATAGATAGGTAAATTTGTCACTAGGCTGTTGTCACTTAAGCCAAAGGAATCCAAAGTGTTGCATTGGTAAATTAAGATTTCAGCACAGATTTTATTCAGAAGGAAATGGAGGCATATACTGGAGGTATAAACAGTTGAAAATTAAAGGATGCCTAATTTGGGAACAGCTCATGATTAAAGCACACCTTTATTAAAGCAGTATTAACACTGGGTTAGGAAGGTGTTTCTTCTGGCAGATCATTCAATGTCCTTTCTCCCTGACCAGAGGAGGAATTAACGAGGCGGCTCTTTTCTTCTAGAACCCCTCTCTCATGTAATCTCAGGGCCATGCTCAGAGCTTTCCCAAGGAATGCTGAAGGTCCTTTCCTGCTTTCTATGGTGTTTTTCCATGCTTCCTGCACCCAGATCTGTGTTCAGAAGCTTTGGTGCCCTTCTTGTGTCATACGCTGAAAGACAGGTTGCTGTCATATTCACCTGTTTCAGTGAGATTTAACCCCTATTGAAGTGCATAACTGCCCAGTAGAAGGTCATCTGCACATTGGTATGTGTGCTACAGGCTGAAATACCAAATCAATACCTCCACTGCATAGGCAGACATAAAACAGAAATGGTGGCAAAGGAAATACATATGTGTGTGTTGTAGCATAGGATGAGACTTGAGAATGAAAACAAGAAAATAAGAGGTTAATTGTATTGTCCTGTTACCTTGATGCATTAGATGACCGGAAGTCTTTGTCCAAGCTCTGCTGCGTGTGTTTGAGTGGGAAATCTTGCAAAATGTCTTTTTTATATTACAGCTGTTCTCTTGAACTGCTCTTTGTGCTTCCTTGCTGGTACCAGAGGGCAGGGACAGAAGGACCTAGCCCAGCCAGGAACATTCCATCTCCATCCAGAATCAGTGTTACAGGATGTGGTATTTAGGGATAGAGGGGCAAGAGATGCTAAGTATTTCTGTAGTAATATATTCTCTCTAAAATGTTGCTTTAGAATCTATTGTCCTACTCATTAGCATACCCAGACTGACCTAATTCTGCCATGCTTATTCAAATGAAATTTGCTTTATGCTGCAGAGCATGTATATTTTACAGCTGAACCTTGTAATGGTAACAGAATCAAACCCTAAAATAAAATGACTGTTTTAAGGCAACAGGATACCAGAGGAATTGTTTTGGTCTCTCTACAATTCATGTAGAATATGCTTATTGAGCCTCATATGTGTCTTGAGGGTAAATCTACTTTTTCTTCTCTTTTAAAATTATGCAAATCTATAAAGCTGTTAGGACAGAATAATGCCTTTCAGTAGAGTGAACCAGACAATTGCATGTAATTTTCTTGGCTGTGAAGTCAAGCTAAGTGCAAGGCTCTTTCATATTGTCTTGTAGTTGTACACAACACAGATACATAGTGCATGGTAATGCATTATTGAATAGTTGTCTGTTGTGTCTTCATTGCATGCTGTCAGCTGCATAATAAATAATTGATTGTGTTGCTCTTACTCCACATTAAAGATATATGAGTATATAATACCGGAAGAAAATGAAGCAGCAGGGCTACCTGTGTTGGAAAGATCAACCGTTATTGAAGTGTGCTGTGGTTACAGGAACTCGGAGGTGACCATCACCGCTATCCATTTCCCATTTCTATACTTGAGTCAGTGATTGTTTGTCATGGCAACAAATGGCACATTCAAATCGTTGCTATTGCCTTTTTAAACAACAAAAATTTGTGGTGAAAAGCTGAGATGCTGCAGAGATGCACCCCCCACTCTCTTCAACTATAATCCCTCTAGACTGAAAATTCCCTTAAAAAGATTGATCATTTTTACTTAAGTGGCTATAAACTGTCAGAAAAACACAGTCTAAGCCAGCAAATCCTGTTTTTTCCTCATAAGGCTTTGTTTATATTAAGCAGAGGAAACAGGAGCAGTGGAAAACTGAGTTTGTGTTTATAGTGGTACTAAATCTCTGTTGTGGAACCTTTCCCTTGACAAGCCACGCTTTCCTTCTTGGTTCAGTTGCCAGAGTCCCTGCAGAGGACTCAGTAAGGTGGCCCACTATTCAGATGACACATAAGAAATGAAAGTATCATCCAGCTCACATTCAACACTCTTTATTTCCATTACAACAGTCATAATTGCTGATGAAAAGCTGATAAAAAGTAAAACTGATGAGACGGCAAATTCATCCAGAAAAGACTTTGCTTTTGAAGTCAAATCAAGGAAATTAGAGATATATGCCATTTACTGCATGGTTATTTGGAAGGAGGCTCATGGCCAGGTATAACTGTGGATTACTGGGAGACAGAGAAAACAGTGAATTGAGGTAATGAGATGGCAAATGAAGATGTAAGAAGTGTGAGATCATAGAACTGTAGAATCACAGAATGGTTTGGGTTGGAAGGGACCTTAAATATCATCTAAGTTATAAATGGGAGAAAAATCGGGATTTCCAACCTTTGTGATATTCTCCTGACAGAATATTGGCATATTCTGACATAGAAACAATGTATTATAAGGAAAAAAAGAAACACTTGAGATCAAAAATTCTTAATCAACAGCAACACTACCTGCAGAAAATGCTGCCTCCAAGAATCCTAGGAACCAAACTGAATGACAAGTTCATAATAGCAGAGATTTATGACAAGGCATAGTTGGAAAGGTGATTGCATTAAAGGGCATCAAAATATAGTCCCTGTCCTGAAGAACCTCTGGTGTACATAAAATGAAACAGGACAGTGTCCTAGAAACACCTTCTGAATGTCTGCCCCTTTTTCTGCAGCCAACGTATGCTCAGAAAGTAGCTATTTTCAAGTGTGTGGATTGCATTTAAGTTCTTTATGTAACTAGAGTTTAAAAACACAAGATAATGGAATACTTTGCAGAGAAATATTGATGGTGGTTTTTTTTTTTTGAAAGTCGCCTGTTCAATTTATGCCCTTAATACTTCTGAGGTGAGTCCCACTCTACAGGATAAAAGAAGAGTGACTAGTGAAATCAGGGGATTTGTCCTGGATTAGGATCTCCGTCTTCTGATTTCCACAATGTGTAAACACTGCAAAGACAAATAATTCAGTAAAGACTAGAGCCAGTGAAGCCCGGTCTACTTCATTTAGGTATGGATGGATAATACCTCCTCACTAGGGCTCTATGAAAAGCTGGCAGCCTAGCATTTTAAACGAGTGTTGTTAACTCTTTTAACTTTGGTAAGTTAGTTGGCTGAGAATGATAAACAATTCCAGGAGGTTAGTCCTAGTGTCTAAATCTGTGTGGTTTAAATTATTCTTGGAGAGATCTCTCTTTCTCCATTGATTGTAGGTGTAGCCTAGAGATGACAGGCTGAGATACAGTTTCTACCTTTGCAATGGCTAAGGTTAGCAGTGGAATTTTACATACACATTTTCCAAATCTGGGCTTGTAAGCTTGATGGAAGATCTATGGAGGGCCTTTGGTGTTCTCTCTCCCCATCTTTTGTATAGCTACATCTTTTGTATAATGGTTGGAGCATGATTTTTTGGGGGGAGGACTGTAGGTGCAAGTTAGGTGTCCTAAATAGCTGGGCTGGCTCTGGATCTTTGTTATGTGGCTGGTTGCTGAATCATTCTCTGATGAAGGAACCCTCTGGTAAAAAGAAGCTTAGACTGTTATCCCACTGCAGTGTTCATGTCTTTCCATTCCTGACCTCTCCTCAATAATAAAAGTTCTTTGATAACAAATCAAGATTGAGCATTTCTCTTTGTAGAAGCACTTACAGGATCTTTTTCCTACACAGATTTCTTTTCATTAGATGCATATGATCTTTCTGTCAGTAGGAACCCTACTGCTCTATCAAACTTGCTTGAAATTGGCTAAAAATTCAAAAGTTATTAGACAAGTACAGACAGTGTCATTAGCTCTCTCCCCTTAGGAAACAGACTTAGGTGGGGTTGACTGACCTGAGTTAGTTGATTCATGTTAAAAGAGTAATGCAGACACACTTGTGTTTTAGTAAGAAATAATAGCTTGTGTTAAACCTAGACTGAAGTTGTTTTCACTGCTGGTTTAGCCCAAATGGCATTGTTCTTTTTGGCAGTTTAGATGGATCCCTAATCACGTTCCTTACCAAAATGATTTGCCTTCTCTTTCACCTTCAGCTTCAGTGAGCTCAACTACAATGATTCAGCAGGACTCATGAACTGAAACACCTCCTTTTCTACAGCCACCTAATTTTAAGAATTACTTTTAGAACATTACTAACTTCACAAACTCAGTTATCAGGATAGTGTATGGATTTTAAAAAGTTTGTGCAATTAATAATTTTAATACAATAATTTTTCCCTTTCGGAATCAAACATAAGGTTATTATAACGAGTAAGCATATAGGCATCTAAATGTCCTTGCTCAGACAAAGCTCTTATTGACTGCTGTGACTTTGCAAAGTAATGTCATCATTCAGTTCCAGGTTGTGGGTTTTTTAATCCTTGTTGTTAGCTAGATAAATAAAGGTGCTAGCAAGCTGCAGATGGGTATCCATCCTCATTGCAGAATATTAATCCAAATCAATTTTTTTACCAAAAAGAAAAATCAATAGATGCATTAGCAAGAAAGAAAATAAAGCATTATGTTGTTTTAGCTCCCAGGAGCCTGAACAGTCAGCTCTAACTTTCAGAAATAGAGAGATAAAAAAGATCTAAAGTTCAGATCTAAATCTGGATCGGAACTTCTCCAGGGCACATGGGGAGTCTGACTCATTTCTAAAGTAGATGTGTATTTAAAGGGCAGTCATATAAAAACTGACCCTCCTGCTGGATCTTCAGCAATTAAGGACATGTCTGACTCTCTGAATGCCAGTTTGTCCTCCAGAAGCAGTAAGGTGGGGTGATTAGAGAGGTTACCTTTCTGAATTCACCACCTCATGAATTTTCAGCCATTGCTGAAAATAGGATATTGCTGTAAACATAGGAGAAGCAGCCCATTTTCTTCTATAGGCCTAACACACCTTGTATAGGCTTTCGATGGTGAAATGGAAGTCGGTTTTTATATGATGTATATTAGACTAGCAAGCTCATGGACAGCTACAAACATTATTTTAAATGGGAAGCATTGTCCAGCAGCTGTTGTCAGGATCTCTGAATAGTTAATTCTGGTTCTGCTGCTGGTTTGATGTGTGGTATTTAGTAAACCACCGGACTTTTAAGCTAAATATTTTAATAGGATTTAGTTACAAAATGAAGTGAAAGCATATTAAAGTGCTGTGGAACTTAGTATCTGAACGTCCAGACTGAGGCTATTTTATAATAAATATCTTCTTCCTCCCTGGGCTGCTGTGAGCAATAATTAATGTTTGCATACTGCTTTGAACATGCAGACTGTAATGACAGTACTAAGTTTTAATATTAAAGCTATTAAATATTGGGATTCTGTAATAGTCTCCTTCCATTTCATAGAATCATAAGGTTTTACAATGTGTTTAAAAATAAAACTGCTGTGAGGAAGGACTGCCATTTAAATCTAAGATCAAATATTTCAAAAAGGATTATGCAATATGCCTGAGAGTTCCCCCTGAGCTGCTTCTCCCTGCCAGCCCTCCTCTGCATGCAGGCTGGTTTTATACCTTACAGGTGAACCCATGTTTGTTTGTCACTAGAAAGCCTGTGCAGGCAGCTGGTGTGACTTCCCAGCCTGCATGGAAGGGGTTTAGGGATATCATTGAGTCGATATATTGCATAATGTGTGTACATGCATTGGAACATAAATAAAGTACTTCACTACTATACTATGAAAAACTCAAGGAATATGACAAGTGCTAAAAGTGAAGGTTATGAAACATGCCTGTATAGGGAGATTATTCCATAATTTTCCTCCTAAGGCCTTGTATGCACACGCACACACATCTCTAAAGTACTGACTTTGACAAAAATTGGACTTTGTCAACAGATAATTTGCCTTAATCTGTCATTTGGCTTTAATATTGATGTAAAACATCTAGACACAGAATCCCACTGAACCAATCAAAAATTGTGTCCTCATGACTGCAAGGCCAGAATGCCACCACCACTGATTTAGCTACTAATGGATTTGGAGACATCTGTGTCTGAGCTACTTGTTTGGACTTCGCTTATATTCATCGCAAAGAAAGAGGCACTGCTAGGATGCAATTCATTATGGCCTAGATTTGGTTAGATGAATTGCCCCTGAAAGTACATTTTTCTCTGACTTGATTATAGAGTGAAGCAGAGTAATTAGCTCAAAAGTAGCTAGCTACATCTTAGAAGCATAAAGCTTGGTAAGATGAATACTATGATTTTAGTCTTTATTTTTTTATTCTGGCATGTCTCTTTATACTTACCTTTGATTCATAACACAAACTTTTAAGCAGGCAGAATATGCCTTTTTGTTGTTTAGATAATAGCTAATGGTTTTTACTGAAAAAAAAACACAACTTGTGCCTCAAGTTGATCTATTAATACAACTGCTTTAGTGAAAAGAAACTAGTAAGACTGTATTTTCATACTGGATCATAAAGGCAGGATTTTCAGCATTTTCTGTCAAAGCTGTGCTTGATAGCGTTGTTTTCAGCCAGAAACTTTCTCAGATATTTGGTTATTAATGAACAAAACACTAGCACTACAGCATTACAAAGAAAGCATTTATTCTAATATATAAATATCAGCCAAACCTTACAATAGCCACAGTATAGCACATTGAAAGAGCAATTAATCAGGTACTTTTAAGTAGAAAGCTATCATAATTATCCACTGTTTGAAAAGAGAATGAGAATACCTAAAAATGTAGCTCTCTGTGAAGGTTTATCCACTTGCTGTAGAAGCTGTGTGTTCATAATACATGGGTGGAAACAGTGTTGTGCCCATTCAAAGGAATGAGTAAGGTGTTCCTCAACTATCTCTTGAAAATATAACGAATGAGGGTACTATTCATAGAAATGCCCTTTCTATTTTCATATTTTTAAATGCAGAGGCTTTTTGCCCTTTCTGTATGAGGAGGAGGAGACATGCAATTGTAACATGTAGAAGTTCCACATGCATGCTGTGGAATAGCCACATTTGTGTAATGCGTGTTATCCTTAGTACTCCTGAGTGAATCAAAGTAGGGAAGGTAAACTGTCCAAAGTTACCAAAGTATTCCTACTAGATATTCTGGTATAAATCATAGAATCACAGCATGGTTTGGGTAGGAAGGGACCTTCAAGATCAGCCAGGTCTACCCCCCTGCCATAAGCACGGACACCTTCCACTATAGCAGATTGCTCAAAGCCCCGTCCAACCTGGCCTTGAACACTGCCAGGGATGGGGCAGCCACAGCTTCCCTGGGCACCCTGTGCCAGTGCCTCATCACTCTCATAGTAAATTTTTTTCCTAATACCTAATCTCAATCTCCCCTCTGTCAGTTTAAAGCCATTCCCCCTTGTCCTATCACTACATGCCCTTCTAAAATGTCCATCTCCAGCTTTCTTGAAGGCCCCCTTTAGGTACTGGCAGCTGCTCTAAGGTTCTCCCAGGAGACCTTAAATTTGCAGGACCAATTCAAAGGAGCTGTTCTGTACTTACAGACATTTAACTGGCACCAAATCTGGTTCAAGACTTCCCAAACCTGAAGCTACATCCCCACCTGTGGAAGCATGTGGAAAGCTCCTGTGGGTTTGGGCCACACATAGCCGAAGTCCCCTTGGCACTCGACATGTTCTCACAACAGCTATTCCCTTTAGTTAGTTACACTGTTAAGAATACCTTAAAATAGAAGTATTTAATGAGGAGTAAACCCAGTCATATTTATGTTAAATTTGGTTTCTTTGTCTGTAGGCTGGTTTTAGGGAGCTTTTTGGTGTTTAGTAGCAGGCCTGGATCAGGCCCCTGTGCTGAGATTCTCTTATGCTGCTTCCCACTTGCTCCTTGCCTGGTTTTATCTGCTGAGCCAGGAAGCTCCACTGCGCAAGCAACAGCTCTTGAGTGTGTCTGTGTAATGTTTGGTACTACATGAGTTATAGCCTAGAGCATTAAGAATAATAATATATTTCCATTTTAGAACCTAAATTACCAGAAGGCAAAGGTATATGGTACCTTTTGGTGCCGTATTTGTGTTTGGGTCTCCTGCCTTATCCATTCTGCATGAGGGTTCAAAGTGCAAATGTGACCAAGACACTAATTTTTCACTCCTTCCCTATCCTTCAGCACTTAAATTTACATGTAGCTCAGATTGAAACTGTGTATCTTGTTCTGGCAGGAATGCTACAGAATGGAAAGAAGTTTGACTCCTCCAGAGACAGAAACAAGCCTTTCAGGTTCAAGATTGGCAGGCAAGAAGTCATTAAAGGATTTGAAGAAGGTGTGACACAGGTACAAAGAAATTATTCTAGCTGAACTTCAATCTGGCTGAAGGGTGTGTGAGCATAGCAATGTCCAGTGTAATGGTGGCAAGACCAAGTGGATTTGAGTGGACTCTTATTTATTTGCTTTGCAGTAAGGCCAAGGAGTAGCTCAGGGCCCGAGCGTGCTGTAGAAACCAGAAGCCAGGGCAGATAAAACAGTAGCAACAAGTGCTGGGTGAATCAGTTTATCCCTTCTGTGACCACTCTCACTCCCTGACTTCTGTCCCTTAATCAATACGTGGCCAAAAAGCTGTCCCGTAATCGGCGTTGCAACCCGCTGCCCTCCTGCTCCTCCTAGTGGATCGCTGGCTGAAGCTGAGCTTGTATCTGTCTCCTTCCCCCCGGGTTTTGAGGTTTTGCGGGGAGGGTTTTGACACAAAGCATTTGGACAAAGGCAGTTCACTCTGTCTAGCATGCAGGTTTTTCGTGAAGCCTGGATTTAATGACTGTCAGATGCCACAGGCATCTGCATTTCCCTACTCAACATCTGACAGCTCAAGGTTGCCCTATGCCTGAAACCCATGCATGACTTGCTGGCTGTGTGGCTTTCAGGGACCTATCAGAGCAGCAGACAGCCTGCCCCACACAGACCCCTGCAGGGGCCAGGGGAGGTCACCTGCTCTTGCACCCCATGGTATGAACACTGCCTGAACTTGGGGAAGTTCCTATTCACATTTTTCTTCTACCTAGTCATAAAAGCTCTAGCTTGGGCATATTTTATAGGACCTGAAAAAAAAACAACAGGAGATATCATGTAATGTGTTGTCCAGTGATGTGCCTCATCTTGGGGGAGAGGTCTGAGTTAAAACAGTGCTTCAAATCAGGGACTGTTTCTTGGCCAGTATTCAGTCACTATGTACGGTGCATGAACAGCAGTTTGAGATTGCTCCACCCCAAAGTACTCTGTTGGAAGAGCAGGGATTTGATTCTTGATACCCCAAATCTCCGTGAACACTGTCACCTTCAGAGCTAGTCTGGAGTGAGAGAAATCAGTCTCTGTCCATCCCAGGGCAAAGGCCCTCTGCAAGAATAAGCAGCACCTGAGGTGAGATGTCTGCCCTCAGGTTTGGAATGAGGTCAGAGAAGTAAGTACCTCTTTTCGGTAGGGCTTTTTTGCTTTGCATCTGCCCAGCAGCAGAAAGGTCGGTGCCCATAGCGTTAGTGTTTGAGCAGTGGCTTTGAAGGCATCGCTGGTGGTGGCTGAAGAAGGAAAAAGGTTGCTGAATGCTTTTCAAAAGCTGAACCAAAGTGCATTTTGGCACTGATCTGTCCTGTTACTAGCTCCATCTACCCTGCCCTGCTCATGGCCCCTCACCTCTGACAAAATTTGACTCCTGAAGAGATGGAAAGTGATACTTCTCAAAGACATCCACTGCTGCTGGTGTTACATGTACGCTGCACTCCATAGAAGGAATTCACACCTCCTACAGTCCAGCATGGGTAGGGTGGGCTCCCAGGCTGGCTCTGGCAACTTAAATAACTGCTGTGAGAAGCCAGAGGAGTCAGAAGACCTATGTCTGAGCTGGGTGTGGCAGCTTGAGCTGAGCCATGGTTGAACTCTATGATCTTAAAGGCCTTTTCCAACCTAAATGATTCCATGAATCCAGTGGTCCTGACTCTCCTCAGTTCTGTCTGACACACTGTGATTTGTTCTTTGTTTTCCTCCTAATACTGTTTGGCTTTGTCTTCTCTTTTCCTTTCTTCAACATCCAAAACCCAGATGAGCTTAGGACAAAGAGCAAAGTTGACCTGCACACCTGAGATGGCCTATGGAGCCACAGGCCACCCTGGGGTCATCCCTCCCAACGCCACGCTCCTCTTCGATGTGGAGCTACTCAGGTTGGAGTGAATCTTCTCAAGGGAGTTGGCTGGATACATCTGTTAATACCCATCCATCCTTTCTCACCTTGCCAGCAGCAGGAGAAACCTTCACTGGAATCCCAATCTTCCCTGCTCAAGCTGTCCTGTCACTAGCGCCTGCTGTTTGGTTTCTTACGCCTTCCTTCTCTTTTTAACTTTGTGGTGTCCGTATTTGCCTTTTATTAGAAGCTTTGCTTTTGGGAAAAATGTCTACTGTTGTAACATTTTCAAGTTGTACATTTTATTTAATTTGCATGTAAGAAGAATTCACAGTGATGGTTGAAAATATATATAAATATAAATATATATGTATATTCCTTATTGAAAAACCACTGCCTTACTGTACACTTAAACCAAGAAGAAAACAAAACACAAAAGGTGCTCAAAGAACAATCCAGTGTACACTTGTACATGAACGGGCATTAGCCAAACCGAGTTACCTGCGCTGCCACTTTTCTCAACTTGTACGTTTCTGCTTGCTGCTGTTTTAAAAATACTGTCTCATTTAAAAGTATATATAGAGAACAATAAAACCTTGATACTTTACAGTTTCTATTTGCTGTTTTTATGCTGCCACTGGAATTCTTTTTGGTGTATGAGAAGTTCTACCAGCCATCAACCCATTTTTTGTTAATTCTTTCTTTTCTTGCATGAAACACACACACTTCCATGTGCTGCTGCAGCTACAGGTGGCACAGTGCAAGATCTTTGTGGGACCAGAGATACCAGCTACATGCAAGTAAGGGCTGCTGGGACAGAGAGGTTTCGTGGCTCCATCTACCCTGCCTTCCTCATGGCCCCTAGCCTCTGACAAATTTTGGCTGCCAAAGAGATGGAAGACAATACTTCTCAAAGACATCCACTGCTGGTGCAGGGATGCCATCCAGAGGATGAGGGCTTGAGAGATGGGCCAGTGCAAACCTCATGAAGTTCAACAAGGCCAAGTGCATGGTCCTACAGCTGGACCAGGGCAACTCCAAGCACAAATACAGGCTGGGTGGAAACTGAACTGAGAGCAGCCCCAAGGAGAAGGACTTGGGAGTGCTGGCTGATGAAAAGCTCAATGTGAGCCAACAATGTGTGCTTGCAGCCCAGAAAGCCAACCATATTCTAGGCTGCATCAAAAGGAGTGTGGCAGCAGGTCAAGGGAGGTGATTCTCCACTTCTACTCCACTCTCATGAGACCCCACCTGCAGTACTGCATCCAGCTCTGGGGCCCCAGCATAAGAGGGATGTGGAGCTTTTGGGCTGAGTCCAGAGGAGGCCATGAAGATGACCAGGGGCCATGCCTATGCTCTCCTGTGAAGACAGGCTGAGAGAGCTGAGCTTGTTTATCCCCAGATAAAGCTCTGGGGAAACTTTAGAACAGCTTCCAGTACCTAAAAGGGACCTACAAGAAATCTGGAGAGGGGCCTTTTGCAAGGGCATGGAGGGATAGGACAAGGGGGAATGGCTTTAAGTTGAAAGAGGGGAGATACCAATTAGCTATGAGGAAGAAATTCTTCCCTGTGAGGGTGGTGAGGCACTGGCACAGGTTGCTCAGAGCAGCTGTGGCTGCCCCATCCCTACCAGTGTTCAAGGCCAGGTTGGACAGGGATTGGAGCAAGCTGCTGTAGTGGAAGGTGTCCCTGCCCGTAGAAGGGGACTGGAACTAGATGATCGCTAAGGCCCCTTACAAACAAAACCATTCTACCATTCTGATTTCACCAATAGCTCTTCTTTGTAGGACAGGCTAATTTCCTCTTAATATATATATTTCATATATACCTATATATATAGGGAATCAGCCCTGTCAAGGCTTGATACCCACTAGCTCTCTTCCAAATTTATTTGCCACTGACCCAGCCACTGTTGCACTGTCCATATCTGCACTGGGTTGCAGATCACAGGCTGTCGCAGTAGTTGCACGTATGAGCTCCTATAGAGGTCTTGGTTGAATGTAACACATCTCTGTCACATCTGTCAAACACAGGTCAATCCAGCACATTGGTCTAAAAGTGCTCCTACTGATGGCCCAGATTAAGTTAGTTCCCCTTTAAAAAAAAGAAAGAAAACATCAAGTATCCGACTTGGGACCTTTCCTGAATGCCTTGATAATGAGCAGCAATGCAGAGGATTGGCTCAGCATACCTGGAATAGCCATGCATTCCGTTCATCATCTCTTGGTCCTGCAGCCAGCAAGCTTCTGCCACACCTAAAATGAGCAGAAGAGCATTGTTCTGCCCCTCTGCCAGTAAAAAACATATTCCTGGTCATATTCAGCCTCCCTGTCTCTCTCTGTAGCACTGCTACGCACTTCCCTTTCGCCCTCAACAGCTCTACCCAGCCATTACAGAATCTGTAAAATCCTTATTACAGCTGGCTGATGAAGTGCTCCCCCTCCTCACCCTTTCTCTGCAGAGGCCGTTGTTGGAAGCAGAGGGTATTACATTTTTCATGCCAATTTCATTAAAAAAAAAAAAAAATCCGAAAGGAAAACTAATTGTGCTTTGTGATACTTTGGGAAATTAAGTCTTCAAGGAAATGTAATCTCCAGCTCTTTCTTTGACTGCAAATGCGTTAATTTATTTAATTATATCATCGATCAACACACTACATATAATTATTACCACTGTATAATGGATTGGAAGAAATTTACTGTCATTGCCTGTGTAATCAGATATGCTCTTGTTACTAATTTCTAAACAGCAGCGATGGAAAAAAAATGACCTTCCAGGCTTAATTTCATGCCCTACTTCCTGAAAAATTAAATGGGAATGAGCACACACAAAAACCAGCACAGATGCAGAGTACAAGGCTGGTAACATCTGCCTTATTTGCTGCCCTCTCTGCCATTCATATAACTGATCTCATTTCCCTGTCCTTTGATACTACATTTCAAACAAAATCTTGAGCAGACCTCATCAAAACAATCCTCCAGGCATTCGATTTCCATTCCCTCTGTCTTGCAGGTACAAATTATTATTTCATTTTACATGTGCAGGGACATTGAAAACCCTGAACAGGCACTAGAAGAAAAAGTATGAAATGGAATATTTAATGAAAGGCAGCAGCTGAGCTCTCAGAGAAATCAAAAGCTGCTGATCTTGAGGATTCATTGAAGGCATTTTTATTAACCTTATTACCCTAAAGAATTGCTTTTTATATATGTTTTTCAAACAGCATCAAATCCTCATCTAAACAGCCACTGTGGTGCAAGTACCACGCACTCTGCTATTGACAGAAGCAATGCAGTATTTGCATGATTTTAAACAAGGCCAGAAGCCTGTGGCACCATTACCAGCACTTTAGTGGTTTATTATCAGTATTTATTCTTATTTGAAGCATAAATCCAGCATGCTAACAAGCACCTCCAGTTTCTGTTACAGCAAGGGGCCTTCTAAATGCCCACCAACTTGTGTGAATGACCCTTATTTGGCACATGTGTGTGTATAAATGGCACATATATATTGATACATATATACACATATGCAGTGGAGGCCATTTCTAAAATTTAAAAGCTATGGATGCTGACACAGAATCATTAGAAATTCATTCATTTAAATGTTTTTAAGGCAAGCTGGGTTTTGCTTTTGAAATTTAGGTTTGTATAATCTGACAGACAAGCCCCCAAAATCAAGCTGGCACTTGTCACTGGAGCAGTACAGCTCACCTAAGAACAACAGCAGATCACAGCTGCTTCACATTTAATGTACCTGTGACACACCTGCACCCAACCAGAGGAGCAGCACAGGTCAGGTCATGACTGTTCTGTGCTTCAGAGATGACCGCAGCCACTCACAGGCTCCAAGTCTCTCATCACCTGGTTCCTGACTGCAGGGACAGCTCTCTGGGGCCTGCAAGGCTGCAGGAAGCAGCATAGTTTTAGGGAAGTACATGGGTATGAAAAGCCACAAAATGAGTACAAGACTTTTTACTAGAGACACTGGATGTAATTCTCACTTGCACCCCCAAAAACTGGTCTGCAACAGAGGATAAGGCAGACTCACTGGTCAGGCAACAGGTGGGATTTTGAGGACCCACTCAAAGCTAAAATCACACTCCAGCCATTTCAGCTACCTCCTGACAGGCACTCAGAGGTGAAAGAGCCAGCTCAGAGCATCACTGCCACCCTTCACACTCCTCCTCACCAGATGAGGAAGAACAAAGGATCTGTGCAGCACACAGCAGCTGCAAGGGACTTCCTCCACATAAGTGTCAGACATGGTACCCACAGCTGGGTGTTCTTCCCTATCACTCACATGCTGAACATATGTGTTCATGTATGGCAACAGATGCTCTACAAAGTCTTACCTGAACCATGAGTGTTCAGGCAACACAACTTGCTTTCTGAAAGGAAAGCTTGCATGCAAAAGTAGCACAGCATAAAGCAAGCCTTGCTGGAAAAAAAAAACAAACAACCCACAAGGTAGACAATATTTATTTTTTTAGTCAACGGACCCAAAACCAGCATGGTTCTTTAAGTGACAATTTTAAACAAAAAAAATCCAAGAAAACAGAAATATTCCTTTATGACAGTCCAATGTACTGAAAAAAAAAAACCCAACCCTAACTTAAATTCCAAATCCTCAGACAAAGTGTGTTTGCATCTGCCCATGTTCTGCACTTGCTGGAAGCTGTCTGCTCAGGGAATTAAATATCACATCCAAGCAGATAAATTCTCCTGAGGAAGGATACTACCAACATTCATATAACTCCCAGCGGGTTCAGAACAGAGGTAGAGGTGATTCTTTTCCACTTCCAAAATACAAAGTATGCATAACCCATGTGGTACACTTATTTTTATTCATAGGACAAGAGTGCTAAAAAAACCCCCAAAAATTTACATCTGTTTATCTTCTACCAGATGCTACATCTAAGAATTTCTGTACATGAAATATATTACAGTTCAAAAACACCAATTAGAAAACAATCACACTACAGGTATTGAAAACTACCACCTTCACCTACTGCCTTGTTTTGGTCAGGTGTTCTCTACTTAACATTAAAAGGCATCAGGTTTATTCTTGCCACTCCTAACATGGTACGTGATAACTTTCCTGTATCACCCTGCAGTGATGCACTATTAGAAGAAGATTATTTCACTGCAGCTTATCAGCTTTGTCTCAGTCACTGGGAACGATCTGACTGAAGTAACCTGAGCAGCTGGATTCTTTTAAAAGGCAAATGATTTTCCATAGTTTGTAAAAGAAACTGTTACAAGCATGGACTTAGGCTTGCTTTGTTTCTAGTAAGCAGCCACCTAATGATCACATAAGGAAGTGAGGTTCCTTCAAAAACTCAAAAACACTCCTAGGAGAAATGCACAACAATTTGGGTAAAATATACAGGTATGAAATATCAAACCATACTCCATTCTTCTTTAAAAAGCAGACAAAAATCACTGTAACAGGGAGACTAACTGAAATGCTCTGTTTTCAGAAAGTAGCAAATGAAATTTACCTGCCCGCAGCCAGCTCAGGCAGAGCCCCCTCAGCTCTCTGGATTAACTGCTGCCACCTGGAGGCTGGGTGGAACTTCAGGAGGTGCGAAATGCTCAACCAGCTTGGTCCCATCTTAAAAGGTACTGCTAGAAACAGGACTGGGGCTACGCTGCACTGTTACTGACAACACGGAGAAGCCGTGTCTATTTATGGGAATGTAATCTTAAAGCAGATCTTCCAGTGTTTTACATTTATTTACTTCTAATGTAAAGATCTAAAGATTCAAATTACAGCT
The DNA here is from genome assembly GCF_033783945.1 of Neopsephotus bourkii. Taxonomy (NCBI): domain Eukaryota; kingdom Metazoa; phylum Chordata; class Aves; order Psittaciformes; family Psittacidae; genus Neopsephotus; species Neopsephotus bourkii. The sequence goes on along the minus strand of NW_026902076.1, from coordinate 5,766,390 downwards.
TATAAAATTTAAAGGAAAAAATTATACTTAATTGGGAATTCCTATGTTTAGGTCAAGAATTCAATGGCAGGTCTTGAAAACAGTTTTACCAAAAAGAGCAGTTTATTTTGGCGGGTCTGTATTAATTCCATATTTTTCCTTGAGAAGTTTAAGCTGTTCCTCTTTCTTCTTTGTGTCCATCTTTTGGAATGCCTGGAATTAGGAAGAGAAAATATGTGAGAAATAAAAAAATCTCATCTTCTGCATGTTATTTCCTGGTAACTGCAACCAACATCACTAGGAATTACACCAACAGCAGTATTTAATCCTTAGCCCCAGAAAATGCCTCAGTACTCTGCACACCAAGTCACAGGCAGAACATCTTTTTACCTGCACACAAGATCTCACATTCTGTGGCAAATGTGCAGCTGTAAGCCCCTGCTTCCTCTTCTCCAAAGCACAGTCTCCAGAAACATGTTTTTTAACACCTTTTTTTCCACACAGATCACCAAGTAAAGATGAAATCCTGTCAATTTATCCAATCAATTCCCACTGCCAGTTTTGATTAATTTCTTAAGATTACCCAAGCACCTTCTTTTCAAACTGAATTTCTTTTTGTGCTAGCTGTGTTCACAGGTAACTTAAAAAAACCCAAGTGTACATACCCTGTTTGCATTATAGTACAGAACAACAAGATATCTGTTGCACACATTGAATCCTGATAGGTGATCACAAGCGTTTTTGGCATCAAAGATGTCTTCATAGACCACATAGGCTGTTCCTCTAGTTTCAGGAGTGTTTCCACTGCAAGGCAAGATGAATTTTAATGTTCAACAAAATTAACAAGAAATAGTTCTATTGGTCTTCAGCACCAACTGAGATTAAATTAACTAATGCAACTTCATGAGAAAACCATTTATTCTTATTTTTTTCTAAATCACAGAATGGTTTGGGTTGGAAGAGACCTTCAGTATCCTCTAGTTCCAACCCCCTGCCTTAGGCAGGGACACCTCCCACTACAGCAGGTTGCTCCAAGCCCCACCCAACCTGGCCTTGAGCACTGCCAGGGATGGGGCAGCCACAACTTCTCTGGGCAACCTGTGCCAGCATCTCACCAGCCTCACAGGGAAGAATATCTTTCTAATATCTAATCCAAATCTCTCCTCTTTCAGTTTAAAGCCATTACCCCATGTCCTCTCAGGATGTTAAAATACATTCCCGCTTTCCACACCAACCTCCACTTACAGTCCAGAGTCAGAGACAGGATAACGAAAGAGAAGCATGTGCTGCATTATGCTCCTTAAGGGAAATTCACCTCTCCACAACAGCCATCAGAAGCTGTTGCTGTCAGGGGTTGTCATATTTCTGGAAATACTTTAAGTTTTCATTAGAGCCATTAGCTTGGTTTATTTAATATTACAAGGCTGGGCTGTCAGTTAATGGCTGTCTGGATCAGATGCCTCCCCAGGATGGAATACAGCTCTGGGCATATCACAAAGTCAATTTAAAAGAGTCAAAACAGCCTTGCTAGTGCAAGACCAGGTCAGGTGCACAACCATTGCCTATCAGGCCATCAATCTAATTTCCTTTGCCTGAGGGACCGGAGACACGTCTGAGCACATAAGCCTAACCAGCCCAGAGAGACGGCAGAGTTCACAGATCCAAAAGACCTCAGCTAAAAAGATAGCTACAGCAAGCCTAATAACCAGAGCTGTCTCAAAGGTGCTTGCTTCTCAAAAGAGAACTCCTGAGGATAAATGATACCGTGCATATCCACACCAGAATATATACAAATGCAAAGAGAAGAATGGGATAAAAACCACACTAGACACACAAGTGACTATAACAGGACTTCCATATTATGGATGTGTCTGTGGAAAATATGAGCCAGGAGTTCTGAACAAACCTTTGGACATATACACCAGGGCACCACTGATGGAAAGCTCCCCCAATACATCTTAATTCTTTATATCCCACTGTCATGCTGTTCTAACCTAATTTTCAGGAACCCTTTAGTATTTGTTCTTCTTTATGCTTATTAGCAAAGAATCCCACCTATCTGGCCAAGCAGTAAGTTTACTTTGGCCACTTTTGCAGTCACTTCTATTGCACTTCCCTGCATGAGAAGGATCTCAGTAGCTCCACCTTCCCAACACAGCACCAGCAGTATGATTGATCCCCCCCATTCTTGTTTGTTTACTGAGGCATTTCCAGATGTAAAACTCATTTTATTATATACAGTGAACAACCACACTATGGCATCAAAATGAGCCATAGTGAGTACTTAACAGGGTACACTATTTGGGGTACTTAAGTTTGGTCTGTTTAACTGTTTATGTATTTACATCCTGCACAGTCGAAACAATTCAGTTAACTGTGGATTAATCACCCTCTCCAGTCCCAGAGCATGGGGAATTGGAGCGCGATATAAATGAATAACAAAGATATGTTCCACTTTAACCTCATCAGTAACAGAGATGCTGCAGGTTATTTTGCCACCAGTACAAAAAAAACCCCAAAAAACTAAAACCAACAAACAACAACCTATGCCAAATATAAACTAAATTTTCTTTCTATTTGTACACCTATTGATATGTGACTTACAATGTTTTCTTTTAAGTACTGAACACCAAGTTTAATTTCCTCCCCCTTCCTTCCTAAAATACTTGTCGTAATAGGAAAAAAACCCAGTCCTTCTGTGTAAGTGTCAGTACTCTAAACAGCATTACTACAGTTCCCAAAAGTGCTTTCTGAATTCCAGCTTCAGCCAACTCTTCCCTAGAGCCTTAGTGGAACATAATACTAACCAGATGAAATTATGGTTTTATCTGTAGCATTCAGACAGTACTCAGGGTAACAAGGAACATCAAAATGCACATCTTTAATGTCTGAAGTAACTAAGAGAAAAACCAGAATCTGCTGCATAATCTCTATGCATTTTAAAACAGAATTTCAGTCAGACTACCATCATTCACAGCTGTGTGGCTCAGGGACAAGCTGTATTTGAAGCACAGAGAATTGTTTCTGGTCAACAGGTCCAGCAGCAGCAGTAATATCTCTATTTTCACATCAGTCAAGTATCCAATACTCACTAAATATCAAAATCGATTGTTTTCAGATTTTGCCTTTCTCATTTTTACCTGTAGTTAAGATAAAAGGTTAAAGATATTTAACACTTGCTTAGGGGAGCTTTCCATATTTTTACCAGCACACCTAAGCCCACATCAGAATTAAGCTTTTTCATCCTACCTACGAGCAATATTATTTTCTAAGGAATTCACACAGAAATATCATCACACCCACCTTTGGCACATATGGATATTGCTAAAGCGCATTTAACTTTTTCAGCTACAAAATCCAGTTGCTATCTACTGCAATAAGAATACTGATACTAAAACTGATTAAATCGTTTTCACAAAGAACTAAAATACTTACACTCTGATTTGTCGAATAGGCCCATATTTCCCAAAAATATCGTACATTTCTTCTGCTGTGATTTTATATGGCAGGTTCCTAATATACAGTATCCGATTGACTTCTGGAGGCAGCCGAATCTGATGAAAAAACAACATACGGTGTGTTAGATCTAGTGTGCTCACTTCAAACCTTAAAAGCTGCTGCCTACGAGCTAGATCTTTAGGCCAGCATCACTGAGGCAGTATGTGTGCTCCCCAGGTCCACTTTTAACCCTTCAGAGCTACAAGCTTGACGTGTTTCTGTCAAACAAGAGGCCTGCCTGGAGGGGAACGGGCTCCCTTGGCCGGGGACGCGGAAAGGTGCTCAGGCTAACCGGGAAGGCCTGGTCTCAGCCTCCGGGCCGGGGGAATTCTCACCACCACGGAGGGCTGCGGCGGGCTAGGGAGCTGGCGGGGGGAGGAGCACTCACATTGGCTCGCTTGGCCGCTTGCATCGCCATGGCGCCGGTCGGAAAGAGGGGGCTGCCGCCTGGGAGAAAAACACCGGCAGGGCAAAGAGCCTCGGCAGTGGTTCACCGCTCTCCTCAGCGAGGGAAACGGATGCTATCCCAGCGTGCTCCGCGCCGGAACAGCAGCCCGAGACGCACGGGTGTGTGGGAAGCACGTGATCTGCGTGCAGCCCCGCCCCCCCAGCCCTGTCCCCGCCCCCTCGTGGGGTGGGCATTGGCCCAGGCCCTGGGGTCGGTGTTAGTGGGGGTCTTAGGCCGCTCTCTCGGGATACAGCCGCCTGGCCTTGTTATAAAAATTCCGTCTTGGCCATGATCTGATTTAATTAATTTTTTGTTACAATTGATTAATATCGAGAGGCAATAAGCGAGCAGCGCTGGGTGCGCCGGGGAGTCTGTGCTTCACCCAACACGCACACCGAGATTTCTGGGGTACAGCCTCTTATACTCCTCGGTCTTGGGTTTCAACCAATCCTGTCGTCTCCTTCACCCAAATATCGACGTGGTTCCTTTTCATTGTTCTCCTCCTGTTGCTGGGGTCTTATCTTTAGATGAAGAAACTTCTTTAAAAGTTACTGAATTCCTTGGCAATACATTAATGGGGGATGTCTGTCACAAGCTTAACCACCATCTTAGACCCCTAAATTCCATTTCTTATATAGTTACTTATACAATACACAAGTTTCACCTTTCCTGTAGCAGAAGGTATCTCTTGATTACCTAACCCCCTTAAGGCACTCAAGCAGTTAAACAAAGTACCCCTGTAATTAGCAAAGAGTTTGAGACATTCAAGTAGTTAAAGTACCCCTTAAAGTAACCCCTTAAAGTGTTTGATTAGGAAGGATTATTCCTTTGTTTCTTCTTCTCTTTCATCATTGTATTGACAGGAACATCTATCATAATCTGATCATTCTTATACATTCTACACATGATACAATGATTTCAAGGATTTTCGATTCCTCACAAAGTACAATGATGATAAGAACTCCTAAACTGCTGACACGAATCATTCCTATATACCTCACAGCCTGTGAGGAAGGTCCAGGAAGCAGGCGGTAAAGGAGCCCGGAGCTGGGCCTGGCAGTTCCCTCCCGTGTTCAAGACACGATGCTAGAGCTGCAGTGTGAAATCTCTTTTTAGTGAGCGTGTTTGTAAGGCACTGCTTTACCCCTCCTTTTTGGCACCTTCCCACAATAAAACCATTCCGATGTGGAAGCAGAAGTTCAATTTCTCTGCTTGTCAAGCACTCCTGACTATTGCATCCCTGGAACTAAATCAGGTATTTGAATGACAATCTTGCCAATGTTCTCGTTTTTCTCCATGGTCCTGTGTGCCTCCGCAATGTCATCCAGACGGTAAACACTGTGAACAGCTGGTTTGAGGTGAGGAGACATTCCTCTGGAAAAATATGGCAGCACCTTTTCTGTGAAGTCCTTCACCAGCTGTTCCTTATACTGAAGGAGAAAAGAAGCATTTTGAAGGTTATTTCCAGTCATTTAATTCACAGAGGTATCTCTAACCACAGTGCACAGTTCTCAGGGAGATGCTTCCTGACATTTTCATGTGAGATAGACGTGTAAACAACTGACAGGTACAAGTTACAAACAAGAAGAAAACTTTTGGATTATACTTTAATTGACTGAAATTCTCCAAAACAAGTTGTGTAAGCTTAGTGCAGAACCATTTAAACTCAAACTGATTAAAGTTCTTGAGAATATTATGTATTAAACCATGCAAAAGTCTATCCCAGGGCTCTGCACTGCTGTCTTTCACTGTAATATCTGAGAATTTTCCTCATGAGGTGATTCTTCCTTGGTAATTTACAGGGATCCAAATGACCTTGCTCTCTACTTTGAAAAATGATCTGACAGGGGTTTTCTCCCCACCCACCCCCAACTTGATGAAGTTTCCTGATCACTTGAGGGTTTTTTTATTTTTAGGCCAAATCTTTGGTACTTGTGAAGTACATTAGTAAGTCCTGGGCATCATTCCTCTGATTCAGCAGTTGTAAAAGGGATGCATTTGGTAGAAAAGGGAATTTACAACTTAATTTTGCAGCATTTTCGAAAGTATGTAGTAACAGTTCAAGGTGCTGCTTTTTTGGTTATAATGTGTTAGATTCTGTTTTAACATTGGTATCAAAAGAAAGCTCTCAAAACTCATTGATTTAAAGATGAAACTGTATACACTGTTGACACCCATTACTTGCCTTCTTGTCTCTTGATCGTAATAGACTTGTGTGGATGGATGCTCTTTTCCTAAGCAGGCTTGAAAGCAAATCTCCATGTACTTCACCTCCACCTAGTAGTCCATAAATAATCCACCGGCCATCAGTACTCAGACAGTTGATGTTCTTCTCCCAGTAAGAGCCACCAACAGGATCCAAAATAATATCTACTCCAGAACCTCAAGTAGAAACAGAAAATATTTCAACAGTGTAGTTGAAAGGCAGGAGAATTTCAGACAGAACTAAAACCTTATACTTTACAGGTACAGAATCAAACCTGCAATTCTTATTTAAATCTTTCTACTGAAACTAGGAATTGGCACAATGATTTGTGAGGAATTCTTGAACTGGGGACAAAAAATAATCATTAGATACAGGTATCTATATATACTTAGATAGATATAGATCAATATGGATATCCAGATGCAGGCTGTATCATAAACCATCCCAAATGCTTAGAGAAGCTGATTTTTTTCTAACAGAGAACTAATTTTTGTTCCTGTATTCAAGCACCTAAAAAGGCAAGTTGCAAGGATCCCACAGTTCCTTGTGGAGGCAGCAATAACACAGGCACAATATTTATGCCCCAAGCAAACAAAGAGATTCCATGCAGAAAATTGAGTGCAATTAAACTAAGGAAAGATACATTCTTGGGCTGAACAGGAATGTTCAGCCTGAATGAGCTGAACAGCCTATTCTTGGGCTGTTGGTTGTTCCAACATCGTCATTATTGTCTGCTCCTTCACCAACTAAGGTGACAGTTGAAACTGAGTGTACGTGCATGTAGGTTCGGCGGTGCACACTCCTTAGCTGTAAGTGTCTTTCACATTGAGGTTCTTACCTTGGGTGAATGCCAAGACCTTTTCACTAAAATTTTCATTCCTGTAGTTGAACCCTACAGCTGCTCCAGCTTTTTCTGTTGCTTTCAGTTTTGCTTCAGTTCCTGCTGTCACAATGGGAATAGCTTTTGCCAGTCTTACTAGCTGAATGGCTGCTATACCAACTCCACTAGCTCCAGCATGGATCAGCACTCTCTCACCCTCCTGTACTTTACCTGAAGGAGGACATAAAGGAAATAGTTACCCTTTTGTCATCACATTTGGATTAAAACACAAGCAGTGTGGAAAATACTGAAGAGGAAGCTGAAAGAAATGCCCTTAAGTGGGCTTTGTTTGCATCTTCATATCCTTCATAAAAGAAACAAATACAGAACTAACACAGCTCACAGTGTACTAACAAGACTCCATTTTACCATCTCCAGTGGAATGACTTTAGCTTGGCCCTGGCCAGTTCTGGGCATCTGTGACCAAGCTGCTGAGGTTAGTGAAGTCAGCCTTTTTATATCGGGACTATCCACTGCCACCAACAGAAAACACTTGGAGAATGTTACTACTGAGAAATCAGGCACTCAACAATGAAGAATTACCAGAAGTGCTGGATAGTGTTAAGAAGCAGTTTTAATTATCACTTTACCATCTGCCAGTTGCCCTAACACATTTGTATTCCACTGATTGTTACTGGAAGTGAGGCACTGAGTAGTCCTGAAGACATGGTCCTTATTGACCACAGGCCCAAAGGAAGCAGCACTGCTCACAGCAAGTCTGTATTTTGGGTAATGAGGACAGTTACTTGCTTGTAACTCCTGTTCTTTAGTGGAGCTTTTAGGTGCTGCTGCTGAAAAGGGTAGGAGAAGGATATTCGTCAGCTGAGGAAAACCCTGGCAAATGCTACTTTTAGTGCCTTGGTAGCTCATTTTCAGAATGAAGAGTGTGAGCTTATATCTGTTTTAAAATCAGCTCAGAGGGGATTTTACCTAAAATTAATACCTCTGCGAAACAAGAGAGAAGATGTTGTCTACTGTAGATTCACAAGCAATTAGTGAGAAAGTTCATGATATGGTCATACTTGCAGCAACACTAGAAGTAGAATGTGTTTGCAGTTGTCTGGAGAACATGTAAGTTATTTCAGGGATTAGGCTTAATGAAAATTGCCATTCAAGCTAAGAAATACAGATGAAAAGAAAACTGACCATCTTTCCATATCCTTCCTTGTAAATATGCAATCAGCAGAATAAGTTGTGACTCGGGACGCGTAATCAAGATTTGAGGATTTGGATCTGGCATACCAGATTCTGACCCATGTGAATGGAATGACAGAAAAGAGGTTCTTTGGAGACAAACAGCATACAGGTGGAGGCAAGAAAGAGAGGATTTCAGAACAGAAAAGAAGACAAACTTCCTTTACTGGGATAGATTTGCAAATATGCTTCTCACCTATAAAGTGCAGCAGCTGAAAGGCTGTTATCCAGGCTTCAGGAATAGCTGCAGCCTGAGTAAAAGTCATATCTTTGGGAATTGGCATGAGACAGCCTTCAGGTACTGTAACGTATTCTGCCTGGCCACCTCCAGAAAGCAGAGCCATCACTGCATCACCAATCTTCCACTGGCCTCTGCAGCCGGGTCCAAGCCCAGCCACATTTCCAGCTGCTTCTAAGCCTAAAATATCGCTTGCTCCTTCAGGGGGAAGGTACTTCCCTCTCCTCTAAAATAAAACAAAAGAGAGGACAAGGAAAGAAAAGCCACATATCAGTGAGTGTAATGACCTGCAAGTATTTCATTCACATCCAACCAAAATTCCTACTTATTTAATCCCAATTTTTGCACTGTGCAAATGTCAGTAAGTTGAGCATCTTCTATACTCTAGCAACACTTCCTGTTTCCCAAGTATGTTTTAGTTTTAAAACTCTGTCTGCAAATTCAATCTGTTGTGAGTCCTCTTTGACCACGCCAGTCCATACTGGAGAAGTATTATGGCCCCCAGTAGCAGAGCGTGGCTTTCAGCTCAAATTTAAAAAGCTCATACTTAACAATTTGAATGTGATTTTCCCCTGCTGTAATGGAGTCAGTGAAATATTTCATGTTCATCTCAAATGCCCAGAGAATTGTCTAAGCATCTAGAAAGACCGGAGCTCTGGTTTTGTATCTTTTCTTGAAAGGCAGCTGCCTTTCCATACCACTCCAGCATTGCAGTGACCAAGACAAAAACACTTACCTGCTGAATCAACAGACATAACTTCTTGAACTCTCCCATCCCGTTGCTCACCAGGTCTCTCGTTTAACTCTTCAGATTTGTCAAAACTCAGAGAGGGGCTTGAAAAAATCTGTGTCATTTTCTGGTGCATTAACCTGCTTAACATACACATACCTGGAGTAAATCAGCCCTGTTCAGAGCACTGGCAGAGACCTTCACAAGCACTTCTCCTTCTCCTGGGTTTGGTTTCATCACGTGTTTCACATAGAGATTTTCTGGGCCTCCTGGGCAATCAAAATAGGCAGCCAACATTTTACCTGAAAGAAAGAAAAACAAACCCAAAAAACCTGGCATGAATGCAGGCACACTTACGTGCAGCTGTAAAGTCTCAGTAATCATTAACCACAGCTCCAGAGACTCCACTTTGCAGATGAAGAACGCGAACTGTGACACAGTTCAAAGACAGAAGAGGGGAGAGTGGCCAGAGAAAGCTGAGGAGTTACAGTGCAATGAAACATGTTAATGTTGGGACACAACGTATCATTGCAAAAGCCATTTGACAAACGACAAAGATGCACCAAGGCACACCCTTTAATCCTGCACAGAGCCATGTGTGGAGCCAGCAGTGCTGACCACCCACCTAAACAGTGAAATATAACACACAAATGAAAACAGCCTCCCTTGCTCTCAACTCCGTGCATGATTAGGGCTCCAGTGCTCAACTGACTGAAGGGCAAGGCCTCTTAAAATGGTAGACACAAATGGGATTTTAAAACCTCAACAGAAAGAGCCTTTATTGAACACATCTAAAATCACATAAGTGCTGCTTTACAATTCAGCCCATAGACAACAACTTGAAGATACATAAAGGCAAAATGGTGATCTAGCACAAATAAAAGATAACAAATGGTTTTAAAAATTCTTATTTATCCATTTTGCCTCAGCAGGCGATTCCAGTGTGCCTAATTTGCACTGGTAGAGAGTCCTGCTGCTGCAGGAGTCGCTCAAGTAACTCCTCAGACACTGTTCTGGGGTCCCTCCTTTTGCCACAAGCAGTTGTTGAGGGGGGCTGAGAGGTCCAGCTTCCTCCTGCCTGGCAAAATCAAACCTGCTGCAGTCTTTCCTGTGTCCACTAGGTGGAAGGAAAGCACCAATGAAGATCCCAGTACGTTGCTTTCAAATGATCAGAAGACTTGGAAAACAAGTTTCCAACAAAAAGCAGCAACTTCAAACTGTCAGATCTGCCAGCAATGGCCCAAAACAACAATTTAAAGAAGCTATGTGGTTCCTGAGCACGATTCGTGACTCACTTTTTTCCTGTAAAGGAAGGAAGGACGTTCTCCACACCAGGAACAAACCCAGCCTGTGTTCAGGATCAGAGTCTGGTCCTGGTTCCTCCTCTTCCAACTCTTGCAATTGGAGTTCCAGAGAACAAATATGTCTCACTTTTTCTCCTGTAAAGAAGGATGTTCTCAGCACTGGGAACGAGCCCAGCGTTTCTCAGGAACAGAGTCTGATCTCAGTTCCTCCTCTCCCAGCTCTTGCAATTGGCTGTTCCCGAGCAAGTCAGAGGGTGGAGCACGATGAGGGTGTGTTTTACTTTGGAGGGACAGGCATGAACAGAGTCAGAAATATTACTACATCTCGCCATTATTTCTACCCACGGACCTAGTCCACCGATTGAGGCACAAATATACTTTCCCTTTTAGCACTGAGGTAGAGAACTTCTGCTACCCCCATGTTGTAGTTTAAGCCCAGCTGGTAACTCAGAATCACGCAGCCGCTCGCTCACTCACCCACTTCTTCCTCCCCCCAGTCCCGGAGGGATGGGGAGGAGAATCAGAAGAATGTAACTCCCACAGGTTGAGATAAGATCAGTTTAGTAACTAAGGTATAACACAAATCACTACTGCTACCACCAATAATAGTAATGATAAAGGAAATAACAAGGGAAGAGAATACAACTGCTCACTACCTGCCGACTGATACCCAGCCCTACCTGAGCAGCGATCTGGGCCTTCTGGGTAAATGCCCCCAGTTTCTATGGTGGGCATGACATGCTGTGGTATGGAATACCCCTTTGTCTAGTTTGGGTCAGGTATCCTGTCTTTGCTTCCTCACTGCTTCTTGTGCTTCTCCTCACCTGGCAGAGCATGAGAGACTGAAAATTCCTTGATTAGGGTAAGCATTGCTGAACAATAACTAAAACATTGTGTTATCAGCACTGTTCTCAGAGTAAAGCCAAACCACAGCACTGCACCAGCTACTAATAAGGAGAAAAATAACTGTTACAGCTGAAGTTAGGACATCCCAACACAGAGGGAGGTTTGATCCAATGCCCTTGCTGTGCCAATCCACTGGATGTGCATGTATTTCTATGTTCTTATGCAGAGCACTGAACTGCTGATTTGATTTGTGACCAGATATACTGAAATGGTGTTAAGGGTGTGAGAGCTGTGGCAGTCCTTATGCTCTACAACCAACTTAGGAGGCTTTACTGTGCTTTGTTCCTGTAAGTGGTGTTCAAAGTTCACTGGCTTATGTCCACAAGCCCCATGCATTTCTACCTGATGGTTTAGGTGCATGATCACACCTCTTCCTTAAGCTTTGCTCTTTTCTCCAGAAGAAGGATCAGATTGTGCCTTTCTGTGTGTCCTTGTTACCAGCTCTTGACTATTTGAGTTGAGGGAATAAAACTGACACTTCAGAGTATTTAAAAGTAATGAATTGGCTGTCTGTCCATGTCTGGGATTATTCTGTCAATTTTTTACCCTATCAATTTTGAGATTTTGGGATTCAGGCTTTTAAACTCCTCTTTGAAATGAAACTGATTCAGAATCAAATATAGCTAAAAAGTCTTTTCTTCTCACATGCCTCAAATAGCTAATGATTTATTTGTTTCTGCAAATGAAAAAATCATGCAGCCTGGTCTTCTTAAGACTGATCTTCTTTGATGTCCTTTACACACAGTGTGATTCAAGCCTGGTAGTGACTTTGTCCCTCCTCCCCACTCCTCACAGAACTTTGCAATCACTACAGTTCAAAATAACTTTATAGCACTCAATGACAATGCAAACTGTCATGTTAAAAATGCGTTTTATTTGTCATATTCAAAGATGTACAGGACAGTCTGAAAATATGTTAATGTAATGTTTTCCTTTGTCCCTTGGGTGAGTGATGCTTTGCATAGCTGTAACGCTATTAGAGAACTTACTCTGCTTAGTGAGATTAACAGTTTTCTTACTTGGAAACAGGTGAAAAGACACATTGGAAAGATTAAGCAGAGCATCCTGAACCAAATCACTTTCAATTCAGTTAAGTAACTTAGAGAATAGGCCTCTTATGAACAGTGAACTCCCAAGCATTCTTGTAAAAGCAGAAGGAAACTCAGCAGTTGGAATGTTGTAAAGCAGCAGTTTCTTGCTTAAACTGGATAATGCTTCAAACTTCTGTACTTTATCTCCTTGTGAGCAGGGAGAAGTTCAGGTTTTCTGCACATTCAGCTACCTATCTCTCTAAAGTAGTCTGCTATAAAAATACAAGGAAACAAATAAAAAAAAATCAACAATAATAAAAATCATACACAGAATTCCTTTAATAGAGATGGGTTTTTTCAAGTTCAAATCCACCTCAGACTAGACCGTACTCAAAAGCAGACAGCAGTATTTCTAGCTGACAATTAAAAATACTAATATATGTATTCATGAGGTATTATCTGTTCCAGAGAATCAACACTGAGCACTTTATATCATTTTCAGACGTCACTTGTAACATGTGAAGAAAGGCTGCTTTGTTTTCTTTTCACAAAGAAATTATCCAGAAAAGCAAGAATAAACTCCAGACAATGTATGTTGTCAAAACCACTGCAGATCTGGCCCTGGAAACACTTAAACCTTACACTTTACTCAGGAACAGTGACCAATTACAGACAAGATGACTATTTGCAAGACCAAATAACTTGTATGAAAACTGTTACAGGATTTTGAAAGTGTTGGCAGTTTTTTGCAGTCTTCCAACTTCACTCTTTCTGCCTTCCTCCTGTGGCAGCGAAGAAGTTACTATCAGCTATGATATGGCTCCTAAATTTATTACTGAGCCAGCCAACCAGACCTGAGGCTAAATAACACCGTCTGGATCTGCTCCAGCTCCATTTGTAGTACTGCAGAAAAATACTAGGCTAAAGGTAGTCTGAAGTTATCTTAAAATATGAGGCCTAATTCTTAGATTTAGTCTCATTAATATTGCCCTAGGTGGAAACACTCCCTTGAAAACCTTCCTCGTCTGGAAGGACCATTCTGCTTTGGTATTCTATGCCCATTTTCACCCAGTGAATAAAAACTCCTGGTCATGCTCTCAGTAAACTTAACCCAGTGGACATTCTGGAAGCTCTTTGTCCTTATCTATGCCATAGAGTATCAAAATGGGAAATGTGCATGCTTCTCTGTTCATAGACCAGCACAAAGATGTCCACCAAAACCATTTGAAGTTGATGTGCTAGCCATGCATGTCAGTGACAAAGGTTTGTAATACCTAAGCTCTCACAGAACCATCACAGCTGCTATGGCAGGCATGAGCTAGAATGTCTGGAGCACAAGAAAATGAAGGCTCTCTAGGCAGTGCAGTGCTGGTACAATGGTTTTGTGTCCAACCTGCTGCAAGACACAAAGTAATGGCTCATAACTAAGAGAAAGTAGAACATTATACAAAGCAGAAGTTGCTCTGATATTTAAGGCTGAAACGAACATAGGAAGGTCCAAAACCATGGGCAATCCAATTCCCTCTTCTGGTCCATCTGCAGTCAGATGCATTTTAGTTAAACAATATTCAGGGGCTGTAAAGTGAAGAGGCTGCAAGGAAGGCTAGTCTTTGCCAGCCTGACACCAAGGACAGACCCACCAGCCAAGAACCAGACTTCTGAGGGCCGAGCAGGCAAATATGGTTTTAAACCCTGTCCTGGGTTTAGCAGTAGCAGTCAATTTTTCTCCTTCTTAGTAGCTGGTGCAGCACTGTGTTTTGACTTTCAGCCTGGGAACAGAGCTGATAACACTGATGTTTACTGTGACCAAGGACTTTGTGTGTCTCATGCTCTGCCAGGGAGGAAGGGAGGCCGGGAGGAAGATGGTGAGATTGGTGAGATGCCAGCATGCAGGCACACAGGTACAGCTGTTTCTCTTACCTAGTTTCTCCACAGCTTCCACGCACACACTGGGATACATGCTGGCTTTGTAAGTAGCAACCAGGACGAGTGTCTTTGTCTTCACAACTCTAAGTCTTCCATCAGGGTAGATAATAGGGAAAACTGGTATAAGGTTACAAGGCTCTGAAAACCCCACATAGATACACTTACTGCCTGTCAGTCTGAGCCAACTAGAGGCATTTTATTTGCCAGTATACCTTTTTTCTTGGGGGAGAAAGGGCAAATACTGTCTTAAAATATAAGCCAGGACACAGATAACCAGTGGCATTGCATATTCTGAAGACTATTGACTATTAAAGCAAGTCAGTCAAATGCTTTATTATATTGCCTTCCATTGATTAATGTATCACTTCCATTGACTAATGTATTACTGCACAGCATTTTGAAGACGTTATCCTAGTGCTCAATGTTATATGCAAAAGCACCAATAAATGCAAATAGAATAACTAGTATTGCTGTGAGAGCATGCCCAATGTTTTATGAAACTCTGCCTTGCCAATTTATAATAAGGAATGGCAAAAGACATTGCAAAGTACTGCATTTTCCTGAGAGGGGATCCAAACTTGAGAGCTGCTCAGCCTCTTCTGCAAGTTGCTTAGCTCATTTCAGTGTGGATTGACTCAGGAGGGGAAGAATTAAGAAGATCTCAGTAACACCCAGTTGAATGGGTGTCACTTCAGGATGTGTGACTTGGCTGTAGTAACAAAATTCTGCTGTCTTGAGCATGGCTGCATGCAGCCATGTCCTCAGTTTGTTTCTGAATTTCAGAGGTGAGTAACTGAGGCTGGAGCCCCACAAGGTGTCAAACAGGTCCTGCTCACCTGGGCCTTTTTCTCCTATGACCCAGCTACCTTATTCTGGCCCTGGGCTCCCCAGGGCCTTCTATTACCTGTTTAATTACTTAATGAGTCAAGAAACCAATCCAGCAAAAAAATTCAGTGATAGTTTCTTCTCCACTTAGGGAGATGAACTGTTTTAAAGGAGAACATAACAAGCCCTGCAGGTGGTGTTGCGGTGTTAGGGAAATGAATGGTGTTGGCCATTAAATTTGTATTATACAGCTAAAACTTCTTTGTATTCTGAACTGATTTCACTCCACACCTGCTGGGAAGGTGATATGTAGGGAAAGAAAGAGGCATGTGAAGGTTTTTTTGCTTGTGTTACAGTGTTCACATAACCAGACAGCAAGGGAAGGACGTAGGAAGTCCCCAGATTTCTCAGGATGGCCACAGCTCTTATCAACACGCATTTTGAAGACAGATGGAATGCTCATCCACACAGACACATTTATAGTGCTTCTCCTTGAAGCAGAGTCCTCCCCTTCTAACTTTCAGTAAGTTCTTGAAGAAAGCATAGATAAGGTTTAAAGCACTTTCTGTTGGCACCTGTGTTAGTACAATGCAGTATTATGGACCAAAAATGCACCTCTTTGCAATGATGAACTGCTTTCCACCCTGTGTCTTTGATAGCTCACTTAAAATTACAATGTAAAAATCCCACCCAAACAACCAACCAAAATACATCTGCCTGGCTCTGAAACTAGACCTAGTTTCTATACAGTCCACTGTATTTTCAGAGACTCATTTAAAACAACCTACTTAGTCTGTGGTTACCCTCTGCATAGTCTCATTTCTCAGTGACACTCCTCTAGGTCAGCAGGGTGCCCTGTGGTGATGGACCCTGCTGTTGAAAGGCAATACAGGGCAGGGCACAGCCTTCCCCGGGTCGTGCAGAGCTCACCCGAGGAGGCCAGTTTCAAATATTCTTGGTCATAAGTGGGGAAGTGTAACATTTATAAAGTCCAGGCCACATCCTCACACCTAATGGTGCAGTCTGCATAGGTCACAAACCTATTTATGTCAATATGCTCTTGGGCTCAGTGTACACAGAACTGGATCACTGGTTTGGCAGATTTATACTCAGCTGGTTGCATAAGATGATCCAATGATCTTTTCTGGCCTGAAATTCTTTCAGGTCAGTGGAGCTGGGTATGATTTACACCAGATGAGGACTTTTCTCTAGACCTCTGTATGTAATCTGCCTTGCTGAAGTTAGCAGGCCAGCACCTCTGAAAGCTGTGATTTATCTTAAAGATAATTTCCCTATCAAAGATGATGTCACTATTACCTAATGGACCGATGCCACTCTCTGAGAATCTGTTCCCAGGGATGGGGCTATCTTAACAAGTGCTTCATCTTTGAACACATTCTTCTGAGCATGCTAAAGTTAACAATATGTATCCCCCAACACAGCAGCTAGGCTGTACCCTGTAACTTTGTCCCAGAGGTGAAGTAAGCCAATGTATTTAGTAGAGTGCCGTGCTCCCTGCCATTATTGCTACTTTGCGCTCCAGCTTCCCAGAGTTTCTACCTCTGCTTTCCAGGACACTCTTTGATCTCTTACATTAAAGCCAAAGGTTGATGCACAGACTTGTCTTTCCTTTATGTTGATGATAGCTGCATTTTCCACATGCTTTGTTATGATAAAAGACTGTCATTCAGCAAAGCCTGCAGCTGGTTCATTTTCCTTCTGCTCTGTGAAGAGAAATAGATGTGTAAATGTTCATTCCCGTTCCCTTTAATATTGGAAACCAGATCTTACTGCATGTGGAATTTAGATTTAAATTCCAGGTTTAGATTTAGATCCTACTGCATGTGGAATTTAGATCTTACTGCATGTGGAATTGCCACAGAAGTAATGCTAGGCCTCAGACAAGAAAAATAACCAAATAAAAATCCTAAAAAGAAGAGAGCAGCAGAACAGACTGGGAGAGCTGGGGGTGAGGGAAATGGTCGCCTTTCTCAGAAAGGCCATGAAAGTCCAGTTACATTTTTTTAGTGTAAGTATTTCTGGGTCCTTTTTTTCCTGGCATTTAATTTTCCTCTCACTAAGGAAACAGTCCACAGTGAAAACACTAAGAAATGAGATAGAACTTGTTACAACCAGCAGATCAGAGCAGAAATAGGGGGATAAGGGTTGGGATTTCTGGGCCAGGCTTGACCTAAACTAAACATTGTTTTACTTTCAAATGGTCAGCACTAACATGGTTATTGTTAGACCTCTGGGTCACTGCGGCACTACTGCGCTGCCATTTGGGATTAAACCTCACATTTCTCTTGTGCAGTGGTATCTCTGGCAACAAGAGAAGCAAGATACTGATTAAATCCTCAGGTAGCAGCATGCATCTCATCTGGTTTACTGCAGTCCTGGCCAGCTACTAGGTAAAAAAATACACTGCAGACCAACACTTTTGTTAGTGCCATTGTGCTCAAGTTATAATTGATTAGTAGAAAACATGTATTTTCTTATCACTGGAGTACAGCCATATCGTACACCAGATTTCAGTTTCAATTTTAGTTTCATTAAGTCAGTATTACACAATAACATATGAAATCTTGCAGTAGAATTCAGTGAGCGAAACCTGTATATACCCTGTAGCTATATTGCTGTGTAGTCCAGAAGGGTTTATTTTACATGAAGCTATTGGAAATGACATTAGTATTTCAGTTAAATACAGCTATCAGGCGTGTTATAAAGTCATCAGACAGAGTGTTTATTAATAAGCGCTGAGCAATGGGAATGTATTTGAATTACAAACGAGGAATGAAGGAGCTCGGGGGTCATGGCCAGATGCCAAGCCCTACACGAAGCCTGGCGGAAGGCTGCGGCGCTCGGCACGGCGGGCTCACAGTCCGGGGCAGTGCACCCGGCTTGCTCCCCGCTTTCTGCCGCCAGCCGGGCGGTTTCCGGTGGTCCCCGCTGCCCGAACGAGCAACCCTCTGCCGCGGGGGCCCACGACCGCCGGCCCCGATAATGCGTTTCCAACGCAACTCCAGTGAGCCCGACTGCGACTGCACCTGCGCCCCACATCCCGTCGCGCGGCCGGGCTGCTGCCCTAGAGGCCGGCTGTCCTCGCTCCTGATTGGCTCACTCACCAAGG
This sequence comes from Neopsephotus bourkii, assembly GCF_033783945.1. Lineage (NCBI taxonomy): Eukaryota > Metazoa > Chordata > Aves > Psittaciformes > Psittacidae > Neopsephotus > Neopsephotus bourkii. The sequence goes on along the minus strand of NW_026902076.1, from coordinate 5,748,095 downwards.
TGCTCTCTTTTCTGATTGGTGGGAAGACCTACGTACGGCTACGAGCGCCGGCGGAGGGTGCCAAGGTCTGGGTTGCCATGGCAGCAGTGGACGCTAGGCGGACGGGCGCGGAGGGATCCGGCCGTGCCTTCGACCGAACTTTGTCAGCGACTCCATGCCTCACAGCGCTGGCTCCCACCGCAGCGGCGCCCTCCACAGCTACCTACCGGCTGCCCTGCGGCTCCCCGGTGCCTCGCTGGACGTGGTGAGCGGACCCCGGCCTGGGGGTGCGCGGAGCACTGCTGGCTGCCCTCACCTCCCCTCGGCCCGGCCTCTCCCTCTGAGCGGTGCTGTCCCATCGCTGCCTCCAAGGTGGAGGGGCCAGGCCCGTTTCAGGCCCTGTGGATGCATGCGTGCGCCTTATCTGTTAGTTTGACTTCACCAACTGCAAGGTTCTGTTCATAGAGCTGCCCAGCTTGCTCTGGAGCTGGTTCACTCCTCTCGCTTGGTCCTGGCACCTGAGGGAATTGGAGGGGACCAAGCTTCCAGTGAAGGAAGCCAGCTGTGCTCTCAAGGGGTGACATCCATGTGTGCTGTCATGGTGACACGTGAGCCTACAGGCATGGCCCATATCAAGGCTTTTGTCAGAAAGGGGCTTTTGAGAGGACTGAGGCATGTCTGAGGTTACTTTGTTTTTGCCACAGAAACAATTAAAATCTGTCTTCTCAAAGGTGTTGCAAAGGCTTGTGTTTGGGCAGAGACTGAACTTTAGCAGATGGGTGTTTGAGGGAGAATGTTCTGCTTTGCTGAGCAGGCCTCATGAAGCAAGAGAAACCTGTCTTTAAAAAAAATAATAAATTACTGATACAAAGTTATGCTGCTGACAGCAAAGCAGGATATGGGTATATCTGGCAGGAAATTATAAGGAGGGTTATTCTCAGTTTTGATCGTATAAGAACAAATATCCTAACACAGAACAGCCAACCTGCTCATGGGGTGTAGCATTTGCAGACTGCAGCAAAGTTAGATTAACTTCAGACCTTAATTTAACCACTCAAGACTCTGTAAATCCTTTACTGCATTTCTGTCCAAGCATGTGATTAAGTTTTAAGACCTGTGAAGCAGGTAGCGTCTAAGTGAGCCCTGCCTTTGTCAGCAATGAAGGTTTGGCATCTAACAGGAATCCAAGCAAAATGGAAAAAGAAAGGATTAAGATTCATTGGCAGCTTGAGGTATGAAGACTGGGGGGAAAAATTGCAGCTAGAGACTTTAACACATGTTTCTTTAAGATTTCTTTAAAGCAGATTGCTACAGCAGGCAGATTTGTCTGTTTGATCTGTTTCATCCCTCCTGGGGTCCCAATTCTCCATGAGAGCAACTTGTGCTCACAGAAGAGCTTAGTCTTTCTTTGTAAGATGGAGGAAGATGGAATTCTAGTACTAGACACTGGAACCAGATGCAAAGGAGGCCGGGGGGGTGGGGGGGTGTTTGTTTTTGCCTTGCAAGTGTAGAAACAACTAAAATATACATTTTTCCTCATTGTCCAGGGATTTACAGCATCCCTGTCTCAGAGCAGAACTACTTTGAGTGGAAGGGCATGTGCAAAAGATGGCTTGAAGCTGAAGCCTGTGGCATCTTTGCAGGTAGGGAGTATATATTGCTCATAGAAAGGTACATTGAGTTGTCTAATACCAAATTTGTAGCACCTCAGGTATCTGGATGTTCCTCAGTCCTCACTGTTCATCTGTTTATTTGATATCAGAAATTAGTTCAATGCTAATCAGTGTGCTGTTGCTGTTATTTATCTATGTAGGTAATACAGTGCACAGCCTCCTTTAATCAGTCATTGCAGGAGGCAGAATAAACTGTTGGAATACTTCCCCTGCTCTTCAGAGATGATGAGGTCAGATATGCTTTACAGCATTCCCTGGAGCTTAGTAGGCTTGGCCTGTCTGGAAAAAGAGGAGATCGTTGTCAGAACAGGGGACTTCTCACAAGGAACGCCAGCCTCCATGGTAGGCACAACACTGCGGAAGCTATGAGGCACGCATAGACAAATAAAATATCTTCATACTCACATGGAGGGAGGAAGGGTACCTGCTCTCCAAAGTGTGTAGTAGTGTCCTAATTGTAAGCTCCTGTTTTATTCTGCATCTTTTGTTTCCCCTGTACAGAGAAAGCAGAAGATCATGTTAGAGGAAGTGCCTGCCACACTGCTAAGTCTTGTATTTATTTCTGGGTTTGGAAGCCATCTTACAGGAGCTGAAAAAATACAGTAGAGAATTGGGATGTTGTGACTTATTCCACTGCAAATCTTTTTGTTTACCTTGTGTCTCATGGAAAAATAGAAATCTTGCAAAGTTATGCAGGAGGGAAGTCCTTCATACCATTTATATTATATAGGCTTTTATCCTTGTCCTGGATTATGTGGCAGAAGTGAGAATTTTTTTTCATAGAAGTAGTTGGAGTGAAGGACATGAGCTTATAAATTTGAGGAAGAAAAGTTTCAAAGCTTGACTGGGTGAGACACTGAGCAACCTTGTCTGTGAGACTGGCTGTTCTTAAAGCAGGCAGTGGGACCAAATCACCTCCGGAAGTCCCTTCCAATGAGTGCTTTCCTGGGTTTTTTGACTCAGTCACAAAAGGCAGGAAAGCATTGGTGTGAGGAGGCAGGAATATCCAGGCAGATGTATCTGTTAGTGCTTAAAAACAGGGATTATGAAATGAAACAAATTGGGATGTAGTTTAAAGACTAAACGTTGAACCAATGGTAAGCGATTTGAATCTGCAGTGTAGTGGGGTCTGTTAGGAGTCAGTACCACTGAAGTGCTGGGTTGGATAAAGTCTTAAATGTTGTCTTGTACAAAACCAAAATGTTGTTATCGTCTACACATTCAGAGAGTCTGTAGACTCTTAACTAGATGTTGCCAATAACTGAAGAACAAGTTTGTTTCATAACTGAAAGATCTGGCTGAGTGTGGATGTCAGTATCTGCAGAAGTAAGCTCTTATTTTGGTCTACTCTTTACCTAAGTAATTTGTGAATACAACATTTCCTGTAAGCAGTGTGTCTCTAGTGAATCTGAAGGAAATAAATGTTTAAATGGGGGTTCCTCTAAAGGGCATTTTGCTTCTGTGCTTCTTATATCTCTCTGTTATAAATTGATCCAGATATCCTGCAGCAAGTACAATAGAGGAGGTGGAATTTTCTGGCTGGAGCTCAGAGTTAGTGCTTTAGTGTAAGATAGATCTAACTTTAAAACCCACTAAAATTCAGCCATCCCTATGGTGGAATTTGGAGGTTCTTTGAAAGTGACTTTTATGTAATTGAAAAAAGCACAAAGGAAAGAAGTAAAAAGTCAGGAGCTAGAATTTGATAGCTCTGAAATATTTTCAAAGCTGAGGAGGATTCTGGAATAATTTGTGAGTGACTCTGTTCTTTGAAACAAAGTGTACAATCATCCATTGCTAATGGAGTTGAGGACAGACTATCAGAGGATCTGATATTTTATCTCTCTGTTTAATTTTGTGTGATAGGAAAATGCTGCTGCTATCAGCAGTTAGAATTCCTTTAGAGATTTGTTTCATTGTTTTGTGGGAATTGTAAGAAACCCAGGGGCTTTGCCATTTTTACAACAGTTTTATATGTTTTGAATATTTTAACGTTTCTCCCAGACTAGTCCAATAATCCATAGTGTGAGTAGCTCAGAGACTCCATGGTGGCTACCAAGATTTATGTGCCCAAGACCTGTGAGAAAATGTGATCAGCAAAGGCTTTGGCAGGTGAGTGACTCTCAGCATTCCTTCAGCTGTAGATTCTACTGTGAAGACACATGAAACCAGTATGTGTAACTGGGATCCCAGGACATTTGGGTGCAATTGAGCTCCTGTCTTGGAACAGTCAGCCTAACGCTTCTGAAGTTCTGGGCAGTGATGTGGTCAGTTGGTCTGTGTGTGCTCCAGGACTGCTGTCCCCAGCATTTGCTTGGATTCATGTGTGAGTCCTCCTTAGCAGGAACTCTGTGCTTCAGTCTGTCCCCCAGGGCATGCTCTGAAAATTGTATTACAAAAAGATGTGTGTGCCCTGTCCTTCCGATCAGCCTGTTGTAGATTGAGTCTGCCTAATGTGAATTGTCTGTCTAGTGTTCACGTATTACATGAATCTTCCAGAGGAATCCCAAAAGTTAATGCTGGTCAGCAGTGTTAGCACATTCAGAAATCATATTGCAGCCTCTCTTACATGTGCATGAGGAGGCTGCTGACTCAGTAAGCAGTGGTCTGATATTACAATGGGTGCTTAAACTATGAGTGGCTAGAACTGGACCTGTATGTATATGCATCTTCCTTCAAAGAAGAGTGCCCAAATAATTAAAATCATGGCTTTAAATGGGGATATCCCAAATCTCCATCATTCCTGTTTCATCTGTGTGAAACGCTCTTCATCTCTTATGTTGAAGTATTCCTGACAACTGCTACAAGGGATGCTTTGTTGTATTTCCTGAACAGAAATAAGGTTTACCAGGCAGTGGGGTGTGAAGATGTTGGGTGAACTTCCTACTGTTCTATCCCAGTTTGTAGCTTGATTGTGGAACCTAGATGAGAGCCTGACCTTTGAGAAGGTTGACTTTCTTTGCAGACCTTTTCTTTTTTTTTTACATTTATCCAGAGGTTCTCCTCAGCATCAGCAAAGAGTGGCACAGCAGATACTTTCGAGTGCAGAAGAAATTTTGAGGAGAAAAGTAATACCAAAGATTGGCTAACAGAGAAACACTTCAGCTGTGAGGAGGTATGAGTGGAGGAACGAAATGCAGTGGAAGGTGTGGAGGGGTGAATGAAAAATGGTGATTTGCAAAATCCTGTAAAAACTGAGATAACATTTATTGTTGGGAAGGGGAACAAAGTACTCTGGAAATAACAATCCAATGCGTTTTATCAAGCCCTTCCTTGCATCCTTTTGGAGCAGGTTTATTGAGCACCATGCAATTTGGTGTGTGAAAGTTTTCCATAACAACTTAAACAAGCTTATAACTTTTTAGAATCATGGACTTAAAGAACAGCCCGGGTTGGAAGGGACTTCGAAAGATCATCTGGTCCCACCTTTCATGGGAATCATAGAATATTTAGGGTTGGAAAGGACCTTAAGATCATGCAGTTCCAACCCCCCTGCCATGGGCAGGGACACCTCACACTAAACCATGTCACCCAAGGCTTCGTCCAACCTGGCCTTGAGAACTGCCAGGGATGGAGCATTCACAACCTTCCTGGGCAACCCATTCCAGTGCCTCACCACCCTTACGATAAAGAATATCTTCCTTATATCCAATCTAAACTTCCCCTATTTAAGTTTTAACCCATTACCCCTTGTCCTGTCACTACAGTCCCTAATGAAGAGTCCCTCCCCAGCATCCTTATAGGCCCCCTTCAGATACTGGAAGGCTGCTATGATGTCTCCACGCAGTCTTCTCTTCTCCAGGCTGAACAGCCCCAACTTTCTCAGCCTATCTTCATACAGGAGGTGCTCCAGTCCTCTGATCATCCTCGTGGCCCTCCTCAGGACTTGTTCCAACAGTTCCATGTCCTTTTTATGTTGAGGACACCGGAACTGCACACAATACTCCAAGTGAATTCTCACAAGAGCAGAGTAGAGGGGCAGGATCACCTCCTTCAACCTGCTGGTCACACTCCTTTTGATGCAGCCCAGGATACGGTTGGCTTTCTGGGCTGTGAGCGCACACTGAAGCAGTCTCATGTTCATTTTCTCATCGACCAGCACCCCCAAGTCCTTCTCCACAGGGCTGCTCTGAATCTCTTCTCTGCCCAACCTGTAGCTGTCCCTGGGAAAGGGATTCTGGAGGAGATTGCCTAGCACCCTGTCCAGCTGCATCTTGAAAACCCCCAGATATGGGGACTCTATCCCATCCCTGGGAAGGTTGTTCCAGTGAATGATTGATCTCACTGTAAAAAATTTCTTTCTCATATTGAGATGAAACCTCTCCCAATGCAACTTGTACCCATTGCCCCCTGCCTTCTCCACGTGATTCCTTGTGAAGAGAGAGCCTCCGTCCTCTCTGTAGCCATCCTTTCAGTACTGGCAATCTGTCATGAGGTTCCCCCAGGCTTTCTCTTCTCCAGGGAGAAGAGACCTAACTCCTTCTGTCAAAGGAGACTCGTTTGGTTTCTATAAGGATTCTTCAGATGTGTATCATGCGGAAGGAAGAATTTTCACCTGTTCACTAATGTGTGTTCTAAGTACACTCTGCTCGTGGTTCTCAGCTGGAGAGATGTCTGTGTCTCCCTGGTGCTGTGGCCAAAGAGCGGAATGGGCTGGTACCACTGAACATGTGCATTATAGTTCTTCCAAAACTCTTCTGTTGCTACATTGAACCTAACTGTTCAGAGGAAGTCTCGCAAGGCCAGGTTGGATGGGGCTTTCAGCAACACCTGGTCCAGTGGAAGGTGTCCCTGCCTGTGGCAGGAGGCTTGGAACTAGATGAGCTTTAAGGCGCTTTCCATTTAAAACCATTCTACCATTCTGTGGTTCTATGATTTGCCTGCCTGTGCTATCCTCCCAGCTGTTATGGTGTAGCGTGCCTTTAATCACAAGACAAGTAATTATTTTGATTCAAAAGTAACTGTAATTCCTACTCTTACTTTTACTTCATATGGGTTTTTTTGATGTTTTGTTAGGCAGGAGCTGATCAAAGTCAAGACATCATTGTTTCTGCTCACTGCATCTTGGACAGAGAAAATTATCTTGTGAGGGTAAGAAGTGGTATCTTTTTTCTCATTTCCTGTGTGCTTTCCTGTATGTCAATGTGTTTCCATCAGTGATTCATGAGAAAATATCAGTTGTCTGTATTCTTGAAAAACTAAATTTAGAAGTACAAGTTTCTGACCTCTTCAGTCTCCTTTGGATAGGGCTGCAGGGGTAACCCTAAATATGAGCTTGGGAATCACCTGGCTTTGGTGACTTACCTCCTTATTTGCACCTAACTTTTGTTCTGTGGGTGTGATCAGATGGTGATGGCAGGCCTTGGAATAAAGGGCAGGAGGGCTGATCTGATCTAGTGGGTTGTCAGTGGTACAGGGAGAAGGTCCTTCCCCTGCCACCTATTTTGTACAGTCTTGGGCTTATCAGACCCTTACTCTGAAGTGATTTCAGCTCACAAACCTGGTGAAAGTGAATGGTTTTCTGCCAATCTTGCACTATAGCTTAAAAAAATGAGAGTTTGAATTCCGGAGCTTGTTCCAGGAAGAGCTTGGAAACAAGTGGTGGGAGCTGGAGAGAGGAAGTAGCAGAAAGAAGGGCTGGCAACCAGGGCTTTTGCAGCCATGACCAGACAGATCAGGTCAGCCAAGCTGCCTGGCTTCACCCATGGAATCTTCAGTGTGGTTGGCCAATAGGTTGTATGGGCTTTATTTTCCATTTCTTGCTTAGGAGGTGGACAGATATTTGAGGCACAATGAATTCTTAGATCTGAGAAAGAAGGAGATGCTCTACAAGAAATGGCTTGAGGATGTTTCAGAGCCACTGCTGCAGAAGATCAAGAGCAAAATGGACAGCAAGTCAAGTAAAGAAATACAGAAAAGGAAAGAAGAACAACTCTCTCTCTATTTAGACTACTGTAAAAAGAAGGTAACAATGAGAAGTAAATTCCTGTCATGGAGAGGGCTGCATACAGAGGGCTGTGGGCAAGACACATGTATTCTATAGTTCTGTGTGTTTCAATACTTGTAAAACTTGGAGTCACTGCAGGAAATTCTTGTTGGTTTTCTTGATTTTGCTTTGAATTTCACTCCACTGTGGAGTATCAGATCCCATGAATCAACTTTCTACATGTCAGGGGTGGATATAGAGCAATAGAAGCAGTTACATAATTGGTCACAAATAGTATTTTATGTAGAGCAGGCTTTTGTTCTAAGTGGAAACCATGGCACAGAGGAGTTACGAGACTGCAAACAAGCTTCCCATCCAGAAATAAAAATGTCATGGGAACTGTGTTGTTATATGACAGCGAATGTTCTTTTCTTCGAAGGTCTGATGTGAAAGACCCACACATTTAAAATGCATGGGATGAGAAAGAGCTGCACCAGTCTTACTGCTGAAGTTCTGGGATTTAGGAATTAACGTTGGGTGTCCTGTACATATCTCACAGGCTTCTGTGGCAGGTCATGATGCTGTAGTGGGATGTATCGTTCTCACTGAATAAGCACAGCGCCAGTGATCAGCTTCCTCCTTTTCTCCTTTCTCTGTGGTGCCAGCTCTCTCATCAGCATGTCTATAAAGCAGACTAAAGCCCATCAGATAAACAGGGCAATTGATTTGCTTAAGTTTGCATTAATTGTGGCAGCATATGATAGATTGTGCAAAACTTAAGACACTTTTGTGGTCATTACTATAGTGACTTCTGGCTGTGCATTTCCCTCCCCTTCCATTTTGTCCATTTTCTCTTGCTCTCTTCACTGCTATTAGTCTTCTCCTTGTCCTGTTCCTCAGATCTTCTCACCTTCCTGTGTCTCTGTCACTGGTCCATTCCCTCTATCCATATGTATTCTTCTTCCTCCAGTTGTGCTTCTTGCACTCTTCCTCTCTCGAGGCAACCCTTTTACTCCATCCCCAAGTCTGTCACTGTTTTGTCCCCTTTTCTTCTGTAGACTCCCCAGTGCTGTGTCTCCCACTCCTTGTTGCTTCTGATGACTCCTCCAAGTTCTCCACTGTCCTTTGCTTTCCAAAGCTGCCTTCTCCCCATTTCCTCCGTACTCATCCTCTCTAGTAACACTCTTTCTCCTCACTGTCCTTTCAGGTTCCTCCATCTCAGTTTTTCTGTCAGTTAGCATTTCTACCTCCTTTATCATGCCATTGTAGCCTTCCTCCTTTCCCTCCTTTCCGTGTCTCCATTGTTCCAAGTGACCTGCTCGTGTATGTAATTTTCCTTAAATCTATCTCCTTTTTGTCCCCATTCTCACCTCCTTTTTACTTCCATTCCCATGGACATGGTCTGCAAATGCATGATGAGGTGGTTGGTCACAGTGTGAAGATGGCAGCAGCTCTACTCTCTTTCGAGCACTGGCAGGGAAGTGCTACACTGTAGCCTGCAAGGACAGGGAAGTTTCCCTGGCCTGGCTTGCTGCTGTGTTAGCCACAACTCATCTTTTGGAAGTCCCGGATATTGCAGGTGTTGTGTGCTGAGATGCTGCAGAGTAAGAGACCCTTTTGACTCATTAAGAGCAGGCTGTTACTCTGCTTTCTGCCAAGGGGTGTGCGAGTCACCAGACATCAACTGCAGGAAGGGATCAAACATGGGTGTGCTGCACAGCACTAAGCACAACTGACTGAGAGCACATAGGGGTCATGTCTAATGGTAAACCAAGGGATGGCACTAAAACCCTGCAAAATGAGGCATTTTGGTGCTTAAATGGGAGATGGTGAATGTAGCTGCCGCTTTCACTCTGGGGAACTGCCAGATCCTGGGGAGCAGAGGCCACTGCAGATGCAACAACATTCCTACTCAGCAGTAGCTGAAGCCCCATGGAACTGCCTGGGTGCTCACCGAGTGTCTCGGAACAGCACAGGCCCTTGGGGCATGGCTTGCTCGCCCATGTGAGCACCTTCAACACAGTGACCTCTTAAACCTACTGCAGAGCCCACACTGTTTGATTTGGACTCATCTTGCAGCGCTCCTGAACTGTTCAGGTTAAAGCATGGTTTTTCCAACTCTAACTTGAAATCACATCCACAGATTGCCAAAAAGAACTGTTTAGGGCTTAGATCTGAAAGACCATGGGCTGAACATTCCCTTCCTTCCTGAGACCCCTGAAGAACCATCTGCACAAGAAAGCTGAAAGACTTCATTTCTGAGATGTTGGTGGAATGGCAAGAGTATTAGAGAGAAGTATTTGATAAATACACTTGCCTTTCTCTTACTGTTGTTAGAGTGTCACTTGTGTTCTGTTCTTTTCTGTTGTTTTTTTTTTTTTACTTCTGTTTTGTTTTCTCCTCTGTGCAGCTCTTACTTGATGCAATTTAGGTAAGTCCTGGGTTACTGGCTGTAAACAGTGCATTATAACATGGAGACAAACAGTTGGAATTTACCTTTCTCAGCATCAGGCTTGATCACTGTGTTAACCTCAGTGTTCAGCTTCTTGATGGCCTGTTTGATCTGGTATTCTTTGGTCTTGGCATCAACAGTGGATGCCAAGTGGTGGTACTGGCTGTTCCCCAGCTAACTCTGGTCACAAAGAACCTGAACTCAGCCTCTTTTTAATATCTGTTCCCACCTCTGTCAAAACATTTTCTGTTGAACAGAATTTCTCCTTTTTCTTCACTGCCCTAGCTGTGGTTAGCATTTTAGCCTGTAATTACTTCTGGATGCTTTGTGAAATCATTTTTTATATATTCATGCCTATAATAAATTAAAATAGATGGAAGAATTTTCCTGTTACACTTAAGTCACCTTCTTTCTGAGGTGCAGTGTGTGAAAATTCAGGATTCCTTTTCTCCACCACTCCTGGTGCTGTCTTCATATCACGCCTGGGAGTGTAATACCTGAGCTGGCTGCTCTCGCTGTTTTATCACCAATAGCTTATGGGACCTGACACAGTACCCACTTCTCCCACAGGGCTATGTGATTTTGGATGCTTATGACCCATCAGAATACGACCCATTCTTCCTGAGGACATCTACAGACTGGTGGAAGGTATGATAATTATTTATGCCATGAGGTCTAGGGGCACTCTTTGGCCATCAGGAAGTTAATGGCTGGAGAGGAGGCAGAGTGTGTTACTGATGTGCTGCTATGGGGCTGGCATAGAGCAAAATATGGGTCCCAGCTCCTACTGCATTTAAGCCCAAGTGTGTCTGAAAATGTTTTTCACTGGGAAACAGTTTGGATCCATGCTAAGCCCAGACTTGGAGGCACAGTAGGCAATAGCGGGGGGGGAGGTTTGTTTACCCCATCTGAAGTTCATTGTAGCAGTGTGGGAAGCATCCTGTCTAACAGGGATTGGTGTGTTCATGGGCAAGCTGGATGTGCGCTCTGTAGGAGGCAATCTAACAGTTCAGATGACCTTTACAGAAGCTCACTCAAATGCACCAAGGGCTAATAGAAGAGGTAGGGAGCACTTGGACACAAATCCATGAAGTGCAATTCTCTAAATCCCTTCTGGACACTGTGAGCCCTCAGCAGCTGTGGGGATGGAGCTGATTGCAATGTGTGAACCCCTACAGGGTTCATCAAGATCAGATGCCTCCAGGAAATCAGATCTCATGTCTATGGTCTAACTCTGTGACACAGTTGTTGAATGCACTATACGGCCTGCCCGAGGATCTGAGAGGCTCAGTATTTCTGAGGCCACTCAAGTCTGCCACCTGTTTTTATCCATAAAAGAATGAGGTTGATGCTCCTTCCCTGCTAACCAGTGGTATCCTGACATTTACCTCCGACTTTGGTCTTTTGAGGCTGACAAAGTGCTTGTGTTGCTGCTTAAGCATGACATAACTGTCTCTGCCACAGGTTTCAATACCAGCTTTACAGGATCCTTTGTTAAGAGACATTCAAAGAAAGTTGGTTGAGACAGGCATCACCAAGCAGTGTGAGACAGGTACTTTAAACAAGTGGTATCCCTTAGAAGTGTTTCATACTGGAGCCGTGCCCTCCTTGTGACAGTAGGTGCTCACATGAGGCACTTGTTACTTCCTGCCAGGAAGACCTCTCTCTAACAGAGAACTGAACAAACTGAGCAGAGAACTGCCACTGCTACCTTTGAGCCGGCAGCATATGGATGCAATTGAGTGGCTGAAGATACCACACACCTACATTGCTAGTGACGTTTACCAAACAAAGAGGTAAGAGGTAATGTGATGTATATTGAGAGGCAGCACAACAGGTACAGTGGATGAGGCCTTTCCTTCTTGGCTGCATAGCAGACCATTAGTTAAAACTTAATTTTCATAGTGAATTCTGCTTTATTGTGTTATTTCTCCTGAGAAAGAAGTGTTGGTGAAGGGAAAAGCCTTCAGGGTGCTTTACTGGAAGATCTGAAAAGGTTCAAGGTTCATACTTGCCTTGGGTTTTAGAGTTGGTTTGTTTTTCTATTAGTTTCTAGATTTTGGGAGCAGTTGGAGGTCATACTTGTATCACAGACTGGTGGAGGTTGGAAGGGATCTTTGGGGGTGGTCTTGTCCAACCCCTCTGCTGAAGCAGGGCCACAGAGAGCCAATTGCCAGCCACCATGTCTAGGCAACTTTTGAGTATCTCCTAGGATGGGGACTCCACAACCACGCCAGACAGCCTGTGCCAGTGCTTGGTCAGTAAAGAAGTGTTTCCTGATGTTCACACATCCTGTGTTTTGCTGCATGCCCATTACCTCTGGTCATGCTACTTGGCACTACTGAAAAGAGCCTGGCTTTGTCTTCTTTGTACCTTTCATACACACTAATGAGATTCCCCCTGAGCCTTCTCTTCTCCAGGCTGAACTGTCCCAGCTTTCTCAGCCTTGTCTTGTATTTGCTCAACCAGTGTCCTTTGACCATTGAGTGTCGTGGCTCAAACCATGATGCTGGTTCTGCAAAGGAGTAGCCTGTGCTGAGGGAGCTAAAGACCACTCCAGAAAGTTGTATCTTATAGCTGAGCTGAGGGGCTGCTTTTCTGCATACAGGCTGGTTGGACTCAAAACTACAGCACAGATGTCTAATGGTGAGCTGAACTGGAGCAGTGATGCAGCTGCCTAGGCTGAGAACACTAGGGAGCCTGGGCTAGCCAGCCCTGACAGAGAAGCAGTTGGGATCAGAGTGGTCCTATTTTTTTAATTCTCATGCTTTTTTTTTTTTACAGTCCAGGCTCTCATTCACCCCTTTGAAAGCTCTCTGGTTCTGCCACTGCAGTACACAACACTTAAGGGAACTCCTGCTCCCCAGTGACAAGAACATCAAAGGTGAACTGAGAGCCTGATGTCCTCCTGAGCCAGGCACACTCTGCCCCTCAGCCCCTGCCTTGGAGTTGTGTGGTTTTAACTAGCCCAAAGCTTTATTCCACAGGAAAACTGGTCACAATGACAAACATTTCCTGGACTGACTCAGTGTGGGAAAGAGCTAGTGCAGGAAGCTGTGCTGGGCCCCAGCAGCCTTTGTGCTGCATGGACTGGCAATAATTTTTACTTCTGTTTGTTTAAAGGCGAAAAGCCATCAACCACGACAGAGACAACATATGGTATCATCTGTCCTCCAGCTGATTGCAGCGGCAAGCACAGCCATCAGAAGGTGCCACCTGCAAAGTATGTTGTTATCTCCTGCCAGAGCAAGAGGGAACAAGCCAGGTCTGGCAAACTGCAATAAACTTGTTGTCTCAAACATGTCATTCTGAAGTAGTTACTCAGCAGCCAGAGAAATGTTTGAGATGCTGCTCCTGTTATTCCCAGCTCCAGTTCATGCTCTACAGGCCAAACCCTACTATTTTAGGAGATTTAACTTAGGCTCAGCTCTGCAAAGACAGTGCTGATATCCTCTGGTTTATATAGTGTGTCTTCTCACCAGTTCATCTCCTTCAAAAAGAAAAGTTAGAAAAAGGTCTGGTAGGCCTCAGACTCTGCATGTTATCCCCAGCTCTGAGGCTGCTGTATTTCCTATGACAGGAAGTGTGGTGTTAGCACTGGGAAGAGGCAATGGCAAAGCTTGCACAATTTTAGCTGCATCTGGTGCAATTTTTTGTGAAGCTGAAAGACCTCACCTTGAGATTTAGAACAAGCCCTCTCTTGAACGAGAAGGAGGCACTCCTGGCTATGTGCCTCATCAGCAGATGTGTGCAGAAGAGTGGCTTAGAAAGCGCTGATAAGGAAATAAAGGTTTGGTTTTGTTTGTTCAAATCTTTACAAGAACTCCCATAATGAATGTCTTGCAAAATATTATTTGCAAAATAATGCTAGGCTAGTAACAAGGTTTCAAAGGACTTCCCCCTGGAGGCAGTGTACAAGCAGGAAATCAAACTAACATACAGATGAGTGTTCTGAGAAGGCAGGAATTATGAGGGGAGAGCAGGAGGAAAGTGGTTTTTACAGAACAGAGCTTTTTGGAGAGCCAGTGCTGAGCACCATGTACTGTCAGTGCCCTGCAGATGGGTTTCTCTCCTGTTCCAGTGCAGTGTGTGGCTGCACAGCAGCTCTGGTGTTGAAGCCTGAGAACAGAACTCCTCATGGCTTGTACAAGAAGCTCCAAACTCCCAGTGTACAGACACAGACTCTCAAGAATTGCCAAGATTTAGTTTTATTTAGGATTAGAAATACTGAACCACAGAAAACTTGTTAAAAGAAATACAGGTCAACTCAGTCCCGTAACAGGAGGGTGTACAGGCAGCAATCAGGTGGGAAACTGTCAGACATCAGGAGGTGCTGCTGTCCCCATGGAAGACAAGGGCCCACATTGCTCGGAATTCCATGCTGTGCTTTTCCAACAATGCAGTTTAAGGAGGCAGTAAATGGTTACAATGTATCAAACCCTTTATAAACAAACTCTTCTTTTGCTTAACCAGCCTTGATTTTGATGCCGAGAGGAAGTTTTTGCTTTCAAATAACCTCGTTTTACAGATTCATACTGGGGTGACAGTTCCCCCCAGCAAACCCTTTCAACTTGTAATAAACTTTTCTTGAATTTAATCCTCTAAATTTTTTCTTATTATTTCACATTCCCCTATAAAATAAAATATACTTTTTAAAAATCACTGCATCAATAAACATCTGTAAACAAATTACATTAATAAACTTATATTTTACTCTCTATATACATGTTGGCAATGTCAAAGCTTCAAGATTCACTTGGAGGTCTGCAAGACCAAGGAAATGTACACAAATAACTTATATTTAGGAAAAAACCAAACGCTGAGGAGCATTTTGCCACATTACTGTGGGTCACAGTATTTAAAATATCTTTTATTCTAGTTACTCTTCACAACCACATTGTCTCAGCAGAGAATGAGGAATTGAACTGAAGCAGAAAGAAAAATCAAGTAGCAGTTACTGATTTCAGTGCAGAACTAAGTCAAGTAAGGAACTACACTTGATTCTTAAAGAATAATCAAGGTATCAGAGACTTCTCCAGTGCTAAGGCTTCTTCAGCATTTAATCTTTAAAACTATCATCCTGAGACGGGAAGATTCCAGTGGATATCACTTTGCAGATTTCAAATGGAATGATTCTAGTGCTGAGCTTAAACCATTCCTCAGTCTGGATGTCAGACTAAGTGGTAAAATATACATGCGTCTTGATGCCACATTTCTAGTGAACACTTCTTATGGCCCTGAAAGTGGAAACATTGGCATCCAAATCCAAGATA